>NC_134532.1:181200331-182450331 GCF_050624435.1 Tenrec ecaudatus
ATCTTTCTCCCAAGGAGTGGCTGGTGGTTTTGAACGGCTGACCTTGTTCTGAACAGCCCAGTGCTGTTAACACCAGGGCTCCTATGTTGTTGTTAGATGCTGTCCAGTTGGTTTTGATTCATCGCGGCTCTGTGTGCAGACAGAATGAAATACTGCCTGGTCTGCACCCTCCTCGCAAGCATGGCTGCGTCTGAGGTCATTCTCGTAGCCACCGGGTCAGTTCGTCCCAGTGAGGAACTTCCTCTTTTCCTGCTCTCCTTTCCCAAGCATCGTGCCCTTCTCCAGAGACGGGTCCTCCTGATCACATGTCCTTAGTGCGTGAGACGATGTCCTTCCAGCCTCACTTCTGAGGGGCTTTCTGGCTGTTCTTCTTTCCAACAGATCTCCTCATGTTCTAACAGCCCGTGGCACGTGTCGTACCCTTCACCAACGCCCTAGGTCGAAGGCAGCAGAGCTCCTTTGCCTTTCTGACCCCTTGCCCAGCTTCTGCGTGCAAGTGAGGGGCTTGAAAAAGCGAGCGTCTTGTCATAAAGGAGAAGCAAGGCCCTTAATAGATGACACGGGATGTATCCAAGTGAATGCGGGAGCGTAAGTCCACATGGACTAAATGACTGCGCCTACGTGTGACAAGGAGAAGGAATTTGGAATTGTTAGTGACAGGGTCATTTTGAGTTTAAAAACACCTCATAGTAGTAAGTGCTCAAATCGTCAGTGTATGCCTTAATGAGGAGAGAGCCCTGGTGGTGCGGGAGTTGAGTGCTCAGGTGCTAACCAAAGATTGGAGGTTCAAACCCACCAGCCACTCCATGGGAGAAAGAGGCAGCAGGCTGCTTCCATAACGACTTACAGCCTATTGAGCTCTGTGGGCCAGTTCTGCTCTGCCCCACTGGGGGGCTCGGAGTGGGGATTTGACTCCCTGGCGGTGAGTTTTGGTGTCCTCAATTCTGCCCAGTTATCTAGCTATACATTGCTACTTTTGATGGAGACTTCAGAACGATTTTAAGTAGAGACTCTGTGTTCCTTCGGAAGAGCCTCAAGGACTGGACTTGAATTTCTGATCCTAGAGATGCTTTTAATGAGAATCATGGAGTATTGAGTCTTTACAAGTTGTTGGCAGTTCCTGGCCTAGAATCGTATTTGTTGGTTTTAATCATTTTATTGGGGGCTCCTAAAGATCTTATAAAAATCTATACATAAATTGTATAGGTCACATTTTTGCGTATGTTGCCATCATCGCTTTTAAAAAAAATCATTTTATTAGGGGCTCATACAACTCTCATCACATCCATACATACATCAGTTGTGTAAAGCACATTTGTACATTCGTTGCCCTCATCATTCTCCAAACATTTGCTCTCCACTTAAGCCCCTGGAATCAACTCCTCATTTTTCCCCTCCCTCCCCGATCACCCCTTCCTCCCCGATCACCCCTCCCTCAAGAACCCTTGATAATTTATAAATTATTATTTTATCATAGCTTACACTGTCCAACATCTCCCTTCACCCACTTTGCTGTTGTCCATCCCCCAGGGAGGAGGTTATATGTAGATAGATCCCTGTAATCAGTTCCCCCTTTCTACTCCACCCTCCCGGTATCACCACTCTCACCACTGGTCCTGAAGGGATCATCTGTCCTGGATTCCCTGTGTTTCCAGTATTATTTCTGTAGCAGTGTACATCCTCCTGTCCAGCCAGATTTGTAAGGTAGAGTTGAGATCATAATAGTGGGGGGGGGGGGAGCATTTAGGAACTAGAGGAAAGTTGTATGTTTCATCGTTGTAACACTGCACCCTGACTGGCTTGTCTCCTCCCTGCAACCCTTTCATAAGGGGGTCTCCAGTTGCCTACAGATGGGCTTTGGGTCCCCATGCCACACTCCGCCTCATTCACAGTGATATGATTTTAATTTTGTTCCTTTATGCCTGATAACTGATTCCCTTCAATACCTCGTGATCACACAGGCCGGTGTGATTCTTCCATGTGGGCTTTGTTGCTTCCGAGGTAGATGGCTGCTTGTTTACCTTCAAGCCTTTAAGACCCCGGATGCTATATCTTTTGATAGCTGGGCACCATCAGCTTTCTTCACCACATTTGCTTATGCACACGTTTGTCTTCAGCGATTGTATCAGGGAGGTGAGCACACAATGATAAGATTTTTTTGTTCTTTGATGCCTGATAATTGATCCCTTCACCTCGTGGTCACGCAGGCTGGTGTGATTGTTCCATGTGGGCTTTGTTGTTTCTCAGCTAGATGGCCACTTGGCCGCTTGTTTATCTTCAAGCCTTTAAGACCCCAGACACTATATCTTTTAATAGCTGATGGACCTAGAATCTTAGTGCCAAATCCCGAATCTTTTCTATGCCCTTCCAATCAGGGGGCTACATTGTTTTTTTCAGAGGCTTCTGATTTAAGGCTTCAAAGAAGCTTTGACCAAAAAAAAAAAAAAAGATATTTGTTGAATGTGGAAGCCTCCAGAATAGTGCTTTCCATTAGAAATATAATGTGAGTCAAAATGTAATTTTTAGTTTTTGTTTTTCTTTTTGTCTAATAGCTATATTTTAAGAAGAAAACGGGTGAACTTCACCTTAATCATGTACTTGATTTAGCCCAAACCAGAATCACTCTCACTGCCATCAAGTCCTTGCTGACTCACAACCCCCCTGTGGGTTTCCAAGACTGCCACCATTACAGGAGCAGAAATCCCAGCAGTCCTCCTGCAATGCTGCTAGTGGTTTTGAACTGCCGACCATGAGGATCGCAGCCCAATGCATAACCACGACACCACCATTGTGACAGATGATTAGTACTGAAATGACTAGGTCAACGCTGTAACTTCTCTACGTATGGTGAGTCTTCCAGACCCAGTGTGTGTTTTGTGCTGTTCGCACCCCGCCGTGTGGACTAGCCGCAATCCCTGTGCTCCATAGCCATCAGGATACAGCGTAGCTCCAGAGCTGCTGATGTTTCAAAGCCCTGGGGGATTTAAATAGCCACCGGAACAATGCCTGTGTTGTTGATGATAACTCTTATTGTTAAGGAACATATGTAAACTTCATTTTAAAGCTTGGCTTGAGTTAATAGGAGCTGGGTATAAAAGGAGCCCCAGGGTGGCAGTGTGTGTTTGTTGGGCTGCTAGCCACCGTGTGCTCTTCAATCCCACCAGCTGCAGCCGAGGGGAAAGATGAAGCTTCCTGCTCCCGTCAAGTCGGATACTTTTGGAAACTCTCAGGGGAAGTTCTCCCCTGTCCTCTCAGTGGCTCCGTGGCAGTAGATTTGAGCTGGATTGGGTTTCCAGAGGAACAGGGCAGAAGAGAACTCCTCCTGAAGGGTTTCCAAAATTATCAAACTTCCTAGGAGCAGAGGATTACGGAATCCTGATGGGTATGTGTTGGACTGTAACCACAAAGTCAGCAGTTCAAACCCGCCGGCCACTCCTTGCAAGGGCACTGAGACGGCTGCTTCTGTCGAGATTTATAGCCTCAGATACCATAAGAAGCGGTTGTGCTCTGTCCTATAGAGTCACTGTGAGTCTGAACAGCTGTAGAGGGTTCTGATAACCATTTGCCCCCATTCATGCCGTGTTTTCGTCACATACACAACATCTGTCTTGCTGTGTTTTTCTTTTTCTTCTCGCTGTTTGGGGAAATGGCTTCAGGGCCACATCGGACCTCCTCTACCCACATCAGACCTCCTCTACCCACCCAAGCAGGAAGGAGCCTCCACCTCCACATTTGCATGAGGATGATTCTGTCATGTCTGGTAGAGGTACATGCCGCCACCCCATCCTTCTTCACCCATTCTGGCATCAGCCTTTCCCCCCCAAGACACTCTACTTCTCTGATGGGTTCAGTAACCGGCCACACAGGCTCACAGACGGGGGGAGTTATCGGAGAAGTTAACAGGCTACAACAAGTTAGGATCAGAAAGCGCTAACGATACGGTACTTTGTCCACAGTAGCACTTCTTAGCCATGCTGGCGGCAGTGCGTCTTTCTGGTCCTCTGTCTCACTCTGGTTGTCAGTGTCTCAGCCATGTCACACCTTGACCTCTGCCCTGCTTGGACAAGCATCTCAAAGCTCCTTTACCACCGATAGGTACCCAAAGGGCACCCGGCTCTACAAGCCAGACTCCGGCCTGAAGATACTCAGCTTTACTTGGTCCATGGAGTAGCAAGCCCCCTGTGCTGCCTCATGGCCTCAGCATGGCTCCTCTGCTCTGCCTCGTGGTCTTGGTGCCCCGGCTTCTAGTACGTCTCTTGCTTCCCCCACTCCAGACCGGAGCCTCATATGCCCTCCATTGACTTGCCGGTCCTCTGTTCCCACTTCTGAGGTGGCTCACTCTTAGACCCAGCGGCATGGCAAAACTGACCAATCCCGGAATTAGATTCTTTTGCATCTCATTTACTCAAAAACCCATGGAAATTTTATACTTAAAAAATAAAAGGCCTCCTTGGCTTAAAATAATGTACAATGTTTGTTTCGCCATAGGGAATTAAAAACAAAATCAGTTTTCCCCTTCCCATTCCAGGCTCTGTGCCTGGGTTCCTCGCACGGTGATGCTTTTACAAAGCAGAGTAAACGTCTTCCAAGCACACCCGTGACCCAGGCAGGCCCACCCTGTGTTTCTCGGGGGAAGGAGGCACAAACAGGTGGGCTGAAGCTCTCCCCGTCGTCGTGCACTGGTCTCCACTGATGGGCATCCCTTCTGTCTGCAGCAAGATCTTCATCCAGCCTCCAGAAACGGTTCCCCTGGACCCACATCCACCGTGTTACTACCATGGCCTCCCAAAGGCCTTGAGACTATAGATGTCGTTCTTTCATAGAGAAAGTAAGATAGGTGCAGAACACACCAGAATTCAAGAACACATAGACCATCCTTTACCAAGGGTTCCCTAAGTCCAGTCGCTCAGGGAAGAAGGCTATTGAGCTCACCTGAGCCTGTAACACTGTGGGTCATAATTTTCATCGGTGAGAGGCTTAGATGGTGTAAAGAAGGACTGGAAATGCCTATTTTTGTAATTTGGAATCCTTCCCGGACACCCTACAGATAAGAAACCTCTACTACTTTAAGAGCATTTTTTGAGTAGGAAAATGATTTCTGCATGCTGGCTGGAGTTTGAAGCCTGAATGAACAATAGCAAGCAGTACTACTAGTTGCTGGTTGGGTGTCACCACAGCGCACGCCTCGGATTCGGCCGATAGGGAGCGTATGCTGCACACACACCTTTGTTCTCTCTTACCCGCCTCTCCTCCAGTATCCCGCTCTCTCCCCCAGTGCTCCTTCATGTCCACAGGTTCTGGAGAGAATCAAAACCAGTGCAGGTTATATGCGTATGGATATGTATAGATAGAGAGGTTTATCTCAAAGACATAAGCCACCCAGTTGTAGAAACAGGCAAGTGCCAGGTCTGTTGGTTGGAGGTCAGACCGGGGGCTTCTCGTGATTTGCATAGCTGCAGAGGCTGATGGTCCCCATATTGACAGCTCAGCTCGTGGGCTTCTGGCTGCAGGGGTGAATGAATCCAAGAGGGTCAGGCTGCTGGGGACTCTAGGATTTGGCAGGCCACTGGCTCTACAACTGGAGGTCATAAAATGAATCAGAAGCAAGATCTAGACCCAGCAAAAGGTGAGCAAGCTTTTCCACAGGGTCTATTTTTATTGGATGCAAGCTATACCCCTGAGGAAACTTCCTTATTTTCATCTGTTGATAGCACATCTCATTGTGGAAGATGACAAAGCCTGAACTGTCAATTTGCTGAGGATTCTGACCCAGGCAAGTTGACACAGAACCATAATTATTACAACCTCCAACCACATCCCTTACATTCAGAAAACATACAGGGCACGCCCACTGTGTGAGGCATCTCTATGGTCCTGCAGTTGATTTAGATAAAAAATGGTAGACAAGCCTGGCCATTGCTTTTAAGAAACTTAAACCTGTTTAATTTGTAACGAGAGCATCTGTTTGTGAACTTTTGGGCTCCCAAAATGGCGCAGATGGTAAGCACGTGGCTCTTAGCTGAGAGCCTGACACCTGCAGCCCACCTGCCAGCAGAACTGGCGATCCGCTTCTGAAAGGTCAGAGCCCTGAAGACCCTACAAAGCAGTTGCTCTTTGCACACGCGGGGCTCACGGTGAGTCGAAACCAACTTGTCAGCCACCAGTGGCAGCAAGCAGTGAACTTTCCCCTAGGGAGGCCCTGGCCTTTAAACGCCACTATGACACGAGCGATATGTACAGGAAGGATGGGCTTCTGAACTTGAACACAGGTGAGTTTTCAGGATCATGAGCCTTTATGTCCTGCAGAATTTCAGCTCAGTACTGTCTTTGGCTTCATTCTATTAGGAGAAACACTGAAACTCTCTCTCTCTCTCTCTCTCTCTCTCTCTCTCTCTCTCTCTCTCTCTCTCTCTCTCTCTCTATCTCTCTCCACGTACGTCCCTGGCAGATGGGATCTACAAAAACCCTGCTTCTCTTCTGTCTAGAGGCCCAGCATCTCCGAAAAGCTTAGTGCTGAGCATATCATTCTTTCATCGCTGGCTAAGCACGGGCAAGGTCTTCTGCGGGGCAGAACAACTAATTGGTTCTGTCATTTTGTCATCCCCTGGAGGATCTGTGAGTGGGAATTGGAGGGTGCAGGGATGCCGGTACAGATCAAAGATGGAAAGGCCTTCAGTAACATGAGTGATCTGATGTTGCTTGCCAGTGACTGGGTCTTGGTGGGGACTTCTAGAGCTTTGTGGGAAATCCAGGCAAGCACAGCGGCTCTATTTGGCCTTCCCAACAAGCTCTGGAAGTGAAGTTGAGATGCTTGGCTTAGAAAGTCCTGGAAAAGGAATGAGTCCTAACTGGTGACACCAGCAATAAGATGTTTTAGAAAGCATGCTGGGCAAGGTGGGAATTGGGTTTCTTATCTCAACTCTGGCGTTTAGATGCCTGTCCATTTGGGTTTGAATATCCAAAAAAGTCACTTCTATCAAAGTGATGCCATCGAATCGAATTAACTCCTTGTGATGCCATGGGACGGGATAGAACTGCCCCCGTGAGTTTCTGAGACCGTAACTCTTTAGGGGAGTAGAAAGCCCCATCTTTCTCCCTGGGAGCAGCTGGTGGTATTGAACTGACGATGTTGTGGATTGCAGCCTAATGTGTAGCCCACTTTGCTACTCGGGTACCACCATTGCATTGTTGCTACATTTGAGCTCCCCGTTGTGGCCACAGTGCCAATCCATCCTGCGAAGGTCTTCCTTGCTCCCTGCCCCTCTTCTCTACCAAGCACCATGTCCTGTTCCAGGGAATGGTCTCTCCTGACCGGTTCCTGAGACAAAGTCTTACTATCCTGGCTGCTACAGCGCTTTCTCACTGTTTGTCCTTCTGGTTTCTAGCTGATGGCGTGACTATTTGGAAGTACGTTCAGAGGCAATTCTTCACACCTACATTCCAGCAGATAATTCCATGTCTCTCGTGGGTATCCTGTGCTTCTTAACTGCTCTTGGTTCAGCCAAATATCTTGGTAACATTACTTTATTTCTCCAGGATGGCTCAACACCTTGTTGTAAGCCTCTTCTGGTAATCTGTGCGGCGGGACCTTATCACGATTGTAATGAATTTCCTATGTGAGAATTCAGGGTATAGAAGAGTTGTCTAGTCCTGAACTTCAAAAGGCTGTTAAGATGTTTAGTTGCCGCCAGTCGAAGTGAGACCACCTTGATAACTTCCAGATTTATGGTTATTCTGCCCAAATGCCCACCACCGCCCTGCAATACCACACCACACACAACCATAACGCCTGCCACCAATTCCATTGGTGATCTCCAGGGCTGCTTCCTGGACGGCTGTGGACTCTAGTCTGACTGGACGCAGCACTCAGAAGGAGGTGTAAGGCCCTGTGATCGTCCTGAAATTCTTCATCATCCTTTCTTTGAATGTGTTTTCTAAGTGGTGTGTGATGGGGCAGTGGGGTGTATGTCGGGGGCTGGGAGCTTTGGATCACGGGCAGTCCCACTTCCTTCTCCAGTGTCTCAGTCATTCACGTCTCCCTTCTACCCAGGATCCCCCAGTGCCCTCCACACCTAGGAGTGGCCAGAGGGCAGGAAGGATGGGGGAGCAGGAAGGACAGGGGGACAGAGCTTGGTGCCCACATCTACCTCCCACGTGCCTCTGAGGTGCTTCACCCAGCCTGCAGGTCCCCCTGGGCTGGAAGAAACACAACAGTCCACAGCAGTTCAGAGCACCGGTCAGGGCAGGAGAGATGGCAGAGGAAAGGGAAAGAGATTCTCTCTCCACCATCCCCGACATCGTTTAACCAGAGGCCCGGCGCTTTCATTTTGCCCTGCACCTCACAAATTGTATAAGTGGCTCCAATTCAATTCCTGTCTGTCTAAGACCTCTCCATCTCCCCAGCCCCCATCTTTGTGTACTGAACTCTCGGAGAAAGAAGCTTCCTCCCGTCTTCCCACCCCTCCAACACACCCAAGCATGCACTCACGCACGCGTGTACTCAAGCACAGGTCAGAGCTGGCTCAGATGATTCTGAGCACCTGTCTCCAAGGAGTGTGTACACTCATCAGTCGCTCATTCATTCATTCACTCTTTTAGGTTTATTGAGCAGCTATCTACAGCATACAGCTGAGCATCCCCAAAGCATGTGACAGAGTCTGAGACTACAAATCTGTGAAGTGTCAGCCTTGCCCAGCCCACTCACCATTTAAACACTGAAACTCCATCCCCCAGCTTACACTACACTTTAGGAATCTTTGCTTGGAAAACCCATATGCACGGAAGTGGCTTATCAGTCAAACAAAAAAAAATTTTTTTTAAGCCCTCACTGCCATCGAGTCAATGCCAGGCCACAGACACCCTGTAGGACAGGTTGGAACTGACCCCTCTGCCTTTCCAAAGCTGTAACTCTTTAAGGGAGCAGAGAGCCTCATCTTTCGTCCAAGGAGTGGCTAATGAGTTTGAACTACTGAACTTGTGGTTACCAGCTTAACACATAATTCACTGCACTACCAGGGATCTTTTGACTTATCACTCGCTCACTCACTGCCATCTAGTCGATGCTGACTCATAGCGAGCCTATAAGAGAGGGTAGAACTACCTTTGTGAGTTTCCAAGACTGTAACTCTGTGTACATTAGTACAAAGCCTCATTTTCCTCCCTGGGAGCAGCTGGTGGTTTCGAACTGCTGCCCTTACGGCTAGCAGCCCAATGTGTAACCACTATGCCACCAATGGTAAGTAGTTTGGTTTTTCAGATGTCTCCAAACCAGAGTGTGCTATAAGTTGACTAAGATACCACCTAGTTTTCTTGACTTAAAATTTGCCTGTTTCATAAGTGAACATTCGCTTGTGGCAAACTGAGGTTCTTTTATAAAGAAATGCACAGTGGTTGATGTCATTTCGGGGGTGTTTTGTTTTACAGAACATTTTCCCCTAAGGTTCTATTTTCATGAAGCCGTTAGCTCGCGGTTGAGTAAAAGGAGCCCTGGTGGCCCAGTGGTTACACGTCAGGCTGTTAAACCCCAGGGTCAGCCGCTCCATGGGCGAGAGACTAAACTTTCTTCTCTTGTACCGAGTTATGGGCTCATAAGCTCACGGGGGCAGTTCCACCCTGTCCTCTAGGGTCGCTCTGAGTCTGCATCCGATCAGTGATAGTGCGAGGACCTATAGGGTAGCCTCTGCCTCCAGTCAGGATCCATTAGACATCAAGGACAGATGGGAGCAGAGCTTCCTGTGGGGATTCCAGCAAGTGGCATGAAGACGCTGAAGCCTTTCTTAGAAGGACGAAACGTGGCTTTACCAGGACAACCACGTGGCCGTGGCTTCCGAGAGGTGGAAGCGGTCTAGTCAAAGCAAACGCAGATGGCCCAGGGCAAGGGGCCTGGGGACAGTGTGCTGGGATGCGCGAGACCTTTCTCTTGTTGACGCTCAGGTAGAGGAAGCCTGACAGTTGACAGCAGCTTGCTGTGCACGTGTTCTCAGGAGGCTTGCCAGGGCTTCGGCCCGTGGACACCTGGGAGAGCCCCGCCGGGCCCTTCCCCACCTGGGCAGCTCTCCTGCTCCGTCCGCCCCCGAACAAGGGCAAGTGTCCCAGCCCTTTTGACTGGAAACCATCAGGCCTCCTTCCTCTGATTTCCGGTGGTCGTTTCCTACTTTTATAAAAAGAAAAGAAAATCTTTAAAGGGGATTCCAGTTTCTTCAGTTAACGATGTAATAAAGACTGCACTGACGGGTTAAAGGCCCCGAGCCCTTAGTTCTCTAGGGATGAGCTCAGTGGCTGCTATCCTCGCTTAGGAAAGTGCCTTGAATTTGACGGAGATGATGTCAAATAGTTTACATATGTTTCACTTGGTGTCTTTTCATTCCATTTCCCATGAACTTTATCAAGGCCCCTTGTGTATATATAACCTATAATACATATGTCTTGGTTCCAGACTCTAAAATCACGTTGATTCCAACTCATAATGACCCTGTCACACGGGGTAGAATGGTCGCCATGAGTAATTCTTTACAGAAGTCACTCTTTTCAAAAGCCTTGTCTTTCTTTTGAGGAAGAGTTGGTGGATTTGAATTGCTGACGGTGCAGTTAGCAGGCCGACACAGAACTCACGACATATGTACTTTTTATCTAAAACATTAACCATACACTAGTACATGCTTAGACTCATAGGCAGCAGCCTCCAGTCTCATGTAGTGCATGTTTCTTTCATGTTGTAGTGTGTGTGTTTGGGGGTTTTATTTCTCCCTGCGTAATTTTTTTTCCCCAAAAAATTCTTGAAGTGCCTGATGGCGCCCAAACGAAATAAAACCAGTGTCGGGGCGGCGGCAGCAGAGATGTGCAGTGTTGGCTCGGACGTGAAGCAAAATGTCACAGCAGCCTCACGGTGAAAGGGAGATGAAATGGCACGTTGGGCAAAGCCGCTGCCAAGACCTCTTGAAGGTGCTGCAAAGCAAGGGAGCCACTTCGAGGACTAAGGGGCACCTGACCCAGCCGTGGAATTTCCCTTTGCCTCATATGCATGTGAAAGTTGGACCGTGAATCAGGCAGACCGAAGAATTAGGGTGCTGGAGAAGAATATTGGAAGTACCTTGGCCTGTCCAAAGAATCAACAAACCTTCCTTGGAAGGACAGCCAGAAGGCTCCTTGGAGGCAAGAGCGGTGAGACTGCCTCTCACAGGCTTTGGGCACGTGGTCAGGAGAGACCAGCCCGTGGCGTAGAACTTCATGCGTGGTCAAGTAGAAGGACTGGGGGGCGGGGGGGAGGCTGTCAGTGGGGGGCGTGGACACAGTGGCTGCAACAGTGGGCTGAACATAAGAACAATTGAAAGGATGGTGGGCGGGGGGGCGTTTCGTTCTGTGGTACTTAAGGGTCACCATGACTCTGAACAGACGTGATGACAGTAAGGTAGAAAGGCAGGTGGTGCGATTGCTTGTCATTCGGCAGGTGGTAGTCTGCCATCACTCCGGCCCTCAAAGGCAAAGGAAAATCCCCCCAGGCTGTTGTAGGACCGGTCCCCTGAAAAAAAAACCAAAAGATGCAGCCAACTCAACCAGGAGTGGAACAATTGTGACTGTCCTGGGTGGAGTTCCAATCACAAAAGTGACTCCTGATCACCGGGACGCCCACGGGTTAGTCGTGAAGCTTGCTTAAGACGCTTGAAGACAGAAAACTAGGATCAGCCTCTCAGACGGTGTTCGCACAGTGCACAACTCGCAAGATATCCTGATTCACTGACATATCGTGGACGCTAAGCTATGGCTGGCTCTGTGCTTGGAATATTTACTGAAGAGTCTTTCAAGAGGGAGGAAAAATCCTCAGCTACAAATAGCTCTCTATTTTAAGAGCATTTTAAAAATATTATTATTTTTTAAGTAAAATATGGAGGAAAAAAAGTGTTAGGAAATTAACATCCCCCAAACTGTTGAGAGTTTTATGACAACTGTTAAAGCAGTGCCCCACTGGCGAGCGCGGTAATGTGCAGCGCGTGGTTTTTCAAAGTCTGTGATAGAGGTTCCCAAGGCTTAATGCTGCCTTCCAAGGAAGGCTCCAGACAGACATCTGAGAGGCTCTGCAGCTGCTAAGACTTGGTGTTGGGCGCCCTCCAGCACCCCCAGCTTCTACGAGGACCTCTGTACAAAAGCAATAATGGGGGTGGATGAATAAACACCGTACTGTATTCTCTGAGGAAGGTTTGTTCGATGTCATTACACAGACAATGGCGCCTGCTTCCGTTTTACAAGGCTACGTTGTTCCCCCACCACAATAGATGGCTCCTGATGTGTCAAACAGAACAAAGCTCTGCAATTGAGTCGATTCTGACTCAGAGCAACCCTATAAGACAGAGTTACTCTGCTCCTGTGGCTTTCTGAGACTGTACATCTTTTTAAGAGTAGACAGCCTCTCCTTTCTCCCATGGAACAACTTGTGGGTTCGAACCACTGACCCTGTGGTTAACAGCTGAAGGGAAAAAAATCTGGTGCCAGACTTAAAATGCCAAAGAACACAGACGTATTGAACGCATTGATTCAGGAAGACCCCTTGAGACCACTGCCCTGGGCTGCTTCTCAGTGGGCTCTAGTAGCCACGAGCCAGGCCTTGACGACTGGGGAAGCCCCTGGATCAGTATTGTAAGCTCAGGCTCCTCTCTTACATGATACATGTAACCCCAATCATGGCCCGATCCTGTTCCAAAATACAAAATTAAGTAATTTTAAAAAGAAAAGGAGTTGATCGGTATCATGCATCAAAGAACAAAATAATCATATCATTATGAATGAAGGGGAGTGCAGAGTGGAGACCCAAAGCCTATCTGTAGGCAAGTGGACATCCCCTAACAGAAGGGTCTCAGGGAGGAGATAAGCCAGTCAGGGTGTACAGTATAGTACTGATGAATCATACAACTTTCCTTAAGTTCTTTAATGTTTCCTTCCTGCCACTATCATGACCCCAACTCTACCTTACAAATCCGACTAGATCAGAGGATGTACCCTGGTACAGATAAGAGCTGGAAACACAGGGAATCCAGGACAGATAAACCCCTCAGGACCAATAATGAGAGTAGTGATAACAGGAAGGTAAGGGTAAGGTGGAGTAGAAAGGGAGTACCTATCACAATGATCTACCTATAACCCCCTCCCTGGGGGATGGATAACAGACAAGTGGGTGAAGGGAGACATCGGACAGTGTAAAACATGAAAAAAAATTTATAAATTATCAAGGGGGAGGGAGGGAGGGAGGAAAATGAGCTGATACCAATGGTTCAAGTAGAAAGCAAGTGTTTTGAGACTGATGATGGCAACAAATGTTCTTGACACAATGGATGGATGGATGAATTATGGTAAGAGTTGTACAAGCCCCCAATAAAATGATTTTTAAAAGGAAAAGAAGAGCTGATCCCAAACCAGCAGCCCCAGCATCATCTGAGGACTGTTTGAAAGACAAAGTCATGGCCCCACTCAAGGTCAAGCCCAACCCATGACAGAGTCAGGCTCCTCTTTAGGCCTTCAGAAGCTCTAAGTCTTTGGGGAGCAGGCAGACTCATCTTCGTCCCTTGGAGTGGCTGGTGGATTCGAACTGCCAACCTGTGGTTAACAGCTCAACCTGTGACTTTCTTCATCACTAGGACTCCTTGTTAACTCTAGGGGTGGCACCCAGCACTTCGTGTTTGGGGGTTATCCCAGTGAACATGATGCTTGGGAGCCACTGCCGTGGGCCTGTAAGCCAGGGCTCTGGTCTGTTGTCTCACTGGGCGTTCGAGCCCGGAAGCCGTGCCCCGGCACAGAGCAGACCAGAGCCCCTGGATTACTCCCCCTCGGTGCTCCTTCATACCCCCTCTCTGTGCCTGACACGCTGAAGGGGCACCCTTTCTGAGGACTGAGGGAAGCTTAAGTACTTAAGCACTGTCAGCACCATACCAAAACCACTGTCGCTGAAGGTCTTTCTAGCTACTCCATAGGATACAGTAGAAATCCGTGTCAGTCTGGGTGGACTAGAGAGACAAATTCATAGAGACACTCGTATGTGTATAAGAAAAAGCTTGATATACAAAAGCAGTTGAAGATTGAGAAAATATCCCAGTCCATAAGTCCAATATGAGCCCATATGCCCAGTTCCAATCTATACATTCCTCTTCAGACTCACGCAACACATGCAATGGCGCCTAATGCAGGAAGATGGCAGGTCAGTGGGTGGAAAGTCTTGTGGATTCAGTGGCGCTGTAAGCATCTCAGCACTGGCAGGAGTCTCTGTGTGGATCCTTCAACTCCAGGGCTCACGCGTGTGTGTGTCTTGTCCGTAGGAATGTCTCTCAGGGAGTGAGTGTGTGGCCCGCCTCCAAGTGAGCTATTGATCTCCTTAGCGCCTCCAAATGAGGTCATCAAGCTGGGACCTGATTGGCAGGCTAAACTCCACCCCTTCACTCTTAAGTCTCAAATTGACAACAGATTATGTAACTATCCCAAACTCGCTAGGCTTCTGAGGCTGTACATCTTTATGGAGGCTTTATGGACTGCCTCATCTTTCCCCTTCAGAAGGACTGGTGGGTTTGAACAGCTGACCTCTCAGTCGCCATGTATGTCACTCCTGCATCACCAAAGCCCTTTCACACTGCGTCGTGGGCCATGCCAGCTTCATTCCCCCTGGCCCATTCAGTTCTCCTCCCTGCGGCCCCACAGCAGGAGGGGCACTTCCAGCCACCGGGACATGCTGATCTCTCTTGGCATGACCCTCCGGTTCCTGTGAGCGAACCCTGGGGAGGGTGTGATTTGAGGCGAGCTGCTGCCACGGGGGCACAGCGGGAGTGGGTGCCTGCTGCCCTGTGGAGCCCAGCCAAGGGCACAGGTGCTCGATAGGCAGGAAGGCGCCGGCCACTGCTGCTTACAGCCGGGCCCCTTGTTCTCCCGCCAAGTACTACTTTGGTCTTCAGAGACCGGAGCACAAGAGACACTTTGTGAAGCTCTCAGCCTTGCTATTTTTGTACTCTGACTTCCAGGCCCTGCTTCCTGTCCCCTCCGAGAAAAGTAAAGTAAAATAAAAGACAGCAAAAGCACAAACAAAGCAGGAAGCTTTTGAAAGGACGCGTCTCGCTTCCAGCTCTCTAGGTGTCAGCTCTCTTCTTCACCACAGGGCCGTGCCCCCTCTGGTGACCCAGACTGGAGATTGCAGGGGCGCATCTTAGCTGGAAGATCCCTCTAGAGGGGCTGTGGGTGCTGTCAGCTGCCCTGGGTCGGCTTCAGCGCCTCAGAGTAGCACTGCCCAGCGGGTCTTCTTGCCTGTGGCTTCCTGGGTTCTGCATTGGGCTGCTAACCGCAAGGTCCGCATTTTGAAACCCCCAGCCACTCCATGGGAGAAAGGCGAGGCTTTCTATGCCTGGATAGAGGTTCGATCTGGGAACCCCACAGGGGCAGCTCCTCCTTGGCCTGTACGGGGGCTGTGGGTCGGCAGTGACTCAGTGGCAGTCAGTTTGGTGTGTGATTTGGTGGGCGCCCTGAACTAAGATGTGTCTAGTTTCTTAAACGGCGAGAGGTGAACTTGGTGCTCTTTAAAGCTACGCTGTGGTGTTTCTGTGTTCGCCGGCTCTTCTGCCCGAGCTAAGACCCGGGGGAATGCCAGGCCCACTGTGTGGAAGAACCACCACGCTGCTTGTCAAGAGCAAGGGGTAGCCTATGTCGCCGGGCAGGAGGGAGAAGATGCGTACAGGATCCCGTCTTGCTCTCTGCAATGTGCCTGAAAGTGGGAGTTGACCCTACTGTCCTTCTAGTAGGATAGGAGGTCGGTGGAGGGGCCCGCCGGCCTTCCATGCAGCCCACTAGGGAAGAGAAGTCTCAAAGGGAGGGACCCGTGTGCCAGCCTACACTCTGTTGATGGACCAGACGGGGGCGACATCATTTGCCAGGGGCAAATCTGGGCGTCACCACTGTTTGACTTTGAGCCGGTTGGCTGCCTGGTCTCCGAGGCCCCGAAACTGCCGTGCGTATTTTGCCCGATTTTTTTGAAGCAGTAAAATCTGTTTCTGAGTAGGAACATTCTTGACTAGGCTGGCTCTGCTCCGAGCAGCTGGCCTCAAGGCGCCTTCGGAAACAGGAGAACAAGTGGGCCCTTCACAGAGTCCTGGAGACGCCACACAGGGAGGGCGTGCGGTCAGCCCCTCCCTTGGCAGGCTGGTGACCCGTCCCCCCCCCACACACACACACACCACGTTGTTGCTAGCTTTCAGAGCCTTGCAGCCGTGTGACAACTCTTGAACTGCAACCTTGGAAGATCTGGAAGCTCCTGGCTTGCTAACTCCCTCACCCCCCCACCCCCACCACCTGTGAGCTGGAATTGGCAGGCGGGCATTCAGTGCGGTGATGTCCGTGACGGTGAGCTCTGATTCCACAGCAGGGGCACCTGCGTTCCCAAGGAAGGTCCCGGCTGACACTGGGGGAAGACACAGGGCCATCCAAACAGGGGACGACGTCCTTCAGCTTGCGTTTGAGAGACACCTAGGAGACGTTTGACACGTCAGCATGAAAACAGGGAACAGGGGCTTTACTTGTGTTTTAAGAATGACGTGAAATCAGCGTTTCTTGTTGGCGGAGACAGCGAGGTGGTCATCGGAGAGAGAGGATAGTGGGAAGATGGATGGGATGGCCGAAGGCAAGCCCGCCAGGGCCAGGGTGCATGATGGGAAGAGGCCCAGAAACGCAAGTGGGCAGTGGTGTGGAGTCCTCCGACCTCTGAAGTCCTCAGGGTCCTCCCTCCTTTGACCTGCCCTCTCCAGTGAAAGTCCCCGCATCTCTAATGATCTGTGTTACCCAGATTGTGAAGCACACTCATCATCCTATCCTACTGATTCTATAGGAAGAATTTTCCTTCGGACAGATGGAGGTGGATTTTTTTCTTGTGGCTTTGGGACTCTGTCTGCCTGCATCTGTGGCAGCTCTAGCTCGCTAGCTGTCTTATGTTTCCTGTGCTACCTTGGTGGTCGGTGCAATGAGCACCCGCGTCCAGACGACCATCTGCAGGTTGCGTGACTTGCCCAGCGTGGCCGTCCCTGCTGTGTGGCCACACCTAGTGCTTGGCCGACGGCCCCTTTTGTGAGTTTCTCTGGGGCATCCAAGCCCTTGGATCATCTTTCTTCACATTGAAAGAGGCTCTGACTGGATCATCTCTTTTGGAGTACTCTTAAAACAAGCAAACAAACAACAAAAACAACACCCAAAGTGTTGAATTTCAGGACTCCCATGAGGTATATTATGAAAAACAACATGCGTAACAGAAATATGCATCAGATTAAGTATATGGTTTAAGAATTGATTATAAAGCAATCATTCATTACCATCCAGGTCAAAAAAACAAACATTAAAAATAAATAAATAAAGCATTGCCAGTATTACAGATACCATTAATATAATATATATATATATATATATATATATATATATATATATATATATATATATATACCCTTCCCTGATCCTAATTCTCCCATCCCCCCCAAAAGGCTTATTATTCTAAATTTTTTTTATTTATAAAGATCATTTTATTGGGGGCGCCTACAGTTTATATGATTATCCATACATCCATTGTATGAAGCATATTTGTACATATGTTGTCATTATTTTCTAAACACTTACTTAATATTTGAGCCCTTGTTATCAGCTCCTCCCCCATCCCACCCTCGTGACCCATTGATAAATTATAAATTATCATTATTTTCATATCTTACACCAACCGCTGACTCCCTTCCCCCTTGGTTTCTGCTGTCCCTCCTCTTCGGAGGCAGGGTAGTTATGTGTCGATCATTGTGCTCCGTTCCCCCTTCCTCCCCTTCTCGCCCCACCTTCCCCCTCCCCTCCTGGTATCACTACTCCCATTTCTGTTCCCGAGGGCTTTATCTGACCTGGATTTCCAGGCAGTGTTCTAAAGTTTGTCATCACCGTGTTCCTGCCTTTCCTGTGGTGTCACCGTCCCTGCAGAATGCGGTTTCACTGTGGAACTGCATGGGAGTGGGATCTTCCTTCTTGGGGTGCAGGTGGGGTTGGTGAAATGCATGCCCCGCGTTGGGTGGAGTCTTTCTCACTGCTGGGTCCCACCCAGTGCCATTGAGTGGATTCCGGCCCAGAGGGGCCTTTGAGTCCGTCGCTGCTGTGCAGTGCGCGTGATCCGAATATAGCATCCGCCATCCGTTCTGCTGCCAGTGTGCTTGTGTGGTTGGTCCATCTCAGCGATGCTGTTACTAATAGGAGGAGCCTGGTGTGGTGGCGGGTAACCAGTTGGCTCTGCCAACCTCAAAGTTGGTGATTCAAAAGCCCTGGTTGCTTTGAGGGGAAGGATGACGCTTTCGGCCCTATGACGACTTGCAGTCTTGCAAGCCCGCAGGGGCAGTCCCATAGGGCCACCCTAGGGTCACTGTGAGTCTGAATGGCCGGATGGCAATGACTGGTGTTTGGGTGGAATGGCTTGAAAGTTGAGACTGCTTGCTACTGTCAAGCATCACGGTCTCTGAATCCCTGTGTGAGTCGGTGTGCATCAGAAGCAGCTGATGGCGGTGGGCTTGGGAGTGGCCTTATGAACAGGTTCCTGGTAGGTGTGACATAAGTGAGTTCCGCTGGGGGAAATTGCTGGCTCATAGAGGTGTGTTCAGCTCCCCTAGTTGCTAATTTTTTTTTCTTGAGTGTATCAAAGAATCCTCAAAGGAGAAATATAGAATGTGGCGGAGTAGTTATGTGTTGGGCTGCTAACCTTAAGGTCAGCAGTTAGAAACCACCAGCTACTCCAAGGGAGAAAGGTGAGGCTTTCTACTCCCGTGAGGACTGACATTCATGGAAACCCACAGGGGCAGTCCCACCCTGCCCTGTAGGGTCGCCGTGAGTCCGAATTGGCCGGGTGGCAGTGAGTGCGCAGTAAATACAGCTGTCATTGTAGGTGAGGGGGCTGACGCTTTCTCCTCTGCTCAGCTGATCTCTACAGGTTGTCCCGTTTCTGTTAGGTCTTCATCCCCTCCCTACAGAGCGTCTCTATGGCGGTACCGTCTGAGGACAGCCGTTCTGTGCGGCGTGAAGCTCTGGACAGTCTCGGGTAGACAGGTTCCTGGTGTTCAGCTCCCCCCTGCCCCCCCCCCAGCCTGAGAACAAGGGCGGGAAGCTGTGGAATGAGGACTAAGCTCAGTGAAGTGTGACGTGGCCGGAGGAAGTCAGAGACCTAGTTTCTACCCTTCCTCTCAGAACGTATTTATGAAAATAGAGGAAAGAAACAAAAGCTCAGCTCAAAGCATCCAGACCCCCACCCCAGGACTCTCTCCAATTTATTGTGTGCCGTTTCCGTTTTACCCAGGAGACCTTCATGGACATCGTCAAAGAGAGCAGTAGGCGTGGCTCTGACCGTGAACTAGTCTGGGGTCGAGAAGTTGCTGTTTTGTGAAATTGCACATGGATTTCTAGAGTGCCTTTTCTGCTTATCTCAATCCCCGGTTTCCATCCCCCGATGATGGGATTAGTCATTCGTTTCTCGTTCCTCTGATTATGTTGACTTCCTTTCCTTTCTTCCCACCCACCCACCTCCCATCCGTCTGTCCGCCCAGCATCTGAACACCTGTCATGCTAGATGCTGAGGGTATGACGGTGCATGTGATAGGTACTCGGCTGGCATGCCCTCACAGTGTGGAATGGCATACAAAGGATCCTGTCAGTGATTCTAAAACTACTAATAATGTTATAGATCATATTATAGATATGCCCCCCTCACATCCTCCTCCATCATCATTATCTGCTTTGAGCAACAGAGTAGACCCATTATTGTTTGTTTGTTTTTATTTTTATTATAATCTCAGCACAAAAAAATACCTACTATCAGCCAAACAAACGTAGAGTGGGTTCAGTTGAATGTACCCTAAACCACACTCGTTGCTGTGGGTCTTGACTCGCAAAGACCACCGCCGGGTGTGGCAGAGTAGACGTGTGCGCCGTGGGGCTGTCGGGGACTGGTTCCTTTGAGAGACTGCTGGCTGCAGAGACCGCCCAGCACTTAACTTTTTACACCCACGGGGTTAGAGACAGTGATGTTAGAACTAACTGGAGTCAGCTTGGACTCAGAAGGACCTCACACACGACGGAGTGAAACGTGGCCTGGGCCTGCCCCGTCGACAGTTGTTCTTAGGTCTGAGTCATTGGTGCAGCCAGTCCATCTCATCCGGGGTCTTCTTGTCCACGGACCCTGGTGGAAGGGCCGGTGAGGGACGGCGCTGGGCGGGACAGTGCACGCACGGGGTCGCTGTGAGTCAGAGCCGATGCCCTGGCACCTAGTGACAGCTACAGCATCTTGTTGAAGAGAATGCTGTTAGGGACCCACCAGTCACTTCTGACTCACAGTGACCCAGGGCATGACGGAAGGAAACACCCCGCTCCTGCACTGGACCCATTATTGCAGCCAGTCGGTCAGCTCTTCTCGTTGAAGGTCTTCCTCTTTGTCACGTGGTCACCGACTCCTCATCAAGCATGGCGCCCTTTTCCGGGCTTTCCTGATAACCTGTCCAAAGTGTATGGTGACAGGTGTTGTTGTTAGGCGCTATCAGGTTAGTGCCAACCCGTAGCGACCCTGTGTCCTGCAGAACGTGCCGTGACCCGCGCCATCCTACAGTCGTTCCCGTGCCTGAACCCATTGTGGCTGTCACTGTGTTGACCCACCTGGCCAAGGGCCTTCCTCTGTTTGGCTGCCCTGAAAGTTCACCATCCTGTCCTTCTCCAGGGACCAGTCTCTCCTGACAGCATGTCCCAGGAGCATGAGATGAAGTCTTGCCATCCGCTGTGCAAAGGAGCACTCTGGGAAAGGTCGAGCAGCCCAAACCCTTCTTGGTACCCCAACCCTCTTGCAGGCTACCCTTGAGGTACCCCTCTCAGCCAGCTTGGTAAAGCCACTGACCTGGGGCTCTGTCCTCAACCCAATACGATTTCATATCTGACCGTGGTGCTTCGTTCTTCATATAAGGCAGTGGCCCGGCTGTAGAGACCACTGGGATGAACGTGTGAATTCAGCCCCTCAGAGCTCAGAAGCCACAGAAAGGGACCCTCGCCGCCTCTTTGAGCCTGCTCCGTTTCTAAGCTGGAGCAGCATGCCGGAGGGTCACTAAAACAGGAGCACGTGGTAGGTTTCTCTCCAGCCTCCTCCCCAGACCTCTGTCCTTGTGTTCGTGAGATGCTCACTGAAATGCTGGTGACCTTGGAGCTGCTGATGCCCACCTCCCGCGCCCCACCCTCCCAAGGAGATCAGACAGAGGCGCACAAACATGGCTGCTTCTAGTTGCCTGTGCACCGTTTGGGTGGTGAAATTATTTCATCGTGCCTAATTTCCCGTCGCGAAGGAGGAGGGGATTTCCACGGTGATTACAGACAAGGGGCAGTTCCGCCTCTGGCCAATTAAATGAGAAAAGTGGGTGCGGAGACGGCAGGGACTCGGGAGGGAGCGCACATCTGGGCCGCTGGCTTAATCAGCCTCTTTGTTTGGCTCCTTCTGGCCCTGCATTGTGACAGCCTCCATGACGCCGGCGTGTGACGCCGTGACATTTACACAGGACCCGGCCGTGTGGCACGTGTTCTCACTGGAATTGCTCGAGCGAGCGCCCTGCCGCCTAGCCCTTGCAACTAAGTGACCCCACGTTCTGAGATCCCATTTAAGTTTGCCTGCCTGCACCCCCATTATGTCTGCCCCCCACTGCCTTCTTCCACTCCCTCTCCTATCTCTTCTCAGCATTTCCACCCATCTCACATTCAACTCAAAGATGACCAAGAGCTTGTTTTTTGTTTTGTTTTTGAATACACCGTTTGGCTTCAAACAGATAGACTGCCGATGTAGACTAAGGTTGCCTGGAATAGCCCAGTTGAATGAATTTCATTTCGTTCCCGCATTGTTTGTTTGTTTTTACATTGTATTTTAAAAGATCATATTTTTACTTATTTTTAAGATCCTATTTTTAATTGGAAGGCTTTGGGCCCAGGCAAACACTTTCCAGTTTGCGGTCGTCCCCGCCCTTCTGTATTGTCTCACAGCCAGCCTGTTCCTAGCGTCAGCGAGTCCTTTGGTGAACCCCAAGTCTTTCTCGGTCTGTCTTCTCTGGGGATCTTCCCTGTGTGATCTAGAAGCCTAGAGGATGACACGCAGCATCGCTTGCTACTCCGTAGTGTCACACGGGCAGGATAGTTAGAAGCACCGGAGAGCTGGAAGTGCAGGAGAATCCTCACCTACCGTGCAGAGGACCCAGGTTTGATTCCTGGTGAGTGCACCCCATGTCCGTCAGCAGAGACTCGCGTGTTGCTGGGGTGCAGAACAGATTTGAGCAGAGCTTCCCCACTCAGACAGACTAGGATGAAGGCCTGGCAAGCCTGTTCCTAAAAATCAGCCAGCGAAACCCTACTAAGCACAATCTGTAGCCCGTCCAGGGCTTGGTGCAGGATTGGGCAGCGTTTTTGCCTCACTGTGCCCGGGGCTGGGAGCCCTGGTAGTGTAGTGGTTACAAGTCGGGCTGCTAACCGAAAGGTCAGCAGTTCAAAGCCACCACCTGCTCCACGGTAGCAAGATTAGGCTTTCTACCCTCAAAGATTTCCAGTCTCAGAAACCTACAAGGGTAGCTCTCCCCTAGCCTATGGGGTCACTATGATTAGCGATCGGCTCAGTGGCAGCGAGGCCTACAGGATCCCATATGCCTGTTAGTCTTCAGACTGCTGGAAGGTGTTTCTAGTTTGAACATGAGATTTGTAGGACACGTCATTTTGACACATTTTATTTCCTCAATGAAAATCACAGAAACCGTGTGCATTTACCTCCTGCCATTCATGCTTACTGATCCATTTAATGAGACAAATAAATCTCCAAATTCTTTTCCTTCTTGGGCCTTCTCATCTCGAAATTCTGTGTGGCTCGAAATTCTGTGTGGCGTACCTCTCTACAGATACACGCCAATCTGACGCCAACGTCAACTGAGTCTTAATCCCAGCAAGCCGGTTTCATTCATGAAAGCATTACTTCGGTGAGAAACATAGTCAAAGACGTCTTAGCCGGTAGCCATCAGATGTAAAGGCAAACGCAGCCGAGAGTGTCATGTCCAGCGACCCAACTTACCTGTAGGATGGGTCAAGCCCAACGTCTCAAATGTTGTGTGATGTTAAATATTACACATTTAACATCAAGGACATGGCAGCACGTGGTTTCATGTATAAGTTAATAGTGTATGACGATGTAGTTTTTAAAGAAACCGTTTTTCAAAGTTCCGTTCTCGCTTCAATTTGTCACATGTCCCTTGAGATAAGTATATAATAAAGGGCTGTAGATCTCGCATTAACAAAACCCTGCTTTCCTTTGTTTTTTTCTTTTGCTCGGTTTCCCAGCAGATATTTGGAGTGACCATTCGTTTCAGACCGATCCGGATTTGCCGCCCGGATGGAAAAGAATCAATGACATCGCCGGGACCTACTACTGGCACATCCCCACGGGCACGACGCAGTGGGAGCGCCCGGTCTCCATGCCGGCTGACCTCCAGGGCTCCAGGAAAGGGTCACTGAGTTCTGTCACACCCTCTCCCACCCCGGAGAACGAGGTAAGAGCGAGTGCAGCCTTCACGGCTTCTGAGAGGGGTGCCCTTGTAGTCTCTCCGTAGACCAGTAGTAGCTGCTGTCCTGTGCGGGCATCCAGGTAACGCCCCTTGGAGACTTTCCTTACCGTCAGTAGTGTCCCAGATGCACAGAGCAAGAGGGGCTGATGAGGCAGGGGTGGCTAAGAGCCCTGGGGCTCCTGGACTCTCCTCTGCGGGCCCAGCCTGGCCCGGGATGGCCCCCTGCCGTGCCTCCAGGCAGATCTCTCTGAGTCAGGCGTGGGAGCCTCGCCCACGAGCGGGTTCCTTTGGTCCTGTGGAGAGGGTGTGTGCCATCCTTGAAAGGCCTTCGTTTCTTCCTTTTTCTTTGTAAATAATCATAAAAGGCATGTGTCTGTGTAGCACAAGTGACATGATTTTAGAAATAATGAGCCGCATACATTCCTGCTCCGGGTGTTTAAACAAGGAGTTGAGACATTCCAGGGTCCCATTGTGGTTTTCATGCAGCTCAAGAGCCCTACCACAAGAAACCTGTGTGGATGGGGAGAATTGCAGTTGGAAAAGGTCACAATTAAATTGGGGGGGGGGGGTCCCTTCCTTTTGGTAAGAGAAGTAGTTTGATCCCTGTCACGGGGCCATGTCTGACCGTGGTCGTTTACTCGTTAGTCAGTCTTTAGGCAAGCCCTCCACTTCCAGGGCGGGATCTGTGGGCTATACATCCTGCGGGTAGCACTTCTTGATACATTTGCCACTGTTGTTTCCCTTCCCGTCTTATTAAAAGCAATGACTGTCTTATTTCTGAAATCTTTGATGATTTCACTTGCTCTTCCCTCAAAAAACAGACAGACAAACCCAACCTCACTGCCAGTTCTGCCTCCTAGCGACCCTCTCGGACAGAGTGGAAAGCCTCAGCTGTCTCACTCAGAGCCACATGTGGTTTCAAACTGCTGACCTTGAGCTTCCCAGCCCACTACGTAACTCACTTTGCTCCTCTTGGAGGCAGTGATTCCTTTCTTCTAAACTCCTTTCTGCTTCCTGACAACACGAAGCTTGGGAATCTCCTGACCCAGGCTAGGCCTCTGATCCCTTAGCTTAGAAAGGATCCATGGAGGTGAGCCGTGTCCTCTTTGGTAGACAGGACCTTGGTTTACCTTGCCCTGGCTAGCAGGGACTCATCTTACGCAGTATCATGGAGCCACCTCGGATTTTACTGACTGTCACTGAGACATGTTTATACAATATTCATGCCCCCTGAGAAGTTCCTATCCCACCATTGGTCCGTCCTGCACACAGTGTCCTGAGGACAAAGATGAACCAAGCAGCCCAGTCTCACAGGACTTAGTATGAAATGTGGGGCCTCCTTCCTATTCCTGCTCAGGTGGGGGTTAGGATTCCCCTCTGTACACGACGTGGGCTCGTAGAAGCCAAGCCAGCCATTGCACCCTCTGCTCTGAGGCTTAATGGGTGTGGTTCATCCTTTCTCTTGGCTTCTCGGTCAGGATCGCTCTCTCTCTGTCCCAGTGCTGTGTTCTCCTTCAGCATCTTCACCAGTCAGGGGTGCCCAACGGCCAGAGAATGCTAGGAAAAGAAGGTTGGTCTGGTGCCAACATCCATCCCTCAGAGTCGGGGAGACTGAGCGGCCGAGAAGTGAGACTGTTGTTTTGGGGAGTTGTGCTCAGGTCTTGTGTGAGGGGCACCCTTCTTGGGATGCTGTGCTTTGCTCGTGATTAGATGGGCTATGGGTGCAAGGGAGGGTGACAAAAGGGTTAAAGTGCCATCGCATTACCTGGCAAGGCTACATTAATGTGGTCACTTACTGCTGATGCTGACTGTGATCGCTTTGTTGAGTTTCACAAACATGTGTGTCAACTTGGCTGGGCCGGTGATTCTCAGTCATGAGGCAGTCATGTCACGATGTCATTTGACAGGTATGTCACAAGGCAATCATCTCCGATGATGTCATCAGCCAGTCCATTGTGAGGGGCTTAGACTTCCTTACTGAGGTCTCCATCCTGACTGATGGAGGGGAAATTCCCTGACCTACCTCACCTTGGATGTGATGAGAAGTAAAAGGAACCGGAAAGAGGGACTTCAGAACCACCAGCTGGGAGGGGAGCACATCCTGTGGATCCAGAGCCCCTGAGCAGAGAACCACTTAGACCAGCGGAACCTGGGTGCCAAGAAGATGCCTGGGGATCTCCCAGGAGCACCAGGCCACCGCTGCTGAAAGGAGCTGCAGACCTGTCTCCAGAGGTGGCCGAGAAAGAAAGCCCTCCTCTGGGGCTGTTGCCCTCGGTTTGGGCCCTGGGCTCCTGAGCTGCAAGGGAGACATTTCTGTGTGTGAAAGCCCTCCCTCCACGGGCGGCGCTGTGACTGCTAGAGCAGCAGCCGGTCACTGCGGACTTGATATGCAAGAGCGGGTGCTGCTTTGGCATATATTCAGTATGTGGAAGCAGTTTGGGAATTAGATCGTGGGTACCCACTGGGAGAGCTTTGAGGTGCCTGATGATGAAAGCTTAGATGGATGTCTTTCCGTTGTGGTGCTGGATGGAGAAGAATCTTGAAAGTACCACGGACGGCTAAAGGAACAAGACAGTCTATCCTGGAAGAAGGCTAGCCGGAGTGCTCCTTAGAGGCAAGGATGGCGGGGCTCTAAGGAGAGACCAGTCCCTGGAGAAGGACATCCTGTGTGATAAAGTGGAGGGGCAGCAAGAAAGAGGGAGGCCCTCAACCAGATGGACTGACACCGTGGCTGCAGCAATCGACTCGAGCTTAGGAGCAACCATGAGGACGGTGCAGGGCAGTTAGCGGTTCCTTCTGGTGTGCATAGGGTCGCTCTGGGTTGGAACTGATTTCATGAGCCCTGAGAACAACAATAATTGATATTACAATGTGAGAGGGCAGAGATGGGCTTAAAGTAAACCATGGAAAGTAAACGCAGAATAGATGTGGAAACTCCTGTTGTACAAACGAAAGACACCTGTCAAGGTGTCTAAAATAATAATTTGCTAAAGAGGTGAAGCTTGTGACTGATGTTTGGAACCAGTGATCGCCATAGAAACCCCATCCTCTGAGACTGGAGAAGACGGGAAGCATGACAGACAAGGTCTAGGCCCTGCAAAGTACTTCACTCGTAGGCATGTTTTTCCATACGTTTCAGAGAAGGTCACACCCTCCAGCTTAGTGAACTCAAACTCACTGCCATCAAAACTCTTAACTGATCACAGCCCTCAAAGAGGAAGTTGAGCTGCCCCTGTGGCCTTCTGAGATGGCAGATCTCTATTAGAGCAGAAAGCCTTCTCTTCCTCCCGAGGAGCGACTGGTGGTTTTGAACTGCTGACCTCGCAGTTAAGCAGGTGACTATCATAAACCAAAACCAAACCCAGGCCATCCAATCCATTCTAGCTCCTCACGACCCTGATGGATGGATTAGAACAAACCCCCACGGATGTCTAGAGGAAGAGTGACCTCTCGTTCCCCCAAGAGGCAACTGGTGGGTTCAAACTGCTGAACCTTTGGTTCTCAGCTGTGCGCTCTGACGACTGCGCCAACGGGCCTCTTTTCGTAAACCAGCAGGACTTCTCCTCTTCAGATGGTTTATGCCATCCCACATGTTCCTCCTGTGTGACCTAGTGGCTACAAGTGGGTTGCTAACTTCACAGACGGCAGTTCAAACCCACCGGCCGCTCTTCAGGAGAAAGATGAGGCGCTCTACACCCTTAAAGAGTTACCGTCTGGGAAACCCACAGGGAAGTTCTCTCCTGCCCTGTAGGGTCACCGAAAGTTGGTATCCACTTGACAACAGTATGTTTTGCACGAGGCCAGGGTCAGGGAGCCGGAGGCACAGGAGCGAGCGGGGAGAAAGAGGGGAGTGGCAGAGCTAAGGATGGCATGAGCCATCCCATGGCAGATCTGAAGCAGAGGACTGACTGTGGGACGGACGCACGGAGCTTTCCAGGAAAGTGACCTCTCTGGATAATGTTGCCTCCGGTGATCGTGACATTGAAGCAAAGTGATTGGTTCTTTCACACCATTTCTTGGATCTCCGTCAGAATCTATTTCAGCGGATTTGTAAGTACAGAGAGCAAAATGTTAGGGAGAAGTCATCTCTAATACGTGAAGGTGGAAATGTATATTTACCTATACCCCACCCCCTCAGCACCCCTCCCCACCACCACCGTCCCAAGTGGCTAAACGTGAGTAAGTGCCAAATCCGTTGACTCAACATACTCTCCGAAGTTCACCGGCGACGGGTGAAGACGCGGCCGCGGCACGCGCTCGCCAGGGATTCGAACGCCTGCAAATGGGAGGACTTTTGCTGCTGGAATCTGGCACTGGGTGCTTTTCCTCCGGCCGCGGGTTTGTTCCAGAAGGTCTCCCAGATGACTTGGGTGTCGGGATTTAGAAAGAAGAAGGATCTGCGTCAGAGACTTCGATGAAGGGGTCCTGGGCCCGCAGCTAAGTCTTCGCCTCTCTTTCTGATGGAAGGCGTTTCCTGGAGTCCGTGAATCGAGAGCTCGGAGGAGAAGGTGGGCCTGGGCTTAGGAAAGGTGACTTTGGTGCTCAGAGCCAAGGTCTCTCCCTGGGGAGGTCTCTGTGGGTCTGTGGCTGCCCCCCCGCAGCCGCCTGACTCCAGGAGAGGACTGTCCAGTAAGCACCTGGTTTGGGCCCCTTGCCCCTGTGAGGTTGTTTGACGAGGGCTTTCTGGGTGTTCACGGCTCCCCTCAGCTGACAGGTGGACTCAGTGACCAGTGCACTCCTGAGCGACGGCTGTCTGTCCTGTGGGGGTTGGAGAGACAGAGAAAGTTTCTGGCAATGGGAAACATTCCCGCTCCTTTATTTGATAAGCGAAACCATCTTTATAAATACAGCAGGCTATGTCCTTTTGAAAAGCCGCACGTCAGGTGCCTCACCCCCGAAAGAAAGCAACAGTGACGCCAACTGAGCGGGAGGACTAACGGGGCTCACACCTGCAATGACTCTGCTCCCACACTGTCCTTAGGGGTTAGGTGCATCTTCCCAGCGTCTGGGGCCCTTGAACTTGGTGCTTTCTGCTTTTCCTGGTCTTGAAAGCGGTGTCAGTGCCCTGAGCACCAGCGAGGGGTCGGTGCTCTGTGCTTCCGTTAAAGGAACATGAGCTGAGGCATTCCCACGGTTGGCATTGACACCCAGAGAGGGGGCCTTGGAGTGCACTGGCCCCAGGCGGGACCCCAGTTCCAGGGGTAAAGTGTGGGACCGTTCGTTCCGCCCAGGAAAGAATGCCCCCTTGTGCCTCTGAGGTGAGCGGAAGAACGGGGCTGTGGAAACTCAACCATTGTCGGCCTCCTCCAAGAGCCAAGGTTTTGTGCCTGGTGCTCGAATTGGCTTTCAAAATCACCCCATGACCACAGATTAGTTTGTGAAGAGCCAGCCCTGTGTGTCACAGACAGGGGATGGGGCAGGGAAGGTGGAGATCCCGTGAGATCGCTCAGAGCTAGTGTTCCCGGGTGGGGTGGCCGCGAGGCGTGGGTGCCTGAGCGAGTGCCCTTTGAACCCCTTTTCCTGTGGCCTGAAGGCAGTCAGGCTCCAGCTCCGTAGCCCCTTTCTCATGCGCATGCCCACTGAGCAAACCAGCACCCCGGGAAATGCCAGCTCTGAGTTCACCCCTACTTGCAGCACAGTGGTTTGGTTCCTGGGGCTTGGGAGGGAGCTACATGGAATCGAGCCGTCCCTTCAACGCTTGGAAGCATTCTGTTTGCCTGTAAAACCATGTGTAGAGAATAACGTTACGGTCTGTTGCTAATGCCCACGGATGCCCCCTTCTTTAGTCATTGCTGTGGGCACTCCCCGCGATGCAGCCTGCGGGTGGCAATTAGATGTGCGCTAGAATGATCACCCGAGGAGTCCTGGTGGCCTAGTGGTTCTGCTTTGGGCTGCCAACCACAAAGTTAGCAGTTCAGAACCACCAATCACTCTTCGGGAGAGAGATGAGGCTCTCTGCCGTTGTAAAGCATTGGTTTCAGAAGCCCACAGGGGCAGATCTGCCCTGCCCTCCAGGGTCGCTGTGAGTCAAAGTCAACTCGATGGCCAGGAGCTATTTCAGAGCTCATTTGTTCCCTAACCCATCTTGTGAATATCAGTGCTAACCACTGGGTCTTCTGTTTCTGTTTTGCCTGTTTTTTTTTCCCCTTGTTGTTCTTCTTTTTTTATATCAATGTGCTTTATTTATTTGCTTTACTTATTGTATGTGCACACTTCTATGTCTAGAAGCAGCCGTGGAGTGATTTTGCTGTTCTGAATGGGGGGAAGATTAATAGTGACATTTGGAAGGCAAGTATCGCGTGGGGTGTGGGCACGTGCCGTTGGTTCGTGTGCGGTCTCCTTGCATGGCTGTGGCTGTGTCCGCTTCCTGGTGAACACGGCGCCTTCTGCAGGGATGGAGCCAGGGCCCTTCTCGCCGGGCTGGCCAGCTCGTGTCCATGCTGCCTTGTTTCTCCCAACGTCCCCGCTGTGGCTGCCCAAGGTCACCTGCTAGAAGCCCCAGCCTCGCATGCCTCTGTCCGCCTCGGCCCACACTCGCGTGCCTCCGGACCTCGAAGATTGGAGGGAACTGCTGGGGGCGGGGGGGTCCCTGGCTGACTGACAGGCATCTGTTTCTCCCCCCAGGATTTACACGCAGCCACTGTGAACCCAGACCCCAGCCTGAAAGAGTTCGAAGGAGCCACACTCCGCTACGCCTCCTTGAAGCTCAGGTAGGAACCCAGGGATCCAGCCTTCCCTGGGGGCTCTGTGCTGCTGGAACCGGGCCCCCACTCTGCGTCTGACTTCCCGTCTGCTTTACAGGAACCCCCCACATGCCGACGACGACGATTCCGGCAGCATCGACAGCGACCCTGAAGCCAAGGTTTGTCAGATGAGTGCGTGCGTGTGTCCTCGGCCATGCTGGTGGCCTCTGGTGTGCGCCCGCCTGGGCCCCGCCTCCCTCCCACTCCACTCTAGGGCGGGTCTCCTGCTCCGGTTTGGGTTGGGACAGTGCGTGTCTGTGACCCTGGCGGCTCTACTGCATCTTCCTGCATCCGCTTTTGCACCATGTAAGGACACTGAGATTGTCATTCTGGGGTGGCTTCGCAGGCCTGGAAAGGCGAGCCGGGCTCTGTCCTGCAGAGCTGTGGGTGGGGAGGCTGATCAGTTGTACAAAACACCTCACACACGCTCTTTCCAGAGCAGGCCTGTCCCTGTGTAAGGTGGCGTACAAGACGACACAGACACACGCTCCCTCCTCCTATTCCAGAGCAGCCTCACCCCTGCGCCAGGTGATATAGTCACACACACACACACACACACACCTCTTCCAGAGCAGCCTCACCTCTGTGATAGAATACCACTATCTGTCTGCCTCTCTCCCTAGAGCAGCCTTGCACCTTTGCCAGGTGATGTACAAAACACCTCGCACTCAAGACCCCTCCTACCACCCACACGCGCACTCGGACCAGGGGACGCACAGGCCCCTCTCACACTCACACCAGACCCCTCACACACAGCCCCTTCAGAGCAGCTTCGTGCCTGAGCCGGTGGGACTCCTCCGTCACAAATCTTAGTCACAGCACAGCGTGAAGGTGTGTGGTGTCCCTGGTGACAGGCAGTACGGGACTTCACTTGTGGCCACTGGTGGGGCCCACCGGGGCCTGTGGAGAGGCGTGTGGCTAGTGTGGTTGCAGAGACCTGGCTGAAAGGGGCCTGGTGCCTGAGCTTGGCTGCTGTCTGGTGCCATTGTGAAATTCTTCCTCATGTGATCTCGGCAGGCGTCTTTGATAAGTGAAGTAGGCGGTGATTCAGAATCCTTGATGACAACAGGTGTAAGGGGAACCCAATGGGACGGTGGGACCTTTACTGGGGTCTGGAGCCATGGTCCCAAATGTCCTGCCACCCCCTGACTCCCCAAGGCAAGTACCTGAAGGGGCAGCAGTTGTCACAGGGTCCCGGACATGGCGTGGGCAAGTGTGGGCTGGGGGTGTATGTCCCGTGGCCGTCAGGAGGGACATGGGGTGGCTGGTCCTAGTCCAGGTCCTTTGAGTGCCCCAGAGCAGAGCCACTCATCTGCCATGGGGTAGAGTGGTCGTCATGGCTGGGAGTTCCTGGGGTTCCTTTTCCCCTCACCCCACCAGGGCACAGAGCATCGGTCCCCAGCCAGCAGTGATGGGACAGGACCTAGAAGCTGCTGGTCGACCATGTGCACAGATTTGTGGTCATGGGCAGCCCCACTCTCCTCTCCCACCATCAGGATCTGGACTCAACCTGCAGGTGTCCCCACCCTGGGAAGTGCCACCTGGAGAGCTGGAGGTGTGAGGCTGCTGCTAGAACAGAGAGCAATGTTCAGGCTCATTTCTGTCGCCTGTACTTTTCTCCAGCCTTCTGAGCAGGGCCTGCGTGTACGCCAATCCTTGAGACTGTGCAGCCAGCCGCCCTGGGATGCTGCTCCGTTCACCTCCTCCCTGCCCCTCCCGGCCTCTCTGCCCCTGTGCCCCCAGCGGGAAGACTCCCTTCCCACACTAAAGCAAAGGGTGCCTTCAGTCATAGGTGAGTGGGAAGCTCAAGCACCTGCTCTGCACCTGTACCTGCACGCCTTTGCCTGCACCTGGGCAGGTGGTGGCGGGGCGCTGCAGCGTTCTGCACAAGTCCTGGGGCCGGGCCTCTTAAGATCAAGTTGACGGCAAGAGGTGGATGTGGTTTCATTTGACTTCTGGCTCCATGATTGGCCTGTGAAGGGGGGACCCGCAGAGCAGGTTCCAGTCCTGTGGGACCCTGGCAGCTTCATCAGAAGAGAGGGCTATTTCTCTCTGGTAACATCTGGCTGTGATTCAGGTTCCTAAAATTACAGTGTCTGAGCAAAGGCCATTGACTGTTGTGGCTTTTGTCCCTTTCAGAAAGGCTGCAGTGCCTTCGCTCCACCTAAAGGTGATAGCCCTCTCTCTGTCCACACCCCAGGGAGCCCTGGGGGTGCAGTGGCTTCGCTCCACCTACAGGTGGTAGCCCTCTCTCTGTCCAAACCCCAGGGAGCCCTGGGGGTGCAGTGGCTACGCATGGGGCTGCGAGCCACATGTTTGGCCGTTCAAAACCAACAACTCCTTGAAAGAAGGATCAGGCTTTCTACTCCCATAAACAGCTACCGTCTTGGAAACCCACAGGGGGCTCTGTGTGTGAGCTCTATGTGTGAGTTTACGCCAGGCTTCGTCAGTTTGTCTGTTCTGGTCTTATTGCAAGAAGGCCTGGTGGCAGTCATGGGTCTCTCCCAGAGGTCAGGAGCCTGAACCCGCCAGGGGGACTCCAAGATCCACACCTGGAGCCGCCCAGACCACTCTCAGGGGCACTTCTGCTGCATCACGCACGATCACTGAACGGCAAAGCTCTTGACGGCCCAGGATCAGCTGTTGTACTGCTCGTGAGCTGCTACCTCTCGCTTTTAAATCTCCCCTCGTCAGTGGTCCTGAGCGCAAGCCATCCCGACTATGGCCCCGTATTTCTGCCCGTTGCTGGGGCTTTTCCCTCTCTAGGTTCCGTTCGTTTGTGTTTTTAATCTTGGAATCATTTGAGATGTATGGAAACATTAGCAAGCGTCGTCTCGAGTTTCCGGGTGCCTTTCACCCAGCTCCCTTGAATGGAAGCTGGCATCTGAAACAATCACGCACATTTATCAAAACTAGCCGTGGTGGCGTAGTGGTTACTCGCGGGCTGTGATCCACAAGGTCCAACGTTCGAAACCACCAGGCACTCCATGGGAGAAAGGCGAGGCTTTCTACTCCTGTAAAGAATTACAGTCTCAGAAACTCACTGGGGCTATTCTAACCTGTCCTACAGAGAGAGGTAGACTGGAAAGCTGTGAGTTGAATGAAGAAACGAATATCAGGGCAGGGGGCATGGTTGGGGGTGGGGGGAACCTATTCACTAAACAATAAGACTTTACTCAGATTCTGGCCATTGTTCTTCTAAAGCAGTGATTCTCAACCTTCCTATTGCTGTGACCCTTTAATACAGATCCTCATGTGGTGGTGACCCCCCAACCATAACATTATTTTCGTTGCTACTTCATCACTGTCATTTTGCTACTGTTATGAATCGTCATGTAAATATATCTGATAGGCAGGATATATTTTCATTGTTACAAATGGAACATAATTAAAGCTTGGTGATTCATCACAAAAACAATATGTAATTGTAGATTGTGAAATATTTATTTCTAATGACAAATAAATGAAATTTTGTCTTGAAGCATGGTGTAACATGGGTAACAGCCTTCACGCCGGGCACTTGTATGTGGATGTATCTGCATGTGGGCGGACCCGCCTGGAGACAGATAGAGGAGCTGTCGGTGTCTTGGTTCCTAAGACCATCGGAAATATGTGTTTTCCGATGGTCTTAGGCGACCCCTGTGAAAGGGCCGTTCTACCCCCAAAGGGGTCGAGACCTACTGGTTGAGAACCGCTGCTCTAAAGCTTTTTATCTCCTCCAAGAACTAATCCAGGGTGCCATGCTGCATTTAGTCCCCAGGCATTTTTTCGAAGCTTTCTTCGTTATTGTGACCTTAACATATTTCCCTGTCATTCTTTTTCGCTCCATCTCTTTTATGGACGTTCTTGTCACGTGGAAGTGTTCAGACGTTTTCCGTACGTTGGAACAGTCGATCACGTGGGCAACTTCTGGCCATATTTGGGGTAGGAATGAACAGCTTCCATTCTCAATCCTGTATTCTGCACACCCGCCCCGTTCTCAGAGTACTTTAATACTCAATAATCCAAATTTAGCCCAGAAAAGTTTTCCTTTTCCACTAACGTTTGGCACAGATGCTTGATTATAAAAAACAAAAAGAAAGGAAAGATTAGCATTAAAACAAGGATCTGTTGCAATCAAATCTTCGAAAACTTAGGCGTTGTTAAGCAAGTACCAGTTCTTGAAGTTTTTCCCTTCCCTTTGTGTAACTCTGCTCAGAAGTCCCGAGAGGAGATGTTCTGCCACCTTGTGGGCATTGTTGAAAGTGACACCCTTTAGAGAAATGTGGGAGGCAGAGGTCTGGTTTCTTGGTGGTTTCTGTTTTGTTTAAGCCACAGTGGTTCTCAACCTTCCTAATGCTGCGACCCTTTAATGCAGTTCCTCATGTTGTGGTGACCGCCCCCCCCAACCATAACATTAATTTCGTTGCTACTTCATAACTGTCATTTTGCTACTGTGATGAATCTGGTGACCCTTAATGAAAGAGTCATTTGACCCCCAAAGGGGTCGAGACCCACAGGTTGAGAACCGCTGATTTAAAGAGCCCTGGTGGTGCTGTGGGCCGGGCTTTGGATGCAGACTTGAGTTTGGCGATTCAGGCGGTCAAGAGCACAGTTCTACACCAGCACACAGAAGTTGCCACAAGGAGGAGTCAATTCAACAGCAATTGGTTACTCTGTTTCATTTGGAATTGCAGCGCTGACTCATAATCTGAGGGCACATTGGAGCTGATCTGGTGGGTTACACTTTGAGCTGCAAGGTCAGCAGTTCGAACCCACCAGCTGCTCTCTGGGAGGAAAACGAGACTGTCTGCCCCTGTAAAGGGTGACAGTCTCAGAAATACACAGGGATGCTCCTCCATCCTGTAGGGCCCTCTAGGCTTCCCTTTCAGAGCACACTGGCCACCGGTGCCCCCACCCGGTCCCTGGCACTTGGAGGCAAGCTGGAAAGTTTGCGACCTGATACACATGACAGGGTTTCTATGGATCTCGTGCCGGAGCTAGACGCCTCCTTCTGACCCAGCACTTGCGGTTCTCGTTGCTCTCGTCTGCTGGGAGAGTCTGAGGCCCCTGCTTGCCTCCTTGCCCTGGGTTAGGACCTGCCCCCAGTGGACAGGAAGGGATCAGTCGGTGAGCAGGTGGGGCCGAGGGGCTGCCGACATACAGGTGACAGACCGGGAGGTCCTTGCATTCTCCCTGAGCTGTGTGCTTCTTCACCTGCCACTGGTTCCTGTCAGCCCGGGTTTCCACGCAGTAATTACATTAGCGGTTCCTGATTGGTTAGCCTTAATCGATACACAGGAAATGCTGGGGGCTGTGTCTTGTCATGCGGTGTCACACATTCATGACCATTGCTCAGCATTTACATGGGCTTTCCATGGCCGCCTATCACTCTTCTCAATGGTGTCTCTCCACTGGGCATCGCTTCTTCTCTCAGAAATCCTGATCCGCACGACAAGATGGAATCGGTGCTGTTGATGCCTTCATCGAAGCCAAAGCAGGTGCCGAGAGTGTGCTGCTGAAGGAGTCCCTGGATAGTGTGGTGGTTGAAGCGCAGGGACTCCAGAGCCAGGCTGCCTGGGTTCAAAGCCAGGCGCTGCTCCTTATCCGAGCGGTGGCTTGAGGGAAGGTCGCTGGGCTCTCTGTGCCTCTGCGTCCTCATCCAGAAGGCGAGGAGACCATAGCCCTGCTGCACATGCTTCACACGGCTATTTGCAAACACCCGGGGCGTGGCGAGAAGCGGGATGCCTTCAAGTGCTTGCAGCGGTCGCTGGCTCGCCTCCTGTAGCTCAGCCGTGGCGACGGTTCCCACCACAGTGAAGGAGATGGTGAGGGCAGAGCACAGCCAACAGATTGGGTGCATTTGTGGGGCCTCCCTCTGCCTTGGCTGGCCTGCTTCTTGGAAGGAGATGATGCTGACGTCACCAAGGGTCCTTGTGTGGCTACCATTTCTTTAAGTAACCGTTAGGCATGAGTCTGGAAATGCGTGTCTGCCCACCCTGGTGGGAAAAACTGGTCTATGAGGAGGCCTGTCTCTATCGCTCCAACCTTACAGATATTGCTGCTCGGCTGACTGTTCCAGAGTAGCAGATGACCCCAAACTCTGTTTTGCTCACAGTGATGTGGGTTCTGAACTCAGGGGACAGTTGGGAGGCATGGTCCCTCCAGTCCACAGGGGGCAGCTGGGGTTAATGGAGCCATTTCCAAGGCGGCACCTGCACTCGGGCATCGAGACAGGCCAGGCTCCTCACCGGGGCTGACTCCAAGTCATCAGCTTCACTTTGTGCCGGGTGGCTGCTTTCAGGACAGTGAGGCTGTAGCCGGTGAGACCATTAGCATGCCACCAGGGCGCCTGGTCATCCCCACTTTAGAGGTGGGGAAATTGCGATTCCAAGAGCAAAGATCCTAAACAGCTTTCTCAAGGTCACAAAGGTTGGCTTTGAACTCCAGTAAGGCAGATGTGATTGAGGACTCGGGGGCACTTGACCCAAGCCATGGTATTCTCCATCGCCTCGGATGCGTGTGAACGTTGGGCACTGAATAGGGAAGACGATAGAAGAATGGACGCATTTGAATTGTGTGCTGGAGAAGAGGACGGGACGTACCACGGGCTCCTTTAAGGACAAACCGATCCGTATTGGAAGAAACCCAATAGAGGCAAGGAAGGAGAGATTTTATCTCACATACTTTGGACACATGGTCAGGAACAAGCAATCCCTGGAGAAGGACATCCTGCTCGGCAGAGTGGAGGGGCAGCAACAGAGAGGACGGCCCTCAAGGAGACGGATTGACACAGTGGCTGCAAGAATGGGCTCAAGCACCGGAACCATTGTGGGAATGATGCCACAGGGCCGGGCAGTGTTTCATTCTGTTTGCATGGGGCCGCTCTGGGTCAGAACCGACCGATGGCACCTAACCACCAGGCAAACTCCAAAGCCGTGTTCTCGCCAGTGGTTAAATGGCGATGAGGACTGCTGGCGCTCACCGAGAGTGTCATATATAGTGGACGCGGACATGCGGGCCATGGTTGTTCAGCTAATACACCTGGACACGTGCCTTGTACTGCTCCACAGTCCCCTTGTCACTCAAGCTCTCTAAGGGAGGTCCCGCTGATTCTTGCTGTCTCTCATTGGAAACCTGAGTCGGAGTCTCAGCTGATTTGTCCAAGGTTTGTAAAAGGCCGAGCTGAGATTTGAAACCAGGAAGTCAGGTTACAGAGCCGGAGCCCTAAGCACCAGGCTCTCCTGCCTCTCTTCTCGGCCCCAGTCAGCCTAGCCCAGGACTTTTCGAGCCGGCAGTGAGGTTGGTGTCGCGATTCTCTGGGCGCTTGTAGTGGGAGAACTTCTCTTCCAGAAGGACACTCAACTGTGTCCAAGACTGAGACCAGCAACAAACTGTGTTATTTTCAGCCCAGAACCCAAGCAGCTGGCTTCCGTTGACTAGGCAAAAGAGGCAAACGAGGCCAGGCCTTTGTTTCCTGAGGCAGGAGGCTGCGTTCCCAGTGGAGAGAGTAAGGAGCAGGAGCTGGGGTACCTGGGTCCAGGCCCCGCCGTTCTGTGGGGGCTGAGCTGTGTGGCTCTGAGTAGGTCACTTGACCTCTCTGGGCTTTGCTTTTTTTTTCACCTGTGACACGGGGCTCATCCTTCGTCCAGTAGTCTCACTGGACTATGGTGGGCGGGACACATTCTGAGGGCCTCACGGCCCGTCAAAACCAACAGCGCGGTCTCTTCCCGAAAGACTGCTTTTGGTTCTATTGTAAGAATCGTGAGGCACTGGTCCCAAGAATCCTTTTAAACCAGGGGTTAGCGCTCCTGGCTTCTGGGTAGAAACTGAAGCTGGAGGTTTGTGGGGGCGGGGATGTGGACCTCAGCCCCAGGAGGGCCATCTCAGAGTCCACCATCCCTCCTTCTCTAGAAGCATTTAAGCTGGATCATGCTTTCAGCCATTGGGTTTTAAAATGTGTCCTAGGTTAAAAAATCAGCTTAAATGTCTTTTGGAAATAACTCAAAGGCGTATTATCTAGCAGTTTCCGGCCATTCCCGGCAGTGAGGGTGGTCCCGGCCGGTGTCAGTTATGAGGGCAGCGTTCCTGGTTTCGGAAAGGAGACGGCAATGGGGTAGTGCACATTTGATGCTTCCTCTTAAAGACTGAATACACCTTGAACTGTTATTAAATTAATCGGTGTGTGTGTACACGTGTACACATACGTGTGCATGCACATCAGAGGGCCCAGGGAGCAAAGACCCAGGGCACGCCCAGGACTAGCACAGCAGGCCCTCCATCAATCTGAGGGGGCTTCAAAAAACTCATGGAAAAATAGAATTAAAAGGTAACAGGATCACTTCCACCTGCTTTTCGAAGCCCGGTGGCATGTTCCTGTGGTTTTCTCTTTGTAGAGTGCAGCTCACTCGGCCTCCGTCCTTCACCCTCGGGGACCTGTGTAGAGAGACCCGTCCCTCCCTCCGACTGACTGCCACCCTACGATGGCCTCCAAGGCAGCCAGAGAGCCTTGTCTTTCTCCCAAGGAGGAGCATGGTGGGTTCGAACTGCCTGCCTGTGCGTAGCAGTCCATGTTCGGCTGGGCTATCTAGAAGAACAAAACCGTATGTGTAAGAAAGAGCCTTATATCAAGAAGTCGGTATATTTCAAGAAGGCATCCCAGCCCAGTCCAACTCAAGTCTGAGCCCAATGCCAGCCAGGGCCTTCAGACTAACGTAGCCACAGGTTGGTGGCACAGAAAGGTGACGTGAGAAGCCGGAAGGGCGCAGAGCAGGGTGCCTATAGCTCTGAGGGTTGGGAAGCCCACTTGGGGCCTCCCCTGGAGGCAGGCAGAGTCCCAGCAAGTAGAAAGGCGAAGGGCCACACGGAGAGAAGTTCCCAGTCTCCCATGGAAAGGCCACACCTTCCCGGAGGCATCAGCAGGCTGTGACCTGATTGACAAGCCAGACTCCACCCCCGCACAGTGTGAAACTCACTCACTCTGCCATTGAGTTGACACCGCTCAGCGACCCTGCAGGACAGGGTAGAACTGCCCCTGTGTGTTCCTGAGACTGTAACTCAGTGGTTCTCAACCTTCCTACTGCCGAGACCCTTTCACACAGCTCCTCATGTGCTGGTGACCCCCAACCATAAAATTACTTTCATTGCTACTTCATCACTGTCATTTTGCTACTGTTATAAAGCGGGCGGCCCCTGGAAAGGGTCGTTCACCCCCAAAGTGCCATGACCCACAGGGTGAGAACCGCTACATAACCCTTTACAGGTGTAGAAAGCCTCATCTTTCTCCTGGGGAGGGATTGTTGGTTCGAACTTGTGACCTTGCAGTGAACAAGGCCCCTACACATGTACAAGTGACATAAAATCTCACTGCTACACAGCCCACTCGATGCCAGAGCTGTCAGTTCAGAACGCCCCGGTGCTTCGTCCGGAATGGAGGGAGGCTTCCTGTCCTGGTGCCCCTGGTTGAAGCCGGCTTGGGCTGACGCTGAACCAGCACACGCCAACGCACTTGCGCACATCAGAGCGTCTCCCACGGTTGCCCAAACCAAATAGCACTCCTGGTTGACCTACCAAGTGATAGCAAGGAAAATGACTAAGGCCCCACACGACGCTGGTCTACCCACCTGTCATGGCTGGGGGCGGCCGGGAGTCCCTGGCGAGACCGGCGGGCAGGGTGGGGGTGGCGCGGGCCTCTGTGATCATGCACCGCAGGTCCAGTTGCTCAGGTTTACAGGAGGAGATAGGTAAGCTTGCGGTCTCCCGCCTCCTCTCACCTGTCCCAGCAGAGGCTGGCCTGCCTCCAGCAGCGGCATTGAAGCACTGTCAGGGGGGTGAATGATGATAAAAAAAAATAGCACACCCATTAACCATTTTTGAAAAGAAAAAAAAAACTTTAACATTAAAAAAATGTTTGGGGAACCAATCTCGGGGAATCTACATATAACCTCCTCTCCGGGGGGTGGGCAACAGGAAAGTAGGTGAAGGGAGAAACCAGGTAGTGTAAGATAAGATAAAATAATTTATAAATTATTAAGGGTTCATGAGGGAGGGGGGTGCAGGGAGGGAGAGGATGGAAAAAAGGAAAATGAGCTGATTCCAGGAACCCAAGCAGAAGGCGAATTTTGAGAATGATGAGGGCAACGGATGTATAAGTGTGCTTTGCACAATTGATGCATGTGTGGATTGTGATAAGAGTTGTATGAGCCCCAATAAAACGATTTATTTAAAAAGTGTTAACCACTCCCCCCAAAAAAAGCTCACATGGAGGGGGGGGTGGAGTTGAGCTGGGAAACTGAGAAATTCCCCTGTAACACACAGTCTAGTTTGGCCTCGCGGGACAAGCAAGGCGCTTCATTCACACGCTTCAGACTTTCTGATGGGCCTGAGTGTGTGGGCAGTGTGGAGTCTGCAGCAAGGAGGGGGCCCACGCCCCGGGACTACACCAGCCGCCCACTTTCCCGTGCCGGCCGAGACAGGGAGCGGTAAGGACCCCAGATGATGTGGCAAGCCCCAAACAAAGCACAGCCCTCCAACGGATTGCAACCCTTCATGGGACAGTAGAGCTGCCCGCTGGGTTTCGAGACCGTAACTCTTTACGTGCTGAGAAAGGCCCTTCCTTCCCCGAGGAGTGGCTTCAAACTGCTGACCTTCGGTTCGCAGCCTAACTGGTGAGCACTGGGTCCCCACGACTCCTAGCACTGGGGAGTGTCACGTGACGAACCACTGACGATGTCCTCCTTGTGGCAGTCCATCAGGTTTGGGGTTGGCTCTTTCTAATTTAAAAAATCAGTGACTTACATTTTTCTTCCGACTTGGACCTCAAGGTCCCAGTAGAGTGCTGATGCTTGCCCACCTCGTTCTCGTGCCATCAGATGCCAGAATGGCTGGCCGGGTGATTTCAGGGCGGTGTGAGTAATTACAAAAGGAATGTCCCCACGACCACCCTGCCCTGACCCCAGGCCCCGTGGAGCCTGCACCAGCACACGCCAGCGAGGTGCTCCGGGTCCTGGATAGCAGCCGCTCTGGCTGGGGCCCCTGGGACCTGAGTTTACTCGCTTATGAAATGAGTGAGTCAGGTCTGGGGTCCCTGGAGCCCAGCTGTGCTGAGTCTCTGGGCTGTAGCTAAATGCTTTTCCCAAGTGAGCCGGTGCCGGATGCGGGGAGCCGGCTTCTAGAACTCCGGCAGCCTAAGTGCCCTCTCTGGGGTTGCTAACAGCGGTGCGTTCAATGGAAGGCTCCGTGGGTCTTCGCACTGAAGGAGCTCGTTGTGTTTGGTTTAGACGCTGGGTAAGAAGTGGCAGGTTTTCATGTCCTGGCGAGGAGGGCAGTGAACTCATCCTTAGAAACCACCGAGCTAACTTGTATCCAGTCCCAGAGACTGTTCCACCCTGGGGTTCTGATGGCTTGTTGGCCTGTTGAACCCCTACAAGCTAGCAGGCTGTGTCATAAGAAGTGGAGAAACTGCAGTGGAACCCCCCAAAAAATAAAGAAAGAAAGATTGCTAGATCAACTCCCTGCCTTGGTATGCTTACACGCCTGTGTGGCCAGGAGGAGGCCCGGTGGCACAGTGGGTTATACATCAAGTTGCTAACCACAAGGTTAGCAGTTGGCACCCAGCTGCCCCTGGGACTTCCCAAGGCCCTGGTGGTGTAGCAGATAACGCGTGGGGCTGCTGAAGGCAAGGTCAGCGGTTCAAAACCACCAACAGTTCCAGAGGTGAAAGATGAGGCTTTCCACTCTCATAAAGAGTGACAGTCTTGGAAACCCACAGGGGCTGTTCTGCCCTGCCTTAAGGGGTTACTAGAAGTCCGAATGGACTGCCTACCAGTGTTTGGTGGGGTTTTCTTCATTATTTTGTGTGTGGGGGGGGTGTGAGTCTTGCAGAAGCACACTGCCTCGTCTGTCTCCCACGGAGTGGTGGTGGGTTTGAACTACCAACCTTTCGGTTAGCAGCTGAGCCCGTAACCACGGCACCACCACCAGGCCCCTGTTATGAAGATGAGAGCGCGGTGTTCTGCTGGCTCACAGGGGTTGCTGTGAGTCAGGTCAGGCTCTTGGCCTGTCCCCACCAGTCACTCACTCGGCTACAGCCGCTCAGCCTCTGGGCAGATGCCTCAGCCATCCGGCCCACCCTCACCTCCTCTCGCTCTTACACCTGCCCTTCCTGTTCTCAGTAGTGTTTGTCAGCGGGCTGCTCGCTCAGCAAGGCCAGCAGTTTGATGCCACCAGTGGCGCTGTGGGAGAGAAGTGAGGCTTTCCACTCCCATGAAGAGTCCGTCTCGGAATCTCACAGGGCCAGTTTGACCCTGTCGCTGGGAGTCAGCATCCACTTGATGGCAGGGAATTTGGTTTGGTTCTTTGATCTGCCTGAGTCCTCCCTCGCCTCCTTCTCAAATGTCACCTTCCCAGGACACTACAGAGAAGCCTCCACCTCCCTTCCACCCCCACTCAACCTCCCCAACCCTCTCCTTGGCGTAGTTTTCTCCACCGAAAAGCACAACAGAGCCCACTGCTGGCTGCTGCCCAATCTCTCTCCCTTTGTCCACACCTCTAAGAAGCCACTACCACCGAGTCGCCTCGGACTCCGAGGACAGGGTCTGCATGTGAGGGTGGTTCAGAAGGTGCGTGGAGGAATGGAATATAAAGACCATGGGATTTTTTTCGTGAACTTTTTTTGAAGCTTCGTGTATATAGCTTAGTGATATTCTGGGCACACTGGGCCAATACATCTGCCTCAGCTCACCTTTGCCTGTGGATACCAACCAGCCTGCTAAAGCCAGCCTCCTGCCTGGCAGAAAATGGGCACTGCAGTTAACTATCATTGGACCAAAGCGTAGCGGGAGGCCTGGCTCTGCCTGAGTGAAGAGCCTCCTTCTGGGAAAACGAGCTGGGCGCCCGGCCGAGAAACGGTTGACGGGGCGTCTGCCTGTGACATGACTCAGCAGCCTCCCTATGCTGGTGGGTGCAGACTGGGGCCATTAGTCTGCCGGGCAAGAATACCCACAGCACCCTGTCAGAATGACCCTGCAGATCAGGAAGCTGGCATCCTTATGGGCAACACTGGAGTCCTTGCTGATGAAGATCAAGGACTGCAGCCATCAGTATGAATTATGATTCAATGTAAAGACCAAAATCCTCACAACTGGACCAATAGGGATGTGACAAGTGGAGAGCCACAATCAGTGCTCCTGAAAGCAGCTGTCAAGAGATAAAACAATGTGTTGGATCGGGTAAATTTCCCAAACAAGATCTCTGCAGAGTATCAAAAAGCGAGGATGGTCTTTTGAGGACTGGGTGGGCCTGACCCAAACCGTGGTAGTTTTCCGTTGCCTCCCATTCATGTGAAAGTTGGCCCTTGAATGAAGGGGACCAAAGAAGAATGGATGCACTAGGACTGTGCTGGTGGAGAAGACTGAAAGTACCATGGGCTGCCGAAAGAACAAACACATCTGTATTGCAAGAATTTAACCAGAGTGCCCCTTCATGGCCAGGACGGTGAGACTGTCTCGTGTACTTCAGACGTGTTGTCAGAAAAGACCAGTCCCTGGAGAAGGACATCCTGCCTGGTAAAGTAGAGGGGCAGAGAAAGAGAGGACGGCCCTCCAGGGATGGATGGACACAGTGGCTGCAGCAATGGGCTCGGGCCAAGGGACAATTGTGAGGATGGCACAGGCCCATCTGGCATTTCGTCCTGTTGTTCACAGGGTCACTGGATCAAAGCCAGCTTGAGGTTCGAAGGCGCCTTATGATAGCAGGTACCATGGTGTGGCAGTCCCCCAGCCCGTTCGGCGGGCGGATGAGTCGTTGAGCACCAGGCATTGTAGGTGACCTGTCACTTCACCCTTTTCCTTCACAGCAGAAATCCGTTTGTGCAAGGCAATCAGTAGCCGGACCTCCTGTGTGGAGGCCCCATGGGCCAGGGCTGCGCTGACCCAGTGACAGGCTCCTCCCACAGGTGGGCCACCGGCCTTTCCAGAGCACAGTATGACTCAGTCGGGTACTTCTGTCTCTGTGGAGACGCCTTACCGCCAGCTCAGAGCCCTGGTTACGTGTGGGACAAAGTCAGCATTTCGAACCTACCGGCCATTCTGCCAAAGAAAGATGAGGTTCTCTCCTCCCATAAGATTTCCAGTCCCTGGAACCCAAGGACCCAGTTCGACTCTTGTCCTTTCTCTAAAAACCAATCATCAAATCACTGCTAATTCATGGCAACCCCCGTGTGCTACTGAGACTGTAACTGTTAACGGGAGTAGAAAACCCAATCTTTCTCCCGCAGAGCTGCTGGTGCTTTTGAACTGCCGACCGTGGGGATTGCCGCCCGACTCTGTCCTATAAGGCTGCTATAGATCAGAATGCACAGGATGGCAGTCGGAGGGCCAGGGATCAGGAGGGAGGGCAAGAGAGAGCACGGCCTAAACTCATGCTCTGTCCCCGGGTACACTGAGCACCAACAAAACCCCAGCAAACTCACTGCCACCACGTTGGTGCCCTGTGAGGAAGAATTTGAATTACGGTGCTGGGACCGCCAGAAGAGCAACCGCATCTGGCTAGGAAGTGCAGCCAGAATGCTCCTTAGAAGGGCAATGACAAGGCTCAGGGCACACCCTTTGGACGTGTGATCTGAAGGGCCTGCCCGCCCCAGGAGAAGGACCAGAAGGCCCAAGGAGAAGAGGAAGACCATCCAGGGGACAGATTGACACTGCGGCCTCAAACAGGACACCAGTGAGGGTGGCTCAGGGCGGGGCCGTTCTGTTGACCAAGGATCCCACGCAGTGAGTGGGAGTGGGACGTGACACGCCTGGGTCACGACCCCCCGGGTTCTGATGTCAGCCTGGCCTCACTGCTGAGAACCCAGGAGAGAGAGCGGGGAGGGGGAGAGCGTGTTCACGGGCACACGTGTGTCCATGAGTGTCTGGAGAGGGGTTCTTAAATTCTCTCTGAGGTTCTAGGTGCAGCATGGGCTGACTCAGCCTCTCCCTGTCCCTTCCGGAAAGCGGGCATTGCGGCCCGTCTTGGGAGGCAGCCTGGCATGAGGTCACTTGGCCGTGAATGGCCGCATCACTGGCTATGGGTGTGTTTGCTGTGTCTCCCGTGTGCTCCAGTTTTCTCCTCTGTGACACGGGATGAGGACGCCTGCCCCTGATGCTTCCGTATGAATTATTCAGCGGGCTCGGTAAGGAACCTGCAGGGCAGTGTGGGAACAAGTCCACACACACACACGCACTGGGGAATGTGCCAGTCCCTGCCGCCCTGTTGACCCCGGCTCACGGATAAATCCTCCTGTGCGCCCCACACACAAGGGACCCCACAATGTGTGTGGGTAAACTTCATTCTCTTGATTCTATTTTCCCACAAGCTTTTTGAAGCCCCCAACTAAACACACCCCCACAAATGCCTGTGCCTATGTAGCACCCCCGCCTGACACTCCCCGTGAGCCACCCGCCGCCGCTGCCGCCGCCGCCACATTGGCAAATGGGTTAGGATCAAGTGGGATGACCACAGTGCCCCAGTTGCATGAGGCGAATCTGCTGGTAAACCAACCCTCTTTGAAGGGTTGAAAGCAATGAGGTCACTCTGAGGACTGGGCTGCGCCTGGCACAAGCCACAGCGTTCTCAGTGGCCTCGCACGCATGTGAAAGGTGGACGTGGACAAGGCAGACTGGAGAGGCATCTATGCAGGTGGACTGGCAACAACCTTGAAAGTACCACGACCGCCGAGCGAACACGCAGATGTTTCTGGGAAGAAGTACAGCCAAAATACTCCTTAGAGGCGAGGACGGGGAGGTGACTGCTTACACGTGTTAGACGTGTGAGGACAGGCCAGTCCCTGGAGAAGGGCCTCGTGCTTGGAGAAGTCCAGGGTCAAGGAAAGAGAGGAAGGCCCTCGAGGACATGGACTGACCCAGCGGCTATGCATTGGGCTCAGGCAGAGCAACAGCGGTGAGGACGGCGCAGGTCCACGGGTGCTTCCTTCTGTTGTGCACACGGTCGCCGTGGGTCGGAGCTGGCCCGACACCACCTCACAACACCCGCTGCCGTGTCCAGCACATAGATGGCTTCACGTCCCCAGGCTGCTTTGGGAGTCGGCCTCCTCCCCTCTGTCCCTTGGCTGGGAGGATGATGTTGCAGCTGTGGGGCAGGGTCCCCACCAGGCTCATCACACCCCCACGTGGCAGAGTGAACTGCTCCATGGGTTAGACTTTGACTTGCTAACTACGAGGTCGGTTGTTCAAACCCACCAGCGACTCTGAGGGAGAAAGCCAAGGCTGCCTCTCCTGTCAGGATTTCCGGGGCCTCAGAAACCCTGGCTAGGGTCCCTGCGAGGGGGGATCGACTCGAGGGGAAGAGCGTTTGGCTTTGGTTTCAGGGGAGAGGTTGTATCTTTATGAAGTGAGAGCCCCGTGGCCCCATGGTGAACTGGTGGCTAAAAACAGGTTGGCAGTTCAAACCCACTAGGTGCTTCCAGAAAGACGAAGCCAGCTGCTTCCACCAAGATTACAATCCTGGAAAGCCAGCGGGGGCAGTTTTAGTCTCTCCTGTGAATTGGGATTGCCTGGAGGGCTCTGTGTTTGGCTTGGGTCGATCTTGGTGAAGCAGGTTGCCGGGCCTGCTGGGGGAATCCCAGCGGTCCCCGTCTGTGTTGGCACTCATGGCTCCCCTGAATGTGAGCTATGAAGATGCCACACGCTATCCTTTCTGTGCAAGGGCCCGGCCGACAGATGTTGGCATTGTTGCTGGTCGGTGCCCACAGCACGAGACCTGTGCCATCTGCATTGTCATGGCGGAGCCCATGGCTGCAGCCACCATGTCCGCCCGGCTTGTTGGCGGCTGCCCTCTGCCTTACCATGCGCGATGTCCTTCTCCAGGACCTGGACCGTGAGCAGTGGGTACTGACCCGCCCTGAACGCTGATCCTTTGCAGACCCAGAAGCCAAAGCCCACTGCCGCCAGGTGTGTTCTGATGCGTGGCAGCCCTACATGACAGAGAAGCGCCCCCAGAGGGGTGCCAATCTACAGACGCCGACGGCCACCTTGCCCTCCCTGACAAGCTGGTAGATTTGAACCGCCAACCCTTTGGTTAGCAGCCGATCGCTTGAACCCGTTGCAAACAATGTGGGGGGAGGAGAGCTCCCCGGGCCCCCTGGCCACCAGGCTCGCTTCCTAACGCAGCCCCACAGAGAAGTAGGTCAGGCGCTGCTCCAGAGTCCCCAGGCGCCTCTGGGACAGAGCCACTGTGAGGCGGATTCAGAAAGCATTCCAGTTTTTCAGTGAAGTGATAACTGAAACACCGGATTTGATTTGAAATGACACCCGATGTTTGCACTTCTGCACGTGCCCTGGTGGCACAGTGGGTCACGTGTTGGGCTGCTAACTGTAAAGTCTTGCAGTTCGAAACCACCAGCCACCCCGTGGGAGAAAGCAGCGTCCAAGGAAGCGATTGTGCCAGGGAAAGGCTCGGCCACAGCCACCACGTGCGTTCTCGCTCTTAGCGAGCCTGTGGGCAGGGCAGACCTGCCCCTCCGGGTGTCCGAGACTTCTGGAAAGCCTGCCTGTTTTCACAGCAGACTGCTCAGCGGAAGTTGTTTCGGGTCACAGCCCGTGGCTAGCTGGCTGCTGCCTCTGTCCGGGGCCCTGGCGGGTGGGAGGACTCGCCCCAGGACAGACGCAGGGCCGTCTGTCGCTCAGTGTCTGGTGCCCATGGTCACTGTTCGGAATGGAAGGGTGGGGCCGCTGCTGAAGGGTCATGGCTTTCCTGAGGGACAGAACCGTCTCAGGACATAGATGGCAAATAGCCTGACTGCACCCCACAAGGCTCAGCATTGCCCGGCCACCCATGCGAAACCAAGGACATACTATTTAGTTACATGGTGGGCTGCGTACATTGGAGGGGTGCCCTTGGAGGGGTGCCCTGGCGGCATAGTGGCGACACACTGGACTGTGAGCCTCGAGGTCCACGGTTGGAAACCACCCCCCGCTCCTTGGAAGAGAAGGCTTTCTATTCCCGTAGAGAGTAAGTCTCAGAAACGCCCAGGGGTGGCCTACCCTGCCCTGTAGGGTAGTTATGAGTCTGCATCGGCTGGATGACCATGGGTTTGGGTTTTTGTAAATATCTGTTCTGAGGAGCCCTGATTGAGGGGGAGGAGAGCTGCTAACCACAAGGTTGGTGGTTCAAACCCACTAATGGTTCTGAGGGAGGAAGGTGAGAGTTTCTGCTCCCATAACCCACTGCAGTCTCGGAAACCCCCAGGGGCCGAGCTGCCCTGTCCTCTGGGGCTGCTCTGAGTCGGGGTTGACGCGATGGCTGAGCGTCACAGCCTGCTGCCGTGGTGTTGATGTCAATACGTAAAGCAAGAACACCCAACCCGTAGCCCTCCAGTCAGTCCCGGCTCGTCGTGACCCTGTGTGTGCAGAACACGCAAAGCTCAGCCCAGCTCCAGTCCGGAGGCCAGATGTGAAGCCCGCCCTGACACCTGCGGCTTCCAGGCCGACCAAGAAGGAAGCAGGAAGACTATGCAGGAGGCCAGAAGACCACAGGCTGGTGGAAGCAGAGTCTAGTGGATCCAGTATAGGCAACATGGCAGCCGCTGACTGCTCCCGGGGCTAGGAGGGCCAGTGGCGGGCCATCAACTCAGGTCCTAAGAAACGAGCGCAGGGTCCAAGCCAGCAGGAGGAAGAAGAGAGAGAGCCAGTTAAATATCAACTAGACCACACCCCTAGTGGGACATCTTCAGGCTGTGACCCGCACCTTAGGGAGGCAGCCTTACTTCTCCACTACTGAGGATCCTGGCCCAGCCACACTGATACAAACTTAACAATTACACCACGCCTTTCTTCCAGGGAGCCTCTGGCTTGATTTGAACTTCTGGTCTTTTAGTTAGTAGTCAAGTGCTTAATTCTTTGCACCATTCAGGAAGCCCTATTGCAAGAATCCACACCTCTTTCTTCTGCCTCCAAGTGCACACGTGCAGTCTCCCAAGGGCAGCTCTCCAGGTAACCCAGGCAGCAGCTGGTACCTGGATCTGGGAAGGTGGACTTGAAGTCTCCCGTACACTACTGAAGTCCACATGTCCTGCCCACAAAACCCAAAACAAAACTCTTTGCCATGAAGTCAATTATGACTCACGGCAGCCCAGTAGAACGGGGTAGAGCTGTTTCCATCCGGTGTCTGAGGCTACCGATCTTTCCAGAAGCAGACTGCCTCGTGTTTCTCCCATAGAACATAGCTATCTGGTGGATTGGAACCACCAACCTTTGAACCGCAGCCATCCGCAGAGGTTGTCCCCCCACAGATGTGCCAGGTCCTGGGGCTAACGTGTTTCTTCCGTTGAAGTCTTGTTCCCCAAGCACACTCGGCTCCTTTTCCCTGCCATGCATCAGCCCAGGGGACAGGACATCTTTTCTCCTCTAATCCCCACCCCTGAAAACACCAGCCATCTCTCAGTTACAGAGTCTGTAACAGAGGGAAATAGCATTGCATTTTTTTTAAGTCAAGTATTCTAGAAACCGAGTACTGCCCTCCCTCTTCTTTGCATGTGCATCAGGCTCTGGCTTCACCACGTGCGCTCAGCCCTTCCCCGCTCTCTCCCTGTTTTCCTTCCATACCCGTCTCAGCTCAGATGCCACCTCCTCTGGGAAGCAGTCTGTCACTCCCTCTCGGAACTGAAGACCTCCTTCCTCTAGGAACTCCCAGCACCCATGGGGGCCTCCCATTGCCATGTTCTGGATCTCCCTAGCGTCTCTTTCATGCCAAAGTGGATGCGAGTAGGGACTGTGTCTGGCACCTGTCTGTCTGCTTCCAAGCCAATAATGGGCACTCAATAAACAAGTGTTTATTGACTTGAATCCAGAGTTGTTCTCATGCTGCAGGGTAATTAGTATTGTGAGTGTTAATTAGGACTAAATGAGTGCTCATTAGGATTGCATTGGAAGAGCGGGGCCAGTTTTTGTTGGTTTATTCTGTTTTGTGTTCCAGGGAGCTTGCAGCACCTGTGAGAGCCAGAACTCCACTAGACTGCCCCGCTTTTCCGTAGTCCGCCTTTGCTTGAGATTCCCCCATCTCTGCCAGGGTGCTGTCTTACCACTTGCCCGGCACTCACTGTCATGGGAAGTATTTGCACATGAGATAGATAGTTTATTGTGCCAGCCTGGCCGATATACACAAGTGGGATTAATTGAAGGGTGTAGAGATAAATGGCTCGGTGAACCTCGCCTTTCTTGTCTCTCGCTCTTTGATCATCAGACCAGTGTGCGGCTGCCTTGTTTGTTCTGTGCCTCAATTTATAGGCTACACTACCTGTGGGACCCCTAGCCTGTGGACTGTGTCGCTATAAGTTGAGGTCCCTTTAAGACCACACAGTTGGAATGTACATCTCCAGAGCTGGGGACTGACGGTTGGTGACCTGCCTTGCCGTTTGCTGCCTGTGCTGGGATAGCCTAGCTCTCTCTACAGAGGACTACCTGGCGGCTCTCAAGACTTGAAGGACTGCCAGTGTCTCACAACTCTCTCACGGGAGTGAGTTGCACTGAGCCATTTGTACTGCTTTATAATTTAACTGTTCATTTCTTGTATTATATATCTATCTGTGTATAATTTAACAGTTCATTTCTTGTGTTAGATATCTATATCTATATATATCTATCTATCTATATATATATATATAATCTGGTATTGTCTCTCTAGAGAATCCTGTCCAACACAGCACGTTCCTTCTCGGCCAGGCTTCTGCTAACGTGGGTTCTGCTTGTCGTAGAGTTTACAGTAAAGCGAAGCTTTCAGCGTGTCAGCAGTCTGCACAAGGACACTAGCTATGTTCGCCCTCCCAGTCAGCCATCGCCCATCACTGCTCCAGAGGACACCAGTTCAGTCTCCTACGCTTCTCTCTGTACACTCGTGTAGCCTTTTAGGATCTAAGGTTGAACATTGCTGTTCGTTCTCATATCGTTGATCTTTTCACCACCCTCCCTCCCAGGGACCAGGCACTGAGCACCTGCTGGCTATGGGGACTGCTGTTTTACAGCATTAACTCATTAGGGACCATCGGGTGGCAGGGGAGCATGCATGGGCACAGAGGCTGATCCCTGGTCTCTCCCTCCCATCATCCCCAGCACCTAGTAGGGGGAAATCCCCCCATTTGCTTGTCCTGTTACAGGCCAGAGGAAGGACAGGGCAGAGATCTGGCAATTGGTGAGGGAGGAAAAGGGTAGCCAAGGGTGAACTGACTGGGTCTTCAGGGGCAAGGAGCCCCGGTGGCGTGGTGGTTACAAGTTGGATTGCTAACTGCAAGGTCAAAACTTCAAGACCCCTCGCCACGCCACAGGAGAAAGATGAGGGTTTCTACTCCCGCCAAAATGTGCAGCCCTGGAAACCCCCAGGGACAGTGCTGCCCTGTGCTGTCGGGCCGACATGCGTGAGTTTGCTTTTGCTTCCTGCAGGAACAGAAGAGAAGGGAGTGAGGCTTGCATCTATCCCAGCAGGGTGCTGGGCACAGGGAGCCCTGGAGACAGGCGTAGTGGGATACAAGTTAGGTTGCTACCCCCAAGGTCAGCCGTTCAAAACCACTAACTGCACTGTGAGAACAAGATAAGACTTTCCACTCCTGCAAAGAGTTACAGACTCAGAAACACTGAAGGAGCCAGTTCTACCCTGTCCTGAAGGGGTCCTATGAATTGGAGTTGACCCGAAGGCATCGTCACTCTGAACTGAAAGTGATGTGATTACATTGAGCGTGGATTTGGGTTTTATGTGTGAGGCAAGGAGCCTGGCGGCACTAGGGGCTAAGTAACTTCAAGATCCACAGTTTAAACCCACCAGTCGGACAAAGATGAAGTCTGCGCTCATGAAAAAATGATAATTTATAAATTATCGAGGGATCATGTGGGAGGGAGCAGGGAAGGGGAGAAAATGAGCTGATTCCAAGGGCCCAAATAGAAAATGTTTTGAGAATGATGATGGTAACCTATGTACAAATGTGACTGACACAGTGGATGGATGGATGGACTGTGGTAAAAGTTGTCAAAGCTCCCAATAAAATGATTTTTTTTTAATGTAGCATCTCGGAAACCCCAAGGAGCAGTGTTCTTCTGCCCCATGAGTTGACTGGCGCTGGGGCGATGGCAGTGAGTTGTAGGTCGTGGGCACTGTGTCAAGCAGCCCTGGGCAGTCTGGGCACTACCTTCTTGGGAACACAGTGAGGAAGTGAGGCTAAGAGACCGGAAGTGGCTTGCCCACGGGCACCAACTGGCTGGCAGCGATGTTGTGCCTTAGATCCTGATGCACCTGAAGACACAGTCCACTGGCTCTTTGGGTAGAGAGCTATTAAAAAAAAAAACAAAAACAGGAACGTGTCCATGTCAATATTTTTTCTTTCACTTTTCAAGTTTTGGAAGCAGTCTTTAAAAGGTGATTTGGATTAAACCATTTTTAACAGTGTTGCTAAGCGCTTCAGCCCCATGACATACGAGTCAGTAGTCCCATCGTCTCCCGAGGCGTCCTGCAGGTATCACCACATTCAATTCTGGACCAGAGTCTTCTCTGTAGTCATCGATGACCGTGTGAGTGCTTTCAACTGTGGCAGAAATATACACAACAAGTCATTCTCCAAGTCTGCAGCTTCTGCATGAACAATTCAGTACCACTGATCTTGTCCCAGACTCTGAAAATGTGTGCTTCTTCCCAGAGCTGGCTACACACCTGTGCGCCAGCGTGGGCAGCGGGAAGGGGGCGAGGACAGTCATTGAAACCCTTCCTGGCCACCGGGGGGCAGCACCAAACCCTGCAGCGCGCTGGCTCCCAGTGGCTCCTTTATTCCAGCCATTCATTCCCCCTCCACCAGGTTCCTCTTTCCTTAGGCCTGTGTGGGGTGGGGCGTGCTGAAGCCTTCCAGAGCAGAACTGAAATTAAAGCAGCAGCAGGGTTGCCAGTGGAAACTTAATTTTAGGATGGACGTGTTGTCAGGCTGTAAGTGAGGCGTTTGTTTCCCTTTGATTGGCGTGTGTAACTGTGTTGGATGGGGGTAGGAGTGCCGCCTGGTTGGGGTTCACTCTGCTTTCTGGTGAGATGGAATCCACACGTGCTCGTCCTCAGAGGACCCGAAGCAGACAGAGTAGCCTTTTCACATTCTTGATGGTCCACTTGAGTATCGACCGATTATAGGACTCTGGGGTAGGCTGTGGGGAGAGAGATAGGGCTTTCTATTTCCTGTAAACATTTACGGTCTTACAAACTCACCGGTGCAGTTCTACTCTGTCCCGCTGAGTTGCTACGAGTCGGAATCAACTGGATGCTGATGAGCTGGCTTTTGTGTTGAGTCGTTGGTTGCTAGAGACAGTAAGGTAAGGTGCTCCTGGCTGCTAGTTCTCAGGGCCTAGGCCGCCCCTCGCCCCCTGCCTTGCAGTCCTGGCAGGCCGTGGACGGCCAAAAGAAGAGGCAGGTCCGTGTGGGAGGAAGGACAGCCAGGGGCAGCGTGCTGAGTAAAGTGGGGGGTCCCTGGAAACAAGAGTGGGCTCAGACACACGGAGGACTGGCCACGGCGAATGAGCCAGTAGCGTTTCATGCTGTCAGGCATCAGGTGGCCGCAGAAAGTGGTTACTATTTAAAAAAATTAAAAAGCATAGTACACCCACAGAAGCACCTCCTGAGAGGGGGCTGGCACGTCTGGCACACATGTGTCATCGTGGTGGCTTGCCGAGCGAGCTCTCCTTGGTGGAAACCCCGTGCACGGCCAAGCGAACTACCACCCGCCCCACACCTTCCTCACAACGGGTGTCCTGGTGGAGCCGCTGTGCCCGTATCTCACATAGGGGCGTTTTTATTATTACTATTATTATTTTGGTTTTCGCTGTCCTTCTACTTTACCAAGCCTGGTGTTCTTCTCCAGAGATGATCTCTCCTGGCAACATGCCCGAGGCAGGAGAGCTGACCCTGCCTCTCCATCCTCCCTTGCGCGGAGCACTCGGCTGTACTTCTTAATTCTGGCAGTCCACGGGGTTCCAGTATTCTCCCATTCAAATGTCCCAGAGCTCCCCGGGTCGCTTTCCCACGCGGCCGAGGCAATGGGGGTGCCATGGGTGGGGCCAGACGCACCTTCATCTCCAAAGTCGCGTCTTTGCTTTCATAAGCGATACTGCGCTGTTTGCAGCAGATGCGCCCAGCGCGTTTCCTCCTTATGAGAATAAGCACGTGACAATGTGTAAGTTGCCTCAAATGTAAGAAGATCTGTGAGGATGGTATGTTCCTACTGTTACGAATCGGGCAACCCCCCCCCAAAGGGCCGCGACCCCCAGATTGAGAACCACTGGTGTAGCAGGAAGAGAGGGGCATGGTCCCAATACCTTTCTAAATCAATGAAAAAGGCATTGGTGTTGGCGCTCTGGGTAGGAGCCCTGGTGCCGTCATGGTTAAGCGTTGGACTGTGGCCTGAAAGGTCCGAAGTTCGAAACTACCAGGCAACCGTGGGAGAACAACAAGGCTTTCAGCTTCTGTAGAGAGTTGGGAAACCCACAGGGGCAGTGCTACCCTGTCTGATAGGGTCGCTGTGAGTCAGAATCGGCTCCTGACTCGATGGCAGTGAGGTTGGCTGTTTGTTTGTTTGGTTGTTTGTTTGTTTGTGTGCTGCAGCACCTCTCGAGTGTGTTCCATGGCTTTTCAAAATGCGGCGCCAATAGCGGTGCGGGCCAGAGGAAACCCTTGGTGCCCACGAGTGAGCGCAGGCTGGTTCCTTCCGTGGTGTGTTTCTGTTGTTTCGTGTCACACGTGTCCCACCCTCACAGAACACATCCCGCTCCGTTGCTTTCTAGAAACAAGTGACGAGTGTAATCTCCTCTCCTCCCTCCATCCCGTTTTCGGTGCTCAGTTCCCAAGTCAGAGTTCACGGGGCTGTGTTTCTGACTGTTTTCATAGATAACAGAGCCAAAATGTCCAGACCCGTCAGTCCTAGGTTCAAAATCCGGTCATCGTTTTAGGGGGGCGGGGGAAGCCTACCAAGAAGATAACAACGTGGTCGTTATCTTTTAATAGTAAAAATAATCATAACAAGTTTGCAGCTCAGAGGCCATGATGGCCAAATGCCCTGTTCTGTGGGAAGCACTCCTGTGCCGGCCACAAGGTTCCAGCTTCGTTGGCACAGACGAGTCACCCGTCCCCACGCTGTCTTGCAGTGTTTCGCCGTGCGCTCACTGGGCTGGGTGGAGATGGCGGAGGAGGACCTCGCTCCTGGGAAGAGCAGCGTCGCTGTCAACAACTGCATCCGGCAGCTGTCCTACTGCAAAAATGACATCCGAGATACGGTTGGCATCTGGGGGGAGGTAAGTGATAATGTGACCGCACGTGGCCACCGCCTTTTCCTCCCGCTAGGCAGGGCTCACGGAAGGAGCCCTAGTGGCGGCGTGGGTTATGCATTGGGCTGCTAACCACAAGGTCAGCAGTTCAAAACCACCAGCCACTCTGTGGCATAAAGATGAGGCTTTCTACTCCCATGAAGCCTTGCAGTCTTGGGATGGGGGAAGGGGCTTCCTGAGGGAGTGGGAGGGAGGGTTGGAGGGAAATGGGGAGCTCATGATGAATACAAGAGGGAAGAGAATGTTCTGGAACTAATTGTAGCATTTGGACAACTCTGAAATATGGCCCAACTGTGGAAATGTATGATGTATGAACCATGTGCCAATTAAACTTTTTTTAAGAGTTACAGCCTTGGAAACCCACAGGGGAAAGTCTACCCTGTCCTATGGGTCACTGTCAGTTAGCATTGACCTGATGGCAGTGAGTTAGGCTTTGGGGGCTTGGGGGGTCGTGGTCACAAGCCTCCGAGGCACTGGGGCCATGAGTCTGAAGTTTCTGGAGGTGTAGTCAGGTGCCTTGCCCCTCATCTTTCTTCCCCTGTGGAGCTGCAGTGTTTGAACGGCTGACCTTGCGGGTCAAGACCCATGGCTTAACCCACTGTGCCACCAGGGGACCTGCTGTCAGTTTGGGTTTCTTGTTTTCCCTTAAAGTAAATAGTTCAGAAATGTAAGTAATTTAAAACAATAGCCGACTTAGGAAGCAGGCGGGGACACCAAGCACGTGGAAGAGGAGAAAGAAATTAGCATGTCAGGGGGTGTGGGAAAAATGCCTGCCTGTGTCAGGAGAGAACGTTTCTCTCGGAAAACCCAGTCTATACCCAAATGGTGGGTGGTGTCTCCTGGCCGTGGGAGCGCCGGCCGGAGGTCCCCACTAGCACCCCTGGCCGTGCTGTGGGCACGGGGAAGACGTGTGCATATGCTCTTTCGTTGATTCCCAGGGGAAAGACATGTACCTGATCCTGGAGAACGACGTGCTCAGCCTGGTGGACCCCATGGACCGCTCCGTGCTCCACGCCCAGCCCATCGTGAGCATCCGCGTGTGGGGCGTGGGGCGCGACAACGGCCGGTGAGTGCCCCTGACCGAGTGCCCGGTTCTGTCTCGGCCCAGCTCGCGCTGGTTAGGGAGCTGGTTAGGGCAGATGCCGGTCTTCTCCTGGCTCTCCTCTGCCCTCCAAGCTGCTCGCCGTCCTCGTGTCTGCACCTCACGCCTTTGGCAACTTCTGCCCTCAGGTTCTGCCTCTTTCCCCATCGGGTCATCCTCGCTGTCCACTTAAGACCTAGCCCCCTCTTTAGTCTTTCCCAAAGTCTCTTTCAAGCATTCATTTTTTCCCATGGGGTCCCTCAACGCACGACACTGGTATTTTCATCACAGAGGGCTTGCTAGAAGGGAGAAGTGAAGAGTTTTTCATGACAAGCCTGAGATCCTTCAAGTATGACTACTGGGAACTTTGGGGGCCTGGGATTGGCCAGACTTACAGCTTCCAATAGGTGGCATGTGGGTGTGGTTTAATGAGGTGGTGAACGTGGAGCCTCAGCCCTGTCAGTGTTCCACTCGGCCCCCAGCGTTTCAGTATGGATAGGAGGTACTGCTTGCTTGGAGGTGTTGTGGGCTTCCCAGGACTAAGAACTGGCTCTTTCCGGTTCAGTAATGGCCAAGAAAGCGAAACCAGAACAGACCCAAGTTAATGTAGGTGAACCTGAATGGAAACCAGAAGGAGGAGTTTGGGGGTGATGCCCTGCTAGAAATGTAATCTTTGAGAAAATGAAGACCGAATCTCCTGAGTGGCAGAGTGGGAAACAGTGGTGCCCGCTCAGAGATGGCGACCAGCTGTGCCTCAGTAATCCAGTCGCATGCATCAGACTCGAGAAGGGGCTCAGTAGGCCTTTGCCTGGTAGGTCTCCTCTTACAGGGCTTCTAGCCATGATGTCTCGTCCAGATGTCGTTCTCATGCACCCACATTTGCCGAGTGCAGGTTCGGGTTTCACTTCACCGGCCCTGGCTGAACCATTGGAACCAGTTCAGAGCTCTGAACTTGTCTATTCTTTGGGGGCAATTAGAAACAAGGAAGTTCTGGTTTTCAGGCATGCGCCCTAGCTTTAGTCTAGCAAATGAAGTTGCAGGCCCACCTTAGCGTGCCGCTACCGGCTCATCAGGCGACCTGAAATACTAGTAACTCTAACAGTAGAGGCGATCTTTGCCCTCCTCAAGACGCCAGGAGCTCTCCTGGCATTTAGAGATGGCGTGTAGCACGATTAGCTGCCTCTCTGCTGAAAATGGACAAAAGCACTTGAGAAATGAGTGACTGTCCGAGCAGCGGTGGGATGGCTTTCCAGGTCCGTGGGTCTATTACTGGGCATTCTGGTTGAGTGGGTCATGTGGTAGTCTTCTGGGGCATCTGCGTGGGTTTGTCACCTGCCTCTGTCCACCCAGACTGGGCATCAGTGGATCCCATTGCCTTGTGATTTGGTCCTAAGTCCTAACCCATACAGAAAGGATGATGGATCAGTACTCATCGGCTGGAGAGTGTGCATACTTGCTGTAACCAGACATGAGAAGGAGTCTGCCCACTTGGGGGCTGAGGACACACGGAGTGGATAAACTAGCCAGGAGTGCAGGGTGCCTCGGAGCTGTTTGTGGCAGAATGATGAGGCGTGACCGCTGGGCCGGGTGCCCCGGGGACCGTGTGGACAGGTAATGTACAGCCGTCACCCAGTTGCGTGGCAGGGTTGTTGCCCTGGAGGTGATGGTGTGGACACGGCTCGATTGATTTTACAAGGGAGGCATCTGATTATGTTCAGTCACCACCGAGAACCTTTAGCATTGGCGGCCAGCCCTGACCGGGGTCGCGTGCCCTGTACACTCGTTATCCCTGCCCTCAGCTTGCGTCAGAGGCAGCAGCCCAGTGGAGAGCATTAGGGACGTGTGCACCTAGCTAGGGTTCTGTGCTCTTAAGGAGGATAGGGTCAGGGTCTATTTGATTCCATCAATGTTCCAGCAGCCACTAGGGCCCTCTGGAGGGCACTGAAGTGATCCAAAACTCCGAAAGCCAAACTCAAATACCACTGAGTCCTTCCTAATCCTAGTGAGCTTAAACACAGACGGTAGAACTGCCTCTGTGGGTTTCGGAGGCTGTAACTCTCTAGGGGCGTAGAAGCCTCCTCTTTCTTCCACTGAGCGGCAGATGATTCTGAACTGCTGAACGCACGATGAGCAGCCTAGCATGTAACCACACCGCCACCAGGGGGCTGTAAAAGAGGATACCTATGGTTTTTCGTGGATTATGGGCTATAATACAAACATTTTTCATTACCAAGGGAATGCCGAATGACTCCCCTGTTTATATCGGTTTGTTAACCTTATTATTATCATTTTGGTTTGCATTTCTTTTTTTTTAATCATTTTATTGGGGGCTCGTACAATTCTTATCACAATCCATACATCTATCCATTGTGTCAAGCACATTTGTACATTTGTTGCCATCATCATTCTCAAAACATTTGCTTTCCACTTAAGCCCTTGGTATCAGCTCCTTGGTTTTTTCTCTCCCTCCCTACCCCCCTCCTTCACGAGCCCTTTGTTCCTGGAAAGGCGGGAGACCCAGTAAGGTGGAGAACCTATGCTCTAAAGCAGTGGTTCTCAACCTGTGGGTGGTGAGCCCTTTGGGGGGGTGAACGACCCTTTCACAGGGTTCGCCCGATTCATGACAGTAGCAACATGACAGTGATGAAGTGCCAACGAAAATGAACTTATGGTTGCGGGGGACGGGGTCCACTATAACATGAGGAACTGTATTAAAGGGTTTCGGCATGAGGACGGTTGGGGACCACGGCAAGGGAGACATGATGATTCAAATGCAGCAGACATTACACAAGGTCTCGGAGGCTCAGTTCTCTCATCTGTGGATTGGAGGCAGTAATGAGGACCACCCAAGCTGAACCCCCCCACACTGTGGTCATTCCTCAGTGATGCAGGCAGAGTGGAGACTGCGCGGGTGTTCCAAGCAGATGCTGCTGGTGCCAGGACTCCCTGTCAAAGATGGCTGAAGGTTTCTGAGGAATCTGACCTGAGAGAGGCTTCAGGGACAAGTGGCCATGTCCTACAGTGCAGGAAGGGCTGGCTGGTCCCCACATGAACGAGTTCCCTTGTCTTACAAAGTAAAAGGAGCTGCCTGCCCCCTGATAAAGCCCCTGCCATCGCGCCGCTTGTGGCTCATAAAGAGTCCGTCTCAGAAGCCCACAGGGGCAGTTCTGCCCTGTCCTAGAGGGTTGCTATGAGCCCCGTGGTAGCAGTGTAAAACTGCACTGTTTGGGGTTGTGTTATTGAAGCATAAGCCAGATCACCACTTCTTACTCTTAGTGTTAGCACAGTGTGATTTGGAAATACGCTTGGGTTTCCTCCTGGGCCTGGAGGATCCCGACGGCTTTGGATGCTCGTTGGGTGCCCTTGAGCTTGGATTGCTCCGGGAAGCAGTAAATAAAAAGTCTGTCCGCGAAAGGCCGCGTTTCTCCCCCTCGGCCTCCTGAGTTTTCACTCCCTCGGATCAGGAGCCTCTGTTGCATCCCTGCTTTTTCCATCCTTCCCGTTTGATTCTTCTTTTATTTAACAGCAATTTACAGCAGCAAATCCAATTTGTAATGGTGGGAAGGAAGGGGTTTTAACTTTGCATGAATAAAACATAAAGGTGCTTCATTCTGCTTGTGAAAACTGGCCCATTTCACATTCTCTTCCGTAACTTTCCTTGCGAAGAGAACGGAATCTCCTAGGGACTTTCTTAATGTGGTGAATGTGAATAAGTATGTATACCAGGAGCTTGGCCGGCACAGGATCTTTCTTGAAATTCAGTGTGCTTCACTGAGCTGGGTAATTTCAGAATCTATTAAGGATTTGTTTGCTTGGGTTTTTGTGGGGGGTTTTTTGGTGGGGGGAAGGCAGTAACATTTTCAAGTGCTTGTGATTTTGAAGACACTTGTGGGTTGCGGTTCCGTAGGGAGTGATGGACCGGAACCACCGCAGACCCCATCCTGAAGGTTGATTCCTGCGGATCAACCTCTTCCCACGAGCAGTGTAAGGAGTGGCGTTCCCTGCAAATGCAGGTCCTCGGTGGAGTTTGGGTGGCTGCAGAGCCGGGCGGGAGCTTCGGTCTTCGTGTTGAGAATCACGCGGATCTTGATCATGGCATTTCGATCTGAATCCACCCAGTGACTCCAGGGGAGAAAGACTGCTGATGGGGTCCCAGAAACATAGCCCCTAAAAAGCCCTGTGGAGCACTCTGTGCACTGAAATCAACGTGATGGCACCTGGCAGCAGCAGTACTTAAACGCAAGGACAGAATGATGACAGTAAATGGAACGGACCAAGGCACCTCGAAACACAAGTTACCGAGCTTCTCACAGATAGACGTCTGTCTGTCCTCTCGTCGGCTCTCCTGGCATCACATCTGTTCTTGGGTTGTTCCCCAAGCCTGGTTGGGAGAGACTCAAGGTCATGCTTCGGTTCTTCGTTTTCCCCGGCAGCAGCCTGCATGTTGGACGCCGAGTGACTGGTTGTTCCTCAGGCAGCCTCTGGCCTCGTGATTTAGCTGCTGATGCTGAGCTTCGCCACCCTCGGTTTGCTTTCTGTGTCTTCATCCGGAGAAGACCGCGTGCTGTTGGGAAAAGGGGATTTGCGATGAAGAAGTCGCTGGTCTCGCAAATTTCGGTCACGAGCTCTCTGCTTCCTTACCGTCACCCAGGCCATCTTCCCAGCGCCTCTTCCTTCCTCTGTTTCCTTCCCAGTGTCTGCGTTCCAATCGCCAGCAGTCACCAGTGCATCCTGACTGCACGTGGGACCCATTTCCTACTGAAGACGTCCGTAGAGTTCTTCCATTTCTCCATCACTAGTTTTGGTGGCTGGTGCATGGACTTGAGTGGTAGCTGTGTGTAGATTGCTGTCTGAGTAATCAGTTAATCCTTGTCATTGCAGCCTCTTCTTTACAGGCTTGGGAAGCCAAGAGCAGACATTTCCTGAGCCTTAGATGGCGCAACTAGCCAGCCCCGCGGAGCAAACAGACCTGGCAGTTTTCACCTATCTAGATCAGAAAACCGCAAATGACTTGTTGGGTTGATTCCAAGGCATAGCCAGGCAGGTTTCAGCAGAGTTTTCAGACTAAAGGAAAACCCAGCAACCTACTTCCAATGCCCCCAAAGCAACCCACTTCCAGGGAGTCAATTACAACGCGTAGTGACCGCTTTAGACAGGGTAGAACTGCCCGTGTGGGTTTCCAACACAGTAACTCTTTATGAGAGTAGAAAGCCGCGACCTTTCCCTGTGGCGCGGCTGGGGGTTTCAAGCTGCTGGCCTTGCAGTTGGCAGGCAAACGCATAGCCACGACACCAACGGGGCTTCTTCCATCCAGCACCCAGGTAGTGAAACCCTGTGGGTCCCAGTGGTCCCAGCCACAGCCAGCGGTGGGCGTGGCCCAGGCAGTGGTTCAGGCAGACGTCTGTGGTGGCTCGCCATAAGCTGAGGTGACTCGGTGACAGCTAACACCGCCCAGGGCTAAGGGAGCAGCTAAGGCAGCCACCTCCCCAATGCTGAGAGGGCGTGTCTTCCACTCGGGGCATTCTCAGAGCTTCCAGTTATTTGAGCAGATTCGTCAGGTCTTCCTGCTCAGCTCACCCACCTACTTGGTCTGAGATTTCTTCTCTAAATTGCTAGAAGTTGTCAGTAATAAAAGGTATTTCTGTTTGAGAAGACAGCTTTAGAACACATTTGCTTTGTGGTATACTTTTTTTTTTTTTCCCAACTCACCTGAACGCTGTCTCTATTTTTTGCCTGGCCATTGTTTCTTTCCCGGGCGTCACTTGTGGTGTGGAGGGGACGCACAGCTTAATGGCCTCGAGTCGGCCTTCTCCAAGCCAGACGCATCATGAAAAATTGATGGGCCCCCAGGATCTGATGATGAGAGTTTAATCCAGCTGACGTGTGCTGTCTGGCCTCCAGGAGTAAAGTCTACAGACAGAACTGTCGATATTGTTGGTCAACACCCTAACGCCATGGCCCTTCCCCTTCCTCCCCCCTCCACCCCCCAGCATTCACATGCAACTGAGGTGATTAAAAACGCCATGGCCTGAGTCAGGTGACCCTCCATCCTCAGAGTCATCCCTTTGCCCGTCAGCACCCACAAGAGGGCTTGTGTAGATTTGCATGGGACATTAGAGGGCTTTGCTTCCTGACCGCTGCTTCCGTGAGTGTCGATTGCAGGTCCGGGCACAACCAAAGTCCTCGACACCTTTACTGCTCAGCCATTTATTGCGAGGTTGCTTTTCCACCCAGCTGCGAGGATGCGGCTTTTTCCAGGCCGAGCTTTGGCATCTTTGGTCCTCTGTGTGTGCTTCAGGTCCTTCTCACTGTCGGCAAGCAGGTCGGGTCATCCGCGTACTGCAGATTGGGAATGAGCCGTTGTTCTGCTGCCTCTGACGGAGTTCGTGTGCGTCTTTCCGTTTCACAGTGAAAATTTGATGGCTTGTTCAATTAAAGGCTCAAAAGCAATCATTTTACTAGACTGAGCCAAAATGAAGTCATCATGGATCAGAGATGTGGTTGAAACAAATATCTAGCCTAATGAGTTTATAGAATTATGTCTCCTTTATTCTCAAATACAGTTTTCTAATCTAAGCACCAATAAAATGTGATTCTTTTATTGTAAACCACTGAGTTCTGTTTAAGGTGCCCTGGTGGCCCTGTGGGTTAAGCACTGGCCTGCTAGCCACAGGATCAGCAGTTCAAACCTACCAACTGCTCCTCCGGAAAAAGACGAGGCGGTCTGCTCCCCTGAAGGGTCATCCTTGCAGACCTGTGGGAGCAGCGCGACCCTGTCCTACAGGGCCGATGTGAGTGGGAATTGGCTCAACAGCAAGGGGTGGCTGATTCTTTAGGAAGCAAATGAGGTGTGAATTTGCATTTTAAAATATGTATTCATTTATAAGACTCAAGCAATTACAATTCCCCCTTAACCAGATACTCAGTCATTGAGAGGCACTGTGCATTGGGCTCCAGGATTATTGTGAAGTGGGTTTTCAGTATATTCCTGTTGAACCCTGAAGTGACCCAAAAACAACCAAGTTAAAAGCACGTCTTTACAACCAATTAATAACGCTGGCCAATCCCAGTGACGTGTGTGGCTTTCTCCATGAACTTGTTGGCCCAACTAGTCTCCCCCTTCTCACCCCCAGGATCACACAAGAGAGATAACCAGTGACCACCAAAAGCATACATCTAATGGTACAGTTTCTTCATATATTGCCCCCACAAATTCAGTGGCCTAGGACAATTGCCAGTGGCCCTCTCTCGCCTGGAGGAAGTATCCTGATTTATGTCTACATGCCCCATAGCTTAAGAGTTGCTTTGTCTTCTTTATGGACATCAGAGAAGCTGTACAAATTATTTATGAAGAAAGATAAAGCCTAATCCTACTCATTAAATCCCACGCAGGAAAGGGGCTGAGAGGAAAGGGAAGGCTTCAGTACGCCAGGGCTGTCCGGGCAGAATTGCTGCTCAAAACAGAGGAAGGGGGAAAAGACGGTGCCTAACTGACACCTTCACAGCGTGGGCCACTTTTTAAGCATCACAAGGTTGGTGGTTCGACACCACCAGCCAGTTCCTTGGGAACAGTTGAGTCTGTCTGCGCCTTTGAAGGCTCACCTGCTCAGAGCCCGTCTGTCTGAGGGTGGACGTGGCTGGCATCGTCTTGAGGGTGGTGGGAGTTTGGGAGTCCGTGCTCACAGGTGGTCTGCAGAGTGGCTTTCTCCATGTCTACTATGAACTGGTTTCTGTGTCCTCCCTAAAACTGGTCCGAAGTCCCAACCCCTGAACCTGTGCCTGTGGCCCTCTTTGGAGAGAGAGGTCTTCTTTCTCCAGGTGACGAGGTCAGGTGAGAGCAGTGGCATCTTTTAAAAAGATGAAACTGAGACACATCTGTGGGGGGCAGTGGGCGATGCCAAGTGGAGACCCTCTACAGCAGGGGTTCTCAAACTTTTTAAACAGGGGGCCAGTTCACTGTCCCTCAGACCCGTTGGAGGGCCGGACTATAGTTTAAAAAAAAAAAAAAACAACTATGAACAAATTCCTATGCACACTGCACACATCTTATTTTGAAGTAAAAACAAAACAGGGCAAAACACCCGGCGGGCCGCATGTGACCTGCAGGCCATAGTTTGAGGACCCCTGCTTTACAGCCAGGTACACCCAGAATGACTTCCAGTAGGAAGCACAGCTTAGCCCTGCCCAGGCCCTGCATGCAGATTGCTGACACTGTGAGGCACTCTACCCCTGTCCTTTGTGCTTGTGTCACTAACACAAGCTAGGTAACTAAGGCAGCATCCAAGGAGGCTTTAAGCTGTGCCTTCTACCTGGAATTTTTCTTTCTCCATTCCCCCCACTACCTGTCCACCTGCCCTACCTACCTCTCTGGAGAATTAGCTCACTGTCCTCTAGTCAATTCCAGCTCATAGCGCTCCTACAGGACAGGGTAGACCTGACCCTGTGGGATTCCAAGACCGTAAGTCTGTGTGGAAACAGAAAGCCACATCTTTCTCCCACAAAGCACCTGGCGGGCTTGAACCACCGACCTTGTGTCCCGCAGCTCTTGCACATAACCCATTAAGCCGCCGGGCCTCCTTGGAAGATTTCCTAGACGCTCACTTACTGAGTCCCAATTTGGTGTAAGCCAAAGAGGCTGCTCCGCTCTCGGCGACTGGCCAAGGGATTGAGGGTTTGAGCCCACTCAGAAGTGCCTTGAAAGTCAGCCCGGCCATCTGCTTCGGAAAGGTCACATCCAGGAGAAGCCCAGGCAGCGGTTTCACTCTGCACACGTAGGGTGGTCGGGAGTCACGATAGACCCGAGGGCAGCAAATAGCATCGGCAACGTCAGGCGCTGAGGTTGGTCAAGGACACAGCTGTGAATAAGGAAGTCAAGGACCCTGCCCTTGTGGGATCTAGTGTCCTAAGTGGAACGGGCAAAAAGTGGCACGCACCATAGGGTCCCAGGAAGCGCAGGGTAATAGAGTGGCCTGGCCCTGGATGAAGCCTGGGCACTACTGTCCTAATGGCTTAGACCTGGCACATTCTTACCACCTTGTTTTGCTCCTTAATGCTGTGTGGCTCCCAGCTAGATGCTCAGGTCCTTGAAAACCAGTGCCTTGTCCTGTATTTCCGTCTACGGGATGCAACACCATCGTTGCTGCCACGTCAGCCCTCTGCTCCTGATGGCGCCATGCACAATGGGATTGTTAACAGTTCTGATCCGTTAGGTTCTCCTTGCTGGGTTTACAGAAGTAGATCTCCAGGCCTTTTTTCCTAGTCCGGAAGCTCCACCAGAAGGGCTGAGAATGATTGTAACACACAAGCCTCCCCTGGCAGGTGCTGACCAGGGAACCGAACCCGGGTCTTAGGCACAGAAAGCGCCCGCTGCCCCGTCTGCCCGTTGCTGTGTGCCCGTGAGCTGAGTCTCACTCATCGGGACCTCCCAGGCAGACAAGGACAGTCATCCGTGTGAGGGCAGATGGCCAGGTCTCCTCTTCCAAGGAGTGACCGGTGGGTTCCAGCTACCGACTCCCACAATTAACCCTTGAGCCACCTGGGCTCTTTATGTTAGAAGTTTAAAAAGACTTCTGGCTATATGGAGAGAGCAGGAGTACAACTCTACGTGTGTGATTGTGTGTGAATATTATGGCCTAGAGTTTGCTAACTGCCTCTGGAAGCCCTGTTGGCATAGTGGTTATGCACTGGACTGCTAAACAAAAGATCAGCAGTTCAAAACCACCAGCTGCTCCCAGGGAGAGAGATGGGGCTTTCCACCCCGTGAAGAGTTATAGCGTCGGGAACTCCTGGGGCAATTCTACCCCGTCAACTCCGGGGCAGTGAGTAAATGGCGAATGGCATGATCTTACTTTGTTAGAGGTCAGCGGATCTTGCCCCTCTTGCAGATGAGAAAACTGAGATCCTGTACAAGTTGGGCTGCAGTTCCCCAAGTCCTTAGTTCAAAACCACCAGCTGCTCCTTGAGAGAAAGACAGGGTTTTCTACACCCGTAAACAGTCTCAGAAACGTATAGGGGCAGCTCTGCTCTGTCCTGCAGGGCGGCTATGACTCGGCATCGACTTGATGGCTGGGAGTTTGGGAGTTTGGGGGAGGGGGGGTGTTGTTTTAAAGAACGTCTGCATAGCTAGCGCTCCACTTGGTGCACAAAAACACGGCTGAGCCGTGTTCAGGCCGTAAAATCTGAATCCGGGACTCGTGCTTTTCTGTTTGTTTCTGCAGTTAGGGTGGCGTCCCTTTCTGTGGGGAGGGCTTGGTCCCTGGCTGCTCTTGGACCCCCCCTGGGGTACGCCCTCCTATCACATACCTGGCCCCAAGCCCACGCCCAGTTATTTCCCTGTGGCGTTGCAAACATCCGGTGTTTATTAAAAGAATGAATCATCCCTCCGAGCAAGGTTGCTTCATTTCAAGGGTGAGCAGTTTCCTGCCAGAGAGCTGCGTCTTCCCCCAAAATGATGCATAACAGGATCTGGTGTCTAAGTTTTTAGACACTGCGATGTTTGTGGGTTTCTTCTTCTTCTCGCCCTGCTGTAGTTGTGTACCCTTTGTTCGTTTCAAGAGCCATGCAAGTGCCTAGTCGCGTAGGTGGGACCCTCGTGGCCCTCGTATTTTCCATTTCTAAAGTCCTAAGTGGATGCTGGTCCGTAAGGCGGGGGAGGGAATAAGCCGTGGTGTCTGTGGCAAGAAAGTGATGCAAAGTCACTCTTCCTGTGCTCCATCGAGTGGAGTCTGTGGCAAAGAAAGTGATGCAAAGTCACTCTTCCTGTGCTCCATCGAGTGGATGGTGACTCATAGCAACCCAGGTCACAGAGCCCAACTGCCCCACGGAGCTTGGGGTTGCAGTGGGATGCGGTGCTCGCCTAGGAACCATGCAGTTGCTGGTTCGAACCCACCAGCTGCCTCGGGAGAAAGATGTGGCAGCCTGCTCCCATCCAGATGACGGCCTGGAAAGCCCTGCAGGGTGTTCTCCTCCGTCCTCCGGGGCCACCGGGAGTCAAGCTGTTTAACTCGACCTCCACAGATTCGGGGCTTGGTGTTTCAATCTCTGCAGAGGCAGATCACCCGGGCTTTCTTCTGCCCAGCCCTCGGGTGAGCGTGAGCTTCCAGCCGTTCAGTTACCAGCCAAGCACTTAATAGTTGTATCACCAGGCTCCGTCACTAAAGGGTACAAACTAAGGGCTATCAAAGCCGCTTGTTTCTCAGAGGTTGTTCTGATCTCATACATTCATTGCTGGCTTCAAGGTCTAGAATTCTTGCCTGGATTGTTTGACATGGCTAGCAAGGGGAGTCGGACGCATCGCCCTGTTCTGACCCTGTCGGACAGGGTAGAACTGCCCCTAGAGTTAGCAAGACAATGTAAATCCTTACGGAAGCAAACGGCCTCGTTTTCCTCCTATGGAGCAGCTGATGGATTCAAACTGACCACCTTCTGGTTAGTAACCAAGCATACTTAGCCACTGTGCCACCAGGGCTCCTAAAGAGAAGAAACCAAAGCCACAGTTCCAACTCAGGGCAACAACCCTCCATAAGTGGAGTAGAGCTGCTTTGCAGAGCGTGCAAGGTGTGACCTTTCAGAAGCAGGTCACCTGGGCTGCCTCCCGAGGTAACCCACCTAACAACAGCCGGGTGAGTTCACAGAAACAGCCTTTGGGGTGGGGGTGAGGGGTGCTGAGAGCTTAACCCTGTGTACCACCCTCTGCTATTTAGAGGACCAGTTTAGTTGAGGTAAGTAAGTTAGCTCCTTTGTGGGAAGTTTCTTCAGCTTCTAAGATGATTCATGATTGGAAATGACTAATTTAGTCTTCTGAGCTCTGTCAGGACTCTTTAAATATGTATTTCCCGTTCCACAAATAAGTCACGAATTCGTTCATTTCGCTCATTATCTGGGCTCCCGAGACTCATCAGAGGAGACCTTGAGTGATGAGCATCAGCTTGTCTTGTTTGGGAAACCCTGTCACATCTCACGGGCACATTATGCCAACGTGCTGAGAGAGGCTGGCTGGCTGGTAAACCGGCCCCTTTCCTTCCCATGAGTGAACCTAGTGGAATCCATGTTCTGGTACCACGACTCGTCTTCAGTCTGGATTGGGAACCAACATAAGGAAGACCAAAATCCTCACAACCGGACCAATAGGTAACGCCATGATGAATGGAGAAGAGGCTGAAGTTGTCCAGGATTTTGTCTCACTTGGATCCACAGTCAATGCCCATAGGAGCAGCAGTCAAGATATCCAGCATTAGGTACATCTGCCGCACAGACCTCTTGAAAGGGTTGAAAAGCAAGAGTGTTAACTCTGGGGTCTACGGGGCTCCTGCCCCCCACGCCATGGTATTCTCAGTGCCTCAGATGGCTGTGAACGTTGGACATGGAGCAGAGAAGACCGCAGAAGAGTTGATGCATCGGCATGACGGTGCGTGCTGTGCCGTGGACTGCCGAAAGAAAAGCGAATCCGTCTTGGAAGACGTCCAGCCGGGAGTGCGCCTTAGAACAAAGGATGGTGAGCCTTCATCTCTTACACACTTTGGACGTGTTGTCAGGAGAGACCGGTCCCTGGAGAAGGACACCGTGCGTGGTAAAGTTGAGGGGCAGCAAAAAAGAGGAAGGCCCTCGACCACATGGACTGGCACGTGGCCTCCACAGTGGGCTCAGCCATGAGAACCGTGGCGAGGATGGGCAGGGCCGGGCGGTGTTTTTGTCTGTTGTGCACGGGTCGCTATGAGTCAGACTCGATGGCACTTCACAACAACGTGGTCTGGTAGGAGCCCTGGTGGCAGGAGTGGGTTATGTGATGCCAAGTCAGCCACCAAAGCCTACCAGCCACTCCATCCATCCATAGAAGAAAGGGGAGGTCTTCTGGTCCTGTAAAGATCTACAGCTGCGGAAGCCCACGGGGCAGTGCTCCTCCATCCTGTAAGGGTCGCCAGGGGTCAAAATCAACTCGGTGGCTGAGAGATGGGTCAGAATTGACCTCCCAGCACACAACATAACAGCACGGTCTGGTCAGCCAATGGTTCTCGACCTGAGTGCACATCAGGATCCCTTTCAGGACGTTTAAAAGCACGCACATCCATTTCTAATTCGATAGATCTAAGTGGGGCCTGGGCATTTGCCTGTCTAAGTTCCTGAGACTTTGATGTTGATTCTGCTGGTCTGTGGACCTCACTGAAAACCTACTCAAGGTTGAAGACAAACTCTGCTGAAAATACTTGTTTTAAGTTCCTGGCACTCCTCTATCTAACAAAATAGTCCAAAGGCAGGGGCTTTTAAGATGCAAATGTATTGTCTTCCTGTGAAGGCCAGAAGCCCCTGTCGCCCCTGTCAGCACACCATGTTGATTACGTCTGAGAGAGCACCCGGTGTGTGCCCGTCTCTAGCGTGGCTCTGTGCATTCCTTCCATCTTCTTCCGTACTTTCTCCATAGGATCCTTCAGCACTGCAGGTAGAGGCTTGAACTCTGTCTTTAGCTCTTTCAGCTTGAGAACTGCTGAGCAAGTTCATCCTGCTTGGTTTTCTGGCTCCAACTCTTTGCACGCTTCATCATATTGACTTTGCCTTCTCCTACTGCCCTCTGGAATCCTCTGGAATACATAGCCCTTTTTTGTTTGTTTATGGAGAAACATACTACACAGGAGGATTTGCCTTTACGATACCAAAATCCAAACCTTCTAGTGGATTCCTCTTCATAACCATCCTACAGGACAGAATAGAACTGTCCTCCAGAGTTTTCCAAGGCGGAAGTCCTTATAGAAGCCGGCTGCTGCACCTTTGATCTACAGAGCAGCCGGTGGGTTCTAACGGAGCAATTAGATCGCAGCCAATTTCTTTAATCATGATGGTCAAAATGATTTTTGGTAGGAAGCTGCTTAGAGCGTTGGAACCCCTCTCCAGGCCCTGGGAAGAGCCCTCAGATACATTCACTAGAGTCCTCTGCTGGCCTGAAATCCACAAAGGGTAGATCATGTTGTATCTCTCACCTTACCCTCCCCCCAAATTGCGCAAGCTTTTAAGTCCCACAAAACCTGAATGGAGAAACCAAAGCCACTGCCATCAAGTCGATCCTAATTCCCAGTGATCCAGCAGAACAGAGTAGAACTGCTCTTGTGGGTTTCTGGGCTGTGTATCTTTAAGGGCGCTGAAAACCTCCTCTTTCTCCCAGGGAGCAGCTGGTGGGTTCAAACTGCTGACCTGGGGGTTAGCAACTCAACGTGCCATGAACCACGCCACCAGGGTGCCTTAAGCCTGGACCAGGTCCCTGGTGAAGGAAGAGAGTGTCTGACCAAGATGCGTTTGTGAAGCTGAAGCAGTGCCTGGGTGCCAGGAGAGGGCACAAGGAGACGTCGTTTCAGAGGGCGCGGGCCGCATGTGAGCCTGGGGGCACTCACTGTAATTGAGTGAGCCAGTGGGGCAGAGAAGGCAGATGACAATGCACGTTGATCTCAGCGCCCTACGGAACGACACGCTTGCTGTGTGGGATGTATCCATTAATTTGTGACAAAAACACATCTGGAGAATGAGACAGGCTCCACTTCTGGCTTCCACGCTGGTCGAGAAATGTGCATGTTCTCCGGGAGCTCACCAGAGGGGACGGCAGTAATCTCGGTGGACTTCATTGGGCACGTGGGGTGTATGAAGAGGTATTGGATGAGATGAATTCCCTGAAGCACGTAGAGCTAAGTTTTCTTCAGTATGTATTCTCCGATGCTGGTGGTTAGTATGGGTGCAATGCTGTACAACTAGTCCACCGTTGGGTAATAACCAAACCACACTCACCACCACTGAGTCGATTCTGACTCGTAGCAACTCCACAGGGCAGCGTAGAACTGGCCCTGTGGGGTTCTTACACTGATGCCACAGCAACAGAAGGCCTCATCGTTCCCCCACCCAGTGGTTAATAGAATGACTGAGGCCATTCTGCTAGCTAAGTGCTTCCCAAAGTGGCCGATAGTACAACAGCGGGGGGAAGACACTGTGTGTGTGTGTGTGTGTGTGTATCCTGTTTCCCCAAAAATAAGACAGGGTCTTATATTAATTTTTGCTCCCAAAGGTGCGCTAGGTCTTATTTTCAGGGGATGTCTTATTTTTCCATGAAGACTATGGTACACATTTATTGTTTATTGTTTTACTAAAAGAGACCTCACACTTCCTGTCTGCTCAGGCTGCACCGCGGTCAACAGTGAGCTGCACGGCAGCGCCGCCACTACGGTCCAGAGTTAATAGTAGCTTGGGGGACTTATTTTGGGGGAGGTCTTATTTTCGGGGGGATGCCTGATATTTCAGCGAGAGGCAAAACAGTAAGTAGGTCTTATTTTGGGGGGATGTCTTACTTTCGGGAAAACAGGGCGTGTGTGTGTGTTTATATTTTTCCCTCTGAAAAGGAGGCAGTAAGCCAAATAAATTTGGGGACCTGTGTAAGTAGATAAAGCTTTTTCTGCAAAGAACCAGACAGTAAATATTTCAGGCTCTGCGTGTCGCATTGTCTGTCTTAACTACCCAGCTTTGTCATTGTTGGACCAATGCCACCCACTGGGCAAGAACGTAACGAACAAGTGTAACTGTGTGCCCGTAAAACGTGACTGACAAACGCAGGTTTGGCTCTGCTCACTAATGAGCCCTAATTGGTCCACAGGGACAGTGTCCTGGTGTTCTTACTTACAATCCACACCGAGGAGTCCGACCGTGGTCACCCTGGCCAGTTTGAGTTCCAGTAGTCTGCCTGATGGCTGATGTCTTTGGGGGAAGAGGGCCTGTGGAAGGGATGGGGAGGGTCAAGTTGGGGAGGAAGGAGGGAGACGAGCCTGTTCAGCCAATGGTCAGAACACACGCTTCATCCCGGGTCACCTTCCTGGCACAGGGCGTGGCAATAACAGTAAGTTCCTGCTAAAATTCTCCTCGGGGGCCCGGCTTAGCAACCAGCTCCCAAGAATGGGCTTTCATGACCTCCCTCCAAGAAATTTTAAATAGTTCTAGTTTGTAATCACCTAATTATTTTTTAAGGCCATCAGGTCTCTGAACCTGGAAAAATTGAGATAAAGCCAAAAGCGTTTTAGAAAATCCTTTCAGAGACGGCTGCCCGGCCTTCTCAAACAGGGAGCTAATTATGTGCCGTGAATAAATCTGCTATAAATATTCATGTCCCGGGTTTTGTGTGAACATAAGTTTTCATGTCTCTTGGGAAAATCCCTCGAAGTGGGATTGCCGGGTTATATGCAAAGGGAATATTTGGCTTGACAACAAGCTGCCAAACAGCCCGGGGAGGCAGCTGGGCCGTTTGCAGAGCCACCAGCAGTGTCTACAAGTTCCAAGTGCAAACCCACTTGTCATTGGACCCCCTCCTCTAATGCCCCCTCCCCCAAAAAACAAAAACGCAAGTTCCAGGTGCTCAGCACGTGGTTCTGCCAAGTCAACGGTGTTGGTTTTGGGATTCTGAATGTTTGAAGTGGTGCTTTATGGTAGTTCTAGTCTGCCTTTACACACGGACCATTGATACTGGGCAGTGCACCTGATTCAGCCCCGGATGGCGGGCTGGCAGGGCTGGCAGTCGGAGCCCACTCAGAGGCACATTGGGAGACTGGCCTGGTGCTGTCCTTCTGCAAGGTCCGGGCCATGAAACCCCCCTGGAGTGGTTCTACTCTGCACACAGGGGTCAGCGTGAGTCCAACTCACTGATAACTCCCTTCCGTGGTTCTGTGGTAGAAAGATCACGGTCTTGGCTATTCCGACGCTAACGAGGTTCCAGATTAAGATGGACTAGGAAGAAAGGCCTGGCGATCTGGTTCCCCACAAATCAACCAGTGAAAACCCTGTGAATCCCAAGGGCTTGACCTGAAAGTGACCGTGGGGAGGTGCAGCCAGCCCTGGGCCCTGCACCCACAGTGCGCCAGTTGACCTTAAACCAGGGGCCGCCACAATAGCCGCAAGCAGCTCCGCCGATATTGAGCATCTTGTCATGCGCTGGTATTTCTTCTATGTTCCTACCCTCTCTCTTCTTTGGTCAAGCGTCTGTTCGTGTTTTGCCCATTTTCAACATAGGATTCGTTTGGTTACTTACTACTGGCTTTCTCCATAATTTCCCCAAACCGGGAAACGTAAGTGTGGGCACACAACAGAACCCCGCTGAACAAGCAGAAGGGCTATGCTACGCGGAGACCGGCCATATCCCCATGCGCTGAGATTCAAAAGGCTGCGGACTCAGGGATCCCCTTCATTCGACCTCCTGGAAAACTGGGACAGACGCCAGACCCATGGTGCGCTGGAAGAGGGGGGAAGGACCTTGTTTTTCCGCAACAAGCTAACTCGGCTTCCTTTCCTCACTCCATCAGCCTCTCCCCCATTCTTCACCTACCCCTGACCCTGCCTTCCCACCCATGGGTGCAACACTCATTTAGGCCTGAGTTTCTGAAGCTGAGAGGGGGCATGGCTTAGCTGTCATTTTAAGCACGGACATTGGCAGACAGTGGGCATTTCCCTCTGCCCTCCCTCTGGCTTTCACCTCCGATCCATTGTGCAGACAGCGTAGTCCTGTCTGCCCTGTGCACCTCTGCAGCCTGTTTTCCAGGGAGAGCACACCAGGAGGTGGGTGGGGGTGGGGGTGGCTGGCAGCGTTTGAGAGTGGAGACCTGCTGGCTCCAGGAGGCTTCTGACTCAGAGAATAATAAAGGCAAGCCCACCTCCAGCCGCATCCAGCAGCCGGGAACCTGGGACGAAGGAGAGGCCATGTAAGTCAAAACTTTTTATAGTGCAGTGGATACCGGGAGCTGCTGACGTCTTCGGTCTGGAGGGAGTGCTTGTCTGCTGAAAGTGGCATAGCGGAATGAGCTGTGCTGCCTGCCCGGGGCTTTGCCACCTCTCCCACGTACAAAGAGTTTCGGCGTTGACGTGTATTATAAATAGCCCTTACGTTTTACAGGGCAGAACAAAAGTATCCAAGCCAGTGGACATGGGATGTTTTTATCCTTGAATTTTGTTGTCATTATTATTAAACCAAAAATAAAAATCCAAAATGCGCTGCTATTGAATTGATACTTAGTGACCCCATAGGACAGGATAGAATTGCCCATGTGAACTCCTGAGGCTAGCTCCTAACATGAGTACAAGGCCTCTTCTTTCTCCCGTTGAGCAGCTGGTGGTTTCAAACTACTGACCTTGTGGCTAGCAGCCCATTGCATCCAGCTGAAATAAAGAGATACTGTAGCAAAGACTGAAGGTCTTGAGAATATAGGTCCCATCCTGCCTTGAGTGCAAGGCGAGAGCCTGCGGGATCCAGCAAGCTTGAAGCGCGGGTGGGGCTTTCTGTTACAAAATCACAGGGGTTGCAAGAGCAGCCATGGAGTACAGTCGTTCAGATAAGTTGGGGACTATTTCTCCTGGGTCCACAGCCCTGGTGGTGCTGTCAGGGAAGCGTCGGACTGCCAGCCACAAGGTCGGTGGTTCAAACTCAGCCGTCACTCTGAGTAAGAAAGATGAGGCTGCTCCCAGAAAGATGGACAGCCTCAGAAAATCGAGATAGTGCTGCTGTGGAGCAGACTGGGCTCGCTGGCCGAGGGCTTGGTGTGGTTCATAACGCACGGACCTCCATTGTCCAGTTCATATGGGGGGAGCTTGAGTTCTCTTTTGTGGTGTCTGTCCTTGCGACCACTGTTTATATCTAGGGTGATGTATATCGAGGTCCCCGGAACACAAACTTGGGTAAGTGGGACAGCTGTTAGAAATGCCGTCAGAACCTGAGTCTGCATTCCCATGAACACTCAGTTGAAGCATGTGCACCCTGGAATGCAGAAGGCACAGCCCCAGATCAAGGTCCTGCTCAAACATCCTGGGCTGTTAGGGACCTGGTTAGGGTCAGATGTGAATCCTAGATATATCCCGCGTGTCTTAGTTTCCTAGTACTGCTGTCACCCATTGCTGGTGACACGGTATGTCGTAGGTTGCACATTTGTCTGCAAACCACAAGGTTGGCAGTTCGAAACCCCCAGCCACTCCTCAGGAGAAAGACTAGGCAATGTTTACTCCCGTAAAGGGTTCCAGTCTGGGAAACCCACAGGGGCAGTTCTTCCTAGTCTTGTAGGGTCACTAGGAGTTGGCATCGACTCTATGGCCATGAGAACTGTCAGAGAAACACCTGGGGGTGGGGTGGGGGTGGGGGACCTCTAAGGAACAGACATTCATTTTCTCACAGCTCTGGAGGGTGAACGTCCTAATCAGCATCTCCGCCCTGTTCATTCAGTCTTCTGTAGCCGAGGTGTTTCTTGGTTCTTTGCCCGTCTGCCCTGAGCTTGTCTCTGGGCTGAATCTGTTGTTTCTGTTTTTCATCACAAAGGAGTGATTAGATTTAGGTAAATAAAATAGCAAAGCAGAGCATTTTTGCCCAACAGTATTACGTCTATTTGGAGGCTAGGACTCCACACTCTGTGGGAGGCTGGCAGGGCCGCCATAATACAGTCCATTCCAATCCCTAACCCCCATGAGCAATCTTGCTATCTGTGGGTGCATGCCTCTCTGACGTGCTGGCCTCGCGGGGTACACGTGGGGCAGCCAACCGCAAGGTCTGAGGTTGGAAACCACTGGCTGCCCTTCGGGAGAAAGCCAAGGTGCTCTCTACTCCCGTAAAGTGTCCTGTGGCCTCGTTGGGTTGGAATCGACTCGGTTGCAGTGAGTTTGGTGAATGAACTTAATTTATGAAGTGCTCAGTGCTGGGTGCAGCACGAAAGATCCCAAAAGGACTAAAGCGGTTTGCTACCCTCAAGCAGCTGAGCGTCAAGACAGGAAGAGCAGCAGCACCCCACCTTGATCTTCTTCAACCCACATCCAGTGGATTCTGGTTGGGCAGTCCTGCTGCGTGCGTGCAGCCAGCTCATCGGCCAGGCCTGCCTGTGTGAACACAGCGGGGAGGCCGCTCCAGACCTGCAGAACCATACTCTGGGCCTGGGGCATCTGTACTTTCAGGATCATTGTGCACGCTAGCCCTGGTGGCATGGTGGTTGCGAGTTGGGCTGAAATCTGCAAGGTCAGCAGTTCAAAACCACCAGCCACTCATTGGGATAAAGACGGAACTTTCTACTCTTGTTAAGTCCTGTCCCAGAAACTCACAGGGCAAGGTTCTACCCTGCCCAGTAGGGTCGCTGTGAGCTGGCATCAACTTGATAGCAGTAAGGGGTTTGGGTGTGTGTGTGTGTGTGTGTGTGTGTTTTCTTGGTTTATGCATGCTCTGAGGAACCCTGGTGGTGTAGTTGAACACTCAGGTACTGACTGAGTGGTTGGCGGTGATTTGTTTCTGGAAAGATGAACAGACTTGGAAACCCTGCAGGGCAGGGCTTCTTCCACTTTTCCCCTCGGCGACCCTTTATGCACGAAGCTTTTGCAACACAAGCAAGCGCTACTAGGAACACCTCATTTTCTGTGTTAGTCTGGGTTGACTAAAGAAACAAATTCATAGACACTCATGTGTATAAGAAAGCGCTTTATAAAAATAATTTTTAATTTAAATAAAAGAAAGAGCATTATATAAAGAGTAATTGTTTATAAGAAAACAGCCAAGTCCATAAGTCTGATATTAACCCATATGTCCGATACCAGTCTATAAATGCCTCTTCAGACTTACACAACACATGCAATGGCACTAAATGCAGGAAGATCACAGGCCAGTGGGTGGAAATCTTGTGGATCCAGTGGTGGTGAAAGCATCTCAGCGCTGGCGTGGGTCTCCATGTGGCTCCTCCAGCCCCAGGGCTCTGTCTCCATCAGCCTAGCTCCATGTGGCTTGTCAACAGGAATGTCTCACAGGGAGAGTATGTGTCCCACCTCCAGGGAAGAAGACAGGAGTTCCCAGAATCCTCAGGAGAAGGCCATGCCCACACAGAGGTCTCATTGGCTGTGACCCGATTGACAGGCTAGACATCACCCCTTCACTCAAGTTGACAGGAGCGTACGTAACTGCCACATATTCATTGCACATTTGAATTTGAACTCCTTTTGACTGCACGTGGGCAGAAAGCTTTCACTGCTGCCCAACTTTTCACGACTCCCAGCACTGGGCTACGCAACCCCATATGGGGTGGAGCCCCTGGTTCAGGAGGCTTTGCGCTGTAGCGGGCACTCCTGCTGTGTCTAATGGAGTTGCCGTGCGAGCGAGTTGACTGGCTCGTGTCCAGCACCTGTGCATGTTTTCATTTGAGAACCAGATCGCTTTGATATCCTGTGTGATGATCCAGTGGGATGAGAAGGGTTGATGAAGTACGATTTCAAATCCTTAAGGACTTAATCTGCGATCCAGGGTGACTCTGCATGGCCTCTGCGTTGAAAGCTGCTTTGTCTTTAGCCACGGCTGCGTGCGATGCAGGGCCGTCAGATCCTGATCGAGGCGTCCGCTGTCTGGTAGCATATTTCCTAGTCTGTTAGCGTGCTGTGTTCCGTCATGAGGCCACAGTGTGAACTTTGTCGTGACAGCCGTGCCTTTCGTGCTTAATGTTTATTCTCCTCTAATCAAACAAATTAAAATTGGATTATGGTTATTGCGTATGATAGTGGTTATTATCCAGTTTCCTTGCAGGACTGCAGGAGAGGAAATGGATTTTTATGGGCTTCTTGGGGCTATCGTGGGCTGTTGATGTGCTGGCTGGATTTCCAATTAGGTTTTTATCAAGGAGAGAAAGACTAGGGATTGTGTTTTCCCGTGTCACCCTCCCACATTATGTAAATAAACTGTAATGTTTCATTCTAATTAGGAAGTAGGGGGACTTTTAAAAGTTCAATCATCTGCCTTCCTAGTTTTATTTAGAGCATGTCAAGTATGGTAGATAATAACTTGGAAGGTCGTTTTTTCTTTTTAGGAAGGGAAAAGGACATAATAGCATGGGACCCTAATGGAACTCTTTGGTTGCTACAGTAACGACCACCTTATTCATCAGGAAGGAGCTTTAATATGAAGGGGCTTCTAAAAATCCAGGGGAAAATTCCATTGTCTTGTCATTCCATTTTCTCCCGATTTTTTGAAGCCCCCTTGTAGAGACTAGAATCTCACAGATAAGCAAACCTATCTGTCGACGAGGCCAACCTTTGAACAGAAGTTGACCTGTGTGACTTCCCTGTGCACACACTGCCCTGAGGCTAGGGCAGAGATGACCACTTAGGTTCCCAATCTTAGTTGGCCTCCTGCTCCCTTTCCAGGTAAAAAAATTCCTCAGCGCCACCCCGAACAATTAAAAGCTTTGTGTTGTATGTACCCCATGGTCCAGGATGAAGTGTAGGCTACTCCACTTCCCTAGTGGCTGAGTGGTTAGGCTGGGCTGCCAACTGTAAAGTCAGTAGTTAAAAGTCAGTAGTCCACCTGCCACTTCATGGGAGAAAGGTGGAGCTTTTAAAGAGTTAGTCTCAGAAACTCACAGGGACAGTTCTACCCTGTCCTGTAGGCTGCAAGGGGTCAGAATCACCTTAATGGCAGTGGGTTTTATCTGGTTTTGCATCCCCTGGATCATTCCAGGAGTGCTAGTGGTGCCGTCCGTGGGTTATGAATTGGGCTGCTGACTACAAGGTCAGCAGTTTGAAACCACCAAGCTGTGCTCCTCTGGGGGAAAAAATGAGGCTTTCTGCTTCCTTAAAGAGTTAGAGCCTCAGAAAACCCACAGGGGCAGTTCTTCCCTGTCCTATAGGGTCGCTTTGAACGGGATTGATTCAATGGCAGGGAGTTTGGTTGGATTGTTCCATTGCCCCCCAAGGGGCAGCAGTATCACCCACTTCAGGAAACTGATCAAACATAGCTCCAAAAAGCAGCACCTCGAACTCCCTGCCACGAGCCCGTCTCTGTGAGCAGGGACCTTCAGACCGTGACCCACCGGCTGTGCTGACACAGAGGCAGAGTGAGAGCGCACCAAAGCCAGATGTCCAGCCCGGGGAGCAGGGCTTCATGCTGGATGACTCCTGAGCTGGACCGTGAGGCAGAGGTAGGAGGTGGCAAAATGAGTCTGTTTTTCTCATTGTAAGGCATTGCATGTGGATTGCAGGCTCCTTTTGATTTAAAACAAAAACTAGGAAAAATATTGGTTTGTTACTTGTAATAATAACAAGACCCGGCGCACGTATTTGTCAGGAAGTGTGCGTCCACTGACCGGGCGCCTGGAAGCAGCTTTGCTTGTCCACGCAGGAGCCGTAAAGCGAGGGGCCATGCGGGCACGGCCTGACAACACCACTCTTTTTCTGGGGTCCCTTGGTGTTGGAAAGACTGCATCAACTCTAGTTTCTTAGATACGGTGTTCCACTATATCTTCAGCGATTGAGTTGTACTGTTTTATTAATTTATCACCCTAGTTTTTTTTTGTTTTGTTTTGTTTTTTTTTACCCTAGTTTTAAATATGACAAGAAGATAAGACATTTTTGAAAAAGAATTAGGTATTAAGGGACTTCCAAGGGAAACTGTATGTATACTCCTGGTGGCTAGTTGGTTACGCATTGAGCGTAAGGTCAATGGTTCGAACCCACCCGTCACTGTGAAGGCTTTAAAAGATGTAAAGGTCTGGAACATCCAAGGGGTAGTTCTCTGCCCTAGAGGGTCACTGTGAGTTAGAATGGATTAGATGACAGTAAGGTTTTCATTTCGGTATGGGAAGCTGTGCACTAGATACAGACACACCAAGCCAGAACGCCGCTTGAGAAGAGTGAAAATTAAAATAGGAACTGGAAAAGGAAGGCTGGCCTGTGGAAGGCGTGAGGGCAATTTAGACTGTTGAAAATGTAAGACTTCCTGACAGCTTTCGCAAACATGTTGAGATCCCAATTCTTCCTCAAATTATGCAGTCAACATTTCAGAACGCATGTTAATACATAGAAGTCGATGGGTAATTCGTATTCTGTGTGGCCGAGCTGAGGTTGATTCCAAACCTCTTTATCAGAAAAACTTGTAACTTTTCTCTCCAGAGTTCCTGTGCACAGGTGGAGAAGTTGTGCCGCCTGATAACGAGACGGCGTCCTTTTCACTTTGATAAAGGAAGTTGGACTCCGACAAACTCATTTGGGGTTTCATACCATTTGAAGCTGTTGTACCAAACTCACTACCAGTCAGTCACTTAGGACTCACGGTGACCCCATAGGACAGGGTGGGACTGCCCCGGTGCGTTTCGGAGGCTGTCACTCTTAAAGGCAGCAGCTCCTCCTCCTTTGGCAGTGCGGCGGTGAGCTCAAAGAGCCGACCTGGCGGTTTGCAGTCAAACACGTAATCCACCACGCCATGGAACAGACTCTGCCTTCCAGGCCGTTCCTACTCATAGCAACCCTGTAGGACAACCTAGAGCTGCCCCATGAGTGTCTGAGACTGTGCTTATGGGAGTAGAAAGCCCCACCTGGCTCCCTCAGAGGGCTGGTGGTTTCAAACTGCTGACCTTGCAGTGAGCAGTCCAGTGCATAGGCAGAGTGCCACCACCACGCCCCACCTCGCCATCAGGGCTCCTTGTTTATTGGACAGTAACTCGTATTTCTGACCCTTTCTAAAGATAACAGATTAGAACTGCATGCCGTTCAGTTCCTAATAAAGGTGAAGTGATACTTGGGGAGAGTTCCAACTTCATGTACGTCTCACTCTTGAAACATATCTTTGGATCACAGGACACCATGTGAAGTAGAACTTGACCTGAATGTTTGGTACCACACAAACTAAATAAAGCCAGCATGCACTTCCCCCACTTCAGCTAACACTACATTAAAATATCCTGATTTTTTTTGTGGGCAAGCAGAGTGAAAAGTGGGATATAACATATTTTCTGTATCTCAAAAATGAGTTTTGATTGGGCGCGGGGGAGATGGTGCCCATTTTGGAATCAGCAAGTCAGACATACCAAGAAACAAGTCTTATCATGTGAAGCACCAGCATGTGTGTGGACCAGTATCATCTAAGTCACTGAAGCCAGACTTGCATGGAGAGTGGGACAGAGAAGCCCAGGGTGGCGTGAGGGGCCAGGGGATGCTGACAGGAAGAGTTTTCAAGGAAGCTGGCTTTTAGACTGAGCCATACAGAATGGCAGGGCAGTGCAGGGAAGGGCTTTCAGAGCTCAGGGAACAGCCATTGCAGAGACTCGGAGGTAAGAAGCTGCTGGGAATGTTCCAGGGACTGAAAGAAGATCAGCAAGGCTGGAGCAGAGAGAAAGGGTTGGTGGGGGGAGAAGGGGATGTGTTGCCTGAGAGGGAAGCAGGGATCAGGTCCCAACTGCTTTCTTAGACTCTAAAAAGTCGCTGCCCTTGAGTTGAATCTGACTAATAGCATCCCTATAGGAGAGGGTAGAAATAGCCTGTGGGATTCTGAGACAGTCGGTCTTTACAGGATTAGAAAGCCTCATCTTTCTCCTGGGGAGCAGCTGGTGGTTTCAAACTGCTGACCTTGAGGTTAGCAGCCCAATATGTGACCCACTAAGCCAGCAGGGCCAGTTTAGATGGAAAGGGATCTTGAACTATATCTTGAGTGCAACAGGAAGCAGCCGTGTGGGGGCTTAAAAACGCAGTGAGCAATGGAGCAGCGGGATTTGTGATTCTGTTTTCTTTAAGGGGCACGTGTGTAGCTGCCGTGGTAATATAATCGCTGGTTGGAGACAAGCGTGGGAGCAGAGAAACTGCTGAGAGGTTGTAGCAACCACCTGGGTGGGAGAATAGGGTGGGGCAGTGGGACTGGGCAGGCGATGGGTGGAGAGAGCTTTAGGAGGTGGCCTAGGCTGAGCGACCCTTGACACCGTGGCTGCGACAACGGGCTCCCATTTAAGAACAATTGTGAGGCTGGTGCAGGACCCGGCGGTGTTCTGTTCTGTTGTACTGAGGATCGCCTTGAGTCAGAACCTACTCAATCATGGTACCTAACAGCAATGGTTGGGGGGGGGGGGAGCCGGAGGGGAGGAGGGAGGTGCCAGCCATAGCTTACGGGCAGCAGACCCTGGGCCGTCGTGCCCTGCTGTCACCCGGAGGCTGTGTTGTTCCCACTCCGCTCTCGGGCAGAGACTCGGATGACCTGACTCACCAGAGTTTGGTTTAAGGAAGAAGGGCAGTGGGAGGCCTCCCGCGCAGACAGGTAGAACTCAGAAGAAATTGTCACTCATCACTAGCTCCTGCCTCTGGGCGTGGTGGAGTCTGTCCTGGCTACTGAGCCCCAGAACTCATCTGAAGCCCCGTCTCCCCTCCCCCATTCCCTGAAGTGTAAGTACCTTCCGTCCAATTGTGGGTCAGAACTTCAGCCTAAATGGCTCTGTAAGTGAGGTGTTGTTGGATTCAGGTGCGCCAGTGAACTCATGCCCTTCCCAAACCACAGCCCGAAAAGCTTCCTAGAAAATTGTCACCACAGAGCCTGACACTCCAAACCAAAGCCATTGTCACCAGTCTCGTCCAGTTTCCCAAAGCAAACAGTGCCACCCCTGGGGGGTAGGGAAACTGTAAAAGGAGATGCCTATACTTTTTCTTGAGTTATGGGCTATAGAACTGAGTCATTCCATTGAGCCATTGAGTCAATTCCAACTCCGGGTCGTTGGTACTGAGGACTTCTCCCCACCCCCCTGGGAAGGGGGGCAGTAGGCCAAATAAGTTTGGAGGATTTATGGTCTAGTCCAACGCATAGGGAACCTATAGAATGGAGTAGGACTCAATACATGTGGGATGCAGGTGTTGGTGGTTCATCTGCTCAGGGCTCTGGGTAACTGGCAGGCCATCCAGCAGTCGGCTCTGCCCTGTAGAGTTCCAGGAACACTGTCTGCAAAATGCTTCCCAGTTCACTTCCAACCCGGCTGCCTCTTGGAAACGTTGCTCAGGTGCGCTTTGCTTTCTGCTTTGTCCTGCCACCTCCAAGGCTGTGTCCGGTTGCACAGAACACTCGGAAAACGCGGGACCCACAAACCCAGCCCCCAGCAGGGCGACTTTCTGAGAAGGGTCTGCCAGCGTGGTGGGACTTCGATGCCGTTTTCGAGTGCCAAGACCGAGATGGGGGAGTGTGGATGCGGGGGACGTGGGGGGTCCCTCCCAGGATTTGCACTCCGTAAGCACCTGGCCTGAGCAGCTGGCGGGAGCACCTGGCCGGAGCGGGGCGGGGCCTCGGCCTGGCGGAGGCGCCCTCGCGTCCCCGGCAGCCAATGGGCGGCGGTGGGCGGGGCCGGGGCGCCGGCGGCACGGGCGCGACTCGCTCCAACTTGAGAAAGCCGCCGCCGCCGCGGGTCTGAGCGAAGGGCTCCCGGCTGGTGGGTGCAGGCGCCCTGGGGTTCCGCCGAATGCCGGAGGGCGGCTCGCCAGGGCCAGGCCGGAGACAAAGGTAAAGAACTTGGCGGAGGGAGCGGCGAGCCTTTGTCTGCAGGTGCAGTGGGAAGTAGCCGGGTGGTGGTCGGTGGGACAAAGGCACGCCCGCCCTTCCTCGTGAGTGCGCGGGAGCAGGGAGATGCCAGCTGGGGCGGAGAGCAGGATGGGGTCGGGGGAAGCTGTTCACCAGAGGGCTTGCAGGGTCTGCCCCGAGCATGCTGCTCCGGACAGTGTCGTGTGATGGTGTGCATAGGTGCGTTCACGTCTCACGCTTCGGGAGAATCCACGTGCGTCGCCTGGTCCACTGTCAACGGATCGATTCCAGCTCCGAGCCACCGTCTCCTTGTAGGCGTTTCCAAGGTTGGAACTCCGTGTTGGAGCCGCCTCGCCTCTCCTTGTCCCGCCGAAAGCGGCTACAGGGTTTGAACCGCCAACTTCACTACCCGCCGCTTCTCTTGTCTGCAGAAGAGAATCATTGCAGATCTCAGGCACCTGATTTGTGGATTCCAAGCAGCGTCCTTAGTAGACCTGCGGAGGCTGCATTTCCAAGGGGTCGTTCGTTATTCGTGAGATCCCAAAGCTCAGCGTGACTTCCACGCGAGAACACCGCACGTTTCCCAAAGGTGGAAGAGCAGCCGACTGAAACACATGCCATCTTGGGGTGTTTGGGAACAGTAAGGGAGCGATTTCAGGGTGGGAGTGTCTGGCGCCCTGCCCTTTTCTTCCCTGCTCTCTTCCCTCGTGTGGGTGTTGTCAGCCGGCGGTGGGCGTCCCTAATGAACGTGTAGCCTGCGGAGGTGGGAGAGGGCTGGGGCAGCAGCACCATCAATCTTCTTTCCTTCCGGAACCCCGCGGATGCGTGCCTGGCTTGTGTCAGGGTGGCGGGGAGGCCTGCTTGCTCCCCTGCTGCTCCCTGTCATAGTCCGGCTGGTGACCAGTGCACCCCTCCCCCAGCCCGGCGCCCCCGCAGAAGTCGTTCTTTAAAGTTTTCTCGGCCTAGGCCACCTCTTTGTTGTTGTCTATTCCTGTGGATCCCCCCTCTTAGTGGCCCCGGGTGACAAAGTAGAACAGCCTCTGGTGATTTCTTGGCTGTAATCTGGAGGGACTCCAGGTGGCCAGGTTTCCCTTCTTCGGTGCCTTTGGGTGAGTTTGAACCGCCCACCTTGGGGGTTTCGGACTGGAGCACTTGGCTGTTTGCTCCCACAGTTCCTTGTCGGGCACACTGTGGTTGCCTTTTTAGTGGTGGTTTGCTCCCTTGGAGGGACCGATTAGGTGTCCTGAGACCTTTCCCAGGAAGTTAGAAGCAAGGCGTGCAGGGAGGGAAACAGCCATGGGTCTCTGAATGGCTGCCTTTTGTCTGTCCCCCAGACAGCGTTAGTAGTCGCTGTGCTGCCCTGAAAGGGAGGTCAACCAAGGGCTTCATGAGACACTTTCCTTGGGCCGGGGGCTCTGTCTTCCAAGAAGGCGCCTTGGCTCAGTGGTGCCTCTGTGTGCCTGTCCCCCCACCCCCCCCTGCCGGTTTGGTCAGGAATCCCAGCCGTGTGACCACTGCTGTGTCCTTGCATGTATGCTTTGTGACCCTGGCAAACTGTCACCCTTGTCCACTGGGGGTCATTTACTTACCCAGCATTGGTCAGTACCGCCTGTGGACCGGGCACTTGCCGGTAAATCCGTGACACTACCTTCCTACTCCTGTTGCCATGTTGGCGAGGTGCCCCTGTGCAGTCAGCCGAGACCCTGCGTTCCTGGAAAGCCGGTGGGCACTGCTGAGGTGAGGCAACAGAGCAGTATTGTCCTGGGCTGCCCCGGAGGTCAGCTTATCGCGGGGCTGGAGGGGCAAACAGATGGGGCCCAGGTCAGCACCATGCAGGGCGGTATGTCCCTGTGCAGCGGACATTCCTGCCTTGGGAGGAAGTATCCCAGTAGTGGCATCCTGAAAGAGGGGGGGTGGGTGCTCAGAAACCGCCGATTCCCTTTTGTGGTCCCTTGGCTCAGTCATCTTGGACCAGTTGACCTTTCACACCACATTTGGTGAATGACCGCCTGAAAGCCCCCCTCCCCCATGAGTGGATTTGTTCATCTCAATCCCAGATCCCTGGAGGGAGGCCGGGACTCTGCATCCTCACTTCCTGCTGCTCTGGCAGTGTTTGATGTGTGTGTGAGAGAGCGACCAGCCCCTTCCCTCAGCCTCGCTTCCACAGCTCCTGGAGAGGGAAGTCCACTCTGAACCTGCGATGACCAGTGCGTACTGCTGTGTTTCGTCTCCCTCATTTGAGAGACGACTCCCAGAGTCTAGAGACCGAGACATGGCGGGAAAATCCCGGCTGGCACTCGCTGCCTTCTCCATGGCTCCTGTCCTGTCATTCTTATTCCTATGGGTATGCAGACTTTCCACCAAATCCCTAGGGGCCCTCCGGTCGACATAGTGAAGAGTAGGGTAGGTAGCCTGTTCTTTTCTAGTGTCTGTGTGAGGGGCAAGATGTAACATTTCCCAGACACCCTTTAGTCCTTGGCCTCCTCCGGCCTCAGCATCGGACCCGGTAGAGAAGACCTTGCCCTCCACCAGGGCTTCAGTTGTTGAAGGGACAGATGGATCCAGGTCGGTGAGTAAGAGGGCACTTTTGGTTTTAGGGTTTAGCTATTTCCACAATGTATGCTTGACATGTGTAAGCTACCGTTAATTTGTCATGCGGAGAATCCACTATGCATCAGGCAGGTGGATAGGAACCCTGGTGGTGTAGTGGTTAGGAGTTGGGCTGCTAACCATAAGGTCAGTAGTTCAAAACCACCCGCTGCTCCGCTGGAGAAAGACGAGCTTTCTACTCTTACCAAAAGCCAATGTCAGAAACCCACAGGAGCAGTTCTACCCTGTCCTTCGGGGTTGCTATGAGTTGTCATTGACGGATGGCAGTCAGTTCTGCCTTTTTTTTTTTTAACTAGATATGTTTGAAGTACACTAGGGAATGAGGCAGACACGGGCCTTGTCCAAAGAAGCAGGAGACAAAATTGGAATGCCATTCAGGAGGCAGCATAGTATAGGTTATGCCAGTGTCAGAGGCAGCAACAGAGGCTTGCTCGGGAGCCCCTTCTACGAGGTGACTGGGAGACCTAGGGGGAACCAGACAGAAAGCTCTGAGCAAGAGCAATAGTCAGCAAGATCATAGCAGACTTTGGCCATGGTTGAAGATTCAGGTTTTCTTTCCATTGCCTCTAAAGCATCCTGGTGGCGTAGTGGTCTGCTCATTGAGCTGCTGATAGCAAGATCGGCAGTTCAAACCCACCAGTTGCTCTGTGGGAGAAAGATGAGGCTGTGCGCTCCTGTAAGGATTTAATGTCTCGGAGGCCCAAAAGGGCAGTTCTACTCTGTCCTTTTGGTTCACGATGAGTCAGAATCAACTTGATGGCAGTGAGTTTTGTTGTTGTGTTGTTGATTTTTCATTGCTGCCTTCAAGTCAATAATGACTCGTAGTGACCCTCTGCACAGAGTAGAACTGCCCCTCCAGGTTTCCGAAGCTGTTCATCTTTACAGGAATAGACATCGTCATCTTTTTCCCTTGGGGCAGCTGATGGGTTTGTTCCAGCAACCTTTCTGTTAGTAGTCTGCCACCCAGCTCACGATACCACCGGGGCTCCTTGTAGAAGATGAAAAACTCACTGCTATGGAATCGATGCAGACTCATAGTGTAGTGACCCTGTAGGACAGGATAAAACTGCCCCTTGAGCTTCCGAGACCCGAACCGTTCACAGGAGTAGAAAGCCCCGTCTTTCTCCCAGTGCAAAGTGAAGGAAGGGAGAGATCTAGGGCCACACGTAGGTGTTTGCATTCGTGTTTATTTGTTGGAAATACATGTGAGTGTAAATAAATGTACGAGGACGTCAGTCATTGGGGCGACTCTCTTTAAATCCGTGAAGCACTGAGCCCTGACTTTAATGCCTCACCCCTCCGTGTGGCTGAGTAGGCATGCCCAGTGGAACGTTGTGCATTCGGCCTTTCTCCAAGATGTGTTCACCCTTCACCGCCCTGCCTGTCCTTCTGAAGGGGCTGGCGGACGTGGGAGCCTTGCCTGTGCTCTGCTATAAAGATCCAGATCGCAGTGAGAAGGAAGACAGGTTTGAGGTTTAAGGCTTAATCCACACGCACCGCTTCCCCTTTGCGCCTCCGTTTTCCCAGAACCCACTGATAATTGTGCAGCATTGCTTTTTCACCTGCAGTATCCCCATCGTGCTGGCGACGGATAATCTGTCAGGAAAAAAGCCCGTGCCATACATGTTTCCATCAGAAAGGGCGGGTTTCCGCGGAAACATTGCAGGAAATCTATAAAGCGGAGAGAAAGACGGAGGAGGTGTCGTTTTTGTTTTGTTTTTGTTTTTATGGGATTTCTCCGCTCCGCTCTTTGGAACTTGTAATGTCTTTGTCAGGGAACATTGGCTTTTGAAACCAACTTTCGTTTGGTTTTTGCAAATACCCATATATATGTAATCACAAAGAAACCATTCTAGTGCTGTCAGTATTGGGGTGGATGCGGGGTGGCGGGGCCCGCCCGCCTTTCTGATCTGGGAGCCTAGAACATGTAGGGTCTGTCTCAGGATGAATAAATTATGATGGAAGAACAGCTGCGCAGGAACACAGTTGAGGCTCAGAGCTGGTGTGGCCTGATTCTGTCACGTGAAAAACACATTTAATTTGCCAGGCTACGTGGACATGCTGTTTGCAAGGCTTCTGGTGTCTCCGGGCTTTAGTTGTTCTTTTCTTCCCTAACCTCTTTTAAGTTGTCCTAACAAGAGCTGCAGCTTGCCCGTGGGTTTCTGGCGCTCACGTCCCTGGGCAAGAAGCAGAGATCTACATGGAGGCTGGTGGACATGGTGGGCGTGGGCTTCCATGTACGGTTTCAGTTGTGCCAAGGCTTATTGGTCCCCAAGCAGCCTCCCTAGTGGACACCGTCCTCCTCTGACCTGTCTGCAGAAGTGCGTCTCGCTGGTCCTAGCCTTCAAGTCCAGCCCTGTAGCAAGGATTATTCCATAGCCTAAGTCAGTGTTGAATTCTCCGCACTCGTCTTGAATTTTGCATTGATCCCCAAGCTCACTGCCAGCAAGTCTGTGCGGACTCATAGCCACCCCACACGACAGGGTCAAGCTGCCCCCTGTGAGTTTTGGGGGCTGTGACTCTATAGGGAGCAGAAAACCCCAGTTTTCTCCTGAGGAACAGCTTGGGGTTTGAACTGGGAAACTCCAACTCACGATAGCTCTGCCATCAGTGCTCCCTGCCATGTTCTACTGCGTCCTGTGAATTCTTTCGCTGGTCTCACTATGCCCGTGTCTAAGGGCGGTGCTGAAATGCCGCCATGCAGGAAGTTTCCTGGGTGTGGTGGGGTGCATTCAGGCCAGCGCCCCTCAAGTGCAGCCGCCACTTCCAGATCATGACAGACTAAGAAGAAAGGTCTGGCAATCACCTTCCAAACATCAGCCGGTGAAAGCCCTGCAGTGCCCAGCAGAGCCACCCCATGGGCTAAGAACTGCAGCCATCTCAGTGGTGGTCCACGGTCCTCATCTGAATCCGACTGCCATCTGACACCGGAGTCAGCCAGCGTCCTAAAAAGCCAGGGCGCCAGCCCTGAAGGCTTGTGGGCCATGCAGTCTCTGTCGTACCTGCTCAGCCCCAGCTCCAGAGCACAGGAGCAGCCTCAGACAGGACATAACCGGATGAGCCTCGCAATACCTCCCAGTGAAGCTGAACTTACAAACAGGCAGAAGGGTGAACTGGACCCAGTGGCCAAAGTTGGCTGACCTCTGCTCTAAACAACCTGATGCCCAGCCCATAATGGTCACGGAAATGAGGGTCTTATCCTTTGCCGGCGAGGAGGCTCAGCCACCTTTGGCCAGCTTTGTACGGAGCCCTGGAGAAGACCACGCTACTGCAGGAGTTTCAGGAAATGAGCCGAGTTCCCCCAGCACCGACTGCACGTGGACTGTGGCTTTCCGAAGCGGATTCTATTTGCGAGAGAGCGGGGTGCACGGGAAAGCGACAGCAAGCTCAGACGGTCAGAACAGGTGGGTGTAGGTTGTGCTCTTGTGTTAAGATTTTGTATGGTATTGGACGGAAAGCAAACAAGACACTGTAATGAGGAGAGTGTGGTGGTTGTTGGTAGCTGCTGTGGCGTGGCTTCCGGCTCGTGGGGACCCAGGTGTGCAGGGTAGAACTGCCCCACAGAGTCTTGAAGGCTGTGACCTTTCAGAAGACCGACAGGCCAGTCTTCTGAGGTGCCTTTTGTTCCACTCACTGCTGTCGAGTCATTTCTGACTGGCCGTGACCTTCTGGGACCAGGTAGAGCTGCCCCTATGGGTGGCAGAGACTGTAAATCTTTACAGGAGCGGATTCGAACCGCTTATTGGCAGCTCATAGTCCAGCATTAACAGTTTGCACGTACTCAGGGACAAACCGGGAGACCAATGGGCTCTACAGAGCAACTAGACTGTGAATCAGAAGGTGTCTTCTCTCATCCCTGTATCAAGAAGCGAAGTCCTGCTGAGATACCTGGTGGAGGACTTGCCCTGGTGGCCCTATGGGTCAGCCATTCATTAGGCTGCTAACCTCGAGGTCAGAGGTGGCTCAGACCCCCCACCCTCCTCCCAAGGGGAGACAAGAAGATGAGACGTTCTGTTCCTGTAAAGGTGTACAGCCCCTGAAGCCTCTAAGTCGGAATAGACGATGGCAGCGGATGGGAGGGACTATCTGCAAAGGCCCGCCTGCAAACCAAAAGGTTGGTGGTTCCAGTCTCCTCATAGGTGCCTCGGAAGAAAGGTCTGGCAGTCTCCCTGCACAAAATGGGCCACCGGAAGCCCTTTGGAGCACAGTTCCACTCAGGTGGGATTGTCAAGTCTCTGGATGGACGCCATAGCAACTATTTTTCTTTTAAAGATACCTAATGACCTTTGAAGAAGCAAGCTCCTGGTGGGGTAGTGGTTAAACATTGGGCTGCTAACCACCAGGTCAGCAGTTTGAAACCACAAGCTGCACCTCAGGAGAAAAACGAGGCTTTCTACTCCCGCAGAGTTCCAGGCGCAGAAATCTATAGGGGTAGTGCCACTCTGTCCATTAGGAACGTGATGAGTAGGAAGATGATTATTTTTTGTTTCGTTTTCCTCTGAGTGATCTCTGAGGTTCCCTGGTGGCACTGCGGGTGAAGTGCTGGGCTGCTAAAGATGAGTTGGTGGTTTGAATCTCCTGCTCTGCAGGAGAAAGAGGCTGTTTGCTTCCAGAAAGGTCCACCGCCTCTGAAGCCCAGGGAGCCATTATCCTGGGCCCCGTGGGGTGGCTGGGTCAGGCTCGTCAGCAGTGGGCGGGGTGACTGTCGGACCCCTGCTCTTGATGTGCGCGAATGTGAGGTCTTTGGCCGTTTGTTTGAAGGGTGAGCAAAGGTTCACTCCTTGTCCAGTAGGTGCGCGTAAAGAAATTATCTGAGGACTCAGTAAATCTTCATAGGAATCGATAGACAAGGGAAATTGATGTATTGATTTCCTTAGTGGCAGTAGAGCCGTTTTTCATTTAGACAGATGTTCCCATGAAGGACGCAGAGGAAGGATCTCTGGAAACGTTGTTGCTTCTGCTGGCGATCAGAGGATAGATTTGCTTTCGAATACAGTCACAAGAGATTAATAATCTTCTCCGAGCTTGTCTCCTGCCCAGCGGATGAAATATATGCTTTATTAACCTTGCTTCAGATGACATGAGCCGAAGCCACCTGGGATAACCAACCCACCCCCCGCACCCCACCCCCAAAGGAAAAAGCTTCCTGCCATTGAGTCGATCCTGACTCATACAGCGTTGAGCTCTGGCTAGCGTGTCCGGGCTGCACATCTTTACCGGAGCTCACTCTGAGGAGCGACTGCGGGGTTTGAACAGATGCAGTGCAATGCTTACCTGACAGGCTTCCCTGTCACTGTGGCAGGTTGTGGATCACAGGAGGGTTGGGTATAGCCACCTTCCCGGTACCCACAACAAACCAGGCTCTTCAGTTCTTACCAGAACACAGGGAATGAAAGAGCCCTGGTGCCGAGCTGGTTACAGGTTCGACTGCCAACCGCAAGGTCAGCAGTTTGAAACCTCCAGCCACTCCTCTGGAGAAAGATGATAAAGTGAGTTTGGTTGGAGTCTCTGGTGGCACGGCGGGTTAGGCATTGTTATGTGAACTGTATGGTCAGCAGGGGAAACTCACCAGCGACTCGGTGCAGCAAAGAGGACGTGCTCTGATCCCGTCAAGATTGGGGCAGGTCTACTCTGCCCTGTGGGGTCACGGTGCGTTAGAATTGACGATGCTGAACTGGGAGTTTGGAGAAGCAGGCAAGTTCTCTGATACCTCGTTTAGTTTGTTTATCCAGTAGTTAAAAATATACCTTTTGTTACCCCGTAGATGTCAGGCAAGGCACCCTGGTAGTGCCTTGATGAAACCCACTAGACGCTCCGCCGGAGAAAGGCGTGGCCGTCTGCCTCAGGAAGGTTTTCTAGTCTGGGAACCCTTCGGGGGCCCTCTGGCCTCTGGTGTCCTGGGCTGGAATCCACTGCAGCCGCTCTGAGCAGAGGTTGTGGTGAGGCACCTGCCGGCCGGTTGGGGGCTGTTAGCAACCCCACATCACTACCACCGGGCCGATGGCGACTCATTGCGACCGTATGGACAGGGTAGAACTGCCCTAGTGAGTTTGCGAGGCTTTAGGTCTTTATGGGAGCAAAAAGCCTCGTGTTTCTTACAGGTAATCCTGTGTGACAAACTGCCTGTCCCATCAGGTTTCCAAGGAAGGTAGTGTTTCTCCCAGGGAGCAGCTGGGGGCCGAGTGCTTAACCCCTGTGCCACCAGGGCCCTCGGGAGTGCGTCTGTGTGGCAGATAGAATCCCTCACCCGTCGTCTGCTAGCGTGACTAGATCAAAACACTGCGTCGCTATCGCCACTAGGCCAGCAATGGTGGCACGCAAATCCACAGTCGGGTCCCAGAGCGTTCCCTCCCCACTCTCTCCTGCATCGGGCAGATCCAGAGAAGAGCTGATGAATGAGGAGCAGGAAGGCGAGGAGGCCAGGGTGGGCACGAAACAGCAGGCAGACCTGAGTTCCATGTGCAGATCCCTCCCTTGCCAGCTGGGAGGGGGTGAGCTTGCCCACTGTCTGAGTCCTCGTCTGTAAAGCCAGGGTGGGGACCAGTTCCCTACTGGGCTGCTGTGGGGCTTGCCCATCAAGAACAAAGGCCAGCTGGGTAGAAAGACCACATCGACGGTGACTTGCTTATTGGTACCTGTTCATGAACAACGTTATTAGGAACAACCAGCCTTCCTCGTCTTGACTATTTTTCTTTACACGTGGTTGAGTTTGCAGACTATGAAAAGGACTTCTGTCTAAGACAGCGTGAGCCCTGGTAGCATGGGGGGCAGCGCCTGGAGCTGCTAATCACAAGGTCAGCCGTTCAAGCCCACCAGCCTCTCTATGTGGTAAAGATGAGGCTGTCTGCTCCCATACAACTTGAAAGTCTTAGAAACTCAAAAGGGCAGTTCCACTCTGTCCCATGGGGTTGATAGGAGCCCGGATCAACTCGATGGCCATGTTTTGGCTGCTCGTGGCCCTCCCATCTTGATGTGAAGTTGTGCGTTAGCCACCCTGTAAGGCATCTTGTTTCTTCCTGTCAGGGGCTTGCTTGCATGCCAGGGGTACTTGCGCTGTTGGGGAGCTGCTGCTGTCCTTACCCAGCGTCAGAGCCTCGAAACCCAAGTTGTCAGCTGGGCGCTTCCTGGGTGGCAGGTGCTGTGTGTTTGTTTTTGCTTTACTGTCTCTACTTCCAGGAAGCAAGCCAGCTCATGGGCTCACAGAGTAGGTGTCAGGTATATAACATCATCCTTTTGCTTTTGATTACATCCTAACCTAATACTTGGAGACCATCAGATGGGAGAGTTACCTCTTCTTTGAAGACAAAGCCCTGGCGGCATATGGATTTACGAGTTGAACCGCTAACCCCAAGGCCAGCCGTTCAAACGCACCAACCACTTCCTGGGAGAGAGGTCAGGCTTTCTGCTCCCAGAAAGATTTGCAGCCTCAGAAAGGGACAGTTCCACTGTGTCCTGCAGGATCACTAGAAGTCAGAATGGACTCCGTGGCAGGGCTTTAGTTCGGTTTGGGTTTGAGAGCGAAATGGAAGCTGTATCTGTATTGACCTTTCCTTGGAAAAATGTGTTTTTTTGTCGGTGGTTTGGTTTGGTTCTGACTGTCGTACAGCCTAACCAAAAGCTGACGCTCATGAGTTCTTGTTCAAGGATGGACTTAAAAAGAAAACAAAAATACGAAAGGAAGAGAAATTCATTTCCTGGCTGCTTTCAAATACCCAGTTCCACCCACCTCCCCACCCTCATTAGTAAGCTGACTCATAACTATTGTCTTCGACTCCAGCAGCCTGAGAAAGTTCTTTGTTTCGAGGTTTGCTGTGCCTTGAATTTCAATCATCTGAGACGGATTTCAGTTCTCAGCCTCACCTCAGCCTGGTGCAGTTCTTGCTCCACGGCTGGGTTTCCGAACAAGCCAGGCAGCTGCTGAGCAGAAACTATGAGGATGAACAGGAATATGTTCAGGCCAGTGAAGTGACCTTGGTGGGGAGCAGGGGTTTCTGTAGCTCCCATAGCCCTGCCTTGGAGCCCTGGTGGCGTAGTGGTTATGCGTTGGGCTGCGCTCACCACAAGGTCAGCAGTTCAAAACCACCATCTGCCCCAAAGGAGGATGGGGCTTTCTACAGTCTCGGAAGCTCACAGGGGCTGTTCTACTTTGTCTTATATCAAGTTGCTATGAGTTGGCATTGACTCGACGGCAGTGAGTTCGGGCTCTGCGCACAGCCGATCGACCGTTTTCCTGCAGCTGATTTCCCCCAAATCTCGCCAGACTTTCAGAGGGCGCGTTAACACAGCCTCAGCCTCCCGCCCCAGGAGAGGGCCTCGCCCGTGGGGCTTCTGCAGAGATGCTTTGGAGATTTCTGAAACTTCCCCGCCCCCCAGAATCACCGGCCGGTGCACATTTTATTTCTGGAGTGTTTGCCAGATTCCAGAAGATTCCAGAAACTTGCGGAATCACCACAGAGTTCTTCCTCTTGACAGATCCCTCCTCCCTTGGGACCTCAGGCACATAGTTCTCCTGCTGCCTGAGTCTACACTGCCGGCCTCCAGCACCACAATGGTTCTGTGGATTAATTCATTTACGTCTTCCCTGCACTCTTGGGCTTCCCGTTCACAGAGGCAGGGTGGTGGTTTGGGGGGGGGGGGTAGTCTTCGCCCACGTGGAAGCCCGGGTTGGAACCGGAGAAATGCACAGCATGTGCAGCCACTCCCCGTCTGTCATGTCAGCAAAGGCTTGGTGAGTTGACAGGATATCAAACAGGTTGGAGCAGAGCTTCCAAACGACCACAGAATAGGACGAAGGACCTGCAGTGTCTCTCCTGAAAATCGGCCAACTCCACTCAAGTGCTCCCTCAATGCAAGAACACTTTGTGCTATTAAACTGTCATTCCATGACGCTCACCTTCCTGACAAAGCAGGTGCATTAGCAAATGTAAGGAAGAAAGCTGATGGTGCCCAGCTATCAAAAGATTTAGCACCTGGGGTCGTAAAGGTTTGAAGGCAAACAAGCGGCCATCTAGCTCAGAAGCAACAAAGCTCACATAGAAGAAGCACACCAGCTTGTGTGATCACAAGGTGTTGAAGGGATCGGGTATCAGACATCAAAGAACAAAAAAATCATATCGTTGTGAATGAGGAGAGAGTGCAGCTTGACGCCCCAAAGCCCAGCTGTAGGTAACGGGACGTCCTCATAGAGAAGGGCCACGGGGAGGAGACCAGCCAGTCAGGGGGCAGTGTAGCAACGATGAAACATAAAACTTTCCTCTAGTTCCTAAATACTTCCTCCTCCCCCACTACTATTCATGATCCCAATTCTACCTTGCAAGTCTGGCTAGACCAGAGGATGTACACATGTACAGATAGGAACTGGAAACACAGGGAATCCAGGACAGATGATCCATTTAGGACCAGTGGTGAGAGTGGCGATATCAGGAGGGTGGAGGGAAGATGGTGTAGAAAGGGGGAACCAATCACAAGGATCTACATATAACCTCCTCCCTGGGGGACGGACAACAGAAAAGTGGGTGAAGGGAGACGTCGGACAGTATAAGATACGACAAAATAATAATAATTTAAAAATTATCGGGGTTTATGAGGGAAGGGGGAGCGGGGAGGAATGGAGGGGGAAAATGAGCTGTTACCAAGGGCTCAAGCAGAAAGCAAATGTTTTGAGAATGATGAGGGCAACAGATGTACAAATGTGCTTGACACAATAGATGTATGCATGGATTGTGATGAGTTGTACGTACCCCCAACAAAATGATTTTAAAAAGAAAAGAAAATGAGCCAATAAAAACCTCGTGGATCCCAGCAGCCCAATTGATTGGCCTCCGTCTGGCGGGCCCTGAAGACGGTGTAGGGACAGGTGGGCAGCACTGTGCTCCAGGATGCAGCTACCACATGGGAGAGAGAACGAGGGAGAACAGAGAGGCACAGGGCCTGCCAGCTCAGCGCAGAACCCACCGCAACTGGAGCAAATGAGAAGTGGTGGAAGCCAAATGCAGTTGGAGCCACGGTAGCTGAAGTGTACTGTGCCAGATTTGGTCCATTTGGGTTTGTTTTTTTTTTCACTTCATTGTAATGCAAATCATGCTGGCTGCACCATGGCTGAGAGCCTCAAAAGACCCTCAGTGAAGAAAGGCCAACCCCCCCCCAATTAGAAGAGCGATCTGTAGAAATGGGGGAGCCGTCCCATGGGCAGGCGGGGTTCCCGTTGTGAACAGCAGAAGGTTGTGGATCGTGTAAGAAGCAGGTGGCCGTGGGGGCACCCCGCAGGGGAAGTCCAGGACCCAGAGAGCTGGGGTGGCTCTTAGCTGGTCCTTTATCCCTCCCTCCTTTTTAAGTGTTGGAGGAATTTCCTATTCATTTAGAGGCCCCGTTGCACCTGCCAAGGAGCCCTGTTATTTCAGGCTTATGTTAATGAAAACTTTGTCAATGAGTCCCAAGTTCATTCTCACCGAGGGCATGCTGATCAGGCCTCCCTGGTGGGTGCAGCTTGCACGGATTAATCTGGGCGTTTCACGCTTCCCACTGCCATCTTGGCGGGGGTGGGGGTTGAGCGGGGTGGGGGGAGCATTGCCTGGCTCTAAATTTAGTTGCCTCCCTTTGCAGGCTTCCTCATCTTGTGCAAGAGCCCAGCTTTGGACCCATGGGTTTTGGGGGCGGTGTTTTCTCCCCAGATGTGCAAGGTGCCCGATCAGTGGAGCAGCTGCCCCTGTGTGCCAGTTTGTTCTGGATCTTTGAATGGCATTTCAAAGATCACACCGAAGTCTCTCTACACAGCTCACAGGACCGATCAGCCCCAAAGGGATTCACCTTGCTAAGTTTCTGAGGCCCACCTTCAGGGTTAACCGGACTTCCGTAAGCGAATCCCTGGTGACGAGTCTGAACGGAACTATCTGGGCGCCCCATCCTATTATCGGTTTACTGAAAAGCACCCGGTCTTTCCTGGGCGGACCTCTAGATTGGTGGTTGAACGTTTTCACCATCCTCGGGGCAAATGAATTTCATGAGGAATAAAAGCTGCTGACAGAAAACAAATGAAAGGTTCAATAAACTGCCTTCTTTCATGAAAGAAAACCAAAGCTGGGCCAAGGTTGCGGGGCATTCTTCTGGGTGGTGAGAGGCAATGCACTTAACCGATCCGTTCTGATAAAAATCAGAGTGCTGGAAGGCCGCCAGGGAGCCTCTGGGGCCAGATGAGAACGCTGGGACCCACGCTGGCCTCGTGGTGCAGTGGTTCCCTCGGGCTAGTCTCTGGGGTCACTCCCCTGCCAAACAGCCTTTCTCTCCTAGGTGGGAGGCCAGTGATGTAGGAGTGCCGTAGCGGTAAGTCTGAGACTGCAGGTGCCGTTCACTCTCCTGCACCACATGCTGCCCAGCAGGAACTCGAGCCAGGGGGCTTAGTGGCAATAGCCACCCGAAGGCAGTTCATCAAGCCTCTGTCACAGGAGCAGTAAACCACGGGATCGCCTTTCTTGTCATCATCGTTGAGTTGAACTACCCCATGGGGTTTTCTAGAAACGAAAGTATCCCACTGTGGGGGACTTACAACCAACATGCTCCTTGGAAGCACCAATGGCCAGACTCTGCCTCCCCGACTTTGGATGTGTTGCTCAGGAGAGAGCAGCCCCTGGAAAAGGTCATCGTGGTCGCTGAAGTACAGGGGCAGCGAAAAAGGAAGACTCTCAGCAGGATGGCTTCCCACGTGGCTGCAGCACTGGGCTCAAACATCACAACTGGGAGGAGGCGTGGACCGGAGGCAGTGTTTTGTTCACAGGGTTACAATGAGTCAGAAACGACTCTGTGGCACCTAACAGCAACAACGTTGGTGAATACTTTGTAGCAAGCAACTTTGAAGTACAACATCTTTCCTGAAATGCTTGTCTGGAATCTGCCCCTTTTCCATACTAAACAGGAGCCGTGATTACAAATTGGGCCCCCATCCTCAAAGCTGACAGTGCCCTGCACCTTGGGAGAAAGTTGGAGCTTTCTACTCCTGTCAACAGTTAGTCTGAGATTATCACAGGGACAGTTCTTCCCCGTCTTACAGGGTCGCTGTGAATCAGAATCCAGCCTGGAACAGAGTGGGAGCTGAGTGCTTTTGTGCAGGAGGCTGGCTTACAGAAAGTGAGGTACCTCTGGGCACTTAATTGGGGAAGTTGAGTTTACGGACCCGCGCGCTGAAGCTGCATGGCTTCTAGTTGAGGCTTCTAGCAGAGTGGGTTAGCCTTTGGGGCGTTTATTAGCAGACTCAACAGAACTTTGTGACATGTGATAAACATCCCAACCCCGAGCATCTCTCACTGGCATTCCAGCTTGTTGGCGTCCTTTGACTCACTGCCACTGAGTCGATGCCTCATAGGACAGCGTGGCATTGCCCCCTGTGAGTTTCCGAGACTGTCGCTGTCGATGCGAGCAGAAAGCCCCATCTTCCTCCCTCGGACCTGCTGGCAGCTTCAAACTGTGGGCCGGAGGGATTGCAGCCCAGCCCTAACCACTGGGCCCCCAGAGCACTCAGACAACCAAAGGCAGCCTGCGGACCTCCGTCCAAATCCTGTCTTCACCAGGTACCAGCTGTCTGACCTTGACCCGAGTCTCTCAGAACCTGGGGTGGGGGCTGGCGGGGCCAGCACGCCGTGCGGAGGGGTCTCCGGCTGTGCTTGTGGTGTAGACGCGGCAGTGCACTGGGCGTGCTTACCAGTTTTCTCCTTCCACTATTGCACATGGTTTTCTTTCTTAATAGCGTACGAGAGTCAACAGTTAACAAATTATACCCAATTAAGAAAAAATCCTCCGTAATCCAGATGATCACAGTTGACACTGTTAGGTTCATCTATCTTTTTATTTATTTATTTATTTTTGGTATCGTTTAAAATAGGGCCGGCCTGACGGCACAGTGGCTGAAGCACTCTCTGCTACTGAAAGTCAGCCATTTAAACCCACCAGACCCTGTGTGGGAGGGAGACGGGGCAGCCTGCTTTCAGAACATGCCAGCCCTGGGAACTCCAGGGGGGTGTTGTACGCTGTCCCACAGGGTCACAGTGGGACAGAATGGACTCAGTGGAGTGGGCCTGGTTTTTCTGTGGAGTATATTAAAATTGGGCAGTCAAGCTTTTTTCCCTGTTTGTTTGGTTTTGTTTTTTTCACATGACACCAGACAAGAGGGCTTCATCAAGTTCATGGAGGGAAATTCCATTATCTTGTCATTCCTTGTTTTCCGTGAACTTTTGGAAGCCCCACATGCATCTGCAACTCTGGCTTTCCTCTCCACCCCAGCCCAGCCCAGTGATCAGTGTTCTCTGTCCAAACAGCAGCCCTGCCTGCCTCTCTGCCTTCTGGCTTGGTGGTGGTCCTCTGACTGGCGGGCTGGGCATCTCCCACCATGACCCTGGCCACAGGGCACTCAAAAAACCAGCTTCTGTGAATGTTCAAGTCAGTCTGTCCCTCCTTCTGTGGAGAAGTCTCTGTGAGAGATTCTTCCCTCCAGGTGTGTCGGGCTTGGATAGGGTCAGTTGGAGGTGGGAGGGGGTCTATCAGAATTGTTAGCCAGACAGGTAAGAAGACAGTGTCGCAGACCAGAAGGGAGTGGAGAGCATTTGAGGTCAGAAGCTAAAGTGGCCTCCTTGGGGACACCCCAGCAGCTCTGAATGGAACTCCCACGTGTGTGGCCCCCAAACCCAAGTTGCTTGCTTTTCTCCACTCTCTCTGTGTTGAGGCTCCTCTGGTTCTTGTCCTCCCTGGCTCAGCTCTCCTAGCTGCCAGCTGTCATACCCCTCTCTCTTGCTTCCCCTCCACGCCTGCCCCCACTTCTGCCCCTTCACCTTCTTTCCCTCCCTCGCTCCCTCTGTCACGATGCAATGGTGGGGACAGGTGTGAAATAAACTTCTGGTGCTGCTGCTCCATTACTATAGGGTCACATAGACTGGCAGAATTGTTAGCGGAACAGGTAAGACGGGGTTGCTGTGTCCTTGTGTCCAGGTTTTGTTTGTTGTGGCTTTTTTAAATTGGGAGCCGGTGAAACGGGGAAAGAGGCTCCGAGCACTGCCAGAGTTTACTGCAAACAGCTCCCCGTCTGGGCCTGGGATATTTTAAGCCGGATTACCTCCCCCGGTTGATATGTAGCCTCTGTAAATTCAGCTGGTGTCTCTTGGCTGCACCGTAACAGGGCTCAAAATACACACTTCTGTGTGCTGAGATTCAGCTAAAATAAGCCCAGGGAGGCTACCGTGGAGCTCCGGCGGGCTTGCTGTCCTCGGCGCTGCTGCCCTGACGCTGCTGTTCGATTTCCTGATGCCGTGCGAATGCTAACGTGTTGTTTCTGCTCTGTCCCTCATGCCTTCCCGGACTCAGAGAGAGGTAACCAACCCCATGTCCATTGCTCCACCCCCACCCCACCCCGAGTCCTACCTGTCTGGCCAAACTCACTCGCTTCCTCATGCCGTAATCACGCCATCGCACTACCATCGCTGTCTGTGGCGGCCGGACTCTGCTGTGTGTGTACCCGTTCATCGACATCCGTTGTGTGTCCTGCATTCGCAGACAGTCCCTGCAACAGGCGCCGGGCTCCCGCTTCTCTGCAGGCCTGGGCCTTCCCCATGGGGGCTTCAGTCCAAGGAGAAGTTGGTCACTGTCCTGACGGGGGGGGGGGAGGGGGGAGCGCCACCTGACCTGTGAGGAAGGCACTGTGACAAACGTTTAGACTGTGCACCGTGTCGTTCCTGGGGCCCGTTTGTTTCTGCTGCTTGAGCAATCGGCCCTGGTGCTTCTTCAGATTCTGCGTTCCGCAAGAGTGGTGTGGCTGAAGTTTGGCACTAGACGAACCCCCAGAGGGTGTTGAGTCAATTTGCGTATCAGGCACTTGCCCAGAACAATCTGGCATGCTTTCCCCTTGTTCGCCCTTCCCCAGGAAGGAGAGCAAGGTGGTTCACACAGGATTAAAAACTCCCTGCCATACAGTCGGTTTTGAAATGAAAGGTAGTTATACTGCAGTGTGTGTGTGTGTATGTTATTCAGAATCTTAGTCTAGGAAGTTGAAATTTCTCATCCTTTTCCCAAACAAGAAGGCCAACTTGGTCTTGAACCGACTCCTTCTCCCTCCTCGGCTGGCGCACCCTAGCACCAATCCACGTTTCGAGACTGCCCAGGAGCCTCGTGTCCGCATCCACGCCCCACGTCACCAGGTTGTCACCTTCCCATTTCCATAGTGGGTCCCGTGCTAGGTCCTGTGCAGGTCAGACCAGGGTGGGGAAGCCCTTTGTCATCAGGGCCTAGAAATGTCATGTCTGACTTGAAAGCCTAGTTCACTGTTGCTCCCTTATTTGCAAAATGGACCTGTGCCCCTGGGACAATAACTCTGGTAGCTTTTATCAGCCCTGGGAAAAGATAAAAAATAAATCATAGTTACATGTATTCATACAACTATGGATATTGATTAAAGCATCCTTCCTGGCTAAAGGTACAGTATTTTCAAAGTGAGATGACCCCAGATGGTGCACATGGTTACTGTGCTTGGCCTCTAACCCAAAGGTTGGTGGTTCAGATCCCCAAGAAGTGCCTCAAAAGAAACACCTATGATCGACTTCCAGAAAATCAGGCATTGAAAGCGGTATGGAGCACAAAACTATTGACTGTGATGCGCTTGCGGCAGCCTGGGGCCGAGGTGACAACAGCCACTACTAGGTAGCTGTTTCCGAGTGGGCTTTTAAGTGCTTTGTCCTCATTTATAAAAACAGTAACCACCATTAATCTTTCACCTCTATTGCATGCTAGCCTGCCAGTCTTCACCAATGCCGTGCACACAACATGGTATGTATTTGGCCTTAGCAAATAGTGATTGATGTTAAGGAGTCTCTGAAACCATGGAGAGTTGGTACAGAAGTCCCAGCAGAAGGATATGGAGGCAGACTGAGTGGAAAGTGAGTCTAATAAGAAAAGGTGAGAGAGAGAAAAGAGATTCTAATCACAAAGGGGACTGCTAGCAAGGTCAGCTGGATCTTTGCTGCTCCAGAACGCCAGACTCGACACACACTGACACACAGACACACACAAGCAAAAGCTACAGGGAGAAGTGTCAGTCTGTCGAGTAGGAAGAATATATTTTGGGTCACCGACCTCATTCCAAACTGGAACAGGCAGTGTGACTCGTGAAGGAAGTGAAAGCGCCTATCATTGGAAACATTCTGGCTAAACCGCTGTAGAAGGGACTTTAAAATTTTAGGCTAGATACCCTAAGACGTGGGTAGATGTCTCTTAAGTTACTTTTGATGAAAGGCGTCCAGTGCCACTGTCACAGAGATGACAGGAAGTGGCTGCCTTTAACAGACAAATTTGTTCGCTCTCAATTTCCGAGGCTAGATGTCACATTCAAGGTGCCATCTCTCTCTCTCTCTCTCTCTCTCTCTCTCTCTCTCTCTCTCTCTCTCTCTCTCTCTCTCTCTCTCACACACACACACACACACACACACACACACACACACTCGTAGTGGCCCTATAGGAGAGGGGAGAACTGCTCTCTCTCTCTCTCTCTCTCTCTCTCTCTCTCTCTCTCTCTCTCTCACACACACACACACACACACACACACACACACACACTCGTAGTGGCCCTATAGGAGAGGGGAGAACTGCCTCTAGATTTCCGAGACGCTGCATCTTTATAATAGAAAGCCTCACCTTTCTCCCAGAAGCAGCTGGTGGTTTTGAACTGCCAACCCCGTGATCGGTAGCCCAATGTGTAAATAAGGTAGGTCCTTCTTTTCTCATCTTTGGAAAGACAAACGGAGATGCAGGCTACACCCCAGGAGGGAGGAGGACGGTAACTCCACCTGAGTCAGGAGTTGTTTATTCCGCCCCTGATTAGGCAGTTGTACACCGAGAGAAATAAGCAGTGTTTGCCTGTGTTCCCTTTCCCACGAAGAAGCCTGAGGCTGTTAGGTCAGGCAGGTCCTGGGCATGCCTGTGGGACATGGGCCGTTGCAAACCGCGTGGCGCCCAGTCCACTGGTCTATTATTTCATAGAAGGGGGCGCTGGGGCCCCGGGTGCTGGGGAATTTCCTCCTGAGGCGCCCAGTCCTCTGGAGGCAGCGGGAGAAGCCCACCTCCCGAAATGAGTGCTTCAGTTGATGGGTGAGCTCTTGAAGGAGAGGTGCTGGGGAGAGCTCTCCCTGGCTTTTCGTTTGACCAGCCCTGAAATGGCCTCTGTGGTGGCCTGGCCAGTACCTCCCACCCCGCAGCCCGCCCAGCACACACCCACTCCTGCAGGGGGAAGGGGATGCTCAGCGGTCCTTGTGAGCTCTGGTCCCAGCAGCATCGCATTGCCCGGGAAGACAAAGTCGAGATGGGTTGAGCGTGGGTGCTGAGAACTGCCAGTTCCTTGAGCAGTCTCGCGATGAACTCTGTCCCTTTCACTCCTAACGCCTCGGTCACGAGGGCTCCAACTCCCTTCCCAAGAGAACTACCCAGGAGCCAAAAGTCACCACTCACCTCCCTTGTGGCCAAGCTCAGAGTCCTCCTGCCTCCGGGATCCACGCCTCCGGCCCAGACCCCCAGGCTGGAGTTCACCCACTCGGTGGGCTTCACCACCTGGCACACCACACAGCACCTCACACTTAATTGTCCGACCTGGAGCTCGTCAGTGTCCTTCACCAAACTGCTCTCCCTCCTCCGAGAGATGTGTCAGCATCCTGGCAGGGACTCTCCGGCCTGTTGTTCTTCACGCCCTCCCTGTCTCACACGTGCACCAAGTCTGCCAGCCCCACACCCACACCTCTGCTCCTCCACCCTCCGCTCACAGCTGCTGGGTTAGCAGGACCTCTCGTCCTCTCACTGGATGGTGGCCAGTACCCCGTGCATGTCAGAGTAGAACTGTGCTGTGTATGGTTTTCAATGGCTACGTCTGGGAAGTAGGTCAACAGCCCTTTCTTCTGAGGGGCTCAGGTACCCTCGAACCTCCAACTTTGATTTCGCAGCCGGGTGCCTCCCGGGGACTCTGGGCATGTGGCAAGTCCATTCTGGGCTCCTAGAAGCTGTGCACAGTCCCTGCCCCCACACAGCTGCCAGCACCACAGGGTGGTACCACCTTTGATGGGTGTGGTTAAGTCCATGTTTGGCTCGTGATGGCCCCATGTGAGAGAGCAGGGGCTGCCCAGGGGGCTCTCTGGTCCAGCTTAATGGATGCAGATTGCCTGGTCTTTGGGTGGCTTCAAACAACTCACAGCTCGGGTAAAAGCTAACCTTTGCACTGCGCGGGCGCCCTCTGGGATGGCTGCTGGACACCCTGGGCTTCCTCTCCTGCTCGCTGTTGCTCATGCTCATCGGATGATTTCTTGAACTCTCTACTGCCCGTCCCCGCCTGGTTTGACCACAACCCCAAATCACTGCCGTCAAGTCGATTCCAACTCCTCATGAGCCTGCGGTAGAACCACCCCCGTAGGTCTGTGAGACGGTAGAGAGCCTCACCTTTGTCCCATGGAGCTGCGAGTGGTTTCAAACTGCTGGCCTTGCAGTCAGCAGCCCAGCGTGTAACCACTGTGGCACCAGGGCTACAGAGCCAGCTTTGATGGCAGCGCGCACCTGGCCTCATCAGGCAAGAACCTTGTCTGTGCATGTCTAGTGCCCGGCACTCGAGAGAGGCTCAGGAGATAGTTGGTAGAAGTGAACTGAGCTTTTAAAAAATATGTCTTTAATGCCATTTTATAATTTAGTTTACATATAAAGCCAAATGGCAGCTGTGTTTGTTTCCTGTTAGTGCCACAACATATCCCCACAAACAACAGTGGATTAAAAACAAATCACACATGTATTATCAAATAGACATGGAGGTCAGAGGTCTGACGGATTAACCCCAGGGTGTTGGCAGGGCTGGATCCTTCTAGGCAGCTGCCTGCATTCCGTGGCTTGTGGGACCTTCCTTCACATTCAAAGCCAGAAGTTCCCCATCTTTAAATCGCAGTGTCTACCTCTGATGCATGCTTCTGTCTTCGGGTCTCCTCTGAGTAGCCCTCTTCCCTCTTATACAGACTCCCTGTGGTTACAGTGGGCCTGCCTGGATGATCAGGGGACCCTGAGTGGCCAAAAATGGCTAAGCACTACTACCCAGAACCACTCGGAGGCACCTCGGAAGAAAGGCCTGGCAATCTGCTTCTGCAGGCAGATCTCGGAAACCTTTGGGAACAGTTCAACTCTACATTTGTGGGGTCCCTATGATCAGCTCAACAGCACTCTCTCTCTGTTAGGTTCCATTCTCCGGAGAGTCAAAATCAGTGATGTTTGTACAGGTTTTTTTTTTTTTTTGCTTGTACAGGTTTGAAGGTAGAGATTTATATCAAGCGATGGCTCACACAGCTGTAGAAATAATTAAGTCCAGGGGGTGGGAGGGGATAGAGGAGAACTGATATCAAAGAGCTCAAGAAGAAAGAAAATGTTTTGAAACTGATGGTGGTCGCAATTGTAAAATTATTATGGATTGTATGGTATATATAAGAGCTCCCATTAAAATGAATTATAAAAAATATTGCTAAATTCAGTTAGGTTCAAGTCAACCTTCTCCTGACTCAGTTAGTAGCTGTGGAAGCTGACAAATAGAAAACTGAATGATGAAGCAAGAGTTGTGGGCGCACAGGCTGGTGGATGCAGAGGTAAATGCATCCTACGGCCAAATCAATCCACTGCCGGCAGTTGGCCGACAGCTCCTGGAATCTGCAGGCGCCACAACAGGAAAGTGAGGAACCAGCTGCAGGATGCAGCTCCCTCTGAAGGCAAAGGGCCAGGGAGGAATCAGCTCGTGCTCTGGCTCTCTTGCTTTCATTGTCAAACAGCCACCCCTCTGTATCAGGCTGCAACCTGATGGACAGGGTGGGCTCCCTACTGCCTTCGCCAGGAGTGCCTAGTTGACAGTCCCTAGCAATCACAGCCTGATAACCCTGCATAATCTCGCCGTCTCTCATCTCATCGGCAATGTCCCTTTTCCTTTGTAAGGTGACATATTCACAGGTTCAGGGATCCACACATGGACAGCTTTAGGGGCAGGGGCAGAAGCAGGACATTATTCTGTTTACCCCCACAGGCTGTTCACAAGCCAAGTGCTCCAAAACCAAGCTTTTAGAACAAGCCCAGATATCTTTGGATTTCATTCAGACGGAGAGTAAGTCGCCCATCTATTTCATTCACACCCAGAGGAAACTGCTCCACATTTCTGTGTGCCCAGCCCGAAAGAAGAGTCTCGTTACCTCTTACCACCCCACCAGCCCTGTTGGGGGGCTCTCTTGTTATTTTAGCGGGGCTGGTGACATGTTCTGTGGGGTAAACTAGAAGACATGCCCACCTCTTCACGGAGAGGCAAAGAGAAAGCACATCTTCTCCTGGCAAGTAGATGAGCATGTCCATCCTCTCCCTTCTCCCACACCCTGTGCCCCCCCCCAGGGTTTGTCAAGATGACTCATCCCGCCTCATAGGCAACAGAGCTGCGGCCTCCCTGATGAATTCTCCTGCTTCCTAGGAGGGGAAGAGAAAAGATAAGCCTGTGGAAATAATCCTCAGAGCCCCCCAAGGTTCCCCAGCGGCGGGGAGACATCCGTTCCAGGCGGTTGCCTTTGAGGCATTCATTACCTTCATGGAGCCAGAAGAAAATGAAGATTAATCACCATCATGTTTTTTCAATTGCCCCTAAGAGGTTACCTGTGCAAGAACAGAGGACCCAGACCATCCGTGTGCCAGGAAAGATGCATGGCTTCATCGACCAGGGACAGTGCCACCCTCCCTGCTGGTAACCTTGGGGTCATCACCCATGTGGGCTTGCCAGCAGTCTGGAGAAAATGATGAATCTTGGAAGCTTGCAGAGCCAAGAGGGGGCCCTAGAAATCGTGTGTGTCAACTCCACGCCCAAGCTTCTCAGTTCAGGGGGAACTTGGGGTAGGGGGTGCATCTGGACTTGATGAGCGTCTAGCTGCACTCTGCCCTCTTGTGGCAATGTAGACTATGCTGAGACCCCCCCAGCCTAAAACCTAAACCCACTGCTGTGGATGGATGTGGTTCTGACTCAGTGACCCCCTCGGGACAGAACTGCCCCTCCACAGGGTTTCCAAGCTCGCAAATCCTTATGAGAGCAACATCTTTCTCTCCTGCAATGGCTGGTGGGTTTGAACCGCTAGCCTTGTGATTTGCAGCCAAGAGCTTTAATCCCCACACCACCAGGGCTCCTGTCGAACCTTAGGGTCACTACAAAAGCGGTGCCCTTTGTGGTGCAGAATTTAAATACTGTGGGCGCTTAGACACAAGCCAGGTCCTGGGGGCCGAGGAGCCAGGCAGGCCCTTGCCGTTGGTCCCTGTGGAATAGACAGGTCTGCTTGGAGAGTGCAGGGAGGGCCTTGGTGATGGCTACTGTGTTCATCGGGTAGACTAGAGAAACAAATCCAGGGAGACTCATGTGTATAAGAAAGAGCTTTATATACAAGAGCAATTGAATATTGAGAACGCATCCCAGTCCAGATCAAGTCCATAAGTCCAATATTAGCCCATATGTCTGATACCAATCTATAAAGACCTCTTCAGACTCACACAACACATGCAATGACGCCAAATGCAGGAAGATCACAGGCCAGTGGGTGAGCATCGCGTGGATCCAAAGTCGGCGGGAACATGACAGGAAGACGAAGACAAGAAGGCCACACCCACCACAGAAGGCCTCCTCAGGCTGTGACCCTGGATTGACCGCTGGACTCCACCTGTACACCTACCGACAGAGCCGAAGGACTGAGAATGACCCCAAACCCGCGGAGAGGGCAGAGAGTGTCAGTAGAGGCTTTCCGGCCACGTTTCCAGGTCCCGACACCCTGAGAGTCACCTCTCGAATCAGGGAGACGAAAACCCAGTTTCTTCTTCACAAGAAGGCCACGCCCACTGGAGGCCTGCTTGACGGTTGGACCTCACCCCTACGCTGTCATACAAACTCCGGTTGCCATAAAGTCATCAAACTACCACCTGTGGGGCGTGGAGAGGCCGCCGGTAATCACCCGGATGATGCTAAGGGAGCCAGTACAGAGCTGCTTCAACCGCGGGTCAAGACCTCCCCCATACGGGGCCGCGTATCTGAGAGTCTGTCATCGTAGATTGTGAACAATTTAGCCACAGTAAAAGGTTTCTAAAACTGCAACAACCACAAAATGCATCCGAAATCCAACATGTGATGAGCCCAGGGTGCTTTTCTGTGTTTCAACCCTTTGGGGCAAAAAGAAGTCGGGAGTGAAGGGCACTTAGGAACCCTAAGCCAGCAGCTGAGAGTGGAAGGAAGTTGGAGAGAGGAGAGCAGGTGACAGGTGACCGTGTCGGTCCGGTGTTGGACGCGTGGAGCTGACAGTGCCAGTGGGGCAGGCCAGTAGAGCTTCCCCTCCCCGGAGGCTGGGCTGCAGGACCCCCACCCGCCACGGGGTTGCCTGTGACATAGACAGTTGATGGGACGCAGTCAGTGCTGGCCAGCCTCTGTCTCACCAGGTCTCCCTCTCCTGAACCCCGCACTCTTCCTGGACAGGCCCCTTGTGCCCTCCCAAGACAGCACCTCTGGGGAAGCATCTGCCATCGTTTGGGGAGGGCTAGCAGTTCTTCTCTTTGTGGAGACAAATCAAAAGACATCTCTCGTCCTGACTGCTTAGCATCAGATGCGAAGAAGTTGCAGCAGTTCATCACCAGGTGGGCAATGTCTGTCCTGAGCACCTTGAGCCTTAAGTTGCAGCAGTTCATCACCAGGTGGGCAATGTCTGTCCTGAGCACCTTGAGCCTTAAAGCACTGTGCTCCGACCGCAGCAGTGAGGATCGTGGTTGGAGCGCCCGGGTTTTCTGAAGCCAGGTCATGGTCAGGCACCTTTTTGTCAGAAAGCAGATGCCACCATTCAGCACACTATGTGTTCCCCCACCCCACCCGCTCCTGCTGGTGCAGGTGAGCAGCAGGCAGTGCCACGTGAGAGCGTGCACTAGGTGGGCCCCGGATGGGCCAGGGGTCGTTGTGGTTGCCCCAGGCCGAGGGTTTGATCCTCCCACCCCACCCCGTTGTTTTGCTTCGGCTGCCCCACCGTGTCTGTTGTGTCTGTTGTGTTGTCCCCCTGGTGAAACTCCATGCTCGTCGCCATGTTTTCTCTGTCTGTCCCGTCGTCATCATGATGTTCACATTGGGGTGTCCACTGCGCCCCTGGAAGGGGAGGCTTGGGCTGAACTCATGCCGAGAGATGGGAGGCTGGGCTTGAAGGGCACTGCACCACCTCCCTCGGCCCCGAATGCATCCGACACCCATGTCAGCCTGTTCCTCCATGCGTGTAAAGGCGCTGGGGGAGTGTGGTGCCCTTTCTTAACGACCCCACCATCGCATGCACACGCACTCGCACACACACCCGCCACTCACCCACTAACCTCCCCAGCGTGAGGGTTACGTGTCGGGAAACCCACCTCCTCTAACTCGAGGACCTCTTCTTTCTGCAGGGATTTTGCTTACGTAGCAAGAGACAAAGACACAAGGATTCTGAAATGTCATGTATTTCGATGTGACACACCAGCAAAAGCCATCGCCACGAGTCTCCACGAAATCTGTTCCAAGGTGAGGTGGGCCAGGCCTCTGGGGTCCTATTGCGTCACTTCTGCAGCAGGCGAAGGGACGGCGGGAGGGTGGGGACGCTGACCTGGGGCGGAGCTGGCAGGCTGTGGGCTCAGCCCACTACCATCGAGTTAATTCTGACTCATAGCAACCCTGGAGAACAGAGATATAGGGGCCATGGAATCAGGCAGTAGACTAAGTAATGCTCAGGTAAACCGGGGAATCAGGCAGCAGACTAACTAATGCTCAGGTAAACCAGGGAATCAGGCAGCAGACTAACTAATGCTCAGGTAAACCAGGGAATCAGGCAGCAGACTAACTAATGCTCAGGTAAACCGGGATATCAGGCAGCAGACTAACTAATGCTCAGGTAAACCAGGGAATCAGACAGCAGACTAACTAATGCTCAGGTAAATTAGGATATCAGACAGCAGACTAACTAATGCTCAGGTAAACCAGGATATGAGACAGCAGACTAATGCTCAGGTAAACCAGGGAATCAGGCAGCAGACTAACTAATGCTCAGGTAAACCAGGATATCAGATAGCAGACTAACTAATGCTCAGGTAAACTAGGATATCAGACAGCAGACTAACTAATGCTCAGGTAAACCAGGGAATCAGGCAGCAGACTAACTAATGCTCAGGTAAACCAGGGAATCAGGCAGCAGACTAACTAATGCTCAGGTAAACCGGGATATCAGGCAGCAGACTAACTAATGCTCAGGTAAACCAGGGAATCAGACAGCAGACTAACTAATGCTCAGGTAAATTAGGATATCAGACAGCAGACTAACTAATGCTCAGGTAAACCAGGATATGAGACAGCAGACTAATGCTCAGGTAAACCAGGGAATCAGGCAGCAGACTAACTAATGCTCAGGTAAACCAGGGAATCAGGCAGCAGACTAACTAATGCTCAGGTAAACCAGGGAATCAGACAGCAGACTAACTAATGCTCAGGTAAACCAGGGAATCAGACAGTAGACTAACTAATGCTCAGGTAAACTGGGGAATCAGACAGCAGACTGATGCTCGGTTAAACTGGAGCGAAACCAGCTCCATCGCTGGATCCAGACTTGCTGCGGACGTGGAGCCGTCCGTTTCCTGCCTGTGCACCAAAGGCCCGCGTGCTCTTTGTCTTCAGATTATGGCCGAACGGAAGAATGCCAAAGCCCTGGCCTGCAGCGCCTTTCACGAGAGGACCAACGTGGACCTCGAAGTCCCTCTGCAAGGTAGGGGTGGGGCGGACACGCTGTTCCTTGTGGTCCTGCCCGTCCTGGTGCAGACCCGGAAGGCTCTGTGCTCCATCCTGACCTCTGATGAACACGTCCTCCGGGTTCTGCAGCGGCATAGGACTCCACGTCAAGGTGGCGCCTTGAGCCCGTGCGTGCCCGTAGCGACCCTGTGTACAAGAACCGAGCGCCGCCAAGCCCTTTGCCACCGTACAGTTGCTCTCTCAGTTGAGCCCACCGATGCAGCCCCTGTGTCAGTCATCTCCCCGGGGTCTCCCTCTTTCTCACTTCCCCTCTGCGTCACCAAGCATGACGTCCTTCCCCAGGACCTGCTCCCTCCTGGCTGCATGTCCACAGTCTCGTCCTCCTTGCCTCTGACCACTGCTCCGGCCTGACTTCTCCCGAGTCTGGGATATCTTGCTGCTGCCGCGCCTGAGGAAAGAGGGTCATGTGATGGGGCTCCCGTGTTCCCCAGGCCTCGGCCACACCAAGCAAGGACACCCAACAGTTGTCGCTGGACCCACAGCAAAGGGGCAGCCACGGGCTTCCGAGCGCTCCCCTCTCCGGACAGGACAGCGCTGGGTGGGAGTTTGGCTGGGGGCCACCAGAGGCCCCTGGAATATGAGATGCTGTTCTCGTAGAGACATTGTGGCGCAGGAGGTGTCCTGGGCTTCTCGGGTGGCACCGAGGGGGGGGGGTGGCTGTGGTTTGGCCCCAGCCTGGGAGCCAGTGAGCAAGATGTGCTGCTTTTTTACCCCGTAGTAGATTTCCCAACGCCAAAGACGGAGCTGGTGCAAAAGTTCCACGTGCAGTACTTGGGCATGCTGCCTGTCGACAGGCCTGTTGGTATGTACACAGCCCCGCCGCCCCGCCCCACCAGCCAGGGGACGTGTGTGTGTGTTTTCTCTTGTGGGAAGCGTTTGGGGGGTGGTGTGGTGTGTGTGTGTGTGTGTGTGTGTGTGTGTGTGTGTGTGTGTGTTCTCTCCTGGGAAGCGTTGGTCCTACCGAGAGGGCAGGGTCCCCTTTCGGCAGGCCCTTCCACTTCCCCTTCCTCCGAGAGCATGTAAGCCATCCTGATCAGAACAGTCGACTGGCCTGATAACCAGCCTGGCCCCTGATCCCCAGATGACCGACCACAGAAAACAGTTGCTGTCAAGTTGATCCCCAACTTGTGACCCCAAGCATGTCAGAGTGAAACTCTGCTCCACGGTCCCGGGCTGTAGGTCACCAAACCTCTCTTTGGTGGTGCCTCTGGGTAGACTCGACCCTCCAGCGTTGCAGTTAGCAGCCAAGTGCTAACCTGTCCGCACCTGGAGCCTGCGGGGACTTAAGACGGGCAGGGGTTCCTCGTTTCCTGGGCTGTGGGAGGACTCTGTGCCATTCTGGATGTGGGGCCAGGCCTTCTCGTTCTGGGCAGCTGGGGGGGGCTCTCCTGCCTTCCCCGACAGTCTGTAACCCAGATGGGGCGCACACTGCCGTGAGCTCGCAGTTGCTGGCCGTGCTGAGGGTCAAGAGGAACCGGGAACTGTGGCCATTCAAGGACAGACGCTATGGGAAGAGCCCAGGAAAAAGGCCCTGTTTGAACACACCGCACACAAGTGGTCGTGTTTAACTAACGCAGTGAGAGAAGGCAGGTGCTGGCCCCTTCTGAGTCCTCTGCCCCAAGGCGCCAGCTCAGCAGCAGATGGAGTTGGCTGCAGGACCCCTCTGGGTCCCACACTGGCCTGTGTCTGCACAGAGATGACCAGGACGCCATGATTGGAAGTGATGTCACACACTCCAAGTCCCTGGAGGCGTTGCGTTCCCTCCACCCTTCTGCCTGCCGCAGCTTGCTTTATGCGCAGACATGGGGACGGACGCTTTGGGCTCCTATCAGAAGACACAACTGTGTCCCGGCAGCTTTCCTGGACCTCTGGCGCTAGGGGACAAGGCCCCAGGGGCTGCTAGGACTCCGTGATTGGGGCCTGCCAGGTTGGCTAGTGATAAAGGACTCCGAGACCTCTCTCAAACCGCCTTTCCATCCGTCCATCCGTCTGTCTGCAGGCATGGACACTCTGAACAATGCCATAGAAAGTCTCATGACCTCCTCCGGCAAGGAGGACTGGCCGTCGGTGAACATGAATGTGGCCGACGCCACGGTGACCGTCATCAGTGAAAAGGTGAGGAGGACTCTTCAGTGCGTCAGTGCCTCCCTAGCCCCCTGCCGGCACGCACGGCGTTTGCCTTCAAGAACCTTCCCCAAACTTAGACGCTTGGCCAAGCCTTGCCCTCTGGGGAATTGTGCCGACCTCATCCTAAAATAGGCCCCACGTCAGAAACCTGGTGTTGCCCCTGACCCTGCCGCCCTCAACCTGGTCCTGGACTCGGGGGGGGGGGGGGGGCTCTGCTCTGACTCCCCTGTTTGCTCCTCTTGTGCCCGAGAGATTGACGTCGTGGGCATGTCTAAGGAGGAGGTCCAGTGGACTAGAGCTCTGGGTTTCCAGGCCAGCATGACTTCATACTCCGGGGTCACTGCAGGGGATACTCCTCTTCTGGACGTTTCTGTGGGTGCTGCTGTCAGTGGCGGCAAGGCCATTGCTCAGCTGGGGAGCCTCACCCCAAATGGCCGAGAGGATGGGCCAGAGGAGAGTGAGGCACGAGAGACGTCCCAAGATCACACACGGCAGGGCCAGGATCCAAACCCAGGCGGGGTGGCTCTCCTCCCGCTGTCTTTTGAGTTCTTGCTGGCCCTTCCCCTTCAGGCCCAGGTCACCTGTCAGAGGAGTGGGGCTGCCCTGCGGCCCCCACCCAGCCTGGCATGCTGGTAGTCTTCAGTTCTCACCGTAGGTCTCGCCCTCGCCTCCTCAGCTGGGTGCTCTTTTATGTGAGCGCCGCCCCCACCCCCACTTTCCCTTGAGCTCAGCTCCTGAGAAACCCTCAGGGCCCCTCACACCAGGCCAGGCGAGTCGGCGCTGACCCGTCGCCGCCCTGCATGCAGCAGACTGAAACACTGCCCGTCCTGCGACGTCGCCCCTGTCGTCTGCTAGAGCCCGTCCTGCAGTCACTGCATCAGCCGTCGCAGGCAGGGTCTCCTCCTCTCCTCTGCCTCCACTGCAGGCAGGGTCTCCTCCATTCCTCTGTCTCCACTGCAGGCAGGGTCTCCTCCTCTCCTCTGCCTCCACTGCAGGCAGGGTCCCCTCCTCTCCTCTGCCTCCACTGCAGGCAGGGTCCCCTCCTCTCCTCTGCCTCCACTGCAGGCAGGGTCTCCTCCTCTCCTCTGCCTCCACTGTAAAAATCATTTTATTGAGCTCCGAGAGCTCTTACTGCAATCCATACGCAAGTCCATGGCATCAAACACATTTGTACATAGGTTGCCATCATCATTTTCAAAACATTTTCTTTCTGCCCTTGGTATTGGCTCCTCTTTTTTCCCTCTTCCCCCACCCTCTTATTATTTTCCTGTCTGACACCGACCACTGTCTCCCTTCACCCATGGTTTCTGTTGTTCGTCCCCACCGCCCCCCTACACTACCCCGCATGACGTCCTTCTCCAGGGACTGGTCTCCCGTGACAACGTGTCCAAAGCGTGTAAGGAGCCCTCTGCGGCAGAAGGGACAGACCTCTTCCAGGCTGTGCCCGTGCCCGTCCCCGCACGGTCCTCTCCGAGTTCTCCGCCAGCACCCCCCTCAGCGGCTCCCCTTCTCCCACGGGCGTCTATTGGGGTCTTTATTCTTTCACGTGCTCGTGCTGCCCGTGCAGCATCCCCTCGGCATACGCCCGCCCAGGCACATCCCCCTCCGACTCCTGTCAGCTCCCGTCCGTTCATGCGGTCACCCGGGGCTGGCCCTGAGCAGTCCCTCCTGCAGAAGGAAGAGGAAATCCTGGTGGAGTGTCGCGTGCGCTTCCTGTCGTTCATGGGCGTCGGGAAGGACATCCACACCTTTGCCTTCATCATGGACACCGGGAGCCAGCGCTTCGAGTGCCACGTGTTCTGGTGCGAGCCGAACGCGGGCAACGTGTCCGAGGCCGTCCAGGCGGCCTGCATGGTGAGTAGCCCCGGCGCGTCGGGGCAGGACAACCACTTCACAAGGAGACAAAAGGCCACTTGCTAGCCTGGTGCTGCCCTGTACGGCGCCTGCATGTCCAGGGGCAGAATGAACTGGGGGCGGGAAGCCATCCCGGGAGCACCTCGCTTTATCAGACACTGAGGCTGTCCTGTGCAAGAGGATTAAAAATCCGGGGCAGAGAGGAGGGGAGGAAGGTTCTGACCCACTGAGCACCTTCTCTAAGGACCCGGGGGTGGGTAGGTGTCGATCCTTGCGACCGGTTCCCCCTTCCTTAGAGAAGGTGCTCAGTGGGTCAGAACCGGCTTGAAGGCAGTGGCTGCATGGAGGCGAAGTTGAGGGGTTTCTCGGCTTTTTACCCACAGGAAGTGCCAGCTGGGTGAGGCCTGGGAAAGGAGAGGCAGAGGCGGGCATCCTACAGGGCACCTCCAGGGTGGTGGGGAGGAGGGAGGGTGGAGGAGTTCGCAGAGGCCCGGCGCAGGGCCTTGTTCCTTTCTTCGCACGGCCCTTGCTGGTCTGAGGGTAGTTTGTCCTCGCCTGATGGCTCTGCAGGGAAGAAGCCAGGACTCTAACTCGAATGCCCCCCACCCCCCGAGTGTAGGGGAGCCAGGCTGGGGGCGCAGGGGTGGTGGTGAGGGAGGTGCTCGGACGGGCCGAGAGACCCTGGGGTGAAAATAGGCCCCAGGCACGCTCCGCCACGCAGAGGTGGGAGTGGGAGTCTCATGAAATTGCAGTGGGTCCGGACACATGGCCCTAGTCATCGAATGAAGGGTTTCCAGCCGGAAGTGTTCCTTGTAAAGGCAGCTGGCAATTAAATAATTAGCTTTTCGACTGGCTACAGCATGTTTTCTGGTTCCCAGCCTCTTGGAAACAGTGTCTCTTCATTTGTTCCCTGTGGTTTCCACACAGCCACCAGCTGGGGCAGGCTGCTCGCACCCAGGTCCTGCTGTCCCGATAGAGCCCGCATTCCCAACTCCCTGGCTCCTGCTCTCCACACAGACCCAGCATTCCCAAATCCCTGAGACCTGCTCTCCACGCAGACCCAGCATTCCCAACCCCCTGGCTCCTGCTCTTCATGAAGACCCAATATCCCCAACCCTGAGTCCTGCTCTCCATGAAGACCCAGCATTCCCAAACCCCTGGCTCCTGCTTTCCACGCAGAGCCAGCATCCCTAAACCTCTGGATGCTACGTGGCCTGCTTCTCTGAACCTGCATCTGTTGCAGCTTCAACTGTGTTAACCTTCTGCTTCTGCGTTAATGGTTAAGCTCATGTCTTGCAACTGACAATAGGCCCAGTGAAGATAGGTTGGTGGGACTTGACCAGGCCAGAGATGGGTCCTTCAGTCCATCCATCAGGGCATTTTTGGTTCACACTGCACATATGTGCCTAACTAACCATTGAGATTCCAGGTCAGGCGCTAGGTCTGCCCCACCTGCCGTGCAGAAGCTGGTGTGATTTAGCTTTGTGCGGTCCTGGTTGTGGTATAACCGCAGCGAGGCGCCGTACACCGGGAAGACGAAAGAGGTAGCCAGTTTTGTGGCCCTTGGGTCTGACAGAAGAGTGGAACAGAGCTGACCGTTCCCCTAGCCCCAGTCTAACTAGAGACCCTGCAGGCTGGTTGGGGGGGAAGGGGAGTCAGCGGCACTAAGGACCTTCTGGTAGCTCAGCTGATGGTTAAAGAGCAGCCACGTGTGATTTAAAAGTGTTTGGATTGGAAAGTCATTTGATGAACTTTAACCTCATTAAAAAATTGTTCCCTATGAAAGCAAAAGCTGATGTGGTGGCACCTTTTTTGTGAAAGGATAGAAATTCTCCATGGTGACGATGCTAATAGCATTTCAAGAGGGTTTTTTTTGCTTAGGATTTAGATTTGTAAACAAAATGCATCCTGGTATGTTCAGTCCCTCTCTCGTGACACCAATGCCCGTGAGTGCCGTCCTGTCTCGGGCAGCCCAGAGCTGGCCCTTCCTGAGCACTCAGCCCTCTGGAAAGGCCCCGTCCCGGCACCATCTCTTGGTGAAGAAACGGAGGCCCAGAGAGCGGGGCTAAGCTGGGGTCACAGACTCACAAGAGGTGGCTGCAAGATTCAGACTGGGCCCTTGCGATGGGGGCCCTTCAGCTAGCCACGACACTGGTCTAGGCCCAAGTGACTGGAGAAACACCTGATGAGGCCCGTCCGTCTCTCCCACGCCTTCTGCGCCATTGTCTCCGTGGTGGTGAAGCAGCATGCTTGTCGCCTGACCCAGGAACAAGCAGAGGCTGGGCTGGGCGGGACGGAAGGAAAGGTATCCTCAGCCTGAGCACCTTGCGGAGCCTGACAATCCTTTAAAAGAATGTAAAAAGTGCCACATTGGAAAAAACAAACAAAAATAAGATGGAGCCTTGGATTTGTGTTTCAGACTCCCTGCCATCGAGTGGATTCCAACCCTAAGGGGCCCGATCCAGGGAGGGTGGAACTGCCCCGGGGGTGCAGAGACCAACTCTTCCTGGAGTAGAGCGCCTTGCCTGGTCTTGAACTGCTGACCTTGTGGTTGTCCACATAGGAACTGGGTTCTGTGACTTGTAGGAAGAAATGTCTAAGTGCAGTTGATTGAAGGACGGGGCTGTACTAACAACGCCCACGGGCATCTTCTGTCTCCTTGCAGTTGCGATACCAGAAGTGCTTGGTGGCCAGGCCACCGTCACAGAAAGTCCGGCCACCTCCTCCACCAGCGGACTCAATGACCAGAAGAGTCACAACCAATGTAAAACGAGGGGTCCTATCCCTCATTGACACTTTGAAACAGAAGCGTCCGGTCACAGAAATGCCGTAGCTGCGGGTGTGGAAGAGCCCTGCGGTGGGCGCCTGAAGACAGACCTAGCTCCACTAAAGAAACAGACTCATTCATGCCTGGCCTTCCACCCGCGGCAGGTGCTTGGCCTTCAGAGGATTGATGCCTAACGAAAACAGTTAGACAAGCATGTTCTCTCTCTCTCTCTCTCTCTCTCTCTCTCTCTCTCTCTCTCTCTCTCTCTCTCTCTCTCTCTCTCTCTCTCTCTCTCTGTCCCCTAGCCACCAACGAAAACAGTTAGACAAGCATGTTCTCTCTCTCTCTCTCTCTCTCTCTCTCTCTCTCTCTCTCTCTCTCTCTCTCTCTCTCTCTCTCTCTCTCTCTCTCTCTCTGTCCCCTAGCCACCATCATGTGATATGAAAAGGCGCATGAAGTCATTTTTTTTTCTGCCGTCAGCAAGTGACCTCACGAGTGGTGGAAGGTCTTTTTCTTACTGTAAATAGTGTGACTCCTACGGAGGCGCGCACGGCGCGCCTCGGGAACTGATGGAGAGGCCTTGACGGGATGACGGCCGGCTTCTGCCCTCGGACCTGGCGCAAGTGACCCTCCCACCCCCACGGCGCTCCGCCCCGTCCCGTCTTTGGCCCCACGGTCCACACGCTTATCTTGCCGTTGCTTTCAGAGTAGGACGACCAGGTTTGGGTTTCGTTTTTCATCAGCGGGAACCCAGGGGTTGACAAAATGCAAATGGGCTGCCAGCGCCTAGAGAGAAACCGACCAACGACGGCAGCCTTCCTGGGCGACCTCAATGGCGCACAGACACCCGTTCACATCTTCAGCGCCTTGTAGGATGGCGGGGTCCGGGTGGGAGTGCAAAACTTCAAAATGGAGGGGGGGCGGGGAACCTGCTACATTTGAGGAATTAAAAACCACAGAAAATAGCCTTTCTGAACAGATAGGTTTCAAACGGATTATTTTTTAAGAAAAAGGAAGAAATTGACAAAAGCATCATGCATTTCGGGTGGGATGTATTTCAACTTCTGCCTTATATTGTACAATGCAGCTAGAGAAGTAGAATTCACTATGGCCATTCTCTACAAGGACAACGTTCAAGTGAAAACGCGCCTTGGAAGCCTTGCGCGCTTCGTGTGCACCGTTTACCGAGACACAGTGGAGAGTTGAGCTGTCCGGGATGCTCCCATCATGCACCGTTATTTTCAAAACCCACCACTGCGTTTTCTCTCTGGTAGACCACCTTAAGGATGCAGCACTCTCTCAGTACCATGCATTTTTCCCAGAAAGCTGCCTGCCCCCGTGTCCGGTCCATAGCTACAGACTCCATTCAGTTGAACCTTCCTTGAATTGAGGTGTTTAATACCCGGATTTGTTGGACTCTACTTAGGATATATTTTTAAATTTGTATCATTTTCCTTTTATTTTCAAATTTCGTATCGGAACAAAATACGCATAGGAACAATGGACTCTTTTAACACGTGTCCTCAAAGCTGCATTTTTTTTTCTTGCTGCTTTGTAGAGAATGGAAACTTAGCTGTCGAGATGAAACCAAGTTAGGCTCTTGTTGACGTCGTTTGAAAATTAAGTTGCTAAGGAGATCAACTTAAATACTATCTGTCGTCTTGTTCACTTTTTAGCGTCAAATGTTGAAACATCCCGTTCTATCAAAGGAAGGCTTTGCATGGTTTCCACCTTCTTTACCACAGTTGAGCCTTATCAGGTAGAGAAGGGGAGAAATGAAAACACGGAGGCCCCTGAGGCTAAGCCATTTGGCCCAAGAGCTCATTAACGTGAGGGCCCTGGCCAGGACCCAAGTTTCCCAACTCCCAGTTCTGAATGTGCGTTGCTGCCTCCACATCCGTCTCAGGAGCCTTCCCAGAATGACCGGGCAGAGGTCAAACAGAGGAGGTGTGAAAGTATCCATCGTCGGGCAGGCTGAGCATTCTCTCCAGGGGGAAAGAAATGAGTCCTGCAGTGGTCATTGAAACCACCGCACTCTCCGCCCCAGTGTGTTCGAGAGGCCAGTCCGTCCACCCTGGCACAGTGTCAGCTCACAGCATCTGGCTGCCAGTGGGCATGATAAGACGGCACGCTCCTGCCTGCTCGCCCCTTGACGCACCCCCTACACATACACACATACTCACACTTCATCTGTTTCCAGGGAGGGGCGGGGGTCCCCACGCGCACACCAGGCACTCCCAGCTCCTGGTGGCCCCATTGGGTATCAGGCGAGGGGGGCTCCGTAAGGTTTTCAGTGTAAGTAGATGGCTAGGCCTTTGGTTTTTTTGGGGGGGGCTAGCCTTTCTTGGAGACCACTCTTGACTCCGCTCTTGTGGTTATCAGCCCGGACACAGCGATGGTTTGCAGCTGTAACAAGGCATCCTGGTGCTCAACAGCCAAAGGCACCGGTCTCTGCAATAGCCGGTGTTTGCGTTACAGAAAGCCCCGCCGGGTGCCCTGTGAAAAGCTGTTGAAGCCCTCTTATCCTGAGTGCCCATGGAAAACATTCACAATTCCGAACCAAGCATCCGTGTTTGTATTAGAACCCTCTACCCGCACCACCCCCACCCGCCCCGGGTCATTTTTTGTAAGGCCTATGTTTGTTTGTTTTTCAGGATCAAGATTACTGAGCTAGCTTTAAGTAGCAAACTGATTTATATATGCAATTGTAGGATGCATTAAGATGATGATCGCCTTTACATATTGCAAACTCTACTGCAGATAACTTTGTGTTAAGAAATAGCTTTGCATATGAAATGCAAATTTATTTTGTAAAATTAGTTAATGTTCCACAGTGTATGTTCAGCCCTTTCTGCCATGGCCAAAAAGTACGTGTGGGAGTGTGCGTGACCTGTGTCTGACAGGGTGCCTCCGCTCCAACCGGGTCTTGTGGTGACTTGTCAGTATCTATGCATTCTCTGTCTCCGTGGTTCTGTAAACCGGCAGCCATGTTCACTATGCCTTGTATGTCTTTATTGGTTTTTTTTAATTAACCTGTTAAATACAGCTTAAGATATTTTTATTTTATTTATTCTATTTTTACTGAAATATACAGCATTGTGTCAATGTATGGTCTTGACCGGATGGACAGTCTCTCGCAGCATATCCAGGTCTAAGTAATCTCAGTGAACTCTTATCTATGTTGCCTAAAAGGTGGTTTTTGTAATGATTTGTAATCACATTTTTATTGGAATATGTAGAAGAGGAGGCAAAAGGTGTAAAGTTCTCTTTATTTTTAAAAAGCCACTAGGTAGATGCGGACCTGCCAGCTCTCACACGCGCTCCTTGCAGGCGAAAGCACTGCTGGGTGCCTCGCTGTCACAGCTGCCCCGCCGCACGAGACTTCATGTGAAAGAGACAGACATGGCCTCCTGCCCCGAGTTTCCACCTGGAGCTGAGACCGCCCATAGCTGACTAGGAACACTGAGGGGGGGTGGGGAGGGGTTTAGGTCGGTGTGTCTGTCAGATTGCATGAAGGGCCATTAGATTCATTGCATTAAAACAAGTTCTTGGTGATCAGCTGTTGGCACTGCTACTTCACTTGAGATTCACTTTCCGATCTTAAGATGGCCAGTGATAATACTCTTTCTGCACAGGGTCACGAAACCCAACCCACTGCCCTTGAGTCTCTTCCGACTCTTAGTCACCCTCCAGGACAGAACAGAACTGCCCTTCAGAGCTTCCAAAGCTGTCACCTTTAGGGAGGCAAGTTTGTCACATCTTTCTCCCGTGCAGGGGCTGGTGGCTGGCCTTGCCCAACGCTTCACGGGCTCCTGGGGCGCTTCCTAGAAACGTAACGCTTTCCTTCCTTCCTCCCCTACCTCTGTGACGCGTGTTCCATAAGACCAGTGAGACAAATTCTAGGTTTCATAAGCAACATGAGAAAAGGTTTCCCTAACTGGTACCAGCACAAGGCGGTTAAAACGATGAGCTTCCCGGATGCCGGGTTAAGCCTCGTGTGGCTGCTGTGGGTTCGCAGCCAGTGAGACAACGGGTAGCTGGTTTCCACTTGGGGAGAGGCACTTGCTCACACGGGACCAATCAGGACTCTCAACCATCCAAAGCAGCTGTTTGGGTTGGGGGGAGGGGGAGCGGGTTTGCTTTCCTCTTTTGCCCGTTTTCGATGTTGACCACCTTACACGTTGAAATGTAATCTGTTGTGAGAATAAATTTAGCTGCATAAAACGCTTGGCTCATTGATCTGAGATCCCTTTCGTGCATGCAAGGACTCGAAGTAAGAGTACCTACGTCTCCTCTACACGAGCCGTTTGGTTTGCAAATACGACCTTCCTCAAGTGAGACGTTGGCCATGGTGGTAGTGAATGCACAGTGTGTCCGCAGAGCAGTTCCTGGTCCTGATGTGGTGGTGCGGAGAGTCCGGCTGGCTCCTGGACGCCAACCACCCAGCCCTTTCTAGGGCAATGGCACCTGTGGATGTCTTTGACACTCCATATTCTTCACTAGAATGCTCCTTTTTAACCAGAGTATTTTTTCCCTTTTCAATCTACCAGAGTGCATATATAATTACTTAGGCCCCATCAGTACATTCTCGAACCGCAGGCTCAATTAAGGAATGATTTAATTCAGAATCCTCCATAAACATCTAAAGATAAATAATTCCGTGTCAGAACTGTTTTAAGTCGTCACGTGACAGTAATTGTATGCTGCTATCGTGATTGGAAAGTAACAAAGCTTTCTTGTTATAACATCACAGAATACACTTTTAATGAAAACCTCAGACTTGCTGCTTTTAGGAAAGGAGGATTTAAACTTGGGGCGGGTAAGGAAGGCACTATTCCAGGGATGTGAAATGCCTTTCTTGAGCAATGTGGAATTTAGGCTGTACCAGTCTCCCAGAGGCCAGGAACATTCTGGCCAACTAGATATTTGAGTGGGTGGGAATAAGATGAGATGGAGCAAAAAGGTACATAGTTTTCAAATTCTGCAATTAGTAAAATAAGGCAAACATTTAAACTAGGTTTTTTTTGGGGGGGGGAGTTTAGGAGCCATAAGTCACATAGAAAAATAATTCTTTGGGGATTGAAAATAAAAGAGGCCTAGTTCAAATATTAAAAGTCTGGTTTCCTTCACTGACACATTTTTACCTGGGAATGTAAAATCTTCAACTAAAAATAATTTTCTATTAAAGTGGAATCACCATTCTTTTTTTTTCACTCTCCAAGTGAGAAAACAATATTATATTGGAGCTGAAATATAGTTAAGCCTTCATCTTGCAGACGATTATCTATTTTACTAAAACCGTGGCGCCTGAATTGAACATTCAGGAATTTACACACTGTTCAACTGAATTCTGAAACTGGTGGGCCTTGCCAATGTGTTTAGGGACATTAAAAAACAATGTGTTTAAGAACACTGAAAACAGACAAACCGGTTTCCAGCTATTACTGGGTTCCATGTCAAACGATTTCTGTGGCCTGATGGGAAAAGGAATGGTAACCATACATTCGTAGTAGGTAACTAAAAGTACTTTGAAGGTGGATTGACTTTTAATATGATTAACATAGTGCTGCCATGTATTTTAATAGATTGCACATCAAAGAGGATTTGCCAGTGATGACTATTTGCAATTTGAAATGACTTGATTTTACTATCTCACCTACTCTTTCGCATCCTATCAGAATTTTTAGGACTCGAACGGTTTGTGTCACGTGTGTTCAGCAGTTTTGCCTTCCTCGGAATTACTAATATTTAGGTGGAAATTGGCTTTCAGCCATCTTTTTACACCAGGGAGGGGCAGACATGGTCCAGAGGGAGAGTTGATTGTTCTACTCAGGGACCTCGAATCTCTTCCAGTAAGAGGCCATCTTCACCCTGTGAGCTACGCACAGCCGAGCTACACGCACCTGCACCTGCCCCTGTGACACACCTGCTCTTACAACGCACGCTCACCCCCGAGTCCCATTCAAAGGAGGCAAGTCAGCCATGGATAGCAGTGGCTGAGAACTTCAACTATGGGTGGTGAGGAGCAACCTGAAGTAGGAGAGAAAGGACGGGCCAACATCTCCCCAATCTGCTTTCTCATCTATTGCGGGGGTGGGGGTGGGGCTAGTGGGGGTGTAGCTGCAGCTAGCTTTCTTTAAAAACGCTGGTGTGTCAGGTGCCGACTGGAAGTTCATAGGAATGAGACAAGCTCTAATAACTGAAAACTGAGTGCGTGCAAACGACCTTCTTGAACCCATGAGCCCAGAGGCCCCGAGGCCCCGACTTGCCTGGCTGGAACTAGGTTGCCATTCATTTCTCGCTGGTCCGAGACCCCGGGAGGCAAGATCAGGGAGTAGCGGGTAAGTGACCATATGGAGAGAGCGTCTTGGGTAGGGCTGTGGAACCTTCAGCGCAGTGTCCGGCTTTGACAAAGCAGTCAGTTGCCCTTGACCCTGGTGGGCAGTCAGAGCCAGGGCCGAGATCGCCTGAGTAGGGAGGAAGGCAGGTTTTCTTTGGGTTTGTCCCTTCTGCGGGGGATGGCAGCTGCGGGCAGGCAGGTGGTCACCAGGGGCCTGGGTGCCACCCAGCGATAGCAACAGTGCTGGGTCGGCCGGATGCCCGAGGGGCTCGAGAATGGTAACATGACCGGCGGCAGCAGGATCTCCACGGGCTTCAGGGCCACCATCTTGTCTTCGGGGCGCGGCCGGCTGAACTGGGGGGGCCGCTCGCACGGCCTGGAGGGCGAGGCGTTCTTCAGGTACATGGGCACCAGGGGGTGGGCGCCCGGCTTGGTGGGCTTTCTGGCCTGCGGGGGGCCGCCGGCGGGAGGCGTGCTTTTCTGCGGGAGAGCGGGTTTGGGGGGCGGGGGCGACGTCTCCGGTGCGATCGGGTTTCCTTGCATTTCTCGGTTCAGGAACTCGGCGATTCTCACTTGGATGCAGCTGTCGTTCATTACAGCTTTGGGCAGGGACGTCTTGGACCGTTTCTTCTTCTTCTCCCGTTTGGAGGACTTACTCAACTCGATCCCGTCCAGGAGGCCCTTGGCGGCGGCCCGGGCCAACACGTCTTTCACAGACACGGTCTCCGAGGGGTCCCGCTGCAAGGAAAGAAGCAGGTGCTGAAAGGGGGGTGCCCCTCCCTGCCAGTATGGATCATCTGCAAACAGTATGCTGGCTACGGGAGACGGAGCTGATTTTAGAGCATCGGCCCAGAAAGATCTCATAAGCCTCAATGGATGGCATTCTTTGGGACTTGAACTTCCCCGCTGTAAACCTCCCTGAAGAAAACGGAGCAGTAGCACGCCCGCCCTTCCCACAGACGGATGAGGAGAAATAAGTGCCCTGCTTGGGGTGGGCAAGCGATGGTGTAACACCCCGGAGAAGAATGATTCTTTCTCAAATGCTGACGGTTTTTGTAATAAGCACGCCATTACAAGATGCCCACACAGTTTTGAACAGGTGTCTGTTTTCCTTACCTCCCTGGTCAGAATGGACAGGAAACAACCGTTGGTAACTTCAGATGGTTCCATTCGGAAAAATTTATCGGAGGACAAATGTATTTCCTTTAAGGAGCAGAGAGGAAGAACAGGCGGACTAAGCCTACAGTGGACACAAACCAGGTCATGGTTAGAGCAGCTTAGTTTCTGATGGAGAACGGAAGCTACGCTAAACTTGCATCCATTCTGCCCTGCCAACCATTTCCACGGAAACAAGAACAAAGTGCTGAAGCCATCCCTCCCAGGATATCAATGAAAAGTTTAAACAGTTTCTATTTCTTCACAATGTACTGTACTTCCCACATTCTCCATCTTTCTTTAAAGTCTGCTAGGCATCCAACCTTGTAACAAAAAAACCGCCCGTCCCTTTACTAACCAGAGGCTTCCTTCCATCATCGAAACAGATACATAAGAAACATAAAAATGTAATCCAAAAATTGCTACACTTGCATACATTGTCAGAACATGAATGTTGTGGCTTTCTTCTTTTGATTTCTCTGCACAAATACACATATAGCTATGGCCTATTATTTTCACTATATTTTCCCCACTTGTGAATATTAATGGCTATGTTATGTATTGTTCGAGACTTATATAACCAAGAAAAGACTGTCAGAAATATATCTCCACTCCCCCACCCCCCTACCTGTTTGTTATATAATGAACCTGGTGGTACAGTGGTTACATGTTGGGCTACGATCCTCAAGGTCAGCAGTTCACAGCCACTAGCCACTCCTCTGGAGAAAGATGGGGAGGGTCCTACTCCCCTAAACAAGTTCCATCTGGGGAACTCACGGGGCAGTTCTGCCCTGCCTTAAAGGATTGCTATGAGTCGACACCGACTCAAAAGGCAGTGCGTTTTGGTGGTGTAGTGGTTATGGATTGGTCTGCTAAAAGCAAGATCAGCAGTTCAAAACCACCAGCCACTCCATGGGAAAAGATAAGGCTTTCTACTCTGGTCAACAGTTACCGTCTCACAGGGGTAACCACAGGGGTAATTCTACCTTGCTTTATAGGGTCTCCGTGAGTCAAAATGGATTGGACAGCAATGAGATGAAGTTAGGTGTATTATATAAAAATCTTCAATGGGTTTAAAATGGAATGTTGGCTTTTAGTTCACTACATAGTGCCTGGGGTCTTCAAAGCTTGCAGGTGGCCACCTAAGGTACAACTGGTCTTTACCTGGAGCAACTAGTAGGAGAGTGAGGAGGGGTCTTCAAAGCTTGCAAGTGGCCACCTAAGGTACAACTGGTCTTTACCTGGAGTAACTAGTAGGAGAGTGAGGAGGAGGACAGGGAGTATGTGGCTAACTGCCTCTATGAACGGCTGCCTGCTTTGCCATGAGACCAGAACTACATGTGCCCAGCTGCCATGACTGAACAATGTATTCAAAGATTCTATAGAAGAATCCTGGTCAAAGGGGGGAGTGTGTAAAACAGAAATTCAGATTTGCAGAGACTAAACTTTCTGGAGCTATGGAGAGGATGAGTCCCTGAAACCAAAACTACCCCTGAGGTTTTCTGAAAACCAAACAATAGTTTGGTTGCACTAGACTAAAAGAATTAAAAATCTGCCTTACATATTGTGCTATTTTAAGAACAATCTTTATGAGCTCAAATCAAGCACACAACTGGAAAGAGTGGACAGGAACTGTAAGGGGCAGTGGGTTTCAGTTCATGAAGGAGGGTCACTCAGAATCGGAAAACGGCTGCACGACGTGAAGACTAATCAGTGTCACAGCATTGTACGTGTAGAAACTTGGATATTCTCAACAATAACAAAATAAAATTTAGGGAGACAAATAAAATAAGGCCACACCCGTCTCAGTCCTGGTGGGTACTAATGGCTAAAAAGGGCCTTCGAAATTGTATACAGTTTTTCAGATAGTCAATAGCCAATTTAATGTCTACTATCTAAGGATAAATTTCTTCTGAAGCAAGCAAGTAACCTAAAAACAAGGATATAAAATGTGAATCCATTTTGTTGACAACCCAAACAAGTCGAAGCCAAAAATGCATTCAGCTTCAACAAAGAAAGCAAAAGAATCTTCTAGTGTACAAGAGAAGGCCTGGGCCGAGCTGCAGTAGTCACCCTGGGGAGGGAGGTGGAATTGATCAAAATAAAACCTAAAGAGGAAAAAGGGAAGTGGCATGTCTGTCGACACCAGCCCCTGCCCCAAGAAAAACAGCAGCCACCACTCTGTTGCTAATGAGACGATTGGAAAATGCCTTCTTGTTCTCAGCTGCCATCAAGTTGGTTGCACCTCATAGCAACCCTACGTAGGACAGAAAGAAACTCCACCAGCTCCGGCGCCAGCCTCCTCGTCCTTAGGTGCCAGCCCACCTATGTCAAGCCACCATGTCGAAGGCCTCTTTTTCCCTGCCCCTCTCCTTTACCAAGCGTGCTGTCCTTCTCCAGGGACTGGTCTCCCCTGACAACATGTTCAAAGTAGGTGAGACAAAGTCTCTCCATCCTTGCTTCTAAGGAGCATTCTGGTTGTACCTCTTCCAGGGCAAATCTTTCGGTAGTTCGTGGCACTTTCAATATTCTTCACCAACCCCACAATTCAAATGCAGAGATTCTTCTTTGGTCTTCCTTGGTAAATGTCCAACATCACATGCATATGAGGTTATTGAAAATGTATACACTGTATATACTCGAGTATAAGCCGGCCTGAATATCAGCAGAGGTACCTAATTTTACCATAAAAACAGCATTAAAAATGTGCTGAAAACTCAGCTTATACACAAGTATATACGGTAGTTTGGTTCAGGTGTATCTTTGTCCTCAAAGTTACATTCTTCCTTTTCAGCACTTTTAAAAGGTCTTGTACACAGCATATTTACCCAATATAATGCATAATTTGATCTTTGACTGCTGCTTCCATGTGATTTGGTGGTGGGTCCAAGCAGGACAAAAATCCTTGACAGCGTCAGTCTTTTCCCTGGTTATCATGACGCTTACCTCCTGGTCCAGTTGTGAGGATTTCGGGGGTCTTAACATTGAGTTGTAGTCTACACTGAAGGCTGCAATCCTTGACCTTCATCAGCAAGTGCTTCAAGTCCTCACTCAGCGAAGCAAGGCTGTGTCATCTGCATGTGGCAGGTTGTTAATAAGCCTCCCTCCAATCTTGATGCCACACTCTTCATAGAGCAGTGGGTCTCCACCTTCCTAACGCCGCCACCCTTTCATACAGCTCCTCATGTAGTGGTGACCCCCAACCAGAACATTATTTTTGCTGCTACTTCATAACTAAGTTTTCTACTGTTATGAAAGAGTTGTTCGACACCCCCCCCCTAAAGGGGTCATGACCCACAGGTTGAGAATTGCTGTCATAGACTGAATGATTTGCTCAGTATACAGATTGGATAAGTATGGTGGGAGGATACAACCTTGATGCACGCCTTTCCCAATTTTAAAGCGTGCAGTATGTCCTTGTCTGTTCACACGCTGGCTCTTGATCTGTGTACAGGTCCTGAATGATCTCCCGACTGTCCATAATTTATTATGATCCACAGAATCAAATGCCCTTGCATAATCAATAAAACACAAGCAGACATCTTTCTGGTGTTCTCTGCTTTCAGCCAAGATCCAGCTGACAGCAGCAATGACATCCCTTATTTCGCGCCTTCTTCTGAATCTGGCTTGACCCTCTGGCAGCTCCCTGGCAATGCACGACTGCAGCAGCTGTTGGATGATCTACATCACAATGTACTTGCACGTGAGACCAACGATGTTGCTCTTCAACTGCCGCTTTCTGTTGGGTCACCTTTTTTGAATGGCTACAAATATGGGTCTCTCCCAGCCCACTGGCCTAGCAGCTGTCTTCCACGTTTCCTTGCAAAGAAGAGCGAGTGCTTCCAGTGTTTCATCAACCTGTTGAAGCATTTCAGTCAGCATTCCATCAATTCCTGGAGCCTTGTTTTTGGCTAATGCTTTCAGTGAAGCTTGAAATTCTTCCTTCAGTACCATCAGTTCTAGATCATATGCTACCTCTTGATATGGTTGAATGTCTACTAGTTCTTTTTGGTATAGTGAGTCTGTATATTTTTTCCATCTTCATTGGATGTTTCCTACATCTTCAATATTTTACTCAGAAACTTTCAGTAGCGCAACTCAATCAACTCTTTTCTTTAGTTCTTTCACTAAGATATGCTGAGTGTACTCCTCCATTTTGGTTTTCCAACTAGGTCTTTGCACATTTCATTACATAGTATTTTGGTTTGTCTTTGCAATGTTTGGGTCAGCTCTTTGACTTCATCCTTTCTTCCATTTGCCTTAGGTACTCTATGATTAAGATCAAGTTTCAGAGCCTCTTCTGAATCCACTTTGGTCTTGTCTTTCCTGCCTTTTTCAAAGCCTTGTGCTGTCTTCATGTTTGGTACTCTTCATGTATGGTGGTCTTCATGTCCTGCTACAGTTCATCAGGTCTTCTGTCATTAGTGTCCAATGTGTCATGTCTGTTCTTGAGCTGTCCTAGAAATTCTGGTAGGATAGACTCAAGGTCATATGTTGGCTCTTGTGGACTAGTTTGTATTTTCTTCAACTTGAACTTTTATAGAGGCAATTGACGGTCTGTCCCACAGTCAGTCCCCTGGTCTGGTTTTAGCTGCTAATTTTGAGCCTCTCCATCACTCTTTGGACAGATGAAGTCAACTTTCTGTCTCCGTATTCCATCTGGAGAAGTCCAATTGTATGTAGTCACTATTTTAATTTTTAATAAATCATTTTATTGGGGGCTCTTACAGCTCTTATAACAATCCACACATCAATTGTATGGAGCACATTTGTACATTATAATGTACACTTTTTTGTTGTTGAAAAAGAGTATTCACAATCAAGAAATCACTATCTCCAAGACCATATTTTCCAATTACTGTTCCTTCTCCACCAGCTGCTCCATGGGAGAAAGACAAGTTTTCTACTCCCATGAAGAGTTATAGTCTCAGAAACCCACAGGGCAGTCCTCCCTGCCCCATAAGGTTTGCTATGAATCAGAGTAGACTTCATGGCACTGAGTTCATTTTGAATTCTTCCTCTTGCTAACTTTGCATTCCAGTTGCCAATAATTATCGATGCATCTTGATTGTATGCTTGATCAACTTCAGACTGAAGACATTGGTGAAAGTCTCCAATTTCCAAATCCCTATCTTTAGTGGTTGGCGCTTAAATTTGAATAATAGATGTAGTGATTATTTCTTGTATTCGGATAGATCTTATCTGATCACTGACAGCACTGTATTTCAAGATACATCTTGAAGTGTCCTTTTTGACAAAGAATGTAACACAATTCTTCTTGAATCTGTCATCCCTGGCAAAGTAAACTAGATCATTTTCTGATTCAAAGTAGCTAATAGTCCATTTCAGCTCACTAATGCCAATGACATCGAACTTTATGCATTCTATTTCATTTTTGATAACCTCTGATTTTCCTAGATTCACATTTCATACATTCAAAGTCCCGATTATTAATTGATGTTTGCAGCTGTGTTTTCTCATTTTGAGTCACGCCCCATCAGCCAGTGAAGGTCCTGAGGGCTTTGCTCAGTATAACATACTGACATCAGTATGGTCGACTCTCCTTTGAGAAGGCAGCTCTTCCTCAGTCAGTGTTTGAGGGCCTTCCGACCAGAGGGGCTCATCTTCGGGCACGCTTTCTCACACTGTTCTGCTTCTATTCATGAGGTCTTCAGTGTGTGACAATGTTCTGATGCTGTCCACAAGGTTCTCCGCAGCATAAGTGGACATCCTATTCCTTCTTCATAATCTGTTCTCCATCTGGACGCTCTGCTGAAACCTGTTTACTTTGGGGGACCCTGCTGGTCTTTGACATGCCAGCATCACAGCCAACACACAAGCCGCCGCAGCATGACAAACTGCCAGACAAGAATGGGCCTTAGCTTGAAGGTGAACAAGCGGCCATCTAGCTCAGAAGCAATAAAGCCCACATGGAAGAAGCACACCAGCCTGTGCGATCACGAGGTGCCAAAGGGACCAGGTATCAGGCATCATGCACAAAAAAAAAAGAATATATATATATATACACACACACACACACACACACACACACCATAGTGAATGAAGGGGGAAGTGCAGAGTGGAGACCCAAGGCCCACTTGTCGGCCACTGGAGATCCCCTCATAGAGAGGATTTAGGATCCCCTCATAGAGAGGTTTAGGAGAGGAGATGGGTCAGTCAGGGTGCGATGTAGGACCGATGAAGAACACAGCTTTCCCCCAGATCCTGGATGCTTCCTCCCCCCAACTACCATGATCCGAATTCTACCTTGCAGGACTGGATAGGGCAGAGGTTGTACACTGGTGCATATGGGGGCTGGAGGCACAGGGAATCCAGGGTGGACGATACCTTCAGGACCAGGGATGTGAGAGCCAATGCTGGGAGAGTGTAGGGTGAGTGGGTTGGAAAGGGGGAACTGATTACAAGGATCCACATGTGACCTCCTTCCTGGGAGAGGGACGGCAGAGAAGGGGGGAAGGGAGACTCCAGATAGGGCAAGATATGACAAAATAACAATCTGTGGATTATCAAGGGCTCATGGGGGAGGGGGGAGCGGGGAGGGAGGGGGAAAAAAAGAGGACCTGATGCAAAGGACTTAAGTGGAGAGCAAATGCTTTGAAAATGATGAGGGCAAAGAATGTACAGATGTGCTTTATACAATTGATGTATGTATATGTATGGATTGTGAAAAGAGTTGTGTGAGCCCCTAATAAAATGTAAAAACAAAACCAAAAAAAAGAATGGGCCTTAGAAAATGAGACCTTTGGGTGGCTGACAAGCATTCTTCCTTACCTATACGGCTGTACTTTAGTCCCATGGTCTTGAAATTCCAGGGCTTGTTTAACAACAGATTCATTTTCTTCCGAGTAGACGGAGCACGTACAGTAGACCACCGCTTGGGCTTTAGTAACTACATGCAAAGAGGATAGAATCGCTACAGTGAACTCGCCACAGCCCCATGCCCCGGTGCTGTTATTTCCAAGCATCTCTGTGACTTTGACACCGGCAAGTGTTGACAGGGATGACTTCCAGAGATGCTTGCACGGCTCCCTTTTAGAAACAGAGGTAGCTAGTAATGTACTCTATGGCCAAAGACAGCTCACTGGGTTACATGTGAATCAAAAAAAGAACCAGTCTAATCAGTCTGCTGACAAACAGCAACAAATAGAATGGGAAAGTGTGCAGCACCTAAAAGCATCATGGGACGTTATGAGGCCTCTGCAGATTAGTACTGTGCACTTGATCCCTTCATCCAGGCCTCCTGAGCAGAGCAGTCTCATGTAACTTGTTAAGTGTTCTCATTGTGGCTGTGAGCTGCCTTCGAGTTGGCCTACAACTCATGACAACCCCTTGCACAGCGGAGCGGGCCACTGCCCAGTCCTGCGTCAACCCCAAGCTCTGTTGCAGATTGAACCATTGTGATATGCAGGATTGTCAGTGGCTGATTTTTAGAAGTAGATTGCCAGGCCTTTCTTCCTAGTCTGTCTTGGGCTGAAATCTCTGCAGAACCCTGCTCAGCATCAAAGCAACCCACAAGCCTCCACTGACAGAGGGGCAATGGCTATAGGTGAGGGCCAATGACCAGGAAGTGACCCCAGATCTCCTCCAGAGAAGGCAGGAGTGCTACTGCCGAGTAGACCGAGTCCCAATTCTGCCACTTAGTGTTGTGCAAACCTAGTAAAAAGTGCCTACTATAGGCCAGGCACTGTTCTAGGCATTTAGGATCCACTAATAAACAAAATAGGAAAAACCTCGGCTCTTGTAGAGCTCATTTTTTAGAAAAAGAGAAAAGACAATACAACATAAAAGAATAAAGAAATTATAAGGTGTTGTTAGAAAGTAATTAGTGCTTGGAGAAACAGCATAGAGCAGGGATAAGGCACAGTGTTCCAGAAGACATCTTCATTTTAATTAGGTTAATAAGACTACAGTATACATGGACCTTGCAGATGGACTACACAGGAATAAGGTCAACTATGGCTGTGGAAAGAGACCATGGAGACGCTCAGTAAGGCCAGAATAAGGCCAGGGAGTCACTGTGGAACAGACGTCCAGCTGCTCATATACAAGTTCAAGTTAATACTGGAAAAACATTGCAGCAAGTTCATAAAAGGCATAGTATGACCTTGATTATCTCACACCTGAATTTAGAGGCCATCTGAAAAATAGATCTGATGTACTGAGTCCCAACGACCCAAGAGCAGGGGACTTGGTTAGATGACATCAAGGACATCACACACCAAAGAGTCATTACAAAAATAGCAAATAAAGAAAAGATCAAAATGGGTACAAGAGACTCTGAAACTTTCTCCCGAACATAGAGTAGCTAAAGCTAAAGAAGTTTTACTGAAGCTAAAAACTAAAGAGAAGATTTCAAAGGGCACTAGAGAAGGCAAAGTACAATGAAGTAAACACTTGGATTTAAAAGGACCGAACACGCTCAGCAGTTCCCAAGCTGAAGGAAAAACTTAAGGCTCAAGTTGAAATACTGAAGGATTCTATGGACAAAATAAGGAGCCCTGGTGGTGTACTGATTATGCCTTGGACTGTGGTCCTCAAGGTTGAGAGTTCAGAACCACCAGCTGCTCCGGGGGAGAAAGTCAGGGCTTTCAACTCCTGCAAATGATTAGTCTCTGAAATTCACAGGGCCAGTTCTGTCCTGTCCTCCAGGTCCCTATGAGTCAGCATTGACTAGATGGCAGTGAGTTTGGTTTTTATGGGCAATATATTGAAGAACACAAGAAACTTCAGAAGAAGACAAAGGAATATATGGTCATGGTACAACTTACAACTGATCAACATTCAGCCATTTCAAGAGGTGGCATATGAGGGGATAGCCCCCCCCAAAAAAAGCTGGAATTTTTCCCCAAAAATCTATGTATTTAATTTTTTTTATTTACAAAAAAGCCTTATCACCTTCAAAGTACTCTCCATTACACTTAATACATTTATAAAATCTGCGATTCTATTCTTGGAAACATCCTTCAAGCTCATCTGTTTGGATGGTTGACAGCACCTTCCATATTCTTTTCTTCACCTCTTCTACGTTGTCACATTGCTGTCCTTCCATGCCCCTCTTCATTTGAAGAAGCAAAATGAAGTTGCATGGAGTGAGGTTCAGGTGAGTCAGGCGCTGGGACAAAGAGGCATGCTGTTTTTGCCCAAAACTGGAAAACTATGAGGCTGCGTGGCCAGGTGCATTGTTAGGGTAGCAAAGCAGTCCCCTGTCTGCCACAAATCAGGCCTTTTTCGGCACACAGTTACACAGTCTTTTCAGAACCTCTAAATAGAAACCTTGATTAACAGTCTGACCTGGTGGAACAAATTCCAAATGCACTACAAGTTGACATTTTCATCCACTTTCAGGAATTTGAGGGATGTACAGAACAAGGCTTGTCAGCAATCAACATTTTACCTTTTTTGAAATGAGAAAACCACTCATACACTTGAGTTGTTCCCATAGCACTGTCCTTGTAAGCGGTGTTCAACACCACAGCAGTTCTGCGGCACTTTTCCTGAGCAGGAAACAAAATTCCACAACCGCATGCTGTTCTCATCAATTGGTCATCACAAAAAACAAGGTTCAAGCGAAACTGACTTTATGAAAAAATTCACAGTGACCAGCGAGAACCTTCCCAGGTGACACCACTGCACTAACTCAGAACGAGTCGCTTGATACTCGCCTGGTAGGAAAAATGTGTCCTCTGAAAGCTCTGCTCCTCCCAGTGCAATTCCGGTTATTGGGGGTGCCCCCATGTGTGATCAAGAACCAATAGGACTGAAAGAAAAAGTCCGAGCTACAAGGATGGATGGAATACTAATTGCAATGTTTCAACAAACTGATGCAATGTTGGACACAGACACTCATCTATGCCAAGGAATTTGGAAAACAGCTACCTGATCAACCAATTGGAAGCGATCCATATTGGTCCCCATTCCAAAACAAGGTGACCAAACAGAATGCCGAATTATCAAGTAATATCATTCATAAGTAAAATTTTGCAAAGATGGGTTTAAAGCAGTTGCAGCAGTACATAAAAAGGGAACTGACAGAAATCCAAACAGGATTCAGAAGAGGATTTGGAACAAGGGATATTATTTATGATATCACATAAATCATAGTCCAAAAGCAGAGAATATCAGAAATACCATAATAATACTATATTTTATTAATTACAAATTATGATTCCACTTTGTGATCACCACAAACTATAGATAACATTATAAAGAGTGGGGATCCCGCACGTCCTCGTGCTCATGCAGTGATAGGGGATCGATCCTGCATGGTTAAAATTAGGAAAGGTTTACGTCAAGAGTGTTTCCTTTCACCATAGTTATTCAAGTCGTGCTCCTGAGCAGGTTATCTAAGATGCTGGACATCCGGATTGGAAGGATGTGGCATCTGGGTTAGAGGAAGACTCATTAGCAACCTGGGCTATGCAGATGGCCCAACCTTAACGCGCTTCTGGAAGAAAGTCAAAAACGATAGCCTTCGGTATAAATTCCACGGCAACATAAAAGAAAACAAGAACCCTAACAACTGGGCCAGTAGGAGACATAACAATAAACAAGACCGAAGTTGTCAAGGGTTTCACTGTAGTTAAAGATCCAACATCAGCATTCAGGGCAGCTGCAGCCGCGAAATCGAGGGTTGGATTGCTTTGGGCAACTCGATCGCAGAAGACCTCTTTCAAGTGTACAAAAGCACTTTGAACCCTACGGTGCCTTGGGACCTGACCCAGCCATCGGGTTTTCATTTGTGTCACAGTCATGTGAAGCTGGACGGTGACAAAGGAAGACCACAGAAGAGCTGGTGCCTTTGAATTATGGTGCTGGCAAAGAATATTAAATATACCACGGACTGCCAGAAGAGTGAACAAGTTTGTTTCAGAATAAGTACAGCCAGACGCTCCGTAGAAGCAAGGCCCGGGGTGCGCGGTCTCACTGCTTTTGGACATGTCATCGGGAAGAACGTCTCAGGAGAAGAGCGTCGTGCCTGGTCCATAAAAAGAGGAAGTTCCCCGAGAGATGGATGCACACAACAGCTGCATCAATGGGCTCACTCAAGCAATGTGTGTGAGGACCGCAAGGATCCAGCAGGGTTTCATTGTGCTGTACACAAAAGCACTATGGGTTGGAAGCGACTCAAGGTACCGAGGAACAACAAAAACGATTTGGAGATGCGTATGAGTCCCCACAGGGCTATGTCAAGAAGACTAGATAGACTAGTCTAGAGTTCAAGGGGGAGACTTGGACTGCAAATATAAACTTTGAAATTAAAGAAACAAACCACAACAACAGAATTCACTTCCATTAAGTCGATTCCGACTCTTAGTAAGCGATAGGACACAGTCGTACCGCCCTTTGAGTTTCTGAGGCTGCAAGATCTACAGAGGGATTAGACCAGAGCCGAGGAAAGCAGACACTGTAAAAGAAAACCGTGGAAAAAGAAAATGGAAGAAAACATAGAATCAAGAGGTGAATTTTCAACGTTTGGTTTGTTTCTTTAAGATGGGAGAGAGTGGGGGAGGGAGGGGGAAATGAGGAGCCGAGACCAAGGGCTCAAGTGGGAAGAAAATGCTTTGAAAATGATGATGGAACCATAAGTGTAAATGTGCTTGACCCAATGGATGAATGTATGGATTGTGATAAGAGATGTAAGAGGACCCAGTAAAATTACTTAATTAAATTTTTTTTTAAAAAGATGGGAAATGGCATGTTGGGTTTATCCCCATACTGAAGGAAATGATCCAGGACACAGGTAGGAAGGGAGGTGAGGCCATGGGGGTGGGGGTGGGACTGTGAAAAGGCGGTAAGATCAGTGGATTTGGGGAACTGGAATGCTAGAAGGAAGGCTGAGGGCAGGGGTTACCCCGGAAGCAAGGTAAGCACCAGCTTGCTTGTGCTAACTCATCTGTGGTGAAAGTTTTCCATAGGTTTCACCACATTGGGGCACAGGGAGGGGAAAGGATGAAGCCCACCCCATCTTTAGAGCACTACGCTCCGGAAAACGTTAAGTTTGCGAGGCAAGGGAAGAGAGGAATGTTCAAAGAAGAGGTTAAACCACAGGGCATCTGTTTTGGTGCTGAGAGCACCAGTGGGCGATGGGGACCAAGGAGGGGACTGAAGAGCAAGGTGGGGGACCAGAGTGCCAGGGTTGAGCAAGGACCTGAGTGAGCCAGGGCTCTGGTGAGATGCACTCAGCGGTTAGGACTCTGCTGGAGAAGGGTGAACAGAGATGGGTTTGGGAACCCGGAGCCTGCCTGCTATTCTGCTTAAAGGAGGCATGAAGGTGAAAAGATTTAGGGAGAAATAAATGAAATCACACGTAGACAGTAAATAGCAAGGTGCCTACAGTAAGTGATCAAAGGAAGCTTGAAGATTACAAATTAGCTTCGCAACAAATAGGAAGACTGAGCAGGTATCATTCGTGTTTCATTTTAAGAGCATCTTTGATCCTTTCCATCAAAAGTTGGGACTCACGCCACTGATTAACATTGTGCTGGTGGTTCAAATCCATCAGCCGCTCAGTAGGAGAAAGACAAGGCAGGCTGCCCCCGCTACGAGGTCCAGTCTGAGAAACCCTATTTAAGGTTACTATGAATCAGAATTGACTTGGCGGCAGTGGGCCTTCCTCTCTATGCAGCACCAAGGGAAGCAAACACTTGACGGAAACACTTGACGGAAGAGTTGTTTGGGGGCAGGCACAGTGGCACCAGACAAATGCCATCAAGAGAGAAGCCAGAGAGAGGAACAAGAAAATAAACTACACAACCATGCGATGCATAATTACTCCCATCCCCACTTCTCGGGTATGTCTGCTTCATTATCCATCACGTTATATTTGCTGACCTACGTCCAAAATGATAGTAAAACACACGCAACATCTTAAAACTTAGAGAAAATCGGTAAAAATCAGTACTTGATTATTTTAAGATGTAGGGCTGAGGGCTCTGGAAATCCACTTGAGGTGCCACGCGTATTGCCTGATTACATGAGATAAATTCAGTGTTAATGTTTCTAAACCTTGCCGTGCATTTTAGCATGACTGCATGATGACAAACTTACATTTCATCGCATGGGTTAGCTGTTTGTATTGTTGTTGAGCAAGGACGTGAAGTTTATCTGCTGAGGGTCCTCCTTGAGAGAGATCTTTAAGTAAATCTGTTCCTAAATTGGAAAAGCAAATTAAAATTGTTAAGTATATCAGTAGTAGGTATTTTTCACGCATTGCTATTGTATTCTCTACATCTGCAAACACTTTGTCTGCTAGTGAAAGTTTTTATGGAAAGGAGCTACTAAAACCAAATGCAGAACTTTGTAAAACTTTGGATTAAATTTTTTAAAAACTGAATAGCTGAAGGTAATTTTGTTCCATTTGAATATTCGTCATTTTTCATCAGCTCAGTCAGTCACGTAGGCGGGAGAGGAAATGTCACCACTCTGGAGGCCAACAAACACACAAAGAAAAGACGGTGTTTCTTTTCAGAAGTAGAAACGGATGAGCTACAGTCAGAGCTAAACAAGAAGGCACACACAAGGATGTGGGGCAGACACCTTGAAACAAACAGTTCAGGAAAGCAAAGGCCTGTCTTCCCAATGGGTGAGGAAGCCATCAGTTCTTAAGCTCCTAAAACGTTTAACATATTTCTTGGTAGCAATTCATCTTGCAATTGATCTTGGTGGCAATTGCACGAGACTTTTTGATATGACTGAACTTTGAAATGGTACATTAAAATACATTCGATATAAGAAATTGATGTTATGATGTACTATGTTAGTACTACTTTGTAATGATAATGTACATATAGCAGTAGTGATGTGAATATGAGTAATTAGTAATAAGATGACACTACTTGGGAGCTGCTTTAGATGAGTTATTTTAAGGAAGGACTCTTTCCTTTTCAACATTCATAGAAATGAAAACAGACGGTAAAATGTTCTGCACGGCTTTTATTTAATCATTTCTTCCAGTCACTGTAGCTTCTGGGCTTTCAAATGTCAGCTTCTTGACTGGTTTCGTCGTGTCTTTCTCAGAACCTTTTCCGCGCACTTCCTGTGTGCTTGCGAAGGGGCCCTGGGGGCGCAGACCCTGGTGCGCTGTGGCTCCAAGGAAGAAAGACTGGACCTCCCGCGCCCATCTCCAGGCTCAGAAACCCACACGGTCAGTAGGAGTCAGCACTGCCCCCGAGGCAGCGAGTTGGGATTTTTATTTGTTTGTTTTATGCTTGATGTCATCCCCCAGCTCCAGAGGTCTGCAGACATTAGTGTTCAATGAATCAAATCTCTTCTGGAGACGGTGTCTACGCTCAGGTGAGATATGCACAAGGTTGTATTTCGGCTCTCATGGACTTCTTTAGAGTTCCTTCCGCTTCGGCCAGAGTGTGCATGTGAGCACTGGATGGTCTGTTCCCTTGTTGGCCCTCAGCCTTGCTCTGGCTGGTGATAGTAACGTTCTCCAGATGTAGCTAAACCGGGTCAGGAGAATTTTGCAAAACCAATGACTTGTTCAAAGCAAACACTTTTTTTGCACCAACACACACACTATACCCATGGACTGAGCACACCGACTCCATCTGTAGGCATACACGAGAGAAAAGGCCAAGAAGCTAAAGTCAGGTCAGGAGCCAACAGGGAAACAGGCGATCAACTGCTCACACCCAAGCTCAGGTTCAAGCTGAAGAAAACTAAAACGAGCCCACGGGAGCCAAAATATGTCCTTGAACCCTCCCACCTGCATTTCGATAACATCTCAGGAACAGATTTCAGGCATTAAATTAATGACAGAAGGCCTGAGGAGCTGTGAGCTGACATCAAGAACATCATTTATCAAGAAAGCAAAAAGTCATTAAAGAGACAAAAGAAAAAAAGCCAAAGTGTACGTCAGAAGAGACTCTGAAGCTTGCTCTTAACTGTAGAGTAACTAAGGCAAGTGGAAGGAAGATGAAGTCAAAGAGCTGAACAGAAATTTCCAAAGGGCAGCTCGAGAAGACGAAGACAAATAATTAAATGTGCAAAAACCTAGAGTTAGAAAACCAAGGACGAACATGCTCAGTACATCTTAAATTGAAGGAACTTTAGAAAGAATCCATACACAACTGTCTACCTTACAAATCCGGCTAGACCAGAGGATGTAAACTTGTCCATATAGGAACTGGAAACACAGGGAATCCAGGGCGGATGATCCCTTCAGGACCAGGGGTGAGAGTGGGGATACCCGCAGGGTGGAGGGAGGGTGGGGTGGAAAGGAGGAACCGATTACAAGGATCGACATATAACCTCCTCCCTGGGTGACAGACAACAAAAAAGTAGGTGAGGGGAGATGTCAGAAGGTTCAAGATATGACAAAATAATAATTTATAAATTATCAAGGGCTCATGAGGGAGGGGGGAATGGGGAGGGAGGGGAAAAATGAGGAGCTGATGCCAGGGGCTTAAGTGGAAAGCAAATGTTTTGAGGATGATGAGGGCAATGAATGTACAAATGTGCTTTACACAATTGAGGTATGTATGGATTGTGGTAAGAGTTGTATGAACCCCTAATAAAACAATTATTAAAAAATCCAGAAGCACAACAAAATCTGTGATTGTAAATTATAAACCCAAATTAGACAGCTGGATAGTATCAGAGCTTAAACTGTGAGGTTCTGGTTTGCAGAAGCCTATGGGTGACAATGGAAGCCCAAAATATCTTTGCAGGATCTTCACAGGGTATAGACTAATCACCCCGGTGAGTTTATTCCAACCTTATTGTGGGATGGGAATAACCTGGGAATCAGAGTGTCAAAGAGACAACACTAGTAGATTGAAATGACAAATCTGACTTGAACATTTAAAAGCTTGTCACTTTGTCTCTCTTCTGATACACTTTGGGCTAGAGATGGGCTTTTTGTTTATTTATATTTTCTATAGTTTTTTTAATTACTAGCGTTTATCTCTGTTGTATTTTGTCATTGTTGGTGGCCTTCTTGACTTTTTGTTTTTCTATGTTTGTTGGTACATGAAACCCAGGCGCGGTGACTCTGGAGAGACAACTAGAATGAGGGTTTCTTGGGGGTACAGCAGGGAAGGTGGGACATAAGGGGGAGCTGATATTAAGGAGTTCAAGAAGGAAGAAGATATTTTGAAACTGATCTTGGTAGCTATTATACAAGACTTTTTGATGTGACTGAACTGTGGAATGGTATGGTGTCTGGATTAGCTCCTAATAAAATGGTCTGGAAAAAAGAAAAAAATTCAAGCCTCAAGTTGCCATAATGAAAGAGTCTGTGGACAAAATACTGAACCATTCAAGAGGCATGAAAAGAAGATGGAGACAATGCACAGTTACTATACTAAAGAGAACTAGCTGGCATGCCACCGTTTCAGGAGATAGCACATGAGCAAGAAGAATTCCACACACCTGCTTGTACCCCTGCAGAATGTGTACAAAGATCAAGAAGCTGTCGTGCAAACCGACCCAGGGCATACTGCCTGGTTTAAAGTCAGAAAAGGTGTGAGTCAGGGTTGTATCCTCTCACCACACGTCTTCAATCTGTACGCGGAGCCAATCATCAGAGAGAAGCTGGGTTAGATGACGAAGAACGTGGCATTGGGATTGGAGGAAGGCTTATTAACAACCTGAAATGTGCAGCTGACACAAGCTGGCTTGCTGAAAGAAAGCAAGCAGGACTGGAAGCACTTGCTGATGAAGATCCAGGATTACAGCCTTCAGTGTGGCTTACCAGTCCATGTAACGAAGTCCGAAATCCTCACACCTACATCAGTAAGTAACATCACGAGAAATGCAGAAAAGGTGGAAGTTGCCAAGGACCCACAATCAGTGTTCATGGAAGCAGCAGTCGGGAGATTCAGAGACATATTGTGTTAGGTACGTCCGTCTGCCGCACAATGGCAGCCAAGATGGTACTTGGAGGACTAAAACAGGCCTGTGACCCAAACCCTTGTCTTTTCCATTGCCTTCCATGCATGTGACTTGTTGGACATAATAAAGATGACTGAAGAAGAAACAATGCGTTTGCGTTACGGTGCTGGAGAAGAAGAAAAGTACTATACACCATCCAAAGAACAAACAAATCTATCTTGGAAGTAATACAGCCAGAATACTCCTTAGAGGCAAGAATGGCAAGACTTCATGTCATGTACTTTGACATGTTATCAGGAGAGGCCATTCCCTTAAGAAGCACATCATGCTTGGTGAAGTAAGAAAAAATAAACAAAAAATCCCTCACTGCCATCAAGTTCATGCCTACTCAAGGTGACCTTGTAAAAAAGGGTAGTAGACTTGCCACTGTGAGTTTCTGATACAGTCACTGTGTACGAGAGTAGAAAGCCCCATCTTTCTCCCTCAGGGTAGCTGGTGATTCAGAACTGGCAACCTTGCAGAGCATGCCCCCAGTCCTAACCCCTACGCCAGCAGGACTAGAGGCAGAGGGGCAGCAAACAAAGAGGAAGGCCTCCAATGAGATGGACTGACACAGCGGCTCCAACAATGGACTCCGCCACAAGAACACGTGTGAGGGGGGCACCGGACCCGGCGAGGGCTGCTGTGAGTCAGAGCCAATGTGGGACAGCACCCTTCCAGCAACTCGGTATCTGAGAGACCACCCTTGCCCACATCCCACAGGTTTCCCTAAGGATTACCTTGGGTAATGGTTCTAAGGTATTTTGTTCATAATAAATACTTCCTACGTGGTATCTATTATTTCTGAATCAGGTATCTTTGATGCCAGTACCACTTTCATGAGCTTAAACCATTTTATTTTAAATTATTATTAACCACTCTCAATTATTTCAAAAGCAAACAAGTACCTTCATGCTCGTTTAAAATAAATTCTACTGGATTGCTAACGCCCAGTCCTGAACAACGAGGCAGAAGCAGGATTACTTTAACTTTCTGTAACCTATGGTCCTTGGATTCAATGTTAATAAATATCTCATGAAGTATTTCGATATCTGTTAGAAAAAAAACACACAAAGTTAAAATATGTGTGCAGGTTACAGACATACCTATTTAGCACTGTTCAATTTTAAGTCCTCAACACCAACCCCACCCCCGAAAAAAAGCTTCTTTGAATGTACTCAAGAAAGAGGGCTAGTGTCTGGTAACCTCCCTAAGTTAGGTCAGGAAATCTGCTTTTTCCTTTACCTGAAAGTGATCTTGATAGTGTCGTATCTTCTATATAAAACATAAAATTCCCCACTCTTCAGGATGAACTCCAGGTTCATGGGGAAGACTGTTAATTAGGCCTTTCATAGTGTCTAGGTTACAATAAATAATATTTTCCCTCACATTTTTAAAATCAATGTCTAGCCTATCTTCCCTAGAAAGGAGGGACCCAATATCATTTGTAAGGCACAATCTAAAGTGCTGAACCCACACAAACTGATGTAAAATAAGATCTATGTCCAGAGGAACCTTGTAATTGAAGGGAATCTGTTGTCAGTCAAGTTCCACGATCTGTACTTCTAAAGACCAATCCTTCCATCTCTTCATTGGCTCCTATCTGAGGGTGGAGATAATTCCCTCTCCGACTTGGCTGATCAAATGTTCTCATCTCCTCTTCTCTACTTTTTGGAATATTTTTTAAGCAAGTGATTTTTTTTCTATCCCATTTTAAATTTGGGGGGAAAAGTCCAGCACATACAACATAGATATAATGTATTCAGTTTCCCAGTACCTGTCAGGGTGCTTGAACATGACCCATTCATGGAAAACCGATTTTCATCTCTATCTACACTCACCCCCACCCACCCATTATTATTTTTTATCTACAAATATTTTCATATGACTCTCTAAAATATAGCCTTTAAATTTGACCACACAATTATTTATTACTATCAAATATCCAACTATACTTCAAATTTCCCAATAATCTCACCAGGATATAAATACATACATGGCAACTAGTTGATAGTCTTTTTTAAAAGGTTCTTTTTATCCATAAATTTATCTCCTCCTCTATTTTTTTGAATGATTATTTTCTTAATTAAAGGTGGTTAATTGTTTTACATCAGTCTGGATTTTGCCAATTTGTTGTTTGCCAACTTAGCCAATGGAGTTGAAAATGTTCCTCTCTTATACTTCCAAAAATTGGCAGCTGGAGTTCTAAAGATTAGATTTTTTTTCTCAAAAAATATTGTTTCTTGAAGGGAGTCACATTCTTCCACTCAGATGAATTTGTGGTGTGAGTAGCTACATGATTCATTCAGCTCTTCTTGGTCTTTTGCATTTCCATTACTTTGTTTATCCATATGTGCCCCCAAAAGCCAGCTGAGATCTTTAAAGGGATCACACTGAGCCTGTAGATCAATTTGGGGAAGACGACCATCTTCACAAGATCAAATCTTGTGATCCAGGAACATGAAATGGCTTTCGTTTCATTCAACCTTCCAACTCTATCCGTCATCAGATTCCAACTACTCATATTGACCAACTACTTTTCTCTTTTCTGTTTCCAACTTTTGCATTCCGATTGCCAGTAATTATCAATGCATCTTGATTACATAGTTGGTCAATTTCAGGCTATAGAATTCTTCAATTTCTGCATCACTAGCTTTCGTGGTTGGTGCATACATTGAATAATTAATTGTGCTGACTGGATTTCCTTGTATGCAGACACATATTGTTCAAGCAAGGCACCATTGTACTTCATGACACATCTTGAAATGTCCTTTTTGACAATGAATGTGACATGATTACTCTTGAATTTGTCATTCCCAGCAGAGTAAGCCATATGATTTCCCGATTCAAAATGGCCAATGCCAGTCTATTTCAGCTCCCAATCACCTAGAACGTCAATCTCTATGCGCTCAATTTCATTTTTGAGAACTTCCAATTTTCCTAGATTTATACATCATATATTCCAAGTTCCAATTATTCCTTAATGTCTGCAGCTGTTTCTTCTCATTTTGAGTTATGTCTGGTCAACAGATGAAGGTACTGAAGGCTTTACTCCCACAGGCCTGACTCCACACACACCATCATGGTCAACTGCATGTTGTGAAGGCAGCTCTTCCTCAGCCTTCTGACCTGAGGGATTCATCCTGGCAATGTTCTGCTTCTATTCGTGAGGTTTTCAGTGTCTGACAACGTTTCGATGCTGTGCGTAAGATTTTCCATGGCTAATTCCTCAGAAGTGGACAGCTATTCCTTCTGCACAGTCTGTTCTTAGCCTGGAAGCTCTGTTGAAAGTCGTTCACTGTGGGCGACCCTGATGGTATTTGAAATAAATTGTGACATAGCCTCCAACACTCCAGCAACACACAAGTCACCAGGATACAGCAAACTGAGAGACAAGATGTGAAGCCAAGACCATAAAGTACATTAATTACATCGATGTCTTCTCTCTAAAATGGTGTACCACTATGGTGATTTGTTTGATTACACATCTGCATATTTTTAACCTCAGAAGGCATTAGTTTACCACCCTACAAGACAATGGATTTCAGGAGCTTAAATGGAGAGCAAATGTTTTGAGAATGATGAGGGCAACAAATGTACAAATGTGCTTTACTCAATTGATGTATGTTTGCATTGTGATAAGAGTTGTATGAGCCCCCAATAAAATGATTTTTTAAAGACAATAGATTATAATCATTTAGATTTACCTGTATACTTTACCTTTCTGTCATTCATTTCTTCCCACGTATTCAACTTTCTGTATACAATATTATTCCTCTACACAAACAATAATCCTGAGTATTTCCTTTTTCTGGGTCTGCTAATAGGACACTCTTAAGATTCTGCTTGAGCATAGTTTTATCTTAAAGTTTGTTTTTGCTGGTTATAGACAGCTAGCACTTTCTTTCAGCACTATGCAGGTATGCTTTAATAGTCTTCTGGCTTCGGTGGTTTCTGTTGAATGGTTTTCAATCTTATTTTTATTTGTTTGAAGGTAGTATGTTTTTGCTCTTTCTGCTTTGAATATTTCTCTTTGTCTGTGGCACTCAGAAGTTATGCTCTGGTGTGCCTAATTAAGTTTGAGAGTTTAGAGTTTATAGGACTTCCTGAATTTATAGCTTCATAGCTCTCGTCCAATTTGGAAAATCCCCAGCCTGAAATTCATGAACTATTGATTCATTCCCAAATCCTTTTCTCCTCTCTTCCTGGGACTCCAATCAGACATATCTATAAGATCGCTGGATCTTATGTGTGTCTTGTCATCTCTTCTATATCCCTCTCCTTATGCTTCAATCTGGATATTTTTTCTGGTTAATCAATTTGTCCATGCTTTTGTTAGCTGTGTTTGCACTATTGTTTTAAACCTAATCATTTTTATTTCTTTATTTCACCTTTTATTTTTCAGTCTCAGAATTTTATGTTGGCTCTTTTTCATTAGTTTCCAGTTCTCTGATGAAATTCTAATAACACTTGGCATTAACTGTATTTTTACATAAATAGCATGAATTGGTTATTTACCAACTGTTTCCTCCCCTGGGAGGTAGTTTTGTAAATGCGCTATGCTAATTATTTTTCAGAACATATGTTTTCCAGTTACATAGTGGTGCTATGGGGATGGGAGGGATTAGTAAACAATATAGAAGCCAAGTGTTATTTGCATGCAAATATGATCATCATTGGAACAGATCGATCACAGCTATTTTAAAGTTCCTATAAGTATTACTCAGGTTCTCTAGAAACAAACCGAAAAACCACACTCACTGCCATTGAGTCAGTGCTGGCTCATAACAACCCTACAGGACAGGGTAGAACTGCCTCTGTGGATTCCTGAGACTGTAACTCTTCATGGGAGTAGAAAGCCTCATCTTTCTCCCTTGGAGTACCTGGTGGTCTCGAACTGCAGTCCTGGTGGATTGCAGCCCAATGTGTAACCTCTACGCCACCAGGACTCGCGCTAGAGAAACAGAAGCAGAAATATATTTTGATTAAGGAAATGATCCATATATCTGTGGGGGCTATCAAATCTGACATTGGAAAAGCAGACTGGAAAAACAGACAGGAATTGAGCCTATCATTTTGAGAAATTCTTTGAGAAGAATTTCTTCTTCCCTAAAAAAGCTGTTTTACTCAGAATGAGCCCCATCAACATTATAGCGGATAATCTCCACCTGCAAGTGCCTTCTTAGAAACGCCTAGGTTAGTGCTAGTGAAATAACTGAGGACTACAGTCTAGCCCAGGGTCCCTGGGGGTGTAGCAGTTCCTCGTCTGCAGTTTGAAACCCCCAGACATTCCTCAAGAGAAAGACAGAGCTTTCTACTCCCACAGAGGTACAGCCTCAGAAACGCACGGGACAGTGCCACCCTGTCCTAGGGGACCCCATGGGTTGGCACTAACTTGATGGCAGTAAGTTTGGAGTCTAGCCAAGTTGACACATAAAACAATCACATCTGACACCGCCAAGATCTGGATTTTATTATTATTGTAATTGAGTGGATTTATGGAGATCTTCATGGGTTTATGTTAGAGCTTCAGTTTTAAATTCAGCGTTCAAACACATTTTAGTTTAGCTCACTCACTGCAATCTCCACAATAACACCACTTAACCAACTTCCTTTACTAACCTTTCTGAACTTTGAACTTCAGTAAACGCTGCCCCTTTGACCTCAGCTGGTAAGGTGCACCTCCCTGGTGGTATTGTTCCCCCAACAGACCTGTGGATGGCGTGGTTGGGAACTGAGCCCTGGGGAGGAGATCAGCCAGACCTGCAGGCTCCCTGAGGGCCACGGTACTGGGGACGCCTACAGTAACCAACATGCCTGACATGGTCTGGGATTTTGAGTTTTATTCTTTATTTTTCTCTCACTCCATCCTGGACCTTCTCAAACGATCCTCTGGCTGTCAAAGGAGCAGCTGGGCACCATTTGGTTTTTCTGGTCTTACAGTTAAGATAGATGCTCACATGGTCCACCAGCCCATTGAGAACTCACTGTTTCCATCTGTTTCCCATCACATTATGTCCTCTGAACAAGGTGAGGACAACAGCTGCATCTCAGATGGCTCTTCCTCAAGTCTGAAGACCCGTGTCCTTGCTCGTACAAGCAGGGTGTATGTAGATCACTGACCTTCTGGGTCATTATGCCAATGAAAATTGGTGTCCCTGGGAACCGTGGTGCTGAGCCCCCAGCACAGCGACTCATCCCTTCAACACCTTTGCTTTTGTTGAATTAGTTTCCTGAACTCTGTCCCTGCGGTGCTCTACCGTATCTACCTGGGCCTGCAGCAGCGGTAAATATCCGCGCACAAATAGCCGGTGAAATCCACGTACAGTAGAACCCCGGTACTCAACTGCATCAGTGCTTAGCACAATCGGATTTAGACTCAAAATGTAGAGAAAACTTTGCATGGGAGCTCGAACAAAATATCAGAATCCGACCGGATGCACGTGATTTTTGTTAACAAAACCAGTTTGTGTTTCGGTCACTCAGCGTTAACTGGCGTTGTTAGTAAGCATTTTTTAAACCTTTTGCAGCTGTGTTCCAAGCGTTTTACTATAATTGTCTTACTTTTTGAGGTTTTTTGTTCTGTTTTTAGATAAAAAAACATGGGTCCTAAGAAAGAACATTTTGAAAAGAATCATAAGAAACTTGTTAACCGTGTTATCGATATTGTTGATGATAATTTGGTAAACCCTTTTAAAAAACAGTTAAGGAAACGCCAACAGCTGACCACATTAGACAGAATTTTTTTTTTTTTAAGAGAAAGCCAGCCAGGTCCTAGTGAAAAAAAGACAAAGAAAGGGGAATAAAACCTTCTGAAAAGCAGCTCCCAGTTGATTTTATGGAAGGGATTCCCCTTCCAAACAATGACTCTCTCCATCCCTCCTCTCCACATCCGTGTCCACAGATCCAGATCCTCATCAACCTCAAGGTATGGGCCATACTGTAGTTGTTAAAAACTTTTTTAATGTTGTGTTTCTTATTTAAATTATATTATTTAACTCTGAAATGGTTTACTTTGAAATTTCTGTGTAATGTTTTATATAAAAAAGGCAAGGTTAGAATAAAAACATGGTGGTTGAGAACGGAATTGACTTCAGCATTCCTTGTAAAGCTGGCCTGGCTTTTACAAATTCCTTCAACTTCTGTTTACCAGGAAATATCATCATGTTGACATCATATTCGAGGGACAATTCTTTTTTTTAAATCATTGTATTGGGGGCTCTAACAGATCATCACAATCCATACATACATATATCATGTCAAGCACATTTGTACATATGTTACCAACATCATTTTCAAAACATTTTTTCTACTTGAGCCCTTGATATCAGCTCATTTCCCCTCCCCTACCTTCCCTCTCTCATGAACCCTTGATAATTTATTAATTTTCCCCCAGGTCTTACACCAACTGCTGTCTCCCTTCACCTGCTTTTCTGTTGTCCATCCCTCTAGGAAAGGGTCATATGTAGATCATTGTGATTGCTGCCCCCTCTCACCCCCCACCTTCCCCTTACCCTCTTGCTATCTTTATTCTCATTATTGATTCTGAGGGGTTTTTCTGTCCTGGATTCATGTGTTGTGAGCTCTTATCTGTACCAGTGTACATGCTCTGGTCTAGCCAGATTTGTAAGGTAGAATTGGAGTCATGATAGTTGGGGGAGGAAGCATTAAAGAACTAGAGGAAAGTTGTATGTTTCATCAATGCTATACTGCACCCTGACTGGCTCATCACTTCTTTGTGACCCTTCTTTTTTTTTTTCCTTGTGACCCTTATGAAAGGGGAGGTCCAACTGTCTACAGATGGGCTTTGGACCTCCACTCCACTCCACTCTCCTCATTCACATTGATATGATTTTTTGTTCTGGGTCTTTGATGCCTGATACCTGATCCCATGCCTGATACATCATCACCCAGGCTGGTGTGTTTCTTCCCTGTGGACTTTGCTGTTTCTCAGCTAGATAGCTGCTTGTTTATCTTCAAGCCTTTAAGACACCCAGGCGCTATATCTTTTGATAGCCGGGCACTATCAGCTTTCTTCACCACATTTGCTTATGCAGCCACTTTCAGGGATAATTCTTACCTTGTAATTTTTTCCTTTCAGAGTTTTACAGCCCTGGTGGCAGAGTGGTTTTGAGTTGGCCTGTGATCTGCAAGGTCATCAGTTTGAAACCACTAGCCACTCCTGGGGAGGAAGATAGGATTTTCTATTCCCGTAAAGAGTTACTGTCTCAGAAACTCACAGGGGAAGGTCTACCCTGCCCTGCAGGATGGCTGCAAGTCAGCATCACCTGGATGGTAGTGAGTTTGAGAGTAAAGGACGGTGTAGTGGTTACTCCATAAGTTCTAGAGTTGATGTATATAACATTTTTCAGAAGACCTTCTCAATTATTGCTCACCAAAGCAGTTCTTCGGAAAGGGTTTCTGGCTGTGTTCTGGTCACTTGTTTGAGCCATTGTTCTTGTTCTGTATGAACTTAAGTCTTTTCGTTGCGCCGGTTGTTCTGTTTTTGCCTCAGAGGCATTGCTTTATTTGGACTCACGACTGTTGGGTTGACAGGTTCTTAGGTGCGCCCCACCTGTCTCCTGAAGGGGTGATAACGACCAGCTCCCTGATCGTGCAGCACAGTCGAGCGCGGGCTGAGCTGGTGCTGGTCCATCAACAATCAAGGGCCCAGCTGACACAGCCACAGGAGTTATGGTGTTGGTGTCGCTCCTTTCTGTGGTCAGCTCCCCTTGTGTCCGGTTGTTGTGGGGATCGAAAGCGGCTTGTTAAAATCCAAGATGGTGACATTGCAACACATGTCCCTCTGTCTCCTCTCTCACCGCTTTCACTCGGCTTCCTCTCCCAGTCTCTATTCAACCTGCTTCTCTTCTTTATCTTTCCCTCCAGAGCTCAGGTTCCTGGGACTCTCGGCCTGTTTCACCAGCTGTCTGGGCGGTGTCTACCCCCCCCCCCCCCCGCCCTGCGCACCACCCCCAGCTCCCGAACTTGGTATGCTCGCTCCGTCCCTGCTCCCTCCAGGGTCCGTCTCAGCTTCTTCCCCGTCACAAGGCTCACCTACAGATTTGCTTTCACTGCAGTACTTTTCTCTTGATTTTCAGTCGTGTCTTCTCTTCTTGCTTGCCTCATCATTTTTAACCAGACAATTTGAGACCTAAGATGATGTGTCTTCTTCCAGAAATACACCTCATTAGGAATTCGGATGACTGAAATCTGGGCTTCAGTTCACTGGTATACTTACCACTCCCTATGTAGGATATATTAATTCGATAGAGCCTATGTCCAAAAGTGAACTACTGAGTGGTAATGGAACTATTTCTTGTCAAGCCCTGAATTCCACTTTTTGTTGCCCTAACCCTGAGAATTTTTCACAAGTTTCGCTCAGTTTCTCAGCCTTAGTGAACCTACGAATAATGTATGGTGGTTTCCATATTGCATGAACCAATGGAAATATAAAAATAAAAGGCAAAATAACTTAACCTGTAGTCATAGATATTATTTGTCCCTAAAGCACTCTGGACTGTCTTTACTTGTTAAGTGATAGTTTATATCACATATTTACCAACTTATTGCTTAAACCTCAAGTACCAATATATTCATTAACCTGCAGTTTTTAACAACAATAAGCAAAAGGACAGCTATATGTATGTTAAAAAGTGCTGCAAAATCATAGACAATTTCATTAAGCAAAAATATTGAAATCCGAGGCTATTGTTTCTCAATATATCTTCCATCTCATCTATCCATTTCTATGTAAGTACTGCATGCTAACTGTACTGCTGGTGCATACTTAGGTTGACACATGTCTGAAAGTGATGTACCATCTGTCTGACTTTTCACTGAAGAAGTCTATACTCTGTTGACACTACATCAAAACAGCATCCTCAAGGAAATCATATTGTGTTCCTTTTAATGTCCTTTGAGTTTGATGTATGGGGCGGGGGGAACGTCTGAAGGGGCAAGATGAGGGGTGTACAGTGGCTGGGGTAGGGTTTCCTACCGCTATTCTTGCAGGGCAGCCCTTGCTAATCTCGAAGGAGGACCATGGGCTTGGTTGTTATGGGAAAGTCCCTCCGTATAGCTCTCCGGATCCTTTTTCACCAGTGCAGTCTTCAGTTCTCTTACTACAAGCTTCTCCCAATGAGCCCTCATGGTCGTCCCGTGTCCTTTGAGAAAATCTATCAGGATTACCGAGTGGAATACTGAAAAATAGTCCATAACCTTCTCAGCTGACCCCTTCTGTCTTGAATTTCACTGGCCTAATAGACACCCCCCCCCCTTGGAAGCCACTGTTTTAAAGAAGACCAAAACAAGGGGGTTACTGAGAGAACTTGTATCCAGCCATCCACTGACCCCCGAGACATGTCTAAATATGTGTGGTTTGGGATCAGCTCATGCATCCATGAACTGGAAACCTAGCAGCTGTATTTTTTTTTTACTCACCCTTACAGTATGGATTAATGAAGCTTTTTAGACCATAGTTCATATGGAGAATTTCTGCTTTACCAAAAAAAATTCATTAAAACATTTTTTACATTTTGAGTGACTTATAGAACTAGAATCACCAAAGAAATAATAGTACGTACTTTTACATCCCATTTTTGTAAAAAGGTTCTTCAGGTCAGGATCCTTATTGTGCGATTCTACTCCACAAACAAATATTTTTGAGGTGTTATTATTTGTTAAGATTGACATATGGGCAACTGTGTACCATGAACCTGTATTGACCATTAAGATATCATCATCCATATTCAGTAAAGCCTTTACTGAATGGACAGCAAGACTTCGAGATTTGTCCTACAAGACAATGGTGTGATTAGAATTTCAAAAAGCATATCTGAAAGCATGAACTAAGTTTTTTTTGGGGGGGGAGGGGGATCTTAAAAAAAAGACATAGTTGGTGGAAATGTTGAAAAGCCACCTAATCCATTCAGATTAAAATATGTTGAAATAATAAAGACAGATAGCATACATTTGAAGAAAAACATCATGATTCTGTTTGGCCTCGATATGCACTATCAATCATTCGGCGTTTCTATAATAACCAACCTATCCACTGCTGTTGCGTCGATCCCCACTCACTGGAAAATGGGCTGAGAAGCAGACTGCCTCAAGTTTCTCCCACAAAGTAGGTGGGGGGTTTGAACCAGTGAACTTTTAGTTAGCAGTCCCATGTGTAGCCCACTGTCCCTCCAGGACTCCTTCAGGTACGATGAGTTGACAGATTAGTGACAGCCTTTGTTGGCCCTCCTTCGTCGCCCATCCTGAAAATCCACGGGTGAGTGCTGCTGCCCTTTGTTCTCCCCAGTGCACGGCCACCCAACTGCTGCCCTTCGTTCTCCCCAGTGCACGGCCACCCAACTGCTGCCCTTCGTTCTCCCCAGTGCACGGCCACCCAACTGCTGCCCGCTCACAGAGATTAAAACCCAGGAGCAGGAGGAGCAGGGGGGGGAGGTGGACTGAAACTCTGCATGTGGTCTCAGTGTTTGATAGGGTGTCACTACAAAACAGGCCAAAAGTCTGTCTGAGAATCAGCTGCGAAGGAAGACCGAGGTGAATCCAAGAAAAGATTAGACCCGAAGGATCAAAGCCCAGTGCTGTGGAGTCATGTCTGACTCACAGAGACCCTGTGGCTTTTCCAAAGAAGTGGGTCATTACAGGCTGGGGCCGCACCTTTCTCCCCGCCAGTGGCCGCTTTTGAACTGCTAACCTTGGGGCGCACTGCAACGTGTAACCCACTCCTCCACCAGGACAGGATGCGGACTTAAGTTTCCAGTCCTGTTCCTTTTATTCTATTGAACTCATAGCATGCCTGGCATGCGCTTCTTGCAGTACACAGCATAGTATACTACACTGTACTATATGCATCGTACTTTCTATACAGGAAATTAGTGAAAGCTGGACGTTGTATAAAATATGCACCTTCTATCAGAGAAGCAAAACTGCAATATTTCCTATTAATAGAGATTAATAGAAAAGCGGTTACTGGGTTTTGGTACTGAAAAAAAGGTGTGCGTGCGTGCGTGCGTGTGTGTGTGTGTGTGTGTGTGTGTGTAAGTGGCAAGCCTTTAACCTGCCAAAGGCAGAAAACCTTTAAGACCTGGAAAAACAAGGTAGTCCCATCAGCCCATCAGTTCCAGCTTTCACACAAGTTTCTCTGTAGATCAAATCAAACCTGTCACTGTCTAGTAGAGTCTGATTCATGTCAACCCTCCGGTGTCACAGACTACAAGTGTTCCAGATGGTTGTGCTGGCTGGATACATGTATTTTTCATGGAATCAGATTGCCAGGCCTTTCTTCCGTGATACCAGGGGGTAGGACTGACCACCAACCTTTCCGATGGTGCTCAGTCACAAATGGTTTGTACCACCCAGGGACCTAGCTGTTACACATGCCTTGCAGGTGAAGGCTGTTGGTGTTAGGAAAGAAAGCACCGCTCTTTCACACACGGGGCGGCACGAGCAGCGTAGCATCCTCCGAAATGGAAGAAAAGTGGCCAGTACTCTCTCTGCAGTTTTCCCTTACTCACTCACTCACTGCCACCGAGTCCATTCCTTCTCAAAGCAACCCTATACTAGGATAGAGTAGAGCTGCCCCTGTGGGATCCCCAGACTGTAAATCTTTACAGGAGTGTCTGGTGGTTCCGAACCGCTGGCCTTGCAGTTAGCAGCCCAATGAGTAACTTGCTACACCACCCGGGATCCTTCATGGTGACAAAAATATAGCCTTCTGGTTGGCAGCAATACAAGTCTCCTATTCTCTGTTTACACCTTCCCCTGAGATGAAGATGGGAAAGTGCAACGTGAGCGCTGTGTGCAGAGGTGTTTATTTTATTTACGGGGACAGTGAGGTCTTATAAACCTTCCTGGTAACGCATAAGCAGTAGATGCCGAGTAAGGGCCTTTGAGTAAGTCGTGTTGTTAGACAAGGCTCACAGAGAAGGGAATCCTAGCTTACCTGGAATACAAGTTTGTAATCCTTGACAAGATCTATGCTTAGAAGATCATTTTTAAGATGAGATGGAAAAATTAAGACATCATAGCAATGTTTGTCCACAGCAAAGACTTTGTCATCAATATGCAACACAGACTGGACTTTATGATAGCCTTTTCTCCTCAAGTTACTGTAAACTTCTTCAGGGCTATAAATATACAACATTGGGTTGTTGTTACAAATACAATACTTTGGAATTTATTTAACACCAAGAGTTTTTTTTCCTGCAGCAAAGAACAATATCAACTGCATATCATGTCTCAAAAGTAACTTACAGAAAGTTTACTGTGTAAATACCTGCAGTTTTTCCATAAGATCCTGAGCTAAACAATATTCCCCAAGCACTACCAGCCCTCCACATCATTCCTCAAAAAGGATAATATTACTTAACACATTTGAGTGGGTTTTGTAACGAGCATACCTGATCTTACAAGTATTGATCCAAGCATAAAGTGGCAATGTGGAGGCCCTCAGTTCCTGATTTCTAACTGTTTCTGGTAGAATGTGGTAAATTGAAAGGGCATCATGTTTGATTCGGTATCTTGCCAAAGACGCGGCCAATTTTGTCTTAAAACTAGAGAGAGAGAAAAAATCCATTTAGGTGACAAATGCCATTTGAAACAAGATTATCACTTTTCCCCACTAGAATGTTAATAAATTTAATTTACAGGTTTAGCAAATTCTCCTGTAATTCAACTTTAATTTTTGAAGTCTAAAATGAGAATCACCGGGGCCTGGTGGTGTAGCAGGCCATGCACTGAGCTGCTAACCACAAGGTCAGTGGTTCAAACCCATACCGACCCTCCAAGGGAGCTAGATGAGGCTCCTGTAAAGATTTACAGCCTCAGAACCCAAGGGGGCAGTTCTCTGCCCTGTCAGTCTGTAATGCAGAGAATGATTTAAGATGCTTTTATAGCCATAGCCTTTGTTACTCCTACCAAACAACCTTTCTTTTCCTGGCGGGTCTGGGTGAGAAGGGGGGGGCGGGGTTAAGATACTGATTGGATGATGTGATTCAGCTGTGAGGGACTGTTAACAGATTCAATGTGATGGCCAGCCTGCTGGGCCTAAAACAAAGCACCCCAAACTAAGGCAGCACACACTCTCTACCAGCAAGAGAGAAGAGCCCGGGGGAGTGCATCCTTTGGACCCGGAGACCCCTGTGCATTGAGCCTCCTGGATCTAGGAGACACTGTGACACCAGAGGAGCCACCGCAGCAGCAGGACCAGGAGCCAGTGCAGGAGACACAGCAGGGACCTTATGGCTGCAAACTTTTCCCCCAACAACGAACACAATAACTGAAGTTTGGGTGTATGCCTAACACGTAAAAATATTTTCTTCAGGCCAAAAGGCAATGGAATCCTCGATGAACTGCTTGAATGTCCCATAAAAAGATGAACTCAGACATGATACCGGCAACACTGTTGGAGACCATTCCCTTGGTAAAAGTCTTCTCAGGAGGCTGGCGGTTATTACAGTGTGCTTTCAATTAAACCACAGCAGCGGGCAAGTCAGCGAGTGCTGACCACTGACTACGCCGCCTACACTAAGCACCTGACCGGCACCAGCTTCATTAGCCCTCGCAACATGATTCGCCCCAGGACTGGCTTCCTCTTCAGCTAGGCCAGCGGTTCTCAACCAGTGGGTCGAGACCCCTTTAGGAGTCAAACAACCCTTTCACAGGGGTCGTCCAATCCATAACTGTAGCAAACTTACAGTGATGAAGTAGCAATCAAAAAAGTGTTATGGTTGGGGGTCACCACAACATGAGGAACTGTATGAAAGGGTTGCGGCATTAGGAAGGTTGAGACCCACTGATCTAGGTGAAAAAGAAATAAAAACCTGTAAAGAGTTGTATCTTTACCAAAATACTTCAGTTTAATAGATACTGACTTTCAAAACGATTTCTCAGCATTCAACAATAAACTGAAGTATTTTGGTAAAATTCCATTGACAAATAATGAAAATCTATTAAGCAATATTAAAAACTCAGTCATAAAATGAGCAGATGTTCTCACAACTAATTGAATACATCAGGTGTCTTGTGTATTGAAGTAACTTTATATGCAATTGATTAAAAATATTTTACTTATGTTGTAAAGACAAAAAAAGTTTTATCTTAACTAAGTTTGTTGGGTTTTTCTCCCCCAGTTTGCCAAATAGTAGGTTCTTAACACTATTAATACTGTTGGGATATTCTTCATCTGATCCATGCTAGATTTCTTTTTCTTAAGCCTTGTCCATAAAGCTAGGTAAATAAATAACAGCTATTTTTAATTGAAGTTTAAGTAGTCAAAGTTATTAGCGATTTTCATGGCTTCCCACATACTTACACATTGGAACCTACCAGCCTAGCTTTCAAAAATAACTTGATCTTAAAATGGAATTTTTCATAGTTCAAGACTCCTTGGAAAGGGAGTCAAGTAACTTATTCATGCTCTTCTCCATTCTTAGCAATAGCCGTATATACTCGAGTATAAGCCAGCCCAAATATCCGCCGAGGCACATAATTTTACCACAAAAACTGCATTAAAATGTGCTGAAAAACTTGGCTTATACTCGAGTATATACGGTACCTTCTTGTTGGCTGTGTACAATTTTACCAACAAAAATACATGTTTGGGAAACATTGATGGCAACTTATGTATGTATGTGCATAATAAACGGATTAATGGATTGTCTAAGATTTGTGAAAGCCCCCCAATGATAAAATAAAACAAACAACAAAAACAACCCAAAAAAACCCTAACACTGGGTTCCCACAATACAGCTTCATTTTTACAATTACCTATTAAGAAGGTTTTCTACTTCTTCAACTTCTGATATGACGTCTTCACTGTCAGAAAGGAGACGAGGCTGGAATTTTCTTTCTTGAAAATCGTACAGCATGACGAGAATAAGGCTGCTCAAATGATCTGGCTACCAAGGGGAAACACACAGAGAAAGGGGCACAAAAGAACCTCTAGTGGCAAGAGTGTCCATCCCAAACTTGTTTCATACGGAGGAGACATAGGACTGTGTTTACACAATCCCGATGGATTTGCAGAGAGGGAAGGTCTTCAAAATAGGAAAAAACCAAACACACAAACTAGTAGAGACAAAACTTCCCAACAAGGTTATTTCTGCTACGTTCATTTAAATGAAAGAACTAGGAGGGAGTTAAGAGACATTGTGAAGAGGTCTCGTTGTGCTAAGCACATGGGCTGTTATGTAAGCTTCAAGGTTTTTAAAAAAGGCTTTCCAAATGATCATCGTGAGTCAAGCTGATGACAGAAGAGTGGTCTACTTACTATTGTGGTACTTGGGAAGATATAACTGTCTATTAATATGCTTTCCAAAATATCTTGATCTGCAAGAGAAGGGAAATGTCTGTTACTGGAGGCACCAACCTGGAAAGCAAACGCTTTGGGATGAAATCCACTCTGTAAACCAAACCACGTTAGGCTTTCTGATTGATATCGAGCTACACTGCAATGCTTGACAAAGACTTCAATTAAAAGGTTAACGATGAACTTTTTTTTAAAAATGATTTTATTGGGGGTTCTTTCAGCTCTTATAACAATCCATAACATCCATTGTGTCAAGCACATTTGTATATATGTTGCCATCATTACTTTCTAAACATTTACTTTCTATTTTGAGCCCTTGGTATCAGCTCCTCTTTTTCCCCTCCCCCCACCCCTTGATAAATTATAAATTATTATTATTTTCATCTCTTACACTGACCGCTGTCCATCTGCACCCACGTTTCTGTTGGTTATCCCCCGGGGAGGGGTGCTATGTGTTGATTGCGATCGGTTCCCCCTTCTTCTCCTCCTACCCCCCACATCATGGTGAATTTTTTTCTCAGCTTTTTGGAATCGCCGATCCTCATAACCCCGACTCCATATGGACTCATAACTGAGGTCAGATGGATGGTCTGAAGGGTCAACATGTGTAGGAAAAGAATTCCAAGCTTTGTGTTCTTTGACAAACCCATGTTTGTACTGGTGAGTCATCCGTCTCCTCCCCTTGTCCTGTTCTCCCTTGTTCTCTTACTTCCTTCAATGCTCCAGCCTCTCTCGCCAGAATGTCCCCGAACACTTGTTTCTTCTGTGGAACTCCTGGGCCTGTCTCACTGAGCCTCTCTCCTCCCCGCCCCCGCCCCCCCACGCTCCCCGCCACCGTCCAGGCTCCCAGTCTGACTCTCAAAGAAGGCCAGCAAATGATTTGGCAGAAAGAGATTCTGGGGCTGGCGTGAAGGTGCATGGAGATAGGAAGAGGCTCAGGATTCTTAACATAACCACACTCTCTCCATGAAGACAGTTACGTTGTATGCGAGAACGGATTTCTTAACAAGGAACCCCGGTGGTGCAGCGGGTTAAGCATTGGGCTGCTAACTGCAAAGTCAACAGTTCAAAACCACCAACCTCTGTCTCCACTGGAAAACGATGGGGCTCCCTATTCCCATGGTGTTTTTAGCCAGATCATCAGCATGGGAAAGGTGGACTTTGAATCAAGAATACTGAGAAGAAGCAATGTGTTTGATTGTGGTGCCGGAGAAGACTACTGAAAGTACCCTGGACTGCTCAAAGGACAACCGGGATGCTCCTTAGAGGCAATGAGAGCAAGGCTGCGTCTGATGCACTTGGACATGTTGGCAGGAGAGACCAGCCTTTGGAGAAGGGCATCAGGCATGGTAAAGCGAAGGGGCAGCGAAACAGAAGCAGGCCCTGCACGCGATGAACAGAAACCATGGCTGCCAGAACGGGCTCTGGCACAGGACCGGGCGGTGTCCTGCTCGGTTGTGCATAGGGTCGCTGTGAGCTGAACCAACTTGGTGGCACCTAACAACATAACAAGATGCCCATAAATAAGGAGCCATGGTCTCTTAGTGTGTGACACGTTGAACTGCTCACTGCAAGATCAGCAGTTCTAAACCACCAGCTGCTCCTTGGGGGAAAGATGAGACTTTCTATTCCAGTAAAGAGTTACCGTCTCAGAAACCCACAAGGGCAGTTCTGCCCTCGAGGGTCACTGAGTCAGAATCAACCCGATAGCAGTGAGTTTGGGCATTCTTGACCACCTGATGGTTGGTGTGAAGCCCCTGGACTGATCCTGACTCAGCCTGTTATACTGAGCAGCCCTGTTCCATAGGGCTTCCTGACGGGAATCATGATGGGAGCAGACCACCTGGCTTTTTCATGTTCTCCAGCGGAGCCGCTAGGTGGGGTGGCACCGCGAACCTTTCAGTTAACAGTCAAAAGCAGCGCCCACGGGTCTCTGAAAACCCTGCATGTGCCCAAAACCATGGCAAGCGTCATCTTAGAGTCTAGCTCTCAAACCACGAAACATGCCGAAAAAGACACAAGTGGGAACATGAAGTGAGAAAAGACAAAAAGCCCTGTTGGAGACAACATAAGAACAACAACAAAGTCCCACTGCCTTCAGATCGATGATAACTCACAGGAACCCTGCAGGACTGAGAAGGACTGTGTCGCGGGGTTTCCTGGCCGTGCCTCTTTCCAGAAGTGGAGTGACTGGTTAGCAGCGGGTGGCTTTAACCCCAGTGCTACCGGGGGTCCTTGATAGAAACACATCTCCAAAAAGAGGAGCTAGCCTTGCTCAGAGATTATTCTCCATTTCTTGCTAAATAGAGCTTTTCTTTTCCTTCCCCTCAGAGTCTTAACCCCTTCAAGTGGAGGGAATTAGGTGTACTTCTGACTGACAGCAGGTACCTTAGTGGCAGGCGTCTCCGTCCCCGAGCCCCTGAAACATCCAGCTTCTGAGGTAAGGAAGGTCTCGAGGGAGCTGGTGAGAGGGTGGGCCACAGAGAGGGCACACTGGGGAGCTCTGCCCCCAAACCATCCCCAAAGTCACTTATTTCAGGTGAGGCGACTCAGGTGTCCTCTCTGCCCCATTTCGTTCTTTTGTGTTTGTGGAAGTTTCTTTGCGGCAACTCTTACTCAAAGTGTGGGGGTTCTCGGGTCAGCTTGTGAAACCCACCTCCTCCCAGTCTAGAAAGGAGTTCTGATTATGTACCGAGCTGCTAACCTCAAGGTCAACCGTTCAATACCACCAGCCACTCTGCGGCAGAAAAATGAGGCTTTCTGCTCTGACAAATGTTACAGCCTTGAAAACCCACAGGGGGAGTTCTACTCCGTCCTTCAGGGTAATTATGCATCAGAATGTCAGCCCAGCTAACAACAAATCCACAGAGTTGGCCTCCTGTTTGTTAGCAGTTCAGAATCTGCCTCCATTGGCTCTGGGGGAAATGGACCCTGGAAATACACCCAACCCACACAGAGTCAGTCAACTCCCCTTTAGGGAACTTTGAGGTTAATTGGTCTCAGTGAAGGGACTGGCAGACAACTGTGCCATGAAAGCTCAAAGGCTAGGGTGTGACAGCACATTTTCCCCACAGACGTGGCAGATGCAGACACAGCCGGTGTGCACAGAAAAAGAGAAGCAAGCAGAGAGTAAGGACAGAGGATAGCCCGGCTATCAGAAGATATAGTGTCTGGGGTCTGAAAGGCTTGAAGGCAAACAAGCGGCCATCTAGCTCAGAAGCAACAAAGCCCACATGGAAGAAGCACACCAGCCTGTGTGATAACGAGCTGCCAAAGGGATCAGGTATCAGGCATCAAAGAACAAAAAATCAAATCACTGTAAATGAGGGGGGGTGCAGATTGGGGACCTAAGACCCACCTGTAGGGAACTGGACATGCCCTTACAGAAGGGTCTCTGGGAGGAGACGAGCCAGTCACGGTGCAGTGTAGCAATGATGAAACATACAAAACTTCCTCTAGTTCCTAAATGTTTCCTCCCCCTCCTCTGCCCCCGCCCCAATTATCATGATCCCAATTCTACCTTACAAATATGGCTAGACCAGAGGATGCACACTGGTACAGGTAGGAACTGGAAACACAGGGAATCCAGGACAGATGATCCTTTCAGGACCAGTGCTGAGAGTGGCAATACTGGGAGGGTGGAGGGAGGGTAGGGTAGAGAGGGGGAACCGATTATAAGGATCTACATATAACCTCCTCCCTGGAGGATGGACAACAGAAAAGTGGGTGAAGGGAGACATCTGACAGTGTAAGATATGACAAAATAATAATTTACAAATTATTGAGGGTTCATGGGTGAGGGGGAGGAGGGAGGGAGGGGGAAAATGAGGAGCTGTAACCAAGGGCTCAAGCAGAAAGCATATATTTTGCAAATGATATTGGCAACAAATGTAAAAATGTGCTTGACACAATGTATGTATGTATGGATTGTGATAAGAGTTGTATGCGCCCCCAGTAAAATGATTTTTTTAAAAAGAACAGAGGAGCGATCAGGGGATAGAGACACAGAAAGAGTCCTAATATCTTTCCCATTCCTGATTTCATTCTCTTCCTAAATCTCGGCTAAAAACGTTTCCCTTGAGTTGCACAAGATATCCTAGCCCTGTATGAGAAAGTTTTCTTCGAAGCTCAAGCTGAATGAAGCTGGTTTGCACACTTACAAACTAACAGTCTTCATTAAAACACTCTGACTTTATCTTTCACATTTACTTACCGTATATACTCATGTATAAGCTGAGTTTTTTAGCACAAAAAGCTGGGGTTCAGCTTATACATGGGTCAGTGGTACCCCAGTGAGGTGTAACATCTCGCTGGGGCCTCCCTGAGGTAACGGGATGAGCGCCCGCTATCTCACGGGTGATTTGCCATTTCTCCACTGTTCATTCAAAGCCCCGCTGACACTGCAGGGCTTTGAATGTTTGCTTACTCACATCTAACCAATCAGAGCCGTCCTATGATATGTATCTTTGAATAAGTCTTTTAAAGACCGTGTGCAAAGGATGTGGCATGAATGGATGTCACCTGGTCAAACCCGACTAACAAAAGGAGGAAATCTCATGAAGTCTGACATACATAGAGTTAATAGCAAAGAGGGTTCGAGGTGCATGGGAAGACATTCCAGAAGACATGGTGTGACGTGCCTTCCAGAAATGTAGTATTAGTAATGCTATGGATGGCAGTGAAGACTGCGCTTTGTATGAAAATGACAGCAGTGATGGTGATGACGGCGATCTCAGTGAGGACAGCGTCTATGATGACCTCACACCAGCTGAAGCTCTGCATTGGGATACGGAGGATGATGAGGAATCCAGGTGTGAATGATTTTAACTCTTTACATTTTAGCTTGGTTGCTGATTGAGCTCAGGGAATAGTTCTCTTAAGGTATCATTGTTGATACCTTATTGCTTTTGTTAGAACCTATTTTCCACTTACTGTGCTGGTTTACTAATGTTAAATGACTTGTCCTTTTATCTATGTTTTTTATTTAAAATACGTATTTAAATACATTCCCCATTGATGTCTCAATTTTTAGTAATTTTATTTTCATTTGTTTTGATTATTGAAACTCACCGATGGCTTCTGCATTTCCCACCCTAGGTTTATACTCGAGTCAATCAGTTTTTCTGGTTTCCCAGGTGATAATTAGGTACCTCGGCTTATACTCAGGTCAGCTTATATTCGAGTATATACAGTACTTTCTCTTAAGAAAATCATCTTCAGACATAAGGAATTAATGGAAGTAGGGGAGACTGAGGCAGGCCCACTTACACATAAGGCGGGGTGGGGTTGGGGCAGGTAGCAAATGTGGTCTTGAACTTGGGGGTGGGAAAGTGAGGATCCTTGAGCCTGAGGTATGGGGCACAGCAGGAAGAAGACCTGGTCTGAGGGAGCCTAAGGGCCCAGTGGGGGGGGGGGCACAGGGGTGTTAAGGACAAGGCTCTTGGCTCAGTCTCTTTAGCCCACGGCGCATCCGAGGAGAGATGGGAGTCCCCTGCTCCCTTACAAGAGCCTGGCAGCTGCTGCTGGTTGCGCTTCTGGAAGAAGCTTTTTGCCAATCTCATAAATGCTGATCATAATGGCACAGGAGGGGGGGGGGGCAGCCTTGATGATCCAAGGCAGGAAGCCTGCAAAGAGCCCCTTGATGCCTGACTCAGCCCGGATCCCCCGCCGCAACAGCCAGGTGGAGTGGACCCGTGGTGGCCTCACTGCCAGAGCCTCCACTGTGCCCAGTGTGACCTGGGCTGAGTCACCACCTTGAAGAGTCACATCCCTAAGATGCCGCCAGCCATAAAGCTGATGGCCATGGATGCTTGGTCATTTGGCCTGGGCCCACTGAGCCAGCTCTTCACCAGCTCAGAGTTGAACCAACACAGGGCTGAGAAGGGCACATCCCCCGCAGGGCAGTGGGCCCCCAGCCCAACCACAGCAAGTGCAGCCGCCCCGAGCCACTGTGGCCTGCACAGAAATGCCCAGCTCCTGACAGGACACCTGCTGTGCCTGTGGCTTTGTCCTCACCAGCTCCAGGGGGCTGACCACAGTCACAGTGCCCAAGCGGGCCAGACTGCCAGCCACCATCGGGGCATAGAGGTCAGTGCTCAAGGCTTGGCCACAGAAAGGTCTTTAATTGGTCACAGGGGGTGGAGTTGATGGCAGTGGCTGGCACTCTGATCACCAAGGTGGCTGTGAGGCCGCTCCTCAGGGTCTTGCCGCCCTTGTGCTGCACAATCTTCACAAAGGCACCCATGGTGCCGGTGAATCGGGGGTGGGGGGAGGGGTTGATCCTGAAACCAGGTGGCTCATCACACACCACGTGGGCACAGGTACAGGGGTCTAGTACAGGAGACACGTCCCTTCACCACGTCCAGGGGTGTCCTCAAGAGGGAGGTGGCCACTAGGTGTAAGTTAGAGAGGGCTAATGCCTTCCGGGTCCTGGTCAGCCCTCTTGTAGTCCATCCTGACTCTAGGCTGGTGCTCGTGTGGCGCAGCGCCCGGAACCAGCCGGCCCACAGGGGCTTCACACAGTACAGGGTCCGTGCGCCTGCATTTACTGTCTCAGCACTGTTCTACTCTGCTCTGCAACTCGGTCACTAAATGCAAGCATTTCTGCTGAAACATGTTAGGAACTGAGTGTGCAGAATGTGGATTCCTGGACTGATTAATTGGAAATGCAATTTGCATCAGTGGAACCTTTGTTTGGGGGCCGCCACTGCCACGCAGCCAGATATATGCCAAGGGAGAAGGCAGCTGGGTGTATATTATGGGGAAACGGAAACATGGCAAGAACGGGAATCCTTGTGTCATTAGGTTGTCGCAAGACCCTATGGACAGCACATGGTACACCGCTGGGTCCTGCGCTGTCCTCCCAACGGTGATGTTTGAGCCCATTGTTGTAGCCACTGTGTCAGTCCATCTCGTCAGGGGTCTCAGACCGTAATACGTCTGTCTCTTATGCCCTCTTGGGCCCAGGCCCCCACTCGTCCTATTCCTACATAAATGACGTTGTTCGGTGCAGTGGAGTCGGCTCTCCCACACAGACACCCGTGCACAACAGAAGGAAACACTGCCCGGTCCATCTTCCCAATGGCTGTCAGCACTTGGGTTTTCTGTACAATGATGCTGAGCCCCTAGTGATAGCCACCGGGTCCAGCCCTCTCATCGAGGGTCTTTCGCGCTTCACTCCCCAGCTCCTTTACCCAGGAAGATGGCTTTCTCCAGGGACTGACCGCTCCTGATAACACGGTCATGTCTGTGAGTCGAGGTCGCGCCACCCCCATTTCTAAAGGGCACTGAAGCTGTATTTCTCCCACGACAGGCTTCTTTACTCTTTTGGCGGTTCTTCCAATACTCTTCCCCAGCACCTTAATTCAAGAACGGCCACTCTTATTCACTCGTCTTTAATTCATGTCCGACATTCACATGTTCTGGAGTTGAATGAAAATACCATGGTTTGGGTCAAGGGTACCAAAGCCTTCAAAGTGACAGCCTGGCTCTTGACCACTTTAAAGAGGTCTGTGCAGCAGATTTGCCTGATGCAGGATGTCCTTTGATTTCTTGACTGCTGGCGGGATCCAAGTACATTACACTACATGGCAACTTTGATCTTTTCTCCATGTATCATGATGCTGTCTATTGATCCTGTTGTGAGAGTTTCTTATTTCTTTACATTAAACTGTAACACATATTGAAGACCGCCTTGTCTTCAGCAGCAAGTGCTTCCAGCCCTCCTCGCTCTTAGCAAGCAAGCTTGGGTCATCTGCGTGTCGCAGGTTGTCAATAGGCCTTCCTCCAACTCTGATTCTGCATTCTTCTTCATATAAGCCAGCTTCTCTGACGATGTGTTTAACACCTAGATTGAACAAGTATGGCGAGAGGCTACAACCCAGAGCCACACCTTGCCTAATTTTAAACCGTGCAGTCTCCCCTTGTTCTGTTTGTACAGCTGCCTTGTGATCCATGTACAGGTTCCATATGAGCAACAACGAAGAGTTCTGAAATGTCCATACTTCTCAGTGGTACACCTGATTTGCTAGGGATACACTGCCGGTGGTTGGTGATTGAAATGTAAATGATGGGACCAAGCAGGAAGTCACAGTAGGTGGTAAATGTGGCCTTGGAGATAGAAATGAAGGTGGAGAACACACGATACAGAACTCTGAGAGACCAATGACCACTTCATTGCGAAATCCTTTTCTCGCCAACATAAACTGTTACCGTACATACTGGCCCCACGCGACCACATAACCAGGACTCAAACTGACTATATCTGCAAAAAGAAATGACGGAGATGCTCCACATCGGCAGTCCAAATGACGTTAGAGGCTGACTGGGGAAGAGATTATCAATTGCTCACATGTAAGTTCAGGTTGAAGTTGAAGAAAATTAAAACAAGTCCAGGAGAGCCGAAATATGACCTTGAGTATATACTGACTGATTTTCAAGACCATCTCAAGAACTGATTTAAATCATTGAATCCTAATGACAAAAGAGGTGACTTGCTGTAGGAGGACATCAAGACCATCCTGACCAAAGCAAAAGACCATAAAAAGGGAAGAAGGAAAAGGCCAAAGTGGACGTCAGAAGAGACCCGAAACTTGGTCTTAATCGTAGAGTAAGTTAAGGCAATTGAAGAAATGGTCATGCCAAAGAATGGGACAAAAAATTTCAAAAGGCAGCTTAACAAGGCAAGGTCAAATATTATAATGAAATGCGCAAAGATCTGAAGTTAGAAAGCCAAAAATGAAGAACACGCTTAGCATAGCTCAAACTGAAAGAACTGAAGAAAAAAATTCGGGCCTCTAGTTGCAATATGAAAAGATTCTATGGCAAAGAGGGAAAGAAAGAGTTCACACAGTCACTGTACCAAAATGAACTGCTAGACACTCCACAATTTCTGAAGGCAGCATATGATCAAAAACCAGGTTCTGATGGAAGAAATTCAAGCTGCACTGAAAGCATCAGGCAAAAACATGGCTCCAGGAATTGATGGAACACCCACTGAAACGTTTCAACAAGCTGAAGAAGCACTGGAAGCACTCCCTAGTCTATGCTAAGAAATGTGGAAGACAGCTACTAGGCCAACTGACTGGAAGAGATCCATAGTTGTGCCCTTGCCAAGGAAAAATGACCCAACAGAAAGCAGAAATTAGGGAATATTATCACATGCAAGTACAATTTGGCTGAAAACATCTCAACAGCGGTTGTAGCAGCACATCGACAGGAAACAGCCAGACATTCAAGCTGGATTCGGAAGATGTGGAACAAGGGCTATCAATGCTGATGGCAGATGGATCTTGGCTCCAAGCAGAGAATACTCAATATCAACAGAGTACTTCTGCCAAGTTTCACTGATCTAAGTGGAAGAAGAGGCTAAAATCTGGGCTCTGGAGTCAGGAAACATAACTGAATTCTAATGACTCCCCTGGCTAGCTCTCTGGCATGAGGTAGGTCTCTGACCTGTTTGCACCTAAATTCTTTCATTTGTTAAGAATTTTTAAAAATGGTACCGTGCCCACACTTCGTGGGGTTGTTATATGAAAAGTTTCTTGGAACAGCAATTAATTGATAACTAAGTTTTCAATAAATATAAGCTATTATTATTCTATTATCTGAGCCCTGCAGTCTTGGTCTTTGATCATTTAAGTGTGAGCAAAAGGATGCCACGAATCTTCGCCTTTGTGGAACCTGGCTCTCAAATCTACTGTAAGCCGCTGTAAGAGACATTCGGCTTTCCACTTGCATTTCTATATTGTAAAATCCATGCCTCCTGAGGCACATGGATCTCTTGAGCTGCCTCAAAGACCTCATACACTCAGCAATGCACGCGAACAACTTTCAGACTTGTCTCAATGGGTTCAGGCTTTGCTTTCCTGACAATAGCAGACAATGGTGGCAAGGCTATGTAATAAGTGCACTTGTGAAAAGGCAGGCAAAATGAGAAATGACAAAAATTGTTTCTGCGGACTGAGTTAAATTTTAGAGGTACATGATTAAAAAAAAATTTTCCCCCATATTCATTTAAGTTACCCTGTAGTGTGGAAGTGCCACTTGTCTGTCCATCTGTCACACTGTGGTGGCTTGTGTGTTGCTGGGATGCTGGAAGTTATGTCACAGGGACTTTGAAGACCAGCAGGGCCACCCAACGTGAACAGGCTTCAGCAGAGCTTGCAGAAGAAGAGCAGCGACGGAGAGGGAATGGGCTGTCCACTTCAGAGGCATGAAGACACTGACAACCTTACACATGGCATCTAAACATGGTCAGGTACTGAAGGCCAGAGAGAGTGCCAGAACAGGAGCCCCTCAGGTGGAATCCGAAAACCCTGTGACTTGCTATGCCAGGAATGGCAGGTTCAAGAGGAACGGTATCACGTTCAAGAGCAAAAAGGGCATTTCGAGTTATCTTGAAATACAATGCAGTCAGTAATAGGACACTATCTGCCCACGAGGAAATCCTGTCAATACGACTCTTCCTCCAGTTTATGGACCACCCACCAAAGCTGGTGATGCAGATTCTGAAGAATCCTACCAACCTCTTCAGTTGGAAATGGATCAAACCTGTGATCAAGACGCATTCATAATTATTAGTGACCTAGAGAGAGAGTGAGTAGAATAAGGGTTCCTGGGGGTGCAGTGCGGGAGGGCGGGGGATAAAGGGAGATGATATCGGGGAGCTCAAGAAGGAGGCGAATGCTTTGAAACTGACTGTGGTAGCAATCATACACTACTGCTTGATGTGACTGAACTATGGAATGACATGATCTCTGTATTACCTCCTAATATTTCTATTGGGGGGGGGAGGATTATCAGCAATTGGAATGCAAAAGTTGGACACAAGGCGTGGTAGTTGAAAAATATGGTCTTGGTAATAGACAAAGATGGAGATCGCACGATGCAATTTTGCAAGACAAACGAGTGGCTCACAGTAAAGGCCTTTTGTCAACAAGAGGAACGGTGACTCTACCTGTGGAATTCTCGAGATGGGACCCACAGAGACCAAGTGGACGATGTCTGTGGGGAGCGACACTGCAGACGCTGATGGCAGCAGCTAAACCGCAGCCAGAGGCCAATGATGCAATAGCCATCTAATGCGCACGAGTAAGTTCGGTTGCAGCTGAGGAAGATGAACGGAAGTCCAGCAGCAGAGAGAAAACACAGCCTTGAGTTGATCCCCCCTGAATTCTGAAAACGCCTCAAGAATAGGCTTGATGTATCGAACACTAAAGACAGAAAATCCATTGAGCAGAGGTCTGACATCAAGAACATCCTATACCAAGGAAGCCAAAGGTCACTTAAAGGACCAGAAAGAAAGATCTATGTGGATGTCGGAAGTGCTTTGGATCATAGAGCAGCGAAGGCAAATGGAAGAAAGGATGGAGTCCCAGAGCTGAACGGAACATTTCAAAGGGCAGCTTGAGAAGACAAAGTAAAATCTTATAATGAAATGTCCAGAGACTTAGAAGGAACAACACGTTCAGCATATCTTAAACTGAAAGAACTGATGAAAAAAATTCAAGTTCTAATATTGTAAGATTCCACGAATAATGTAGGAATCGTCAAAAGAAGATGGAAAGAATACAAAAGTCACTGTAACCAAAAAGAACAAGTCGACGTCCCACCATCTCAGGAGGTAGCACGGGAGCAAGAACCAATGATGCTGAAGGGAGAAATTCAAGAGACACCGAAAGTATTAGCCACAAACAAGGCTCCAGGAATTGATGGAATGCCCATTGAAATGTTTCAAACAAGCTGATGAAGTTCTAGAAGCACTTATCCATCTATAACAGGAAATTTAGGAGACAGCTACTGAGCCAAATGACTGGAAGAGACCCTATTTGTGCCCATTCCAAAGAGAGGTGACCCAACAGAATGTACAAATTATAGAATCAATTGCATGCCGACCCACGGCAACCCTGACAGACAGGGTAGCACTCCATCTGTGAGTCTGAAACAGTTACTCTTTACTACAGGAGTAAAAATCCCCCCCACCCCCACCCCAGCTTTCTTCCAGGGAACAGTTGCTGGTTCTGAAGTGCTGACCTTGCAGTTAGCAGCCCAACGTATAACCACTACCTCACCTGGATTCTTATGACAGAAAGCAAGACCACTGATAGCACATGCAAGTAAAAGTTTGCTGAAGATCACCCAACAATGACTGCAGCAGAGCACTGACAGGAACCGCCAGGAATTCACGCTGGATTCAGAAGAGGACGGAAACAAAACCATTGCTGGCATCAGAGGGGTCCCGGCGGAAAGCAAAGAATACCAGAAAGATGTTTGTTTATGTTTTACTGAGAACACAAAGCATTCCATATTGGGGCTGTTAGCTACAGATCGCCTTTAGAAGAACAGGAATTCCAAACACTTACTTGCGCTCATCTGGGACTTGGACATGAATCAAGAGGCAGTTGTGCAAACCAAACAAGGGAGTCATCCCTGGTTTAAAAATCAGGAAAGGTGTGCTTCAGGATTCTATCTCTTCACCAGACGAATTCAGTCTACAAGCTCACAATCATGAGAAACGGGTTCCATGAAGAAGAATGCAGCACTGGAATTGAAGGGAGGGTTAGTAACAACCTGCATGCCTTGCTTGCTCAGAGTGAGGGGGTGCAGAAGCACTTGCTGGTGAAGAACAAAGACTGCAGCCTTCAGTGTGGATGACAACTCAATGGAAAGACCAAAATCCGTGCAACTGGGCTACTAGGTATCATGATAATGGAGGAGAGGTTGAAGTTGTCAAGGATTTTGTTCTGCTTGGATCCATAATCGATACTCATGGAGACGGTAGTCAAGAGATCAGAGACATGGTGCATGGGGTAAAACTGCTGCACAAGGCCTCCTCAGAATACTGGGAAGCAAGAACATTACTTTGAGGACTGAAAGGACCTGACCCCAGCCTCATATGCATGTGAAAGCTGAATAATGAAGACAAAGGAAGAATCAGGTCGCTGAACTGCATGCATGCCAAAAGGGCCCACCATCTGTCTTGGAAGGAGTGAGACCATAGCGCTCCTTAGAGGTAAGGATGGCAGAACTTCGTCTCTACATACTTTAAACATGTTGTCAGAAGAGACCAGTCCCTGGAGAAGGACATCACGTTTCCTAAAGTAGAGGGGCAGCCAGAGAGGGGAAGGCCCCCTTTCTCAATGAGACAGACTGACACAATGGGCTCAGCCGTGGGCTTAAGGACCGAACAACTGTGAGGATGGCACAGGACTGAGCATTGTTTCGTTTGGTTGTGCACTGGGTCGCTATGGGTCGGAACCAGCTCGATGCTACCTAACAACATACCTTTCTCTCCAGTGCACATGGATCATTCTCCAAGACAGACTTCACTTAGGTTACATAGCAAGTTTCAACAGAGTTTGCTCTCTTGACTGCTGCTTTCACGAGCATTGATTGCGGATCCAAGATCGGGCAATGTTTGTTTCTTTCTGTTGCACATAGGGTCGCTGTGTGTTGGAACTGATTTGACAGCCCCTACAATAAGTATCCCTGGAAACATTCAGAGTCTCTGAAAATATAAATTAGTTCCTAGTACTAGAGTATTTTGACAAAGGTTGCAATTAATCAGCCACTCTTCATGAGTAATTGCATCGTCTCTAGCAGAAAGTTGACCTTGGAGTTATTTGGTACAAGACTAGTGGTTTTTTGAATTTTAATAAAACATTATACTGCAGCCTTTAATTAAAAGATCTATCCGAGTCCCAGTTATCTAGTCCTACATAAAAATGTAGGGCAAAAATGCAAAGTTATTAAAATGAAAGGGAGGGAAAAAAAGATCAGATTTACTGGACTGATAAAATATGGAGAAACCTTGAGACTACCAACCTAACACTCTTGTCATTGGAGCTGAGGCAACCCCCAATAGTCACCTTTCAGCCAAATAACTGTTGGGCCTACAAAAGAAACAATAATGCCCATGAAGAAGACACTTCGCAGACCAATCAACTACAGGAGATCAAATGAAGGGACACTGGAGGATGGACACGAGAAGGCAGGTGGCAAAGGGGAGGGTGCAGACACACTGTGGGGACAGCAACGAATGGCGTGGAACCACATGTGTATAAACTATTAATGGGAAACTAATCTGCGATTCAGAGTTTCACAATAAAATGCTTTTTAAAGGATGTTGTTTCCATCTTCTTCTCTAGCCTCAAAAAGATCGTGTGCTCTGATCTAATTACCCAGTAAACAAAAAGCCTGTTACCCAGGCTCTCTTGACTCTGTGTGTCATTAGCTTGTTCTGCTTTTGTGAGTCTTTAAATCCTTAAAGAAGAAATCAATGCAGGGTTTCCTGTTTTCTAAAACCTGACTTCCCGAATCTCTACTCTATAATAATCAGATGTGGCTTTATATATAAAAATGTTGATGAAGCCCCTGTAACACACAAGATGATAAGGACCTCCGACATTTTAAAAATAAAAAGATCGGATCTCTAACATTTGGAAAACCACTGCATTTAGAAATTCTGATTTTAGTTCACAAGACAAACCAGTGTTATCCTAAAGACAATTGAGAGCAAGGTGCTATGATTATGGAAGAACAGTATTCTAAACTTATAAACAACCAAAGTAGCCTTAATGTAATCATTTGAGTTTATACAAATGAAAATTTCAAGGAAAAACAGGTTTGGGGAGGCCTTATAAAAATAATTTTTCTGAATGGGATCCTTCTGGGTCATTCAAAAATATCAAAGACTCACAAGATCCTTTCATAAAATAAAAAAAGGATTTAAAGAAAGAAAAAGAGGCTCTGCTATCTATCTACTCACTGCCTCGGAGTAGAGTCAGACTCACAGCGACCCTATAGAGTTTCTGAGGCTGCAAAGTGTTATGGGAACACATAGCCTCAGCTTGCTCCCGTGAAGCAGCTGGTGGATTTGAACCGCCAACTCCATGATTAGCAATCCAATGGTTACACACCACTACAACTAGAGGTCCTTACTTCACACACCCACATATAACATGACCAATTCGTTCATGTATTCATTTTAACACAGAATCGTTCAGGCTTTTACTGCTGACTTCTGAAGGTAAAGTTCAACATCCTGTTAGGAAAACAGCTGCTCTGTAATAGAATTTTGGCATTAACATTAAATAGCAATCCATCCACACGGCTGCCCCATGTGGCGAGGGGAAAACATTAAAGCGCTTGTTTGACTCACTATGTGAAATAGAACACCTGGCTCCTCTTTCAAACTATATTTTTTAAAAGGGAGCAGAAGGCGTGTGAAATGGAATCTGAAAGAGTAAACTGGAAGAAAATCGTTTAAAAAAAATTTTTAATTTTTCTAACCAGGAGCACAACAAATGAGAACCAAAGAGAAACTGTATGTGTGTGCGGCATGACAAAGTCCTGGCTTCCCAGGTGAGCAGGAGCAGCGGCATCTCGGCTCGGCTCGCACTCTCTCCCCGACTCACAGCCACCCCTGGCCGACAGAGCTTCCCTGTGGGTTTCCAACACTACTGCCTGGTAGTTTCAAACTGCTGGCCTTGTGGTTACCAGCCCACCTCAGAAGCACTTTGCCACCTATCATCTCTGCGGTCAACCAAAAATACACCTATTCGTGTTTAAGTAATCAACAGAGCATTTGAACTGAACTGAACAATTTTCCATGACCATCGATGTGTAAAAATATGCAAGGAAGGACATTCGAATAAGGAAGGGTTGATTGTTCTAAGTTAGGAAGCTACAGACTCGTGTCAACCAGGCTATCACTCGAGAATTTCTGGAACTTCTTTCTGGAGTATATCCAGCTCATTTACAAACCTCTTCAGACCTTAGTAAGGTAAGGACAATTAGCTCTTACACCCTACTTGATACTTGCCCTCAGGAAGGGAACACGGAGGAGACGTGTGGGAGGAAATCAGATGGTGTCCGCCTACTAGACAGAATAGCACCCGGGTGTTAAAGGCGTGTCTCCACACAACCAGCCATCTAAGTGGGATGTCAACTAAGTCCACATGGAAGACGCACACCATCAGCAGCAGCAGCCACTGAAGGGTTGTGAAGCATAGAATTGGACGTTGAAGGAGGGCTTAGCATCGGAGCCTGAAGTGTGAGAATCCGGTTACAGAAGGCTACGGATGACAGCGGGAGTCCCGGATCCATTATGGAACTCCACAGGGAACAAGTGTCCGGTGAACTCCTCTGTCCACAGTTGAGGAACAGGAGGACAGTGGATGCTAAACAGAGTGCATTGGACAGTTGAGTAGAGATCAAAGGCTGGAATAAATTTTACATGAACAGTTAGAACGTGGTCAGCAGATCCCTGCCCCTATGATGCAGGCTGGACCTGATCTGGTTTTCAAAATTGTCTGTATCTTTGGTTTGTATTGTTTTGTTTGGTTTTTACTTGTACATATCAGGGTGTATTTCGGAGGTGTTAGATCACTGGGTTCATCCTCTTGATGTTGTGTTATGTGTTTTTTTTCATCTGGGGGTATATCAAACCCAGGATTGATGAACCTATAGAAAGAGCAAGTAGAATAATCGATTCGGGTGGAAGCGGGTACAGTGGTGGTGGCAGGGCAAAGGGGGGACGATGTCAAGGAGTACACGTCGAAAAGGAATGTTTGGAAACTGATGGTGGAGCAAAGGTCCAATTCTGCTGGACGTGGTTGAACCATGGAATGATAATTGTATTCATTCCCAATTCATAAGATTTAAAACAAAAAAACAAAAAAAGACCTTAAAGTCACATGTCGTAAAAACAAGCAAAAATGTTTCCAGGCATTTTGAGTGCTCTGTCTCATCCTGTCATCACCATGTTGATGCCACCCCATGAGTGACTGCCCCTCAGGGACTTGCCCCACATGACCCACCACCTGCACTGTTATGGTCAGCTTTAATCAAACAGATGTGATCTAGTTATAAATTACTTACCTGTAATTGCTCTTGGATTATATGAAGAAGCCCTGGTAGTGCAGTGTTTAGCACTGGGCTGCTAACCACAAAGTCAGCAGTTCAAATCCATTAGCAGCTCCACAGCATAAAGATGAAGATCTATTGTGAAGATCTGTGAAGATCTATTGGCTCAGAAACCCTGAAGCTGTTTGACTATGTCCTCTGGGATTGGACTATACTGGCAGTGGAATATACATTCAGTTCCCTTCTGTAATTTGGAGGCACACTCTATTACGTGTAGGCACACATTGGAGTCCTGGAGGCACTGTGGCTTAGGCCTTGGGCTGCTAACACCAGGTTAGTGGTTCAAATCCAACAGCCATTCCGTGGGAGAAAGATGAGGTTGTAAACATTTAGTCTCAGAAACCCTGAGGAGCATCTTCTATTCTATGCTATTGGGCCACTGTGATTCACAACCAACTCTCCCGCATTGGGTTTGGTGTTAGCTGACTCAATTGTTTTGTTCAATCTTTTCACATGGAATTACACAGCATCAGTGGTTACAACATTAGGAATTGAGCAGAAATCCTTTTTGATTTTTCCATTTCATTTCTTCTTCTCTCTCAAAATAAGTAGGTTATTGATACAGGTTCATAAATATTAATCACCACAATCTTGTGACTAAAGCACCAGAAAGTCTGCCAGAAGCAGAGTCTCTAAACCATCCACAGCGAGGAAAGTGGCAGTGCCTGCGGAGCCCCAGGACTCAGGGGCACTGTGATTGGGTAATAATAACACATCTGATTGAGCACATTCTCCCAAACCCCAAACTCACGGCCACTCAGTCCATGCTGACTCACAGCGACCCTCTGTGGGTTTCCCAGATTGTGACAGTTCTCTGGGAGGACAAAGCCCCGTCTTTGTGCCAAGGAGCTGCTGGTGGTTTCAAACCGCTGACCATGAAGATTGCAGCCCCATGAATAATGCCGGCATCCCAGGGCTGTTTGACTAGGCACATTAGAAGGTTCAAAAAGTAAATTGGCATCGTTTCTGCCTTGTGAGTCTTGACACAGGTAAGCTCTGGATTTAAGGAAATAGGAGTTTGTTGTTCTAACCAATTACCTGGCTCTTTTTATTTTTAGAAGTGACTTTCTGCTCAAACACTGCACAAAAACGTACAGTTCTTTTGGTGTCTCCCCCTCTGGCAGTGCCCCCCAGCGAGCACCCCCTCTGCACCCCCTCCCTTACCCAGGATGCCACTGTGCCTCAGCGTTAACCACTCCTGGTTGTTTCCTAGTCAACGCCACCCTCAACAAGTGTCCCCCACTGAAGGACGCTGAAACAGTCACCTCAAGCCAGAAAAGAGGAAAGTTCTAGAAAAGTTTGGAGGAATAAAATGACACGCTCCCCAAATGAATGCTATGACTGGTCATTTGCCTGTGAATGGGATCAAGGAGCCCTGGTGGTTTAGTGCAAGGTCAGTAGTTCAAAACCTCCAGCTGCTCCTTGGGAGAAAGACAGGGCTTTCTGGCCCTGTAAGAGTTACAGTCTCAGAAACTCACAGGGACAGTTCTACCTGTCCTATAGGGTCGCTATGGGTCAATGGTAGTGTGTTTGTTTGGTTTTTTATTTGTTTCGGGGTTTGGGGGGGTAAGTGGAGAGGGGTTTGTGGCTTTGTCAGGTAAACATTGTACAGCGGGGGTGGAAAACATCCTTCCTGGGAAATCATCAACACCAGCTGACATCCACACCTCACTAAAAAGAAACAGTTCCACCCACCACATTAGGGGTGAGTTAGTAAAACGTTTGACCAATCAGGCCCACGAATGATGCTCTAAATATCCCAACGGCCCTTGGCAGAACAAAGCCCCCCACCTGCTCTCTAGGCTCACTACGACAGAGAATCAGCTCCATGAGAAGTGGTGGCTTGGGCCTTTGGGTGAAGGGGATACGTTCAATTTGGCTGATTTGATTTTGATATCTCCTTTTCAAAATACTGCGCCTGTTCTTTTTAGGCCATCTGTTTCCCTCCCTTGCCTTTATTGGTGTTTTTCCTGAGTGAAGTTCATAAACATTCATAAAATACCAGATGTAAACACAGTGAATGGTACTACCCAGTGGGAGAGAAACTGTCATTGGTAACTTTGGCACGAATTCTGGCCTCCCCATGGCTCCTTCAACTAAATGATAAGCATGTATCCAGCCCTAAATGACAGGCGCAGGAGGCACATTTCCTGGTGATGTAGTGGGTGACACATTGGACTGCGAACGTCAAAGTCAGCAGTTCGAAACCACCAGCCACTCCACAGGTGACAAAAGGAGGCTTTCTACTACTGCAAAGAGTTACAGTCACAGGGGCAGCTCTGCCCTATCCTATAGGGTACTAGGAGTCAAACCCACAGCATGGTAGGCGTGAGTTAAAGACAAGGTGCCCTGCGAGGCAGGTCGGTCCCGTGTGAAAAGTAGTTCTAATCTAAGAGTCTATTTCACTGACTTCTAACTCTGTGACACACACATGACCAGTGACTGGCCAGAGACATCAAAGAAGGAACTGTGTGGTCCAGAGGGGGAGCACTGGTCTGCTCACAACAAGGACAGTGGTCCTACCAGCTCGACTGGTTACCAGTGGGTTTGCTGTGTGTTGCCGGGATAGGGGGTGGTGAGGGGGGGGCTTCACCCTACAATTTCTCTCATTATTTTTCCTTAGTTCTGCTCCTCAGAGGCCAGGACTACTTACACTTCAAGGCACTGAAAGCCAGTTCATAGGCTGTGCGCTGGGAGGCTTCATCCTCAGACTCGGAGGAGGACGGCAGGGGCTCCTGGCCGTACTTGATTAACACCTTCTCGGGGGGCCTTTCGATGCGAATACTCTGAAAAATGTTCGCCGCCATGACATAAATGGGGTCCGGGAAGCCAGGTTTTTCGCTGGAACTTGGGCAGGTGTTCTCTCGGGGAGGCAGCTCCAGGGCAGCGAGCTGGGAGATGTCCTGGGCACTTGCTAGGTTCGAGAACTCCAGTTCGCCTGCGGCGGTAAACATGGTTCCCCCCTTGCTTGGCAAGCCAGTCACTTCAGCTCCAAGGAAAGCGCCGATGTTCCAGGAAATGGTTTTCCTTGCTCCTTAAGCATGGTCTCTGCGGGAAGAAAAAGGTGACCCTAGTAAACCCCACGGTTTCAGCATCTCCCAATCGCGTGGCGGTCACGCGCAGGAAACCCAACCCGCAGGCCCGTCGTCGGGTCCGTTTCTGAGGCTGTCCCTCTTGACCCCAGCGGGAAGCCCCCTAACCCCCCCGTGCAAATCTCCCGCGAAGCGGCTGGTGGTCTCGAACAGCTGACCTGGCGGTTAGCACCTCAACGAGTAGCCGAGTAGCCGGGCCCCTTCCTAGACTGGGAGGCGGGGGCGTTCACGGGCGGACCCCAGCACCCATACTTGGAGCAAGACTCGCCCCACGGCAACTTCCCAAACCCCGAAACGCACTCCAAAGAGAAAAACAAAAGGGTGACTGGAGGCAGAGGGGCGTCTCTCCCCTGAAATGGGTGGCTTTGAGGACCGTCGGGGGCAGAGCTCCCCAGAGGCCGCGGCCCGCAGCCCCCCAGCCTCCCCGGCCCCCGCAGTGGCCCCTTACCCCGGAGGGCGGGTGTTGCCGGGCGGGGGCGGCGACGCGGAGTCCCGAAAGGACGGCGCCCTCGGGAGCCCAGAGCGCCGGGGCCGCCGCGAAGGCCGTTTGCTGCAGTGCAGCCACTCCCACCGGCCGGGTTCGCGCAGGGGGGGCGCGCCCCCCGCCGCTCCGTCCCCCACCGCTGCGGAGGGCGGCCGCGCCGCCGGGCCCAGCCCGCCTCGGGCCCACGCTCGCCGGCGCTGCGGCGGACAGGAGCGCAGGCCCGAGCCGCGGGGGGACCGGCCCCGGCCCCTCGGAGTCGGCGCCCCCCCCCGCCCGCCGCGTGGGACCGTCCGGGCCCGCGTCGCCACGGCAACCGCAAGCTGGGGGTGCCCGCTGCTCCCGGGCCGGTGCCCGCGGGGCTGCGCGGGGCGGGCTGGCCCTCCCGACTGGACTCTCCGTTCCTGAGCGAGCCACACACCCGGAGCCTGGAGGTCCCGGGAACCAGGGACGCTGGCGCCGCTTTCACGTCGCGTCTTCTCCTGGACTCCACGAAGGCAAGAATCCGGGGTCTCCTGCGACCCCCGGTTTAGCTAGCAGGTTGGAGCCCGGGCTCCGGAAAGGTCCGCACACTTGCCCGTCGAAGAGCTGAAGAAAGTGAAGCCGATTGTATTTCTGACTTGGAGACATCACACTCGATAGACCCTTCCAGGAAGCGATGCACGCAGATCGTTGGCCAATGAAGACACCGCTCCTGTTCTCAAAGAGAAATATTACTGTAAAGTGTCCCAAAACGATTGCATTCAGCCGACCTGCAGATTAGAGAAGGCGACTGGAAGTAAATACGCACCGGCACGGAGGGGAGGCTGACTCGTAGCAGCTGAATAGGACAACCCATGGAACCACGGTTTCTGAACGAGGGATCTTTGCGTGGACAGGAAGCCCCGGCGTCCAACCTTCTTCCCCCAGGGCTGGAGCGTTTGAACCACTGACCTTGCCTTAGCGGCCAACCCTTCACTCAGCATCACCCTGGGTCCTTGGAAATAGCTGGGCAGCGTTTCCTTCTGTGCATAGAGCCCCTTCCAGTCTGCGGCGCCACCACGTGCTGCCGCTACCCACTATAGTTACCCTCCTAGCAACCCCTTAGAGCAGCGGTTCTCCACCTTCCTCATGTGGTGGTGACCCCCAACCATAAAATTATTTTTCTTGCTACTTCATCACTGTCATTTTACTACTGTTATGAATCGGTGACCCCTGTGAAAGGGTCATTAACCTACAAAGGGGTCGCGACCCACAGGTTGAGAACCGCTGCTCTATAGTGTTTCCAAGGCTCAGATAACCTCATCTTTCTCCCAAGGAACGGCTCGTGGTTTTGAACCACTAACCTTGCCGTTAGCAGTGCAGTAAAAAGAAAAGCTCTGTTTTCCCATAAAGGGTGGGGCTGGGGTGGGGGAGAGGGGGAGCTTGCAAGTCAAGTGACATCCTTAATTCTGGAGTGTGATCAAGAAAAGCAATGGGAACCTGGCTGATTTGAGTCTCAAACGGAGCAAAAAGCCTAAGTCTACCCAAGAGTGAAATAACCCTAGAGAGCCCACTGAGTACTGGCTGGAAACCTGAGAACATTTTACCCAACTACTTTGTATGAGTCCAATCTGTGCTAATTAGTCCCTGATCCTCGTGGACGTTCTTGTGGGCCATGATCACGCAGGGATGCGGAGCTGTGTTAGAGCGTGCTCCCCTCATGTGTTTAGCCCATGGGGCAGACTTAGGACCAGGAGGAGCCTCTGAGCTTCAAGTCTTTGCTTCACCTCAGTTTGTCTCTTCCTCCCGAGAAAGATTTCAAGTGAGGGAAAAAAAATTGAGACCAGAGTCAAAGAAAAGGTATGAACAGAAAAAGTAAATTTATTGAAGGGGATCCTTTGGAAAAAGAAGTCCAAAGAGCCCCAAAAACCACATCGAAGAAACATAGACCTTTCCTCTAGTTCTTTAATGCTTCTTTCTTCCCCACTCCCCCCCAACTATCATGATCCCAATTCTACCTTACAAATCCAGCTAGACCAGAGCATGTACATGGGTACAGATAAGAGCTGAAAACACAGGAAATCCAGGACAGATAAACTCCTCAGGACCAACAATGAAAGTAGCGATACCAGGAGGGGAAGGGGAAGGTGGCGGGGAGAAAGGGGAGACCAATCACAATGATCTACATATAACCCACTTCCAGGGAGACGGACAACAGAAAAGTGGGTGAAGTCAGTGTACGACATAAAAAATAATAATAATTTATAAATTATCAAGGGTTCATGAGGGAGGGAGGGTGGAGAAGGGAGGGGGGAAATGAGCTGAAACCAAGGGCTCAAGTAGAAAGAAAATGTTTTGAAAATGATGATGGCAACATATGTATAAATGTGCTTGATACAATGGATGGATGGATGGATTGTGATATTAACTGTAAGCGCCTCAAATGAAATGATTTCTAAAAAAACCCTAAAACCAGAAACCAAACTCATTGCCATCGACTCGGTGTACATTCATAGCGGCCATGTAGAATAGGATAGAACTGTCCCTGTGGGTTTCTCTGTCTGTTAACAGTTCATGGGGAGTGGAAAGCCCTGCCTTTCTCCCTCGGGGAGTGGTTCAGAACTGTGGACGTTGAAGATCGCAGCCCTACACACAACCACTGCGGGCCAGGGCGGACCTTATTCCTCTAACGCAGGACCTTCCACCGCAGACTGGCTTCCTGGCAGGTCTTCTGCTATTGCCGGTCCTTTGTCCTGTACCTCCTCTTCTAGTGCTGTGCTCTTCTCAGGGGGCAGAACTGAGAAAACATCCTTTCTTCCTCACCCTTTTCATTATCTGCAATACCTCCTCTTCGCTTTCATTGATAAGGAAATGTGTTTTATTCTGCCCTCACCTTCCTTTGGGTTGGAGACGTGTTGTTTCCCCCCTCTTTTGTATTACCATTCCTTCCAGGTTGCTCCCATCATCTCCCCTTCTCCCCTTGTGAGCCTCTGACTAGCTAACACATCGACACTGGATAGATTTACATTGCTGTCACTTTAGCCAAGTCCCTGGGCGCCCCACACCCTGATTTCTGCCTCTGTAAGGCTTGTATCTGATCTTTCTTTTTGATCATTGTATGCTTATTATAATAAATACTGGTCATATCTTTTGATTCCCAAATGCTCAGAAAGGATATCTGTCTGTCTCTCTCACACAGATCAAAAAGGTAAAGTCTTGGGGGTCATGATCTAATTTCCCAAATATTAGACAGCACATAGTATATAGGCTTCAGAAAATGTTGAGGCAGCTGCTGGGTGCCAACTTTAAAACACCCTTGTCTTTCAAAATATTACGTCAGGACCCTCTTGAGAGTTCAGTGGCAGCAGCAATTCACTCTAGACTAACCGTGAGGTTTAAGGAGCCACCAACAGGGGTAGCTTGGTGAATTCATGGTTACTATTTACTCTGATCACGAGAATCATCCTGGCTGTTGGTTTATTGCCTTGTTGTGGACACAAAGTACTCAAGGAAAGGTCAGAGGGGGGAGTGTATTAATCTCAGTGGGCTCTGTAGAAAAAGTAACCATAGAGCTAGATGTGTGAATTCAACTGTTGTGAATGCGAGAGAGTAAGAAAAACAAGGTGCCCTTTGTTTAAGGCAAGCTACCCTTTGTTTGGTGCTCTGATCTGTAACAGGATCAGGGCATTAACTCAGAGATGGTGTTGAAAAAGAACAAGCTGGTTAGCTGGAATTTCAGACCAAAAGAATGTTCAGAGTGCTTTTCTCTCCCCAGGGGGTAGAAAGAGTGTTTGCGCTCCTTCGATATCAACATTCCCTGCATTCTCCTCTCAGTATCTAGTGTGTGCTAGCCAAGGAGATAGTCGAAATGCATTTATTCACGGGCTTCAATTCTTTATGGTCCTGTAAAACTATGCTCAGGTCCACTGAAGTCTGTTATTAAAAATGTAACGTAAAAAGTAGAAGAGACGTAAAATCAACTCCAAGCCATTGCAACTTAGAGACAGCATCGTGGGCTCTCCTGACAGACAAGGCAGGTGCTCTTCCTTACTCTTCAGGGGGTTGTTGCTGTTCTGTAGTTGCCTAGTGTTTTCTTGTAGGCCAAGCGGTGCGATCCGCCAGGCCCGAAATTCAAAACCACCAACGGTTCCTAGGGGGAAAGGCAGGGCTTTCTGCTCCCGCAACTATGGAGTTACACTCTAGGAAACTCACAGGGGCAGTTCTGCCCTGCCCTGCAGAGTCGCTAAGGGGTCGCATGCTCTCCTAGCACTGAAAGAGAGTCAGTGCCCAGGTAGCAGGAACTGTTTGCAACCAGATACAAACCTGAAGGCTGGTGACTCGAACCCACGCCCTGGTAGCACTGAAACGACTCCGGTGATCTGCTTCTGTAAGAATTACAGCCAGGAGAAAAAAAAAAAAAAGAATTACAGCCAAGAAAACTCGCTGAGGCATTTTTACTCATTTCTTCACGGGGTTGCTATGAATTGGGATCAACTTGGTGGCAACGGAGTCAGGTGTTTATAGGTTGCGGTGGCGGTTAGGTGCCATGGAGATGGTTGGACTCACAGCGACCCTTAGGCACAACAGAACAAAACGCCGCCCCATCCTCACGCGCGTGGCTATCTGTTGCGCCCATTAAAGCACCTGAAAGGTAGAAAGATTAGGGATAAACGGGCTGTCCCCACAGAATGCCCACTCTAACCAAAAATTAGCTGTCCCCGCCACAATAAAGGGGTCGGAAAGGAATCAGGTACACCTTATTCACCTAGGGGAAAAACCCAGAACTGAGCATTCGCAGACTGCTGGTCACCTAAGCCCAGGTGGAGATCAACCTGGGCACACCCACACTAGACACCAGCAATATGATATCACACAGGTGCGCCTGACCTCAGCCGGATAAACAGACTGAGACAGGCTGCACCCCCTCTTTCAGGTGCTCTATTGCAGGTCGGAGAGTGGAATCTCTCCCGTGAGCAGGTTGCCGTCTCCTCTCCTCCCTTCCACTCCCTACTCCTTTCACGTGGGTTTTCCAGCTCTCCCGAAGTGGCCATTATCAGTCACGAACTCTCGCGCAGTCCCGTGCAGCCTTGCGCGCTTTCGAAATAAAGTGTTTGCTTCCACCAGAAGGTTCTTCAGCGCCAGCGCTGGATCGGTCCGAGCGACCATCCAAGTATTAGCCGAGCTCATGGATCTTTGACCCACAACAGAGCGGAACCTTCTCTTGCCCAGCCTTGGGGAAACTTGCCCTAAACATTTTTTTTCCTTAAACTTGTTATTGTGACTTAGGTGGGAGCCTTGATGGCCTAGTGGGCTGTGCCTGGGGCTACTAACCTCAAGATCAGCAGTTCAAAACCACTAGCTGCTCTGCAGGAGAAAGACAGGGCTTGCAACTCCTGTAAAGAGTTACCTTCCCAGAAACTCCCAGGGCAGTTCTCCCTTGTCCTGCAGGGTCGCCGTGCATCTGCATGGGCTCGACGGCAGCTAGTTTGGAGTTTCTGGTTTTTACATTTCTTATCATCTTACAAAGAACTAGGAGATAGCAGGGAGATGGAAGCACCCTAGATGCCCATCATTGGACGCCTGGCGAAAGAACTGCTGGTGCATATATGCACAGTGGAATAGGACAGGGCATTGTTGATCACCAATGGCCAAGCTACGAGGCTCCCCCTGGCAAAGATGGACCTGGAGGACATCCTGCGGAGTGAAATTAACCCAACGCTAAAGGACACATAGTCTATGAGATCCTTGTTTTGAGGGAATAAAAACAACAGCAAGACAAAGAATTCCGTACCAAGGAGAACAGACCTCGGAGTTTGCCAAGCGGGGAAAGGCAAGAGAGGGAAGAACTTGTGTGACCTGGAATGCATTGGTCCACCAGAGGGAAAAGGGAAGTTAAGGAGAGGCTGAAAGAGGACACTACAGTGGGGAATTGAGTAGTAGTTTAAAGTGTTGAATAAAACGTTGATGATTTGAAATGGAAACCACCGCCTCATTTACAGTAAAAAATTGTTATTAAAAACATTTATGATTGGCGATGAGAGCCTAGAAGCCATCCACAGAGTAGCTGGTCAGACAGCCACTGGCAGATCTGCTCTAGCCACAGGCCAGCGTCTCCATCAGCCTCACTCTCAGACAGAGACCGGTGTTGACCACCTTAGAGACACGACCTAAATTTGTTCTGGGTGCAAGTGTCTCTTTACTGGTTCCATGACAGAAATTGTTAGGTCTCTCTCTCTGGGACTAGATTTCAGCCTCGGTCCTTGGCTCTGCGCGAGAAAGATTTCACGCCGAAGCAGGGCTCGTGATCCAAGTGAATTTAATGAGAGTTAAAAGAAGTTTCAGGTTTTACGCGGCACCCATAGGATTCCTTTGACCATGCGGCCTGGCAGAGACTGCCCCAGGTCACGCAAGGATCTCTCTCCTCCCAAGAAGACGACCCAAGCAAGCCAAGACCCCTCTCCCTCTCGGTCCCTGCCTTTTCAAGGGTTCCCGGGGGAGGCATGGTGAACGACCCCAGGTCGATCCCATTGGCTGAATTGCAGTCACCTGGCCCACGTGGGCTGCTCCAGGTGTAACGCCCATCTGGGCCCACCGGCGGGAAAATCCAGCTTTGTCCTTTGCTGGCTCTCCTGGGCATGCGTCAATGGACTTCCCAATTCCCTAGGCTAAGCTGCCTAACAAAATTTCTTCCTTGGCTTTTTGAATATTGTTGGGGTCTTTTCCTTCTTAGACATGATTAGTATTTTTGTATGTATACTCATCTTATTACCCCTACCACCTTACTGCGATTGTGTTCGTTATTGCTTCCTGTTGGGTCTCCCAGCTCTGAAGCACAGGGGGAGTGGACGCGTAATGATAATAATGGATACAAGGGAACACAGGGGTTGTGGGGACGATTGGGGGTGAAGGGGATTTTGGGAGTAACTAATGAAGACAGAAGTGGGGAGGGAACACTAGAATGAATTGCGATTGCATAAATCATCTTAAAGACAATTTAACCATGGGGGACGGAAGATGTCCAAAAATTGAAGTGGGGGTGATTGTAAAATTCTCCTTGATATGATTGAATGGTTGAACTATTGAATTATATGCTATGTGAATTCTTGCCAATAAAACTTGACAAAAAATAAAATTTTTAAATAAAAATATAAAATTACGGTCAGCAGTTCAAAACCACCAGCGGCTCTGCGGGAGAAAGACCGTAAAGAAGTACAGTCTCGGACTTCCATCACCATGCCCCCAAAAGGGGGTAGCTGTGAGTCAGCATTGACTCCATAGCAGTGAGTTTTGTTTTGTTTTTATGGGCTCTTTAACGCATGTCCATCAAAGATTAGCCATAAGAGTTCTAACCACCAGCAAGTGTGGTGGGAAGGGGGTCACCATTAATTTGGAAACAAAAGAAGACGGAGATGGGACAAAGATTCCTGAAGGGTGGGGTAAGGGGAGAGAGAAGAAAAACCCCAGGTCAGTTTAGAGACGATACAAGGAGGGGCAACACTCCTTAAAAGCCAGAAATGCTAACAACCACTAAGGCGGCATTTGCGTGCGTTCCTGGTGTGCAAGGAGGAAAGAGAAGCCAGGAGACTTATCAGCCTAGTCTTTGCTTGTCCCGGATGTTGCTGCTGGGTGTCATGGAGGTGACGCCCACCTATAGCGACCCTATGCACAGCAGAAGGAAGCAGAGCCTGGTGCCCACGCCATCCGCACGGCTGCGCCTATGCCCCAGGCCACGGATGCGGTCACTGTTTCCATCCATCTCGTGAAGGGCCTTCCCCTCCCGCAAGACCCCTCCACTTTACCAAGCATGCCGGCCTTCTCCAGGGACAGTCTCTCCTGACGATAGGATGTAAGATGAAGGCTCACCACCCTGGTCTCTAAGGAGCACTCTGGCCTTACTTCTTCCAAGACAACAGTTTGTTCTTTAGCAGTCTATGGTACTTTTGATAATTCTTCTCCAGCTCCACCCTTCACAGCGTCCATTCTTGTACGGCCTGCCTTACTCAGTGTCCTACTTTCACATGCGGCAATGGAGGATACCCTGGTCTGGGTTAGGAGCACATTAGTCTTCAAGTAGCATCCTTGCTCTTCAGTACTCTAAAGAGGTCTTGTGCAGCAGATTTGCCCAGTGCAATCTCTCTCTCTTGTTTAATGCATTTATTTATTTATTTTAAGCCATTTTATTGGGAGCTCTTACAGATAAAACATTTCATCGTTCAATCACATCAAGCAGGATTGTACACTTGCTACCACAATCGGTTTCCAAACATTTTATTTCTTCTTGCACTCCTTGATATCAGCTCCCAATATCCCCTCCCAATTCCCCTACCCACCCCCCTCAGCCCAGGAACCAGTATTTATTCATTTATTTATTTTATGCCAAATCTGAGACCATCCACTATATCCATTCACAGACAATGTGTTTTTCACTGCCCTCAAGTGGGGTTATGCAGCCATCGATGCTGTCAGCCCCCCCCCCCCCCATACCCTCAGGGCTGTAATCCTGACGCTTGGGGTTTGAAGGGAATGCGAGGGGCCGGCAATTTGATCACCTTGCTGTCATTGGCTGAGGATGTCCTCAGAAAAGGACTTAGCTCAGTATCCACAGCCAAGGGAAGACAAGAGCTCTGCTTCCGGATCTCCGGCCTGCTCTGGGTCTCCAGCTAGCTGCCACATTCTCCTGATGTTCTGATCTTTAGTTCTGTGCTGACCGCCATCTTACATCCATCGGCGCAAATGCTCTCTACCTCGCCTCCATAATTTCATATTTTGATAGGAAACTGACACGGCATGTTACAGAGCGCCAGGCGGAGAGATCGCCCAGGCTGGGGAGACACCCAGTGGAGGGGCACCACCGCCCCTCCTCTTTGGATCTCTTGACTGCTGCTCCCATGAGCATTGACTGTAGATCCAAACAAGACAAAGTCTCTCTGACAACGTCAACCTTCTCTCCATTCCTCATGATGTTACCACTTGGCTCAATTGTGAGGATTTTGGTCTTTCTTACATTGAGTTGTAATCCATACTGGAGGCTTCAATCCTTGATCTTCACCAGCAAGTGCTTCAAGTCCCTCTCCCTTTCAGCAAGCAAGGTGTGTCAGCTGCAGACCACAGCTTGTTAGTCAGCCTCCCTCCTGGACCACACTCTTCTTCATGTCGTTCAGCTTCTCTGATGAGAAGCTCAGCATACACATTGAACAACCAGGGTGAAAGGCCATCCCCCAGACGAATGCCCTTCCTGGTTTGACACCAGGCAGTACGCCCTGTTCTGTTCACCCAATTGCTTCTCGATCCGTGGACAAGGTCCACAGGACCACAATTAAGTGTCCTGGAATTCCCATTCTTCTCAAAGTTAGCCATTGTGTATTAGGGTTCACAGAGTTGGATGCCTTTGCACAGTCAGTGAAACACAAACACCTGTCTGGTATTCATTGCTTTCAGCCAATGTCCATCTGACAGCAGCAGTGATATTCCATGGCCTCTTCCGAGTCCAGCCTGAACTTCTGACAACTTCCTGTCAATACACTGCTGCAACCGCTGTTGGATATCTTTAGCAACATTTGACTTGCGTGCGGCATCAATATCTTTCTAGAGTTAGAGACTTCTGTTGGATCCTATGTCTTTGGAATGGGCACAAACATGTCTCTCCTCCAGTTAGGTGAGCACGTAGCTGTCTTCCAAATGTCCTGGCATAGTGTTTCCGGAGTTTCCTCAGCTTGCAGAAACACTGCAATACGCCTTTAATTTTTGGAGCCTTGTTTTTGGCTAATGCCTTCAGGGCCGTTGGAACTTCTTCCTTCAGCTCCACTGGGTCGTTCTCAATGCCCCTGAAAGGGCGCGTTGTTGGGTAGTTCTTTCTGGCACAGTGCCCGTGTATTCTGTCCATCTTCTCTCGATGCCTCCTGGATCACTCAGTGTTTTGCTCATAGAATCTTTCAAGATTGCAATGATAGTGGGACAGAGGAAAGTCAAGGGAAATAGAGGAAAGAGCTGGGGGGCAAAGGGCATTTATACAGGTCTAGATAAAAACATGTACATGTGCAATATATATTTATGGATGGGGAAATGGATCTATGTGCATATATTTATAGGTTTAGTATTAAGGTAGCAGAAGGACATTGGGCCTCCACTCAGGTACTCCCTCAATGCAAGAATACTTTCTTCTATTAAATTGACATTCTGTGATGCTCACCTTCCCGACACAACCGCTGAAGACAAAGTGGATGAATAAGCAAATGTGGTGAAGAAAGCTGATGGTGCCCGACTATCAAAAGATATAGTGTCTGGGGTCTTAAAGGCTTGAAGGTAAACAAGCGGCCATCTGGCTCAGAAGCAACAAAGCCCACATGGAAGAAGCACACCAGCCTGTGTGACCACGAGGTGTCAAAGGGATGAGATATCAGGCATCAAAGAACAAAAAAATCTTACCATCGTGAATGAGGGGTGGAGTGCGGAGTGGAGACTCACAGCCCATTTGTAGGCCACTGGAGATCTCCTTGCAGAGGGGTCTCAGGGAGGAGATGAGCCAGTCAGGATGCGATGTAGCAACAATGAAAAATACAACTTTCCTCTAGTTCCTAAATGCTTCCTCCCCCCCCCCACCCCTACCCCCACCTATCATGATCCGAATTCCCCCTTGCAAGTCTGGCTAGACCAGAGGATGTACACTGGTGCAGATAGGAAATGGAAACACAGGGAATCCAGGGCGGATGATCCCTTCAGGACCAGTGGTGTGAGTGGCAATACTGGAGGGTAGAAGGAGAGTGGGTTGGAAAGAGGGAACCAATTACAAGGATCTACATGTGACCTCCTCCCTGGGGGACGGACAACAGAAAAGTGGGTGAAGGGAGACGTTGGACAGGGCAAGATATGACAAAATAATAATTTATAAATTATCAAGGGTTCATGAGGGAGGGGGCGCGGGGAGGGAGGGGAAAAATGAGGACCTGATGCCAGGGGCTTAGGTGGAGAGCAAATGTTTTGAGAATGATGAGGACAATGAATGTACAAATGTGCTTTACACAATTGATATATGTATGGATTGTGATAAGAGTTGTATGAGCCCCTAATAAAATGATTTTTTAAAAAGAATACTAAAAAGAAAAAAAAAGAATTTTTCAAGATTGCAACTCAAAGCTTGAACTTTTTCTTGAGTTTTGGGTGTGATTTTCCTTTTTGGTTTGCTAATTCTGGGCCTTACACATTTCATTATAATATTTGGGCTTGTCTTCGTGAGCTGCCTTTTGAAATTTTCTATTCAGCTCCTTGACTCCATCCTTTCTACCATTTGCTTTAGCGGCTCTACGGTTAACAGCAAGTTTTAGAGTCTCTTCTGACACCCTCCACTTTGACCTTTCCTCTCTTTTCTGTCTTTTTGATGACCTTTTGCTTTCTTCATGAATTGTGGTCTTGATGTCCTCCCACAGCTTGTCGGGTCGTCTGTCATTAGTGTTCAGTGAGTCAGTATTATTAGTGTTTAACGAGTTCAAGGATAGAATTTTGCAAAACCGATGACTTGCTCGTAGCAAATACCTTTCTTGCTCTCATGAGGAGGTCACTGAAGGATGGGAGCTACAACCCAGTGGGATGGCCAATCAGATGGTGCCCAGCTTTCAGAAACTATAAAGTCTAGCACCTTAAAGACTTGCTTCAAATCATACAGTCATCGAAGTGTGGAGTCAGCTCTGTCTGCCCAGAAGAAGCACAGAAGCCTGTGTGATTCAAGGATTGTTAGTAATAAAACCAAACACAGAGAAGGAAATGGTACCAGAGCCTAAATTCTAACACCCAGTTTGTAGAACGCCACGGGTGATAGTTGAAGCCCCAAACCCCCTTGCACGCCCCCACGTGGGTGGTCTCTGGTGAATTCCCACCAGCCGTAGTTTGGAATGTGAATATAGCCTTAATATCAGACAACAAGCATTGTGAAGTGGATTTTAGCAGCTGTAGTTAGGCTGGAATGTGACACCTTCTCATTAGATCTCCCTTTTGACCCATTTTGAAATGATTCTTATTTTTTAAATATGCTCTACTTTGGGGGTATTTAGGTTTTTTTTATTTGGTCCTGGTTTCTTGGTCCTTTTTAATTTTTTTGGTCAATGTTTTGTATGTTTCTTGGCATAGGGAAGTCAGGAAGATTGGCTTCTCTATAAAGATCTTTAAAGACAGTAACAGGATTAATAATTACCTAGGAGCACAGAAGGGGAGTTGGGGGGATGCAGAGTCCACAGCAAAAGGTACAAAAAGGAAGAAAATGTGCCAGAGTTGATTGTGGAGATGAATGGAAAACCCTTCTTAATATGTATGAACTATTGAATTGCATGGTGTGTACATTACAGTTCAATAAAACAACTTTTTAAGATAAAAAAGCCATAACGACTCTGGGGTGGGGTGGAGCAGAGAAAGACCTTATTCAAGAAAAGGACGTCCGTCGTTCTTAGTCACTGACTGCATTTACGGTGTTGTTGGGTGCTATCAAGTTGGTTCCAACCACAAGAGACCTAAGCAGCCGCTGTGTCCCCCATGTTGTTGAGGGTCTCCCCCCATTCACTACCCATAAATGAGAATACAGTGCATAGTGTCCAGTCCTGCCCTGCCCCACCCCTGCTTTTAAAGACAATCTTTTTTTATTTTTCATTAAATGGATTAGCGTAAGTTTCAGTTACATCTCTTTAGAGAAAGAACCCACAAGGGTGAAATGCAAATGTAAATTGATGTACTTAACTACATTGAAAAGGATAGATATGGGTCTCTTGCAGTTCAGATAGCAGAGGAAGAGATTACTAAAGGAAACTTCATGCGACCTAAAATTCCCATCCCCTTTCTAAGAACTTGGAAAGTAAACACCACACGCTACAGTAGCCCTGTTTGTACCGCAAAGCTGTATTTATGCCTTCATAATAAGACAGACGTCAGTCATCTTTCTGGCTAGTCTGATCAACATCCACTGTTCGTTCAAAAGTGTGAGCCGTAAAACAAATGTCGCACTGTGCCTGGCATTGTCCAGATGAACTCTTCTGCACGGAGCACACGCACTAGAAGAATGTGGGGTCTGCCTTTTACCTTCTGCTCATAGACACCGTTCACAGCTTCACCTGAAGGGTGATCCCAGTACGGAAGGCTTCAATGCTCACCCAGGAATGAAAAACAGGCTCTTTCCCCAGAGCTCTGTAGCAGCCGTTCACACCTCGCCTTTCAGTGAAGAGTTTTCTCTCAGTGGGTCACGGCAGGTCCAGTGAACACTGTTCCCATGGAGTCAGACTCTTTGAAGATGCATGTGGGCCTCCTATGCAAGGTGAAAGGTCAAAAAGGTTATCATGTTATTGTTGTTAGGTGCCATTGAGCTGATCTTCGACTCATCGTGACCCCATGTGTCAGAACAGGCTGTCATGTTGATGGAGCAGATCGCCCCAGCCTTTCGCCCATGGAGCCAATGGAACCTGGGTTTGAACCACCAACCTTCTGGTTAGCAGCCGAGTACATAGCCATTGTAGCACCAAGGCGTCTTACTACGTCAAGGAAGATTATAACACATTAAATATGAGGAAGCTCCGGTGGCAGAGTGGCTATGTGTCAGGCTGCTATGTGCACAAGGTCCACAGTTCAAAACCAACACTCGCTCCGAGTGGAGAGAGGAGTATGAGAGGTTCTCCTCCTGTAAGCTTGGAGGCAGAATTGTAGGGAGTTTTTGGTTTGGTTTTCCCAATATTTTATGGGAAGTTTACATTATCTTTTAATTCCACTTTTCCCACAAACTTCCTTTTGTTCCCTCGTGTAAAATATTGAGCTTTCAATATGGTTTTTAATCACTTTTACATTTTGAACCATCTTTTACAATAAGTAGGACTTTATGAAGGGAAAAGCATTACTTCAGCCTTTGGCACGACTGCTACAGGATTCCCTGTTTTGTTTTCTATTTTATTGTGCGATCCAGCACTATTTGGGCATTGTTTCTGTGCAAGGGGGAGAGCGAGGAGACAGTCTGCTCCCAGAGAGATCTGAAGTCTGGGAAGCCCAAGAGCGCTCTGTCCTGTCCTCCAGGGTGAGTCAACATCACTCAATGGCAGTGCGCTTTTGCTGTGTGAAGCTCTGGGGGAGCGCACAGTCCCAGGACAGACCACCTCAAATGCTCTGCCACCAAGTGGTTTCCAAGCGATCCAAATGACAATGTAGAACTGCCCCTGTGGGTTTCTGAGACTGTAACTCTGTAAGAGCATAGGAAGTGGGCAAAAGCCCCCCCCCCCCCCAACCAGCCGTGAGGCAACAGAGCCAGGCAAAGGGTTAAAGAAGCAAATGGGGAGGGAGGAGAGAAATGAGGAGCTGATACCAAAGGCTCAAGTAGAAAGCAAATGTTTTGAGAATGGTGATGGCAACGAATGTACAAATGTGCTGGACACAATGGATGGATGGATGGATGGATGGATGGATGGATGGATGGATGGATGGATGGATGGATGGATGGATGGATGGATGGGTGGATGGATGGATGGATGGATGGGTGGATGGATGGATGGATGGATGGATGGATGGGTGGATGGATGGATGGATGGATGGGTGGATGGATGGATGGATGGATGGGTGGATGGATGGATGGATGGATGGATGGATGGATGGATGGATGGATGGATGGATGGATGGATGGATGGATGGGTGGATGGATGGATTGTGATCAGAGTTGTACGAGCCCCCAATAAAATGGTTTAAAATAAAGAAGCAAACGGTAAGTGAGTGGTAAACAAACTTAGGGGGAGGCGTCAGGGCACCAGGAAAGGTTTTGTTGAGAGGCTTCCTCAGAGAGCTGCAGCCCCACATTTTCCTTTATTCTGAAAAGGGCATTTTACGGCGGATGCTTACAACCTTATGATCATCCATACATCAATTGTATCAAGCATATTTGTACATGTGCGGCCTTCATGCTTTCCTAGACACTTATGTGTAAATAGAAGTTCTGACGTCCAAGGAAACAGGACTTTATTGTCAGGTTTGGGGAGCCATGATTCTTGTATGTCTTGTCTTTCTCGCTGAACTCTCAGTTATTCTTCAGGGGCATTCTGCGCTTTTCAAAGAGCTGAGTCCCACTGAAGAGTGGAAAGAGTCCCACTGAAGAAGTGACTTCCCTGGGACTCCCGAGAGGTGAACCCCAAACTCAGAGCCATCAAGGCTGTCCCACCTCATAGCAACCCTGTAAGAGGAGTAGAACACCTGACCTCTCAGGCTTCTAACGCTTTAACTCCTGAAAGGAGCAGATAGCTTCTTCTGTCTTCTGCAGAGCAGAAGAATGGTTTGAACCTCTGACCTTGGGGTTAGCTCAAGGCATAGCACACTACTCCCCCAAGAAGGTATAGCTCCATCAGACTGCTTGGAAGAGGAGAGGTACGTTTTCCAGAGATTTCTGCCCTGATGTTCAGCATGCATAATCAAATAGATATGGGATTCCTTTCTGAAATGTCAGCGGTATCTTACACTGAAATTATAGGTGTTGACTTAATATTTACATGCTTGAGAAAATATAAAAGAATAAATTATGGTTTTCATTCTGTTTGAGTCCCAGAGTTAAGGATCATAAAAACACGTGAAATAAAAAAAAATTCCCTTCCCTCCAAACTAACCCAACCCTATCAGGCCAATCCAAGAACACACAACAGCAGAAACCCAGACACAATAGGGACTCTTCACTCCTTACAGTAGGCAACCGTGTTCTAAGCTAGATTGGGGGCGCCATCTCCTGGTCAACTGATGAATTGTCCTTGTTATTTTTGTTTTTTTAATGGTCACGTTTATCAGATGAAATACAGAATGCCCGATTAAATCCGAATATCAGATAAACAACAATTTGGTTTCTTTTTTTTTTAAGATTATAAGTAGGTCACCATAGGACTTATTCAATGTGTCAATGCTGCCTTATTTTAAAGATAGAACAATTACACCCTTTTTAGTGACTCAGGAAATGCGTACTTAAAATCCAGCTAGCATGAAGACGAGACTTCCCCGTCGGAGAGAGATGGGTGGAACCCCACCCCGAGGCTGGCCTTAGACACCCTTCAAACCTGAGACTGAGCCCACCCCCAGGCATCAGCCTGCAGCCAAACAACACACACGTGGTTACAGCAAACAACACACTCCTTAGAAGCCTCACTCACAGGACACAGAAGGGCAGCATTTGCCCCAGAGCACAGCTCCGACAGCTGCGGGGAGCTAGAAACTCCCGGGAGGGAAACACGGAGCGGGAGGAGGGCGAGTGCTGTTACACGGAGAGAAGGGCAACTAGTGACATGCAGACTCCGATGCATCAGCTGCTGAACGCAAGACTACTTTGCTCTGTCGTCTTTCACCCACCCCACAGCAGAAAACAAGAAAGACAACCAGATAGCATGGTTCAACAAAGAAATGCCAATTGCCAAAGAACAAAAAATCTTATCGTCGTGAATGAGGGGAGTGCGTGATGGGGACCCAATGCCCATCTGTAGACAGCTGGACATTCCTTGCAGAGGGGTAGTGGGGAGGAGATGAGCCACTCAGGGTGCAGTGTAGCATTGATGAAACACACAACTATTCTCTAGTTCGTAAATGCTTCCTCCCCCCACACTACCATGATTCCAATTCTACCTTACGAACCTGGTTAGACCAGAGGATGCACAGTGGTGCAGGTGGGAACTGGAAACACAGGGAGTCCAGGGCAGATGATCCCCTCAGAACCAGTGGTGAGAGTGGTGATGCCGGGAGGGAGGAGAGAGCTGAGGTAGAAAGGCGAAACAAATCACAAGAATCTACATATAACCTCGTCCCTGGGGGAGGGACAGTGTAAGATATGATAAAATATTGATTTATAAATTATCAAGGGTTCATTAGGGAAGGGCAGTGGGGAGGGAGGGGGAAAAAATGAGGAGCTGATTCCAGGAGCCCAAGTAGAAAGCGAGTGTTTTGAGAATGATAAGGGCAACAAATGTGTGAGTGTGCTTTACACAATAGGTGTATGTAGGGATTGTGATAAGAGTTGTATTAGCCCCAATATAATGATTAAAAAAGAAAAGAAAATGGCAAATAAAAATTTAAAAATACCAACTGCGGTCTTCACAGTGCTCCACTGGAAAATGATAACTTTCCCCATTTCAGTTGAAGCTGGTCTGCTCCTCACCAAGTGCGTCTGCCTCGCCTGTCTCTCCTGCCTGCACCTGTGCTTGCTGTTACTGTCGGTGCGGTCACCGAGGCCTTGACCCACAGCGAGACGGCACGAAGCCCCGCGGTCCCTGCGCTGTCCTCCCCGCTGGAGTTCTGTGTGCGTCCATTTACCTCCTGGAGGGTCCTCCTCTTTGGGGCTATGCCTCGACTTTCCCACACATGATGTCCTTCTCCAGGGACCGGTCCAGGGATGGGATTCAGGTGGGGTACACTGGCCCAGCAGAACCGATGCCTGATGTTGTTGTTGAGTTCAGCTAGCCAGTTGTTCAAATGGCGCTTGTGATCAGGGTTCTTTCTCAGTAAGGTGGGCGACTAGGCAGCCAGCCAATGTGGAAATCACAAATTTACCATGCCTTTCCTTTATTTAACGTTCATCTGCCCAACGGTGAATTCTAAGCGCCCCTTAGTCATGCTCCTTCCTTCCACAGGTGTTAGACAGAACTGTGCTTGTAATTGACTTATTCGTTTAACAAAACGCACTACACTTTGGATGAAATACATTTTATTCTCTTGTGTTTGTTACTTCAGTAAACAACCATAAAACATAGAGAAAAATGCCAATCGCGGTCATTCATTTCAGCTTTGTGTAGCACCCCAAGTTCCCACAAGAGAGGAGTGAATACGCAGTTCCTGAGAGTGTTCCAAAATACTGTCGGAGCAATTGCTGTATGTTCAGCACAAGCAGAAAGGGGTTTTTCGAGATCCGTCCGAGAAGAGCAGCCGCCTGTTTCTGATGTGTGAAACACAATGCCTGTGGTCGAGTTGCCCTCCCTCGGAGTCTGAAGGGATGGGACCCTAACCCTACAGTGAAAAGATGGCTAAGGATAATCACACAGCCCACGATGCTTCGACACACCTGAGAACACTGCAGGTGAGGACGCCAATAAGAAGCAATATAGAAATGTCTTAAATAGCAGTTTTATTTATTTATTTTTGGTCAGGTATTATTTAATATTTTTTCATTAATATTCTAAAATTCTTTCTTATAATACATTTTTGTGCCTCTTATTATTCTTATTTAAGTATTGGCTGTATGAAATAATCACTACCTTCAATATATCACTTTTTTTAATAAATCTTTTTACTGAGGGTTCTTACTGCTCTTATAACAATCCATATATTAACTTATCAAGCACATTTGTACAAATGTTGCTATCATCCTTTTCAAAATATTTTCTTTCTACTTGAACCCTTGGTATCAGCTCCTGTTTTTCCCTCCCTTCCCGCCCCTCCGTTCTTTGTGAACGCTTGATAAATTAGGAATTATTATTGCGTTCATATCTTATACTGTAGTGCTCTCCCTCCACCCATGTTTCTGTTGTTCGTTCCCCAGGGGGCGGGGGGTTATATATTGATTCTTGCGATTTGTCCCCCTCTTCTCCCCCTCCCCCGCCCCGGCCTTCCCTCTACCCTCATGATATCACTACTCCCCTTGCTGAACCTGGGGGCTGGGGGTGAGGTTATTTGTCCTGGATTCCATGTGTTGGAAGCTCTTTTCTGTACCAGTGTGCATACTCCGGTCTATCTGGGTTTGTAAGGTAGATCTGGGGTCGTAATAGTGAGGGGAGGAAGCATTAAAGACTAGAGGGATGTTGTGTGCTTCATTGGTGCGATACTGCACTCTGACTAACTCACCGCGTCCTTGTGACGCTTCTGTGAGGGATGCCCAATTATCTAGAGATGGACTCTGGGTCTCCACTCTGACCCCACTCGTCCACATTGGTATGATTATGTGGGGTCTTCTTGATGCCTGATACCTGTTTCTGTTAACACCTCATGATCGCACAGGCTGGTGTGCTTCTTCCATGTGGGCTTTGTTGCTTCCCTGCTAGATGGCCGCTTGTTTACCTTCAGACCTTTAAGACCCCAGATGCTATATTTTTTAGTGGCCAGGCACCATCAGCTTTCTTCACATTTGCTTATGCACCCTTTTTGTCTTCAGCAATTGTGTTGGGAAGGTGAGCATCACAGAATGTTGGATTATTAGAACAAAGTGTTCTTGCATTGAGTGAGGACTTGAGTAGAGGTCCAATGTCCATCTGCTACCTTAATACTTAACATATAAATATATGTACATAGGCCTAGATCCCTCTCATTATATATTATCATATGTCCATGCCTATATTTATACCTCTATGAATGTCTTTCCCTCCTAGTTCTTTCCTCTATTTCCTTTTTCTTTCCTCCTCCCTGGGTTTGTAAGCTGCCCCCTCCCTTTCTTCCACCTCCCCCTCTCCCCTGTCCTCCCGGAATCATCAGTCCCCTTGTTTTCTCCTTGGGATTGTTTATTGTCTATCTTATATAGACAGACATGGAAAAAATAAGGGGGGATAAAGGGGACCTATAGATAGTTCCAAGTCTGTCTGCTGACCCTTACGTGCGGTTTCTGATGCGTCTGATGAGGTGCCAAGCCCTGCCCTCTGAGTTTGAAGTGTATTTTCAGGATTCCTCGGGGACTTTGTTGCTTTGCTCCCCTTGCTGCTCTGTTGCGCTCCCTTCATGTTTTGCCCGATGTTGGGGGTCAGGCAGAGCACAATTCCCACACTGTCTTGCAGTGCTGTCCCCTGCAGCACTGTGGGTCAGTGAGGGGACGTCATGTCTCATGGTGGGGTTGGCCCTATGATCCTCTCTGTGCCTTGGCTGCTCTGAGCAGGAGTATCATCCTAGGGGCTTGGTGGACCAGGATTCTCTCTCTCTCTCTCTCTCTCTCTCTCTCTCTCTCTCTCTCTCTCTCTCTCAGTTTGCTCCAGTGTGGTCTGGGAAGACCCACCACTCTCCCCGGGCTGTATAGTCTCTTTTTTTTTTTAATCACTTTATTAGGAGCTCATACAACTCTTATCACAATCCATGCATACATCAATTGTGTAAAGCATATTTATACATTCATTGCTCTCATCATTCTCAAAGCATTTGCTCTCTACTGAAGCCCCTGGCATTAGGTCCTCATTTTCCCCTCCCTTCCCGCTCCCACCCTCCCTCATAAGCCCATCCCCTGGGAGGAGGTTATATGGAGATCCTTGTCATTGGTTCCCCCTTTCCATCCCACCCTCCCTCCACCCTCCTGGTATTGCCACTCTCACCACTGGTCCTGAAGGGATCATCCGCCCTGGAGTCTGGGCTGTATCTTCAATGCAATCTTCTGGGGGCAGATGTAACAATTTTATAACTTAAGATGGCCATTCTGACAGCAAAGCAGTTGTTAACTTATCTGGACCCCACTACTGGACTGGTCTCTCCTGACAACATGTCCAAAGTATGAGATGAAGTCTCACCTGCTCCTAAGGCCTCACGTTTAAGAAACTGGTGTCAGGCACAACTGGTAAGTGAAATCAAGAGAAGAAATTATATTCTTTGTCATGCTTGGCTGCACACTACTTATCATTTTTTTAAAGCAACAATAAAAGGGATATATGCACAATACTCTATTTTTCACCTTTAAAATTGTGTTTCGAATGGGTAATGCTGTTAGATGGTTTTTAAATTTCAAGAAAGACAAATGGACATTCATTGGGAAGTCTCCCACCTCCAGGTGCCCAACCGTTCTTGGAGGCAAACAATACCTACGTGAGCATGCGACCTCCAGCCATCCTGTACAGGACAATGAAAGATGGTCCCTTCCTCAACGCTGTCTGTGGTTTTGAATGTCATGACTTAATTGTGTTTTGCCTGAGCAGCAAACAACAGCAAAATATAAGCCCTTGACTCTTGGTCACTTCCGAATGCCTGCCTACAGTTGCCAAAAAATCCAGTTGATTAAAAACCCGTTTTATGAAACGGCACGAGATGGAGAGGGTGCTCCACTGTAGTGGTCATGAGAGTGGGTGAAAAAATAAAATCTACTGTCTCCGTTTGAAGACCTCTCCCCACCTCGTGTGGCCTTGTATAAGGAACGGCACAGCTCGCCTGAGGAGCAGAGACAGGAGATGTCACGGGATATTGTCACCTGTGTGTCACAGAATGATGTAGTGCCTATAACTAACCCGTGCTTTCCTTCCTGATCAATTGTCCCCTTTAATCCCCTTCCCCTCCTCGAAAGTAACCCATCACCTCAAGTGCGTTATCGGTTATGACCAGAGGTGGCCCGCCGGACATGCTCAGAAAGCAGTGACAACCTTCAGGTCACCCCAGAACAAAAGCACTTTGGTCAAGGAGCCAAAAGTTCCCGGAAAGACGCTGCCAGACCTCGTGGGAAAACACTGGAAAGCAAGAGCTCCAGCAAACCGTACCCTGGCCAGGCTCATATCCCTGCCCGAATCCATCTTCATGACTGTGTCTGTGAAATGTGTTACACAGCCACAATCCCCTCCACGACGTCCTGGTGACACACATAAAACTGAAACTCCCCGTTTGGGGAGCTTGCCTCAGCGACCCTCGCACAGCTTGCTCCTTGCTGGACCCACCACCTGCCTTTGCTTCTCAGCCACGCCGAGCGAGAGCTGGGCTGGTAGCTGTCTGGATGGCTTGCCGGTCCACTGTTTCTTAGCTCTCCGTCTGCAGTTATTCAGATAATGAGAATCATTGGAAAGGACCTGTGTTCAAATCCCAGTCTTTTCTCTGTCTAATTCTGAAATAAATTAACCTCCAGGAAGTTTTTGAGAGCCCGGATGGCACCTTAAGCAAAATGACAGAGTGTCACGTAAAACAGATGGCATTGCCCGTGAGTGTAGTGCTCTATTAAAACACCAGCGATCATCCAGCTGAGACCAGTTTCAGCCGACATCGACTCTGACGCAAGGACGAGGAAGGGAGAAGCGGCAGAGAAACCGCTAGGTGCCTCCGAGTCAGTCTGACTCACACTGGCGCTGTGTGCCATGTCAGAATGAAGCAGCACCTGCGTCTGCGCCAGTCTCAGTATTGTTTGGGGGGCAGGGGGGGGAGGGTTGGACCCATTTTAAATTTGTTCCAATCTTTGTTGTTTTCTGTTATCTTTTCAACTGAGGTTTCACTATGCTTTATTTCGTTATTGCTGCTGAGGTTGTTTGTGTTTTGCTTTTGTATGTAAGACAGGTGTATCTATACAGACAGTAACTGGATTACCCGCTTCTTGGGATTATGGCAGGGGGTGTTGGGAGAAAATGGGGAGCTAATAATAACGGGAACAAGACAGAAGAAAATGTTTTAAAATTGACTGTGATGATGGTGATTACACTCTTTTTAAATATGCTTAGACTATTGAATGATATGTTTCCATTTGAAAAATAATCAAATCTTCAACATTTGTAAGACAGTGTAATGAGTGTTTTGATTATCCACGATAAAGCCAGTTGGACTGTATGGGGTTTATATAAAATCTGAATAACTGTCAGTGCTTAAAGTCTGGTTAAGGAATATGACTGCCGGAGATGAAGCAGTCAAAGAGCAACAAGACCTTTTGAGACTAGAGTGTATGCAAGAAGGACACTGCTGACGATGAAACATACAATTTTCCTCTAGTTCTTGAATGCTTCCTCCCTCCACTATCATGATCTCAATTCTACGTTACATAACCGGCTGGACCGGGAGATGTACACTGGCACGGATGGGAAGTAGAAATACGGGGAATCCAGGACAGATGAGCCCCTCAGGAACTGTGGTGAGAGTGTCGATATCGGGAAGGTGGAGGGAGGGGGAGGGAGAAAGGGGAAACAGATGACAAGGTCTACCTGTAACTTCCTCCCTGGAGGACGGATAGCGGAGAACTTGGTGAAGGAGACGTTGGAAGGTATAAGATATGATAAAACAATAATTATTTATAAATTATCAAGGGTTCAGGGGGAGAGGGGAGGGAGGGGGAAAATGACGAGCTGATCCAAGGACTCAAGTAGAAAGCAGGTGTTTTGAGAATGATGATGGCAACATACGTACGAATGTGCTGGACACAAATGATGTATGTACGGATTGTAAGAAGAGTTGTATGAGCCCCTAATAAAATGATTTTTTTTTTTTAAAAAGAAGAAGGACGATGCTGAATGTCCCTCAGGACTCTTCTGTCCCCAATTTTTCTCTTTACAGAAAAGGACATCTAAAGAGAAAGGGGGACTCGGTCCATGCTTCGGGAAGTGGAGTCAAGTTCAGGAAGGGGCCAGGTGTGCAACGACTGCTATGGGCCACGCATCTCAGTGCCAGTCATATCGATGAGCACCAGTGATAGCAAAATAAGGTGTCATTTGGCCAAATGTATCTAGTGTTGCTGTTTCTATCAGGTGCTGCCAAGCCAGTTCCGACTCCTCGGACCCTGTGTTGAAAGGAGAAATCCCTCCTGGGACGGACAATCCTCAGTGCAGCCGCTGCGTCAACCCAGCTCCCTGAGCAGCTGCCTTTTCGGTGGCTGTTCGCTCGTTCAAGCGGGATGGCCTTCTGAGAGCATTGCCAGAGTTCAGGAGACAGAGCACCGAAGATGACTTCAACAGGACCTGTCTTCACGGCGGGTGGTTTTCCCCCGTTGGACTTCTCCTGTTCAGCCTGTGCTGTGAAAATCAGATCAGTCGTCGGAATGGTGATGCCACAGAATTAAAAACAACAATCATAATCCCTTGTAGTTGCTCTGGCTGCTGAGAGCACACACCCCACCAGGCTGTCCACGTGCGGCTCCGTGCCACTGAGGGCATTCTGGGGGCTGTGCAGCCGCGCTCAGCTCCTTTCCTGGGTCGTCCCTCATGAACACACACTCGCCGCCCCCCAAGTGCCCCGTCAAATCTTTTCAGAGACTTTGGTTTGGCTTGTTGCTGTGAGGGTGTATCTATCTCAGAGGCGTGATGTCATTGGAGGTCACCCTCTTGAAGTGGTGTCGTGTGTTTCTCTGTGTGTCGGTCGGTGTATGAAATCCAGGCAGGATGAACCTATAGGGACAGCGGGTAGAATAAGGGATTGGGGAGGCGGCGGATGGGGGAGTGCCATGGGGGGAATTGTAAAAGGGAGGTGATGACAAGGAGTCCAGGAGACAAAGAGTGTTAGGAAACTGATGGTGATGGCAATTGTGTGATTCTGCTTGACATGATTGAACTATGGAATGATACGTTATATGTATTAACTCCCAATTAATAATAAAAATTTAAAACAAACAAACAAAGAAAAAAATTCCCGACTCTTGTCCAAGACGGTGTGCGTGGTTGGGTACCTGAGGACTTAAGCCCTGGGTTAAGCTAGAACAAATAAAGCCTCTTTTGTTATTGCAAAAAGAAAAAAATTCCCTAAATCTTTTCAGAGAGTACAATAGGATATTTGGATAGCACACAATAACTATTAGTGTTATTGATGTTTAAATATACATATCTATTTATTTTTCTCTTCTAAATAGATATTCAAATTGGGTGCTGTGTAAATTGGAACACTTCCTTTAATCTCTCAGCCTCTGATTTTGTAATAAGTTTTGAAAAGTTTTTATGAGATAAATAGGTGTATTAAGCACCCCACATCATCAATGGTCTCAGTCCTTGAAAGAATAGGCCTTCTTTCAAAGTCAAGGCAAATAAGACACAATGAGGTGCAATGATATGTGACACGAGTCACTACATTAATATTCTGATTTTAAAAATTAGGAGTAGGCTCAGTATGTCCCACTGTCAACTTGCTGAGGAAGGTGAGTGCCAAAGAGATAGAAAATAGATTGGAGATTGCCAGGGCCTGGTGATATCAGGAGGAAATGAGAGATACCAATAGAAATGGGGTTTTTGCTTACAAGCAGCGGGGATGCAGGGATCAAGAGGTTCGCTCTGGTCTCTGCCCTCACAGAGCCTCGTGCCCACGAGGAGACAGACAATTACTGCAGTGGTAGGTGCATCGGGCACAGAAGTGAAGGGAATTATTCAGGATGTTCCTTCTCCATCAACGCTTGAAGAGTAATTGTTAGTCAGAGGAAGAGGGATGGGGAATGGCAGGAAGTAAATTAGGTTTGGGGTTTTCTTTTCCCAATAAAGTAAATGGTGGAGAAACAACACGTATGTTTGGGGACTTGGAAGAATGAATTCGACCAGCGAGAAGAGAGCAGGAAGCAGGGGTCAGTCCACAGGTCTGAGGTGAGATCAGGGAGTCTGAGCTGTGTACTAAGAACAATGGGGAACCTCCCAAAGGCCTTAAGGAGGCAAGAGGCATGACCAGATTTGGGTTTTGAGTGATCCCTGCAGAATGGAGAATGGTTTAGGGCAGTGGTTCTCCAGCTTCCTAATCCCGAGACCCTTGGATACAGTTCCTCATGTTGTGGTGACCCTCCCCCCGCCACCACCAATCATAAAATTATTTTCATTGCTACTTCACAACTGTCATTTTGCTACTGCTATGAATCAGGCCACCCCTGTGAAAAGGTTGTTCGACCCCCAAAGGGGTCACGACCCACAGGTTGAGAACTGCTGGGTTAGGGTAAGGCGGGGTTGGAGGCACAGAGACTGCTAAGGAGGCTAGAGGGATAGCCTGCGTCAGAGATAGGGTGCTGAACCACCAGGCTGGCCATAAGACTGACGAAAGAAAGATAAGTGGAAGCCAAATTGCCAGGACTCGCAATGAATTAAAATGAGGTATCAGGAGGAAGGAGGAGTCGAAGGTGATTCCAAGGATTCTGGAATAATGTTAGGCTCACTGTGTCTCCGAAGATAGTTCCAGGAATCTGTCCATTTGGCGGTGGGTTGAACCTGTCTGAAGGAGCCTGCTGGAGGAGTGTGCTGCGCTGGGCTCCTTTCCACCTGGTCAGAGTTCGAAATCACTGCAGTCCCACTACAGAACGACTGGGCTTTCTACTCCCGTTAACTGTCAGTCTTGGAAACCCACAGGGGGTCGCTATGAGTCAACCTTGACTCCATAGCAGCGAGTTTATTTTTTGTTTTGATGTGTACCTGTCCAAAGCTCAGAAGAAACCTTGGCTAAGAGCCATATGCTAATGAGACACCACCCTAAAGATGGTAAGTAGAGCCACCGGAGGAGAACCAGAGAAATCGGCAGAGAAGACAAAGGGCTTCAGGATAGACCAGGCCCTCCTGTGAGGTCCACTCTCAAGGAAGAAGCCTGCTAAAGAGACAGGGGCGAGGAGGCCAAGAGGAAGGACAATCACAGCGTCATGTGCCACAGAAGCTAGGGAAAGGGAGAAGTGGTCAAATGACCGAGAAAACTCAAGTAGGATAAACGCTGAGAATTCACTATTGAACTTAGTAACAGGAAATTGTGGGTGGCTCTGGGAGCTCATCGGAAACCTAGGTTTCAGTAAGTTGCTGAGTGAGGTGAAACGGGACGAGGTAACCATTCTTTTCAGAAATAGGTCTATGTTAGTCAGTTTCTGGCATGGCCCTGACTGGTACTAGCCCTCATGTGATCACTGAAGTCAGGGGTGCCATAGCAAAGTGTGGTGAAAAACATCAGATGGTGCCCAGCTATGATTAAAAAAAGAGCATCTGGGGTACTCCCCAGTTGAGGCACCATCTAAATGAAGAATCAGCTACCTGTGTGATCCAAGGATTGCGTCCATTGGATCCAATATGATTTAAACCTGGAGGAGGGAACGGTACCACTGCCTAAATACTAAATACCTGGTTTGAAGAAAGCTATAATAGTGGTAACCCAAAAGTCATATTTGCAGGGTCTGTCTGTGGACTGAGTCCCTGGTGAATTCCCAGTGTACCTAGCCTGGGAACGCTAACATCCTCAATACAAGAAAAGATGCATGTTGAAGTAGATTTAGCAGCTGTGCTTAGGCTAGACTGTAACACCTTGTAATGTGATGTTCCTCCGGACTTGATGAGAATTTATTCTCAATTATTTTTATGTTCTTTGCTTTCTCTTAGCTTATATGGTTAGTCTTATATGGTTAGTATTGCTTGGACCTTGATTGTTGTTTGCGCCTGCTTTGAATGTTTACCTGCAAGGGAAAATGGGATGGGTGGAAACAGGAAGACAGTGGCTGGATTGATGATCGCCGGGGGCCATGGGAGGGGCCGTAGGGGGAGTGGGGCATAAACATCGGCGGGTACAAGAAGGTAGGAAAGGCACCAGAGTGGATTGTGGCGGTGATTGCACAACCCTGCTTGATACGACTGAACTGTTGAATTGTAGGATCTTTAATTACAGATCAAGAAAATTTTAGAAAGCATGATATCCTCCAGGGACTGGTCACTCCTGATACCATGTCCAAAGTACGTGAGACAGAGTCTCACCATTCTTGCTTCTAAGGTGCATTCTGGCTGTATTTCTTCCAAAACAGATTTGTTTGTTCTTTTGACAGTCCATGATACGTACAATATTCTTGACCAGTACCATAATTCAAATGCATTGATTCTTCTCTTATTCAATGTCCAATTTTCACATGCACGTGAAGCAATTGTAAATACCATGACGTGGGTCAGATGCATCTAGCTTAATGGTTCCTAAACATCAACTTTCCCTCCACACACACCCCTCCTGGTAACTGTTAATAATCTTTGATATCTATAAATATGCTTTTGTTTAATACAAGTGAGATCATAGAGTATTTGTCCTTAACTACTGACTTATTTAGCTCAGCATATTTTCAAGGCTCATTCATGTTGAGGCATGCATGAAAACTTGGTTCCTCTTGATGGCTGAATAGTATTCCACAGTGCATACATACTACATTTTGTTCACCCAGTCTTCTGTTGACGAACAACTTGGTTGTTTCCACCTTTTGGTTCATATAAGTAGTGCTATAACCAATATTGGCATACAGGTGTCTATTCGCATTTCTGTTTTTTACTTCTTGGGATATAGACCTAGGATTGAGATTACTGGGTCATATGGTAATTCTGTGTTCACCTGTTGAGGAACTGCCCAACTGTTCTCCACTGTGGCTGACCCAATTTTATATTTCCACCAGCAATGGACGAAGCTTCCGATTTCTCCACAACTTTATTAACCTGTTGCTATCCTGTTTGTTTTCTATCATTGTCTTTCTAAAGGAGGTGCCTATTGCAGTCCGTATTTCCACTCATCTGTCCGTTTGTCATGCAGCAGTAGCCTGGAGTTGTTGTCATGCTGCCACTGTTCGTTCAAATCCCAGCAGGATCGCGCCTGATGCACAGGTGTGCGTGCACGATGCACAGGTGTGTGCACGCATGATGGACAGGTGTGCGCGCAGCCTCCAACTCAAGACGTGAGAAGGAGGACCGAGTGAGCTACTTCTCAAAAAAAAAATCCAATGAGAACTTTGTGAATAGAAACAGCACGATTGCTATTAGGAGGCTCCACAGTGTTTGTCGGCAGCTGGAATCAAAGATAATGGAATCTGTCTCTCCTTGTCTGGAGCAAAGAAGAGGGAAGCAAAATGAAGACGCGTGGAAACCAGTCAGTCCAAGGGACTAACGTCTGTCTCCATGCCTGATGGCAGAGGAACGAGATGTGCCCACCTACCGCTCCCAAGTGCTCTAGAAGGGGCCACATTGGGAGGTCCTGAACAGAGTGGGAGAAAAATGTAAGCCAAACTCAAAATTATAAAAGAGAGCAAGCTTGCAATGGCCCTTAGTTGCCCCTTCAGACTTAAAGCTATATTCTAGCCCGTGGCTCAGTTTTCAGGCAGATCTATAAGGAGAAAGAGGGGATCGCTAGGCCTGTCTTTCAACCATGGGAGATCCACATGGCAGCATCCCCCCAACATTCAGAGGGGCTAGGAATGGAGACCGGAAACACAGGGAGGAAGTGGGATCAGCAACGTTACATGGAGGGAATTGAAATGAATGACAGCGCACGCGCGTGCGCGCACACACACAACACAGTTTTTCAACAAACTTTCCAAAGCCCCTCATGTGGTGTTGCAAGATGGGCCGCCAAGGCTGGAAAGGCCCAGAGCACTCCCAGGGAGGAGCCCCTCCTCCCAGCAGAGCGGACCTGTGTGCTGTGGACGCGGCAGAACTGACCAGGAGAGGAAGCAGCTGCAGGAGGCTCGTTGCCCTGTCGGCTAAGCACTGGCTGGACACTGCGTAGATGGCAGCTCCAACCCACCGGCAGCTGCCCCAGAGGCAAATGGGAAGAACAGCTGTGAACACTTATTAATAATCAGATGAAGAGGAGTGTTTGAAGTATGAACCTAGGGAAATTGGAAGTTTCTTTAAAAAAAATTTTAAATCATTTTAATGAGGCTCATAAAACTCTTTTAAAAAATATTTTTATTGGGGCTCATACAACTCTTATCACAATCCATACATGCATCAATTGTGTAAAGCACACTTATACATTCATTCCCTCATCATTCTCAAACTTCGCCTTCCACTTGGGTTCCTGCAATCAGCGCCTCGTTTTCCTTTTTCCCTCCCCCTCTCTCCCCCCTCCCCCTCCATCATGAACCCTTAATAATTTATAAATTATTACTTTATCTTATCTTACACTGCCCGGCGTCTCCCTTCACCTACTTTTCTGTTGCCCATCCCCCAGGGAGGAGGTTATATGTAGATCCTTGTGATGGGAAACTGGAAGTTTCAAAAGGGAAATGGAATTCTTAAGGATAGAAATTCTAGGAATGTATGAATTGAAATTGGACTTCGTTAGTTGGACAATCGTTTAGTCTACTGTGCCAGGAATGACGAATTGAAGAGGAATGGCATTGCATTCATTGACAAAAAGAACCTTTAAGACAACATAGGAACAAGCGGCCATCTGGCTCAGAAGCAACAAAGCCCACATGGAAGAAGCACACCAGCCTGTGCGATCACGAGGTGTTGAAGGGATCAGGTATCAGGTATCATCAGAAAAAATGAAAAAAATCTTACCATAGTGAATGAAGGGGGAAGTGCAGAGTGGAGACCCAAAGCCCATTCGTCGGCCACTGGAGATCCCCTCGCAGAGGGGTCTCGGGGAGGAGATGAGTCAGTCAGGGTGCGATGTAGAACCAATGAAGACTACAGTTTTCCTACAGTTTCTAAATGCTTCCTTCCCCCCCTAACTACCATGATCCTAAAAAAAAAAAAAGACAACATAGGCCAAGATAGGACTAAATATCCTATCCATATCCCTGAGTCCATGTGGCTGCATGTCAACACGACCATACAAAATTACTCACAACCACAAATGCCAGTGATCAAAACTGAAGGTTTGTTCAGATGTGCGATCGAGATGCAGGAGTCCCTCCACGGGGAACAATCAGAAATCCATGCTGTGTTCAGAAAGTGACTTGGAACAAGGACTGCCATGGCCGACACCTGATGGAGTTTGGCTGAATAAAAGAATCCCAGGAAGATATTTATTTGTGTTTTAGTTATACAAAAGCATTTGACTGTGTGGATCATAACAAGTTAGGGATAACATTGGAGGCCGGAGATTCCAGCCTACCCCATGGTGCTCCTGCAGAATCTGTAGATCGACTGCTAGGCAGTTGTTCAAACAGAACAAGGGGACACGGATGGTTTTCAATCAGGACAGGTGTGTGTCAGGGTTGCATCCTTTCACCATCCGTATTCCATCTGTATGCTGAGTGAATCAGCTGAGAAGCTGGGCTGGATGGAAAAGAATGGGGCATCAGGAGGGAGGAAGGCCCGTGAAAAGCCTCTGATGGAGATGATACAATCTTGTTGCTGAAAGTGAGGAGGACTTGAAACACTCACTGGGAACGATATTCAAAATCACAGCGTTTTGTGTGGATGACACCTCAACATCAAGCAAACTGCCAGCCTCCCAACTGGACCGATGAGCAACATCATGACACACACAGAAAAGATTGATGGTGTCAAAGATTTCCTTTTACTTTGGGCCACAATCAATGCCAGGGAAGCAGCAGTCAAGAAATCAAATGACTGGAGACTCAGTGTCGGGATTGGCCTGGTCTGACCCCCGTGACACCGAGGCAAAACACTAAAGGCGAGCAACAGAGCAGCGCAGGGGAGCAGAGCAGGGAGCTCTCGAAGGAGTGCAAAGGATAGACTCTGGGTCATTGGTTTCCTTTTTTGTTGTCATTGTCATGTTCTCGTTTGTCACTTTGTCTTGCTATGCCGTGGGGTTTTTTTTGGGGCATATTATTATCTAAGCAGATCTATCTAGATTAGATGGGATGGACGAATAGTCTGGAAGAGAAATCAATGGGACCGATGGTTCCTGGGGAACATGAGAGAGGGGGAGGTGGGGGAAAAGAGGTGGTGTTGACCACCCCAGGGACAAGGGAGCAACAAGTGATCCAAAATTAGTGGCAAAAAGGGTGTGAGAAGGCTGGTAGGGATTCAGCAAAGGCAATGTAACCGAGAGAAATTACTGAAACCCAAATGAAGACTGAGCATGAGAGTGGGACAAGAGGAAAGTAAAAGGAAATAGAGGAAAGAACTAGGAGGCAAAGGGCAATTATAGAGGTCTAAATACAGGAATGTACATATGTAAATATATTTATATAGGATGATGGGGAAATAGATCTACATGCATATATTTACAGGTTTAGTATTAAGGCAGCAGATGGACATTGGACCTCCACTCAAGTACTTGCTCAATGCAAGAACACTTTGTTCTATCAAATTGGCATTCCATGATGCACACCTTCCCGACACAATTGCTGAAGACACAGCAGCTGCATAAACAAATATGGTAAAGAAAGCTGACGGTGCCCAGCTATCAAAAGAGATAGCGTCTGGGGTCTTAAAGACTTGAAGATAAACAAGTGGCCATCTAGCTCAGTCACCTGTGTGCCTGCAAAAGCTAGATAGTGAATAAAGAACAAAAAATAACTGATGCACTTGATGAAGATCGAATGTGTCATGAATTGCCAGAAGAATAAAGAATCTGTCTTTGAAGTAGTGCAGCCAGAATGCTTCTTAGAAGTGACTACAGGGAGGTTTTGTCTCCTTTACTTTGGACATGCCAGGAGAAAGGCATTATGCTCGGTAAAGCAGAGGGGCAGTGAGCAAGAAGGCTCTCGATAAGCTGGCTTGACAAAGATGCTCAACCAGCAATGATCGTGAGTCTGGGCAGGACGGGGCAGCGTTCTGTTCTTTTAGACATAGGCCTGATCCTAGTAGGTGTGGACGCGACAGCACTAAGAACAATGGTAAGTGACATGGAAGAGCTTCTCATGTGTGTACTGGCCGCTTAGATATCCTCTTTGGCGAAATGTCTGTTCAAGCCCTTTGCCCATATCTGGATTGCGTTGTTTGTTTTTTTATTGTTACGTTGATGGAGATATATTTTTAATATCAGATGTATGACTCCTGAAATTTTTCACCCAATCCGTAGAGCGCCCCTTCCCTTGTTGAGAAAGTCCTTTGAAGACCCAGCAAGTGCTTTAAATTCTCTTGATTTCAGCAAGTTCAGTGTGTCATGTGTGTGTTGCAGGTTGTTAATAAGCCTTCCTCCAACCCTGCCTTCCTATAAGTCAGCTTCTCTGGTGATTTGTTCAGCATACAGCTTGAACAAGGGTGGTGAGAGGATACAACCCTGTCACTGTTCCTGATTTTAAACCATGCAGAATTCCCTTGTTCTGTTCACACAACTGCTTCTCGATCCACGTACACGTTCCCCATGAGCTATGAAGTGTTCTGGAAGGCCCATTCTTCTCAGGGTTGTCCACACAGTCACAGGCCTTTCCACAGTCAAAGAAACACAAGTAAACATCTTTCTGGTATTCTCTGCTTGCAGTCAAGATCCATCTGACATCAGCAATGATATCAAAGGACACCGAAGGTGGTCCACGCCCTCTTCTGAATGAACCTGTGGCAGCTCCCAGTCAATGTACTGCTGCAACCTTTGTTGGATGATCCTCAGCAGGGGTGACATTTCAGGTGGTTCATATAAAACCTCAAAATGGCCTTCACGTGGGCTTATTCTCTCAGAGTAGTTTAAGCAGGAGAGGGAAATGAGTTTGCTAGAGAATTGTTTATGTTACGTGTAACTTACACGAGTGTGTGTGTGTGTGTGTGTGTGTGAGGTGTCATCAGAAGCTGACATCGTGAAGGGAATATTCACAGCAGCAGAACCACAAGAGAGGGTTATTCTGCTGTTTTCATAGGAAACGCCAGGGGCACATGAACTACTACTTTAATTTCAAATGACAAATAGCTTTCATGCCTGATACTGAGTTTATACCTTGCAATGCATTCTAATGAGTGTAACTGTCAAAAATTTGTGCATTGGGGGGAGGGCATTACATTCTAGATGCCCCTTTCCTTGATGTTAATATTCAACTTCTCCATACATAAACAAAAGTATTTTTTTCTCTGAGTTAAACATGTCCTTTCAGTTAAATAATGGAATTTATGGCACCTTTGTCCTTGCAATTCAGCGTGACTATCACCAAATCCAGCAGATATAATTCATTTTCTTTAAAAAAAATTTTTATTGGGGGCTCATACAACTCTTATTACAATCCATACATACATCGGTTGTGTAAAGCACATTTGTACACTCATTACCCTCATCATTCTCAAAACATTTGCTCTCCACTTAAGCCCCTGCCATCAGTTCTTCTTTTTGCTCCCTCCCTTCCTTCTCCCCCTCCCTCATGAACACTTGATAATTTATAAATTATTATTTTGTCTTATCTTACACTGTCTGACGTCTCCCTTCACCCACTTTTCTGTTGTCCATCCCTCAGGGAGGAGGTATTTTGTAGATCCCTGTAATCGATTTCCACTTTCTATCCCATCCTCCCTCGACCCTCCCGGTATCCCCCCTCTCACCACTGGTCCTGAAGGGATCATCCATCCTAGATAGATTCCCTGTGTTTCCAGTTCCTATCTGTACCAGTGTACATCTGGTACTAGCCAGATTTGTAAGGTAGGATTGGGATCATGATAGTGGGGGGTGGGGGGGAGTGGAGGAGGAAGCATTTAGGAGCTAGAGGAAAGTTGTATGTTTCATTGTTGCTACACTGCACCCTGACTGGCTCGTCTCCTCCCCATATAATTCATTTTCATCCACTACTCTAGAATCGGTAGGTGTCATGACTTTGAACTCCCTGGTGCTCTCGGTGTAAAGCTTGCCTGTGTAACTTTCATTGCTTCTTATGAGGCATGTCATTTTCACACCAGGGAGGAAGGGTTGTCTCTCTCCTTCATTACCTCATTGCATCTCTGGTTTAAATAGCAAACAAAAAATCTATCCATTTTTATCCCCTCGTATGAAATATTTTTCTTCTTCTTCTTCTTCTTCTTCTTCTTCTTCTTCTTCTTCTTCTTCTTCTTCTTCTTCTTCTTCTTCTTCTTCTTCTTCTTCTTCTTCTTCTTCTTCTTCTTCTTCTCCTCCTCCTCCTCCTCCTCCTCCTCCTTCTTCTTCTCCTCCTCCTCCCTTCCTCCTCTTCCTCCTCCTCCTCCTCCTCCCTCTCCTCCTCCTCCTCCTCCCTCTCCTCCTCCTCCTCCTCCTCCTCCTCTCCCCCCTGTCCATTTTGCTGTGTTTCTAGTCCTGAACTATTTGGACTGACGTTAGAAGAAGGTGTCCTGGTACATTGTTTTCTTGTGTCACTTTTCAGACTGGCCACCAAGGGGAGTCATAGGAGCAGTGACCGCTGTGTAGGCTAAGACACCAGGTGAGCATACCTCCCGTGCTTAAGAAAGAGGCACGATGCCTCTTGTATTGGACTTTCTGTATAACCCAGCCAGGACAGCACGTATGAATGTCAACTCATTTTTCTTTCCTCTATTTGTTTACTGCCCAGAAATAAACAGTGAGCTTCATTCAAAGTCAGAAACCTACTGAAACTGGGGGAAGGTTGGAAATGAAGTGAGCGTCCCTATGCCCAAATGATGGAAGAAACTAATTGTAGCTGGAAATAGTCCACGTCCCCTCATGTGGAAAAGACAGCCTTTGACTGGCTTCAATCAAAATGGACTTCAAGGGAAGGAAGGTGGCAGTGAGGACAGCAGGCCACCACCATCAGGACTGAGGAGGCTATAGTTTCCCGTTCTCCTGGGGCTCAAGGAGATTGACATGCTCTGCAGACTCCCCTGCTGGGAGCACCCCTGCCCTCTGGGTGTGTCCTACATGCCCTCCCAGCCATGCAGGTGCTGGCGTTCCCAAGGTCGGTGGAGAAGTTTCTAGAAGAGCTCTCCTGAGGGATCTAGGGAGACTTTACTCACGCCACCAGTAATCCAAGATCACTCCCTCCCTGTTTGATCATTTTTGTGGGCCCTTTTGTGAAATCCCTCTGCTGTGGTTACCATACAGTAACTTGACCTACTAATCATATAGAGATACTTCATCTGCTTGCGCTCGGGTTTTCCAATCCCCCGCTGGCCACCGAAGGGCTTTGCTGTTGACAGCAGACTAGCTGGAAGATCTTTGGCCCATAGTGTTCTCTATGGAGAGACTAGCCTTTGAATGACTTTTAAAACTGATTTGAATAAATGACACGGTCTGTGCTTTGCTTATGGGAGCAAACACATTATGGTCAAGCTGACGGCACCAACTCCTGGTAAACCTGTGTGTCAGAGAACTCTGTTCCCCAACATTTTCCCCAAAGTTGATGGCCAGGCATTTCTTCCCAGGTGCTTCTGAGAAGACTCAATCTGCAGGCTTTCAGTTCTCAGCGGAGAATGAACTGTTTGTACCTTGTGGTAGTTACATAATTTCATGTCACCTTAATAAGTAAGTGTAGGGGTGGAGTGAGCCTATCAATCAGGTCACAGCCTGATGATACCTCCTTGTGGGCGTGGCTTCTCATGAGGATTCTGGGAATTTCCTCTCTTTCTCCCTGGAGGCGAGAAACACACTCTCTGCTTCACCTTCCTGTTGGCGAGCCGTGTGAAACCACACTGAGACCCGAGCCAGCCCTGTGGTGCTTCCATCTCCCTGTGGTGCTTCCACAAGACCTTTCACCCACTGACCTGTGATCTTCCCGCATCATTGTATGTGGCTACGTAAGTCTGAAAAGCATCTATGGACTAGTATTGGACTTACAAGCTAAGTCAGGCTTAAGGACTTGATCTGGACCAGGCTGGGATGTTTCCTTGATACACAATTACTCTTTAATAGAAAGCTCTTTCGTATACATATGAGTGTCCCTGGATTTGTTTCTCTAGTCTACCCAGCCTAATAAATACCCCTGCCCCCAGGAACCTGTCTGTTTATAGATACCCAAAGTCACTGAGTTCATTACAACTCATCTTACCCTATCTATAGGGTTTCTGAGACTCTAAATCTTGATGGGAGCCAATCAAACAAACGCAAACTCACTGCCATCCAGTCAATTCTGACTCGCAGTGACCCTAGAGACAGGATAGAAGTGCTCCGGTAGGGTTCCAAATGGTCAGTCTTTAGCGGCGTAGAAAGCCTCATCTTTTTCCCGCCTAGAGGATGATGGTTTCGAACTGCTGACCAGCTTAGTAACCCTATGTATAGCCAGTACAGCACCAGGCCTCCTACGGAGCAAATAGTGCTAGAAATGGAAAGATTCTGGCCTGTGAATAGGATATACAGGGTTTGTACTGGCTCTGGCCTGAGTTGTAAAAATGGGAAGAGTGGGCTGTCCAAGTGGCCAGGATTCCCCACTAAAGAGCCAGGCTGACCAGGCTTTCCCTCTCGACTGCTCCGTGTATTAGCCGACTGACTTTAGATAAATGACTATCGTGAGTTATTTTCAAGCTTTAATAAGATAATGTACGTGAAACCCTTCACGTCATCCTTGGAATACAATAAGCACTCATTACATGAGAGTTATTATAATAATTATGATAATGATTATAATTATTAAAGGTCTATTAGGACCTATTTTAAAAACAACTCTAAAATGTGATAGCTTAACTCTGAAGTATTGTGATCAGTTGCCAGGAACGAGCCTGCACGGTTGAGTCTGTGCTTTTTAAGGGGATTTTAAAAATAGACGGGTATCAAGCAGAACTTTGCAGAGTGTTTAGATATGCTGCACGACAGTAATAGATTCTGCAAACACAGTGATGATAGGCATGGTTGTAAACGCAGCCAAACGCCCGTTTCCTTTTTTGTCAATAAGCATAGTTCCCTAATGCACTTGGCCAGTTGTGTGTGTGTGTGTGTGTGTGTGTGTGTGCATTCGTTCAGCTTCTGTCTGGCAATTGAAAGCTTTTTTCTTGTAGCCCATAAATTAAGTCCAGAGTAAAGTGTAGACATTTCTCCTGTAGCACTCTCTGGATCGTTCCAGCATCTGCCCCTCCAGAAGTCAGAATCACCTGTTTCAGGAACCACTGATGTAACACAGTTAGAACATCTTCCGGGATTAAAACTGGGAGTGGGCAGCAGCAATATGAGTGTGAACAGAGAGAGAGAAAGAGATCTGGTACTGCAATTGCCTCATTTACATATGAAAGGTAGACAATGAAAAAGAATTGATGCCTGTGGATTTTGGCTCTCTTGGATTTGTATTCATTTTCTTCGGCTTCAACTTGAACTTAGATGTGAGCAGTTGGTGCTCTGCTCCACAGTCACTCCCTGGCCTTGTGGTGACTGCTGGCACTGACTTCTGCATCATCGCTTTGAACAACGTAGTCAGTTTTCCGCTGCCCACCTCTCACACACAAAGGAGGCAACTGACAATACCAGGGCTTGAGTGAAGTGCACCTTAGTCCTCAAGATGGATTCTGCTTTTTTAATACTTTCAAGAGAACTTGTGCAGCTAATTGGTCCTAATACATCATTTGATTTCTTTCCAGAGGCATTAATTGTAGAGCTGAGTAACAGGAAGTCCTGGACAACTTCAGACTTTCCACCATTTATCACATTATTGCTTACTGCCCTGATGAATCCCCTTTCTTTGGAGCAGGTACAAAGAGAGATCTCTTCCGGTAGCAAGGTCTTTGGCCTAGATCAGTAAGTTCTTCCAGCATTGTTAAAACATCTCACTTGGTATTCTGTCATTTCCTGGACCCTTATTTATCTCCAATGCTGTAAGTGCAGCTTGGACTCCTTCCTTCAGTGCCATTGGTCCTTGATCAGATGCTACCTCTTGGAATAGTTGTTGGTCTACCGATTCTTTTTGATACAGTGACTCTGTGTGTTCTTTCCACCTTCTTTTGACGCTTCCTGCATTATTCAGTATTTTGCCTATAGTCTCCACCAGAATTGCAATCAAGTTGGTTCCAATGCCTAGTGCCCCTACACAGAGCAGAGGGAAACCCTTTGCACACCACCCTCCCCACCCTGCGCCCTCCTCATGATCATTGCTCTGCTGGGAGCCAGTGCTGTGGGCACCGTGTCAATCCGTCACAATGAGGATCATCCTCTTTTTTGCTGACATCCCACTTTTTTAAGCACGATGGCTATCCCTGGGGACTGACGTCTCCCGAAAACATGTCCAGAGTACATGAGATGAAGAAATGCCATATCAGGAACATTCTGACTGGATTTCCTTGAAGACAGATTTGTCTGCTCTTCTGGGAATCCAGGGGACCTTCAGCATTCCTTGCCAGCACTGTAACGCTAATGCACCTATGTTTCTTCCTTCTTCTTTGTGTAGCCTTCCATGCATAAGAGACCATTAAAAATGGTACATTATGAAGTAAATGTGGTGAAGAAAGCTGATGGTGCCCGGCTATCAAAAGAGATAGTGTCTGGGGTCTTAAAGGCTTGAAGGTGAACAAGCGGCCATCTAGCTCAGAAGCAACAAAGCCCACATGGAAGAAGCACACCAGCCAGTGCGATCACGAGGCGCTAAAGGGACCAGGTATAAGGCATATATATATGCCATAGTGAATGAAGGGGGAAGTGCAGAGTGGAGACCCAAAGCCCATTTGTCGGCCTCTGGAGATTCCCTCACAGAGAGGTTTAGGAGAGGAGATGGGTCAGTCAGGGTGCGATGTAGTACCCATGAAGAACACAGCTTTCCCCCAGATCCTGGATGCTTCCTCCCCCCAACTACCATGATCCGAATTCTACCTTGCAGGACTGGATAGGGCAGAGGTTGTACACTGGTACATATGGGAGCTGGAGGCACAGGGAATCCAGGGTGGATGATACCTTCAGGACCAGGGGTGTGAGGGGCAATACTGGGAGAGTAGAGGGTGAGTGGGTTGGAAAGGGGGAACCGATTACAAGTATCCACATGTAACCTCTTCCCTGGGAGACGGACGGCAGAGAAGGGGGGGAAGGGAGACTCCAAATAGGGTAAGATATGACAAAATAACAATCTATAAATTATCAAGGGCTCATGAGGGAGGGGGGACCGGGGAGGGAGGGGAAAAAAAGAGGACCTATTGCAAAGGGCTTAAGTGGAGAGCAAATGCTTTGAAAATGATTAGGGCAAAGAATGTACGGATGTGCTTTATACAATTGATGTCTGTATATGTATGGATTGTGATAAGAGTTGTATGAGCCCCTAATAAAATGTAAAAAAAAAAAAAAAGGGTACATTATGGCATGAGTCAGGTGCCCTAAGTGTTCAAAATTACATCTTTGCTCTTTAACCCTTGAAAGTGGTCCTGGGCAACAGATTTGCCTCCTGCAATGTATCCTTTGATTTCTTGACTGCTGTTTCCGTGGGTGGTGATTGTGGGTCCAAGTTAAATGAAGTCCTTCATAGGATCAATATTTTCTCGTGTATCACGATGCTGTCTATTGGGCCATCTGTAAGGATTTTGGTTTTCTTGACATTGAGTTTCAATCCATACAAAAGGCTGCACTCTGATTCATCAGCAAGGGCCTCAATTCCTCTGTTCAGCAAGTGAGGTTGTGTCATATGCACATTGCAAGTAGTGAGCCTTCTGCGCAACGCGGTGCCATGTTCTTCTTCATGGGTAAGTATGGTGAGAGACTGCAATTTCTCTGCTTCTCTATTGTTCTCAGGTAGTGCCGAGTCAGCTTCAACTCACAGCGAGCCTGTGTACAACAGAATGAAACACTGCCCAGTCCTGCGCCATATTCACAATGGTTTCTTTATGTGATAGACTATAACTCATTACGCTGGAGAAGCAGAAAACACGGAGCACAACACTAAGTCTTCCATATTCTTGAACAGTTTTGATGTAGTGCTCTAGGCTAGGTGTCCTAGGTTGGATTCTCCAGAGAAACAAGACCAATGATGCTTGCATGTGTTGTCTCTAGAAAGAGATTTATATCAAGAAATGGCTTACATCGTTGTGGTGTCACTCCAATCCGGTTCTAGCCAGGGTAGTCTACTGATAGCTCTTGGGATCGGCAGGTGATGCGACAGAAGATTGAAGAAGCAGACCACGATGACAGAGCAGAGACAGCAGAGGACGCAGGCTGGTAAATGAGATGCAGAGGTCCAATTCACAGCTCCTGGAGCCAGCAGGCGATCCAACAGGAGCCCCAGGAACCAGACACAAGTTCCAGCTCTGACAGAAGGGCAAAGGGCCAAAGAGGATCCAACTCTTCCAGGTCTCTCTCTTTTTCTGTCTCACTATTATACAAAGAAAAGGCTTATTTTTTATTTGATCTTTTATTTTATTATTATATTTTAATCGTTTTATTAGGGGCTCATACAACTCTTATCACAATCTATACAAACATCAATTGTGTAAAGCACATTTGTACATTCATTGCCCTCATCATTCTCAAAACATTTGCTCTCCACTTAAGCCCCTGGCATCAGTTCCTCTTTTTTCCCCTCCCTCCCCGCTCCCTCCTCCCTCATGAGCCCTTGATAACTTATAAATTATTATTTAGTCACATCTTGCCCTGTCCGATGTCTCCCTTCACCCACTTTTCTGTTGTCTGTCACCCAGGGAGGAGGTCACATGCAGATCCTTGTAATCGGTTCCCCCTTTCCAGCCCACTCTCCTTCTATCTTCCCAGTGTTGCCACTCACATCACTGGTCCCGAAGGGATCATCCGCTCTGGATTCCCTGTGTTTCCAGTTCCTATCTGTACCAGTGTACATCCTCTGGTCTAGCCAGAATTTGGATCATGATAGTAGGGGTGCGGGGGAAGGAAGCATTTAGGAACTAGAGGAAAGTTGTATTTTTCATCATTGCTACATCACACCCTGACTGTCTCGTCTCCTCCCCGAGACCCCTCTGCAAAGGGGATCTCCTAAAAAAGGCTTATAATGCCAAGGAGGTGTCATCAGACGGTGCTGCACTTGGTATATTGAGCTTCACCCCTACCCTTACCCGGCGGTCTAGTTGACATAATCTCCAACCATCCCCAGGTGTTGGCCGACGGCAGCCCACAGAACAGATGCAGGCTGTTTCTATGCCACTCGCTAGCTGAGTGGTTTTTATGTGTGTGGTTTCTGACTTACAACTGTTTTCAAGTTATAAAGAACCACTGTTCTTGACAAGTATGAAGGACCATCTGCTTTTGTCTTTTACTTTTGAACATCTTATCCTTAGTGAAATGTACTACGTGCCGTGTTGAAATGAGCAATTTGCTGATGGTGTCACTCTCGGACGTGCGAAGATCAGATTTATGAAGACACTAATCAAAGGCAATGATAATGAAAACTAAAAAATGATATTTGACCTGTCCAATATGTCAGATGGAGTCCTCAAGAAGAACAAGCGAGTTTACCTTGAAAGAAGTACAACCAGAAAGCTCCTCAGAGGCCAGGATGGTGAGATTTCATCTCACATACTTTTGACTTGTTATCAGGAGATGCTAGTTCCCTAAAAAGGACCTCAGGCTTCGTAAAGAAGAGAAACAGTGAAATAGAGAAAGACCCTCCTTGAGATGGATGGACACAGTGGCTGCAGCACTGGGCTCACACATAACTGCCATTGAGGATGATGCAGGAGCGGGCGGTGTTTCATTCTGTCGTGCACAGAGTCTCTCTGAGTTGGAACCAACTCCACTGCCCCTGGCAACAAGAATGGCCGCCATATGTGAAAGAAGCAACTGAGTTTTTAAGCTTTTGTGCATGCAAATTTCAAGTCACACGTGTGACTGGGCTACAATGCTGGACAGTGCAACTCTAGATTCTACAAGATGTCCGTGAAGAATTAGACAAAATAATCTAGCTCTGGTAACGCAGGGGATCCGCGAATCTCTCAGATGGCTGTTAAAATGATCCAACGGTGAAATCTGTGATAGGTAAAAAGCCATGATGAAATTTGTGACAAGCCAGCCTAGATTCAGGTTTATTATGTAGGACTTCATGTTGCAACGATGTGGCATCCAAATATCATTGCAAAATTTGTTTCTTGCTAGTACAGTCTTTTTAGTATCAGTCATAGCTGAGCTTTCTCCTAACAAAGAAATAACTCTAAGCAAGAGAGTTGATGGTGATTGTCTGTACCACGTTTTGATCGGCGAATTAACGAGTTGAACAAATCTCTGGAGCTCGTGGGCCAAGACCAGGGAAGAACACTGCAGGAAGAAGAAATAGTCCACAGCAGGGTTGTGTGATGACAGAGGGCTGGAGTGGGAAGAGGAGGATTGTGGGAATACTAAAAGGAAAGAAAGGTGAGGACAAGCTAAATCTTTCTCCTTACCAAAAAAAAAAAAAAATTATGGTGACTTGGGTGAAGGTTTACAGAGCCGATCATCAGTTTGACATTCACCTTCAACTATGTTGACACACTTTGGTTCGTGTCGCTCATGACAATCCCCTCGATGTGACACCACTTGGCCCACGTTCCCCTTGTGTCCGGTTTCCAGTCACCTTCTTTCTCCACTCTCTGAACCTGACCTGGGGTAAATGCTGCCCTGCTGGTCTCCCGGGGTTGATTCTTCTCAGGTGTGCTACCTCCCGAGTGTTAATGTTGTTGGGCTATATATCGCGCGATGGGGGTGGGTTCATTTCCAGACTGAGGGGTGACTGAGAAGCAGGGTCTCTGTCTGGGGAGAGAGCTCAATCTGGCAGGGTCTTTTAGGCTCCAGGGATTTTTCTTGATCAGGCCAAGTGTACATCAGAGGGGGGAATCAACTGACAAGGTTTTAACTATTCAAGCCACTATCTGCCCAACCATTGATTTGTCTGCCTGAAGCTCCAGGAGGAGAGGAAGCTCCAGGAGGAAGCTCCAGGAGGAGAGAAACTTTGACTTGCTCACTGCAAGGCCTTCAAGCCCCTGGAGGTGTTCAAAGATTACTTGTTGAATGGATGGATGAGGGATGGACATGAAGACTCCTTCTTTTTGATCATGTTATCGGGGGCTTTCACAGATATTATAGAAATCATAAATCAATTATATTAAGCGAACTTGTACAGATGCTGCCATCATCATTTTCAAAACATTTTCTACTTGAGCCCCTTGATATCAGCTCTTCTTTATTCCCTCCCACCCTACCATCCTTGTCAACCCTTAGTAAATTATATATATATTTTTTTTCTTTCCATATCTTACCCCATCCAATACATCTCTTCACCTACAGTTTTGTAATTTGTTCCCCTTGAGGAGGGTTATACATCCATCATTGCTATCAGTTTCCCCTTTGCCCCCTCCCCCATTCCCATACCCTCATGGAATCATTACTCCCATTACTGGTTCTGGGGGGTTTATCTATCCTGGATTCTGTGTGCTGAAGGTGCTTACCTGTACCAATGTACATATGCCAGACTAGCCAGATATCTGAAGTCAAACTGGGGCCATGAGAGTGTGGGCAGGAAGCATTAAAGAGCTAGAGGAATGTTGTGTGTTCTGTTGGTGCTGTACCGCACCCTGGATGAGTCTGTCCCTTCCATGTTTCCCTTCTGTGAGGGAATGTCCAGCTACCAACAGATGGGCTTCGGGTCTCCTTGACAACAACAGATTGTTTGTTTTTGATCTCCTGATACCTGATCCCATCGACACCTCCTGATCACACAGGCTGGTGTATTTCATCTACGATGGCGTCTGAGCCAGCCCACAGACTTGGATTCGAGACCTAGGACTAGCACTTCATGTTCTACCACTTGGAATAAATGCTTCCTACTCTCCAAAAATGGCTACCAGTTGTTTCCATCTTCCACTTCTTCTCCCACCACAGGTATCTACAAGGAGCTGTGCTGCTCTTTCACCCAGAACCAACCTTTCCAGGGCCAATGACATATACCTTCACTTTTGTGCTTTCCTGGGGCAGGAAGGAGCAGACCAAGACAGCTGGGGCAAGACTAAAAGGACGAAGTAGTGGCTGCCGCCCAGCTGCACCATTTTGAAGCCAACCCCCCAAGGGTACACACAGGTGCCTGCTGCCAGGTGAAGAACTGGGCCCTCTTCCCAGCACTGCACGGAAGGGCCCTGTGTGCGGAGGAGGAGCGTTCGGCTGCTCACGGACGAGTCTATGGTTGGGAACCACTAGCCTTGCACTGACAGCCTTGGAGGCCCAGTGGGGCAGCTCTACTCTCCCAGGGGGTCACTATGAGTCGGGATTGACATGCGCGTAATGGGCTTGGCACGCAGCATAGCCGGAGCCCTCCTGGCACAAGTGGTGAAGGGTTCCGCTGCTAATCCAAAGCTCGGTGGTTTGAGGCCACCCAGCGGCTCTGAAGAGGAAAGGCCTGGCATCTGTTGCTGGAAAGATTACAGTCAACAAAACCTTACGGGGCAGTTTGACTCCGCCACATGGGGTAGCATGAGTCAAAGGGGCTCCATGGCACCTACCACCGACAACCACACTTCATAGGCTTCTTCTGGAGGGCTAGCCCACCCGTTGCGGGTGCCACGTTGTTAAACTCACCTGGTGAGCTTGATATTCATTTCTGACTTTAGAGGGGAGAATCATACAAGTGGGAATGTTTTTTTGTTAAGTCTGTCTCAAAGGTGACATAGGTCACTACAACCACCACCACCTCTGGAGGTCCAATGCAGAAAAGAGACTGTGGATTAAGAAGCTCATGGTCTGGTTTGACTCCGAGCTTGTGACTTGGCATGTGCTGAGACTTGGGCTATTCATCTAGCTAGCGATAGGAATAATAATCCTGTTCTACCCATCTCTCTGAGCTGTTGGGGTGAGGGGGCTCTTGAAATAATAATAGGGGCATGCTTTGTCAATGATTCAGTATCCCACCTTACGTAGAGATTGATGGGCATAGAATCAAATGCAGCATTTCTCAAATGCCTGATAAAATGAACACATGGCCCAGGAAGGAGTGAGACATGCAGAGAAGTGAGAAAGGCACCTCCGAGTACACATTTGGACTTTGTGTTTCTACAGAGACGAGGAGCACCACACCGATTGCCTGTAGAGGGATGCTCTGTCTGCTGTTATGGTAGGTTTTCATGGCACAGGCAAATTGGCGACGTGGAGCTATTTCACTTATCTACTAACCAAAAGTATAAACAGAGTGTTCTAGAAGCCAGGGTGATGAAATTGTCTCTCACATACTTTGGACATGCTGTCAAGTGGGACCAGGCTCTGGAGAAAGACATAATGCTTCGGAAAGACCAGGCTCTGGAGAAAGACATAATGCTTCGGAAAGACCAGGCTCTGGAGAAAGACATAATGCTTCGGAAAGGAAAGGGTCAACAGCAAAGAGGAAGACCCTCGAGGAGACAGATTGTCACCCTGACTGCAACCCTGGCACTCAACCCTCACGGGTTGGATGGCTACGACTGGGCGCGGGTTCATTCTGTGGCGGCTCAGTTGGAACCCACTCCACAGCCTGGAGGACAGTTGCACAACCCAGGCATATGGACTCAGCCCATCATGATATGTGACATTCTGGCTCTCCAGAAGAATGTGCTATTCAAAAATGGCTCATTTACCCAAGTCTCAGAGGAGAAGCTAGTCTCCAGAGTTAATAGCCCACGCAAACCACGGCCTCGTCTGCCCTAAAACCAGAAGAACTAGGTGCCGCCTGGCTGCCACTGCTGACCTTTCTGGTCCGAGCCAGATTGATGGATTGTGATACGAGGGAGAAAAATGCAGAACAGACTCCAAATCCCAGCAAGTGAGAACGAGAGACTGATGTGGACTGACCGAAGGACTCCTTGAGAAAATCCCCCGGAAATATCCTTAAAAACTTGAAGAGAAGCTATTCTTGGAGATTGCCTTCTATCAAAAGGATGGATTGGCACGAAACATGATCTGGGAGTGCCGTCCACCACTGAAGAAGGAGGAGGAGGAGGAGGAGGAGGAGGAGGAGGAGGAGGAGGAGGAGGAGGAGGTGGAGGAGGAGGAGGTGGAGGAGGAGGAGGAGGAGGAGAAGGAGGAATCTATATGAGGCCTCAAGGTCAGCAGTTATTCTCAAACAAAGATGGAATCGGAACCGCCAGGACACAATGAAGGAGACTGGTGACACGCTGAGAAAGCTAGAGCTGGTGTCACGGGACAATTTGTGCAGAAATTGTCCATTTTGAACCTACATTGCTGGGTAAATGTTCATTGAAAACACAATAATATATATGTATATATTTTAGAAATCATTTTATTGGGGGTTCTTACAGCTCTTGTAATATTCCATACATCAGTTGTATCAAGCACATGTGTACGTATGTTGCCATGATCATTTTCAAAACATTTTCTTTCTATTTGAGCCCTTGGTTTCAGGTCCTCCTTTTTTCCCTCTCTCCCTCACCCTCGTGACCTCTTGATAAATTATAAAATATTATTATTTTCATATTTTACACCATCTGCTCTCTCCTTTCACCATGTTTCGGTTATTTGTCCCCCTTGGAGGGGGAGTGTTATATATCAATCATTGCAATTAGGTCCCCCTTCTCCCCTCACCTCCCCCCTACCCTCTACTCCCATTACTATTCCAGGGGGCAGGGTAATCTGTCCTAGAGTCCGTGTGTTGAGAGCTCTTATCTGTACCAGTGTACATGCGCCTGTCTAGCCTGGTTTGTAAGGTAGACCTGGGGTCATGATAGTTGGAGGGAGGAAGCATTAAAGAACTAGAGGAATGTTGTGTGTTTCGTTGGTGCTATACTGAACCCTAAATATTTATATATTTTTAATGACTGCTAAGTCCAATGGCAAAGAACTCTTGCCAATTGATGGTGTTGTGGAACACGTTGGGCTGCTAGCCACAAGGTCCACTGTTTAAAATGACCGGCTATTCCGTGGGAGAAATCTAATGGCCTTCTCCTATAAACCAGAAACTCACAGGCGCTGTTCTACCCTGTCATAGGAGTGAGCATCGACTTGATGGCAGTGAGCTTGGTGTTAGCTTTGGAAGTCAATTGGCACAACAAATAGTCCACAAAGCCCTTGCTCTACCTCATACTTGCATGTACTGCCTGGGGTCTTAAAAGCTTGTGAAGAGCCATCTAGGGTACAACCATTGGTCTCTCCCAGTCTGGAGGAAAGGAGAGAAAATCAAGTTTGTGTGGACACAGTTCAATGGACTACTTGACCATGGGAACCTCAGTGGCCACACGTCTGATTCCAGGAGCACTAGAGGGTGCTCAGCTACCCTGCTCTGAAAGGAAGGTTACAAGGTCCAGAACAGAGTGTGAAAAAAATGTGGAACAAAACTAAAATATCTTTTTAAAAAAACAACTAAAATATGTTTCTTAAAAGACCCAGCTTACTGATCAATAGAGATTACTAAACACCACTCCCCTCCCCTAAGGCACCCTTCAGGTCTGGAAATACACTCACTCCCAGGGCTCAATTTTCAGCCAGACAGCAGACAAGTCTGTAAGGAAAACAGTACCATTAGGGAGGTAAGCACAACTCAGAATAATTATCCATTCGAGATCAAAAGGATAGCAAGGACAAATTCAATCGGAAAGATGGTGGAATAGAAAGAAGAAATGCAAAGAAAGAATGGGATAAACGATGCTACACTGTGAGCATTACAATCAATTATATGAAACAAACCGTGTATGGATGAGGGAGAGGAAAACTGATCTGCTCTTCACCCTTCACCCAATTGACAATAAAAAGTTAAAACAACAGCATTGCTTTATTGTACACATGGGCCGATGTAAATTAAGTGTGCATCCAGAAGTACTTTAAGTATGGACTCCCCAGAATTTTAACCGAGACAAATCATTTAATTAAGATTAGCGTGGAAAGTACACTGTTATGAAAGAGAATGTCATCACCTTTGTTCAAGGGCATTAGAGACGTGCAAGGACTGCTCATTGGTCTGCAAACATACACGTGCTGTGTTCACCTAGCAAAGTGGCGGAACTGAGCTGGTGTCGTGAAAAAGAGCAGGTGAAACCCCTAAGACAGAAAAACTTGACATCACATAGGATTAATCGCTCTCCAAGTCTCTGCTCACACACTAAAAAGACTAGGAAGGAAAGAAGAAAGACTTGATACTATCAGAGGTTGGTGGGGAGGGGTGCCTAAAACTGTGTTGTAGCGTTGAGTCCAAGAATTAAATAAGTAGGTAACCCTGTTGTGCTGAGTGACACTCCAATAAAGTCTTCCTACTGTATTCTACTATTCCGTTTCCAAAGGGTTATCAGCCAGTTTGGGACTGAGCCATGGACTTGGCATCTTTCTGAGGCACTCATTACATGACTCAGTAGCTCCTTCTGCAGGACATGGACGGGGAGAGAGGTGGGGCCCCCGCCTGCCATGGAGGTGTTGATTTCAGCAGTACCTAGGCTAGGATCCGCGCCCAAGGATGGGTTTGAACGCTATCAAAGGCTTGCCTTTATCTGTCAATTTCAAGTGTCTATGATATCCAGAGTGGAGCCCTGGTGGTGTAGTGGGTTCCAAATTGGGCTGCTAACCTCCAGGTCAGCGGTTCGAAAGCACCAGCAGCTCCAGGGGTGAAAGATGAGGCTTTTACTGTCGTAAAGATTTGCAGTCTTGGTAACCGCCAGGGGCAGGTCAGCTTTGTCCTGTAGAGTTTCTCTGAGAAGAATCTACTGGATGTCAGTGAGTGAGTGAGTGAGTGAGTGAGTGAGTGAGTGAGTGAGTGAGTGAGCGAGCGAGCGAGCGATAGCCCTGTAGTAACTGGGTGGTACAAATGATTTAAGAGCTCAACTGCTAAAAAACAAAACAAAGTTATAGCCGTTACAAACCCCAAGGAGAGCAATTCGCTCGGCAAGACACGGAGTTGCCATGAGCCAGGGTCAACTCAAAGCAGGCAAGTTGTTTGGCTTGGGGCTCACATTACCCCATTGAAGCCTGCCTGTTTGTGGGGTTTCAGAGAGGCGAACGGGAGCTATAGATTTCTCCACGTTGCTTGCTGATGTGCAAGCCCACACTTAGCTGTGTGAGTGCTCACAGGTTTGGCGGTGGCCTCCGTGGCTTTTCATGTACACTCGAGCCATCTAACACATGATGCCTGTGAAATAGAATATCCACATTATACAAATTACCATAATCAGTGCCTGACAGATTTTCGCAAAATCTTCGTCGATAACATCCTTCGGTGTCCTGAGACATTTTACAAAGAAGCATTGTCAGTGTTTTAGAGAGAAGGGAAAATGAGATTGCTATCTATCCTATTTCCTCCATTCTAGTATTGCATGTGCTTGGAGCCCAACCAGATTTCTAACGGGTTTAAAATGTCAGCCGGTACGTACTGAATATATAGCAGAAGCAAAGATGAAATTTCCTTCTCCTTACTCAGATAAGCCGGGTTCAGATTCCTTTTGAAGGAGAGAGGCAGTCACTGGTTCTAATTCTTTAATCAACGTTGTCATTCTTTAATCAACGTTGTCTTGCCTTGCCCTTTAATTCGTGTCACTTGTATTTATCATATCCATACTGACATCCTTTTGTAAAAGTGTCATTAATGATGAACCTATAAGGAGGGACAGAAAGTTGAATAAGGGCTTTGGGGTGGGGGAGGGGACAGTGGTGATGTGGGGGTGGGTGGTAAAAAGGAGACAATGGCAAGGAGTCCAGCAAGAAAAAGAATGGTTAGAAACCAATTGTGGCAGCAATCATCCAATTCAGCTTGACGCGATTGAACTATGGAATGATATGATCTACGTATGAACTCCCAATTAATAATAACAATATTTTAATTAAAGACGAAGCATCTAATCCCAGGCCTTTGCCTAAAACATGAGAACATTATAAATGAAGGCATCTAAGCAATGCTTTTGGACCCTCTGGAAGTTGAACAAAGAAGGGGCACTTCCCAATGAACATGAACTTGCTTCTGCTGGTCCCTCAACTGCACTCCCCTGCTTGACATTCAAACGTCCAAGGATGACTTCTGTTTGGTGGGAAACAGTTGCTACTCATCCTGGTTTCCAACAAAGCTGCTGAGCTCACAGGTCACTCCCAAGCCCATTTGAGCCTTCTACCTGGTCAAGTTCCAGAGCCGACCAGAAGGTCAGGAAGCCTGGGTTTCCGGGACATTTCTCAGGGCCCTATGAATGGCTGGCAGAGTCTTGCAGACCTCTCCGCTCCTGTCCCCTGTTGATGTGGGCAAACGTCAATCTAGCCAGGTGACCTGAGGCAGACTCGCTTTAAGCAGGGGCTGCGAGCGAGGCCCACCCTCCCATAGCTTTGCCTCGGAACCTTTCTGGACGGCCCAGGGCCACCGGGGGCTGGTGACCGCTGATCGCTGGCCCCCTCCTCTCCTTCCTCATAGAGTTTGGAATGGTGCTCACATTTCTTCAGCTTCGGGTCACGGATGGCCGCACTCCTGGGCCTTCCAGGGCACCACTTAATGACAGAGATGGCATGTGATGTGTGGTGAGTCGGGATTTTACCATTGTCCCTTGACCAGGTGATTTCTGCTCATGGTTTAATTCATGCAAATAAAAGGGATCTGAGGGCACTGCTGTTGTTTGCCATTGAGTTGATTCCAACTCCCGGTGACCCAGGGGCAGTGTAGAACTGCTCTGTCTGGTTTTCAAGGCTGAGAATCTTCCAGAAGAAGACTGCCAGCACTGCCTTCTGTGGTGCCTCTGGGAGGGGTCCAACTAGTGGTTAAGTGCTTCTTCATTCATTGCTCCATCCAAATGACCCAAACCAAACATGCTGCCATCATTGGCTTGCTGGCAACTCACAGCAACCCTGTAGGACAGAATAGGATGGCCCCATGAGCTTCTGAGACTGTAACTCTGACCGAGGCTAGACAGCCCGTCTTTCTCCTGAGGAGCTGCTGGTGGTTTTGAACTGCTGACCTTTTGGATCTCGGCCCAACTCATAGCCATGACACCTCACATTTGTTCCTGAGGTTAGCAGCCCAATAACCTAGGTATTATTTAGCAGGAGTCCCTGAGTGCCGTAAAACATTAGCAAGTCCAGGTGCTAATTGAAAGGTTGGAAGTTCAAGTGCATACAGGGGCATCTCAAAAGAAAGATCCATGAAAGAAAGATCCATGGCTGGAAACCTTTTGAAGCAGAAGTCTAATAGACCCCCGGGCTTGCTCACAGTGGGTATGAAATCAAAGTAACTTCAGGTGTTGCATGTAAAATGTTGCGCCCGTCACCAATTCCATGTGCTGTGGTGATTTTTACAGCAGAAACCAAACTCACTGCCATCGAGTCTGTTCTGACTCATGGGGACCCTAGAGGACAGGGGAGAACTGTCCCTGTGCATTTGTGAGACTGTAACTCCTTTACAGCTCTTACTACAATCCATACATCTAACCATTGCGTCAAGCGCTTTTTACATATGTTGCCATCATCATTTAAAAAATATTTTATTTCTACATGAGCCCTTGGCATCAGCTCCTCATTTTTTCTCTGCCTCTCTCACCCTCCTTCCCTCATGAGCCCTTGATAAGTTATAAATTATTATTTTCATATCTTACATCATCCACTATCTCTCTTCACCCACTTTTTCTGTTGTCCGTCCCTTTGGGAGGGGGTTCTATGTCGATCACTGTGATCAGTTCCCCCTTTCTCCCCCCATCTTCCCCCTACCCTCCTACTCTCATTATTGGTCCTGAAGGGTTTATCTGTCCTGGATTCCCTGTGTTGTAAGTTCTTATCTGCACCAGTGTACATGCTCTGGTCTAGCGAACTTGTAAAGTAGAATCGGGGTCATGATAGTGGAGGAGAGGAAGCATTAAAGAACTAGAGGAAAGTTGCATGTTTCATTGATGCTATATTGCACACTGACTGGCCCCTCTTTTTCCTGTGACCCTTATGTGAGGGGATGTCCAACTGTCTACAAATGGGCTTTGAGTCTCCACTCTGCACTCTCCCCCATTCACATTGATTTGATTTTTGTTCTGGGTCTTTGATGCCTGATACCTGATCCCATGGACACCTCATGATCACACAGGCTGATGTGCTTCTTCCATGTGGGCTTTGTTGTGTCTCAGTTAGATGGCCGCTTGTTTGTCTTCAAGCCTTTAAGACCCCAGACGCTATTTCCTTTTGATAGCCAGGCACCATCAGCTTTCTTCACCACATTTGCTTATGCACTCATTTTGTCTTCAGAAGCGTGTCAGGAAGGTAAGCATCACACAATGCAGGGCTATTAGAACAAAGTGCTCTTGTGTTGAGGGAGTACTTGAGTGGAGGCCCAATGTCAGGCTACTGCCTTAATACTTAACATATAAGTATATGCACATAGATCTATTTCCCTGTCATTATATATAAATGTTGATATATGTAAATGCCTATATTTTGACATCTATAAATGTCCTTTGCCTCCTACGTCTTTCCTCTAGTTCCTTTTATTTTCCTGTTTATCCTGCCTATCTTATGGAGATTGTTTATCCTGCCTATCTTATGGAGATAGACACACAGGGACAATAATAATTATAAAAACAAGACAAAGCAAAACAAAACAACAACAAAAAACAACCACCAAAAAAGAAAAGCCTATAAATAGTTCCAGGCTTGTTTATTGACCTTTAGGAGTGTTTTCTGGTTGAGTCTGGTCATGTGCCACACCCTGGCCCCAAAGTCTGTTTTTAGTATTCCCTAAGAACTTCATTGCTTTGCTCCCCTTGCTGCTCTGTTCCACGCCCTTAGCGCTTCCCCTCGGTATAGTGGGGTCAGATCAGGCACAATTCCCACACTGTGTCTCCAGTGTTGTCCCGCATTGCACTATGGGTCAGTGAGGGATGTCCTGTCTCGTGGTGGGGCCAGCCCTATGGTCCTCTCTGTGCATTGGCTACTCTGAGCAGGAATATCATCCTCGGGGCTTAGGGGGCCAGGATGTGTTCCACTGTCCCTCTCTCTTTCCCACTTTGTTAGGTGCTGTGCGTTTTGATCAGAAGCGCCCCTCTCCCTGAGCAGTAGCTTCAGTGCTGTCCTCTGAAGTGCATCCTTTGGTGAGGAGTGTGTGTGTGGGGGGGCACGTAGTTGGGATTGGGCCAGGCCCCACAGAGAGGCAACTCTTTATGGGAGTAGAAAGCCTCATCTTTCTCCTGTGGAGAGGAAGAGAGGCTGCTGGGTTTGCACTGCTGCTGACCTTGCGGTTATTAGCCCCACATGTAACCCACTGCCGCCGGACTCCTGGCCGTCGTCCTCTTATCTTCTCCAGAGGGTGGGAGAAAGAAGAGGCTTTCTGCCCTTGGAAAGGTGTGCTGTCTCGGGACCCCCATCGGTAGCTCTGCCCTGTCCAACAGGGTTGCTGAGTCGGAACGGACTCAAGGGCACTGAGTTTGGCTTGGTTTTTGAGAGAGGGGGCAAAGGACAGCAGTGTTGGCCAAGAATATTGAATATCATGCGGCGTGCCAAAAGAAGGGACAAAGAAGTCATAGGAGAAACGTGAACAACCAGAATGCTCCCTAGGAGCAAGGACGATGCGGCTTTAGCCCTTTGTGTAGGACCAATAGTCAAGGGAGACCAAGGGATAGAGAAGGACAGCATGCTGGTGAAGGAGAGGGCCGGCGAAAATGAGGGAAGCTCTCACAGAAAGCATTTGACTCAATAGCGACCCCAGGTGTCAAGGATAGTGGAAATGATGTAAGACGGGCAGTGTTCATTGTGTTCTGCTGAGATCCGCATGAGTCGAGGTCACCTTCTGAAACTAACAAAGCTCTGGATCATGGGCTCTCAGAGAGCATGTGGGTCCAGGCCTACCACCTTCTGTGCAAAAGGAGGAATAAAAGTGGATTCAGGAGCACAAGGAGAGATAGAGGATACACATAACAGCTATAAAAAAGGACTCATTCGAATAAAACTCAAGAGCTCACGTTATCTCCAAATCCAGCAACCCTTGAGGGCAGAGTCGAACTGGCCCTTTGGAGTTTCCAACACTGTAAATCTTCGCGGCAGCAGACAGACAGCCCCATCTTTCTTTCTCCTTCGGAGCGGATTCACACCGCTGACCTTGTGCTCCTCAGCTCAGTGCGGAACCCACTACGCCACCAGAGCTCCCTCTCATTCGCTTAGATCAGCTAAAGAAGAAGGGTTTCGTTTTCTTGAAGGAAACTACAGAAAAGGAATGAAGCAGAATTGGGAAATCATGCTATTCTCATCGTGGGAGCGCTCCTGGCAGATAAATCAGACCACCTTAAGCTGAGCCCTACTTGGGGGATCTGTTGAAACCACAGTCTTTGTTCTTTATTTGTCCTGCATTTAAAATGAGATGCAAGAGTACTTAACATACTATGCAAATATGGGCCTTTTAAAATGAAAATGTTACTGAAAGTGCTTTTCTGTCAGCAGGCCTTAGCTGTTTGGTAGAATGCTTTAGGAGTCTAGTCCGGCTGCTAACAGCCAGGTCAGCAGCAGTCCCAACCCCCCCACCCACCCACCCCCACCCCCATCTTTACCCCCCACCTCCTCCATCCTGCCCCCCCTCCTCGGGAGAAAGAGGAGGCTTTTCTCCTCCTGTAAAGAGTGACAGTCCCCAGGGGTGTGAGTGGCGATACTGGGAGGGTGGAGGGAGGGTGGGTTGGAAAGGGGGAACCGATTTCAGGGATCTATATGTGACCTCCTCCCTGGGAGATGGACAACAGAAAAGTGGGGGAAGGGAGATGTGGGACAGAGCAAGATATAACAAAATAATAATTTATAAATTATCAAGGGTTCATGAGGGAGGGGGTAGCGGGGAGGGAGGGGGAAAAAAATGAGGGCCTGATGCCAAGAGCTTGGGTGGAGAGCAAACGTTTTGAGAATGATGAGGGCAACGAATGTGCAAATGTGCTTTACACAATTGGTGTATGTATGGATTGTGATAGGAGTTGTATGAGCCCCTAATAAAATGATTAAAAAATAGATGTATGTATGGATTGTGATAAGAGCTATACGAGCCCCTATAAAATGATTAAACATGCCACCCCACCCCCCAAAAAAAAGAGTGACAGTCCCAGAATCCCACATGGGGCCATTCTCCCCTGTCCTCTAGGGTCCCCTGGAGTCAGATCAGACTCATGGTAGCGAGTTTGGTTCTGCTGTGATAAGCACCGTAGCATGTGAAATGGGTCACAGGGGCAACATTTCACATGCAACACCTGAGGTTACTCCGACTGTGAGCAATCCCGGGGTCTATTAGAGTAGACTTGTGCTCCAGGGGGTTTCCAACAGCTGCTCTTTCAGAAACACCTGCCCAGACTTTTCTTTTGAGGGGCCTCCGCATGGACTTGGACTTCCAACCCTTCAATTACTACCTGGACATCCGGTGCTTTGCATCCTCCAGGACGCCTGCTAAAACAATGCCTCTGTTCTTGCGCTGCTACGCTCCTGAACAGCTGTGAGAACCGCGCAGGGCCAGGGAGGGATGGTGCACAGGGTCGCTATGAGCCGCAACCCACTCGACGGCATCTGACAACAACCCCCTGAAGGTCTGCAGTTTGAAACCACCAGCCGCTCCGAGGGGGAAAGAGGAGGCTTTCTGCTCCCCCTGACAATGTGCAGCCACAGAAACCCAAAAGGGCGGCACTGCTCAGTCCTCTCGGGTGGTGATGAGTGAGAATCGACTCAACAGGTTCATGTTTGTTGTTATCAAGGGTCTCTTGTCGTGGCTGACATGAAAGTGAACGAGGACAGCGGGACTGCAGGAACAGAGTCACTAGGTAAGCGCCCCAAAGAGGGCCTTGCAGTGGTGTGCACGTACAACAGGAAGTACATTGTGGAGATTATGAATATATACAGACTGCACAGAACTGGCCAGGAATGTGCATTAGGGCTAAGCTGAATCTCGGCAGGAAAAAGTTCATGGGACCTCCTGTTTTCGAATGTTTTCTGAATTGGTCCAGTGAGGTCTTTCCAACTCCTTTCGTTTCCTGGAGTTTCCTTCCGCCGCAAGGTTGTAACTGTCTCTTCTCTGCATGTTCAGTGGGCCAGGTCCGGTCAGAACCAGTACTCACTTTTCAAGGAGGAAAAGGGTTTCAAAAGAGGCAGGTGACCGGGGAGGACGGTACAGGGTAACAATTGGCAATCGATGAGGAATATACTGTGATACCTCGGCCGGCGAAGGGCTCCAAGCTCCAACTTTCCAGCTCAAACAGCAGTTAAACAAAAAATCTGCACCGTGTTCGTAACTTTGCTCCACAGTCAAACCCAAAATCTGACTTGAAAAAAACCTGGATGGGCTGAGAGTGAGTCACATGTGTCTCTTCTTGGACGCAATGGGGTGACGTGACACTTCAGTCTAGCTATAGGCTTTGTAGTTTACACCAAATGACTTAACGCATATACTCGCGTATAAGTCCGCCCAAATATCAGCCAAGGCAACTAATGCACAAAAACTGCATTAAAAATGTGCTGAAAAAACTCAGCTTATACACAAGTATATAAGCTAGAGCTGGTGGAAATTCAGTTGGCAGAGATAAAAATAATCTGTAAGATTTTACTCAAGCAGGGCAGAGGCCAAGCGGGAAAGGGATTGAAAGAGATCAAGGACCAGAGACAGGGCTGCCTACAGGCATGGCTGAGAAGCGACTGGTCCGATTGAAGAACTGTATCCTTAGTCATTTCAGACCTGAGCTGTAACCTACACAACTCCATAACCTCCGGAAAGGTCTGTGAGCTCTGTGTGGCCACTGCAATGGCTTACTGCAGCCAGCAGAGAAGTAGAGAGTTCAGTGGGAGGGACTGTTGGCATCAGACTAGAGGTGCTGGCATGCCTGAACTTCACCTTGTAGGGATTAGCCCAATGTGGCTGATTCTCCTCCTTCCCTCTTGTGAAGTCAGAGGAGGTCAGATGGCCCCCCCCCATGCTATTTTTATAGCTCCTGTGATGTTTTCTACCAAACACATCAATATATGTAAAAAGCAGATTAAGATTACTATGTCTATCCATATCTACCTTATCTCTCACTGCCTAGCAAGCCACCCTTGGACTAAACATCCTAAAACCCTTTTTGAGCAAGGATTTGGGGCAAAGTTCCTCAGGTTTGGCTCTCCCCTGCCCAGTGTGAGGTTTCCTGGAGTGGTCTGACCGGGGCTGGAGGATCCAAGATACAGATACTACTCGGGTGCTGTTTTTTAACTGGTTCTCCACTCCATGACTCCTCAACCCCCAAGGTTTCAGCAGCAGGGAGAGCCTGGAAATCCATGAGGCATTGAGTTCTGAGAGAGAAAGCAGATGCACAGGCCTCTTGCTTGTACCTGACCTCTTCAGAGTGTTCAAAAGCAGAACGTCACTTTGGTGACACGGGTGTACCTGCCTAAGCCCTGCATGTGAAAGTTGGACGGTACATTCAATGTACCACAGGCAGTCAGAAGAATGAAGCCAGCCATGGTGAGGAAAGTACCACTAGGATGCTCCTGGGGGAGGCATGGCCTCCATGCTAAGGTGTTATCTCTTCCCCAGGCTCTGCCCTATCTTGAATTCTGTTTAGCTTGATGTGATACTGACCGATTAGCAGGATAAGGTTCAGAGGGTGGACTTCAAGGTGAGGCTTGAATTCCTGGCTCTAACATCTGTTGTCGGTGACCTTTGGTGAATTTTCACCCACTTTGTAGCTCAGTTTTCTTATCTGCAAAATGGGGACGGCAATAACATCTACGCCGTAGTGTTATGATTATTAAGGATTCGTGGTGGCACAGTGGGTTACAGTGGGCTATTAACCATGAGGTTAGCAGTTTGAAACCAGCCTCCACGCCTCATGAGGAAGATGAGGCTCTTTCTACACTCACACGGATTTAGTCCTGGGAATCCACTGGGGCAGTTCTACTATCTCCTATGAGTCAGTATTGACTCGGGGCAGTGAGGTTGGTTTTAGTTTGGTTCTGATTCTTGAAGGAGTACATGTGAGGGAGAGTAGCACCCAGGACCAGGGGCCTCCGTGCCTGTTCTTGTTGTTCAGTAAACAGGAAGGGGTGACTGGTAGGGAAGGGAATGTGGTCGTTGCTGTCCTTGTCATTGTTAGGGGCCATTGAGTCACTTCCAACTCCTAGCGAGCCTCTCTCTGTGAACCAGAACAAAACACCGCCTGCTCTGCACCGTGCTCACAGCGGTGGCTGTTTGAGCCCATGCTTGCGGCCAGCGTGTCAGTGCACCACGTTAAGGACCTTCCTCTTTTTCACCCATCTTCTTCCAGGCAGGATGTCCTTTTCCGGGGCCTCCAAGGGGGGATTGAGCCCTAAATAAGACATCACAGGTGCGTGCCCTTGCTTGCATTCACAGGTCAATTCTCACCTACATCTAAATCCCCGCTGACATGTAAGCCTCTTTCCTATTGTTCTGCCCACAGGAGACATGGAGGACGTCTCCCCAGAATAATCCTTTGAACCCCTGAAGACAGTGAGGAGGGTTTAGAGGTTTGCTGAGGCTAATCTGCACGTAGGTAGTCGAGTTGGTGATCTGTTCAGAGGAGGGCAAATCTGTGCTTGGGTCCGACGCGGATTGTATGGTGACCATACTCGCTTCTCTTCACCCGCTTAGGAAGCAGCGAGGCAGGTCTTGTCTTCTCTGAATGGCTTAAGGAAAGGCTCTTCCTTTCTGAGCAGAAGCCTGGAGAAGGCTTCCCAGGAAGAGAACAATGCAAACTGCGTGTTTGCCACTTGGCAGCCACCACGGGCATAATGAAGCCCAGGGACTCATTAGCACCTACCTACCGTAGATTAGACTTCTTTGTGCGTGTGTTTTTTTATTAATTAATCTTTTTATTTATTTAAATAAATCTTTTTATTGGGCTCATACAACTCTTATCACAATCCATACATACATCAATTGAGCAAAGCACCCTTATACATTCGTTGCCCTCGTCATTCTCAAAATTCGCCTTCCACTTGGGTTCCTGGAATCAGCTCGGTTTCCTTTTTTTTCCCCCCCCCTCCCTCCCCGCTCCCCCCTTCCCCCTGCACCCTTAATATTTTATAAATAATTATTTTATCTTATCTTACACTGCCCGGCATCTCCCCTCACCCACCTTCCCATTGCCCATCTCCCAGAGAGGAGGTTACACATAGATCTCCAAGATCGGTTCTCCCTTTCTACACCCCCTTCCCTCCGGGTGTCACCACTCTCACCGCTGGTCCTGAGGGGTTCGTCCGTCCTAGATTCCCTGTGTTTCCAGATCCCTACTGCACAGCTGTATATCCTCTGGTCTAACCAGGTCCGCCAGGTAGAATTGAGGTCATGATAATTGGGAGGGGAGGAAGTGTTCAAGAACTAGAGGAAGGTTTTGAGTTTCTTCAAGGGTTAGACAGCAAAGGTGTCACTTTGAGGACTCAGGTGTGCCTAATTCAAGTCCTGGTCTTTTCTTTCCAAAACATCTCACTGAGGGTCCACACAGACATCACCTCACTGCCCAGTTGAATCATAGGGAGCAGTCCTGCCTGGCTGCTATCCCGGTCCATTTCAAAAGGCTCCTGTCCTTGAACTCCTCCACCTCAGCTCCCTTCTGTTCAGCCACTTCAGAGGCAGGACGATGGAGAAGAATCGATGCCTTTCAACGGTGGTGTTGCCAAAGAAGGCGCCATGGGCTTTCTGACGAATGATCGCAGCTGTCTCAGAGGAAGGCAGGCTTCTAGAAGTGAGGATGACACGCCTTCCTCTCACCTCCTTCGGACATGCCATCCTGAGGGACCAGGCGCTGGAGAGCGACATGACGCTTGGTGAGGCGGGAGCCAACAGAAGGAAGAGAGGCCCTCGTGAGAGAAGCTGACACAGAGGCTCCAACAGAGGAATGATTTGGAGGACGGCCCAGGGCTGTGCGACACCTTATTCTGTGTATGACGTGTGGAAGGCCGCACTGCCCGTTATCCAGGTAGCTAGGCAAGCACAGGCTGACTGTGCTACCTTTCTTTTTCATTCTATTGTATTGGGGGCTCTTACAGCTCTTATCACAATCCATGCATATACCCCTTGTGTCAAACACATCTGTACATATGTTGTCATCATCTTTTACAAAATATTTTCTTTCTACTTGAGCCCCTGGGATCAGCTCCTCGGTTTTGTTTTTTCTTTCTTATCTCTAGGGAACAATTTTACATTTTTTTCACCACGTCAAAGATTCTGCTTCTGGGTGTGGCTCGCATCTGGTTCTAGGGGAGAAAACAAAACAACTAAATTCACTGCCATCAAATCAATGCTGACTCAGCGACCCTAGAGGGCAGGGCAGAGTTTCCAAGACTAGACTAACTTCACAGAAGTAGAAGGCCCTGCCGTTCTGAGGAGCAGCTGGTGGCCTTGCACTGCTAACCTTGCAGACCACAGCCCAACACTTAACCACTATACCCCCAGGGGCCCTTAAGCACCTAAATTCCAATGTAATTTATGGAGAGACATTTCTTAAATCTTAAACAGGTGAGACTAAAATTGGGAAAGAGACCTTGGTTGGGATAAGTGTAGACTATGCTAGATAGAACACCTGTCAGGGTCCCAGGGGCCTCCCGCCCTGGCAATCAGATATGACTCAGGCCTACACCAACGCAGTTCCACAATGTCCGTGCAGCACACGGCCAGGCAGGTCCCTCCCTGGGCGTGCTAGGGGAGTGGAAGTAAGCCGTTTCCAAACACACTGCCCTCAGGCAGCTCTTATCACCTGGTGTGTCAATGGTTAGAAAGAAACTATGTGGAGACTCAAGAAGGGCTGTGGGGCCCCAAGTTTACCATCTCTGATAGCAAGGAAGGACCCAGGAAGTAAGGCTACCACGTACTAAGCCCACACACGTGCGTGTGTTTACCTTACAGACTGACTAATTTGCCCCGTCATGGTTGCTGGGAAAGGGCCCTGGCTGGGCCTGGAAAGGTCAGCAGTTCCCATCTGGCAGCTGCTCCAAGGTTAAACAATGAGGTTCTCTCTTTCCAGAAAGAGCTACAGTCTCACTCATTCCATGATAAAAATGCCTTCCCTGGCTTTAATATTGATGGCGGTCTTTTCTTTCCTACTCACTATGTGTATTTTCATCTTTATATTATTATTATTTAATCCTTACCACTTGTGTTTTTTATTGTGTCTTTGGGTTTCTCCCAGTTGGTGAAGCACAGAAAAGGATGTCTCGTGCAAATAACTAATGCAAGGGTTGACAGGGGGTTTAAGGGTGACGGGATGGGAGATAGGGACAGTGAGGGGATTTGGGGAGCAACCAATAAATGCGAGAGTGGGGAGGAAGAACTAGAACTGATTGGAACTACACAACTCATTTTAAAGGAGATGTCACCCCAAAAAGGGCTGTACAATTATTTGTGGTAATGATCGTATTGCTCTTCTGAATATGATTTAACTATTGAGTTGCATGATTTGCGAATTAGATGCCAATAAAACTGTTTGTTTGTTTGTTTTTAAAAAAGAGTTACGGTCTTGGAAACCCACAGGGGTAGGCCTACCCTGTCCCGTGGGATCACCATGAGTCAGCATTGATAAGATAGCCATGAGAGGATTGCTAGGAATTCCTGTGGACTGAGCACGAACCAACAATAATGCTGTGTGTGCCTGGGTTTCTGCCACGTTCATCTGCTGCCGGCCGACTCCAGCAGGCACTGTCGAACCTCACCTTCTTGGGTCGCACGGAGCACTTGGCAGTCTTTCCTTCGTTGAAGTGGCACAGTTGTGGGGTTTTCGAGTTGAGGAGCCGGACTGCCTGGATCCAAGGACTGGCTCTTCCACCTCTTAGCCTCGTGGCTGGAGCATGGCCCATTGCTCAGCACTGCTTGTTCTCAGACTCGGGCTTAAGGTTAAGTGTGAGCTCAAAGCCCATGCATATATCTAACGTTGAGCTATCACCTCGCCTCAGACCTTGAGCAAGTGACTCTCAGTTACTTCATTTCCATCTGTAAAAGTGGAGTTCATTATAGTACTTTGTGTGTGCTGTTCAATTTTTTAAAATCATTTTATTAAGGGCCCATACAACTCCTGTCACAATCCATGCATACATCAATTGTGTAAAGCACATTTGTTCATTCATTGCCCTCATCATTCTCAAAACATTTGCTCTCCACCCAAGCCCCTGGCATCAGGTCCTCATTTTTTCCCTCCCTCCCTGCTCCCCACTACCTTATGAACTCTTGATAATTTATAAATTATTATTTTGTCATATTTTGCCCTGTCTGATGTCTCCCTTCACCCACTTTTCTGTTGTCCATCCACCAAGGAGGAAATCACATGTAGATCCTTGTAATTGTTGGGTCCCCCTTTCCAACCTACCCTCCCTCTACATTCCCAGTATCGTCACTCACACCACTGGTCCTGAAGGGATCATCAGCCCTGGATTCCCTGTTTCCAGTTCCTATCTGGTCTTGAAGGATCATCAGCCCTGGATTCCCTGTGTTTCCAGTTCCTATCGGTACCAGTGTACATCCCCTGGTCTAGCCAGACTTGAGAGGTAGAATTGGGATCATGATAGTGGGGGAGGAGGAAGCATTTAGGAACTAGAGGAAAGCTGTATTTTTCATTGTTGCTGCATCGCACCCTGTCTGGCTCGTCTCCTCCCCGAGACCCCTCTTTGAGGGGATCTCCAGTGGCCTACAAATGGGCTTTGGGTCTCCACTCCGCACTCCCCCACTCATTCACTATGGTAAGATTTTTTTGTTTTGATGATGCCTAATACCCGATCTCTTCAACACCTCGTGATCGCATAGGCTGGTGTGCTTCTTCCATGTGGGCTTTGTTGCTTCTGAGCTAGATGGCCACTAGTTTATCTTCAAGCCTTTAAGACCCCAGGTGCTATATCTTTTGATAGCCGGGCACCATCAGCTTTCTTCATTCACATTTGCTTATTTACCCACTTTGTCTTCAGCAGTTGTGTCGGGAGGGTGAGCATCATAGAATGCCAATTTAATAGAAGAAAATATTCTTGCATTAAGTGAGTACTTGAGTGGAGGCCCAATGTCCTTCTGCTATCTTAATACTAAACCTATAAATATATGCACATAGATCTATTTCCCCATCCTCATAAATAAATATATTTGCATATGTACATGTCTCTAGGCCTCTATAAATGCCCTTTGCCTCCCAGCTCTTTCCTCTATTTCCCTTGACTTTCCTCCTGTCCCACTATCATGCTCAGTACCCACCAGGGTTTCAGCAATTCTTCTTTGTTACATTACACTTGATCATGCCCTACCAGGCCTCCCACACCCTCCTCACCACCAATTTAGATAACTTGTTCCCTTGTCCCTGGGTTTGTTAACACCACTTCCTTCCCCCCCCCACTCCCCTTCTCCCATGTCCCCCCGGAACTGTCAGTCCCATTGTTTTCTCCTCCAGATCCAGCCTATCTTATTTAGACAGAACTGCGGAGATAATAACATGCACAAAAACAAGACAGAGCAAAACCAAGCAAACCAATGGCAAAAAAAGCTGTTCAATTTTTTTAATACTTGTCTTGGAGGGTGGGTGAATCCCTGAAATGATTGTCCCAAGAGAATTTTAAAACATACACACCCAAAACATCTTAGAGCAGTAGATGCACTCGTGAAAACAGAAGTCGGCCTTGAGCATCATGCTACGTTAAGATCTATATGTGATCAGAAGAGACCTGGTTGCACGTTGGGCTGCTAACTGCGAGGTTAGCGGTTCAAAACCACCAGCTGCTCCCAGGGAGAACAATGGGGCTTTTCAGTCAAGTAGAGCGTTGTGGTCTTGGAAACTCAGAGGAGCCGTTCTTCTCCGTGCTATCGGGCCACGATGAGTCAGAACTGACTTGATGGCAGTGAGGCTGGGTTTGTTGTGTTTGGTACATGGGATCAGGTGAGGTCGGAGCCTCATGATGGTGAAGGAGAGAGAACTCAGAAAGGAGGATGAACTTAGGATGCGGTCAGTGTCACTGGACTGATAGCTGAAGAAATGGTTGAATTGATGTATGCTTTGCTGGGTATATTCTCAACAACACCAAAAATAAAAGAAAATAATTTAAGGGGGAACAAACTGAGGGGAAGAAAAACTAAAAAGAATGTAGCTACTGGTTAAGGAAAAGCATGACTCAGCATTTGAAAGCCTTAGCCACACACACACACACACACACACACACACACACACGCACACAAGCTGTGATACATTCATATGGGCTAGTTCCCACCCCTGGGCCGGTAGAGGGAAGGGAAGAGAGGGTTCTGGGAAGGCAAAAAGAAACCTTCCAAGACAAGTATCTCCTCAAAACCATGCAGTGACTGAAGGCTGGGTTGGGGGATTGGGGTGTCTCTTTGCTGTGTTTTGTTTCTGGCCTCCAAAAATCAGAAATGTCTTTAGCAAGCTGCCAGTGACTTCAGAGAAGTCTCACCTCTGACACCAAGTTGATGCCAGCTCATAGGACACGCTAGAGACCAGGGTAGAACTTCCCTGGGTTACCGAGCTGGTAACTCTTTACAGGTGTAGAGAGCATCGTCATGCTCCCGGGAACCACTGGCTGTTTTGAACTGCTGACCTTGTGGTTAGCAGCCCAAGGTGTAACCATGAGTTACCTGGCTTCAGAAAGGATCTTGAACATTTCCTCACAGCGAAGAGTCTGAGCAACATGCTGATTTGGGTTGGCACAGCATATTCTGCAGCATGGTGATTGATGGTGTGTGGGCCTGAGAATTAAATACATTCTCAAGCGGCACCTGGGGGGTGCTTCTGCAAGAAATCACACTCCCAGCAGAAAATGCACCTGGAATGCAGCCTGAGTTTTAATGGTGGCACCTTGTGGTCAAGTTGCCACTTCCTACCTGTGTTCAATGGCTCCTGCAGAGTCTGGCCAGAGCATTGAATAGTCACAGAAGAGACACTAAGGTTTGTTTTTGTTTGTCTGTTTTTCTTTTGGAAAGAGAGGAACTGAATAGATAAGAAGGAAAGACAAACGGATGGACCTTTCTCAGGCTAGGACTCCATCCGACTGGGCATTGATTGGGCATCGATTGGGCATTCCAGCTAGATGGATCATTTCCACCTTTAGCCATGAAGTGCATACTTTAATATCATGTCAGAAAATAAAATCTTATTAGCAGAGATGTCTCTAGACTTAATCAGTTCAGATGGTTGGCCTTACATTTCTAAACTGGTTTCAGGTAGCAGTGACCTTTCAATGTTAGGGTCTCAGAGGGTGGGCTGTGTCCCGTCAGCACTTAGCAGAGTCTGTGGACTGTGGTAGCCTGAGGAGCATGTGACCTTGGTTAAGAAATATACTTCCTCAACCACTGGGTCTTCATATTTTCAAGTTCTAACTGAAAGAACTCTCTCCAATCCTAGAAGGCGATGAAAGGCTATCTGTTTTGGGGGCACTATTACCTGAAAAAAGCCATTTCCCCCAGTGGCCAAGAATCCTTCAATTGTTGGGATAGTTTGTCTGTTTGCTTTTTGAGAATTCAGACACCGCATGCTGGACTCGGGAGTTCTCCGTGCGGAGAGCTAGGCCCCCGGAAAACTTTGAGGAAGGAAAACCAGAGGCGAGAGAAGTTCTTCTTCAAAACAGACTTGGAAACTTTTCTGCCTTCGGAGCATGCCAACGCAAGGAGTCAGCCAGTTGGTGAGCGAGGACTAGTGTGGAATGAGGATGGCTTCTGCCTCCTATGAGTGGTTCGTAATGCTTCTGAGCCCAGGGAGTGTGTTTCTCTGACTCAGCCTGGGTCATGCTGCGGGCAGCTGAGGGGCGGGGAGTGGTGATGGTGGGGGTGGCATGGAGCTGGCTAGATCACAGGCTGAAAGCCTGGCTTGATCTGCTTCTGTGGAACCCTGGTGGTGTAGAGCAGCGAGCGGTTCTCAACCTGTGGGTCGCGACCCCTGGGGGGGGCGTGAAACGACCCTAACAGTAGCAACATGACAGTGATGAAGTAGCAACGAAAATAATCTTATGGTCGGGGATCACCACAATGTGAGGGACTGTGTGAGAGGGTCACGGCATCAGGAAGGTTGAGAACCACTGGCGTAGAGGGCTATGGGTTGGGCTGCTGACTGCAGTGGCTGCCTGGGAGGAAGAAGATGCTGTCTGCTCCCAGTGTCAGGAGAGACCCGCTCCTGGAGAAGGACATCCTGCTTGGTGAAGAGGAGGGGCAGTGAGAAGGAGGAAGGTCTTCAGGGAGACGGGCTGACACAGTGGCTGCGTCAATGGGCTCAGGCACGGGGACAACGGTGAAGATGGCGCAGGACCAGGCAGCGTTTCATTTTTAACTCGGGAACGAAACTGCTTGCATTTTAATTCTAGCTCTGGCCGTTCCTACCCGCTGCCGCCCACTTGGTTCCAATTCATAGCAACCCCCCCACAGGGTTTCTGAAGCGGAAATTCTTGGTGGGAGCAAATAGCCCCAACTCCCTCCCTTGAGGCAGCCGACCTTGCGGATAGCTTAGCAGTCTATGCTTACCTCACCACCCCACCAGGGATGTTTATTACACCCTGTGTCACTCTGGGTAGACTAGAGAGAGAAATTCATAGAGGCACTCGTATGTGTATAAGAAAGAGCTTGAATATTGGGGAAACATCCCAGCCCAATCCAGATCAAGTCCATGAGTTTGATATTAGCCCATGTGTCTGATACCGAGCTATAAATCCCTCTTTAGACTCATGCAGCACATGCACGGATGCCGAATGCAGGAAGCTCACAGGCCAGTGGGTGGAAGGTCATGTGGATCCAGTGGTGGTGGAAGCATCTCGGCGCTGGCAGGGGTCTCCACGTGGCTCCCCTGGCTCCAGAGCTCTGGTGTAACTCTATGTGTCTTGTCAATGGAAATGTCTCACAGGGAGTGAGCATGTGTCCTGCCTCCAGTGACTTATTTAACTCCTTAGTGCCTCCAAATGAGGTCATCAAGCTGCGACCTGATTGACAGGCTAACCTCCACCCCTTCACTCTTACTCCTCTCAAATTGACACCAGATCCTGTGACTACCACACCCTGGGGCACCAAGAGCAGTAGTCGGCTCTGAGGAAGAAGGCTGAGGCTCTCTGCGCCCATATTTGCCACCCTGGAAGCCCCAAAGGGCAGTTACACTCTGCCCTGTAGGGTTGGTTGTAGAGTCAGGCTCACCTCCACCACAGGTGAGTTTGAGTTGAGTGAGGAACACCTGAAGCAGCCCTGGAGAGTTTCCATCTCTTTTCTGTTTGTCCCAATCTTAACTACTAGGGCGGCCATGAGGATCCGGGTTTTCTTTCACTGCGTTGTGGGTGAACCTTAGGGGGTTCGTGTGAGCAGCGAGAGCAAGGGCCGCATTGCTTGTAGTCGGAAGATCTTCTTGCTCTTTGATGCATGTTTGTCCTGTCTCTGTCTTCAGAAAGCCTTGTCCATCTCGCATCGGCACCTAGCCTGTTAGAGCATGGGCCTGGCTCAGGATCATTGAGCCTTTTTCTTAGACCAGTGGTTCTCAACCTTCCTAATGCTGCGACCCTTTAATACAGTTCCTCATGTTGTGGTGACCCCCAAACCATAAAATAATTTTTGTTGCTATTTCATAACTGTCATTTTGCTACCGTTACGAATCGGGTGACCCCTGTGAAAGGGTGATTCGATCCCCAAAGGGGTCGCGACCCACAGGTTGAGAACCGCTGCCTTAGAAGAACCTGGTGTCTTCAGTGGCTGACTCCCCGGCATGATCATGAGTGATGTTATTAGGGGCCATCGGGGCGAATCCGACGCTTGGTGACCTTCTGTACCACAGAACGACACATGACTTTGACTATGAATAGGAACACCCGCCGTGATTTCTGTGCGTACATGTGCTAGTGTATGCGTCGTCTTTTTTGTTTAATCATTTTATTTGGGGGCTCATACAACTCTCATCACAATCCACTCATCTATCTGTTTATTGTATCAAGCACAATTGCACATACGTTGCCATCATCATTTTCAAAACATTTTCTTTCTACTTGAGCCCTTGGTATCAGCTCCTCATTTCACCCCCTCTGTGCCCCACCCTCATCAACACTTAATAATTTATAAATTATTATTATTTTTTCATGTCTTATACTGTCCAATGTCTCCCTTCACCCACTTTTCTGTTGTCCAATATGTAGATCATTGTGATCAATTTCTCCTTTCTCCCCCACCTTCCCCTTCCCTTCCTGGCATCACTACTCTCAGTATTGGTCCTGAGGGGTTTATCTGTCCTGGATTCCTTATGTTTCCAGCTCTGATCTGTACCCGAGTACATGCTCTGGTCTAGCTGGAGTTAGAAGGTAGAATTTTTTTTTTTAAATTGTTCTGTTGGCATATAATGAACATATAATGAAATGTCATCGTCCAATCTTATTTAAGAAGCATGGTCTTATGGGAAAGACCATCGGTGCTAGAACTGTAAGGGTTGGGATTCGAGGACCAAGAGCAAGGAGCTTCGAGGAGGATGTGGTACTGCAGACACACATGACACCAAGCAGCATTCTGATTTCAACCTTGTAAGACTGAGCAGAGGGCCCGCTTTACCCCCTCTGGGACTTCTGCACCGTGCAGCTGTGAGAGGGTAAGTGGGAGTTGGTTCCATCGCCCTGATGTGGGGTCCTTTGGTAGTCAGCGGCAGGGCACATCCACAGAGGAGGACACTGAGCCTCCAGGGAGCCATGTGAAAGGCACCCTGTGAGCTGGGAAGCGGGGGCAGCAGGTTCTGCGGGGCCATCGGCCTCACCAACCCCGAGGAGAGCAGAGCCACAGAGCGAAACCGGAATCAAGCCCTCGCGGACTCGGGACACGATGACTCGGTCTCTTAAGTATTTTTAGAAACCAACATGAAACTCTTGGCTGAACAATCGCTGGGCTTTCTGCTCTCGGGGAGTGCCCGCCCCCGCCTGCGCTTGGAGGAGAGGTGCTCCGGACTTCCTCCTTTCCCGTGAGCAGAGCTGAGTGGATGCAGCCAGGCGAGGTGCCAGCAGCAGCAGCAGGCAGCCAGGGGGCGGGCACCCAGTCTGCGGACTCGTCTTCACGGGTGGGACACGCTCCTCCCCGCACCGCCTTGCCCACCCCTGTTGCTAGCGTGGGGAGGCGCTGTCCGGCGCGTCTCCACTCGCAGCTGGCTCCGGCGACTTCAAGACGAGCCAGGTCAAGGGGAGGCGGTTTGCAGAGCAAGACGTGTCCTCATCCCGGGCTGACCTTTCTTCCTCTTTCCGCCTCCAGCCCCGCTGGCCCGGCCAAACCCACCCCGCCTCGGGCTGTCTCGCTCCGGGCTCCTGGCACAGAAGGTTCTTCCTCCACCTCCTGCCCTAATTCTCTCAGGTGGCACCTCACTAGGGTGCCTCACGGGGCCCTTCTTCCTTAAAGCCACACCGCTCTGTTTTCTTCTTGTCGCTAAAGGTATCTGTGCTTGTACCACCTGACACGCCTTGTCTAGGAAGAACCTATGCAGTTCTTCATCTGTTTATTGCCCATTTCCCACCCTACAAGGAAAACCTTTTTTTTTAACTTAAATCATTTTATTGGGGGCTCTTCCAGCTCTTATCACAATCCATACATCAGCCATGTGTCAAGCACATTTGTACATATTTCGCCAACATCCTTCTCAAAACATTTTTTTCTACTTGTCTTTGGTATCAGCTCATATTTCCCACTCCCCTCCCCTCCCTCCCTCATAAACCCTTGATAATTTATAAACTATTATTTTTTCTTGTCTTACACTGACTGCTGTCTCCCTTCACCTACTTTTCTGTTGTCTGTCCCCTGGGAGGGGGTTATGAGATCTGGTATCAGGCATCAAAGACCCAAAACAAAAAATCATATCGATATGAAGGGGGGGGTGGAGTGGAGACCCAAAGCCCATCTGTAGACAATTGGACACCCCTTACAGAAGGGTCACTGGAATGAAAACTTCATGAGAGCAGAGAGTGGGTCTGTTTTATTCACCTGCGTCCCCAGTATCCAGAACCCTCCACAACACATTGTAGGAGCTTGGTGCAGTGGGGGCGGGTGTGGGAGAGGGTAGTTTGTTCAGTGGTAGAATTCTTGGTTTCCAGGCAGAAGACCCAGGTTCAATTCCAGCTGATGCACCAGACCCACAGTCACCTCCTCGTCTGTCAGGGGAAGCTGTGTGATGCTGTGATACTCAACAGCCGAGCATCTAGACTACGACAGACGAGGAAGATAGGTGAAAACAGAAGACCTCCCCATAGGGAACAGAAAAAGAGAGCTTAAAGCTCAGAGGCTAGCAGGTGATCATTTAATATTGTCACTGTTTTGGGTGACATCGAGTCAGTTCCAACCCCGGCACAGACAGCCTAGCACAACCCTAGCCAACACTGACTGCATGGTCCCGAGCCTCCTCGCGATGATTCCTGTGCCTGAGCCCGTTATCGCTGCCGCTGTGTCAATCATCAATCCATCTCGGTGAGGGCCTTCCTCTCTTTGCTGCCCCCCACCCCCCAACCTTTACAAAGCATGTGTGCTTCTCCAGGAACTGGCCTCTCCTGAGAACATGCTCAAAGTATGTAAGATGGAATCTCACCATCCTTGCCTCTTAGGAGCAAGTTAGTATTTTTTCCTAGAAGTATTTGCTAGCATTTTTTCCAAAACAGGTTTGTCCTTTTTGCAGTCCACGGGCCTTTGAGTATTCCTCACCGGCACCCCCACGTTAATCTCACCTGCATGTGACGTAGCACGTCAGCGAGAACGTTGGCTCTTGTTGGAATGGCAATCATGATAGTGTAAAATAGGCTCGGGTATCTACATCCACTCCCACTGTAATATATGGAACCAGGGAGCCCAACGGATGTTATAGCTCAAACCATTCCTATCTGACCAAAGAGTTCTTTATCCCTGAATAATAGGTAACAATGTGAGAAAGAATCCCAAATCCTGGAAGAATAAGAATATAAACTTCAAGGTGACCATGGCATCAAAATAAGTGTAGATCAAGAATAGAGTCAGCGGCCACTGCTGGGTCAAAGACAGTGGTGCTGAGGGTTCAGTCGGCAGATAGAGAATCTTGTGATTCCTGTTGCTAGTCTGGTAAAGAGAGAAGTAATACTGCCCACCAGAACCAATCACCCAGAGAAGGGTCATTGGGATTGCAATATAACAAAGGGCTTCATGTTGATAAGGATCCCTGGTAGGATCATGGTTTTGAGTTGGACTGCTAACCACAAGGTCAGCAGTTTGAAGCCACCAGCCGATCCTAAGAAGAAAGATGAGGCTTTCTAGTCCCATAAAGAGTTACAGTCTCAGAAACTCAGAGGGGCAGTTCTACCCTGTCCTCTAGTGTCGCTGTGAATCAGAATCGACTCGATGGCTGTGAGTTTCACAACAATAGCATAAGCTCTCTGTCCCTGTGGGCAGAGAGGGGTCAGCCTGCGGTCCGGTGGGGAGGAGGGCCAAGTTTAAAGAGTGGACTCAGAAACTGAACTGTCTTCTGGGCTCCTGCTCCGAGCTCTGCACTGGAGACTCCACAAGAGCGTGACAAGCTAGGCCCCCGGCCTCTCAGAGTCTAGTGGTAGGAACAGATGAGAAACAAGTGAGTAGAACACAAATTTGATCTCCTTTTTGCTCCATTTTAAAGTTCTTGCAGTTTTTAATATTTTCTGCTTTCTCTTTGATTGAGAGTTTTCTGAAGTTTTGTCTAGCCACTGTTGTTGTTGTTAAATTTGTTTGTGTGTTTCGTGGATATTCTGTACAGAAACTCCAGGAGAGGTAGCTCGAGAGAGACAGTCACTGGATAGGGGCACTGCAGGGGAGGACGGGTGGAGACGGGGAGCTGACGGCTTGTGCTGGAGAGAAAATCTTCTGAAACTGACTGTGGGGATGGTTGTGCAAATCTCCTTAATATGATTGAACGATTAAATTGCATGACACGTGAAGTATATGCCAATAAAACTAAGTTATTTTTAAAAGAATATAAATGCAGACACTGGTTAAGTACTAGGAGGGAAACCACCTGAACACAGCCTTAATAGCAAAGTTTAAAAACAACAACAACAACAGAAAATAGCAAGTGCTGGAGGGAATTTGGAGAAATTGGAAGCCTCACACACTGCTGGCTGAAGCGTAAAACTGAATAACCCCCGAGGAGCAAAGCGGCCAGGCGCGTCCTCAAACAATGGGACTAGCAATCCCATCTGACCCAGTAATCCCATGGTTGGCATAGATCCTGTGTTAGTCTGGGGACTTTAGAGAAACAAATCCACAGAAACTCATGTATGAGAGAGAGTTTTATATAAAGGTTAAGTGTGCATCAAGAAAACATCCCAACCCAGTGCTGCCCAAGCCCACAAGTCCAACATTAACCCATATGTCCAACACCAGTCCACAAAGTCCTCTTCCATCTCACAAAACAGAGGCAACGATGCCCACTGCAGGAGGAAAGCTGAGTCAGTGAGTGTGTAAGCATCTCAGCGCTGGCAGGGGTCTCCACATGGCTGCTCTAGCACCCAGGGCTGCATCGGGGTAGGTCCATGTGGCTTCTCCTTGAGGATATCTGGCAGGAAGTCAGCCTTGCAAGCTGAAGCAGGGAACTGCTAAGGCAGTTGCACCCTGGTGCGACCATCACAAAGCAAGAGACCCGAGAACTAAAAAGGCGAGGCTCTTGAGTCATCTATCCCTCCACCCTTCAGGTAACCCCACATGTGGTTATCGGCCAGGTTGGCACAATAAACTCCCTCAGGCCCCAAGGAAACAAGAGACACAGCATGAGCAAATACCTGCCTGCCTCTGGTCAGCTCAGCGCTCTTCACAGCTGCAGAGAGACAGAAGCCACCCAAATGCTCGTAGGTGAAAGGACAGATCCATAAACTTGGGTGCATGCCCACAAAACGGAAGACCACACGTCAAAGAACAACACAGACCCTGCGAGACACGCCCTGTGATGGACGGGATTGGAGGACATCATGCGGAATGAAGTGCTCAAACTCACTGCCTTCCAGTCGATGCCGGCTCGTCGCGGCTCTTTCTCCCTGGGAGCTGCTGGGGCCTTGAACTGCTGACACTGTGGCTCACAGCCCAATTTAGTCCATCACAAACGGGCAAGTATTGTATGAGGTCACTTTGAGTTTTAAAAATCAAGAAGTACTCACACTCTAAGAAACTGACTTAAGGTTACATGGGGTTGGTGAGGAAGGGAGGGAAGGGGACGTCACAGGTTACTGACTGGTGAAAATGCCAACTCTGCCATTGAGTCCATTCCAACTCGTTGTGACCCTGTAGGATAGGGTGACACTGCCCCTGTGGGTTTCTCAGACTGTTTCGCGGGAGTAGAAAGTCTCATCTTTCTCCTGCGGAGCAGCTGGTGGTTTCAAACTGCTGACTTTGTCATTAGCAGCCCAATGGGTAACCCACTATGCCACCAGGGCTCCCTGAACTTGGGTGCAAGGGAAGACAATATCTAACAAGAGGGAGTTGGGCAAACAATGCTGGAAACAGGGCAAGCCCTTGGGAAGTTGTTGAATAAAAAAAAAAATGACCTGCTCAGTCTAAAAAAAAAAAAAGTGCTAGGAGACAAAGATTGTGGCAGGAGGTTGTAATACAGAACAGCAGAGAGCAGCTAAGGAGTTAACAAGTCGGGCCTCTCTGAAGCACTGACGTTGAGCCTGAAAGGTTGGGCAAATCCAGCCGGAAGAAGGGCGCTGGAGGAAAGGGACCGGCAAGGACTGCCAGCAAAGCCTTCGTGTCCTTGAGGACCAGTCGGCGGCCAGTGGGCTCGAGGGGTCAGGGCGTGCGGTGGCCTACTCGGTGTCCCTAGAACCGACCGGGTTTCCCCGGGATGTGGGACTTTCTGGGCTCCAATCAGGACTGCTCTGGGGAAAGAGATGGGGTGGCCCCTCCAGGTTTGGGAAGGAGCTGCTGGCTTTTTCTCTGGCTGCGGTCCAAGGGCACAGGTGAATGTCAAGCCAAGGAATGCTATGTGGTGACTTCTGTTTCCAAAGTCACCTAGGGCTTCCTGTGGCGAGGAGCAGGCTGGAAAGGGGGAAGGTGGATGGGCACACGCCTGCAAGCCCCCCCAGGGGGGCATGGAGAACCTTTTGCAGGCAGCGTGGATGAGGCATGGGTATGGGTGCCCTGACGGGAGTGGAGCAGGGAACAGGCGACCCCCAGGTTTCTGGCTTTAATCGATGGGTATGGTCATTGCTTTGGGCAATGGAGGGCATCCGAGAAGGACGGCGTGTGGAAGTCAGGAAGGTGGGGGCAGGCGCACCTAGAATGTCCTTTTAATGGTGCCCAGTCTCTTCCTAGCGAGAATTCCGGGAGACTGGCTACGCCACCGGGCCCCTGGAAATGGGGAGGAAAAATGCGACACTCTCGTTAAACATATTTTGTAAGCAACAACTAATTAGTCCTCATAACAGTTGTTCTGAGTTGTTAATTACCTGAACCCCATTTTACAGGTGCTGGGAAAGAGCATGTATCCGTAATTTGCCTTCGGCTGGAGAGTAAATTATAGAACTAACAGCGCTCCCATTCACTCCTTGTCCTTCTCAACGCTGCCTAGCTTTTCAGAGGCCGCTCTTCCAGTTACGATGAGGGAATCTCATGGATGTGCGAGTGAGCGAGGCATGGGCCGGGGGTCATCTGGCTTTGCCCCGGACTGTCGATGTCACAAAATGGAATGTTCCTGAGCCTCAGTTTCCTTGTGTGCAGATGAGCATCTCTCTCAGAGGGCTCAGTGCTGAGGCCGATCCTTCTCCACGCCACAGGCTCGCCCTGGACCTGCCCTTCCCCTAGATTGCCACTGTGGGCCAAGCAGAGAGGGTTGTTCTGACCCCCTCACTGAATGAACAGCATCCTGTCCAAAGCCATTCTTCGCCCCTCCCCACCTTTGTCCAGGTTTGCTTTCTATTTAGAATACTTTAGCACCCACCCAAAGGACCCTGGTTACACATCGGGCTGCTCCCTGAAAGGTCAGCAGTTCAAACCCACCGGCTGGCCCTCAGGAGAATGATGGGGAGTTCTATTTCTATAAAGAGTCAGCCTTGGACACTCCCAGAGGCGGTGCACGCCTATCCTATGGGGTCCACGCGAATTGGCATTAACTTGATGGCAGTGAGTTTGTTCGGTTTTCCTGGTGTCCCTCACCTGACTTATCATTTGTCCATTTTCCTAGGATCAGAGACTGCCTTTCTGTGTGCTTTCTTGGTTCTTCAAGATCGCCGTGCGTTAGGCAGTGGACTGCTAATCTCAAAGTCAGTGGTTCCAACCTGCGAGCAGCTCCCAGGGAGAAAAATGAGGTCATCTGGTCCTGGAAACCGTGTATAGGGTCTCTGTGGGTCAGAATGGCAAGGTGCCAGGTCTGGCAAGTACCATGCACTGTCCAAGACACCGACAGATCTGCATTGGAAGAAGTACCACCTGAATAACCCTTTGAGGCCAGGATGTCAGGACTTGCTCTCATGTACTTTGGACATGTTATCCGGAGAAGACAAGTCCCAGGGGAAAGACAGCATGCAGGTACAGTAGTGGGACAGCGCAAAAGACCCCTGACAAGATGGGTTGGCATGGTGGCTGCCATACAGGCTGGAACAAGGAACAGCTGGGAGGATGATGCGGGGATCAGCAGTGTTTCATTCTGTTTTTGGTAATGTATACTGGGATGAGTGAATAAAGAAATTAAATTATATAAATAAAATACCGCGCATAGTCTCAATACTGGTTCAACAAAAATAACAAACGCAGGCAATGACAAACCAGTTGCCATCGAGCTATTCTAGCTTGCGGTGACTCCAGGTGTGCAGAATAGAACTGGGCTCCGTAGAGCGTTCAAAGGTGTGACCTTTCGGAAGCAAGCCACCAGGCCATTAGACAAAGGGGTGGCTGGGCGGGTTTGAATGCTTAACTGCATCACGCAAACCAAATTCAGCTAAACTCACTGCCACTGAGTCGATTCCGACCCAAAATGACAGGTAGATCTGTTCTTGTCAGGTTCCAAGACTGTTAGTCTGGGTGGACTAGAGAAACAAATTCATAGACACTCAAATGTGTGTAAGAGAGAACTTTATATCAAAGAGCAATTGTACATTCCGAAAACATCTCAGCCCCATTCACAGCAAGTCCATAAGTCTGATATTACCCCATATGTCCACACTAGTCCATAAATTCCTCTTCAGACTCATGCAGCACATGCAATAATGCCAATGCAGGAAACTCTCAGGCCGGTGGGTGGCAAGTCTTGTGGATCCAGTGGCGGTGGAAGCATCTCTGTGCTGGCGTGGGTCTCCACGTGGCTCCTCCAGCTTCAGGGCTCTGGCTGCATCGGTGTAGCTCCATCAGTTTTGTCATCAGGAATGTCTCCCAGGGAAAGTGTCTGTATCCTGCCTCCACTGAGCTACTTATCTCGTTAGCGCCCCCCCAAATGAGGTCATCAAGCTGCAACCTGATTGACAGGCTAAACTCCACCCCTCCACTCTTTTAAGAGTCTCAAAATTGACACCAGATAATATAACTACCACAGAGACGAGAATATTTTTTTTCAGATTATCACTCTTATATGAGAGTAGAAACCCTCGTCTTTTCCCCCAAGAACTGGCTGGTGTTTTTGAACTGCTGACCTTGAGATTATTAGTCCACTCATAACCCACTATGTACGTCTCAAGGATTCAAGAATTTTTTTTTCTTTGATTCAAGAATTCTTAAGAACCAACCAACCAACCAACCAACCAACCAACCAACCAACCAAATAAATCCTTTGTCATCGAGCTGATTTCAATGCACAGGGCCTGTAGGATGGAGTCGGCTGCACCGAGGCTTTCCAAGGTGGTGCTTGTTATGGAAACAGACTGTCGCCTCTTTGTCTCAGAGAGAGGCTGGTGCGTAAGAACTGCTGACTTTTCCGTGAGATGCCCAGCGCTTTAACCGCGGCACCACCACGGTTCCTTCAATAAGCGTTTCCATTACTATAGTAGAATAAAGATAGGAGCACGTATTTAATTTTACATATGCCCTTGCCAAAGAAGCTATGTAGGCAGCTCTGTTGCTGAGCGCCATCCAGTTGGACACACTGCGTGCAACAAAATGAAACGCTGCTGGTCCGGCACCATCCTCACCGTGGTTGTGATGCCTGAGTCCATTGTTGGAGCCACTGTGCCCATCCACCATGCTAAAGGCCCTCCTCTTTTGCTACCCCCCATCCCCGACGACTGTACCCAGCACGATGGCTTTCTCCGGCCTCTAAAGAACATTCTGGTTGCACTTCTTCCAAGACAGATTGGTTTGTTCGTTAGGCCGCCCAGGACACTTTTAATATTCTTGGCCAGCATCATAATTCAAATGCATGGATTCTTCTTCAGTCTTCCTTATTCAATGTCCAACTTGCACATGCATAGGAGATGATTAAAAATACCATGCCACATGACAAAATAATAATAATTTATAAATTATCAAGGGGTCATGAGGGAAGGGGGAGCAGGGAGGGAGGGGAAAAATGAGGAGCTGATACCAAGGGCTCAAGTAGAAAGCAAAGGCTTTGAGAATGATGATGGTAACAAATGTACAAATGTGCTTGACCCAATGGATGGATGTATGGATTATGATAAGAGTTGTACGAGACCCCAATAAAATGATTTTTTAAAAATACCAGGGCTTGGGTCCAGCCTAGCTTAGTCCTTAAAGTAGCAGTTTTGCTTTTCAGCACTCGCAGGAGGTCGTTGGCAGTAGATTTACCCAATGCAATGCGCCATTCCATCTCTTGACTGACTGCTGCTTCCCTGAGCATTGCTTGTGGGTCCAAGCAAGACAAAATCCTTGACACCTTCCATCTTTTCTGTGCGTGTCAGGATGCTATCTCTTGGTCCAGTTGTGATTCTGGTTTTCTTTCCATTGAGTTGCCATCCATACTGAAGGCTGCCATTCTTGACCTTCAGCAACATGCGCTTCAAGTCTTCACTTTTCAGCAAGCAAGGTGTGTCAGCTGCATACCTGAGACTGTTAATAGGCCTTCCTCCAGTCCTGATGCCACATTCTTCTTCATCTGAGCCGGTTTCTCTGATGATTGGCTCAGCGTACAGACTAAGTGTGGTGAGAGGGTACAACCCTGACACACTCCTTTTCTGATTTTAACTCGCGTGCTGTATCAGTATACACGAGTTGTGTGCTCACAACTCGTGTAGAGGTTCTGTATTTAGCAGCTCTACTTTGTATATTTGTGCTAAAACACATCTTTTTGTTAGCCTTGAAAAAGGACATCCTAGGTTTGTACTGCCATTGATTCACAAACGGAAAGGCAAACTTGGCTATTCCTTGGTCATTCTCATTATGTAGATTATAGTTATGCGGCTGCTCTGGGATTGTTATAGAATTGTATCTCCAAAAATATGCATTGTAGATATCAATTTCTGTGCCGGTGGGTTGCGATGAGTTGGCATAGACTTGGTGACAGCAAATGAGTGAGTGAGTGAGGGAAGGAGGTAGCGTATACAATCCCACTTGGGAATGTGAGGTTGTTGTTGTGAGGCGAAGACAGAATGACTGTAGGGTGTGTTTCAAGAAGCTGTTGTTCAGTATCATCTATTCCGTTCTGACCCAAAGCAACGCTGTGCAGCTGATGGAGACGCTGCCTGGTGTCGCACCATCCTCACGATTGGTCTCATCTTTGGATCCCTTGTTGCAGCCACGGTGCCAATGTACCTTGTCGAGGGCAGTGACAGAATCTGTCAACTGGAGTGAAGCGGGGCAGTTTAGCCTGTCAATCAGGTCACAGGGTAACACCCACCAAGAGGATTCTGGGAACTTCCTCTTTTTCTCCTGGGAGAGGCTCACACACTCTCTCTGTGAGACATTCCTGTTGACAAGGCACATGGAGCCATGCTGATGAGAGCCAGAACCCTGGAGCTGAGGGGGCCACGTGGAGACCTGCATGATTACATGATGATGAGATGCTTCCACTGCCACAGGATCCACCACTGGCCTGTGATCTTCCTGCATTCAGCAACATTGCATGTGCTGGGTGAGTCTAAAGAGGAATTTATGGACTAGTATTGGACATATGGGAAATTGTATATTAAGAAACATCCCAGCTGAGTTAGCTTATTGCACCAATGCTTAACTTTTATATAAAACTCTCTCTTATACATGAGTTTCTGTGGATTTGTTTCTCTAAAGTACCCAGACTAACACACCAGCCCAATCCAGATCAAGCTCATAAGTCTGATATTAGTCCATAAATTCCTCTTTAGTATCATGCAGCCATGCAATAATGATGAAGGCAGGAAGATTATAAGCCAGTGGTTGGAAAGTCTTGTGGATCCAGTGGTGGTGGAAACATCTCAGCGCTGGCGTAGGTTTCCACCTGGCTCCTCCAGCTCTAGGGCTCTGGCTCCATCAGTGTGTCTCCATGTGGCTTGTCAACAGGAATGTGTAGCAGAGAGAGTGTGTGTCCCGCCTTCAGGGAGGAAGACAGGAGTTCCCAGAATCCTCAGAAGAAGGCCATGCCCACAGAGGCCTCATTTCCTGTGACCTGATTGGCAGGATCCATCTCTTCACAAGTTGACAGATTATGAATTGCCACACGTTCTGTCACTGAGAACACGCTCCTGCAGAGCAGAGGAGAGGACAGAGGGACCACAGCATCCAGCGAAGGAGTCAGAACCGGAATCCGCACTTGCACACTTCTCCCACAGACTTCTCTCTATGTCTTCTGCTCTGTTCAGAGTTTCCTCTCCTCCACCCTTTTACAAAAGCTAACCTGACTGATCTTCAAAATCCATGTGATGGATTTGAGGGCCATTTTTCATGATTGATGTGGCAGTTACATAATCACCTGTCAACCTGAGCGTCGGGTGGAGTCTAGCCTGTCAATCATGTCATAGCCAATGATGCCTCAGTGTGGGTGTGGCCTTGGCATAAGGATTCTGGGAGTTTTCCTCTTTTCCTCCCTGGAGGTGCGACAGTCTCTCTCTGCTTTACATTCTGTTGACAAGCCACATGAAGCTATGTGATGGCAGCCAGAGCCCTGGAGCTGAAGCTGGAGGAGCCATGTGGAGACCGACGCCAGCGCTGAGATGCTTCCACTGCCGCTGGATCCACAAGACTTTTCACCCACCGATGGGGATCCTCTTCCATTCAACATCATTACATGTGCTATGTGAGTCTGAAGAGGAACTTATGGACCAGTATCGGATTTATGGGCTAATATCAGACGTATGGACTTGATCTGAACTGGGCTGATTTCTTAATATACTATTGCTCTTTGATATCAAGCTCTCTCACACACACACGAGCGCTCCTGGATTTGTTTCTCTGGTCAACCTGGACTATCACAACCAGGTTGCACAATGCTGACACTTGAGACATCCCAGTCATAAGACTAATAAGGCTTTTTTGGTAATCACAGCTGCCAAGATGGGCGAGGTCTCGTCCGTGTTTTTGTTCTGGTCTTAGGGTGGTAACAGGAGGCTTCCTGGTGACATAGCTAAGCCTTCCTGTTTGAGGCTCATTGAAGAAGGGTAGCACTTGCCGGTCCTCTGGCATTTCAGTATCACCCTCTGGACTTAATCATTACTCAAAAAAAAAACAACAAACACAAAACCAAAACCAAACTCACTGCCATCAAGTTGACGCTGACTCATAGCAACCCTATGAGATAGTACAACTGCCCCCATGGATTTCCAAGTCTTTATGGGACTAGAAAGCCTCATCTTTCCCCCATGGAGCAGCTGGTGGTTTTTAACTGCTGACCTTGTGGTTGACAGCTCAACATGAAACACCAAAGCTCCTTTAACCATTTCTAAGAAGTGTGAAAAGTCACCTCTTCCAGGGATCCTCCCATGAGTCCCTTTCTTCCTTCCTCCTCCCCCTTCCTTCCTTCTTTCTTCCTTCTTTCCAAGCAAAGTGCTGCCCACCCTCATCTGGAGATTTTCCGAGGTCAGTTCTCTTTACACTTGAGCCTCTCACAGAGGCTTGCGCCTTCATTTCTCACGTAGCCCTGTGCCCCCGGGCACTCACAGTGCCCCACGGCCCTCAATGCCATCCTGTACCCAGGAGGAAGCTGCAATTGAGAGCACAGAATTTCTGGCTCGTGGAGAGAATCCTGGCGACTCTGAGCACATGCCCCTGATGCCCATCTTGGGTTTTGAGTTGTTTGGTGAGTTCTTTCAAAACTGTTCGCATAATTTGGACCCGTATTTCACTCCTAATGTGCTCCTTGCCAGTGGGGGGAGCCCTGGGCAAGTCATGTAATCACCCCGCACTTCTATTTCTCCGTATGCAAAATGGAAATAATAATAGCTGAAAGGACTAACAAATAAATGCCTGTCATGGAGCAAGAAACACACACACACACACTCTCTCTCTCTCTCTCTCTCTCTCTCTCTCTCTCTCTCTCTCTCTCTCTCTCTCTCCCTCTCTCTCTCTACTTGCCATTAGATAGATTCTGATCCATGGCCACTCCGTGTGTGTCAGAGTAGACTGCACTCCAGAGCCGTCTCAGTGGCTGACTTCTGGGAAACACATCACCAGACCTTTCTTCTGAGTGCCTGTGGGTGGACTTGAACGGCTAGCCTCTCAGTTAGCAGCCAAGGATCTTAAGCATTTGCCCCACCCAGGGAATCCCCAAGCCCCAAAGGAACAAAGCTGTGGTCTAGCAGGCTATGCACTGAGCTGGTTACCACAATGGCAGTGGTTCGAACCCGCCAGCTGCTCCCTGGGAGGAAGACAGGAATCGCAGTGTGGATGTGAGCATGCGATGTTCAGAAAGTGTGGTGGGAGGGCCAAAAATAAATTAGCATTGTGTTTTAGCTTTGTAGGGACATTGATAGATCTAAGTTGGGCTTATGAAATATGTTTGTGTTGTTCTGGGCAAGGTAGGACCCAACCTAATGCTGTGGAGTTGATTATGACGTCCCTGGGGGTTTCTGACAGTGTAACTGCTGCTTATGGGAGTAGAAAGCCAGTCCTTCTCCCTCGGAGCTACTGGTGGTGTCAAACTGCCCACCACGCCGATGGCAGTCCCACACGTAGCCCCTGCGCCATCAGGACAGAGTCAGCCTGATCCTTGGAGTTTCTGAGCCCGGGACTCCTTACAGGAGGGCAGCTGGGGGTTTTGAGCGGCTGACCTTGTCCTTAGCAGGACAATTCCTGAGCCACTGTGCCGTCAGGAGCCCTAGCTAACTGGTGGTCCATGCTGGGAAGGGGGTAGGTCCGCAGACCTGGCGGGGAGGGAAGGGAAGGCCGGGGGGCACCTGAGTTACCACATGAACTACAGGGATGTTTTTACTACAAAGCATCCGTTTATGCCACAACACTGTAAAAAAAAATTACAGATAGACATTTTTGGGGCCACGCCCACTGACGGTGTCACCTGGTGGGCTCCATCCCCTCCACCCCCCACTGCCACTGGACAGGTTTGCCTCCTGGTGCTCCTCAAGTCCCCCTTTGTCCTGTCCTGTTTCCTGCTACCGCCACGGGGGGACACGAGGTCAGGTTCTCTGCCAGCTCCCCGTCTCTCGCTCCAGGCTGTTGAATTCATTTCCATTTCTCCCCGCCAGGGAAAACCAACCCTCCTTCTCAAGGCCCTGGACTCGTGTTTGTGTTCATTTGTTTGAAGTCAAGCATTGCACGGGAGGCGGGGAGTGGTCTGAGCCTGCTCCTTAATTCCCATCAGTCCTGGGTCTTCCAAGGGAAACAGGCCCTTCCTGGGCTGCGAGATGTTGAAGCAACATGGCAGGCGGGGCAGAGTCAGCTGACACCAGCCTTCCGGCTCACCCAACAGATTTCCATGAATTGCATTTCCTTTGGCCTAATTATCCTCTGAGGAGCTGCCTTTCTCTGTCACTCTGTAATAATTATTATTAATAATAACAACCAGAAACCCGAGGAGTCAGCTAGGTGCACATGGAAGAAGCGCACCAGCCTGTGTGACCCAAGGAGGGAACTGGTACCAGAGCTCAGATTCTAAACACTGGGTTTTACATGATAGTGGAAGCCGAAAACCCATTTGCAGGATCCCAGAAAGAACACACACACACACACACACACACACACACACACACCACAAGGATAGCAGCTTTCTTTTCTTTTTTAAAATTATTTTATTAGGGGCTCATACAACTCTTATCATAATCCATACATACATCCATCCTTCGTACAATCATTGCCCTCATCTGCGGCTTTCTGGTGGGCCGGTGGCTGCTTCTCTATCTGTGGCTCTTCTCGTGCGGGCATTTAGCTGGTTTTACAACCCTTGGCACCAGCCTGCAGGCCTTGGCCATTCAGCTTCACACCCTTGGGTTGTGGTCCCTGGATTCATGATGGCCTGGACACCTAGGTTTGGATCCCTGTCCTGCGTTCAAAGGGAACCCCCCCTCTCCAGGGCGAGGCCCCTGGGAGGGCCAGGGAGAGGTTTCCTCACCTCCGTTCAAGGCTCCAGAAGAATTCCCCTTGCTGGGTCAAGAACATGGCTGCCAAGGTCTTGCTGTGTACACAAGGGTTCTATCTGGGAAACCACATTATTCATTCATCAGATAATTTTTGGACACCTCCTCTGTAGGAGGGAGACATTGAACCATGGCATTGGAGAGCAACTCTGAGCACATCGTGCCTTGCCAGCCCCTTCCCTTCCTCCCTTGGCCTCCTCTTCATGCCCACTACCAAGGGCTCTGCTCTCCCTCCAGCCAAGTGCCTGCCAGTCTCTTTCCCTCTCCATAGTTCGTGCTTCCTCCTGCCCCTACCTGGCACGGCCAGGAAACCGTGGCCCTTAAACTTGCTGCACTTGGGGGTCTGCACTCTCCTGTTGGGGTCATCGGAGGTTTGTCCTGAGAGCCTGGGTGCAGTGTCCAACACACAGGGTGCTCGCATCAATTCACTGTTTGTAAGGAGGGTACAAAGCAATTAGAATGTTCCTGGGAAGGGAAAATGATGAGAGACATCTTGCTTATCTGGACACATCACCAGGAACGACCTACTCATGGATAGCCAAGTGGAAGGTCAGTAAAAACTAGGGATGCTTTCTGTGAGATGGACTGACACAAGAACTGCAACAGTGGGCTTCAGCATACTAGGGAGCGTGAAGATGGCCCAAGAGCAGGCAGGGTTTCATTCTGGTGCATATACGGCTGCCGTGAGTCAGAGCCAACTCGATAGCACATAACAACGATGGCAACCCCTGTGAAGGCACTCTCCTAGGCCTCAGTTTCCAAAGTCAGCAACCCATAGATCCTAGTGGTCCAAGTCAACCAGGTCCACACATATGACGGGGTATGCCCCCAAAACAGGGAATTTTTTCTCCAAAACTATGTATTTAATTAAACAACAACATATCCCTATCAAAGTACTCTCCATCACACATAACACTTTTGTGAAATCTACGATTTCATGCTTTGAAGCAATTTTCAAAACTCGTCTGTTTGGAAGGCTGACAGCACCTCCCTCATTTTTTCCTTCACCTCTTCTAGATCATCAAATCACTGTCCTCTCATGCCCCTCTGCCCTCAGGAAACAAAAAGAAGTCTCATGGAGCAAGGTCAGGTAGTGTGAGGTGTGTGGGGCAAGAGAGGCATGCTGTTTTTTGCCTGAAACTAGTGCGTGAGCAGGTGCATGGTCGTGGTGGCAAAACCAGTCCCTTGTCTGCCACACATCAGGCCTTTTTAGTTGCACACTTTTACTGAACTGAGCTCCAAGACAGTCCAGGTAACTCCCCATCTCTTCACGGGTCCATCATCAGTCTTCAAGCACAAGTGTATGAACTTTGTCGACATTTTAATCCATTTGGGAAGCTGATGAATGTCCAGAATGAGGCTAGTCATCAATAGACATATCACCTTTTTTTGAAATGAAAAAAACACTCATACACTTGAGTTTTCCCTATAGCGCTGTCCATGTAACCGCTGTGAAACATCACAGCAGTTTCTGCGGCATGTTTTCCCGAGCAGGAAACAAAATTTCACAGCTGCATGCTGTGCTCTTAAATTGGCCATCACAAAAGAAAGGTTTGAGTGAAACGGCTTTTATGAAAAAATTCACGGTGACCACAGAGAACCTTCCCAGGCAATGCCACTGTGTGCACTAACTCCAAGCTAGTTGCTCGATGCTCCCCTAGTGGGGAAAATGTGTTCTACGAAAGCTCCACCCAGGGGAGCTTTTCCCTGCCTTTTTCCCCTTTTTTGCAGGGATACCCCTTGTCATTTCAACGGGTCACCAGAGTGGTCTGTGTAAAGTGCTGAGGAGCTTAGGGGAGGGAGGCCTTCACATTGGTGGCGGTGGTACACAACGGAGCTGGAGGAAGGAGGAGATCAACAAGCTGGAGGGTCACGGGGCGTGGGGGGGTGTTGGCGGGGAAGCTGAGGCTGAGGAAGGGGAGACTTTTGAAAGGCTACTTGTTTTGGACGCCTCCAGAAGTAGACCCAGAGCCAGAATTTTTTTTTTCCCCTTCAGAGCCAAGAATTTGAGTGCAAGTAGTTAATTTGGGAGACAACCCTGAGCAACAGTGGTGGTGGTTGTTAGGTGTCTGGGTCTGTTCCAACCCACAGCGACCTTAGGCACAACAGAAGGAATCCATCCTATAAAGGGTCAATCCATCTTGTAAAAGGTCTTCCTCTTTTTGTTGCCCAGAAATAGTGGTAGAGGGAGGGGTGGGAGGTGGGTGCAAAATACAACAGGGAAGGGAAGCAGAGTGGTTATCAAAACAGTGGCCATTGTGGGCAACTAGAACTCAGTCCTGCTGGGCAGCTCTGGGAATCTGTGTAGAGCTTGTTTATGGTTATCCCAACAGAAGAGCCAAGAAACTGAGTGTGGTGAAGTGAACGTCTTGGTTTGGCCCTTCTTTCATAGTCTTTGTAACGGCCGTCCAATGAATGGGCAGAAGCATGTATGGACGGTATAGAGGATGCTTCACTCTGGGACTGGCCAGTGTTTCCATTTTTCTGGGTGGAAGAGGGACCCAGCTCAGAAACAGGAAGAGAGAGGATTCTGTGATCATCATGAAGGAAGAGCCACCAGCAAAGCACGTGCCACATCCCTGTCTGAAGTGGCTCAGACACCAGAGGCCACAGCACCAGGATCACAAGACAAAGGAAGAGGGGGCAGTGCCAAGATCATGCGGTAGAACAGCAGGTGGGCTTCCTGGCCCATGGAATGAAGTCAAGGCCAAGGGACCACGTGGCTGTGAGTCTGAGGACCAGAGAAACGTGTCTGCCGGCATGGCTGAGAAGAGGTGTTGGACAATCAGAAGGCAGGGCCACAACCAGACAGTGCAAGACAATAGGTGGGTGAATTGGCAGCACTCACAGTGGCTCCCTCTTCTGTCCTCCCGGGGCCCTTGTGCCAGCATGCGGATCCTGGGTATGCAAGCAATGAACATCCTCAAGCTGCTCACCTAAACGTCGGAGGTTCAACCTCACCCAGAGGCACCTCAGAAGAAAAGTTTGGCCATGTACTTAAAAAAAAAAAATCAGCCATGGAAAACCATGTGAAGCACAGATCTCCTCTGACATATCCATCCACGGTCAGTGAAAGCCACTTGGTAGGGACCAGGGATGCTAGATGACGAGCCCTGGTAGCATAGTGGGTTACAAGTTGGGCTCCTAACCACAAGGTAGGCGGTTCAAATCCACCAGCGCTCCTGAGGTGGAGGTGGGGGTGGGAGGAAATGAAGCTTTCTACTTCCGTAAAGAGTCTCAGAAACTCACAGGGGCATTTCTACCATGTCCTGTAGGCTCACTGAGGGGCATCCACCTCCATGGAGTGAAGGTGGGAAACAGAAGGATTTCTCCCAAGTTGTCTACCCCAAATATATGCCAAACTTAGCTGCTTGCTACACGTGGCGAATGACTACACTTGGAGGTCAACAGAAGTAGGTCAGGGGTTATTCTCCCTAAGGGTTATCAGCCATCCAGGGCAAGCAGACACCACTGTTTATCCCACAACAAGTAGGGCCCACTCCCTTCTGATAAGGATAGTAGTAAATTGTTTCCCTGAAGGAGGGCCCAGGGAGGTCAAGCCCACTCAAGGGTGACCAAGGTTGGGCTGCCATCATGACTCTAGGGTCTGCCCATCTTGTCACATGTATACCCCTAGTCCCTCCCCTTCCTATCATGCATACACCCCTAGCTGATCCCCTTCTGTTACGCTTATACCCATTGTCTATCCCCGTCCTATTGCTTGTATTGCCTATTGTGCAACCCCTTCCTGTGATGTGTGTGGTTACCTGTAATCACGCCCCCGAAAGAGATAGATAAGCCTTGGTTAGCAATAAATCTCTCTCTCCTGCTCTCTCCCCTGCCCTATAGGCCCACGCTGTGCGCAGACCTGGCTGGTAAGATTGTGGCCATCCAGGAGGTGAGCATGCTACCATGAAATGGGTCTGACTTCTTTATTTCTTTTTTTTTTAAATTTTTTTTTATTTTTATTTTTTTTAAATTTTAACAATTTATTAGGGGCTCATACAATTCTTATCACAGTTCATACATATACATACATCAATTGTATAAAGCACATCTGTACAGTCTTTGCCCTAATCATTTTTTTCTCCTCTTTTCTTTTTTTACATTTTATTAGGGACCCATACAACTCTTATCACCATCCATACATATACATACATCAATTGTATAAAGCACATCCATACATTCCCTGCCCCAATCATTCTCAAGGCATTTGCTCTCCACTTAAGCCCCTTGCATCAGGTCCTCTTTTTTTTCCCTCTCCCTCCCCTTTCCCCCCTCCTGACTTCTTTATTTCACTCTCTCTCCTATCTCTCATGCTCTATGGCTTTATTGTAATCTTTATATATCTCAGCCATACTATTGTGCCTATCGAACCCGCTATTAGTTGTGGGGCTGGCCTTCCCCCCACAAGTGAGCTCGGTGTTGGGTTTGGGGAGTTCGTATCATCGTAAGCATGCCGCTATAATGAAGTAAGCGTGCACATCTATGCTTCCCAGAGTGAGCATTTGTGCTCTGATGGCTTGGATGTTGATTGACCTTCCTGAGCTCTGCACCTGGTGACGTGCCTGTCGTGAGGTGCCATTGAGTCAGTTCCACCCCGAGCAAGCCCACGCATGACAGACTGAAGCACTGCCCGGTCCGGCACTATCTCACAATTGATACTACTCTTGAGTCCCTGGCTGCAGTCGCCGGTGTCCACCCATCCCTGGAGGACCCTTCTCTTTCTCACTGCCCCCTCCTTTACCATCGTGCAGTCCTTCTCCAGGGACCGGTCTCTCCTAACCACATTCTTTTCTCGAAGAACCCTCTGGCAGTACTACCAAGACAAATTGGTGTGTCCTTGTAGCAGTCTATGGTACTTTCAATAGTCTTCTCCGGCACTGCAATTCAAATGCATCCATTCTCCTTCCATCTCCTTTAGCCAATGTCCGCCTTTCCCATGCATAGGAGGCAGTGGAAAATCCCATCGCTTGGGTCAGGGGCAGCTCAGTCCTTAAAGTAATATCCTTGCTTTTCAACACTCTAAGGAGGTCTCCTGAAGATTTACCCAATGCCACTTGTCTTTTCTATCTCTTGATTGGTGTTTCCATAAGCATTCATTGTGTATCCAAGCGGGTCAAAATCCTTGACAACTTCAGCCTTTTCTCCATTTATCGTGATGTTACCTACTGGTCCAGTTGTGAGGATTGTGGTCTTTACATTGAGTTGTCAGCCACACCGAAGGCTGCAACCCTTGATCTTCATCAGCAAGAGCCTCACATCCTTCCCACTTTCAGCAAGCAAGGTTGCTTCATCTGCATATTGGAGGCTATTAATAAGCCTTCCTCCAAATCTGATACCACATTCTTCTTCATCCAAGCCAGCTTTACTGATGATTTGCTCAGCATACAGACTGAACAAGTATGGTGAGAGGATCCAACCCTGATGCACACCGTTCCTGATGTGAAGCCACACACTATGTCCTTTGTTCTAATCCCGCAACTGCCCCTTGATCCAGGCTCAAGTTCAGCCCGGGCACAATGAAGTGCTTGGAATCCCATTCTTCGAAAGTGCCTGCTGTGGACTCAGGAAGTATTTAATGAATGGTGAATTACGAGGCTGGCTTAAAGCTTTGACTACTAGCCACAAGGTGGGTTGCTTGAACCCACTGGCAGAGGTGCTTGGGGCAAGAAGCTGGGCTACAGTCTTGACAGCCCTAGGGAGCCATTTTCTCTGACTCCATGGGGCCACCCTGAGTTAGAAGTGACCAGATGATCATCAATCACAATAACCAAGCTCTGCTCACACGGAGTCACTGTGCTTGTGGGGGAATTGTCACTGACCCGAAAGGATGAGAAATTACGGAAAGTATTGATGCGTTTTGGAGGTAGACCAGAAAGTCCCTGCTGACAAGAATGCTCAGAAGTCTTTGGAAATCCTTCCCTCTCCTTCAATAACGGGTCACAAGAAGATTCTATTCTCCTGCTGTCTTTGCTGCTTCTGTAAGCCCTCCATGGGGCTCTGGCCACGTCTCCACATTTGCTGCTGTCCTGATGGGATCAGGGCGCCTGGACTTTCCCTCTGGCCTTTGCCAAGACACAGCCTCCCTCCCGCCTCTGCCTAGTGGCTTCCTGCTGCCAACCAGAGAAAGAGGCCATCACTGTCCTTCAACAAGGGGACAGCTCTCTGAAGTGGCTGTGTGACCTTTTCAGAAAATCCCCATGGAGAAAGGAAATATCCTTATAGTAAACAAGAGAAAAATTTAGTGGCCCAAACCGTTTCTGGGCTGGGATTCCAGCCCCAGTGGTTCTGACACAGACAGAAATCAAGGTCACGTGTTGCCATGATGTCAGTTTTAACTGATAGCAACCCTACGGGACAAGGTAAAACTGCACACACACACACACACACACACATCCACAAAGGCTTCCAAGTCTGTAAGTCTATCTGGACGCAGACTGCCAATTCTGTCTGCTGTGGAGCAGCAGGTGGATTTGAACCTCTGATCTTTCAGTTGGCAGCCAAGCACTTAAGGCTCCATAGACATCAAGGTTGTTATTGTTGTTAGGTGCTGTCGAGTCAGTTTTGACTCACAGAGACCCTATGTTCAGCATAAGAACACACTGCCCAGGCCTGTGCTGTGTTAGGCCGGGTTGTCTAGACAAGCAAATCCAGGGGCACTGATCTATGTCCAAGAAAGAACTTTACATCAAGAAGGCATCCCAGTCAAGTCCAACTCAAGTTCATAAATCTGATGGTAATCCCTAGATCCTTCTCCAGACTCACGTAGGCACTTGCTGGTGAAGCAGAAAGGTGACGCAGAATGCACGGAGATCACAGGCTGGTGGGGCAGAGTCCTGTGGTCCTAAGGCCGGTGGAAACATAAGGGCATCAGAGCTCTCAAGGTGGGCGGTGGAGTCCCAGCAACCAGGAAGGTCAAGTGGCAGACAGAGAGGGAGGTTCCAGGTTTGTCCCCCAAGGAGGTCACACCCTCAGGAGGCATCAGCAGGCTTTGACCTGATTGACAGGTTGGATTCCACCCCTACACTTTCCTACATCTTCAAGTTGGCATAAAATCATCTAACGACACATGCGCCTTCCTCCCAATTGTTCTTCTGTTTCAGCCCATCGCTGCGGCCACTGTGCAACCATTGTGTGGACATTCTCCCTCCTTTTTGTAGCTCCACTACTTTCCTTAGCATGATGTCCTTCTCCAGGGACTGGTTTCTCCTCACAACATGTGCAGAGTATGTGAGACGAATGAAGTCTTGCCACCCTGGCCTTTGCAGAGCATTCTGGCTCTACTTCTTACACCCTGGTGAACCAAACCCAGCAGTTCACTGCTATGAAGTCGATTCTGACGCATCACAACCCTATAGGACAGCGTAGAACTGTCCCTGTGGATTTCCAAGAGCGTAAATTTTTATGGAACTACAAAACCTCACCTTTCTCCGGTGGAGTGCCTCGTGGTTTGGAACTGCAAACTGCGTGGTGAGCAACACTATGCATAAGCCACTGTGCCACCAGGTCCCTTTTCCATCCAAGTCGATAAAGCTTAATAGGCTCCTAGGGTGGCAATAATTTATTTTAGAAGAATCAATACCAGACTAGTCCCAAGGAGGTGGAGATTAAGGAGATCCCATATGTCCAACTTTTCCAAGATGTTATACCCCCTCCTCCACTTACTACATTCCTTCACATCCCAGGTAGAATAGTTACATAATCCAGTGTGAAGTTGAAGGCATAAAGAGTGAAGGTCACAGCCTGATGATGCCTCCTTGTGGGCATGGTCTTCTCATGAGGATTCTGGGAACTTCCTCTCTCTCTCTGCCTTCCACTTCCTGTTGACAAGCCATAGAACACTTGCTGAGACCTGCAAGAGCTCGCTCTCTGCATCACCTTCCAGTTGCAAAGCCATGTAGCTAAGACCGGCCAGGGCCTTGTGATGCTTGCTTGCATCACCAGTGGATCAGCAAGAAGCCACCAGCCTGTGATCTTCCTGCATTCTACATCATTGTCTAAGGCTGTGGGAGTGTGAAGAGGAACTTACAGGCTAGTACCAGGCTTATGGACTTGATCTGGATTGGGCTGGATGTTCTCTTGATATCAAGCTTTCTCTTGCATGTATATGCGTGTCTCTGGGTTTCTTTCTCTAGTCAATCTGGCCTGCCACACTTGGGTTCTGCAATTCACCACACATCTCACAGGAACTCTCCACCCTCGAAGGAAATGTCTCATGTGGTCGTGGTTGCTGTCAAGTTCCGAATATGAAGGTGAAGCAGAAGGGAGTCAAATGCACAATCTGAAGTCAGAAGCCAGCTATGTCCAAAAGTCTTGCTTCTACCAACACTTAGTCAGGAAACAGAGGTCACAAAAATAGGAAGGCTTTGATGGAGGTGTGGCTTTAATCTTTCAGCAGGCCACACCCCCAAGGAAAATCGAAGTCACACACCTTCTAGTGGGATAGAGACCAGGGATACACCCCACCTTCATCCTAAAACAGAACTCCCTTCAAATGGGATTATAATCAGAGGCATGTTATTGCTGTTGTCAGTTCCAGCCCATAGCGACCCTGAGCACACAGAATGAAGCACCGCCCCGGCCTCACCATTCTTCTTTCTTGCCTTCCTTGTTAAACAACTATTCTCACATTCGAGCCCATCGATGCAGCCGCAGCCACTTGCGTTTTGGAAGTCGTAGGCAGAGCTACTTGTCTGGCAGTTTGCCAGACTACGGTGGCCGTGTGTTGCCGTGATGCTTAGCAGCTATGTCACCGATACCTGAAATATTCGCAGGGTGACCCAGAGGGGACAGGTTTCAGCTGAGCTTCCAGACTAAGAACAGACTACCAAGAAGGAATAGACCATTTCTGAGGCGCTAGCCACTGAAAACCGCTGGGTAGGATCAAGATATTGTCAGACACTGAAAACCAAAAAATCTCTAAGAGCTCCCAATAAAATGATTAAAAAAAGAAGTAGCAACTATACATCAAGAAGGTGCCAGCCTCGTCCCGCGCAAGGCAACTAGCACACATATCTGCCTGATAAAGTTGATGGTCAGCAAAAGGAGGTCGACCCTCGATAAGCTAGACCGACACAGCAGCTGCAAGAACGGGCTGTCATAACAACAGTCGTGAGACTGACACAAGTCCAGGCAGTGTTTCGTTCTAGAGGGTCACTACAAGTCAGAGCCAACTGGGCAACCCCTAACGACATCGCCTGGTAGCCATGTGTACTACCAAGGCACCCCGACGGAAAACACCTAACACTTCGCTTTGCTACTGACTAAAAATCCTTTGCGGGCTGCCCTCTGCAGAACGCTGCATTGAGAGCCTCTCAGGCCTGTGTTTCTCAGGTCTCGAATGGTCTTCTCCCTCAATTAAGCTCTTCTTGCTTTCCCTTTAAGTAGACTATGTGGTAACCTCTATGACATGAGCCTCTCATATGCAGCTGTCCAGCAGGATAAATGCAAGTGTGGACATAGAGCTCTCGATTGATATGTATACCTCAGTTTGTCATCCCACAGTGGTTAGCTGGTTGCTGTACTCGTTATGCAGGAAGATATGTATCCATATTTGGAACCGCACAAGTACCAGCAGGATCACCCAAGCTTCCTTCCAGACTGGGGGGAAAAGGCCCAAGGACTTATTTCTGAAAATTCGATGTTTTTCTATAATGATCTCAAATCACATATGTCTACATCACTATTAAGCTTTCAAAATGCATATGTAGAGCACTCGTAATAGTAACTTAGAAATATGCCCTTTGGCAGTCTCTCTAACATTAAGTATATCATTCTTCAGGATCCCGTGTAAGTCATGAGAAGGCGATTTAGAAACTTTCCAAAGTTGGACACGGAAACGCAGAATTTCATGGCGAATGTGATCAACAGTCTTGAAGACATGCTGTGGTAAAGAACCCTAACAAAGCCAGTCTTGACACACACCTCTCGACAATAGCTGAGATCTTGAAGAAAATAATATTCCATTCGACCAGGGACCAGGGCTGGGGGAAGGCATAGGGTACAAGGTTTTGGTGTTATACCTCGGCATCTTTGGTCCTTGTCATGTGACCGAGGTGACACAGTCAGATATAAACCTTCAGTTTCCGCTGACTCACTGAGAGAAGGCAGAGCAAACACAAGGGACCCACTGAGACTCTGTCCACGGGCGCCAGCCTCAGCCCCTGGCTATGAAGAGACCTCCTTAGCATTTGAGCTATGGCTAAGCCTTCTTTCTGAGACCTGTCATCAAAGATGAAAGGCTGCCATTGGAAGATGTGGACTTTAACCATTGAACTAACCTTGTCATTGTCAATTCTGACTCCCTGGGTGGGAATGCATGTTGTGAAGCCTTACCTGTGGGCCTGCCATGACTCTCTGACGCTACACGAAATGAGTCCATTCATGACAAATCTTTTATTTTTTTTAATCATTTCATTGGTGGCTCATACAACTCTTATCACAGTCCATCCATCCATCCATTGTGTCAAGCACATTTGTACATTTGTTGCCATCATCATTCTCAAAACATTTGCTTTCTACTTGAGCCCTTGGTATCAGCTCATTTTCCCCTCCTTCCTCGCTCCCCCCTCACTCATGAACTCTTGATAATTAATACATTATTATTATTTTGTCATATCTTACACCGTCCGACATCTCCCTTCACCCACTTTTCTGTTGTCTGTCTCCCAGGGAGGAGGTTATATGTAGATCCTTGTAATCTGTTCCCCCTTTCTACTCCACCCTCTCAGTATTGCCACTCTCATCACTGGTCCTGAGGGGTTCACCCGCCCTGGATTCACTGTGTTTCTAGTTCCTATCTGTACCAGTGTACATCCTCTGGTCTAGCCAGATATGTAAGGTAGAATTGGGATCATGATGTGGTGGGGGAGGAAGCATTTAAGAACCAGAGGAAAGTGGTATGTTTCATCATTGCTACACTGCACCTTGATTGGCTCATTCCCTCCCCACGACCCTTCTGTAAGGGGATGTCCAGTTGCCTACAAATGGGCTTTGGGTCCCCACTCCGCACTGCAGACCATTCTCAATGATATGATTTTTTGTTCTTTGATGCCTGATACCTGAGTCCATCGACGCCTCGTGATCACGCAGCCTGGTGTGCTTCTTCCGTGTGGGTTTTGTTGCCTCGGCAAATCTTTTAAAGATAAAATCCTATCCAATAATTAGCTGATGCGAACTTAATGGCTCACAACAGAACACTGCCTGACCCGCTGGCCTTGGACTTGGCATGAGGAAGGACTTGCTGAAGGAGGACGTCCTGTTTGATACAGTCGAGGCCAGAAGACAGGCTGGGCAAGGTAGTTGTTGGCTTTCCCAGCCTCTGCAGGCTAAAATGGCACAGTGGGGGCTGAGTGGGCAGGTGAAATCCATAGGGATTGACTGACATAAGAGCCACAATGATGGCCTTGGTGATGCTGTTGGCCAAGAGGAGCGCACTGAGACCAGGGCGCTCCGACCTCTTTCAGACCTGGAGCTGAACCCCGCCCACAGCCTCACTCTTGGATCTAACTCCTGGCTGCACTGATACTTTCGACTTAGCTTTCGTAGGCTCCCCTCCTTTGTCAGACAGAGGTCAGGTTCTCAGGCCCCTTCTTCTGTCCCCGCACCAGGCTCAGTGACATCATGGCGTCCAGCCCCATCCTCTTGCTCCCAAGACCCTGAAGCTGTCTCTGCGTGTGGCGTTCTCCAACCTTCCATCCGCACTTGATGAACCAAGCACAAGCCTGTCGGCATGGATGTCCTCCAGGTGTCCCCTATTCCGCATGCTCAAAGCTTAACTCAGGTATAAACTTAACACTGGTCACCTGACTAGTCACCGTCTACAGTGTTCTGACCCCCTGAAGCCTTTCCCTAACAGCACTCAGGTGACCCCGTTCAAAGACAGTCTGGCTCAGTCTCCCCTTCCATCAGCGTGAAAGGCATGTGTTACACGGGCTGGAAGGCTGGTCACGGTCTGTCCCTGCTAGTGTCCCGCCTCATCGCCTGTCACTCTCTCCCCGTGTTCCTCCACTCCCGCCACATCCACCTTCTCGCTGTTCCCCCACATGTCATGCGCACTCTTGCTCTGCCTGAAGGACACTTCTGCCAGAGTCTGCATCGTCTGGCCCTCCCCTCCTGGAGTCCCTTGCAGTGACCTCTTGGAGAGGTCTTCTCTGACCACTTTGAAATCCTGCAACCCATGCCAGCACTTTCTATTTCCTCCCTGGCTTTATTTTCCTTCTTGCTACTTATCATCAAAATTCTCTACACCAGAGTAAGTCCCAACCCCTCGCTTCTAGGGTTCCAGTTCCTACATGCACAGCTTTATTCCAAACAAAACATGTTGAAACATATTTCTGTGATCAGTGAAAGTTCTCTCGGTAATTTCCTTGTCTTAGTCTTCTTAGGGTGCCTTTGAAAGACAGAAAACAGAACCAAAAGCCAACACATTACATGGCTATCAGGGCGCTCCAAGCGCTGACCTTTCCAACAGTCCCTTAGTCATCAAGGTGAAAGCTATGAAGATGGTTTCATGAAGGTGATTGTAACTGGGAATGAGCCTTGCATTGACCAATATGATCCAGAAAGCAAGCTCCAATCAAAACAGTGGCTTCTGGCAGGATCCGCTGGGCTAGCTCTTCTTCTTTTAATTAAATCATTTTATTGGGGGGCTCATACACAACCCATCCATGCATCCATCGAGTCAAGCACATTTGTACATATGTTGTCATCATCATTGTCAAAACATTTTCTTTCTACTTGAGCCCTTGGTATCGGCTCCTTTCCCACCCTCACCACACCCTCTCCCTCTCCCACCACACCCTCTCCCTCTGGGCTAGTTCTTTTTGGGGCTGAGAAGGTGACTGGTTTGGGGGATTCCAAAAGATCTGTCATCATCAACTTTCTCAGTGGACACAGGGCAATCACAGGTTTTTTTTTTAAGAAATGAAGAACTTTTAAGAAAATTGAAAACTGCATAAGTGAAAACAAATCACCAACTTTATACGGAAGAGAAAGAGATGCTGGATAAGCAAAAAACCAAAAACCAAACTCACTACCATCGAGTAGCTTCTGACTCAGGGTGCCCCTGGACTACAAAGTAGAAGTGGCCCCGAGGGTTTCCAAGACGGTAGCTCTTTCTGGAAAGCCACTGCTGATCTGGTGGTTAACAGCCTGGCGCATAATCACCACCCCGTCCGGGCTCTCAAGCAGGACTAGAGAACACGTTGGAAGCTCACACTAGCCAATCCCGAAACCTCCCCGACAGCCGCCTGGGATTGGCACAAGGACAGACACGAGGACCAGTGGCACAGGATTGAGAGCCCAGAAGTCAATCCACCGATGGACCACTGATCTTTGACAAAGGCCACAACCCTTCGATGGGGAAGGGGTCAGCTCTTCAACAAAGGGTGCGGGCAAATGAGATATCCTTTTGCCGAAGAATGAACGAAGACCCAGATCTCACACCACATGCAAAAACAAACTCACGGTGATTAGCAGAACAATTTCCTAAAGATCACCCATAAAAAAATAGGGGTGGGGGTCGAGGGGTTGGGAAAGGGGAGCTGATTTTAGGAGTTCAGGAAGGAAGAGAATGCTTTGAAACTGATGGTGGTAGCAACTGTATACTACTGCTTGATGTAATTGAACTACAGAATGACATGATCTCTGCACGAGCTCGTAATAAACTGGTTTTGGAAAAAAGCCAGGGACAAACTTAGGGGCTTAGTAAATGGCATAAATAGAGCGGCAAGGGTAGCTCTCAACACACAATCAGTAGAAGACAGACTAGGTGAGTAGGACCTCTTAGGAATTAGATGCTGGGGGAGGGAGAGGGGGTAAAAGGGGAGCCGATACCAAGGACTCAAGTAGAAAGAAGATGTTTTGAGGATGATGATGGCAACAAATGTACAAATACGTTTGATACAATGAATGCATGGAATGCTATAAGAGCTGTAGGAGCCCCAGTAAGATGACTTAAAAATAAACAAGAAGAAATTAGGTGCTTAGGTATATGAAGAGATTTCACCAAAAGAGTAAAAAGAGAACCCAAAGACTGGGGGGAAAAATGTCGGCAGTGACATGTACAAAAAGGGGCTAATCTTTTTTTCTTCTTTTAATCATTTTACTGGGGCTCTTACAGCTCTTATAACATTCCATACATCAATTGTATCAAGCATATTTGTACATATGTTGCCATCATCATTTCCAAAACATTTTCTACTTGAGCCCTTGATATAAACTTTTTTTTTTCAAAATCATTTTATAAAGGGACTAATCTTTAACATTTATAAAAACAATCACTTCCAAAAGAAAAATAGTTATGATCCTATTTAAAAATGGGCAGAGGACATGAATTGTCACTTCACCAAAAAGGACATTCAGGTACTGTGGTGGCTGGATGTTTGTCAGCTCCTGCCTAGGGGTGGAGTCAACCCTGTCAATCAAGGGGTAGCTGGATGACACCCTCTTGGGGGTGTGGCCTTGTGTTCAAGAGTGAGGGGACTCTGGGAACTGCCCCTCTCCCACTGCCTTCAGTTTCTTCCTCACTGGGACTTCACTGGGACTGTGTCTGCCTCCGAAGCTGCCGACCCTGAGAGTGGTGGGCGCCCTGCCATGCTTCCATCAACCTTGGATGCATGAGGCTCTGCACCCACCGGCCGGTGACCTCCCTGCTTCTCATTTCTTCTTTCTGCATCATCGGCCTACAGCTCCGAGAGTCTAGCATCGGCTCTAAGGACTTGAGTTGGACTGGGCTGGAATGCCTTCATGATAGACTGTTGCTTCTGATACAAAAGTCTGTCCTGTACATGGTTAAGTGTCACTGGTTTGTTTCTCTAGGGCAGTGGTTCTCAGTCTTCCTCATGCCATGACTCCTTCAAACAGTTCCGCATGTTGTGATGACACACACACCCCCAGTCATAAAATTATTTCCGTTGCTACTTCATCACTGTAATTTTGCTAATGTTATGAATCGGGAGACCCCTGTGAAAGGGTCAGTTTGACCCCCAAAGAGGTCGTGACCCACAGGTTGAGAACCGCTGCTCTAGAGGCAGCCAACAAGTATATGAAGAAATACTTGTAATCATTAGTCAAGTGAGAGATGAAAATCTAAACAATGAGACAGCATCACAGCATTATTCGTCCTGTTAAAACAAACAAACAGAAAACAAAAATGCTGTGAGGCTGGGACCCTCAGACACTGTTGGTGGGACTGAAATGGTGCGACCACAGGGACAGCAGTCTGGTGCCTCCTTAAAGAGCTCAACATCGAAATCCAATGGGATCTGGTCATCCTTCTACTTTATATATCCTAGAGACAGAGCCACAGCACGAGTGGGAAGATGAACGTCTGTGTTCATCACAGCCAGATAAACAACAGTGCAGAGAGGGAAACAACCTAATTGCCCATCAAGGGCAGAATGGAGGAGCAAACTCTGGTACACACACAACTTAATGCTCTGCAGTGTTGGAGAGTAACGCTCAGTCAGGGAAACACCTCCTACCACCAGCGAACCTGGAGGATATCAGCGGGAGTGAAATTAGTCCACCACAGAAGGACAAATGTGATGAGATCACTATGGTAAAAAGTCAAGGCCAGGTTTTCATTCTAAAGTACCATTCTCTGATGTTGCCAGGGGTGATAGAGAAACAGAAGGTAAATGACTGGCTGCAGGGTTGACCTGTATTAACCTGAGGAAAAGGGAAGGCGATATGCACTAACAGGGAGGTCAGCCACAAACGAGGGAGAGGCTGGGAGATCAGTGTTAAAGGCAGCAGAGGTCAATACCCCAGAGAGGTTAACATACACAATCTGTAATAATGTGGGTCTCAGGGTGGGTGCCTGACAGCTCACAGGCTGGATGGACATGGGTGGGGGGGAGAATGAGTACACCCACAGATATACACAGGCTTTATACACAGATAAAACACAGGCTTTCCAGAGGCGTTTGTGTACGGCATTTACATTTGTGTTTGGTGGCATATAACCAGGAATGTAGGGGAGAAAGTGGTTCAAACCTCTTCCACGTGAGCAAGCGGCCGGAGGGAATGAGCCCCTGGGTCTAGGTCAGAGGTTCTCAACCTTCCTAGTGCTGCAGTCCTTTCATACAGTTCCTCATGTGGTGGTGACCCCTCCCCCAACCATAGCATTATTTTCGTTGCTACTTCATAACTGTAATTTTGCTAGTTATGAATCATCATGTAAACATCTGATATGCAGGATGTATTTTCATTGTTACAAATTGAACATAATTAAAGCATAGTGATTAATCACAAAACAATATGTAATTATAGATTGTGAAATATTTATTTCTAATTACATATAAATGAAATGTCTTGAAGCATGGTGTAACATGGGTAATCGTTTTCACGCCGGGTACTCGTAGGTGGGCGTATCTGCATGTGGGTGGACCCGCCTGGAGACAGATAGAAGAGCAGTGTCTGGGTTTTTAAGACCTTCAGAAATATGTGTTTTCCGAGGTCTTAGGTGACCCCTGTGAAAGTGCTGTCCCACCCCCAAAGGGGTCAAGACCCACAGGTTGAGAACCCTGGGTTAGTAGGCTCCATACCTCCTACCCCCTCAACACATCCTCAATCCTCTCTTCTCTATCTTCTTTGACAGGACTCTGGATTCTAGCAGATATGCCGATTGGATCTTACCACTCCTTATTTAAAATTCCCTAAACTCCCAAGTGAGAAAGTTCCTGGTGGGAAACTCCTGGTGGGAGTTTAGTGGTTGGTTACACCTTGGGCTATGTGGCAGCTCTATCGTTTCATGTCAACTTGAGGATATATCAAATGTAGTGGTGTTATTCAAATTGTCAATCAGGCCACAGCCTGATGGTGACTCATTGTGGGCATGGCCTTCTCATAAGAAGGGCCCTGGGAATCTCCTTCTCTCTCTCTCTGCCTTCACCTCTGCTGGTGTGGCAGTTACATAATCTCCTGTCCACTTGTGGAGGGGTGGAGTCTAGCCTGTCAATCAGGTCGCAGCTTGATGATCTCCTTGGGAAGCGCTAAGGAGATCAATAGCTCACTGGAGGCGTTGCACACGCTCTCTGCTACACATTCCTCTTGACAAGCCACACGGAGCTACGCCGATGAAGCCAGAGCCCTGGAGCTGGAGGAGCCATGCGGAGACCCATACCAGCGCTGAGATACTTCCACCGTCACAGGATCCACAAGACTTTCCACCCACTGGCCTGTGATCTCTTGCATACAGCATCACTGCATGTGTTGCGTAAGTCTGAAGAGGAATTTATAGACTGGTATCCAATATATGGGCTTATATTGGACTTATGGATTTGATCTGGATTGGGCTGGATGTTTTCTTAATATACAATTGCTCTTTATATGAAGCTCCTTCTTATAAACATGAGTGTCTCTGGATTGGTTTCTCTAGTCAGCCCAGACTAACACAGCTGGCAAGTCACTCTGAGAGCTGCCAGAGCCACTGCCATTGGGCCTACATGACTGTACCCACCAACCGGTGACCTTCCTGCACTCTGCATCATTGCATGTGCCTGTGTGAATCGCAAGAGGGACTTATGGACTTGAGGTGGACTTTGAGATAGGTTTTCTGTGCCAACATGGCTCCCATGGGAACGTGTGGGCAGAGTTTAGCCTGACAGTCAGGTCACAGCTTGATTGGCAGTCAACGGAGATAAATGGCTCACTGGAGGTAGGCCACACTCTTTCTGCTTCACCTTCCTGTTGAAGAGCCACCTGGAGTCACTCTGATGGCAGCCAGAGCCCTAGAGATACGTCCACCGCCATTGGATCTACAAGACTTGGCACCCACTGGCCTGTGTTCTTCCTGCATTCTGCATCATTACATGTGGCTGCGTGAGTCTGAAGGGGAATTTATGGGCTAGTATCAGACTTGCGTAGTAATATCGGACTTGTGGACTTGATAAGGTCTCGGCTGGGATGTTTTCTTGATATATAATTATGTCTTGCTATAAAGTCCTTTCTTATACATATGTGAGTGATTCTGGATTGGTTTCTCTGGTCAACCTGGCCTAACACAGGCTGCTAATTGCAAAGTCAACAGTTTGGAAGTACCAGTTGCCCCATGGGAGAAAAACGGGCTTTCGACTCCTGTACAGACTTAGTTTTGGAAACCCACAGGGGCAATTCTACCCCGACTTACAGGGTGGCCATGAGTGAGAAGGGATGCCGTGGCAGGGAACCCACGCTCAGTTCCATTTCTCCACCGCTGTTTAACAACCCTCCAGCCACAGGGAACCCCGGGCTTCCTTGCTCCTTGGTAGTTTTCACCCACCTGAAATCCACTCTCTTCCTTAGCTGGCTAACTACCGGACACCCTCCATGCCTCCCCATCTGACGTCCTCTTCCACAGACTAAGGCCTTTCCTTGTGCACTCCCACCGCATCCTGGCCTTGCACAGCTGCGGCCAGTGGCCGACTGCTTCTCTGTCTCCATGAAAGGACGGGCTCCCAGAGGATGGGGACCATAGTGCGTCAGGTTGCCCATCTTCAGAACTTGACACATAGTAAGGGCTTTGTTAATGTTCCTTGGATGGGAGACTGGATGAATAATGGAACCACTCAACACTGAGAAGGGACCTAGGCTTGGTTTGGCGCTATTCTCGGTACCTTCTTGGGGTGAAGGTGACACATGGAATCTCCATACGCCCCTGTGAGGTGAGAGCTGCTGAGCTCCTCAACCCTCTGGTCATTTGTCCCCACTCACACTGTTAGTCAGTGGCACAGAGGCAGGTTCAGACATCGGGCTTCAATCTCTAGGACAAATAGATTTCTAGCCGAGAAATGATAGAAGCAAAGGTGAGACACTTTGTATTTATTTTTATGTGGCTTTCATGATCAGTAAATGTAACTATAAAATTACCTCTGCTGTGTTAATCACCTGCCTGCAAACCCCATGTCCCCTAGTTGATTCCGACTCATAGCAACCCAACGAGACAGAGGAGGCTGCAAATTGTTATAGAAGCAGAGACATCTTTCTACTGCAGAACAGCTGGTGGGATCGAACCACTCACCTTTCAGTTAGTAGCCGAGTGATTTAACCACTGTTTCACGAGGATGCCTACTCTCTCACTATAAACAAACAAAACCCTCACGCCTACTGTCATCAAGTTGACCCAGACTCATCAGGGCCGAGATGAGATGCTCCTGGGGGGTTTTGAGGCTGTATATCTTTACAGGGGCGTAGAAACGGGACTGTCCCCCACAGAGCAGCTGGGGCTGTCAAACTGCTGACTTAACAGCCCCACATGTAACCATGCTCCTTTACGAGTATGAAATTAAAACCTTACCCCTATGTTTGAAAAGACACTATTTATTCTCAAATGATCCTTCCTCATGCCCACGAGTCCCCTCACTGCCACTGAAACCAGCAGCTGCTGTTCAGGTTCCCCTTCAGCCAGGACGGAATCTGAATCAGAAAGTGTTCAGTTGATCTGGGCTAAACCTCCCCCCCCCCAGAAAGATCAAAGATCAAAGAAGCTTGTTGTCCCGAGGTCAGAAAACAAAAGGGTTTCAGCATCCTTCACTGCACTGTGCATTGCCTATTAGCACCTACATACCGATTTGGAGAATTCTGTTTTCTTAAGGGTGACCATGACAGCTTTCCAATTTAACAGAAGCTGAGGAGTTCTGGCGGTGCTGTGGTTATGTGTTGGGCTGCTAACCACAAGGTCAGCAGTTCGAAACCACCTGTGCAGGCTTTCTACTCCTGTTAAGAATTAGTCTTGAAAAACCCACCGAGGCAGTTCTATCTTCTCCTATGGGGTCACTATGAGTCGGCATCGACTCGAGGGTGGAGAGTGTGAAGACACTTTCATGTCTTCATCTGTAAAATGGGAATTAAAATACTGTGAGATGCCTTCGCAAGACAGAAAGACCTCACTAATAAGGGATGGTGACTTCCTTCTTCAAGAGCCGCATTGAATGGAGAGAAAAAGGCGAGGCCCTGATCAGTGACTGTTCTGGAGGAGCCGCGGTGGTGTCAGCCTTAGTGCTCAGCTGCTAACCTCAAGTTGAAAGCCACCAGCCATGCCTCTGAAGAAAGAGGTGCAGTCCAGGGCCATCAACATCACAGACTTGGGTTCCCGTCTTGTAGGGCCCTCTCAGGCAGAATCCATTCCACGGTGAATGGGACGTCCTCTTTAGTATCTCTGAGCTTTAAAGTGCTTCCCCCCCGCACTATTTCACAGTCTGTTATTTGTCCCGTCTTGGTCAACTCCAGTTCCTAGAAGAGCTAGAGCCCACTCCCTCGGCACCATCTCTAGACCAGGAAGACCACCATGTTTAAAGGCAGAGCCGCATCCACTCACCCATTCACCAGACATGTCTTGGATGCCTGCCATGGCTGCTATGCCTTCTTGACACTGGCAAGGCTGGACCTAGAATGCACAGATGCGTCTATGGTACAGCCAGAGACCCACCCTGAAACTGCCATGGGTTTCCTCTTGCTGGTATACACAGTCAGTGTTCACGGGAGCACTAATCAAGAGCTCAAGTGAAGCATTGCATTGGGTGAGTCTGCCGCACGAGACCTCTTTTTAAAGAGTGTGGAAAAGCACGTTTTCCTTGAGGACTCAGGTATGTCTGACCCAAGCCATAGTACTGTCATATGTATGCGAAAGCTGGACACCTGGCAAAGAATCTCCACAGCACCACACACTGCCAAAAGAAAAACAAAACAAACACCTGTCTTGGAAGAAGTACAACCAGAGTGGTCCTTAGAGTCAAGGATGGTGAGACGTGATCTCACGAACTCGCCGTGAAGGACATCATGCTTGGTAGTGTCGTTGGCCGTGAGACCAAGGAAGACCTTCGACAAGATGGATTGACACCGTGGCTGCGTTGCTGGGCTCAAACATCAGCACAGCGGTGAGCCAGGCACAGCACTGGGCAGTGTTTTGCTCTGTTGTGCATGGGGTTGGTTGCTCTGAGTCGACGGGACCATGGAGGGCACAGGCTCTGCCTGGGTTAAACCCCGACTCACTGCTGGCTAGTATCATTCCCAAAGGGCGTTCAAAAAGGTGGTGGAAAAATCCCCTCTTTTCACCTCATTTTCCCAGGAACATTTGGAGACCCCTCCTCCTTTCTCTGTGCCTTGGTCTCTTCATCCAGGCAGTGAGGGTCCCAACAGGATGCAACAGTTGAGACTCCTAAGGTGCTCCAGGGTCTTGGCTCCAGAAGGCACTTAATAAAACTTAGCAATTTTATGTTGGCAATCTTTTTTTGATAAGTTATTTCTGACTGAGCTTACTGATGCAAGGCGGCTTTCCATTATAAAAATTTTTAAATGTGCAAGTCTTCTCTGGTGGGGAATAAGTCTTAAAGGGATATAAAGGAATTAACAGCATTTGTTGCCATAACAAAACCATTCCTGGGTCTCTCGTGGGCCTTTAATTTACAGGGAGCGCGCCCTGCCTCTCTGCGGGTGGGTAGGGGCGGCTGCTGGGAGGCCGTCAGGGTAAGCAGGCGGGCTTTGAACACAGGTGCAAGAAGAACACAGGTCAAGGGATTCTGGGATTGAAGGGCTTTCTCAAAAGGAAGGATTTGGCTCCTGGAATTAATGTCCGACGCGAACCCCTGCTAGCCTTAATTCCCTTTTCTGTAAACTCAGTACATTTTTGAACTTCAGCGAGGGCCCTCCTATGGCGCGTACGGGGCTGGGTAAGCCCACAGCCACACACAGAGTTCTGAATGGGCCCCATCCTTCCACGCAAGACAGTGTTCTCAACCTTCCTCATGCTGACACCCCTTCATACAGTTCCTTATGTGGTGGTGACCCCCTCCCCAAACCATAAAATTATTTTCGTTGCTACTTTATAACTGTCATGTTGCTACTGTTATGAATGGGGTGACCCCTGTGACAGGGCGGCCCACAGGTTGAGAACCGCTGACGTAGCAGCTGGTGACTAGACTCTCAGTTGATGTGCTAAATAATGTGGAAGAGAGAGTGCCCTGGAGTGACACGTCTTCAATGTTGCCTCAGCATTCGGGGGCGGCAGTGGGCAGGGGTTCAGCAATACTTGTCTGGGCAGTTGTGCTTGTTAGTCATCGTCGTCGTCTGGTGGACACCAACTCACGGCGACCTTTGGTAGAGCAGATCCGGTACCATCTTTGTGATCTTGGTCAGGTTGGAACCCATGGTGGTGGTTCTGATGTTCATTTATCTCACGGAGGATTTAGCGGGTTTTCGCCCCCCCTGGACTTTACCAAACATGGCAGTCTTTGGAATGCCACTGGCCCAAGACCAGGGAGGAGTTGAAGTCTTGTCGTCCTCACTTCCAAAGGAGCCTTCAGGTTTGGATTTCTTCTAAGATGGACTCGCTCACTCTTCTGACAGACAGGCCATGATCTCTTCAGTATCCTTGGCCACAGGATGAGGGAGGGTCGGTCTCTGGAGATATGTGCTACAGATTAAAATATGGTGCTACCCCACGGTGAGCCTGAGAGGTGCTCAGAATCACGAACCTGGAGGGGGAGAATTAAGGCTGGGAGGCAAACAGGCTACTTGGGGAGGGAGACAGTGGATCATGGCTTCTCTTTCCCTCGCCTTAATCCCGGGGTAGAAGATACGTCCCATCCAGCAGTTGGAGAAGCCCCCCGGAGGCACCTGGCCCTCCCTGGCTCTCCCTCCAGTTGGGCTGGGTTGGGCTCCTGTCCTTTTCTCTGCTTCTCCGGCTTCCACTTCCCATGGGAAAGCTCACACTTAAGGTTTGGCTCCAAACCCTGCTCCCTGGAAAAACTCTTATTCCAAAGGAGCGGTGTGCTCACTAGGGAAGCTCCAGCCCACCAGTGCCTGAGTTCCCGGACCACCATCCTCCGGCTGCCAGTGCATTGCTTCCCACAATAACACCTGTTCTCAGGCGGTCACATCTGTGAGGATAACTCCTCTTGAATCCTTTGACCTGAGGTCTCTGTCTCTGAGGAGCTCTTGAGATCCAGAGATCTCTAGAAGATCCAGAGACTTCTAGAAGAGGCAGGTATTGGAGGGTTCAACAGAGAACCAAGTCTCAAACATCGCTTAAGGAGAACACGAGACAAAGAGAGCACCAAGCCACAGCATCTAGGTGAGGCAGACCATTAGCATGAAGCCATAATGGTGCCTGCGGATCCATCAGGCACGGAACAAAGGCGATTATCACAAATTCCCTATTGCATCACAGTGACAGGTGGGCCAACAGCAGGTGGCACAGGGCCATGACTGGGACACGTACATTATGTCAGAGAGAAGAGTTTACAAGAATAGTCCAGGGCCTTCCGACCAAGGCAGTCAGGGCATGACTCATGACAGTGTGATCCTCAGTATATAGATCTCTATCAAGGACACACCCCGGCAAGCCCTTATGAGAGACTGCCCCTCCCTGGGCTGGAGAAGGTAATCTACTTCTAGGGGGGGGAAAAATCCCTGAAAATCAAGCTCACTGCCATTGAGTCAATTCTGACTCACAGCGACTCCATGGGGCATAGTAAACTTGCCTTGTGGATTTCCAAGACTGTAACTCTTCATGGGAGGAGAAAGCCTCATCTTTCTCCCATGGAGTGGCTGGTGGTTTCAAACTGCTGGCCTTGTGTTAGCAGCCCAATGTGTCACTCAGACTAAAGCAAAGCTGGGAGTTTGAGGTTGTGGAGTCTTCTGCGTGGAGGTGGACTTCTGGCCCGTGAGCCCAGGGGCTCCTCCTACTTCGTGTGCACTTTGCTTTGGCTTTTGTGGAGCCAAGGAGTCAACCTGAAATCAGAAACTGTTTAGAACTGATCTGTGTTCAGTCTTTCAAATTTGATTATTTTTTGTTGTTGCCACACAGGAAAGGTAAAGAAGCAAAGAAGTTTCCTGTTTGGAGGACAGAAAGCTCAAGGGTTTTAAAAGAGGTCCTGGCTGCACGTCTTTCTAAGGACTAAGGGGTGCCAGACCCAAAGTGGGGTATTTTCACCCACCTAATCAGCAACCAAAAGGTGACAAAAATTCCCTGCCATGAGTCCTTTCTGACTTATAGAGAGGAGCCCGGGTGGGCCAGGGGTTAAGCACTGGTCTGTGATCTGCATGGTCGGCAGTTCAAAACCACCAGCAGCTCCTCGGAAGAAAGACTGGACTTTCCATTCCCATTAACTCTTCCAGTCTCAGTTTGTTCAAAGGGGTTTCTGACACACTAACTCTTTAGGGGAGCAGGAAGCCTCATCTTTCTCCCTTGGAACGGCCGGTGGTTTCAAACTGTTGACCTTGTGTCAGCCTAATGTGTAACGAACTATACCAGGGCTCCAAACAAAACGATGAAGCCTGAAAACGAACTCATTGAATTAGGGTGTGCGTGAAGAATACTGACTGACCCCGGACTCTGCCGGCAGCCACTATTCCAGGGCAGAGTTACCATCCAGGAAACTCACAGGGGCAGTGCTACCCTGTCCTGTAGGGTTGTTATGAGGTCAGCGTTGACTTGATGGCAATGAGTTTGAGTTTTTTTGGTGGTCAGAAGTAAAATCAATCTGTCTTGGAAGAAGCACAGGTCGAAGGCTCCTTAGAAGCAAAGACAGTGAGACCGCAGCTCCTTTGCCTTGGACATGCTATCAGGAGAGATCAGCTCCTGGAGAAAGGACATCATGATTGGTAAAGCAGGTCTGCAAACAAAGAGGAAGACCCCCAGGGAGACAGACTGACACTGTGGCTGCAACACTGAGCTTGAGGATCGCGTAGGACGAGGACTGGGGAGTGCTTTATTCAGTTCTACATAAACCCACTCCAATCCCAGTGCCTTCACACAGAGGGCCCCAATACAGGATACCTACTTAAAGGCACCTAACAATAAGGGCAAAAAGTGGCAAAGACTATTTGGGTTTCCCAGAAGCTGGAGCTAATCCTGTCCTCACCACTCACTCGCCTAGGAAACCTTGGAGAAATTGCTTAGCCATTGTGGGCCTCAGCTTCTTCATCTGTAAAATGGGAATAAAAGACCTCATAGGATCCAGTTGTTAAAGGCCTCATTAATGCGCGTGAATATGCCATCTTTCTTTAAAAGCTCAACCCACTGCCATCTAAACAGTTCTGATGGGACTCATGTTGTTAGGTGCTATCGAGTTGGCTCTGACCCATAGCGACCCAATGCACAGCAGAAGGAAACACTGCCCAGTCCTGCGCCCTCCTCACGATTGTTTCTATGCCTGAGACCATTGTTACAGCCACTGTGTCCATCCCTCTCATAGATGGCATTTCCTCTCTTTCATTGCCCCTCTGCTCTCCCAAGCATGATGTCCTTTCTCCCGGGAATGGTCTCTCCTGACAACATGTCCAAAGTATCTATGACGAAGCCTTGCCATCCTTGCCTCGAAGGAGCGTCCTGTTCCTACTTCTTCCAAGACAGATCAGTTTGTCCTCTTGGCAGTCATGTACTTTCAATACGCTTCTCCAGCACTACAATTCAAACGCATGGAATCTTTTCCAGTCTTCTTTATTCAATGCCCAACTTTCACTTTTTTTTAAAAATCTTTTTATTGGGGCTCATAAGGCTCTTATCACAATCTGTACATACATCAAATGAGCAAAGCACCCTTATACATTCGTTGCACTCGTCACTCTCATAATTCACCTTCCACTTGGGTTCCTGGAATCAGCTCGGTTTCCCTTTTTTTCCCCCATCCCCCTCCCTCCCCGATCCCACCCCTGGTCCCTTGATAGTTTATAAATAATTATTATATCTTATCTTACACTCCCCGGCGTCTCCCCTCACCCGCCTCCCCCTTGACAATCTCCCAGAGAGGAGGTTACACATAGATCTCCAAGATCGGTTCTCCCTTTCTACACCCCCTTCCCTCCTGGTGTCGCCACTCCCACCGCTGGGTTGAAGGGTTCGTCTGTCCTAGATTCCCTGTGCCTCCAGATCCCCACTGCACTGCTGTACATCCTCTGGTACAACCAGGTCCGCAAGGCAAGGTAGGATTGGGGTCATGATGGTTGGGAGGGGAGGAAGCGTTCAGGAACTAGAGGAAGGTTTTGAGTTTCATTGTTGTTACACTGAACCCTGTGTGGCCCATCTCCTCCTCACTACCCCTCTGGAAGGGGTGTTCAGCTCTCTACAGGTGGGCATTGGGCATTGGGTCCCCATCATGCACTCCCCCTCTTTCACGGTGACGTGATTCTCACCACCACCCCATCTTTGATGTTGGAGACCTGGTCTCCTCTGTCCTTCATGGTCACCTATGTTGGTGTGCTGCTTCCGTGTGGGCTCGGTTGCTTCTGGGCTAGATGGCCGCTTGTTTGCTTTCAAGCCTTTAAGTCCCCAGACGCTATATCTCTCAGTAGCCGGGCACCATCTGCCTTCTTCACCACACTTGCTTATGCACACTTTCGTCTTCAGCCATTATGTGAGGAAGGTGATCACACAATGATTGTTTTTGTTCCTTTGTATCTGCTACATGGTCCATTCAACACCTTGTGTTCGCTTAGGCCGTGTGCTTCTTCTCTGTGGGCTTTGTTGCATCTGAGCTAGATGGCCGCTTATTTGCCTTCAAGCCTTTAAGACCCCAGACGCTATATCATTTTTTGATAGCCGGGCACCATCAGCTTTCTTCACCACATTTGCTTACATACACGGCTGTCTTCAGTGATCATGTCGGGAAGATGGGTATCCTGCAATGGCTGTTTAGCAGGGCGAGGTGCTATTGTATTGGGGGATTATGCATGAGGAGGCCCAATGTCCATCTGCTACCCTACTACAACTTTCACTTTTATACGAGGCCATTGAAAATATCATGGGTTGGGTCATGCCCATCTTAATCCTTAGTAACCTCCTTGCTTTGGGGACTCATGGCAACCCCCTACAGGGTTTCTGAAGCCGTAAATCTTTAAGGCAGCAATAGCCTCGACTTCCCCCCTTAGGCCTGTGGTGGGTCTTGAAGTGAGCAGTCCAGTGATTGGCTGACAGCACTACCAGGGCCCTACTCTTTCTTTGAAAGTGAAGTTCCGTAGAAGAAAAAGAGCCCAGGCACTGACCACGTGTTAATATTCAACAGCCGTCTTTAATATTTATGAGTTTCAAATGATTTCCCCTTATTTCACACTGTTTTTCAAGTGGTGATGACCATGATTCACCCAGGCTTGACTTCTGACTGAACAGTCTAAGTAACTCTTTCAGGGCCAAGCTCCTAAACCCAACTCAGAATGGAGCATACGTGAACAGTTGACTGCTGAGCCCCCAATTTCTTTTGCATCAGCGACTAAGTCTTGGAATGTCCAGGCTTGTCAGTCCTGTCACTTTCAAGGGACACGAACATCGGTTGGACACTGCTTCAGTCACAAGGACTTTATTTCTCCATTATGAGTTGGCCTCGACTTGATGAAATTGAGTTCATTAAAAAATTTTTATTTCCCCAAGGAATGTAAATGGCAAAAAGTCACCATTTGAATCTTGCAGAAACTAAGGCCCTGGAGGGTGAAATGACATGTTCTTAGTTCTCCAGTTGTCGTTGTTCATTCAGACACCTAACTCCAACTCACAGGGACTCTGTGCTTTGTACAGCAAGACAAGATACAGCCGGTGTCCTGAGCCATCCTCACAAATATTGGTGTAGCTGAGCCCATAATCTTGGCCTCTGTGTGTCAATCCATCTCCTAGAGGGTCTTCCTGTCTAGCTCACACACTGGCATGGAGTTGGTTCTGACACTTGGTGACCTATAGGGCAGAGTAGAACTAGTCCTGGGTTTCTGAGACTGCAGCTCTTTCTGGTTGTAGAAAGTGGGCTTCATCTTTCACCAGCAGAGCACTGAGTGGTGCCACTATTGACCTTGAAGTAAGCAACCCAAGCTTAACCACTATGCCCTGGGGCTCCTCCATGCCTCTCCTAACTCTGACCACACCTTCTCATTTTCAGAGAAAAGAAGAAAGCAAAAGAAACGTCAACACCATAAATACAAACATAAGCTCCAACAGCAGCCGCAAACCCACCAGACTGCTCTCCGCTCTTTGCATCAGCTCCTTCAACCACCCAAACCCACGTTTCTGCATGAAAGTAGTTTAATGAGATGCAGTTTTTTTTGGTTTTCCGTTGAATGATATTGCAACCCGAAATCACAACTCCGTTTTGGGTTCCTGGTGGTGCCTGCTTCCTCTTCGAGTTTGTTTCGTCACCGAACGCGATTGCCAGGGACCGGTCGCGCGCCCACAAACAGGCTGAGCGCCCTACTGAAATGCGTGGGGCTTCGTAACCCACGTACAAACAGGTAAGGCGCGCGGGGAAGCGGGGTAGCGGGGTGGCGGTGGGCCCCTGGGTTCGGGCTAGGGTGGGGGTTTTCGCGGCAACTCCTCGGAGATCCGCCAAGGTTAAGGGAGGGCAGGGCTGCTGAGTCTGAACGCGGTGTTTTTCGTTCCCTTTCTAGAAACCAGCTGTAACCTCAGGTCAGTGCGCATAGAAAGGAGCCCCTTCGGAGAGCAGCGCCCAGGCCCCAGGCGCTGCCGCGGCCGCGAAGGCCCCGGGAAAGGTCAGGGCTTGGCCGCGGGACGCTCGCCCCTTCCTGCGCTGGCCCCCCGCAATGCTGGGCTTCAGGTGAGGGAGGGCGCGCTGGGAGGTGCCCCCTGCGCCCGGCCCGCGCCGGCCGCCTACCTGCTCCCACCGCTTCTTTCCCAGGAGGGCAGGGGGGTGGGGGTGGGGGGCTGATCGGCTTGTAGTTCAACACCAAGTTCCTTATTCCTCAAACTGGGGCCGGGATGCGGGGTGGGGGAGGGGAGAGAGCTGCGGCCTCGGTGGGACAGGTGCCGCCGCTGGGGTCTGAGATGGGGCTTTTTTAATCGCGGTGGGGGCGTGGGGGCGCGGGGGGGAGGCGTCTATCTGCTAAAGCCCCCCATCGAGCCCGACCTCTTTGGAGCCTTCAGCAAAGGTATCCGCGCTCCGAAAACAACAGGAATAGTGCACTGGCCTGCAGCCAGCGGAGGCTCAGCGAGCTGGATAAGATTTCAGGGCCGCTGTACGGGAAGTTGCCGGGGTTGGGAGTAAAAATCTGGTTTGGTGAGTTTCAGGGAAGGGAGTGCGCCAGAGACAACCTTGCTACTGTGAGGCGGACGGCCTCGGCGGGGGCAGGGCGCGGGAGGAGGGAGGGAGGAACCGGGAAGAGCTCGGGCAGCAGACGCCCGGCGCTCCGGGTGCGCAGCGCCGCTCCAGCCGGGCTCCCGAGCGCTCCGTCCGCGCGCGCGTGGACGCGGCGCCCCTCGGCCCGGGCCCCGCCGCGCTCCGTGGGCAGGGGCTCAGCCCCCCGCCCCGCCCCCCGAGAGCCGCCCTCTGGGGATCGCTCTCCGGGGAGAGGCCAGGGCTTGGGGAGTTCTCCCGGCGGGGAGCGTCTCTGCAGGTCTCCAAGGTTAAGGAATCCCGACGCACTGGAATTCCCAGAGGCCGAGAGCTGGCCCCGCAGCGATCTGTTGCTTTAAGCGGCGCGGTGGGGGAGTAGTTGGACACTCCCTAGTCTTTGGTTTTACATTAAAAAGAGGGAGGCTGGAGGCCAAGTTGTAGGTTACCTTCTGGCGGAGTCGGTGGCCAACTGGGCTGTGAATGGTGTTGATTTCCCAGGTGGGCGACTGCATGCAAATACCTAACGAAGGTAGGTGGCTTTCTCTAATCTACTTGTGGAAAACAACCACCCCGAACGGCCGTGCTGGAAATCGACCTTTACATTTGGGTCCCGATTTTAAAATCAGGTTGATCCCCTGCCACCTTTAATCATCCCCCCCCCCCGCCCCGTCCCCCCACCCCTTTCCTTCCTTCCTTCAGCGCTTTTCTTCCCGATTCACTGGCCCTCTTTCCGATTCTGGTATATTTCATGTGAAATAAATAGTTTATGAAAGTCTTTCTGAAACGTCAGTCTCTGGAAACTGCAGAAAATAAGACACCCAGACCCACGGTGTTTCCTGTGGCGATGGGTCCTTGTCCAGAAAGGGACCGACTTCGTCCCGCCCCTGGAAATCCCTGGATGGCCCGTCCAGCCGCCACCGTGACTTCAGGGACTGAGGTTGTGGAAGCCGGGTTGGGGAGACATTCCTGACGGGCTCCTCATTGAAATGCTCTCCGGGACTGGAGGGGGGTCTTCCTGTCGGCCTCCAGGCTGAGTGGAGGGCTTTAGTCGGTTAAAGTGAAAACTTCCATCTGGCTCCGGGGATAGGCCTGACCAGTTATGACAGCTGACAAGTCACCGGTACGTAAGTGGGCAGTTAACAAGTAAAATGGAAGTGGAAATTTTAAAATAAATGACTCAGTTCTTAATTAGGTAAAAGTTCATCTCCTCTCCTGGGTACTGCCCCAAGGCATTTGGGGATGTGGCTTCTTCGGCTTGGGAGGAAACGACTGTTTTTAAGGGTCCTTACCAATAGGCCATTACTGATGGGAGCTGAAGGTGATTTTAAAAATGCTTTTTTTCTAGTGGTCTTTTCCGGATTCAGCTTGCTTTAGTAGGGATGCAGATTAGAAGATACGCTTTAAAGGCACCAGTTGTGAAGGGGAGAAGGGAAGGGGTCCTATTGTTGGAGGACGCCACTCCACGTCGGGTGGCCATTTACACCCAAAGTGCTTGAGCCCCGCAGGTGCCTGCTCTGAAAGGGGAGAGGGTGTCCGCGCAGAAGCCGCCACACCCAGCGCACAGAACAAAGATAGCACTTGGTGGGAGTTGGTGTTGCTAATAGTTTGAGCCTTCATCTTTGTTAGATTGACAGTCTGAAATCTCGGGGCGGGGGCGGAAGGAGGGGGGGCGGCAAGACCCAGTTAAAAGAACAGAGAAGGGGGAGGTGGGCCAGTTTGCATTTTTTGGAATGCCTTGCTCCTTGCCTATCTAGACCCGCCACTGGCCTCTTTAACTTCCTGACTGCATCTTGGGGGAGCGGCAAGCACAACTTCCACAACTCATTAGTCGCTTTTTAGAATTTGTCAAATGAAGAAAGAAACTGACAAAAACAAAGCTGCTCTGCCGGCCTTTTACTGGACCCGGCTTTGTTACTGTGTTGAGTTCAACAGATCAGTGGGTTTCCTTGCTCTCTCCCTCTCTCCTTAATGTATTCTGAAGGAGAATCACCGTCTCAAGGTTATGTTCCTCGGGTTTTCAGACGCTCGTGGGAGTGAGACTTTAGCAGCACCAGTTTACTCTGATCTTTTTGAGCCCCCCTCCCCTTGGTTGGTGCTCTACTCGCCTGCTCAAGGCTGCATGTTGCTGAAATTCTGCAGTTGAGCGATACTGAGAGTGACATCAAGATAGAAAGCAAGGTAGCCTTGTGCTTTGGGACACGTGTCCTATCTACTGGCGTCCCCCCGCCCCTTCTACTGGCTTTAACTAGTGTTTGTGACTGCTCCTTTCCCTCACACGTGACACGAACTCTCAGACTGCTACGTCTCTTTTTTGGTGTGCGAGCAATGCAGCCCAACCTAGGCAATGGCTTTCTTTCCCGTTCTCTTCTTTAAAAGGCTCAGCACTTAAAAGTGGGCGAAATTATTTTCTCACAAAACAACTGAATTTGCTTTTTCTAAATTCTGCTCTTGAGCTGAAGATTGAAAGTAGATTGTGTCCCAGATGCCTGTGCTTTCGCGGCTGTAGAAAAGGATTTGCTTATTTCAGAGGAGTGTCTAGTTCCTTTTAAGTTCTTAACTTTTAGGAAAGGGGAGGGGCGGGGAGGGGAGTGCAAAGGGGCTATGTAAGTCTAAGGGGGAGGTTGCTTCTAGATTGGACCCTGGTTAGTTAGGTAAACCCAGGGGATATTTAATCCGAGAAAACATTCCTTGTGAACAAGGCTTAAGTTGGGGGTTCAGAAGACACTAGAAAGGGGCACGTACTGTCTGAATGTAAAGTTTGCTGGCCACACTGTTACCCGGTAACCATGAAGACATACATCAATGCGACTTGATGTTGTCAGGTTGATTCCAAGTTAAAGATGCTGTTGGCAGCTTTCACTTGCTGGACTGAAGAGAAAAGTTTTTCCTCTTGGGAGAAGTCTGCGTCTTAACGATGATGTTACTTCTAGAAGGTTTAATAGCGTAAGGTGTGTGTTAATCCTCACAACCACCTATTCAAAGTAATGGTTTCCAAAAAGAAATCTGAAGAAAGGTTTCCAACAGTTGGCAAATCAGGGACAACTTGGAATGTTCTGAAAAGAACTGCCTTAGAAATGATAAAGGACTAACCTTCAAGGTCAGTGGTTCGAACTCACCAGCTTGCTCCTTGGGAGAAAGATGAGGCAGTCCAATTCTGCAAAGGGTTGTAGCATTGGAAACTCAAAAGATGGTTCTTGCTCCACCTTATAAGGTTACAGTGATGGCAGTGGGCTTGATTTTGGTTCTGGGTAATTGTTAAATTGCTACCTGAGGTTGATAAAAAACATTTCACTCTGGAGGGAGCCAAGGGGCTTGCGGAGGTGGGAGCGGGGAGGCAATGGCATCAGCCAGTTTGGGTGCTTGGTCCTGATTCCAGAAACCCCCCAAGAGAGAGGATCTGAGCTTGATGCCTGGTTGTTTATGTTTCTTGGGGGTCTTCCCCATATATGGCAGGAGGGATGAGGAGATGGAGATGTGGGGTGGGTGCTTTCTTCTTTTAGATGATGCGCACCTGCTTTTAAGGATCTCTTCTGTTTTCTCTTACAAAGAGTGCAGGGAAGGAATTTTCCAGTGAAAGTAGACTGGAGAGAAGAGGGGATGTGGGGAGGCCAGTCAGAGCTTGCTTATTGGCCCACTTACTCCAGGTGACCACTCCCTCCCTCCCTGTTATCAAGTCCATTCAACTCATAGAGACTGTGGGACAGTAGAACTGCCCCTGTGGGTTTCTAAGGCTATAAATCTTTACAAGATTAGAAAACAAAACAAAAGTCCACATCAGTTGGTGAGATCTGCACGAATAGAAATCTTTAAGGTACACATATTCAACAGACTTTACCATTATACTCAATTAAGTTTTGTAAAACAAAACCCCAAACTGAAAAACCCAAACTCACTGCCATTGAGGCGATGTTAACGTCTAGCTACAACCCTGTAGGGCAGGGTGAATTTACTGCCCCTGTGAGCTTTCCAGACTGCAGCTCTTGACGGTAGAAAGCCATTCTGTCCAGCCTGTTGGCAGTGGCATTTAGTGTGGAGGCTAGCAGTGCCCTCAAGACTATTCGAGGCGAACTGGCCAAGCGTGGGCATTTTTGACACCCCTCCCCACCCCCATTTTGTAATTGAGATGCTCCCAGTGCTGGCTTGGATGAGTTGAAAATACCATCCCGGTGCAACCCCAAATCAATTCAGTACAATCGGCCCAGCCCTTCAGCCTTGGCTCCTACTTCTCCATGCCTTTGCCTTCTGTATTTGTTTAAGGTTTTCTGAGGGGGCGGGGGCAGGGGCGTCACAGCGTAGTTTATGTAATGTACATAAATGCTATGAGCATGTTTTGGGTTTTTTTTTTTTTGAGGGATGGGGGTGATGGAGTTCTGAATCCTTAGTTTTTATAATCCTGAGACCTTAATTTATGCCAAAGTGATTTTGTGGGTATGCTTAGGTAATGTTTACAATTCATACTTAATGAAACACAAACTAACAATATAGTAGAAAGGTGACCTACTGCCTCCATTCCAACATATGGCATCCCTATATCTAGGTCAGAGGATTCCCAAGACTGCAAATCTCTACAAGAGCAACTCCAAGCACCCCCTCCCCCCAAAACCCCCCAAATGCACTGCCATCGAGTAGATGCCAACTCATAGCTACCTTATAGGACGGGGTAGAACTGCCCCTGTGAGCTCCCGAGACTAATCCAGGAGCAAGACAGCCTCATCTACATCCCATGGGGACGACACCTAGTAGGCTCGAACTGCTGACCTTGTGGGTAACAAGCCCAGCGCTTAACGCCCTACCCCACCAGGAGTCGCGAGTATAATCTCTACCTTTCCGGAGGGCCATTTGACAGGTGACGTCCAGAGAAGATAAAGTGCTAGAGTCACCCTGAAAGCGCTTTGTGATTTTGGGGGTGGACAGCAATCTTGGTCTGAGATCATGCAAAATGGACGCATTCATATGTTCCAGCGGAGCAGGAACATCGTCCTGGCCTCCTCAAAGCGCCGTCTTTGTCTTTGGGGCTGGCCTGTGTTTGCGCTCTTGTGTTTCTCTCTGAACACTGGGTGCCCTCTAGGTAGCTTGGCCTCCGGTGGTGATGTCTTCCGCCAATGATAGGATGGTGCCCACAGCTACGGGCAGTCCCCACCTGGCTGAGCGCAGTCAGCTACCTATGGGCAGCGAGGTGTGTGCGATGAATACAGGGCATTGTGCAGCTGAAATGAACTGGCCGCCGCCTGTACCCGACCAAGGAAATGCCAACCTACAAAAATTATCATCAAAAGCAACTACCTTCCAGAGACCTGGCTCAACCGCTTTTCTGAAGAAAGCAGAGAGAGAGAGAGAGGAGAGAGAGAACGAACGAGAACAAGCACTTTCACAAAATGAAGAGGATATTTTTTTCAGGTGTTTTAATTTTCTCAGATTAGTTTGGTTCAGACGTGTCCCTCAGCCTTTAAACAATTTTTTTTAGCTCAGATAAATGCATCATGCTTCCAACAGGGGGCGGCCAAATGAATGGTGATAAGGGAGTGGGACTTTTGAAAAAAAAAAAAAAAGATGGCTTCAATCACTTTCTTTTTTGTCTGTTGTCATTTTCTTTTATTAAAAAAAATAATGACATGGTTCTCGGTACACCAAGCCCTTGCCAAGATTAGGCCCCATCTTCTCAGTAGCCTTCTCATGACAAAGTCGCCTTTGTGTGCGACGTCTGGGAGGATTGGTGACACAGAAAGCTCAACGGGACACAGCAACTTATTATTTTTTTTAATGTTGCTGCTTGTATTTTATTGGCTAATATCTGCAAGCACTTTCTCCACGTGGCTGAGCTTAACAGTCTTAGATTGTCCTGGGAGGAGCCGGGAATGTTCCTCTGGGTTTGATTAGCCTTTGAAAGGTAAAAGCTGCCGCTTGCTGTGGAGGAGAAGATGGTCCATGGCCTCCTTTGTTTTCATGGTCGGCCTCAAAATTTGGCCACCTGTGGAGAGAAAGGAAAAGGGTTTAGCTAGAGTAAAAGTCGTGATTTGGAAGTGGGGGGGCCGGACTGTCCTTGTAAATACAGTGCGGAGCCTCAGCACATAAAACTGGTTCAGCGCAGTCCTGGGAGCTGCACTGTGACTTCACCGCCCTCCCCTCGCCCCACCAATCCCCGTTGTCAGCCGCCTGCCACACCACAAATAGCACCTCCAAACGCACAAACCAACCACACCAGTGCCCGCGGAGTTGGTTCCGACCCAAAGCGACCCCACGAGTTGCAGAAAAGAACAAAGGGTCTCCTGGTTGTGGCCTTTCCGGAAGCAGATCACCAGGCCTCGGGATGGATTTGAACCATCCAACTTCTGGCTGCTCGCTTATCTGTTGCTGCCACCCAGATTGGCCTACCTGCTACCGGGTTGGTTCTAAGGGTGAAAGGGCTTAATCTGAGTTGTAAAGATTTTAGAGCAGTGCCTGGCTCAGATCCACCAGCTCCATAGGGGCATGCTGGAGAGCACCTTTTCTCTGAGTTCTTGTTCGGCCTCCCCATGCCGTTTTGAGGTGGGTTTTTGGGTGTGTGTGGCCACTTCTGCTGGGAAAGAAGCGCTGGGTTGCAGATGCCATGAGCTGCTCCGCTTCTGTAAAGATGGACGGCCTCAGAAAACCCCGTAGGAGGCAGTTCTAGTCTGCCCTGTGGAGTCTCCACAGCTGGGCTTGACGGCACAGCAGTGAGTAAGGAGGTCTTGGGGTACAACGATCCAGGACCCTCATCCTGACGTCATTCCAGGCCATTGAGCAAATGATCCTAGCTGTGGTAAGCAGACCCTATTTTACTAAAACTTCTTTTTGACTTCTGTTTCTTCATGGTATTGCTTAGATGAAAAATCACCCTAAATGTCTTCCCGCCCACCCTCCTCCAGGAAACTCCCAAGGTGTTGATTAGAAATAACAAGAAAGGTTCACTGTACCCAGGGACACGCTGGCAGGGTCCTGCTGAAATGGGACACAGATTGTCCAAGTGAACTATGGGTAGGCATTGCTGACATCACACCAAGGCACTTCTTATGATGACTCTACTGGTTGATATAAACTAGTTCGTCAAGCATCCTGGGGGGGTGCAAGCAGTTAACCTACTTGACTGTTAACCAAACGTGCTGGAAAGTTCCTTATGCAGTAGAACCCCGGTACTCGACCACCTCAGTACTTGACATAATGAGATTTCGACACAAAATGTTGAGAAAACTTTGCATCAGAACTCGAACAAACATTGGGATCCAACCCGATGCATGTGATTTTTGTCAAGAGCAGTTCGTGTTTCGGTCACTCAGTGTTAGATGGCGTTGTTAGTATGCATTGTCTTAGTCTGAGTAGACTAGAGAAACATTCTTAGACACGTGTACAAGAAAGAGCTTTATATAAAAGAGCAGTTGAATATTGAGGTAACAGCCCAGGTCAGATCAAGTCCATAGGTCTGGTATTAGCCCATATGCCCCATACCAACCTATAAATTCCTCTTCAGACTCATGAAACACATGCAATGATGCAGGATGATCAGAGGCTAGTGGGTGGAAAGTCTTGTGGATCAAGTGGCGTAAGCATCTCAGTGCTGGCAGGGTTCTTCCAGCTCCGAGTCTTTGGCTGCCATCAGCCATTCTCCAAATGACTTGTCAACTGCAATGTCTCCCATAGAGTGAGAATGTGGTCTGCCTCCATGAAGCTATTTAGCTCCTTAGTGCCTCCAAACAAGATCATCAAGATGCCACCTGATTGACAGGCTAATCTCCACCCCTTTACTCTTAATCCTCAAATTGACAGATTATGTAACCACCACATGTTTAAACCTCTTGTGGCTGTGTTCCAAGTGTTTTGCTATAATTTTCTTAGTTTTTGTGGCTCTTTGTACAGTTTGATATTTTAAAAATGTGTCTTAAAGAGTTTTTGGAAAGAATCATGATAAGGAACTGGTTAACCATGTTATTGATATTGCTGATTATAATTTTGGTAACCCTTTTAGTAAACAGCTAAGGAAACACCAACAGTAGACTACATTAGACAGATTTTTTTTTTTTTTTTTTAGAAAGCCAGCCAGGTCCTAGTGGAAACAGGCTAAGAAGGGGGAAAAATACTCCTGAAAAGCGCTACCAGTTGATTTTTATGGAAGGGGATTCGCCTTCCAAACTGACTCTCCACATCCTTGCCCAGAGATTCAGATCCTCATCCATCTCGAAGTAGGGGCCATATGGTAGTTGTTAAAAACTTTTTGAATGTTGTGTTTCCTATTTAACTTATATTACTTAACTCTGAAATTATTTACTTTGAAATTTCTGTGTAATGTTTTGTATGAAAAGGCAAGGTAAGGCAATAACTTGGTGGTCACAGACGGATTAATGCTCTGGAGAGCAGCTGTGGGTGTTTTACTAGCTTATTAGCCATCATTAGAATGTGGGACTTTCTCAGAATCGCTACAGTGCTTTTGTTGTGTGCATCTCCTTTATATCTTATTTCTGTACACGGGCTTTTTGTTGTTGTTCCCCCACCAAACAGAAACTGTTTCTTGGAGGCAGCATTGCCTTTTTAAAAAAAGATCATTTTATGGGGGCTCTTAGAACAATCCGTACATCAATTGTGTCAAGCATATTTGTACATATGTTGCCAACATCATTTTCTAAACATTCCAGTTCCCCCTTCCTCCCCTACTTCCCCCTAGACCCACTGGTATCCCTACTCCCATTTCTGTTCCTGAGGGCTTTATCTGACCTGGATTCCGTGTGTTGTGAGCTCTTATCTGTACCAGTGCACATGCTCTAGTCCAGCCAGAACTGAAAGGCAGGATTGGGGTCATGATAGTGGGGGGTGAGAAACCTTTAAAGAACCAGAGGAATATTGTGTGTCTCATCAATGCTATACTGTTCATCCCTTCCTTGTGACCCTTCTGTGAGGGGATGTCCCATTGCCTACAGATGGGTTTGGGGTCTCTGCTCTGACTGCCCTCATTCTCAACAATAGGTTCTTTTTGTTCTGGGTCTTTTGGTGCCTGTTACTTGATCCCATCAACACCTCATGATCGCTCAGGGTGGTGTGCTTCTTCCATGTGGGATTTGTTGCTTCTCTGCTAGATGTCCGCTTATTTACCTTCAAGCCTTTAAGACCCCAGATGCTATATTTTTTGATAGCAGGGCACCATCAGCTTTCTTCACCACATTTGCTTATGCACCCGTTTTGTCTTGAGCGATTGTGCCGTGAGCATCACGGAATGCCAGGTTGTTAGAACAAAGTGTTCTTGCATTGAGGGAGGGCATGAGCAGAGGCCCGAAGTCTGTCCACTACCTCAGTGTATTGCCTTATTAGGTCAATAACTCTGTTTTTATGAATTAATATATTTACACATGTACACACCTCTGTTTATTATACCTCTATCCTTAGCTTTGCTTCCTTTTACCTTCCTCGTAGGCAGCCTTTTTGCCTGGCTCATATTTTCATCCTCCAGGCGCCTCCTATGTGCCTGGCTTTGAGTGATGCTTAATAAGTAAACGAAGACACACAGATACTTGACCCTCTAAAACAGGGCTGGGGAGCATCTAACCCATAGGACTTCTACCAAACCAAGTCACAGTTCCTGCCATGGGGTGAATTCCTGCTCACAGTACCCCTGGAGACAGGGTAGACCAGCCTCTGTGGGTATCTGAGGCTCGCACTTGCTCTTTCTCCCAAGGAGTGGCCGGTGGGTTCAAACCGCCGACTTTGCGGTTAGCAGCTTAACCCCCTCCGCCACCAGGACTCCCTGTGACTAGAAGAAGGCAGCGCGTTATTGTTGCTTGTTTTTGAAAAAAGCTTTGTGACAGTAAGAAGGCGGGAAAAAAAAAAGCTTTTCCTCTGGATCAGAAGGAAATGAGTGGATAATGATTAGAAGGGAGAGGGCTTTCCCTGAAAATGAGGGTGCAGGAACCAAGAAAGCGGGGTGAGCAGAGAGCAATGGCCTTTCCCCGGGAGGGAGTGAGGACAGGTGGCCCGAGAGGGGCAGGTTGCAGAATGGCCTGCAGCGAGAGCCTATTTGCAGAGCTGAGGAGGGAGTTAGCTCTTCCCTTTTGGTGCAAACAATAGTTTGGCTCAGAGATCTCTTGTTACTGGTGAGGTAGAACCAGGATCCACCTGGCGCTGCGGGTGGATTTGCCAATGAGTAAACAGAAGTGGCCAGTGGGGGTATAGGATGAATGAGCCCTGGGGTTGGTGCCTTTCATCACCAGCGACTCCCAGCCCCCAGCCCAAGTCTGGGAAAGCAGGGCACTCAAAGTCTCCCACGGCCATTAACAGAGAGGGACCCAGGAGCCCTGTCCTGGGGCCGGTGAAGGGTGGGGTGGGGGAGGGACTGTAAGAGGCACCCAGGAGCCAAAAGCCCACGGCATCACCTGTCTTCTCTCAGGCATGCCAGTGTGGTGTGGAGGGTGGCCCCTCCGATCAGGGTGAGATGCCTCACCCCGCTCCCTTTGGCCACACGTAGATTATTGGTCCACGAAGCTGCCTACCCGCCTGCTGATCTCCCTGGGCCAGCTCTCCTCCTGCCTGCTGCTCTGCCCCCTCTGTTGTCCACACCATGCCATCCTGTCAAGCTTTAGCTGAAAAGCTCTCAATGGCTCATCCATCGAGTTGCTACTGAAAGGGTGTCAAGTGTGGGTGCTCTGTACCCACCCTCCCCCCTTCCCCCTTCCGCTGCAGGCAGCTGCTTCCTTGTGTTTCTGCAGCCCTGCCAGGCGTGCTCCTGCCCTGGGGCCTTAGCACTGAGCTGTTTTCTTTCCCCAGCCACCATCCCCAAGTGACCCCACTCCTAGCCTTAGTGCAGCGGCTCTCAACCTGTGGGGGTCGAACGACCCTTTCACGGGGTCGCCGGGTCCATAATAGCAGCAAGGAAAATGATTTTATGGTTGGGGGAATCACCACCACATGAGGAACTGTATGAAAGGGTCTCGGCATGAGGAAGGTTGAGCACCACTGCCTTAGTGGTTCCACATTGGGCTGCCAACTGCGAGGCCAGCAGTTTGAGACCACCAGCCGCTCCGGGGGAGAAAGCAGCCTTTTCCGCCTGAAAGTTACAGCCTCAGACTCAAGGGGCAAGTCTACCCTGTCCTGTAGTAGTCGGCACTGACTCGATGGGTTTGTGTCCACTTCCAGTCTCTTTTCTGCCCTCCCCACCTCCCCCCCCCCAAGACTTTCTGTTTGACGTGTGCGCTGGCTCTCCCTGCTGCGCTGTTTTCAGATGCCATCTGGTTGACTTTGATTCACTGTGACCCAACAGGACTGAGTGAGGGGCCCCCAGAGGGCTGCCTTGCCTGGAGTCTTGATGGAAACAGATAGTTTGCCAGGTCTTTCTCCTGCAAAGCTGCTGCGTAGGTCCCCGACTCACTGCCATTGAGTCGATGCCCACACTAGGGACCCTGTAGGACAGGGTAGAACTGCCCCTGCGGGTTTCCCAGGCTGAAGCCTTTACTGGAGCAGAAAACCTCATCTTTGTCCTGTAGATTGGCTGTTGGTTTCGTACTGTCAACCTTGCTGTTAGCAGCCCAATTATCTGTTACACCACCGTTCTCCTTTACAATCCCCCCCCCAAAAAAAAGCCCCACCAAACTCACTTGCCACCAAGTTGAGTTTGACTTACAATGACCTCGTAGGACAGGGTAGAACTGCCCCAGACTGTAACTCTTTACGTGAGTAGAAAGCCTCATTTTTCTCCCATGGAATGGCTGGTGGTTTTGAACTGCTGGCTTTGGGGTTAGCAGCCCAATAGGTAACCACTGTGCCACCGGGGCTCCTCCGGGGCCTCTTTAAGTCGGTTCTACGTGCCAGCCTCTGACTGGCATGTGCTTAACTGCTTGTGCCCCTGGGGCTCCTCTCCTCACCCTGCTGTGTTTTTCCATGGAGTACTTCTGCTTTCTTGGAGGCCCTGCCTAGCACGGACAGCTAAGTGCTTGACGACCTAATTGAAAGGCTGCTGATTCAGATCCGTCCAGAGGCACCTTGAAGGGAAGGCTGGCATCCTGTTTCATAACCCATGAAGCCCTGCAGGTGGGGTGACGCTGCTCAGATATTTGTAGGGTCACCAGGAGTCAGTTGATTTGAAGACGCGTCAATCACTGCTTTTTGGCATAGTTTATAACCGCATGGCTTCTGTCTGTCCGAGCCCCACCCCTCTATAATGGCGATCACTTCTTAGGCCTCTCAAATGCTAAGAGACATGCCAGCCACAGAGCTGGTGTTCAATATATATTTGCCGAAGGAATGAATGAAGTCTGCAAGTTTTGATGGTCTAGGACGATTGGACACATGGTATGGCTTACGTGGGTTTCTGAAAGACAAACATCTCTTGTCTTTTTAGGTCATTTATTTTACTTTTTTTATGTGGGTGAGAATCTCACGGCAGAGCATACCATACACTGACCAGCAGTTTCTGTTTTGATAACTTGCCTGCATTGATTAAATCCTGTAAGCAGCCTTCCTCTCTTTTTTAAAAATCATTTTATTGGGGCTCATACAACTCTTAATCACACTACATCCATCCATCCATTGTGTCAAGCACATTTGTATATTTGTTGCCCTTATCATTCTTAAAACATTTGCTTTCTACTTCAGCCCTTGGTATCAGCTCCTCATTTCCCACCTCCCTCTCTGTGCCCCCTTCTCTCACGAACCCTTGATACTTTATAAATTATTATTATTTTGTCATGTCTTACACTGTCCAATGTCTCCCTCCACCAACTTTTCTGTTGTCCGTCCCCCAGGGAGGAGGTTATATGTAGATCCTTATAATCGGTTCCCCCTTTCTACCCCACCTTCCCCCTACCCTCCAGGCAATGGGACAGCCCCTCCCTCCTTTTCTGTACCCACAGGTGCATCTTGCCCAGTGCCAGTGTGCAGGGCACTTTCTCTCCTTAACTCTTGGCTATCATAGGTCCTTGATGGAGGCCATATGACTGGGGGGTGTCCCAATCCCTTTAGCATTTCCCTGTTCCAAATCAAAGCCTTATCTTTGGCAATCTTTGTGTGATCTGCATCTCAGCCTGCCAGCGCTCTGTTCTTATCCAGTCTTGTGAATTGTATGCCTTACTTTATTTCTTACCTTTCCCCTCTTGTCATTGAATGATAGTGAATGATTGTTGGGAAGCAACTGTCAAGACATGATTTCTTCATCCCTTTTGACTCCTTGAGGTTTGTCCAAGAGCCAGCTGGAGCAACAGGCTTCTGCCTAGATTTTTCTCTCTGGTAGAGCTCAGTGGGGTCTGTTTGCCTGACCTGGCATGAAATAGGAATACAGGTGTCCTTGAGGCTTTTAAACATTGTCCCAGAAGCTTGGTACACAACCTGAGAGCCGAGTGGAGAAGCTGTGTTCTGCCAGGGACCATTTAGATATTGATGACAGCGTCCGCAGAGTTCTCAGTTCACAAATTAGCCAGCTGTGTTGGGTCTAACATTTAATTAACCACGGATGGCCGGTGCCCTGATGGCATCGTGGGAGAAAGAGGAGGCTGTCTAATCCTGTCAAGTGATCAAGGCTTTCTTGCGCCGAGGGGCTGGTGGTTTCAAACTGCTGACCTTGTGGTTAGCACCCCAAGTCATCATCCAGTGAAGAAGGCCTTTCCCAAGACGGGTGACGCAGTGGCTGCCCCAATGGGCTCAAACACAAGAAGTGTTTCCTCCTTAGGTTTGCTCTGGCCTGGAACTGACTCGGCGGCCCCTAACAGCATTTCTTGTGTCTTCTGCTGCACTTTGGCATCTAGCTTGTTGTCAGCTGCCTTTGAGGTACTGCGGCTCTTAGCGGCCCTTTGCACGACAGAACGAGACCCTGCTGGCTCCCGTGCCACCCTCACAGCGACCTGTGAGCCCACTGTTGCAGCTGCTTGGGTAGCCATCACCTTGAGTGTCTATTAGATGGAAGGGACTGGCGTTTGCTTAGACACACTGAAACCACTCTTTGAAAGACTAGTTTATATTTCTAGGAAACCCCCGCCCTTTTTTTTAGCTTCTGAAGAAAGCACTGAGACTCATGGCCGAGGACTCATCTGCCCGGGCTTACTGTAGCGTTTATTTCTAAGACCACTCCTGTCCCCCGACTGCTGCCTCCCCCATGTTTATCCTAACATACGCATGTACATATATATTCAAATTCTTAGGCACAAAATACCTTTTTTGACCTGAAGCCATGGAAGACTTCAGTTCAAAGAAGCGTTGTTATAAAAACGTCAGGACCCATGAGGAGAGCTTACCATGGATAATGGTTTACAGCTGTCCACAGCTGCAGCGCTTTATTCTGCTGCGTCATCGTAGTGGGGTCCCCGTGAGATTTAATCAATCAAATTATTATTGCTTAATTGGGCCAAATGGCCTGGTTGGGGTTTTGCATACTAGCCTCCATTTCCAAGGGGATATGTGGTCCCTGAAGCTTTCCTGTTTATTGAAATTCCATGTTGAGTAAGAAAACCTCATCAGCCAGGAGCCTGGAAACACAGCCCACCATGGTCCCCGGAGAAAGGGGAGGGTGAGAAAGCGAATACTCCTTGGGAATCCCCTGCTGCCGCAAATGGCGGAGCACTTGCCTCCTAGTAGGAAGATTCGGCAGCTTGGCAGTTCCTAGTCTGCTCAGGTACGTCGCAAGCAAGGCCTGGCTGTCCACACCTGAAAGATCACCGCTGTTTGAAAGCCCTCAGGAGCGAGCTAGAACGGAGGTGCTGTCAACTCCTTTCGTTTTGCTTCCTAACATTTCTCGAACACCTCTTGCATGCCAGGCCTTGCTTCACCAGCCAAATGACCCATAGAAGGAGGCCCTTCCACAGCCCTCCCTCGACCGATGTATACAGTGAGACCCGGGGGGGGGGGGCTAGCAACCTGCCCAGGGTCCGTGGTGAAGTCAGGATTCGAATTTAGTCAGTGAAGGCAGGTTTGGAAAGACGAAAGCCCAAGCGCATCACCTAGATTCAGTGAACTTGTGTCCCCTCAGACAGATGGCCGCGGGCATGGTACTTCACTGGCTTTCTGTTTCCTTTCCTGTAAGATAGGGTCAAAGGGCAGTGCAGTTGGGGACTAATCTTTGGGTGGTAGGTGCACTAGCGGGCGCTGATGCCTCGTGACCCTGTGGATTGTTCTGTTTGAGCCCATGGTTACGCCCTCTGTGAGCCTGCCTAGCTGAGCGCCCTCCGTGTTTCTCACTGTCCCACTGCCTGCATTACCACGGATGCTGTCCTTCCCCAGCCACACGTGGCTCCCCTCACAGGAGCCTGGTGGGGTAGTGGGTATGCTTTGGGCTGCTCATGGTAAGACTAGCTGGCAGTTCAAAGTCACAGGTTGATCTCTCCTCCCTTCATCCCAAGAAGAAGCTCTTTGTTCCTGAACGATTCACAGTCTCTGAGACGCACAGGGCAGTTCTACGCTGTCCCATGGGCTCACCGTGAATCAATCGACTTAGTGGCGGTGGGTTTGGTTTTGTGCGTTTTTCATCCCTCCTCCTGTCAGGTTCAGAGTATCTGAACCTTCTCAGTCAGTTTCTAAGGAGCGCGCTTGCCGGGCTTCGTCCAAGATAGCTTTGCTCGTTCTTCAGGCAATCCTTGGCCCTTAGAGTTATTTCTACACCAACACTTTTAATTCAGATGCATCTCTAAAACCTAGACTCATTGCCATTGAGCCACTTCTGACCTGTGGTGACCCCACAGGCCGGGTAGAACTGTCCCTGTGGGTCTGCAAGGCTGGGAGTCCTTAGCCTTTACAGAGTTGAAAGCCTCATCTTTCTCCCTTGGAACAGCTAGTGGTTTCAAACGGCTGGCTTTGGTTAAAAACGCTCCCAGGCACAGCCCTGCAACCCTGACTTGCTTTACTTGGTTGCTGGTCCTAGGGAACATTGCTGTGGGGTCGGGGGGACACTCGCTTTGTAATTGTCATCAGAAGAGAATGCTAGGTTAGAGCTACACGATTGTAGTCCTGATCCCCAAATCCCATCGGACAGGGAATGTCACTTGTGGATTTGGCCTCCCAGGGGGCATTGGGCAAAGTTGGGGGCCACATTTGGCTGTCACAACTTGAGACTGGTGGTGGGGGGCACTGGCCTTGAGTGAATGGAAGCCAGGAATGCTGTTAAACATGCTACAATGTACAGGCACCCCCACATACAGGGAATTAGCTCTAGGCCCCGGATGTCGGACGAAGGTGGGGTGATCCCACTGTGCCGAAGCTTGGCTCTCGGCGACCCGGCTGTCAGGTGTAACGTAAACCGTGCCCCTTCCCTTGGTTTCTGGTGCAGACCTCTCTCCTGAAGACTGAGGGTTAAGGAGGGGCGGGGAGAGATGGGGCCATCAGGAGGGTGTGTGGTGAGACAGTTGAGCTGAACGCCTCCCTTCTGCCCAGCAGCAGCCTGGTGTGAAAGCCCCCATTCACAGGGTATTTTCGCCTTTGCAGCAGAGTCAGGACTTCTGAACTGCTTTTCACCTGCTACCAACGGCAGTGACCTCACTTGTCTTCCCAGCTTCTGAGAAACTTTCCTTGGCCCAGCGAGCTACCGATGCACGTGAACTTTAGGTTAGGTTAGCAAGAAGTGGTCCCAAGCTTTCCCAGACTCGCCACACAGAGTCCACTCTTACTCAGTGACCCGATGGGGCAGAGAACTGTCCCCTTTTGGTTTCTGAGGCTGTAACTCTTCTCGGGAATAGACACCCTCATCTTTCTCTGTCAGAGAGGCTGGTGGGTTTGAACTGCCAGCTCTGCAGTCAGCCCCCAATACATCACCTACTGTGCTACCAGGACTCCTTGATGCCAGTGAAACACTTCCAGAGTGGATCTCTACTTTTTCTTTTTAAAGGGGCATTTTGTATTTACACTTTCTGACCACTGGACGATGAGAAGTCCGCCAGTAGACTGTCTTCACACCTCAGGTTGTCTTAGGTTGTGAGCTTCAGGTTAAAAGAACTCAGCTCCCTGCCATCGAGTCAGTGCTGACTCACAGCAAGCCTATGGGTTTCCGTGACAGCAACTGTTGACGGGAGTAGAAAGCCCAGCCGGTTTCCACGGAGCTGCTGGTGGTTTTGAACTGCCGACCCTGAGGATCTCAGTCCGATACGTAACCACCACTCCACCAGTGCCCCTCTGGAGCTTTGGGTCAGGTCCCAAACATTGGTCCCATGCTTTACTAAGTCTGGGTCTTGAACTTCTTTTGAAGGAGAAAGTCTTTGAACAGTGCTTTGAAGCAAAAGGAAGACAAGTACTCAGTGCCATCTAGCTGACTCTGACCGACTGCAGAGGAGAATTGCCCTCTGGGCTTCTCACCTGGAACTGGGAGGAGAAAGCTTCCTCTTACTCCTGCAGAAGGGTTTTTGGTTTCGAACGGCTGACCTTCGGGTTAGCAGCTCGATGTGTAATCCACCGCACGGCCAGGTCTCCAGAAAGAAGGAAGATCGATGGCACCGGGAAAATTTCTGGTTCACAGCTGCTCTGTTGTCAGTCAGCCACAAAACAGTCAACATGCAAGTGTGGCTTAGCAGTGATCCCTGGACTAAGCTGACGTTTTCCTCTGAAGGAATTGTTTGGCCAATAGTGGATGTTCTGTAGATTTGGGGAAGAAAGATCAATGCATTTGGGTTTGCAGAGGTTCCTGGCTGGGGGCAGGTGAACCGCAATAAAAGTCCAGGGCCTAGAGATCACAGGTGAATGAGGCTCCCTCTCCAAACGGACACGGGTCTCTGTGTGACTGACATTTAGTGGAAGTACGGTGCAGCTGAATGAGAGTTCAGCTTTGTTATTTTGGGACAAACTGCCCTCTGCTGTGCTGAGTGAGTGGGTGGTGAAGTGGTACACACTGGGAAGTTCTCTGATGACTTCCTGTGTGATGCCAGAGCCTTGTGGTGGAGTGCGTTACGAGGTGGACGGCCATCTGACGGTCAGCATTTCGAAGCCACCAGCTGCTCCGAGGGAGGGAGCCTGAGCTCTCTGCTCCTGTAAAGATTTCCAGTCTCGGAAATTCATAAGGGCAGTTCTACTCTTGTCTTACAGAGCCTCAGGAGTCAGTATTGACTAGCCTGCAGCAAGTTTGGTTGTGGTGTGTGCGTGCGCGCGCGCGCACGCTTGGTAAAGCAAAGATGTAAGAACTGTTTTAAAGGAACCAGTGATCGAGACCACATTAAAATGGAAAAACTGCATACCATAAAATGTTCTTGATGCTGTGATAAGAGATAGAAAACACAAAAAATCTCAGTGCCATTGAGTCAATGCTGACTGATGGAGATCCTATGGGACAGGGTGGAACTGGCCCGTGTATAACTGCCTACAGCAGTGGTTCTCAACCTTCCTCATGCCGAAACCCTTTTATACAGTTCATGTTGTGGTGACCCCCAATCATGACATTATTTTTGTTGCTGTAATTTTGCTACTGTTATGAATCGGCGACACCTAGGAAACGGTCGTTCATCCCCAAAGGAGTTGCAACCTACAGGTTGAGAACCACTGGCTTGCAGGAATTGAAAGCCTTATCTTTCTCCTGAGAACAACTGGTGGTTTTGAACTGCTGACCTTGAGATTAACAGCCCAATGGGCAACTACTACGCCAGGAAATGGAAGGGGCTAAGAAATGGAAGGATCACTTTATCCGGAGGAGACATGGTAGAGATGATGAGAGAACTCTTCCTAAGGATCAGACGTGATGTAAGGTTTCCATAGCAAGCTATCTATTTAACACGGGGACTAGGGAACTCTGCCCTTGGAAGAAGCACAGTCAGAATGCTCCTTTAGAAGCAAGGGTGGTGAGCCTTCGGCCCTGTACTTGAGCCATGTTTTGGGGAGGCCTCAGTGCTTGGAGAAGGTGGGCATCAGCTTGGGTAAGTAGAAAGGACCGCCCCAAAGTAGAAGGCTCACACGAGATGCACCGACACAGTGTCTGCAACAAGGGGCTCCCACATGAGAACAAGGTGGACCATCTGCCCTCAAAGCAAAGTGGCCTCAAGAGAACTTTCTAAAAGTGGGGTCTACCTGTACATTGAGGCTCTGCAAGGTCATTCATTGACTTCGTGGAATTTACATTCTAACCCTTGGCACCAAGGGTGAAGTGCGCAGGCCGAGACATTGTGAAGGTTGGCAGTGCACACCTACCCAGAGGCCCCTGGGGAGAAAGGCTTGGAGATCTAATTTTAAAAATACCCCCCAAAACAAAACGGTTTTGCAAGGAGTTGAAATAGACTCTACAACAGTTGGTTTGCTGGTTCAGAATTGGAGTCCTGTTCTCCTTCACTTCCCACCTGTCTCCCCAGCCGCAGGGGATCTTAAAGGGGGCCTTTATGGAAATACAGCAAACACTGCAGCTCGCCCCCCTGTCTCCTGATTCTTCCCAAATCTGCGAAGACTGCTGGATGAGGGAACCCACTCTAAGGAAAGCGCCTGTAAGACATTCGGAGAAGCGATGCCATGTTTCTGGGATTTTGCTGCACGTATTTATTTACCTCTTTACGCACGCGTGCTCTCCTGAATGTGGCTTCCAGGCCAGGGTCTGGGAAGTTCACCAGCCTTCCTGGTAGCACAATGATGTCAGCGTGAGACTGCCTTGGTCCCAGCCGTCTCTGCATTTGGGAGCTGCAGGTTTGCTCGGTACAAACAAGCATAGTTTACAGGAAAGAGAAAGAAATCCAAGTCTACACTGGTTTTGGTCCCAATAGCAAAGAAAGAGCTCTCGATGCTGTTTTGTGCACAGGTCTCAATGCTCAACAGGGCCTGGCCTCTGTGAAGGGCCATGGGAGACCGTTTAGCGCTGCCTTGAGAGTTTAAGGAGCCATGGTGGTGCAGTGGGTTAAGCAGGGCTTTATCGACTGGAAGGCTGGCAGTTCAAACCTACCAGCCCCTCCAAGGGAGACAGAGGTGGCATTCGGCTTCAGTGATGACTTACAGCTTCAGAAGCCTGAGGGTGCAGCCCTACTCTGCCCTAAAGGGTTGCTACGAATGGGAATCAATTCAGAGCAACGCTTTTCCGATGGTAGAGCGCTTGCACGTTTGAAATAGCTTAGTCTCTCTACCTGCTCTTCCTTAAAAGGTGGATGCTTACTTTGTTAGAGCGACAAGTAGTTACGGAAACAACTAGGAGCTGGCCTTCCACGGCTGCTGCTGTTAATTGCTAGGTGCCCTCTAGTCAGGACGACAGAAGGATACACTGCAGAGTCCTGTGCCACGCTCCCAGTGGCTCCTGTGCCTGAGCCCACTGTCGCAGCCACTGTGTCCAGCCCGTCGCATCGAGGGCCTTCCTCTTTTTCCCCATCCGTCCACTTTACCGAACACGATGTCCCTCAATGAAATCTTGCCATTCTTGCTTCTCAGGAGCACTCTGACCTTACTTCTTCCGACACGGATCGGTTTGTCCTTTTACCAGTCCGTGGACTTTCAACATTCTCCCCCAGCGCCCCAATTCAAATGTACCTGTTCATCCACAGTCTTCATGATGCACTGTTTAAGCCAACCAAAGGCTAGTCGTTGGTCCTCAAGTCTCCCTCACATTCAGCGAGCACGGTCGTGTCATCTGCATACTGAAGGTCGTTACTCTGCCTTCCTCCTAGCTGGTGCCATACTCTTCTTCACATAATCCAGCTTCTCTGATGATTTGCTCCACATATCGATTGAACAAGTGATGGTGAGAGGATACAACCCTAATACACACTTTCCTGATTTCAAACCTTGCCGTTTTCCCTTGTTCGCACAGTTGCCTCGGTCCGTGTACAAGTTTAGAACGAGCACCATGAAGTGTGTGCATTTCTCATCCTCAAGATCATCCCTAGTTTATTGGGCCCACCCGTCAAATGCCTTGGCATAGCCAATGAAACACAGGTACACATCCTTCTGGTGGTCTCTGTGCAGAATCCAGCCCCAACCTATGGTTGTCCCTAGTGCCCTGTCAATGTACTGCTGTCTTTGGTTGATCTTAAGCAAAATTTTACTTGCATTCGGTGTCAATGATGATTGTTCTGTAGTTTGAGCATTTTGTTCGGTCACCTTTCTTTGGGATGGGCACGAATATGTAGCCAGGTAGCTGTTTAGCTTTTTTCTAAATTCCCTGCTATAGATGAGTGAGTTCTTCCAGTGCTTCTTTAGCATCCTGAAACATTACACTGTGTCCTCTGTCAATTCCTGGAGCCTTGTTTTGGGCGAATGCATTCAGTGCAGTTTGAACTTCTTCCCCGTCTGTACTATTTGTTCTTGCTCGTGTGTTGCTACCTTTTGAAATGGTAGGACTGTCGCCTGGTTCTTTCTGGTACAGTGACTGTACTTTTTCCATCTTCTCGATACTTTCTGCATCATTTCATATTTTGCCTCTAGAATCATTCAGAATGGCAACTCGAGGCTTGGCTCTGTGCTTGTTCTTTCAGGTTCAGATGTGCTGAGTAGGCTCTTCCCTTGTTCCTAATTCTGGGTCCTTGCACCTTTCCTTATAATCCGTGGCTTTGTCTTCTCAAGCTGCCCTCTGAGCATTTGTGTCCAGTTCTTTGAGGTCGTCCCTTCTCCCATTTGCTTCAGTTATTCTACTCTTAAGAAAGAGCAGGTTTCCGTCTCTTCTGACATCATCAACGTTGATCTTTTTCTTTGTCTTTTTAATGACCTGTTGCTTTCTTCATGAACGATGGTCTTGGTGTCCTCCCACAGCTCACCAGGGCCTCTGTCATTAGCATTCATTGCATCAAATCTGTTTTGAAATTCGCCCGGGATAGACTCAAGGTCATATACTGGCTCCTGTGGACGTGCTTCATTTTTCTTCAGCGTTATCCTAAACTCACATACGAGCAGTTGATGAGCTGCTCCACAGCCGGTCCCTGGTCTGTTTTCAGTTGCTGACACGGAGCTGCTCCAGCCTTCCATCCCACAGATGTGGTCAATTTGATTTTGGGTGAAATGGCTCATCGGCAATGACTTTGGGTTTTTGGTTTGATGCTTTACCAAGAGGAGCCCTGACGGTGTAGTGGTTTTTCTTCGGGCTGTTAACAGAAAGGTCAGCAGTTTGAAACCACCAGTCAACTCTGAGGGAGAAAGATGGGGGCTTTTTACTCCCTTAAAGAGTTATATTGTCTGAAACGTATAGGACCAGTTCTGACTTGTCCTATAGGGTCGCTGTGGGTTGGCATCAATTTGATGGCAGAGTTTGGTTTTTGATTTGGTGCGTTACCAAGCAGGATGCCCTTCTCCCAGGTTTGGTCTCTTCTGATACCATGTTCTAAGTACACGAGACCAAGTCTCACCATCCTTGCTTCTAAGGAGCATTCTGGCTGTACCTCTTCCCAGACCAATGTGTTTGTCTTCTGGCAGACCATGGGACTTTCAGTGTTCTTTGCCTCCACCACCATTCAGATGCATTCATTTTTCTGTTGCCTTTCTTATTCACTGTCCAATTTCCACATGCACATGAAGCAACTCGATGTCTTCAAAGCGATATCTTTGGTTTTGAACTCTGTGAAGAGTTCTTCAAAGGCAGATTTACCTGATGATTTCTTGACTGCCGCTTCTATGAATATTGATCAAGATCTAAGACTATACCCTTCAGTGTGGATGATAACTCCACGTAATGAAAACAAAACTCTTCACAACTGGAATAAACCAGTACTGAGGAGACCTCTTGGTGCTGTGGGTTATGTCTTGTGTTGCTAACTACGAGGTCAGCAGTTCAAAGCCATGAGCCACTCCATGAGCGAAGTAGGAGGCTGCCTGCGCCTGTAAAGATTGATAGCCCGGAAACCCACAGGCAGTGGTCCTCTGGGTGATACTTGGTGCTGTGAGTTGAGGTGGAATCGATGGCAGTGGGGTTGGCTTTTAATACACTGAAATCTGCTCACAGCTCACAACAGTTTCTCAGCAAGAGAAGCCAGGCCCATCCGAATGGATATTGTGCGACTGTTTAAAGTTTTCCAACAGACCAAGTGATAGGTAGCAGGTCGGCGGCCAGCCTTGGGTGGGAGGTGACCAGAAGTGGAATGAGCAGGGCCAGGGCGACTGCTGGTTACACAGGTGTGCTCAGCGTGTGAAAACGTCACAAGACTACTCTTGTAAACATGTGTTTTTCTTTGGACAAGTGTTTCATTTCAATGAAATGTTTCGATAGGAAAACCAGAGCCATTAGCCCAAGGAAAATGAAAAATAATAATGCCAGGCAGAATTAAACAGCTGACTTAGTGAACAGTAGACAGAGAAACTATGGATAGTCTAAGATCTCATCTCAGTTGCTGTTTGCCCCAATTATCTGGGGATTGAAAATTTGGCATATTTTTGCTATAAAACAGAACTAACAGTTACCTGTTGTTTCATATCATTCAAAACGTAGTCATTTCATTTTTTCTCTAGCACATCCCTGGGAGAATTCCAGATTTTCCCCCTTCTCCAGACAAAGCAACTGAGGCACCAAGGGATTTCTTCCTTTGCACTCAGCACTTCCCTTGCGTTGAGTTCAGTCACTGGGGCTCATTTCCTCATATACCAAGTTGTTGCTTCTTTTAAAGATGACTTCATGGGATACAAGTTCTTTCCAGGCAATAGATTTGGGAAGTTGTCCTTCTAATAGTACTGTGATCATCAGTAAGTCTGATTTCCAGTAAGAATGTGGAACTCTGTTTTGCAATTTTCCTCCTTTTGATCAAATACATGGGTTCCTAGAATAGACTAAAACGATCAAAATTCAAAAATGGTAGCTGTGAGCCATTTCTTCTGATCGCATCTCCCTCCCTCACGCACTCACTGACATCAAGTCAAAGTTGACTCATAGCGACCCTTGTGGGTTTTCAAGACTGTCATTGTCTACAGGAGAGGCTAGTCCTCCCGAGTAGATGCCCGTGGATTTAGGTTTTAATGAAAAGATCATTTTTATGGGGGCTCTTAGATCTCTTAGAACAATCCGTACATCCTTTGTATCAAGCAGGTTGGCACATACGCTGGTCTAGAAGCATGTTTGTTAGCGTGCTGGTGGTGTTTGAACTGTCGACGACGCAGCTCGCAGCCCAACGCTTAACCATCTCACCACCAGGGCTCCATTCGGATCTTCTCGCAGGTCTCAATTATGTCTTGCTGTACAACACATTAAGACGAATCTTAGCGGATCAAATATCCACATTTTTATTATATTTTATCATTTGGTTGGACAATTATCTGGACAGGGCTCAGCTGGGAGAGTTTTCTGCCTTAGTGCTAATTTAGCTCAGGGGCCCAAGATTTCACTCGCATGGCAGGTACCTTTGCAGGAGCAACTGGAAAGTTATCCATGCTGTATCAGGGCCTATGCATAATGTGTTTCTAGTTTGATAGTTGGACTTATCCTGATATGTTGGCTAAGCATTACAAGAGATAGACTTTTGAAGGTGCCAGTTTCTTCCATCTTGGGCTTGGAAGCTGTAAGAGTGGTACTTCCACCCTTTTGATCAAAGCAGGAATGGAATAAACCACTGTTTCCCAAAGTGGTGATGTCACTCTCTGGAGGGTGCTGAGATGACCTAGGGGGCTGCTAAAGCAGATACCTATACTTTATCTTGGATTTGGGGCTACAGTACCAAAGATTTTCATCGCCAGGGGGTGCTGAGTATTAGTATCCTTTTTCTGACAAGGGGGTGGAAGGCCAGTACATTTGGGAACTGGTGACATAAGCCCAAAATCATGGGGAAGAGACAGACCCAATCTGAATGGGAAGAGTGAGAGATTTTGTAGTCATTTTTAATTTGCCTCAGCACGGATCAGCCTAAATGAATATATTTTTTTCTTTTGACCTGAAGGGGGTAAAAATCTATCTGAATTTCAGTGTTCTTCTGCCGATTCCATTTCTCTTGTCTGTGGCCGTTTGCGCGATGAGATTTCCTTTTCTAACGATTACTTTCACCATAGAGCCAATCTTAAAAAAAAGAAAAAGAAAACACTTTTACCAGGATATAATTCATTCCCCACACAGTCCACCTATTAAAGTGCACAACTCACTGAGTTCTAGTATGTTCACACGTGCACACCATCACTGCAGCCAACACAGGGCAGTTTGATAACCCGAGGAGCCCTGGGTAGTGAGCCCTCGTGGCATCGTGGTTACATGTTGGGCTGCTAACCATACAGTCAGCAGTTCGAACCGCCAGTCAGCTCTTTTGTAGAAAGATGGAGCTTTTTACTTCTGCATAGAGTTACAGTCTCAGAAACCCACAGGTGCAGTTCTTCCTGTCCCGTAGGGTCGCTCTGAGTCAGAACTGACTTGATGACAGTGTGTTTGGTTTTATGTACGACATGCTTGTTAGAGTTGTGTAAGGACAGATTCTACTTTTGACTGAAGGACACAGAGCTTTCTGATATTTCTCTTTAGGTGAAGCCCAGAGGGACAGAGAGATTGAGCCGGGGTGGGATGGGGTGGGGCAGGGGGCGGGGGATGGAACCCCAGATCACAGGGTTTTTATAAGGAGCTTAATTTGTACTCCGCATACGGTGTGATCATGAATTTTTCCAGTACATGGGGCAAAGCAACTGTGTCATTTTGTTCCTTTAAAACGACACTCACATTTGGGCAGTCATGTCTCCAGTGTGCGCGCTTTAATTGCTAGTAGGAACAGGTGGCAAAACCCAGTGGTCGTCTCTCTACCGATATTAGTAGAAGGAGCTGAGTGGAATGGTTTCTAATCTTCTGATCCATGTCACATTGCTATGCAATAATACACTAAAGAATTTTCAGGAAGCAAATGTCGGGGACTTTGTGTAGCTCCTTGCCTTACAAAGAGTCCATTCTGGGAGTTATGCTGGCGGCCAGCGTGCAAACTTAACCACAAGGTGGTTTGGACAGGGGAGACGGATGTCCTGCTGCCCAGAGGTGCCGGGCGCCTCATTACTTGAGATCCTGCTGAAACTCTTCTGCTGAGATCCAACAGTTGAAATAGGTTTTTCATGGAGGGTGTTGTTGCTTGTTTATTATTACTAATTAGCTGGCGTCATCCTACCAGCAACGATCTTGTACTTTTCCCTTGGATTGAAGTGTTTCCCATCCACTGAACGCGGAAAAGTGCAGGGAGTCTGGCTCAACACACAGCCCTGTAGACATGACCTGGAATAGAAATACAAAGATAGAGTCGAAAAGACTCTCACTGGCCAGAGCTGATTCCCATTCACAACGACCCTGTTAGGACAGGGGGGAACTGCTTCAGTGGTGTTTCAAGATTGTAACTCGTTATGGGAATAGAAAGCCTCTTCTTTCTCCTGATGGTTTCCAACTGCTGATGTGGTGGTGCCCACAATCCACTGCTCCACCGGAGAGCGAGATCATGGATGTCTGGTAGGAACCCTGCGGGACAGGGTGGAACTGCCCTGTGAGTGTCTGAGGCTGTTGACATGGTGAGTTGGAAGCCTCATCTTTCAACAGCATAGCAGCTGGTGGTTCCGAACTGCTGACCTTGGAGTTAGCAGCCCAACCTGTAACCACTCCTGTGCCTTGGCCAGAAGAGGCTAAGATGGACAAAGGTCTCTAGGGGAACTTTTTACCTCTTTAACCTCAGGAATGTTCCTTTCCCTTTTTCTGTCTTCAGGGGACCAGTCACAGCTGGCATCCCAGTGCGTACCCCCTGGAATGGGCATTCCTTGACTCGGAGCCTCTACATCTCTGCCTCTCTGTAACCACGAGGGTGGTTAAAGAGTGGGTGCCCACGAGCCCAGCAAATGCCATCTGTCCTGTGGCGGAAAGAGTGGCTCCAAAGGGAACTAGCTCCCTCCTCTCTCCCAGAGGTCTCGGCGTACCCGTGCGCTGAACCTGGGTCTGACTTGATGTGCTCCGATCATTCCCGTGCGCATCCTCCTTGTCCTCCGCTCCAGTCCCCACTGGCCGTCAGGAGACCTAAGGTCATCCCAGAGCAAATGATGTTCTTAACATAAGCTCTAGAAAGAGCTGGTAGTCTAGTGGGTTATGGCTGAGCTGCTAGCCACAAGGTCGGCAGCTTGAAACCACCAGCTGCTCCATGGAGAAAGAGGAGGCTTTCTACTCCCATAAAGAGTTAGACTCTTGGAACCTCAGAGGAGTAGTCCTAAAGGGCTGCTAGGAATTGAAATAAACTCAACAGCAGTGAATATAAAGAATTGATGTGGGCACTTCAAACTCCTTAAAAAAAAATACTGAGCCCTGATGGTGCTTTGGGCCAATCTAAGCTCAAGGCTGTATTTCAAAGCCACCCGTCATTCTGACTCAAAGCAGCATTCCAGGGCGCCCAAGGCTGTCTCTCTGTATGGGAGCAGACAGCCTCGATGTCCCGAAGCTGCTGCTGACAGTCCAGTACTTAACTGACACTGCTCCAATGGGCGCCCTCGAAGACCCTGTGTAGGCTCACTGAGCCTGAGTGGACCCCTTACTAGCAAGGCCTTATTTTCCCCCTTTTTCTTTAAGAAGCATAGTGAGGCTGTGGACTAGGCATTGGGCTGTGAACTGCAAGGTCACTTGTTCAAACCCACTAGTTGCTCTGCAGGAGAAAGATGACGTTCCCATAAAGATTTACCATCTCAGATATGAGTTGGCATTGATTCGATAGCAGTCCCCCTGGTCCCCCTCCCGGCCCCCTTATTTCTTTAATGTTGGATCCTAATGCTAAAGGTTCAGGGGTGAGGTTCATGGTCTCTGAGTCCAGGCTGTGAGCGATGAGACCTTTGGCAAAGAAGTGGAGAGGGCTCTGGCAAAGGCCACCTACAGTGTCTGCCCAGGAGATTAACAGCACTCCTTTGACCTTGGCGATTTCAAGTGAGTAAGTGAGCCAGAACAATCCAGCACAGAAAATGACAAATTCAGGATCAAAAACAACATTAGCGAGAGATAACAAGGCCACCAGAGGGGCACAGGAAGGGTTTGGGTAGAAAGGAGAACAGCGAGCAAGCTGGGAGCCCTGCTGAAGGCAGCAACAGGGAAAGAGAACACAGACTTGAGCCAATGCAAGTTAGAGCAAGAACATTCTGGGCTCAGATGAAGCAGTAGGCTGGAGGGTTGACAGGCCTTCACTAGGGAGAAAGGAAGATCATAATCTACAAGCAGAAATCAAAGTCAAAGTTGTTGGAGTTTTGATAAATAGTTAAAACCGTTGAATACAAAATGGATGCTCTGCATTGTAAAGAACTCCACGCCAAACTCACTGCCATTGAGTCGATTCTGACTCAGGGGACCTTAAAAGACCGGGTAGAACGGCCCTGGTGGGTTTCCAAGACTGTAACTATTGACCAGAGTAGAAAGCCCCATCTTTCTCTAGAGGAGCTGGCTCTTTTCGAATTGCTGACCTTGCATTAGCAGCCCGACTTGTCACCTACCATGTGTCCCTGCCCCTCGTCCCACCCCGTGCCCCAGGAATAACTAACTGCACCAACTGGGCTGACCCCAGGGCTCCCGAGGAGTGGCTGGTGGGTTTGGTGGATTTGAACTGCTGACCTTGTGGATAGCAGCCCACGTAACCCACTAAAGTGCCCCCCACCTAATTCATAATTAAACATTTTTTTTAAAGATCTAGGCTACCAGGACAGCGTGACCGTGGGTACAGGAGAGCGCTGTCTCAGCTTGCATAGATGGAGTCTCCTTCAGGCACCATCAAGCTCAATTTGGCTCCTGGCGACCCCGAGCGTGTGAGTGTCACTGCAGGATGATTTTATGAAGGGGTGAAAGGATACACAATGTCCCTCCACCCGTTTTTACACGGACAAATGTCCCTCCACCCGTTTTTACACGGACAAATGTCCCTCCACCCGTTTTTACACGGACAAATGTCCCTCCACCCGTTTTTACACGGACAAATGTCCCTCCACCCGTTTTTACACGGACAAATGTCCCTCCACCCGTTTTTACACGGACAAATGTCCCTCCACCCGTTTTTACACGGACAAATGTCCCTCCACCCGTTTTTACATGGACAGCTCCGTCGTGTCGATTCCATTCTTCAAGTTGCACAGCCCTTCTCTGATGCTGCCTCCCCCCAACCTGTACCTCTTAAGCCAAAGCTCCCCTGGAGCCCCTCCCTCTGACCCTTGGCAACCACTCTGGTTTCTTGTGAGTTCGTACTGTATCGGCCTCTTGGGACGGCCTCACTGTCCTCAGCATGTTGCCTCGGGGGGTGGCATGTGCCAAAACTTTGTCTCTCTGGACCTGGGTGCAGTCGGAAGGTGTTTGCTCATCTCGTCAATGGTTGAAGGGCGGTTGGGCTGTTCAGACAGGTATTGCAATGCCTATAGGGGGTCAGTGGTTGAGTTTGTATTTGGGAAGTTGATGATCAAGTCTGTCTTCTGAGTCACCTGAATGCACTTGAACTTCCAACTCTCCAGTTAGTAGCCAGGTGTGTTACCGCGGGAAATAACCCCCCCCTTCCAGGGACCCCAGATTGCACAAATGGAGATACAGAGCCCTCAGACCACACAGAGAATAGAGTGTAGAAGGGTTGGGGTGCTCCGCAGAGGGGTTTGGTAGTTAGGGTAGTTTAAATAGTCCTACCGCCTACCCACCCACCCACCTACTGCCTATCGAGTCAGTCAACCCCATGACCAGATAGGGCTGAGTAGAACTGGCCTTTGGGTTTCCGAGTCTGTACCTCTTTATGGGGGCAGTGGAGCAGGCTGGTGGGTTTGAACTGCTGGCCCTGAGGTTAGCAGTCCATCTGGTAACCTGCGCCACCAGGGTACCTTCCTGTCAGCCCGTCACACGTGGAACCATTGAACTGCAGCTTTAGCGTGTGCACTCAGCCTCGGGGCTAGGAAAGGCTGCAGGCCGAGGCTCGGGCTTCTCCTGTGTGGGCGCAGTCTCTCCATGTCGAATCCAGTACAAGAGACGTGAATGACACAGGAACCTGCTGCTTTTTCACAAAACAGCGCCGAAAGAAGCGATCCGGGACGCGTCATCCTCAGCCCTCATCTGTCCACTATCACCGTCCATCAGGAGTGGAATCCCTGACCCCAGCAGATTGCACTGTCTGTGTTGTGCCCCTTACCCGTATGCAGTTCTGGCCAGAGAAAGAGGCCAGAGTGGAAATTTTCACATTGGAAGCAAGCAGGGGATCGGAGAAGTAAGGGCGGTCAGGGAGGGGGCTATTATTTTCTTTTAAAATCATTTTATTGGGGGCTCATATAACTCTCACCACAATCCATACATCCATCCATTGTATAAAGCACATATGTGCATTCGTTACCCTCATCGTTCTCAAAGCATTTGCTCTCCACGTAAGCCCCTGGAGTCGGTTGCTGTTGGCTTGGCATTGCCTGGAGGCGGTGGGTGCCCTTAGGTTTAACGGGTCTTTGCAGGGTCCTGGCCCTGCCACACGGTGGTCTGAGTCCATTGTTTGAGCTATGGTGTTGGTCGTTCTTGAGGCTTGCCCTCCTGGGTTGGTGGTGATTGCTGGGCTCCGCGCGTCGATGCCATGGACTGTAGGAGTAGAACTGCCCTGGGCTGCCTCTTTATGGGAGCAGATCCAGTCTGGTGAGTTCAAGCCCACCAGAACGGCTGGTGGGGCCAAACCGCTAACTTCAGTTCATAGCGGAGCACTGAACCATCGTCCCACCAGGGCAATGGGCTCCTTTGAAGGGGCTTAAAAAACAGTCAAGGCATCAAGTCGACTTTGAGAGGTGCCTGTTGGACAAGGTAGAATTGAACTGCCCATGGGGTTTCCAAGGCTGCAAATCTTTCTGAAAGTGACAGCCTCCTCTTTCCCCCCTGGAGCAGCTAGTAGGTTCCATCTGCTGCAAAGAGTTCACAGTTGCTGAAGAAACCATCAGAAAAAAGACATCCAGGTGGCAGTCTGACTGTGCATTGCCAGGTCGTTACTCAAACGTACGTGTCGTCCAGAGCAGAAGCGAATAAGAGGAAGTTACCCCTTTGCCTGTGCTCTACGACTGTGCTTTCTTTCTTTCTTTCTTTCGTAGTGCTTGTAACTGAAATCTACTCAGTCCTAGGGGGACAGCAAGAAAAAGATGAAAGGTGAAGGGCAGCAGGGAGAAGTCGAAGATTCTGCATGTGACATCTGGACAGGAAATCGTGGAATTGTGGAAAGTGTTAGAATTCTGGACACCAGGAAGCTGTGCGCGTTGGGGAGACCTGGTGTATGTAGGAATGGACTGAGCATAGGACTGGACTCAATGGCTGTGGTTTCTGGTACAGGTCGCAGACCAGAGCCTTCAGTACGCAGTATACCTCAATGTAAAGAAAACAAGCCTCACTGTCGGGCCAGTAAGCCACATCACGATAAAAGATAGAAGCTGTGTCCATGGAAGCCGCAGCAGGAAATCCATTAATGCATTGCATTGGCAAACTTACTGTAAAAGATCTTTTTTAGTGTTAAAGGCTTAGGTGCCACTTTAAAGACCAACGTGGACCTGACCTCATCTTGGTGCCTTTTCAATCTGCTGATAGGCACGCTGGAGAAGGGACGAGCGAGACCCAGAGTTAGCTCTCTTTGAGTTACGGTGTCGGTGAGAAGGTGGAAAGTACCTTGTACTGCCAGCAGAACAAACAGATCCGTCATGAAAACAGAATGAACAGGTAGAATGCTTCTTAGAAGCGATCATGGTAAAACTTCACCAGTCTTCTCACTCACATTTACTTTGGACGTGTTATTTATCAGGAGAGACCCGCCAGGCTTGGTAGAGTCGAGGAAGAGGAAGACCCACAGTGACAGCAACAATGGGCTCAACTACAGCAAGGATTGTGAGCAAGGCACAGGGTCAGGCAGTGTTTCGGGCTACCGCACGTGGGGTCACCTTGAGCCGGGAACTAGCTAACCACAGTCACACGCCCCAACGAACCGCCACGAGCGTGGCACCATTTAATGTGTGAGCATGCAGTGGACTCGTGAATATGCAGAGCTCCAAAACCTACATTTGGGAGTGAATCACTCTGGGACCACTTTGGTGGATCCCTCCCGACATCTGAAATATCTTTAAAGTGTGGAAGGTTCCGTTTCCATACAGGTTTACCTCTGACCCTCATTCCTACCGGTTTCTGAATGTTCCCCACACATTAAGGTGTAACCCAAATCTCGGTGTTTCCTGTGTCCTCTTTTCCAGCTGGAGAACCCCACTCCTGGGCCTGCGCCCCTCTCTGGGAGGCCCTTCTCTGGTGCCTCAGTAGCGACCTCAGGTAAGCACTGGGCTGCTAACCGTAAGATCGTTAGTTCAAACCCACCAGCCACTCCATGGGAGATAGATGAGGCTGTGTGGTGCTGTAAAGGAAACCTTATGTTGGGTCACTAGGAATCAGAACATTTATGTTCTTGCTCCCACATGCTTTTGCTTTCTTAGTCACAGCAAAGCACGGATCTCTCTGGTCGACAAAGAAAGCCTTTCACCGTGTGAGGCAGTGGGGCTAAGGTTGGAGACCAGCACCCTTGCACAGGGCAGAGGAATGCTACATGATGTGCTTGGAGACCCCAGGTTAGAGGTCGCCCCCCAGCAGCTCCCAAGCAGGACAAAGCCACACCCAACCATTCCAAGTGGAACCAGTTAGCCACATTGAAAATCTAAGACACACACACACACACACACACACCCCCTATATTTCTGTGTTGTCAGTACCTGGCCACAGCAGCCTGTGCTGGGGGGAGGGGGCTGCTTCTGCGGCTGGGGTTAGTCCTTTCCATCCCTTCGCAGGGTTTGGCTCAGTGAGGACAAGGGCCTGGAGCCAGCTGGCGATAATACAGCTCAGAGGAGGAGGCGAGGCTTCGTGGGTGCATGTCTCTATCATAAGCAAGAAAAGAGATCTCTCAGAGTGGTTGCTTCTCTCCTGCCCACTCCCTCCCCTGCCCCAGTTGACAAGATTCCTCAGTGTCTCTGGGCTCCTCCTCAGCCAGGAACAAACCCCAAAACTTTTTAGACAGCGAGCATTACGGAGATCCGACTCCCATCCCATTTATGGGCTCTAATTCAATAGGCACAGGCGTGTGACCATCACCACCTCCACCTTAGAACATGCTGACCACTGCAGAAAGAGCCAGCACCCGTTAGCTCCATGCCCGAGAAGTGCCAGCGTTGGATGTTACACCAGAAGAGAGAGAAACCAAACCGCCACGCAAAAGTGCCAGCCAACATCCTGAAGTCCTCATTAATGGGTGATGCTGCCCCCACTGAGAGATTGTGCACCGAGTCTAATTCTTCTCCGGTCGCCCTTTAGCCGACTTTCAGCCCTTCCCACTCTCTCAAAAGCCCCGTGACGAAATCCCCTCCTGGGAGCTGAGAAGGAAGTGCAGGAGATTTCTTTGGAGTGTAACTGTTGCAAAATGATGGATCGAAGCAAGGAGCTTGTTGCTACATCCTGAGGGAGATGATGGGCAGCAGAGAGAATGGAGACAGTGAGCTGTGGCAGAAACCTATTTACTCCTTAATTGAAGTCTAGCTTCCACCACACCTGGGAAACTTCTAGGCTCCTGTCTCTGATGGGAGCTCCACCATCTCTCTTCCTTGGTGTTATTAAGGGAGTGCCCCTGGCTTCCTTCCCTCTAACACTTCCTGTGGACAAGAGTAAGGCCATTCTTTGAGAAGCCTCTGTGGTTCAAGCCCGCCAGGAGGCCAGTGGGAGAAAGACGAGGCTGTCTGCTTCCGTCAAGGTGCCAGCCCACTGTACACACTGAAAGACATGGACAAACCCTGAGAATGTTACTTAGCAAATTAGTCAATCTTTGGTGTAAGATAAGACAAAATAATAATTTATAAAATTATAAGGGTTCATGGGGAGCAGAGAAGGAGGGGAAGAAACGAGGATCACATACCAGGGGCTCAAGTGGAAAGCAGATGCTTTGAGAATCTTGAGGGACACAAATGTATAGGAGTGCTTGACACAATGGATGTATGTGTGGATTGTGATTAAAGTTGTACAGTCCCCAATAAAATAATTTAATAAAGAAAAAGTCAATCTTATAAAAACATTTAATGATAACATTTTTTAAAAAGGAAAAATAGTTTTCACACCAAACAATAAGACTTTGTAGACTACAAGAAGGCCAGGGACAGGTGGTTTGGGGCTGGGGGTGTAGCGGAGCAATTATGGAGGGAGGGAGGAAGGGAGTTGGGGGTAAGATTCCAATCCAAAAATCTAACCAAATCCACTGGCATTGAGTAGATTCCAACTGAGTACACAAGGCCGGAAGCCTGTATGGGAATGAGAGCACCATCTTTTCGCCATGGAGCAGCTGATGGTGGGTTTGACTCTCCAACCTTGTGGAAGTTCTTCTCCATTCTGTAGGTGTGCTCAGAGTTGGCATTGAGAGAGAAAGACAGGCTTTCTAGCAAAGAGCTATAGTCTCGGGAACCCATGGACAGTTCTCCCTTGCACTGTAGGGTCACAGTGAGTTGGAATTGACTATCTGGCAATGGGTTTTGGTTTTAAGAACCTGACTCACTGCCATTGAGTTGATTCTAACTCGAAGTGACAGGAGCCCTGGTAGCATAGTGGTGATGCACTGGGCTGCTAACCTCAAGGTCAGCAGTTCGATACCATCAGCCCCATCTTGGGAGAAAGATGAGACTTTCCTCTCCCATGAAGAGTTACAGCCTCAAAAACTCACAAGGCAGTTTTACCCTGTCCTAGTGTCTGTGATTTACAAGCCTGGTCCCTTGGTCTTCAGACTGTTAAGGCTCTTGCCTGGTAACCAAATGTTTGGCCGGGGGGGAAAAGGGGGGGACGGGACGTTCAAGGCCATCCAAAGGCTCCTGCAAATGTAGCCATTGGAAGCCCCGTGGAGCAGTCTTCCCAGACACAGGGTCGCCCTGAGTCCAAATCCATGGCACCTGGGACCAAAGACCTTCCAGGTTTTGTCTTATTCCTGGTATTCAACTGTAACACTTTGAGACTGAAAAATTAATTGCTCCAAGAAAAAATGTGTGTGTGTGTGTGTAACTTTTAAATGAGAAAGCTTCTGGGAAGGTGCGTTCCCCCCATGGTGTCATTGGGCAACACTACACTGACAGCCCAGAGTTCTCCTCTGGTCTCATTCAAGCCAAACTAGCTGCATCGATTCTGACTCGCACTGGCCCCACAAGACCTAGTACAACGATTCCTGTGGGTTTCCAAGACTGTCACTCTTTACGAGAGTAGAAAGCCTGTCTTTGGGGGTTTTGAACTGCCGACCTTGCGGTTAGCAGCCCAGCTTGTCACCACGCTGCCACCGGGGTGCTTTTTGTCGCCTCCACACATTTTAGTGGAGTGGAGCTTGGGTTTGGTCATAGAACTGTTCACGAGCGGGTTCTCTCAGTAAATTGCCAATTCTTCCTTGCGACCGCCTTTGGAGAAAGAACAGCATGCTTGGTAAGGTAGAGGGGTGTAGAGGAAGAACTCACCAACCAGATGGGTTGACACAGTGGCTGCAAACACACCAAATGACTGAGGATGGGACAGCCTGGTGGTGGTCTATTCCGCTTTCAGAGTCCTCATGAGTTAGGACCGGCCCGATGGCACGTCACAGCCGCAAGTAGGGCCACGATGGGTCAGAACCGACTCAAGAAAACCAAGTCACAAGCAACAACACGCACAGTGCAGTCTCTCAAAACGGACAACTCACTGCCACGGAGTCGATTCTGACTCGGGGCTACCCCTCATGGGCAGAGTAGAACCGGTTTCAAAGGGTGTGAATCTTTAGGGGAGCAGGAAGCCTCGTCTTTATCCTGCAGTGTGGCTGGTAGGGTCGAACTGCTGACCTGGTGGTGAGCAGCTTGATGTGTAAGCTCAGATAACACTGGGGCTCCTTATCACTTCTCCAACTTGTGTAATATCCTTGGCTGTCCAGTAGACTCGACTCCGGGCCTGTTCTCCGTGGGATTTTCGATGGCTGATGACAGCCTCTCTGCTTGCCAGGAGCCACGAGGGCCAAGCACTCAGCTGCTAACTGAAACGTTGGGGAAAAGATATTGCCGTCTGCTTTCATAAAGATAAACTCACTGCCATCGAGTCTGCTAGCCGCCTTATAGGGCAGGGTAGAAGTGCCCTGAGTTTCTGAGACTTAACTGTTTACGGCAGTAGAAAGCCCCGTCTTTCTCCCGTGGTTTCGAACTGCTGACCTTTCGGATGGTAGCCCAATGGGTAACCGCCACGGCACCAGCACCCCTCATAATAAAGACAGCGGTCCAGGAAACCTAGTCTGGTAGCTCTATGCTGTCACACCAGGCCATGATGAGTTGAAATCAAAGCTTGGTGTCCCACAACTTGGTGCTTCACGGGGATCCCCACCATGTAGTCTTCAGCAACGTGCCGGCCACTGGGGGAACGAGTTGGATACTGAGTGGATCTGACACTGTACATGTACTCCGGCAGGGAGCTTGGGCTGGGCAGAAGAAGCCATGGGACCTGGAGGCCCATGCCGTCTAGTGCCTCTCCACAATCCATCCCTTTGCTCCGTCGACTAGTATTTCGAGAGCACCGCTTCTTGAGCAGGGATCACCAGTGGGGTTGGGGGTTGGTAACACACGGAACAGATCCTGTGTCTGCGCTGTGAGGCTTACACCCTCTGTGCCGCCCAGGGTGGCTGACTTACCTGGGTCTCATTAGGAACAGTCGGGGTGTACACAAAGAGGCGCGGAGACACCTAGCTTTGTGGTGCTGCCATATGGGTATTTGCTCTTGCCCAGTGTGGGTGCAGGGAGGGGTTCTGTCCTGCAAAGTGCCCCCACCTCCTCCCACCACTGTGATGACTCTGCTTAACCCAGATCGCGAGGCCGAGGCAAGATGATACCAGACCGTTGTGTCGTAGGTGTGCTTTTTCTTTACTTAAGACTTTAAAAAGTTGGTTTTTTAGAGCCTAATGTCACAACAAGAAACACACACGGGTGGACTTAGCTGCTTTCTTACCTGCACAATAAAAGCATTCATTCTTGTTGGTCGCACTCTTGACTGGTGCTTGGAAATGGAGAGATTATACCAGAGGTTCTCAGTAGAAACCCTGCCCCCACTTCATTCTCATTTGGTGCATGAATTTTTTTTCTTCCCCTCTCTTCTGGTGTACAGCAGAGTTTAGACACGAACAGCGGAGTCTCTGTTCTCCTACTTTAACTAACATGGAAACATCTAATCCTCTTAGTTTTCTTCATTTTGCAAACAAGGATTTGTTGTGGGTGGAATCTGTACTGTAATCAGTCACGTGGACTAGGCATTCAGGTAGGACACCCCCTTCCTGTCCCTCTAACCCCCCCATTAAACCTGCTAGTGGAAACAGAGCCAAGTGGATTAAGAGTGCCCCACCAATCATTTTCTCTGCCTTAGTTTTCAACCACAAGATTGTGCCTCTGTCATGGCAGGGACGGACGCAGAGCCAATTCCCACCGTGTTAGGGAGAATTCAGTCCGGTCTGGCCTTTCCATTGTGTGTGTTGGCCACAAACTATCCATAACAGCCACGAACCACTTGTGGCTTAGAAATGTGACTCAAAACCAGACCCACTGATCAAGTCAGTACACACTCAAAGGGACCCCAGAGGACAGGGTAGAACTGTCCCTGTGGGTTTCCGAGGCTGCAGAGAGCCTCATCTTTGTGCCGCAGAGCATCTGGTGACCGTGCAGTTAGCAGCCCAAAGTGTAGCTGACCGTGCAGTTAGCAGCCCAAAGTGTAGCTCGCTGCACTGCCAGGGCTCCTTAGAAATAGGCCTAGTGGCACAGGCCTGATTGGAAACAAGGGAAAACTGCCTTTTGGGGCTTGTAATGAACCAAACTCACTGCCATCCAGTCAATCCTGACTCACAGTGACCCTGGAGGACAAGGAAGAACTGTCTCTGTGGGTTTCTGACAGTGTGACTCTTTCCGGGAGTAGAAAGCCCCATTTTTCCCGAGGAGCGGCTGGTGGTTTTGAACTGTGGGCCTTGTGGGTTGCAGCCCAAGCGTGACCACAACTCCACCAGCGCTCCTTTTGGTTGTAAGAAGTACCTTTATTTTCCACACCACAAAGGTTGTGTGTGTGTGTGTGTGTGTGTGTGTGTGAAAAATACAAGCGCCATTGATTGTAATATCTCAGTTAAATGAACAAGGTGTGAGGGGAGAAAAAATGTGATTCTTGGATCATTGGTAAACTCTGAACCTCTGGCCAGGCCCAGCCAGTCTTGGCAGGAGTCCTGGTGGGCTTCCGGGAAGCCGGAGTTCACATGAGCACACCCTGACACAGCTTCCTCCAACCCTTTTCTCAGTGACCCAGTGCCTTGTCTCAGTGACCCAGTGCCACAGGCACAGAAGGGACCGCACGTGTGTGGTTTTGACAAACGAGACTTAGGTTCTCACTGTTCAGGAGGATGGGAATCCAAATTCAGCGTCTGCCTCTAGGGGAAAGCTTTCTTTCCGTGTGGGCCCAGGGGAAGGTTGTTTCCAGCTTCTGCATCTTGGCTCCTTGGGCATTTCCATTGGCATTGGTACCTCCATTCCCCATTCTTGCTTCTCTGCTGTTTGCTCTTTCATGTCTCCAAGAAGATGGTGCGAAGACATGCCCTGCATTTGTATGGTGCTGTCAGGGAGCCTTGGTGGCGTCATGGTGAAATGGTGGGCTATGAACAGCAAGATCAAGAGTTCAAAACCACCAGCCGCTCCGTGGGAGAAAGGCGTTCCACTCCCACAAGTCACCGTCTCAGAAACCCACAGGGACAGAATGCTCTGCCCGACGGGGCTGCTGTGAGTGCGTGTTGACTTGATGGCAGGGAGTTGGGTTGGGTTGGGTATGGAGACTGGGGAATGCATATCTGGACTTTGTCTCCTCCTGCCGCCTTCTCATCTCAGGAGAAACTAGGCTCTCTGCTCCCATAAAGATTCAATGTCTCAGGAATCCAAAGAGGAAATCTCGAGTGTCATGACTTGGACTCGACTCAGTAGTAATGTGTTTCCATGTGGTCCTCTCTCCCCTTCTGGGCGCACACCCCCCATTGGCAGAGGCCGACCATCGGTGCTCAGGCCTCGGCCGCCTGCAGGGGGCGCCACGTGGCGGCGAGGAACAAGTGGTTGACAAATGTGGGAACATGGCACCTGGTTGAATGATACGTGAAGCCTTGCTGTGCGATCGTCTTTTGGTGAATCCTCAGTCATTCTAAGGACCATGACAGTTGACCCTGCGTAACAGCACTCACATCGTAAGCCCAGTGCCTGGTGTGCAAGAACTAATACAGTTGTGCGCCCCTTCTTTGCCTTTGTGTGTGTTGATTTGGTTGTTTTTAATGGGTCATTTAATGGCCACAATCACGCAACTTTTATTTTCTTCTCACGTGAGACAACGTTCTGTGTACGGAAGCCGAGATTTGATCAATCTTAGATGGTAGGCATCTCAGATATTTTTCTTCTATAAGACTGATTATGACTAAAAAGCTTAGTAATTAATTGACTGTCTTGTCAAGTAATGTATTTTATGAGCGGAAAAAAAGAGCTATTTAATTTGGTGCTTAGAGAGTGATGTGGAATTCTCACTCTGCCCCCTCTCACTTGTGGGACGGTCATGATGTAAAGTCACCAAGTCATTGACAACTCATAGCGACCCTCTAGGGCAGGATCGAACTGTGGATTTCTATGGATTTTTGAGTCGAAAGCCTCCTCTTTCTCCCGTGGAGCTCCTGCCTGGTGGTTTTCAGCTAATGACCTTGCAGTGAGCAGCCTAGCGGCGGGTAAGCACTATGTCACCAGGACGCCTGGTGTCGACCAGAAGTTCCAAAATGTCATGAAACGGAATAGCTGTCTCTTTTGTCTTCCTACTGTGTACCAAGTACTGGAGCTACCCAGTGCTTGGCGACTTCATGTGTTGGATGCTGCTGTTCTTGTTCCGACTCATAACAGCTCTCTCCCCACAGCCGAAGGAAACGGTGCCTGGTCCTCACGATTGTTCTTAGGGTTGAGCCCCTTGTTGCAGCCACCGCGCATTATTGTCCCAGCGTGATGGTGGAGGTAATCGCGGATTCAGTCCCACCTCTGCTTGCCATGCCACCCCTGGCAGGGACTCCCGTTTGAAGCCTGCAGTGGGTGAGCGAGGGTTTGTGGAGCCGGCAGTCCAGGTGGGCAGGACCAAGGACAGTTAGGGATCACTCCTGCTTTGTGTGCCCTGGGAAGCAAGCTATTTATGAGGAGACAAGAGGAGATCACCACCAGTCAACTTGTTGGGGACCCTGGCAACCGCAATTTTGGGTCTTTCCTTCCCTCCAACCTCATAGATGCCCTGTAGCCATGTTCATGGTCATAGGACAAACAAACCCACCATCAACAACCAAACTCACTGCCATCGAGTTGGTTCCGACTCAGAGTGACCCTGTCGGGCAGGGTAGAACTGTCCCTATGAGTTCCTGAGATTAGCGCTTTATGACAGCAGAGAGCCTCATCTTTCTCCTGAGTAGCAGCTGGTGGTTTTGAACTGCTGACCCTCTACCGCTTCCCTCCAGTTATCTACATTTCGAGTGTGCCTGAGATACCTTGATTTGAGGTCCACAAGATTATCCTTCTAGAGTTCGGGGGAATTCTGTCAGCCTGGAAACACGAGGTGCTTACAGTCACCCATTGTTCCCTGTGAGCAGGGGGAGGATTTCTCCACACAAAGAGGGTTTTCGAAACCCAGAGGCGGAAAATGAGGAAGAGGGAAGCTTCCAAGCACAGAGGGAAGTCATTTGGAAGGCTTAAGGGGGGTGAGGGCGATTTAGAAGATGTTCATAAATTGGACTCATTTGATTTTGCTACCAACACAAGGTCTCCCCAGAGGCAAGGGTCCCTGGACCCAGAGGCCTCCGGTGTTTGGGGTGCTGGAGCGGAGATTGAGTTGGGATCGGGAAATACACAGTACTACTGCGTTCAGAAGATTCTTAGCGTTTGCATGGGGTTTTCTGTCTAAGATTGGCCAGCTCTGGACAAAACGCTCTGTGCTTTTGCTGGTCTGCTTTCACCTCTTCCTGCATATTGTAGTTCCGAGGGCAGAATCCTGGCCGGGCCGTGGGCTTAAAGAGCTGGGTGGCTAACTGGGGGTTGGGGCTTTGGGTGTGCCCGCCGCTCCTCAGGAGAAAGATGGCACTGTCTTCCCGGTATACAGTCTGGGAACCCCAAAGGGGTAGTTCCACTCGGCCCCCGTGGGGTTTCTCCTTGTTGGAATCATTGCCAGGGCCACGGGTAACGTGCGTGGAGACCATGAAGCACAGAATGGTTTCCAGGGACGTGGACTTCAGCGGTGTCGCCACAAGCCCTTAAATCTGAATAGCTACCACGGACCCAAACAACAACAACAACCCCAAACTCACTGCCACCCAGCCAATTCCTAGTGCCCCTGTAGAGCAGGGAGAACTGCCCCTGTGGGTTTTCGAGACTAAAACTCTTCAGAGGAGCAGAAAGCCGCCTCTTTCTCCAGCTACAGACAGGGCCCAGTGAATTCTCGTCAGGGCAATTCCATAAAGTCACCCAGATCTAAAAAAAACCTTGTTGATTGTGGTGGGTATATGAGGGGCTTCAAAAAGTTCATGGGAAAATTCCATTATCTTTAAATTCAGATTTCCATGAGTGTTTTTTAGGCTTGCTCTCATGTAACAGACATGTGAGTCTTTTAACATTTTCCTCATGGACAACTCACTGGTCTCATGTTTACCAGGTTGTGTAACCGTCACCACGCTATTAGCCCCAAATTTCCATCAGCGATCGCAGAGGCTCCCTGCCTTGCTCACTCCCTGCCCCCTCTAGCCCACCTCCAGCAACAACTCCCTCTGGGCCTCTCTTCCTTCGTCATGAACAGTAAGTAGGCTCTGGTAATCTGTTCACAAAAAAGGCATCTAAGTGGAAATCTTATTTCTTATGATCACTTTTAAAAGTTGTAAAAAGAATTCTACCTGTGTTAGATGCTGTCGAGCCCACCATGTACAAGGGAGGGAAACATTGCCCAGCCCGCCCCATCCTCAAAACCTTTGTTATGTTGCTGGAAGACCTTCCTCTTTGTGGCTTTACCAGCTTTACCAAGCATGACGTTCTTCTCCAGGGACTGGTCTCCTGTGGGAGTTTGTTCACTGATGTTAGCCATTGTGTTTGGAGCTATTATGTTAACTATTGTGTTTCGAGAGCACTTACTAAGCACTGGGCTTTGTTCCAGGCTTTTTGAATGCATTTTCTTGGTCAATCAATCCTGATAGGGGGTCCTATTACAATGCCATTTCAGATGGAGGAATTGAGGCCTACAGAAGTTATGTCTTGCTCTTTTGACTCCCCAAGTCCTATTGTAACTCAGAAAGTTCCACTGAAAGAGCAGACCCAACGAGACAAATTCTCATATAGAAAAACCAAAGCCAGACTCCCTGCCTTCAAATCCATGCCAACTCGTAGCAACCTTAGAGAACAGAGTGGAGCTGCCCGGCAGTCTTCCAAGACTGTCAATGTTTGCAGGGGTAGAAAGTCTCATTTTTCTCCTCAAGCAATAGGACAAGTGGGGTTTAAATAGGTTCTGCTCTGGATATGATTGGCTACAGAAGACCAGTAAGAAAACAGGGATAGCGAATCAGAGAAGGAAAATGAAGCCAGATCGAGACTGTACATTCACCAGACAGCTCTGGTGGCATCGAAACCACCAGCTGCTCTGCGGAAGGATGAAGCTTTCTACTCCCATGAAGACTTACAGTCTCAGAAATCCAAAGGGGCTGTCCAACCCTGTTCTAAAGGGTCTCTGAGCCGGAATCGACTTGATGGCAACGAGTTTTGTTTTGTTTGGGGGGTTAGGTGGCAAAGTCTTCCCTAATCTTGAGCTTTGTGCCCAAGTAGGAAAAGGTATCCCCAAGTTAGAAACTGTCTGATGTGGCAACAATATAGCTTTTGGTTTCAGCTTTGGCTGGCATGCCTGTGCCTTTGTGACGGTAACATTGTTCTTTGGAGTGTGACAAGCTGTCAGGCCAGGGAAGGGAAAATAAGATATTTTTTGGGGGGTGGGAGGGTGGGGAGAAGGAGGGAATAGAAAAATCCAGGTGGAAGGAGGTAGGAATTGTAGAAGAAAGAACACGGTTATTTTCCCACAATGCTACTGGGTTTGCTTGGGTTGCCACCGGAGCCGTTTCCGGACTGTCTTGGTGTAACTCTGGACTCCCTGATCTTTCTGGGGCTGCCTCCTGCGCAGGCATTTCCCGCAGCATTGACGAGATGGGGCTTAGCCTCTTTCTCAGAACTGAAACTGGTCCCAGTCTTTCTGTTGGCTCAGCGCTGGAAGGCTGTTTCAGCAAGCCCCCGGGGACCGGAGGGCACAGTCATGTGTCCACTGGTGACTCACCCAGGGCTTCTCCAGCACGGGACCCTGAGGGTAGGTGGAAAGTTGACCATTCCCCTTTCTCCTGGAAAGACTTGGCTAACCCGGGAGCCAGTCTGCTTAAGGCTGTTCTCTACCCCACTAGACGCGGAAGCTTCACTTTCTCCATCTACAAAACGGGCACAATCACACTCAATCCCCCCCACCCCCCTCCTCCATAGGATCCTCACCGGGGTGACACGGGACCAACACAGACAAAGCAGTGCCCGCCACATGGCGATCAGGGTTAGCAAGAAAACGGAACAGCTACCAGTTGCTCAAAGACCGGAATTGTTTCCCATGGTCAGGTTCATGACGCAGCACGTGGGCGGGGCATTTTACAGGCTGTGGGCTGCTGCTTTCTGTAAACCCCCACGCTGAACGCACTGCCACCCAGTTGGTTCCAATTCCTGGCCACCCTGTAGCACAGAGTAGACTTGCCTCTGTGAGTTTCCAGGCTGCGATTCTTGATCTTTCTTTACTCTCTCCTTCGGAGCGGCTGGGAGGTTCGAACCGCTAACAGCCCCGTGCACAGCCCACTTCGCCATTGTATACTCTGTGTGCTGTGCGTCCTATCAGTAAGTCAGAGGACACAGTCAGAATGCTTCACTTGGTAGGAAATCGACTAATTAGGGAGTATCAGCCGGGGCAGATAAGAGGGAAAAACAGAAAGTCCTTCTCAGGCAAACATACGTGGACGCAACCGCCTGGGGTGTGGCCTGGAAGGGGGTTACGGCAGGTGAGCTGCTGAAGTGGTAGGACCGCTCTTCCTAGGAGCCTGCAGGTCAGTGCCGTTCACCCCCCCCCCCCCCCAGCGCTGTCAGGAGAACAGTGACCCCTGTCCTGGGTGAGGGTTGAACAGTAGACAAGCCAGGGGCACCGCCAGCCCCTCCCCTGGCCTCCCCTCCCGCCTCACCTTTCCCCTCAACGCTCAGACACCTGGAAGAAACCTTTCACATCCAGGAGGCTGCCTGCTGGAGGCTCTGGGCTTTAAAGCCCTTTCACGAGGAGTGGGGTAAAGGTTTTCAGAGGCAGAGCAAACCCGCCAAGAAACCAGACTTTCTCTTCTCATGAGCACAGGCTGCCGGTGCCCACGTGGTCGCCCCTTCTGTGCTGTGAGGTCTCTGCGGACAATGTGGACCCGCTTGTCCTTTCAGCACTCGAACCAGGTCGGAGCCCCCACTGCCAGCCCAGAAAGCCCTTTCAAAGTGCTCGAGGGGGATTAAGAACAAAGCCATTTCAACAGTCAAATCTAAGCCCACTAACTTGGTGGCATTTTCTTTCGTGGCCACTCTAATTAATACTAGTTGGCCCTGGTGGTGCAGAGCGCTAAAGCAAGTCATTGAAGTCCACGCAGAGGTCTTAAGAAAAACAAAACATGGAAGATATGTTTACTAAATTGAGTTTCTTTTGTAATTCCCCCCCCCAAACCAACCAACCAACCAACCACCCACCAACTGTAACAGCCACTGAGAACGCTGTAGCTCTCTGACATGCACCTGATTTTCTTTTAAAAAGCCGTTCTCTCAGGACTCAGCATTCCTTCCGTATAGGTGGCTGTGGTACCGACTAGTGAATTACCATCTTTGTTTCTGTTGGGACCCTGGGGCATAGTAGTTTATGTGTTGGGCTGCTAACCACAAGGTCAGCAGTTCAAACCCTTCAGCCACTCCATGGGAAAATAACGAGGCATTCTACTCCCGTACACAGTTAGAGCCTTGGAAATCATAGGAGCACGTCTACCCTGCCCTATGGGGTCACTGTGAGTCGGAATCAACTCCATGGCAGTGAGTTCCGTTTTGGTTTGGGATGACATCATGGGCTGTCTACCGTTGGGCTGCTATGTGAAGTGCTGGCAGGTCAAACCCACAAGCCATTCGGTCCCGGGGGAGATGTGGAGCCTTGGGAACCCAGAGGGCCAGTTCTGTTCTGTTCTGCAGGGCTGCCAGGAGTTGGAACCGACTGCAGGAGGGTGAGTTCGGTTTTGAGCATTCCTGGCCTCTACCCAGAAGACGCCAGCCACATCCTTTCCCCCCTTTTTCTGAAAACCAAGAACATCCTCTGGGGTGGAGCTGAGCAGAAGTGCCTCCAATTAAGAAGAATGGCACAGCTCTGAAGTCCACAGCAGCTTCCTGACAGTAGATTTTTTTTTTTTATGACACAATGTACCTCACAAGTCTGAAAAAAACCAAAAAAAACCTTGCAGTGCTTTTTTTTTTTTTTTTTGTTAAGTCTGTGGAAATTCTTGTCTCAGTCAGGTGTCCCTGAAGGTTCACTGTCATCAAGCAAATAAAAACTCTCAAGATTTCTTAGAAAAACCAAAATCAGACTTAACCCACTGAACTAGAAACCCGTTTCCCCTCACACAGTGAGGAGGAGCTTTGCCCAGACGATGCTGAAGGAAGGCAACCTTGAACGGACGCGAGGCTGTGTGCACAGCTTCCTCTGACTTTCTGTGGGAAAAACATTTTTTTAACCTCAAAAGTTCAGCAACCCTAGGCAAAGGCTGCAACATCTAAGATGACACTTTCGAGGGGGTGCCTCCAAAAACAACCCCCCCCTCATAAAGGCTTGCCGGCAGAGCATTCATACTACACATTCTTTCCCCCAGGGCGAGCATCGAGCACCTCACTCTGAGTTAGTGCACCCAGTGGCGTCACCTGGGAAGGTTCTCAGGTCACAGCGAATTTTTTTGTGAAAGCTTTTTCACTCAAACCTCGTTTTCTGTGACGGCCATTTACTAGAACGGTGTGTGGCTGTGAAATTCTGTTTCCTGCTCTAGAAAAATCGCCAAGAAGCTGTTGTGATGTTGACCCTGCTTACAGGGACAGCGCTGTGGGGGAAACGCAAGTGTGCCAGCGGTTTTCTCTTTTCAAAGGTGACATGTCGATTGATGACAGAGCTCGTTCTGGACGTCAGTCAACTTGGAAAAATCGACTTAAACAGTGCATTTGAAAATATCGACCAGTGCATTTGAAAATATTGACCCGTAGTGCGTTTGGTGTTTGTTCCACTGGGTCAGACTGTTAATTAGGCTTTCTATTTAGAGGTTCTGAAACAATGTGTGACATAAAAAGGCCTGATTTGTGGCAGGCAGAGCTCTGGTTTTGCCGCCACAACAGTGCACCTGCTTATGCAGCCACCTCAGTGAGCCAGTTTTGGGCAAAAACAGCATGCCCCTCTTGTCCCATGCACCTGGCTAACCTGACCTCTCTCCTCATCACTTCTTTTTGCTACTGTGAATGAAGAGGGACATGAAAGGATAGCAACTTGACGATGTAGAAGAGGTGAAGAAAAAAAAAAAACAAAACCAAGGGAGGTATCAGGCATCCAAACAGATGAGTTTGAAAAATGTTTTCAAGGATGGAATCTCAGATTAGACAAATGTATTAGGTGTACTGGAGAGTGCTTTGAGTCAATAAGGTGGTTTTTTTGGGGAAAATTTTTCTTTCTTTTTTTTTTTTTTTTGTGGGGAGGTGAACTCCCCCATACTCTGGTGACACAGCGGGTTAAGGATTGGGCTGCTCACTGCCCGGTTGACAGCTCAAACCCCACCACGTTCTGAGGGTCCTCGGAGGAGACCGGCTGCACCTGTTAACAAGTGCAGACTCAGAGACTCCCGGGAGCAGCTCCCCTTTGTCAGAATTGACTCGATGGCAGTGGGGTTTGTCCACCCCGAGTCCCAGTCCCGGGGCAGTCAGGGACCCATCCTTCACAGTCACTTGAATGAGAAGCAGGTGCCAAGGCAGCTTGGGGGTCAAGGGCCATCTGAGCCACGTCTTAAATTTCGGACAGGTGAATATTTAAATCAGATGTACCATGCTATTTTGATAAGGTTTGGCAGAAAGGGAAATTACAGTCACCTTTCTCAGTAACCCTGGTTCCAGAATTTAATGACCCATAGCCTCCTCTGGTGTCTCCCCTTTCCTGCACCACAGAAAGCCGTTTCCTTTTGCACTGGCTTGTTTTATTAGCAACACATCTTCCTCTAATGATGCAAAAGAAGATGGGTTGCTCGAGAAACACTGGAGGGCATTAACGAGAAAGAGAACTTTATCTCCCCCAGGAAGGGCTGCCTGACCGGCGGGTCTTTGAGAGCCACATGGAAGACGAGGTTTGTCACGTTACGGTCTTGTCAGTTCACTTCTGGGGAGGTTGGGGCAGGACAGTTGTGAGGTATTTGCACTTGTAAACCATGAAGCAAGGAGTCTCAGGAGAATGCCAGCAAACAGAAGGATGAAGACACTTCTTTGTTAACTGTTGGTGGTCTGATTCAAATCAGCTAGCCTTGGCTACCAATTCTTATGTCTTACACATCTTTAAAAAGAAAATCACTGTATGGGGACTCTCACAGCCCTTACCACAATCCATCCATCACTGGTATCAACCACATTCGTGCATATGTTGTCGTCATCATTTTCAAAGCATTTTCTTTCTACTTGAGCCCTTGGTATCAGCTCCTCATTTTTTTCTCTCCCTCTCTCACCCTTCCACCCTCGTGAACCCTTGATAAATTATACATTATTGTCATTTTCCTATCTTACACCGTCCACATTCTCCCTTCAACAGAAACCCCTCAGGGGTGTGTGTGTGTGTGTGTGTGTGTGTGTGTGTGTGTGTGGTCTTATACATTGATCATTGCAATCAGTTCCCCCCTTCTCTCCCACCTTCCTCCTACCCCCATGGTATTGCTACTCCCGCTCCTGTTCCCGCGGAATTTCTCTGTCTTACACATCTTTTGAGAGTTTATGCTTCTGTTAAACAAGCAAATGTAGAGGAACTCTGGTGGTCCAGTGGCTTATGCATTGGGTTGCTAACCACAAGGCCAGAAGTTTGACTCTACCAGCTGTTCCATGGGAGAAAGATGAAGTGGCCTGCGCCCATATGGTTGCAGCCTATGAAACAGTTCTGGTTTGCTCTGTAGGGCAGCTGTGAGTCCGATGTGACTTGACGGCAGTGGGTTTGGTTTGAGATTGGCCTATTCCCCACTCTTTCCCAACAAAATAGAAGGAGATTACATGAATTATTTTGCAACTTGTTATTCTTCACTTAATAATATATCTTGGAAATCTCTTCAGATCAGTACATGGGGAACTCTGCTTATTTTTTTTAAATAACACAGTGTTCCATTGTATAGATGTACCATAATTTATGTAAGAGGTCCCTTGTTGATAGACACTTGGTTGGTTTCCAATGTTGCTATGATAGGCAATGCTGTAATTAATTACCCTGTAATTTCGAAAGCACAAAATATATCTGTAGGATAAATTACCCAAAACAGATGGTTAGGTCAAAGCATATATATTAGTACTTAGATTAGATATTGCCAAAGTGCTGGAGTTGGAGCAATGTATTTTCCCATAAGAAATGTGTGACACCAGTTTCTCCATAACCTTGCCAACATCGTATGTTATCAACTTTTGGATTTTTTCCAATCTGATAGTTTTGAAATATTTCAGTGCAATTTCATTTATATATTTTCATAAAGTTAGAGGTCATTGCCTTTCTTTTTATAGCAACCATTTATTTCTTCTGGCCATTTTTCTGTTGATCTATTACTGCTATTTCCTTAAGGATCTGTGTAGACTTTTTATATACTTTAGGGATTGGCTTCTTGTGATTTGAAGAGGCTTTTCTGTTTATTGCTCTTCTTGAATTTGTTTGTAGCATGCCTTGAACCTTGGCTTTTCAAAAGTTTGTGTGTGGCTGAATTAATCAAGCTTTTATTATGGCGTTGAGAATATGAGTTTTGGGAGAAAAGTCTTTCTCATTTCAGATTTATAAAAGAATTCTCCCATGTACACATTTTTGCATACCTAGGCATCTGCTTCATATGGGCTTTATCCTGGCATGAGAAATTTTTGTAGGTGAATATTTAGATGCCTGGGCACCGTGTATTGAAGAGTCCATTTCTCGACTAGCATGAGGTGCTTTCTTCATCGTCTTCAAAAGTTTCACAGGCACTGGGCTCTCCTAGATTTTCCCCTCCGTGCATCGCTCTGAATATTGTTTTTTGCTTGGGTGCATTTTTTCATCCCATTTTTCCTCCGGCAGTTTTAAAGTCTGTCTTTTAGAAGAAATACTTTTAATATCTACCCTAAAATTGACATTCTTCTGAAACCCTGCATCTCTCTTGTTTTCACGAAAACTGTATTGCAGCCAGCCCTTCCTTCTGATCCATTTGTGCTGTCACCGTTTTCTGTGACCCCCAACCAGCAGGCTTGCAAGGTCTTGATGGAATTGTAGGGTTAGAGACAGCCCGTGTCTGACTGAACTGCCTGGTGGATCCCACCCTCGATTTGTGATCTAGAGGTAGATTAAAGGACACAGTCTCCACCCCCGGTTAATGGACACAATCCTGGAATCGTGCAGAAATATCCAGTGGAAGTACTACTTCTAAACTATTGTGAAATGGCTGCCTATTAAATGAAGGAATGCACAGTGCGCACACCATTGGGCTCGTAGACGTGTTCAGTGAATACGAGGTGTAGTCCCACCCCTTCACCTTGTCCATAACTCGAGGTTCACTCCTTCAATAGCTTTCCGAACATCTCGAACTTGTCAGGAAATCACTTAGACTCCAAGGCTCATTGCATGAAGCCACCGATCAGTAATGTAATCTAGAATATTACATTATTCTAGACCAGCGCTTCTTAGCCTGTGAGTCAGGACCCCTTTCCCTCTCACAGGGGTCACCCAACTCATAGCAGTAGCAAAATGACAGTTATGAAGTAGCAATGAAGGTAATGTTATGGTTGCGGGGGAGGAACTGTATGAAAGGGTTGTGGCATCAGGAAGGTTAAGAACCGCTGTTCTAGACTATTCTAGACTGGATGGTGCAGGGGATAAGACAGTGGGCTATGGACTTAAAGATGTGATGTTGGAATCTCTTCAGAGGCACCTGGAAAGAGGTCTGGAAATCTATTTCTGAAAAAAAAAAACAAAAAACCAACCAGCCAGTGAACCCCCCCTTCTCCCATCATGACACACACATCTCTTCGGACACTCTGGGATCACTACAGGTCCAGACCGACCTGATGCCAACTTGTTTAGTCTGTGTGTGGTCCGTGCTAGGCAAGGCATTCTACCTACAATCCCTCAGCCGATCCGTAGGCCCTAGGAGGCAGGAGGCACCCAGAAGTTAGAGGGCTCACCGGCTAGGCCCAGCTAGAACTCAACAGAACTGGGATTTGATGGTTGGGCTTGTACGTAGTACACCCACCGCCTTTCTCATCCTGAGAATCAGTGGATGATCTTGGCCTCAGAACTGGCTCCCTCAGTCCAGTTTCCAACAGAGCTTCTGGCAGGTAACTGGTGGCAACAGGCGGCCTCAAACAGAAAAATCAAATCAATGTGAATAGTGGGGAGCATGGAGTGGAGACCCAAAACCCATCTGTAGACAACTGGACATCCCCTTACAGAAGGGTCACGGGGAGGAGAAGAGTCAGTCAAAGGATTCAATATAGTACCGAGGAAACATATAATTTTCCTCTAGTTCTTAATGCTTCCTCCCCCAACTATTATGATCTCAATTTTACCTTGAAAATCCGGGTAGACCAGAGGATGTACACTGGTACAGATAAACCCCTTGGGACAATAATAAGAGTAGCGATACTAGGAGAGGAAGGGGAAGGTGGGGGAGAAAGGGGGAACCGATCACAATGAGCTACATATAACCCCCATCCTGGGAGACAGACAACAGAAAAATGGGTGAAGGGAGACATCTGTCAGTGTAAGACATGAAAAAATAATAATTTATAAGTTATCAAGGGTTGATCAGGGAGGGAGGGAAAAGAGCTGATACCAAGGGCTCAAGTAGAAAGAAAATGTTTTTGAAAACGATGATGGCAACAAGTGTGCTTGACACAGTGGATGGATGGATTGTTAAGAGCAGAATGAGCCCCCAGTAAAATGATTTTAAAATTCGAAAAACAGTGAGCACCCACCCAGCTAGACGGAAACCCCAAGGTCTATCTTCCCAGGGTGGGTCCTGCCACCCGGGCTGCTGGCTTCCTCCGAAGGAATTCTCCAGACTGGGGAGGGGGGTGTGGCACTTTGTTTGTTGTGTTCTCCTGCTGCCCCTTCCTGGGCTACTCGCATCACTCCACGCCCTGATCATTTCTTCTTTGCCCTGCTGCCTTTGGGTTCCCGCTCCAGGGCAGTGAGTTTGTTCTTTTTCCGTTTGGTGGCCTGAGTTGGCTCTGAGTTTACTGTCTGGAGACCAGCACTGGCTAAGCCCTGACGACACGGGGGGCAGTCCAGCAGGTGCTTCCCAGGTGAAGAAACTGAGGCTCAGAGAATTGAAGTGATACATTCCTGAAGCTGGTGCAGGCGAGTAGTCACAGAATGAAGATTGATGGCAACTCTGTTTCCAAAGCTTTCATCATGAGCTCAGCAAACCAAACCTACTGCCATCGAGTCAATTGTGACTCTCAGCCACCCTAGAAGACAAGGCGGAAGTTGCCCTTTGGGCTTCTGAGGCTGTAACTTTTAGACTCATCATTCTCCCTTGGAGCAGCTGGTGGTTTTGAACTGCTGACCTTGCGGTTAGCAGCGTAGCCCTATTCCACTCGGGCTCCTTTGGTGGATAGTAGCAGCCATAAATCTCCCAGGTGACCCCAACACTACCAGTCTGGCTTCTTCCCACGACAGTACTTACCCAGGATCTTCTGAACCTGCCCAGCAATGAAAGAGTTACTGTTCTTCCCAGAGGGGGCACCTCTGGGGCCCCTGTTCCTGGTCACGTTTTTGTGTCAGTGCCTTCCGGTAGCCCTGTAGACCCAGCCGCGGCATGCTGAGGACGGCTTAGCATCAGTGAGGGAGCTCAGGATGAATGAGAACACGGCCTTACCGCTCATTAATGAAAATGCCATCTGGGATCAGGTCAAGCACAGCAGAAGGATACGGAACTCGTTGCCTGACTTAGAAACTAGGGAACGAAGAGTCCACTTCTAATGGGCGAATAGAGGATTTCGCGTTCTCACCAAATGGTTGCTGCTGGAGCGTCTCTTGCCCCAGCCTATTTAGCCCTTCTGTCACTTCATGCCTGGCGATAAGCCAACAGATGGCTTACCTGTGTTGTTTGTGTGGCCTATGCGAAAGTCACACTCCTCCTTCACGGTGACTTATGATGGAAGAAATGGCCCTCACATTGCTGTTGTGAGGTGTCACCAAGTCGGTTCCTTATTTATGTACAACCAGACAAAACACTGCCCTGTCCTGTGCCGTCTTCATAGCCGCTAAGTGTCAATCGATCACTTGGAGAATCTTCCTCATTTCCACCGACCTTCTATTTTGCTGGGCACGATGTCCTTTTCCAAGGACGAGTCTCTCCTGATACGTCCAAAGTACGTCAGACAAAGTCTTACCATCCTTGATTCTAAGAAGCATTCTGGCTTGACTTCTTCCCAAACAAATGTTTGTTCTGGCAGACCATGCTACTTGGAATATTATTTGACCGGCACCGTCACTTGAATGCACCGATTGTTCTCTGGTGTCCCTCCTTTATTGTCCAGCTCCCGGACATACGAGTACAGTCACACAGAGAGCTCCGGAGTTCATTCAGGTCAGTAACGTACCCAGTAGAGTTGTATTTCTCCATTAGGTAGAGGTGTAGAGCGTATCTGCTGATAGATGTCTGTTTGGTCTATAATTCCAATTTACAGCAATCTTGTACAACAGAGTAGAACTGCCCTGTAGGAGTTCCTCGGCTGTAAACTGTATGCCCATGGGTGAGTTTGAACCACCAACCCTTTGGTTCCCAGCCTGTTGCACCAGAGAGCATCTTGTATGCAGATGGGCGGGTATCTTTGCGAGATCTAGACCGACTTCATCTGACGATTCAGAGTGCAGCTTTGCCATTTCCTACGAAGGACATCTAGGGTTACTTGGGAGCAGGACCCCAGCCAGCCTTGTGGGGAAACAGTCCAGAGCGTATTGGGTGAGACGTTTTTGTGGGCCAGGCCCATCAAAGTCCTCTCCATCCACCGGCCAGGCCTCAACTCAAGTGACCGCCCTTCCCCAAACTCTTCAACCAAACCAGACTTACTGCCAAAGTGTGATCCAACTCCTAGAGACCCCATGGAGAGGGGAACTGCCCCTTGGGTTTCCAAGGCAGTAAACCTTTACAGGAGCCAAAAGCCAAAGTCGCTGGAATGTAACTTGGTAGTTAGCAAGACCAGCGCTTAATTCACTGTGCCACCAGGGCCTCGTCATCCAGAACGACAACGTGAAAAATGCCCTTAGAAGGGACATATTCTTTAAAAAATTTTTTGACAGCTTCATTAGTACATAATTTACAATAGCATACACACAGAGGGGACATTCCTCCTGTGGACCTCTTCCAGGACAAGAGGCAGTGTAGTGACAGCAGTAAATGTGCCCCCTGGTGGATATACGAGGGGATATTTGAGAAGCAATTTTCTTAACAGTCTCCGAAAGGCAAGCCCAGGGAGTGAACCAGCTGGGACCTCAGTGTGACTGCCTTCCCCCTGCCCGCCCCCAAACCCCCCGCCCTGCTTGGTGGGAGAGGCCTCCGCTATGGCCACCGTTGGCCACTGACTAGGCAAGTCACAGTGGGTCTTCTTATCCAAAGGGGACGAACAGAACTCTTAGGTGACTTCACGGCTCTCAAACGTCACAATCGTAGGATGTCGGCCCATGGGAAATCTTGCGGGGAGCCCTGCACACGCTCTCAAAGTCTTCGGCCATTGGCCTTTCCTGTCCTGGTGGTGTGGTGGGTTACGTATTGGGCTGCTAGCCAGAAGATCAGCAGTTCGGACTCACGAGATGCTCTGGGGGAGAAGGCTGTTGCTGTGAGTTTTCACAGCCTCGCCAACCCACAGTGGCAGCTCCACTCGGTCCGGGGGGGGGGGGGGGGACAGAGGAGGAGTCCGAATGGACTCCATGAAAGCAGATATTTTGTTTTACTGCATTTCATAATCGATTTATTGTTAAGGCCACTGCAGTGCATGTCTGAATGCCTTTGGAGAAGCCAGCAGACTAACTTGATTCCAGCTCCACAGAGGGGCACAGAGCTCAGAGGTCAGGCATCAGATGGCTCTGTGCTTTTGACATTAGCAAGGGGGGGGGGGCTCAGTCGGATCTCACACGTGGATCCATTCATTTTGAGTAATTTTCAACTGTGTATTCTGCCTTGCCAGTGGACTTGACCTTGGGGCTAGGGCACTTGGGACGTCATCAAGCTCCACTGAATACAACTCTCCCCTTGCTGATGACGCAACTACAGAGAAGCACTGCCTCTGGGCAGCCTGTGCCTGGAAACCATTAATCAGGGGTCCTCAAACTTTTTAAACAGGGGCCAGTTCACTGTCCCTCAGGCCTGTTGGAGGGCCCCGGACTATAATTAAAAAACAAAACAAAACTATGAACAAATTCCTATGCACACTGCACATACCTTATTTTGAAGTAAAAAATAAACGGAGCAAAAACACCCGGCGGGCCGGATAAATGTCCTCGGCGGGCTGCATGTGGCCCGCGGGCCGCAGTTTGAGGGCCCCTGCCATTAATGCTCAATATTGAAAAATGTATTGTCAGTGAAAAGGCACATTTGCTCCTAGTGAGTGGCCATTGATGGGCTGGGGTGTGTGTGAGTGTGTGTGTGTGTGGGGTGTGTGTGTGGGGGTGTGTGTGTGTGGGGGTGGGGTGTGTGTGTGGGGGTGTGTGTGGTGTGTGTGTATGTGTGTGTGGGGGTGTGTGTATGTGGTGTGTGTGTGTGGTGTATGTACATACTGTCTCCCATAAGCAGTGATGCAGTGTAACCATAAAGATGTTTCTCAAGCTTTGGCCTGCAAAGAGCCAGGGCAGCCTTCCCAATGGAGCATTGAATGCCAACCACTCACAGCGCTGGGCTAAAAGTTGTGTCAACATTTCAGTATGTTTGTGCTTGTTGGGTTGGCTAGCATTCGCTTAGCTTCTGCGCACCATGCCCCGCTAGAGGTTCTTGTGAATTTACTTTGACAGAATAAAGTCATGCTAGCCTTTCTCCAAAACCTCAAAACAAACAAACATACAAACTCCCCCTAGTGTATCATGTTGCATTTACCATATTGTCTCTAATTGGGCCCTCACTCAAAGCCAAACTGGACCCACTGCCATCGAGTGGATTCTGACCCTTCGCTACAAACACAACAGACTAGGACGGTGCCCTTGGGGTTCCGAGGTGCTAAATCTTTACTGGGGCAGACAGCCCCATCTTTCTACCACGGAGTGGCTGGTGGGTTTTCACCCCGACCTTGCGGTTAGCTTAGCAGGCCGATGCTTAGCGCGCGCGCGCGCACACACACACATGCACACACACACATACACACACACACACACACAGTGTCCTTACCCCCAAGGGGATAGGAAAATCCCTGATGATAAGAATCACTGGTGCTGTTCAAAAAGATCCCTTCTTTGGCAGTCCAGGTGAGGCCCAGGGATCGGGTGTTTCTCACTCTCAGGCTCAGCTGAGAAACACTGCTGTCATGTCCTGGTCAGGAGGGGTGCTTTGCTGCCACGGCGGGGTGCTGCAGGGGGTGGGTGGGGGTGGTCAGTGATAGGTTGCCTTCTACGGGGTTGGAAGGAGTCTTGGTTACAAGTTGGACTCCTACAAGGTCAGCAGTTTGAAACTACCAGCTGCTCCCCGGGAGAAAGATGGGGACGTTTTCCTCCTGTAAAGAGTTATAGTCTCGGGAACTCACTGAGGTCGCTCTCCCGTCCTGCAGGGCCTCTGTGAGTCGCACTGACTCAGTGGCCATGGGCTGAGTTACAGGGCTTGATTCCTTGCCAGGGCACCGCAGACAGTCACTGGAGGCTTGTGTGGAGCTATGAGGCTGAGCAGGTTTCAGCAGAGCTTCCGGACAAAGGTGGGGTCGGGAGAAAGGCCTGGCAGTGGACTTCCAACGCCAGCCACTGAAAACGGAGTGACTCACACCTGTCTTGATGGGCAGGCATTATGGGGTTGAGGTCGCCCTGGTGGTTGGAGGCCTGTGTGATAAGGGCAGCTAATGGCCACTGGGAGAGGCAGCGGGAGGAAGGGGGGGGGGTGTCATGTCACTAGGGAACAGAAGACGAACCAGGGGAATGGTTAGCACACAGCTGGCCCTCAATTAATAGGAGGCGCTTCTTTAAAAAGTGCGTGGAAAAATAGAAATGAAAAGGTAGTGACATTTTTCCGTGAACTTTCTGAAATTCCCTCTTAGTTGGCCACAGTGGTTGGCCGTTAACTACAAGGAGAGTAGTTCACATGCACCTTGTGGGGTTTGGGTCATGTGTTGGGCCGCTCACTGCAAAGGCCACGGTTTGAGCCCCCCAGCTGCTCCGAGGAAGAAAAATGAGGCTGTCCGTTCCTGGAAGATTAAGAGCCTTGGGAACCCTAGGGGCAGTTCTGTTCCACCTGAGAGGGCCGAGATGGGCTGGCATGGCCTCTGTAGCGGCGAGCCTGGTTTGGTTTTTGACTGGTTCCCCAGGAGAAAGACCTGGAAAACCCAGCAGCCCATGGAATTCCGTCTCTCCGAGGTTTCACTCCCCAGAAACTCAGCGGGGCTGCCTTGTATTTCCAGGTCTGTAAAAGCTCATCATGGGTGAGGATGGCATAGGACCCTGAGTATTGTATCATCCTGTGTTGCTATGGGTCAAAACTGACTGGGTGACACCTAATACCACCACCACCACCACCCTACCCCCACCCCCACCCTCCCACCCCCACCCCCACCCCCACTGTGCTGTGCCAACACACAACCTGCCACTGTGTCAATACTTGTCTTTAAGGTGACCCCTCGTGCCCATTGGTTTGAGAAAGGTTAAGAATGGATCATTGAGTGCATTATAGATGGGAGGAGCAGGTTTCCAGGTCCCCAAGGGTGCAGTGCGTTAACCAGGCTGGTTAGGTGTCACTGGCTGGGTGCCAGATTCCTTGCCTTCACAAAGATTCCTTAACTCCAGGACAGTGGGCTTAAGGCCCAGCAGCATCCTTTAATCAGATGACCAGTCTCCATTTCCTTGAAGCCAGGGCGTGAGTTTTACAGTTTGGACTTTGCTTGTTTATTGGGAGGGCTTGAACCGGGCAGGGTTATCACCACGTCTGGCACGTACTACCAGCCAACCAGCCCACAGCAGGCGCCCTTGCACCTGTGCTAACTGGGACACCGCGAGGAGTGTTGTCCAGTAGAACTCCCACTCCGTAGGGTTCTGATGGCTGTGACTCGCCAGAGGGGCTGGCCAAGCCTTGGTGCTGAGGCATCTCTGGGGGGTCTGACCGCTCGTAGTAGTGAGTCTTTAATCAGTTTTACCACTCAGGGACTCCCATCTGACACATCCACCTGCCACCCACCCTCTGTCTATTTTAACTCATTGCAACACATTCACAGTTTGGAGTCCCAGCTCTGTAGTGCTACCCATTAGGCTGCGAAGCTCAGAGCCAGCAGTTTGGAAACTCCGAGGTTTTCTACTGCTGTAAGCAGTTCCGTCTTGGAAACTCACAGGGACCTTCCGCACTGTCCTGTAGAGTGGTCACTACGAGTCGGGATGGTACTGAATTTGGTTCGGTTTGGAAATCTTTACTGGACCAGACAGCCTCCTTTTCTCCCTCCGAGCAGCTGGTGGTTTTGAGCCTCTGGTCTGGCCGTTAGAAGTGCAGCGCTTTCCCTCCAGCCCATAGCCAGTGCTCGCAACTTGGCAAATAATAAAAGAAAAAGGGGCCAGGATTTAGGTGTAAGTTGGTGTGGTCCGCAATGAGGACACAGACAGATGGTCACTGCGTGGAGTTGATAATGATTAGCAGCGACCCTGCACGACAGGGCATAACCGTTCCACAGGGCTTCCAAAACTGTGAGTCTGTTTGGGAGCAGATGGCCTCATCCTTGTTCCACAGAGTGGCGGGTGGATTTGAACCACTGACTTTTTGAGGTAAGCTGGTCTGATGCTTACCTGACACCAGGGCTCCTTAGAGAAACAGCCAAAAAAGAACAGCAGAAAGAAACAAACAACAGAACATTGGAAGTCATCCAATTTTACATGGAGGGGCACCTGAGAGTCTGGCTGAACGGTGCAGGCCTATGGCGGCCACACGGAAAGGAGCAGGGAGGAGGTGGTGGCACTTTTAAGTTCCAATCCATCTGAGTATTTTGTTTGCTTGCTTTTTACTTTAGCTTGGCAAGCACCCTCTGTGCTCGGTTGGTTATTTGAGAGCCGGAAGAAAGTCCTGGCCATCTGAAACCACACTCCTGACTCACCTAGACTTGGGAAAGGGCTGGCGGCTTGAGACAGAATCCCCTGGCCAGCTCTCTCTGCATCTCATCTTCAGTCAGCTCTAGGACTTGTCTGCCCATTTTCCATCGCTGCGTTCCAATTCCACAGGAGGCACAGTGGGGAAACGAATCCCTGGCCCTGTTAGGAAAATGGCTGAAACTTGTGGAAACTCTGAGTGGTTCGGGTGTGTTTTGACAACAGTGTTCTTCTGTGGGGCCCTCAGTGAACTGCTAACCATCGAGCCAGCAGTTCAAATCCACCAGCCGCTCTATGGGAGAAAGATGAGGTTTTCAGCTCCCAGAAAGATTTACAGCCTCGGAAACCCACAGTAGTTCTGCTCTGTCCTGATGGGCCAATAGGAGTCTGAGTAAGGTCTGGTTTTTACTGTGAGGCTGGCAACTTGACAAGAGGTAGGGGCAGGGGTGGGGGTGGCGGTGGCAGCGGGAATGAGACCAGTGAATGTGGAGTTAGGAGTGAATGATTCACAGACCTCCATGCTAATCAGCCTGACTGTCCTAAGGAATTTGATCTTCTCCCCAAATGAGATCAAACAAAGGAGACCACCGTAGGTATCAGTCTCACAGGGATCACGAACAGTTTGACTACCTCCCCGCAACAACACAGAGTAAGTGGAATCATTAAAACCGCTTTAGATCCTGCTTTGCGGGAACACGGTGCTCTTTCTTAATGGGGTGCTTGTGTGCCGGGAGTCAGGCGGACGGTCTGCCTTGTGCCACCGGCAGGAAAGAGGAATTGAGAAATCAGGAAGGAGTGTGCTTGCTACCCTCAACTAAAGGGCCTGACTCAGCAAGACAACAGCCCCCCCACTTGCGCTAACTAGTCTTCCCGACTCGGGCGGGGCCTTGAGGGCAGTGGAGGGTGGGCTCCGTAAAACGGAAAAGAACTGTGCTGCACCAGGACATGCTCCGAGAGCTGGCTGGCTGCCCGTCTGTCTGTGCAGGCTGAAACACCCCTCAGCCTGCCTGCCTGGATGCTGGTCCCGCGTCAACATTCTGAAGCCCTCCTGTAGGCCAGGTGCTCTGGGGGGCGGTGGGTCAGCCGTGGGCACGCCCAACTGCAAGGTTGGCACGCACAGTCCTGCTCGGCGCGAGGAGGAGGCTGGCTGCTTCTAGGAAAGACGGACAGGCTCAGACACCCTCTGTGGGGTCGCTCTGAGGGTTTGGACTCAGTGGGGTTTTTCTTTTTTTCTTAATCTGTTTTTTTCTCCAGTGTTGGCTTCCGATCTGCTTATTCGTCACTGCCCGCTCTTCAGGGCTTTGGGCAGAAATGCAGTTGATTTGCATAGTTAGTGAAGTGATGACTCACCAACTCACATCCTGGGAGGCTTGGTTGGGTTCTCATAGAAGGAATAGCGGCCTTGTGTTAGTCTGGGTAGACTAGAGAAACAAATTCACAGACACTCGTGTGTGTATAGGAAAGAGCTTTATTTTTAAGAGCAATTGAATGTTGAGAAAACACCCCAGCCCAGATCAAGTCCATAAGTCCAATGTTAGCCCATATGTTCAAGACCAATCTATAAAGTCCTCTTCAGATTCAAGAAACACATGCGATGATGCTGAATGTAGGAAGATCACAGGCCAGTGGGTGGGAAGTCTTGGAGCTCCAGTGGCATTGTAAGCATCTCAGCACTGGCAGGGGTCTCCATGTGGCTTTTCCAGGACCAGGGTTCTGGCTGCATCAGGGTAGGTCCATGTGGCTTCTCCTCAAGGATGTCTTGCAGGGAGTCAGCTTTGTCTACTAGTAGAGAGTCTCCAAGGACCTGAGCAGAGAGAGAGGTGTCTCCTACCTCCAAGGAGGAAATGCAGCAAGTCCCAGAATTCTGAGGAGAAAGCTACGCCCACACAGAGGCCTCATAGGCTGTGACCCGATTGACAGAGTAGACTCCATCCCTTCACTCAGAATCCTCTCAAGTTGACACCAGATGATGTAACTACCATGGGCCTCAAGAGCTCATCCTGTGCTACTGTTGGCCTTAGGGGCCACGGAGCAGGCTCAGCCCCATAGCAGCCCTACACATGACAGAAGGGAACAATGCCCAGTCCGGCGCCATGTTCACAGTCCTTCCGGTACGTGAGCCCACTGCTGCAGCCACCACGTCCATCGATGGATGGCGCTCGAGGGCCTTCCTCTTTTTCGCCACCCCTCTCCTGTACCAAGTATGGTCCTTCTCCAGCCACTGGGCTCTCCAGACAACATGTCTCAAGTATGTGACGGTCTCCCTGCCCTTGCCTCTGAGGAGCACTCTGGCCGTGCTTCTTCCAAGGACAACCTGGTTAACTGCTACCTTGAGTTGAGTACCTGCTAACTGGAAGATGGGACAACTGGCACCGAACTAGAGGTGCCTCAGAAGAAAGTGCTGGTGATCTGCTTCTGAGAAGAACCAGCCATCGCAGGCTCCACGGAGGCCAGTCTACTCTGACACGTGGACCCCATGAGAATCAGAATTGGCTCTGCAGCGGCTGCTTCCTGCTTATAAGCCAGGCCCATGAACGAGGCAGGCAAAGACCCTACCTTCTCCTAGTGTCTAGTCTAGCTTGGCCTGGTAAGGCTCTGAAGAAACAGCCAGCAGTCAGAGTGAGACACAATCAATGTAATGAAAATAAATAAAACAAAGTAGCTTTATTTTTGGGGTGGGGGTTGGGTGAGGATTGTAAAACATGTTCAACATGTTCATGTAGGCAAATGACATTTAGATACTTAAATGATTATGTTGAAGTAACAACGGTTATTTATTAAGACTAATATAAAATAAAAGGTATCAGAAAAATTTTTCTGTCATGGTAACCTATTAAATTCATGTAATATGCTTGACAGTATGTTATACTCTTTTAACATGGGTACAACAGAGTCCTGGTTTGTGTCTGGGTTGGACTGAAGTGCAAGGTTGGTGGTTAAACCCAGCAGCTGCTCCAGTGGAGCAAGATGAGGCTGTCTGCTTTCATAAAGATTTACAACTCCCGGGACTCTTATCTAGGTCACAATGAATCAGAATTGACTTGATGGTAATGGGTTTCTTTTTTTTAACGGTTTAACCTAGTCAAAGCCAAGTCAAAGTCAGCCCTATTATCCAATGAGTCTAGCAGGGAGTCGGGCACTCACCCAACTGCCTGACTAAATGTGGACCGGTCAGGGTAGAGCCAAATGAAATGGAAGAACCGTTGGACATGGTTGCTGAACCTGTTTCAATGCGGCGGCGCCATCCGCAGGGGAGAATGGCAGACTCGGGGGTCAGGAGAGTCAGGGGTCTGATCCGAGCCTCAGTCTTACCAAGGGGAGGGAAAAAAACCCAAACCTGGATGGAGAACGAACTGAAGCCACAGAGTCAACAGATAGGCCCCGAACAGCACCAGTGCAAACTCCAGGCAGTTTCATTTACTGCATTTGTAGTCTGGAGAGGAAGGAAAGAAACTTATCCCACAGGTTAAAAGTCAGCAGATGCCACGTCCCTGAGCAGCGTGTGATGAAATGCCCGGCGGCGGAGGAGCTCAGGTAATGAGCGGCTTTCACAAGCCAGAGGCAGAAGGCTCTGTGTCTGAGGGCCAAGCCCTGGCTCTCTTGAGAAATTCAAGACTCACTCATTCGTGGCACACAGGCACTGAAGTATAAGTACAAACACACCAGACAAAGCACCTGCCACGATGAAAGTAACTAGGGAACTCACTTAGGGAGGTGTGGCTACGTCAAGGGGGATAGGCCTTCACTCACTCACTCACTGCTGTGGAGTCTGTAGTGGTTACTGTAAGGTCAGCAGTTTGAACCCGCTGGCCACTTTGCAGGAGCAATTTGAGGCTTTTCACTGCTGTAGAGTTAGTCTTGGAAACCCAGAGGCAGGTCTACTCTGTCCTATAGGGTGGCTGTGAGAGAATACACCAGGAGAGGCATAGGCGGAGGAGGAGGTTTGTTTTGGGGGGCTTGGAGGAAGGCTTCCCTAAGGAAGTGATGATGGGACTTAGAGCTCGAAATGAAGTCAACCTCCAGCATACTTGGTGAGATTAGAACGCTGATGGCCAAATGGAGCGGTGTCTAGTAATCTGTTTAGAACATAGAAACAAAAGTGCTGACACACTTTAAAACGCCTTTGGACCTTCTCACCCCAACTCATGGCCATTGAGTTGATTCTGACTCATAGAGACCCTACAGGACAGAGCAGAACTGCTTCTTTGAGTTTCTGAAGTTGTAAATCTTTACGGGAACCCAAATCATTTTTCTCCTACAGAGTGGCTGGTGGGTTTGAACTGCTGACTTTGTGGTTCGCATCCCAAGTCTTAATCCATTATGCCACAAGGACTCTATTTTTTAAACTTTTTTTGGGTAAATTGGGAGTTAATACACGCATCATATTCCATATAGTTCAGTCACATCAAGCAGCTTTGTACAATTGCTACCATGAGCATCTTCAAACGTTTCTTTTCTGCCCTGGACTGTGCTTTCCTACACGTATCTAGACACACACTGGCCCACCCAGCTCTAGACTCGGCACACCCCAGGCCTCCCAGCCTGCCTCGCTGCGGGCGGCTGGTGTGTCCGATCGTTTTTTCTGCAATGCCCTTCCAGGGCGTCTCCAACCAGCTCATTCACTGATGGCCCCGCCCAGGGGCTTGCACCTCCTGTGAATCTGAGGAAAAGGTTCTGCTTTGACCGTGGTGCCGGGGAAGACTGCTTGGAGCAGGGACCAGTGAGCAGAGAGAGCCACCCGAGGAGGGCTGGGAAAGAAAAACCCAGGCACACCGAGTGCTAAAACCAGGAGAGGTTCCGTTCAGGGTGAGCATTGGGTGCCCACTGCAAGGTCAGCGGTTCAAATCCACTGACTGCTACATGGGAGAAAGATCAGGCTGTCAGTCCCCATAGGATGTAGTAGCACTGGTTCTCAACCTTCCTAAAGCCCTGATACTTTAATAGTTCCTCATGTTGTGGTGACCCCCCAACCATAAAATTATTTTCATTGCTTCCTCATTACTGTCATTTTGCTATATTTTATGAATCAGTCGACCCCTGTGAAAGCGTCACTTGATCCCCCAAAGGGGTCGCGACCCATAGGTTGAGAACCACTGTTCTATAGGGTGGCTGTGAGTGGGGAGGACCTTGCTGGCAGTGGGTGTGGTGAAAGGGCCTGACAGAGGTTTGGGGGTGGGGGAGAGGTGGGTAACGAAATCAGAGAGGAAACCCAAGCCAAGTCATGAGTGTGAGACCCGAGAGGCGCCGTGGGGAAGACGCTAGATTTTACTTCAGTTGTGAGGAGAAACCACCAGAGACTTAAAAAATGACAAAATTCGCTCTTCTAGATGACGGCTCAGAGGCCATTTGTGAGGCGGTGGGGGGTGTTCGCCCAGCCTGGTACTGCAGGGTCCGAGCAACATGAATTGAAACGAAAGGCAACGATCCATCTCCACAGCAGAAACACAGCTTTTAAAAAGGTGTGTCCTATGGTTTAGAGCCGCCCCCTCTTGTGTAAGGACCGGTGGCCACGGGGAGACTTGCCGGTGCGCTGTGCCACTGCTTCGTTGCGTAATCGTCTTATCTTCTCTTTCTGGTGCAACTTCTGAAAGATGTGCAATCTGAACCTTGTAGGCAGGCACCTCGTCCCTCCCGCCCGCCCCCAAGTGCTCCCTGACCCGCCCCTCCTCTTCTGTGTGGCCTGTCGGCACTAAAACCCGAGGGAAGGGCCGTCTTTGCTCGTGTGTGTGTGTGTGTGTGTGTGTGTGTGTGTGTCTCTTTCGTTGAGTCCTATTCTGAGATGGTGGCGTTGGCACCGTCATTTGCACAGATCTGATTTGATACATCGTGGGGGTGGGGATGGGGGTGAGGGGGTGTTGCGCCCCAGAAAACTTGTGGAACAATGGAGGCCATGGATAATGGAGTGTTGTCCCATCCAAACTTCCTGAAGCTCCCTCGGACTAGCTGCTAATGGACGCTGGTCCTGTGGGCAGCAGGAGTCCCTTCACATCGAGCCAGCCATGGAAACCATCCCATCAGACATCCTTATTTCGTGACAACTCAAGTTTCTCAAATCCTGCAAACCCAGCTTGTGGCCGGGTTTACAGTGTGCCGCCCTCCCCCGTCCGTGGAGACCGGCTGGCACTCCCACGCATCCCGACTTTGGGAAATCTGGGCGACCTTGGGAAATCCGGGCGCACAGGCGTGAGGTGCCTGCCGTCTGACTTGGAGCGTGGATAAAATATCTCCGCAGCCCACCAGAGGGCGGCTGTCCAGTCACCTGCAGCAGGACAGTGTTTGTCCTGCACATGTGTCCTGAGGGCCCAGGCTGCTGCATTACCAACAAAATTTTTTTTCCCTGCATTCCTAGCCTGCTTTTTCCCATTTAAAGAGGATATTTTGGAAAGAAAGGTTTTAAGGCACGTTCTTTCAGGAAAATGAATTTTTTCCCTTGGAGTAGTTGGAATAGAAAGCTCTAGTTTCCCTTCAGATTCCTCTCCACACAGCCCTTCCTGTCTTCATTTGGCTTTTATTGAGGTCAAATTTAAATGTACTGGGTGTGTTTAAAGTGATGATTTTTAATGAATGTATGAGGCATTCAACTCCCCATGAACACACTCAACTCACTCGATGCTGACTCCTAGCGACCCTATAGGCTAGGTTAGAACTGCCCCTGTGGGTTTCTGAGACCCAACACTTTACGGGAAGAGAAAGCTTCCTCTTTCTTCTGAGGAGCAGCTGGTGGTTTCGAACCACTGATCTTGTGGTTAGCAGCCCAATTGAGTAGCCACTGTGCCACACAACCCTAGTCAAAATACCCACCTCCCACCTGTTTAACCACTCTCTTCCGAGCTCCCTTTGCAGAAGAGTACTGGACTAGGGAAAGGGGGTGGGCGAGGTTAAAGGTGTCGTTACAGGTTAGGTGTTGGGGTGTTAACCACAGGACAGTGGTTCATACACACTAGCTGTTCCACGGGGGTGTGGGAGCTGTTTGCTCCCGTAAAGATTTACCATCTTCAAAGCCCTTTGTAGGATCAATGTGAGTGTAAGTTGACTTGGGTCTTTGCGACAGACCCAGAGGTGCGGCACGGACCGAGGCGATTGAAGGGCTACGCTGATTCCTGAGAGAGGGAGGGTAGGAAGGAAAGCCCACAAACCATTTCAGTCTCTCATGTCCACATCTACAGCATCTGATTTCCTCGTCAGCATGGCTGCCTGGACTTTGTTTCATGGTGTGGCGACGGTTCACGTGTCAAAGGGACAGAGGATCATGATTGGTGACAAAGAACAAGTAAATGTCTTTAGATAATCCCTTAGGCTAAATGAGAAAAAAAGAATGTATGGATCTAAAGATGGCAAATAACAAGATCCAAACCCAGAAAAAGGAATGGTATCAGTGCCCAAATCCTCAACTCCCAAATTGTGGAAAACTAACCCAGGTGGTGTCGTGGTTTCGAGTTGGGCTGCGATGCCTGTCGTCAGCAGTTTAACGCCGCCTGCTGCTCTTCCATTTCCAAGGGCAGAGAAAGACGGGGCTTTCCATTCCTGGAAAGACTTACAGTCTTGGAAACGCACAGGGGCAGCTCAATCCTGCCCTTACACAGTTTCTGTGAGTCAGTATAGACTCGGTGGCAGTGGTTTTTGGGTTATGGATGACAGTGTTGGCCTAAAATAGCTTTTTAGGGTCATTGCATGGAATGAGCCTCCCCCATTAGAAATGACGGCCCCCAAATCCGATGGTGAGCAGAATAAGGGGGATTATAACTACTGGCCAGGAGTCAGAATCCACCCAACGGACTAGTCAAAAGAACTTTAAAAGCAGAAGACTGAGACAGGAGTTTAGACATAAGGTAGGGGGTTTGGAGTGGGGAAGAGATCAGAACTTTCAAGTACTGGGGCTTCCTCCTGTGGCGGGTCCTATGGTGAGTCACTACAACACTCAAAAACTCACTAAATCATCACTACCCACAGGCCAGGGCAGAGCTGCCCCTGTGGCTTTCTGTGACTGTAATTCTTTACTGGAGCAAAAAGCCCCGTCGGTCCTCTTGTGGAGCTCCTGGTGTTTTCAAACTGCTGACCTTGTGGGTCGTAGCCACTGCGCCACCTGGGCTCCTCTCTAAGCCAATACAGGGACAGCTGAAGCCCATGTGACAGAGCCAGTGGCTCACCAGGCAGGATCTGGACGGATCTGTGCATGCACCCGCTGCACACGTGATCTGCACTTCGCTCTGGGGGCGACATTCACCTTTAACAACAAACGCCAGGTAGGGTGGAGGTGAAATGGATACCCTTTGATTCTTGTCCAGTCCTCAAACGGACTTGTGGGCTGCAGACGTTTTTGCCCAGACGCTGGAGGACAGCAGGTCCCAGCCGGCAGAATGACACAGCACTGCCTCCGTTTGCTGTAAGCAAACAGGCCCAGGCCTTTATTACCCTTGAAACCGACCCTCGTGACACAGGTTAGAATTAAGAGGCAAGTATGATGCCAAGTTGCTGTGGGTCGAAGTTCCCTCAAGCACTGTGCATGTTAATCAGCAGCTCAGCCTGAGTAACTAGGCCAGTGAGCTGAGGGGAACTTTGGAACTAGCGATTGCCGCGTTGGGTTGTGGGAGTTAGCAGAGTTCCCAGCACCTGTCTGTGCTTGAAAGTCGGGCTTTTCTTACCTGGTGTGAGATTGAGTGCTTGGTGTGGTCCTTCTTGGGAGGGGCAGAGAGCAAGGGTCTTACATATGACCTGTCATCTGTAGATGGGAAGCAACAGAGGGCCACTAATAGCATGTGCTTAATCTGCTTTTGTAAAAAAAAAAAAAATGTCCTTCTTAGTTGCGCTTGGGTTGGCCCTATCTCATGGCGACCCCAGAGGGGCAGGAAACAGCTGTGTGGCTTTCAGACGCGGCGTGCCATTCTTGTCTTCCGGGGAGCCTGGGTGTGGGTATGCAGAACCACCAACTTTACGCAAGTAGTTGAGCGCGTCACCACTTCTGCTCTGTACCACGAGGGATCGTTATAAGTCAGAAGCGACTTGACCTCCAGCAGGCTCGGCTGGTGTTTCTTTTGGGGAAGAAAAGCCAACCAGGCAGGGGAGAACAGAGCAAACATTTAAAACGAAAATCACACACTGCTTTAAACCATTTTGTGCTGCTTTAAACTCTTTAATGTGCCTCTTTAGAAAGATTCTCAAATGAACGCAGGGCTCACCCGTCCTGCAGTGAGTATCTTCTCTGTGTGAGGCCCCCAGGCCTCCATATCTGTCATCTTGGTTTGTTGTCACACTGCCCTTCACGGCCATTGAGTCAATTCCAGCTTTTAGTGACTATAGGACTGAGCAGAACTGTCCCCAGGAGCCGAAAGCCTCATCTCCACTCAGAGCAATTCTGTAAGACAAAACAGAACTGTCCTTGTGGACTAATGAGACTGTAACTCTTCATGGGAGTTGAAAGCACTATTTTTCTCTGTTGGGAGCGACTGGTGGTTTTGAACTGCTGACCTTGCATTTAGCAGCCCAATGTGTAGCCCACTATGCCACCAGGGCTCCTTCCATCCCTAAGACGCAAGTAATGTTAGGCCCATATCAGATAAGGAAGAGGAGGCTCAGAGAGGTTGATCAACATCCCCCAGGTAGCAAGTGAGAGAACTGAGCCCGTAGCACCTGTCCAAACCTGGACTGTAGACTCATCCACCTTCTGCCCCTTGTCAGTGAGACCGCTCACCCCATTCCCCCACCCCATCCTAAATGTGCTCAAGCTAATGTAAAAGGGAGCACGGCTGCTCCCCCAAAGTGTCTCACAGGGACAGTTCTATCCTGTCCTATAGGGTCCCTATGAGTCAATCGACTCCATGGTCCATTTTGAAAATTTTCAGTCCTGCAGAATAGACTGCAGGAAGTGGCCGGCTGTCTCTGTGTATATGCAGGCCAGTGGGAATGTCACATCCCGTCCGGTTATCTAGCTTTCCCGTGCCCCTGAGCACGAATGGTGGGTGATGAGAGCCACGCGCTGTGTATGCCTCCGGCTCCTCCATTCCATTGAGTGCCGTTGAGTACATGCTCCTCCTGTGCTCTCTCAGAGCCTCAACCGTGTTATCTTTGCTGTTTCACAGTCCAGGGAGCAGAGGTCTTAGCAGGACGCCGAGCCCCAGCTCACCCCACGGACCAGCGGTTCCTCGACTCCCTGCGGAGGCCTGGTAAGTGGAGCTGCTTCAGCGTCACCGTGCCTGAAGGATCGCAGTCTAGGGGTGGATCACCACCTGGAGGGTAGCCCACAGCCGATTCTAACTCATGGGGACACTATGGGACAGACTAGAACGGCCTCTCCTGGGTTGTGCATTGGGCAGCTAGTCAGAGGCCAGCCGTTTGAGAACCACCAGCCACGCTTCAGGAGAAGTGCAAACGCTTTCTAAACCCGTAAAATGCCACCGATTTGGAACCCCCATCGGGGTTCCCTGCCCTTCAGGGTCACTGTGAGTCAGAAACGACTTGAGCATGCTGGTTGACAAATGCTAACCACCACCTCCACACACTGCGCTCCCCCCACCTCCCCCTTCATATCAACATATATTGTATTCGCTTCTGAGTGTTTGATTAATTTGGGGGACCGGATAGCTAGGTGTATCTGTAGCCGTGAATGTACCCTGAAAAGTCTGATGGTGAAGTGATTGGCAAAAGCTGTATTTGGATGATTTCGTGTAGATTCTTTTACTGTGAATTGTTTTTTCCCCCCACAGTGTTTGTATCACCCAGGGACCCTGACAGAGTTAAACCAAAAGCAAACCAAACTCCTTGCCATCGAGTTGCTGCTGACCCACAGGGACTCTGTAGGACAGGGTCGAACTGCCCCTGTGACTTTTATGGGAGTAGAAAGCTTTATCTTTCTCCTGGGAGCAGCTTGTGGTTCCAAACTGCTGGCCTTGCAGTTGGCAGCCCCGTTGGGTAACCACTATGCCACCAGGGCTCCTACCTGAAAGGAGCCAGGAGAGGTTAAAACCAAGGTGCCTAACCTAATCTCAGGCAAGGGAATTTCATGCTGTGAGTCTTGAAGGAGGAGGGATGGTTTATTAGACAACGGAATTGGAGGTGTGTTTAAACCAGCGGTTCTCAACCTGTGAGTCGAGACCCCTTTGGGGGTCGAATGAACCAGGGGTCGTCCCAATCGTAACAGTAGCAAAATTGCAGTTACGAAGTAGCAACAAAAATAGCTTTATGGTTGGGGGTCCCCACAACATGAGGAACTGTATGAAAGGGTTGTGGCCTTAGGAAGGTGGAGAACCACTGGTTTAAAGGAAGAGCAGCCTATGGGAGGGTCTCAGGCTGAAAGAAAGTACCACGTTCACGGAACCTAAGGGAGAAGAGGGAGTCACTCAGATGAACAAGCGCCTTCAGTAAAGAAAGGGTCTCATCGCATTTCTAGAAGGATCTGTAAAACCATGTCAAACTAAACCCACTGCCATCAAGTTGCTTCAGATCATGGCAACCTTCTGTAGGGTTTTCTAAGCCTGTCAAGTTTGACGGGAACAGACAGCCTCATTTTTTCCGTCGCACTGACTGCTGGCTTTGAACCACTGACCTCCCTGTTAGCAGCCCAACGCTTACGCGGCAGCACCACCGGGTGCTTGATGGGAGAGACGTCGCTTCTCGATCAGTGTTACTTTCCAGAGCAGGGTCCCAAGTCCTGTTTTCCTGCTGGTTATTTCAAGGTCCCTCAAATCTAGATTCCATTTCCCCACGGTGACGCTTCACCCCCCCCCCCCTACAGACCCTGAAATTGCTGCTGCACATCTAAAACACAATCTAGACAACTTCAAAATGAGCGTTAGTTTCCACTCTCTAATGTGTCCATTGTGGGTTGTATTGTGTCCTTCTAGAAAAGGCTGCATTGGGGGAGGGGAGGTTGCGGTGTAGCCGAAGTGGAAGGGACAGAGGCCAGGTAATTGAATCAGCTACTTGACCCTGCGGCCCTGCTGCCACCTTTAGATTCATCTGAGAGTCTCAGATGTCAAGCCGTAGCGCCCTGTGTTGACGTTTTCTCTCCGGGAACCCGCCGAGCTGAAGCACTCCACCAGCTGCCTGAGCAATGTGCACACGCTCGGTTACGGGTACGTGCACTGTGCACACGCACGGCCCGATTCCACGGAATTGGCCATTTCCAGCTTGCCAGTTTTTATTCTTGAATGGATCTCTTATGCTTATTGCATGATGGGTTAGGTATTAGACTACTAACCACAAGGCCAGCAGTTCTAAACCACTAGCCAGGCCACGAGAGAGACACAAGGCTTTCTACTCCCGTAAAGAATCACTGTCTCAGAAACGCTCAGGGCAGCTCCACCCTGGGCAGTAGGATCTCTAGGAAGCCGAATCGATGGGCTCTTAACTCCATGACACTGAATTTGGTGTTGTTTTGAGGATTCTATCCCAAATCAGTCAGTACGTTAATACATTGTTTAACCCTCGGGCTAAAAATGCAAGTTGCATTTGAAAAGGTGGGAAAATGGGCTGGTTGAGACGGCTTCTTGGGGTAAAACGGCTCTTGGTATTTTGGAATTACAGCTCCCATGTGAAATAAGGAGCCCTGGTGGCGTAGTGGTTATGCATTTGGCTGTGACTCAGAAGGCCAGCGGTTCAAAACCACTAGTGGCTCGAAGAGACTAAAAAGGGTTTTTTTAGGCCTGTAAAGAATTACAGTTTCTAAAACTCCCAAGGGGCAGTTTGTTTTGTGGTGAAATCACAGGTTTCTTAGTCACGGACTAAGAAACCAGCAAGGTAGGGATGGCCGGGGCTCTTAGATGGATGATACTCCCCCTTCCCCAGTGCTCTACAATCTACCAGGAAGAACTCCTTTTATAAGGTGACCAGATTTTAACATTGGTAAAGCGAGACACCATTGATAAAACTCATATCCTGGCGAAATAGCCACATGGCAGCTGAAAACCGTATACCCTAGCTTGTCGTGCATTCTTTCCCAAAATTGGAACTTTTTAAAAAACGCTGCAGGATGCGGGAAAAATTGTTAAAAATTGGGACGTCTGGTCACCTTACTTTAGGAACAAGATCTTCCTTATTGTTTTGTTGTACAAAGATGCATTGCAACCCAGGTGGGACGTAAGGTGAGCTCAGGAGAGCTGCATAACTCAGGTGGCCCCCTGAAGCACCCGTGCTCAAGAACCGATCAACAAACACGGGGGTCAAACGCCCGATTGGAACGGACGCTCTGTGGTTTAGTCCAAGACGACTAGGGACCCATCACAGTAAGGCCTCAGGCAGCTCAAGACAGTCTTTGCTGGCAGATTCTGGGCTCCTTCTTCACTTGGAAAAGGAGGACATGTTACCCCTTTAGCCTCTCACTCAAATGTACTGCCCTCCAGTCAGTTCTGCCTCATAGGGACCCCGTGGACAGGCTAGATAAGCTGCTGTGGGCTTCTGAGACTATAACCCTCTATGAAGATAGAAAGCCTCATCTTTCTCCGGAGTGGCTGCTAATTTCCAATTGTTGACCTTAGGGTTAGGAACCTAACTGGTAATCCACCATGGTACCAAGGGCCCTTCCTTTATTACCTCTCATTAGTTACTCCATATGGTGTAACTTAATGACTACATATAATGATTCCATTTGAGCCCCATAAACAAACCCACCTGGCGACTGTTGAACTGGCTCTGACTCTTGGGGACCTCACACACTATACCTTAGAGAGAGACATTTCACAGTCCTATGGGTTCCCAATGTACTAGCGGCTTTTGTGGGCATTGTGCCAGCCCATCTCACCCACCCCAGACGCGATGTCCTCCTTCAGCCAGGCATCGTCCCTCCTGATGATACATCTGAAACAAGTGAGCTGGCCCATGTCGTGCTTAGACCCACAAGGAGTTCATTGGCTAATTTTCAGATGTAGAGGGCCAAGCCTTTCTTCCTAGTCTGTCTTAGTCTGGAAGCGCCACTAAAACCTGTCCACAGTAGGAGAACCTATTGTCATTTGAAATACCGGCGACATAACATCTTAAAATCATAGCAACAGGCAAGCCAACACAGTGTGCTGAGCTGACAGAGAGATGATATGGTAGGATACAGCTACACCCCGCCAAGAATCAACCTCAGTCATTGCTATTGAGTCAGTGCTGACTCATAGTGACCCTACAGCACATGGTAGAACTGCTCCTGTGAGTTTCTGAGACTGTAACTTCTCCTAAGAGTAGAAAACCTCATCTTTCTCCATTGAGTGGCTGCTGGTTTCAAACTGCTGACGCTGTGGTTAGTAGCCCAACTTACAACCCACAATGCCACCAGGGCTTCTATGAAGCTACATTGGGCCCCCAGTTGAAAGATACATGTTCGTGAGGGGTGCAGAGAGGACTCAGGCATGGTCTTTGGTCCAGAAGCGTTAAAGGATGAGAACATAACTATTTAAATAAGAAGTAGTAAGCATTCACTTAAGAAACACAGGACAAGCAATAAAAAAACTAAAGTCACTGCCATCGAGTCAGTGCCGACTCATAGTGACCCTGTAGGACAGGAGTTCCGTGACTGAACTGTCTGTCAGCACCTGTAATGCTGTATGCACACCAGTCCAGGGGGATTTGCGTGGTAGGACTGACATCATAATAGTGGTTGGAGGAAGAGTTAAAGAGCTAGAGGAGTGTTGTGTGTGTTCTTGGTGTTAAACTTAGGAACAGATAGCCACAAGTTTTCTCCGGAGGAGTGGCTGGTGGGTTTGAACTGCCGTCCTTTGGTTAGATGTACAACCTTTACCTGAGAGCACGGCCAGGGCTCCTTCCTCAGAAGAAAGGCCTGCCTAGTCACGTCCCCCAAAACCAACCATTGGGAACCTTATCGGGAAAAAACAAACTAAACAACCGATGGAGACAGAGTTTTACATGGGCGCATCTGGGGTCTCCACAGTCACAGTCTGCTCCTGGGCGGCTGGTGTGGTCCTTATGCGAGAAGAGGCAGTGAAGGCCTGGATTCGCCATTGCCCTTTGAGTTAAGGTTACACCGTATCGAAATGGTGTGTCTCAATCCAAAGCCTGGGTTCCAAGTCATGAACTCACATTCATGGCCGTTGAGTGGATGCCGACTCATAGTGGCCTTGTTCTGACTCATATCAACCCTGTTGGGTTTCTGAAAGGCTGTACATCTTGACAAGAGCAAATAACTTCATCTTCTCCTGAGGACTGGCGGTGGGTTTGAACCATTGACTTGGAGGTTAGCGGTCTAGCTCTAATGGTGTTGTGAGTCACTAGTTGGGCTGCTAATGGCAAGGCCAGCTGTTCAAACCCACCAGATGCGCCTCGGGAGACAGACCAGGCTGCCTGCTCCCACACGGAGATACAGCCTCGGGGAAACCCACAGTGGCAATTCTACCCCATCCTAAGGGATCGACTAGATGGCTGTGCATTTGTTTTTTTGGTTTAAAGAGGTTGATCTAGATTGTTGCTTGAGCCATATGCGACTTTTCCAGGACGTACATGTGGCTCTGAAGTAAACCTGAACATAAAATGATCATAATTACATTTATACAGATTGTAAAAGATATTATGCAGAAAATGATTTCATTTGTTTGCAAAAATATATATTTATGGTTCTCTAATAACTTTTAAATTGCGAGGGACAGGATTGGCTCCTCTGTCTCAATTTCCTGGCCCCTGACCTAGACAAATGCCTTGATTCTGAGATGAGGAAACCCGCCTGAAGGGTGAGAGGGGGAAGGACCCACGAAACAGCTACGTCGCAAACACAGGTCTCTTTATTTATTTATTTTTTTTCTTCTTTTACATTTTATTAGGGACTCATACAACTCTTACCACAATCCATACATATACATACATCAATTGTATAAAGCACATCCATACATTCCCTGCCCCAATCATTCTCAAGGCATTTGCTCTCCACTTAAGCCCCTTGCATCAGGTCCTCTTTTTTTTCCCCTCTTCCCTCCCCATTCCCCCCTCCCTCATATGCCCTTGGTAATTTATACATCGTTGTTTTGTCATATCTTGCCCTATCCGGAGTCTCCCTTCCCCCCTTCTCTGCTGTCCCTCTCCCAGGGAAGAGGTCACATGTGGATCCTTGTAATCAGTTCCCCCTTTCCAACCCACTCACCCTCCACTCTCCCAGCATCGTCCCTCACACCCTTGGTCCTGAAGGTATCATCCACCCTGGATTCCCTGTACCTCCAACCCTCATATGCACCAGTGTACAGCCTCTGTCCTATCCAGCCCTGCAAGGTAGAATTCAGATCATGGTAGTTGGGGGGAGGAAGCATCCAGGATCCGGGGGAAAGCTGTGTTCTTCATCGATACTACCTCACACCCTAATTAACCCATCTCCTCTCCTAAACCCCTCTATGAGGGGATCTCCATTGGTCGACACTTGGGCCTTGGGTCTCCACTCTGCACTTCCCCCTTCATTTAATGTGATATATATATACATATATATACATACATATATACATATACACATATATACACATACATACACACACTTATATCTTTTTTTTTTTTTGCATGATGCCTTATACCTGGTCCCTTGGGCACCTCGTGATCGCACTGGCCGGTGTGCTTCTTCCATGTGGGCTTATTTGCTTCTGAGCTAGATGGCCGCTTGTTCACCTTCAAGCCTTTAAGACCCCAGACACTATCTCTTTTGATAGCCGGGCACCATCAGCTTTCTTCACCACATTTGCTTATGCACCCATTTGTCTTCAGCGATCCTATCATGGAGGTGTGCAGTCAATGATATGATTTTTTGTTCTTTGATGCCTGGTAACTGATCCCTTTGGGACCACTCGCTCACTCAGGCTGGTGTGTTCTTCCATGTGGACTTTGTTGCTTCTGAGCTAGATGGCCGCTTGTTTATCTTCAAGCCTTTAAGACCCCAGTCATTATCTCTTTTGATAGCCGGGCACCATCAGCTTTCTTCACCACATTTACTTGTTCACACACTTTGGCTCCAGCCGTTGTGTCGGGAGAGTGAGCATCATAGAGTTCCAATTTAATAAAAGAAGGTATTCATGCATTGAGGGAGTGTTTGAGTAGAGGCCCAAGGTCCTTCTGCCACCTTAATACTTGACCTATAAATATAGACACATAGATCTATTTCCCCATCCTCCTATATATATTTGCATGTACATGTCTTTGTCTAGACCTCCATGAATGCCCACACAGGTCTCTTTATTTTCTAGTTTTTTAAAAGTTATTGGTTTACAAATCACATATCAAACAATTCATTCAAAGCCAGGTCTGTTGAATCTTAATCTTTTTTTTTTTGACTCAACAATCTTTCCTCGGCTTTAGAGATTTCTTTAGTACCTTCCCTGCGTGTCCACAGCCCCACCTCCCAGTCCAAGTCCCAAGTTCAATTTTGAATCACTGCAACAGCCATGGGGGGTGGGGCCGGGAGAGGGAAGGCAAAGAAATGACTTTAAAAGCCAACCATGACTGGGTTTGGATGGTTCACTGCTGATCCGAATTTTCCCCCTATATCTGCTGATTTATGATTTCGAGGCTTTAAAAAATATTTAATTGGATTTTTGGTGAAAATACACACAGCCAAGCAGGTTTCCATTTTACCAATCTCTATACCTCCTGTTGAGTGGCGTGGGTGACATTTTCCGCAGTCTGTCAACATCCTCGTTACTTCTGCTCCAGCTCTTCCACCCCATTTATTTAGATGCAGCCCCCCTAACCGTGGCATCTACGCTAAAGCGTGACTGCTGTCATTTTGGGATCCTAAACTCACTGCCTTAAGTCAATGCTGGGACCTGGGCGGCGTAGTGGTTACCCACCGGGCTGTGGCACTTTGAAACCGCCAGCTGCTCCTCAGGAGAAAGATGGGGCTTCTTACTCCTGTAAAACTCGCAGGGGCAGCTCTACTCTGTCCTATAGGCTCTCCCTTAGAGGGCATCCAAGATCGCTTACAGGGGTGAGTGAGGCGCACACGCAGGGCAGGGCAGTACTTACGGAGGACATTCTTTCCTTTTTGAGCTAAAACAGGTTTTTGTTAGTTTGTTTAGAGATGGCTTCCAGGCTCTCTACTCCCCCTAAAGAGGTACAGTCTCAGAAACTCACAGCGACTGTTCTACCCTGTCTTACAGGGTCGCCATGAGTTGGCATTGACTCAACGTCAGTGAGTTCTTTTTCTTGCAGGGGGTGGGTGGGGCGTGGTTGGGGGATAGTTTCATTCCAAGGTTCTTTCTTTATATTTTTTTTATTTTGGCTTCAAGAAACAAGTCTCACTTTCCTACAGCGAAAATAAACACCATTGCTACCAGAGCCTTCTCACTGAGACCAGTGCATGTCCTCTTAGCAACCCATTCTAGCCATCAGACTCACCTTCCTAAAACTTGCTTTCAGTTTGGCCCTTACTCAGCTCAAAGTCTTCAGGGGCACCTCTTGCACCAGGGCAAAGTCCAAGCACCTGCACCTCAAAGATCTTAATCTAGCCCCACCCCTTGCCTACCTGTCCTGTTCCCTTTATCACCCCGTCCTTCCGGACCAGTGTCTCTGCCCAGAACCAGGTGAGCTTCATCAGTTCCGGGCTTGGAGAGCCCCATATGATGGCTGGCCTTTCCTCGTGAGCTGCCCAGCTCCTCCCCTCTAAGCTCAGCCCAAGTACTTCCTTCCACCTTCTGCTCCCCTGAGTCGGCTTTACCACTACGTGTCTCAAAGCTGGGAGCTAGGTGTCGTCACAGACTCCAAGTGCAGGCAATTGAAAGGGACTGCAATTTTCCAACTAGGCAAGATGACTCTTTGCGAGTTCAATTCCCTACCAGGTTTGCTGCTAACTCTCTTTAGAAGACAATCACAGTGCCACAGATTAGATCACATGTTGAAGAAGGCCATGATTGGGTGCCTGTCAGACTTTATAAGGACAGGCAGCGGGCCAGTTGGCCATGGTTTGCCAAACCCCGTTCTAAATGACAACGTTCTTGAGTATAGACATAACTTCTTAACTGTTTATGTATTTCCTGAAAAGTCTCTTGTATATTTTCTGAGCTGGATATATGATCAATGAAAGTATATTGTATAAGACATTACCTAACTAAAACAGACTATTATTCCATTCTCCCTCAGAAAGGACCCCGGGTTGTGCAGTTTGCACTCTACTGTTAACTTATAGGTTGGTGGTTCAGACCCATCCAGTGGCACCTCGAAAGCAAGGTCTGGCTACTTGCTTCTGTGAAGATTGCAGCATGGAAACCCTACAGGTCCCTGAACAATTTCTCCGTGGCTGCTGTTGTGGCCAGGTGCTCACCCGATCACGGCCATGGCCACCTGTGTACAAGAGAACGAAACACTGTGGGCCTGCGCCAGTCTTATGCTCATTGCTATTTTGAGGCCATGGACGCCACCAGAATGCCATTCCATCCCCTTGAGGGCCCTCTCTCTTTCACGGACCCCTCCTTTGCCCAGCATGACGGGTGGCATGCTAATTGGCAGACCCTTCAGTGACTGGTCCCTCCTCATAACATGTCCAAAGTACTTGAATCTTGCGACCCCAACTTCTAAAGAGCATTCTGGGTGGACTTCATCTAAGATTTGTTTGTGTGGTTGGAAGTCCCTGGTATATTTCGTATTGGGTGTGATATTCATGTTGGACCTTATGTTAGGCAGGGTTCTCTAGAGAAACAAAACCAGGATGCCAATAATTTTATATATATTTATACAGATAGATGGATGGATAACATAAGATATAAGCAGTTAATCTATAAAGTAGTGTAAATGGCTCAGTGCAACTCACTTCCATGACATAGCTAATACACTGGCAGTCCTTCAAGTCTTGAGGGCCGCCAGGAAGTCCTCTGTAGAGCAATTTAGGCTCGCCAGCCACAGGCAGCTAACAGCAAGGCAGGTCACCAACAGTCAGCCAGATGGCAGGGTCTGACAGTCCCCAGCTCAAGAGATGTATATTCCAGTAACCTGGTGAAGCAGGCCTTGAAGGAACCTCAAGTTACAGCGACACAGTCCACGGGTTAGGTGTCCCACAGGTAGTGTAGCTAGCAAACGGAGGCACAGAACAAGCAAGGCAGCCGCACATTGATCCAATGATCCAAATGAGCAAGAGAGAGAAAGGCGAGGCTCGCGGAGCCATTGATCCCTCCGCCCTTCAATTAATCTCACATGTGTTCATTGGCCATATTGACAGAACAAACCTACCTATCACAAATCTTCTCTGCTTTCTGTGGGGCCACCTTTTCTTTGGAATGAGCACAAGTACCACTCTCTTTCAGGTGGTTGATCAGGTAGCTTTCTTCTAAATTTCTTAGCATAGATGAGCGAGCGGCTTCAGTATTGCAGCAGTTTGTGGAAACATTTCAATTGGTGTCCTGGCAATCCCTGGAGCCTTGTTTTTAACCAGTGTCTTCAATGAAGCGTGGGCTTTCTTCCATAGCATTGGTTCTCGATCAGATACTACCTCTCGAAATGGGTAAATGTCATTTTTTTTTTACATAGCAACTCTTTCTACCTTCACTTGATGTTTCCTGCACTATTCAACATTTTCCCAATATAATCCTTCAGTCTTTCAACTTGGATTTTTCCATCAGTTTAAAATTTTTCAGCTTCAACTTGAACTTGCATGTGAGCACTTGGTGGTCTGTTCCACAGCCAACTCTGGCCTTCCTTTGGACGATGATCTTGAGCTTCTCTGCCATCTCTTTCTACAGATTTGATCCCTGTATATGTCCATCAGACAGGTCCACAATTATAGTTGCTGTTTATGATGCTGGAAAACGTATTTTCTACAAATACCGGTAAATCAAATAGGAACCTAATTTACTATGTAAACGTTTACTCACAAGGCCATAAAATAGAACTACTGTTTTTTAAAAACATGACAAGAAGATCATGGAACCAATGAGGTGACTCCCAAGTGTAGAGTATGTCAGTCAAGGGGCCCTTTGGAGAGTCTGTTCATCTGAAGCTGATGCTCACCTCACAAGTTGATGCTCCTCGTACTTTGTCTTTGTTCTAAGTCAGGGATCAGCCAGCAACTAGTAGGCACTATTCAGTCGATGGTCCACTCGTGGCCACCCGACCAGGTTTTCTAAGCTGTGCTCACTTAAACAGAAGCCGCTCTAGCTGAGTGACTGGGAGGTTCACCCCCCCCCCCCTCGAAGGTTTAATTAGCAGACCATTCTTTAACCATTCCTCCGCCAGGGTGCCGGGAGGGGAAGAGGGAGGCACAGCCAGAGCGATACCTGCTTCCGTGTGATCTGCTGACTTCAGAATGATTTTTACCTTTCTAGAAGGTTGTCCCTGCCCCCCTGCTCCCCCTTCTCCAAACCACAACAAAAAAAGCAAACTTAGAATATTTACTATCTTGCCCTTGACGGACCAGCCCCCTGTTTGCCTCAAAAAAAAAAAAAAAAAAACCACCTGGGCCGGATATGAAGGTCACTTATATTTGTGGAAGATAATGACGCGAATGGTCCAAGCCTCGTGGCAGAAAGCTCGCCTGCTCTGTGTGCTTTAAAGGCTGGTGGGCAGTGGGCCAGCACTTGGCTTTCATCAATAATCATCCCTGTATCTGAAGAAGGTAGGACTGGACCTTCCTCTGTATACTGCAGGTGCCAACCTTGTCCTTGGAGTCAGCTTTGGTCACGAGAAGGTGATGCATCACTATTTCTGTCCATCCAGTCCCCCCCCCACCCACCCCCACACACACCTGCAACAGTTAGCAGGCACAAGAGTAAGTCCTAAAGGAATGCTTTGGGATCCTTGGTCTTCTAAGGAAGGCACATGTGCTTTTATTAGCAATTTGTCCTTTCCCCTTTCCCTCCTGCTGCCACTCCTTTCGGTGCCGGAGGGGTTGAGATGCAGTGGGCAGATAAAGGGCCCGGAATGGAGAGGCAAGACCAGGCCTTCAGAGCCTAAGGCAGAGCTGGTGACTATCTCAGCTAGAACATCACGCTGCTAGGGCGGCCCTGAGGCGTGATCACTCTGCCCTTTCCTTCTGATTCCGCAGCCCCAGGTGTCCAGGGCCCTCTGGCTTTGGCACACCCTCATTCTAGCTAGGCCCTTTCTGCAGGCTTCCACGCAGTCTTGGTTTCTAAAGATCACCTCTTCTTCATTCCCCATTGACATCTTTCCTTTTTCTGAGCTACCCTCCTTTCTCTTCACTCACTTCTTTCCTCTCGATTAATTCCCGAGCTCTGGCTGCTGTCGCTCTGTTCGCAACGGTTGGTGTCAAGCCAGCAGAATCCTGGTGGCCCCGGGTCGAGCAGAACTGAATGTTGCCCCGCATCATCCTCATGCTTGGGGGGAATCAGACACTGTTGTTCTTTGTGACTCGAAGGGTTTTCATTGGGATCTTTTTAGAAGGAGATTTGCATGCCTCCCTCATAGGTTGGAGCCCTGGTGGCATAGTGTGGGCTATGTACACCTTAAGCTGCTAATTGAAAGGTCAGCAGTTCCAACCCACCAGCTACTCCGAGGGAGAAAGATGAGGCTTTCTGTTCCCAAAAAGATTTACAGCCTTGGAAACCAAAGTGGGAGTACCAATCTGCTCTACAAGGTTGCTATATAGCAGAATTGACTCAATAATAGTGGAGTTTTGTTCTATACACAGGGAGAAAGACGGGCATTATACTTTCTCTCTCTCTCTCTTTCTGTGTGTAAGAGAGAACTTTATATGAAAGAGCAATTGTACATTAAGGAAACATCCCAGCCCAGTCCAGATGAAGTTCATAAGTCCGATATTAGCCCATATTTCCTTAAATTCCTCGTTGGACTCATACATCCATGCAATGACCCTGGATGCAGGAAGCTCACAGGCTGGGAAGTAGAAAGTGTGGTCCAGTGGCGGCGGAAGCATCTCGGTGCTGGTGTACGTCTCCACTTAGCTCTACCAGCTCCTGGGCTTTGGCTTCCATCAGGCATTGGCTGCACTTTCATAATCAGTCAGTCTTGGAAACTTGCAGGGACAGTTCTACCCAGCCCCACAGGGCCGCGATGAGTCAGCATTCACTCATGGAGTTTGGAATTTTTTTAGATAGATATACCACTACCCTGAGTATAATACAGTGTAGCTTATGTATAATAAAAATCCAAATGTACAAATTCTAAAGACTTGGGAGGTCAATCTTCGCTTCTGTAATCTTTCCATAGGGAAAGACCAGCATATCTCTTGCAGTTAATAATGCTTATCACATTTTATACAGCATCATAACAATTTGGAAATTGAGGGGTGGGGGACCTCCCTCCCCCTGTGGCTGTGTGTCGATTAATAGTGATATCTGAAGCTCCTTGCACAGTGCTGTGCATATCCTTGTCCCCAAACTGGATCCGAAAAGGCAGAGCCCTCCCGGTATACTTTGCTTATTGCTGAGACTGAGCTCATTAAATCTGCCCATTGACCTGAGTAGTGTTATGGAAAACACAGGGGCTTGGCTGATTTATGCAGTGGTTGCATCTGCTTCAGTGGGTACGGATTCATTTGGAGAAATTCCCAACTTGTTCTCAAGGATGATTCTAACCCAGCACTAGGCTCCCGGTGGCTTCCAATTAACAATAACGAGAAGGGCCTGGCACTGATGCCCGTTCTCGAATTCCCATTGGGATTTTCTGCTCCAAGTCTAAATGCCGAAGGCCAGTTCTGGATCGGCTCCCCCACCCCGTCACCCACTCTCCTTCCAGCCTTGGCTTGTAACCGTGGTGCAGCTGTGAGAGGAGAAAAGGAAGGATCCGTAGTGGGAACTGATTTGCTAAACTTTGAGGTGAGAAAACCAATCATCCCCTTGGGAAGCTGCCACCATGGGAAGCTAAGAGTTGTAAGCTGGGACTTGGGAGGCAGGGTAAGTGGATTCTGGTCTTTTTCTCCACTAATACTTAGCTTCATCCAACTACTTTGAGCTTGTAGTTTATCATTTGTAAGATTGTTCGGTGCTGGCAAGTCGGTTCCGACTCCTGGCGACTTCCCGTCCAGTGGACGGGAACTGACCAGCCCTGCCCTGGCCTCACAGTCATAGCTGGGTTTGACCCCATCAGTGCGTCCATTGGTGGCGTAGGCATAGCACATAGGATCGAGGGAGCGATTGGAAAGGTTCAAATGCAAAAAAATCACTCCACCGCGGAGTCGGTGTTGACTCACAGCCACCCTGTGAGGCAGAGCAGAACTGCTTCTTTGGGCTTCTGAGGCTGTCAATCTTGGTGGGAGCAGAAAGCTTGATCTGCTTCGGAGTGGCTGGTGGGTTGCATCCCAACATGTAATCCAAGATGCCGGCTGGGCTCCCCCGAAGACTTACTCTATGTCTGAATCAGCATTGTGTCTGATCAGTGCATGCTCTAGTGCACTATTTCCCTGACGTTTCAGTCTCAGAAACAATTAACAAGATTTTCGAATAACATGCAAAACACCCAGTTGACATATGAACTTCAGCTAATCAGCACATAAGATTTATATGTATATAAGTATGTCTCAAATGCTGTGTGGAACATGCTTATACTAAAATAATCATTATTTTTGAAACTCAAATTTAAAGGGGTATTTGGTCATTTTTATTTTTGAAATCTTTACCTTTATGTTTTTTAGCTTAGTTTTTTAGGAACACAGGAGTTTTGTTTATGTGGGTTATCTATTAATATTTACTGCACTGGAAATGAAAACAAGAAAGTTAAAACGAAGTCTTTATTAGAGGAGCAATAGTAAACATCTATGTTGGCATAGTTAACTGGTAAACACAAATAATATGCTATGTTGACAAAATAGCACTTTAATGAAAAATAACTCTTCGAAATATAGAAGAGCACACTGTTTACATTTTTGCATTTCTCTGTAATGACAGCCTTGACCAGCTATATTCGTACATCTGCCCCTGTCATTTGTTGAGATGCATGGTTTGGGGGTGAAGTTTGTTTTAAAAATAAAAATCAGCTTCAAAATGTTATGTAGTTTGAAAATGGAGGAGCATTGTTGTAGCCTTTTCAGACAATTGTCACTATTCTTTGATACGATAACCAAAGTCAATAGGTGTTAGTTCTTAAAACTTGGCTGCACTGTAGAACCTGAAACCACATCAGTGAATATTTCATACTCTTAAATTAAAACTCATTCTTCTATATGGTACTTTGAGTGGATCTTGCACTGCTGAGTGATTTCATAGCATCCTGTATTGGTTATTTGGAAAATATTGGCACGCTGAGTTATGCTGATGTTCTGAATGTTGACAGATTTCATTGTACTATGTCAAGAAATCACATTTGGCAAATGTCACAACTTATCCCATCATAAAAGTCCTTATTTATTGGCAAGGTGTTAAGCCCATAGTGTCTGCGGTTGGTGCCCTTGGCTGCTAACTGAAGTCGGGAGGTTTGAGTCGACCCACAGGCACCTGCAAAGAAAGGCCTGGCAATTTGGTGGAACTGAGCCTTCGGAACTCCAGTGGATCATGGGGTCGCAACAAGTCTGAAATGACTTGGCAGTAATTAGCTTAGGGAAAACTCATGGTGTTGTTAGATGCGAGCTTTTGAAAATTGTAAAGTTTGCTTGAACGCTACATTTTCTGTCAGAAAAGAAAAAACTATCAATTGCTCTAAGTGACAGGCTCCTGGCATTCATTTTTTAGAAATGTGTCTGCCAAATAAGAAGTCTGGTTAACCACGGTTTGTTTTTCAAGTGACAGCATATTCTGTGACTAAGGTGGCTAGTTTAGCTTGTAACCCAGCCACACAAGCACTTTTTCTTTAAACAGCCACAGCAATTCGATTTGCAACAGAAGTTCTTACTGTGCAGTTCTCACTTCATCGCCCTGAAGATTGAAAAGATGCATACCCAGGAGCTGAGCTTTAATGAAATGATTTTTTACTGCTCCATCAAAGACAACCTTAACAAAATAGTCTTAAATTTTTTTTGAGTGACTGCGCTCCCCCCTTTGATATGAGTGCTTACTGATGGTCAATATGTGATCACTAAGTACACTTTAGTACCACTGTTAATTTGTAATTTGTACTAACTCAGTGCCACTGCGTCTATGCGGACTCTTAACGACCCTCTAGGACTGGTTAGAACTGCCTGTGTGAGTTACCAGACTAACTCTTACAGGAGTAGGAAGAAACATCTTTCAGCCTCAGAGTGGATGGTGGTTTCACACTGTCAACCATGTGGATCGCACCCCAGTGCATAACTACTACACCACAAGGGCTCCTTGTTGCCTTTTCATTATGAGTGAGTTCAAATGTCAATACAGTGAAACAGACAGCTAATACTATTGTGATGGTCGTCTTCCCCCCTTCTCCCCAAGCTATTTTATTGGGAGTTGATATCATATTCTGTAGTTCAATCACATCAAGCTTATTGTACAATTGCTACCACAGTCATTTTCAAAACACACTTTTCCTTCTTGATCTCCTTGATATCAGCTCCCCTTTACACACACACCCCATCACTGTACCCCCCCCTCAAAGAAAACCCCCACAAACCCTTATTCTACTTGGCTGCCCTTATAGATTCATCAATCCTGGATTTCATGTACTGAAAAACAGACAGACATATAACACAGATTCAAGAGGGCCGGCCCCAATGAAGAACACATCGGACCCAGTATGAACAAACAAGAAAACAAATAGCAGAAGAGATGGGAAACCAGAGAGGGCCTAATGTGGATCAGGGGGGAGGGAATCCACTGACAAGGTTTTGTAACCATTCAAGTCAAGTGTATCGTTTTGATCTTCTATAGTCATCTCTCCTATGCACTCTGGTAACCAGCTGCTATGGGAAGGTAGTCTTGACCTTGCCATGTTCTGAAAGAGTCCTCCAAGGGTCTGAAGACGTCCCTTTGGGTAACCCTGAACTAGTTGATGGTGTCCCAGTCACTGACGGTGCTGGCAGGTGTAGAGCCTGCACTTGCTCCCCTTGTTTGTTCAGCCTTCCCTTCCTTGGGCTACTGGGAACTGGGAAGCATCACTGGGTTTAGAGTCAGCCAATGATGAGTGAAGAGCCGTTTCTGAGGTACCACTTGGAGCATTCTGAGGCCTTCCCCAGGCAACAAAAGAGTAATTGAATGGAATTCCCACGTCTGTCAGAGACCTTGTCTCTCCTGCTCGGGTTCTTCCTTTCCCATTGTGCCTCTGAAGAAAGTTGAGGATTTCCACTAACTGTCGTTGAGTCCCTGTCACTTGGTAACCACCCTGGATATGCCAGTATGAAATGCTGCTCAGCCCTGTGCTGTCCTCATAACTACCAATTGCTCAAGTCCACCCTTGCAGTGATTGTCTTAGTCTGTTTCACCCAGGGAGCTCCCTTGCTAAACATGGTGTCCTCTTCCAGAGATTGACCCCTCCCTGTGTCCCACAAGGTGTTAATTGACTAATTTTATAAATAGGTCACTAGGCTGTCCCCTGCTATTCTGCCTTAGTCGCATTTGTGGGTTTCACCCACTATGCCCGCAAGGTCAGCAGTTTGAAACCACCAGCCGCTCTGAGGGAGAAACATGAGGCTTTCTACTCCTGTAAAGGGTTGCGGTCTCAGAAACTCACTAGGGACAGTTCCAACCCCATCCTCTCGGGTCGCTTAGGGTCGGAAGGAACTGGATGGCAGTGCATTTTGTCTTACTCTGGAAGCTCATGCTGCTTGGTAATTGTTTTCAGCGCGTTAGTTTCTGGGTGAATGCTGCTGCTATTTGAACTACTGGTGGCTTAACTTTCAGCATCCCAGCAACATGCAAGGGACCAGAGGATGACAAGCTGACAGCTAGGTGGGAGATTGTATAACCGAAGGTGGCGAGATGCAATTAAGAAACATTTATATTGTACCAAACCAGAAGCAAACTCACTGCTATCGAGTTAATTCATGGGGATCAGAATTTTGTGAGCAGAATGAGATTTCCCCGCCCCCCTCCCCCTCCCCCTCCCACTCCTCCCCAATACACTATTGGCTGGCTGCGTGTTGTCCAGGAAGTTTGCCTATGGAGCTTAACACCAACTATCAAATTTGTGATCACGGGGAAAATGAACACTCTCAAAGAGCTCGTGGGAAAGTGGCTCTCAAAGTGAGTGGGATTTTCCCACAAACTTCTTGCAACCTCCTTATACCAGGCTTACATGGAGTGGGAGAAGCCATAGAATCTGTTTGGGTTGGTGGTCAAACAGCATGCTGGTAGATTTCCAAAGGAACAGGACAGATTGTTTTAGGGATAAGAGAAGGAAAGGACGTGGAGTAGAGACCAAGGCGGACTGGCTCGGAGAGTACAGCGGCAGAAAAACTACACAGGTGGTCGTTGGTTCAGGCAACACACTCTCTTCTTTTGGATAAGGTTATTGAGCGGGTTAGCCTGGCCTGGGCCAGAGCAATCTCAGGGCTGAGGCACGATCCTGCTCGGGGCCCTTGGGCAGCCCCTCGGAATTTGCGCTCTCACCTCCCCAATGACATCCAACAAGACCCCAGATATCAAGGACCTGGCAATTGTAGGCTCTCTTATCTGTAGTTCTTGTTGCATGATGGCAGTTGATGGTCAGCTTATTTTCTGCCGTACCTTGATAATCCACTTTTCTCATCCTCGTTCAGATCAATAAATTTAGCACCCAAACCCTGACCCCGGGCCTCCCCTTAAACCTGGAATTCACTCCAGTCAGGCTCAGCTTTGGGTTCAGTAATTCAGAGCGTTTACCTCACCCATCACCTAGACTCGGTGCTGAGGGATGCAGAGTGCACAGCACCTGCGGTCCGGAAAGTCTGCCGGAGTGTGTGTGTGTGTGTGTGTGTGTGTGTGTGCGTGCCCGCGCGCGCGCGTGCGCACCCGCGTGCGCACCCTCAACCGTCCATACACGTGGAAAGAGATGCCTGGCTGATAAACAGAAGTGAACAAAGCCCCCACCCCCACTCCCACCCCTGGCCTATCAGGCTTGTTGATCTGGGTTTTGTTCCTTTGGGGTTTGCCTACAGGTGGACACACAAGGGGTGTGGGAATTGAGTGCAACAAGCTTGAACCCCACTGCTGTCAAGGTGGTGGAGACTCCCAGAGGCCTACAGGACTGAGTTGGCAGGCTTGGAAATATCCTGCCTCCCTGTTTGATTCATAGTGGGTGACTCCAGGGCGCCCTCACCACACCCTGAACAGGCTGATAATGGGGGCCATTTACTGCAAGTAGATTAGACTGCCAGGGAGGCGAAGGCGATTGCCTTTAGTGACAGAACTAACCCGGGCATCTGTAACGTGACGAATTGAAAGTAAGAGAGAGGGTGGGGTGCCGCCATGTTCTAGTCTTCCAGAGAACCGGGAGTGGCATTATCAGACTAAAAGAAAAGTCCCAAACACTGTCCTCAAGTCGGACAGGGTAGAACTGGGCCCTTTGAATTTAGGAGACCTTCCTGTGAAAGCCCCGTCTGTGTGCGCACCCCCACTCCCACCCCGGCGGCTGGTGGTTTCGAACCCCCGACTCTACGATGCAGATCGCAGTCCGACTAGTAACCACTCTGTGCGCTACCAGGGCTCCAGGCAGTGGCCTTGGCTCTGGGAAGATCAGGAACCTGCCCAAGGTCACACTACTGGTTCTCAGTTCAAGCCACCAGACAGACGCGCCAGCGGAAAGGGCACAGAGTGCCGGACTCTGGGTACTCCTGGGCACCGGGGTGTGGGAGAAGTGGGCGTATGACAATGGGCCGGCCTGGCCCACAGACGCGATTCCAAAACCCGAGCCGGAACCAGAAGTGAGTGGGATGAGAGAGCTTGATCTTGCTTCCTCTCTGGACAGCCTGGGTCTCCTGGGAGTCTGAGCTGGCTGGACGGTGCTAAATTCACCGTCTGCCTTCATCCCGCCGACCTACCAGGAGCAGCCCGAGCTGGGGGGGGGGGTGGGTGTGTGCCTGCATCTAACCCAGCAGGTGGTCTCCAGGTACCCTCCTTTTGATCTTGTGAATCCCTGAGAGCCCCCACGACCATCTTGCTTACGCGAGTCGTTGGGTGCCTGCCAGGCTCTGCTCTCCTCTGGCCCGGATCGGTCAGTCGAATGGAATGCAACACGTCTGGTTTGCAGCGGAGCCGGCTTGTCACTGGGGTTGCTTTGCGGGTATGGGACGCGGGGAGTACATTTCTGGGTGGAAGCCTGGCTTCTGCAGAGCCTTTCGGGTCCCGGAAATGCGTCCGCTAGAGGCAGCGGGTTCCGCGCCCTCACCTCCCCTATGGCTCCCGGGCCAGCTCGGCCCCCCTGCGCCCTTGCCTTTGACACCTTTTCAGTGCTGCAAGCCGAGGCTTGCCTGCGGATTAGAACAATGCGTTTATCATCGCTCTGCCTGTCTGAAAAAAGGGGAGAGGGGGAAAAAAGAAAGGAAAAGAAACCCCAAACTCCAACACGTCGCCTCTCCGGTTTTGTTTTCTGGGAATCCTTCTTGCTAGACCCAGCACATTTAGGATTTTTCAGTTCCCTAAGGTGGAGGAAGTGTGGAAATGGAGCCCTGCGCGTCCATTTACATTACTGTACACGACACGGTATCGTTGGGGCCATTCGATTGTGCTCTCTCAGTGGTGTTTGCTCTGAGGGTGGGACGCGAGGCTGTTCAGCGTCTCGTAAAACATTGACCAAAAGCACTGAGCCGTGGTTCTGAAGGGCATTCCGCTGCCGGGCTGGGAGGAGAGCCGGCTGGCTGCGGGAGCGCGCACCAGGTGCCTGGCAGGTACTGGCTTCGGACTTGGGTATTTGGAAAGGCTTAACTGTTCTGCTGTCCCCAGGGGGTCCCGCCGAGGGGGTGGGGTGCGGGGGGGGGAGCGTGAGGAGGAAGGAGGGGAAAAAGTCACTTCTGGGCAAACTGGACTCTTCCGCGTCTCCCCGAGCCTTCAGGGGGTTGTGGGCGCCTGGTGTGGAGCCCGCGATTGTGTGCGGCCGCCCCAGGGGGGCTACGACGGAGATCCAGGTACGCCCCACCTGCGGCGGGAGGGCTTGCTGCGGGCGGGCTGCTTGGAGGGCAGCGCCGCGGAGCCGGGGACCAGGGCCAGCTTGCCCCAGTTCTGGGAGACGACGTGTAGCCTTGTGATTTGCACCCGGGCTGAGCGCGCCGGGTGACTCACGCTCCCTGACAAGGTTTCGCCGGATCGTGGCCGCTCTGGTTTCATGAAAAGCCTGCAAACTTTCCGTAACCCCGCACTGCGGCCGGGATCACCCCGGAATCTGAAAGGTCAGCTTGAACCAGTGCTGTTTTCGCCTTTCGTCCCTAGAAGCCCAAGGGCTTTTTTTTTTTTTTTTTTTTTCATTTAAGAAGGCTCAGGACTTCTGCCTGGGCAGACCAACTTCAGGAATAAAGGTTTCCGAAGTATATTCTAGGAGCTATTTCTTGTTGCTGGCTTTTGTTTGCTTTAGGTTCGGGCTTAGTGAAAACACGAGAAGGCTATGTTCGTTAAATGTTTATATTTGATCAGCTCTAACGTTGGCATGCCGGACACAGACATCCGCCTGCCAATGGTTAAGACCCAAACGGTAAATAAGACAAATCTAGAAGCAAAAGAACAGCCAGTCCACAGGGGAAGGACTCCAGGTGTCCCGCAGCGGATAGATGCGGCCCCTGGCCTGGGTGTTGTCCATCCCGTGGGAGAAGATAACCAGGTGCAAAGATGGCGCTGCGGTTTTAAGACCCCACCAGTTGGGGAAGAAGGCGATTTGAGTTCATTTTCACCCTGTGATCCTGGTTGTGAGAAGTCAGAGGCTTGTCTTCTGGGAGATTCTTCTAGTCCTTGCAAAATGGCTGGGAGAAGCCATTGTTTGCAGAATGAGAGAAGACTTCCTCCAGGTGGGGAGGCGTCCCCGGGGTTGGTGTATTTAGCCAAATAGCCCTGCACCTGACCTCTGTGGCGGGTCAGTGACGCAGGCTCTCCAGGGAAGGCAGGCTCGGTTGGGTTTTGTGTCTGTAGGAAAACTGGGCTCACTAGCCTGTCACAGTCGCACTCCGTCCTGTACCGCTTCACGCAGCCTTGGGCGAGCGGGGCTCACGTTTGCTTCCCTCCCTATTCGGATGTTGGAACTGCAGGAAGGACTCATGTGCTTTACTCGCCGGCTGTCTACGCACCTTAATAGCCTAAGCAGCTGGCCAGCTTTAGCTCTTCTGGAATGGCACTCCAAAAACACGACCCAACTCACAGCCAGCGAGTCCATGCCAACTCAGTGAACCTATAGGACAGGGTAGAACTGCGCCTTTGGGTTTCCGGGACTAACTCTGTATGGTAGTAGAAAGCCTCATCTTTTTTTTTTTTTTTTGAGGAGGGCTGGTGGTTTAGAACCGCTGACGTTACAGTTAGCACCCCAACGGGTAACCACTATGCCACCAAGGCTCCACTGGATTCCCCATGAACCCCCAATACAGACCCTGGCTAGTGAGGGAGGCCAGGTAGTTAATAGTCTCTGAAGTCGCCAGAAGCCGTTTCAAAGCCTATATTTTATCAGGAACAGGAAGACCAGGAAACGATTCCAGATAGCCATCATTCCTTGTGTTCTTTTATTCCACCGGAAAGTCCTCTTGTTTAGCTCTCTCCCAAAACCTCCAAGAGCCATCTATCTAGAAACCTTACCAAGAAGGCGGCTTTCCGGTTTATGCACTGGATTGCTAACTGCAAGGTCAGCAGTTTGGAACCCACCAGCCTCGCCCTGGGAGAACGATGAAACTTTCTGTTCTCTTAAAACTTTATGGCCCCGGAAACTCAAAGGGCCAGTTCTCCTCGGTTCTGCAGGGCGGCTGTCAGTAGAAAGAGGAGCCCCGGTGGTGGTGTGGGTTACACGTTGGACTGCTAACAGCAGTTCAAAACCACCAGCAGTTCTTTGGGACAAAGATGAGGCTTTATGCTCTGGTAGAGATTTACAGTCTCGGAAATCTACACAGGCAGTGCTACCCTGCTCCATAGGGTCACTCTGAATTAGAATTGACTCGGTGGTAGTGAGTTCGCTTCCATATCAGTAGAAATTAACACGATGGCAGTGAGGTTTTTATCCTTCCTTTTTTCAGTAAGATTACCAAATATTATATTTATACCTCTTTTAAGGTGTCATTACAATTACATAAAGGGCACCCAGGTGGTCCATACTCTGAGCTGCTAACCACAAGGTCAGTGGTTTGAACTCACCAGATGCTCCTAAGGAGGAAGATGAGGCTGTCTACTCCTGTAAAGATTGAAAATCTAGGAAAACCTTAAGGGGCAGTTCTCGGTCCTCTGGGATTACTGTGAGTTGGAATCGACTGGACGGCACTGAGTTACAGTGACATCATAGCTGGTTGATGGATCAAGTTGTGCATCCAATTAAGCCCTGAATAGCCTAGCCTGGCTGCTATTAAACGCAGTATGACAACAATGCGCCCATGCCAGCTTGGCATCTATCAGGCACAATTGAGTAAAGTGTCTGTGCAAAGGGTTCTTATCTACTCCTTTGGTCCATGAGACTGCAAGTTCTTGATCTGTCAGGGCCAATCATGCCCTCTGAATCAGAGGGCAGTTTTCAACATGGGGTAAGGCCCACGGAATCAAGGTGGTCTGAGCTTTCTTGGACAGTGCTGCCATACAGAGGCATGTGTGGGCGACAAACTTTCAAGGTGATGCTGGTTCCCTTCCTGAAGTTACTTTCATGGGAGCTTGGTGGGTGGATGAGTAGGGGCGTACGCAGGCAACCTGCGTACTGTCAGAGACCTGGGCCACTTGTGACCAGCTTTGTTTTAGTTTGGGAAATGAGGTTTAAATAAGCCAACCGAGTAGACTAAAGATCCTTCTCCTAACCAGCTTCAAGCTCGTAAATAAAATCGGCAGTCTTCATGACAGGTAACATTAGTGCCGTAAAGCCCACCAGGCCTTCATTCAGTGCCTCGTGACTTGTCCCATTGAGAGATCATCCATACCAATTCATCATGAAGCCCCCAATCAATCGGAAGTGTTTCTTCTCTGCTTTGTACTGTTGGGTAAGAAGTGTTGGTTCAAGCTCACCAGCCACTTGCGGGGAGTAAGGGGGGGCCCCTATCTACTTGTCTAAGGTTTACAATGCTCCCAAAACGCAATGCAGTGGCCCTTGTGAGTATGGACTGACTCGATGGCAGTCAGTTTGGAGTCATGGCTGCTCATTCATTCATTCATTCACTCATTCAATAAAAACTCATTAAGGGCGCACTCTAGACCAGCTTTTATTTTCAGTTCTTAAGTGTCACCTCAGGGACCTCCCCATTCGAGATGTTCATTTTGCACATTTGACAATTGCCCCACCACTAAAGCATATGTTCCCTTAGGTCATGGGCCCTGAGTGTTTTATTCACACTGTGTCTCCAGCACCTAGCGCACATTGTGGTCACTAGGTGCCAGCCAGTCCATTTTTGAATGGTCATGACCCGCACCCCGCCCCTTGCCAATCAGGTTTTCTAGGCTGGTTGTGAAAGCAAATGCGAATGAAAATGAAAGCAAATTGTGAAGCCAGGCATGGACGCAGGCGTGCAGGGGTAAGGAGTGTTTGTGGGAGCGGTGGCCCCCGAGGTTCTCGTATCTCAGCCCCGTACAGCCATGAAGCTCCTAAGGATTGCCTGTTTCACCAAAAAAATGTGTCTATGTCCAATGATTGTAAAAAGTAGAAGTCATTCTTGAAAGGTTCTCCCCCCCCCCCAGTTTTATTGGCATATGACTCACAGCATGCCATTTAATAGTTGAGTCACATCCAGAAGAGCTAGGCAATCACCACAGCCCATTGTGGAGTATTTTCTTCATCCTTGTGCTCACTGTCTTTAGTTCCCCATGTCTCCCCAGCCCTGGCCATCCCCACGGAACCATCAATCCAGTTACCCTCTATAGATGACATAGACTAGACTCCACATACAGAACACGCTACCAAACAACAAAAGCAAAACCAGCGACAAGAATAAAGTAAACCAGATAAAAGCCTCAGTCCAAACGAACATTTTGGAAAGAATTTCATGTGGGAAGATGATTGTTTCCTTGCTTTAAATGAGCAAAGGCAATGATTTGCAAAATTTCATAGATGAGCCACATTTTGTGCCTGCAGTTATCACCATTGAATACATCTGTCAGTCATATAAATATGTCAGTGCAAAAGAAGTCTGGAATAGAACACCTCGTCAGAGGAAATCAAGGGCTTTGGAAGACAATGTTTTAAAAGCATTATTTTTTGAGGTGTAATATAAAGGAGGCATAAGATATACAACTCCTCACTGTCTAGCACGAGGGGTTTTAATATAAACGCACGAGGGGAAAAGTTGGTGGAAAAATGGAATAAAGAAATTATATAGACTTTCCACCAGGTCTTGGAAGCACCTCTCATCTATGCACCTATGCAGTCATCACCCAAGGAGCCCTGGTGACATTGGGAGCTTCGCGTTGGGCAGTTCGAAACCACCAGCCGCGTCAAGGGGAAGACCTGAGGCTTTCTATTCCTGTGAAGAGTAGAGCTCTCCAGGAGCAGTTCTGTTGTTGCCGGGTGCAGTCAGGTCAATCACGACCCCACACAACACAATAGAACAGAACGCCGCTGTTACCGCTTGAAGCCACTGTTGCAGACACTGTCAGCCCATGTCATCCAGGGCGGCCTGAAGGTCTTCTCGCGGCCTTTCTTCCTCTTTTACCAAGCAGCATGCCCTTTCCCGGGGCCTGGTCTCTGCTGACAGCACGTCCAAGGTATGTGAGACCAAGGCTTGCCACAACCGGCTGCCCGTCTTCCCAGACAGATCTGCTTGATCTTTTCACAGCCCACAGTTCGTTTCATTTCTTTCGCTAGCAACCTAATTGAAATGCCATCAATCTCTCTGTTCTACACTGCCTTAAATAGGGTAGAGTTGGAGAGCCACCACCTAGCTTAAGAGGAAGGCCATTTTCAGCATCCCAGGTGCTCCCTTAGGCCTCTTCTCCCTCTCAAGCTCTGCTCCCGTAGAAAGGTCGCCTACATTCAAAGTCTAGCACCCTCCACAGCAGTGGATGTTCTTGAACTTGGTAAGAATATAGTCGTACCGTATGCGTTTTTTTGGTCTGGCTTCTCCCCTGAAAGACTCCCCATCTTTCCTTTAGACATTGTGTTACTGCCAAGGACTGCTAATGTCTAATGGGTCTATCCACAGCTGAATTGCATTCTGTGGTGTGAATGGACCACACCTTGGCGGGAGGGGCATATTGTCTCCTGTATACGTCAGCTTTAGAGTGGAGTGACCTCCTAGTGGAAATGGTGTCTTTGAAAGGATGGAAGGACAAGACCCTGCCTGAAGCGGGGGTGGTGGTGATGGCAGTGATGAGGGGTCTGGGTACCTGGACTCTTGTCTCTTGCTGCCCCTGTTTATGGGTGAAGAAACTGAATCAGCATCCTCTCAAGGAGGAGGCCACGCTACCACCTCTTTCGAAGACTTGTTTTTTATAGGCTCCTGTTCCACCATTGCCGTAGGGTTGACTCCCTCCCACCGAGACCCCGTAGATCAGAGCGAACTGCCCAGCAGGGTGTGCAAGGCCTGCCACACTCTTCTCCCAAGCAATCTTCAGGTTAGCAGCCGAGCCTTAGCCACTGGGCACCGGGTCTCTCAGCTTGTGCAGACGTGTCTATTTCCTGTTGGAAGCCAGCATCCACCTGACCTTTCCGAGGCTTTTTCTTGTCCTCATCTCGTCTTCGTTTGTTTTGCTTTGTAAGTAAGTTTCCTGATTTTTTTTTAATTTTAACAATTTATTAGGGGCTCATACAATTCTTATCACAGTTCATACATATACATACATCAATTGTATAAAACACATCTGTACAGTCTTTGCCCTAATCATTTTTTTCTCCTCTTTTCTTTTTTTACATTTTATTAGGGACCCATACAACTCTTATCACCATCCATACATATACATACATCAATTGTATAAAGCACATCCATACATTCCCTGCCCCAATCATTCTCAAGGCATTTGCTCTCCACTTAAGCCCCTTGCATCAGGTCCTCTTTTTTTTCCCTCCCTCCCCTTTCCCCCCTCCCTCATCCTGATTTTTTTTTTTAAGGAGCCCTGGTGGCACTGTGGGTTAGGTGTTGGGCTAACCAACAACAAGGTCAGTGGTTCAAATCCACCAGGTTGCTTCCTGGGAGAAAGATGAAGCTGCCTGCCCCCGGATAGATTTATAGTCTCAAATCCTATTACGGTGGGAGCTTTTAAAAGTCGTCTTTTTACGATAATCCTCATCTTGGCTTATGCCTGTTTTTCATTTTCAGGTATACATGGCGGGTGTGTATTCTAACATCTGCAGGTTTGCTTTATTGACAGTGAACAGCTTTTGAGGAGTTTTGTTTGCTGGTTTGTTTGTTAGAAAGCTAGGTGATTCAAGGCCGATCAAGCTTAGAAATGTTTCATGGGAATCAGAGGCCTTGTGCTTTAATAGAATTTCCAGGCGGCTCTGCAGATTGACCATCAGCTGGCAAAGTTTGGTCACATTGCTCGGACATGCGGCCACCGTTCTCTCCAACATCCCTGTGTGTCAGAAAGTAACTTCAATCCTTTGAGGCCATGTGTTTTAACTGTGTGTTGGTACTATACCGAGTGCTAAGCCTCCAGTGCTTGCTGACGGGACCAGAGGCCAGCCTTTGCAGCTTCCTGACTCCCCCATGTTTTGGGAGCCCCTCTTTCCCTTCTGGACTGCAGCTCACCCTTTCTGGGGTGGCGCCGGGACCTTAGCAGCAGTTGGTGTAGGGGAGGGGACACAGCTAAGGCTTTACATCCCCGTGTCCTCATGTAAACCTGTTGCCTTTGACTTTGATTCATGGTGGTCACATTGGTGTTGGAGTAGAACTGTAGCCCCTAGGCTTTCCCATGGTGGCTGGTTTGCAGGGTAGGAAGAAGGGGAAATAGCCAGGCCTTTCTTCAAGATACCTTTGGGTGGATTTGAGCCTCCAGCTGTTTGGTGCACAGCTAAACACAGCCACAAAGATTTCATGCTCTCTGACGAAAAGTTGGCAGAGATTTGTTCAGGACGTCCTTCTTTCGGAAGAGCCAAAGGTAGCTTATACACGGTAGTTGTCCCCCCCCTTCCCCCAGTTGTGAAGAGGTCATGTTTTTAACTAGGCTAGTACTATAAAGAATGTATGTTGTGTGGGTGGTCAGGTTGATTCTGACTCAGCAACCCCATAGGACAGGGTAGAACTGCCCTATAGGAGTTCCCAAGCTCCAGTCTATGGGCAGACTTCCGTGTTTTCCCCCTGTGAAGTTTCAGGTGGGTTTGAACTGCCATCCTTTTGGTTAGCAGCCAGGTGTTTTAACCATTGCACCACCAGCGTGCCCCATAAAGTACGCATAATCTATTTCATCAAGGCTACGGATGAACAGATTAGCCTATCGGGAAACACACCAATGGATTGTGAAGTAAACATTTTAAAGTCACTTCTAGAAAGAGCAAGCAAAGCCCAGATGGTTGACTTCAAAGGCTTTGTTAGTAGACAGCCCCCTTCCGAGCAGATGCTTAAAAGAGGTCGCCAACAGCTGTTTTTTTTAATCATTCATCATTTAATTTGGAGTGCTTACAGATAAATCAATCCATAATTCAATTAGAACAAACATAATTGTACAAATACTGTGACCATCAGTTTCAAAATATATTTTTTCTTCTTGAACTCTCTGCTATCAGCTCCTCTTTATTCCCCCTCCCCCCAGGAATCATTATATATAATATATATTTCCTTTGCTATATCTTACGTGATCCAATGAATCCGCTCACCTACATTTCTATTACCCCTACCCCGCCCTGCTCTTCAGGGAGCTGCTACTCCCGACACTGTCTCCAAGGGGCCAGCCATCCTGGCTCTGATGGGTTTAACAATCCCAATTAGACACATGAACACACGCAAGTCCAACAAGATTCATGGCGTAAAACTAAGACCATGATAGTAAGGGGAGGAAATACTAAAGAATCAGAGGATAGTTATGTGTTTAATCAGTGCTATATCATCCCATCTGTGTGGCCCTTCCTTGAGGGACTGTCCATTTATCTTACAGGTGGATATTGGGTCTCCACTTTGTCCAGGCCTCTTCACACCAATTTGATTGCTTGGTTTTGAACTTGGGATACCCATTCCCATTGATACCTCATGATCACACAGGCTGGTGTGCTTCTTCCATGTGGACTTCGTTGCTTCTCAGCTAAATGGCTGCTTGTTTAACTTCAGGCTTTTAAGGCTCCAGATGCTATATCTTTTAATAGTCAGGCACCGTCAGCTTTCTTCACATTAACTTATGCACCCATTTTGTTTTCAGTGATCATGTCGGGAAGGTGTGTATCACAGTCCCACACTATTAGAACAGACTGTTCTTGTACTGAGGTAAGAATTAAGTAGAGGCCCAAAGTCCATCTGTTTCCTTGATGTGTTATGTATATACATGTAATATATATATATATATATACATACACCCACTTAGTCAAATACGCAAATCTTTTTTTCTTCTTCTTTCCTCTATTTCATCAAAGGCTATTTTGATTGAATTCTTTTTTTCCCAACAGATTTATTTCTTTTATGTATTTTTAACAAATACAGATTTATTTTGTTGTTGACAGTCCAAAAATAAAAATCGACCCCAACTCAGCAATCCTAAACGACAGTGTAGAACTCCCCCTGTGGAAGTCCTTCTCCTGTGAAGAGGTGGAAGGGTTTGAACCAACAGCTTCGACATTTGAAGACATTGGTTACATTCCTTGGGATGTATAACCATTCTTATTCCCGATTTCTAAGTTGTTCCTACCTCATTAACATAAATTCAGTGTTCTCCAAGTTCTTCTCTTTTGGATTACTGTTACCAATTTTATCTTTTGATATTCTTGCAGGCAAGGGAAATTACTTTAGCCATAGTCTTTGTGACTCCCACTCATTGATTGACTGGGTGAGAACATAAAAATTAGGTGTCAAGAACGCTGAGGGGATTGGCCAGTCTGGTCACTCCTCTGGGCATGAGTGAGCCGCCATCAGGAAAGTAGAGTGTGCCGGTGGGGACAGAGTGGGAAAAGAAGGGTGGAGAGTGGAGGCATGAAGTGTGCTGGGCAGATGTGGAGTTGCAGTCTCCTACTCTCGTGTGGCAGGAGGTGGTCAGATGTGGCTCTCATGTTATTTCCTCATGTGTGTTTTGTTACATATATGTATATATGTAAATTTAATATAAATTGTGATATATAGGTAACAAGGAACCTTGTTAGCCCTGTTAGCTGGTGTTAAGCTGCTAACTGCAAGTTTGGCGATTCAAATCTAATATCCACTCCATGGGAGAAAAAAAACGAAGAAGTCAATTTGATGGCAGTAGGTGGTGATTTTTTAATGGGTAACAAGACATTTGCTTCAATAACATTAAAATTGTCTCAGTTCTCTTTATACTTTCTAAAATTATTTTCATGGTTGTCAAGATTTAAATTTAAAATTAAAAAACAACAGGGCTCATATTTGTATGAGAAAGCTGAACTAGAGAAGCTAGGGCACACATTCCTTGCCTACAGACCCAGGGTGCCCAGCTGTGCTCACCTACCCACCCTGTTACTCCCTCACATTTCTCAAATCACACCCCCTTTTCGGCATTACTGGGGGTCAAGCACTGCCCCAGGCGCTTTAAGTAAAAGATCCCTGAATTCCCACAATAATTCTACCAGCTGGGAATCATTAACCCCCTCTTTTGACAAACAGGGAAACGGAGGCCCTGGGCAGTCAAGGGCCCACGCTGGTTAATGAATACTGGAACCCAAACTTTCCCCAGGTAAGTTAGTTTGACCTCCAAGTTGGCTGAGGTGCCACCATGCCATCTGCCTCCCTTCAGAAAATACCTTTTAATTATTTTCTAAATTCTAACTGAGATAGGCGCCGGAGCACGAGGGCAAACCGCTGACGCACCCTGACTTTGCTCAGCACACCCTCCTGATAAATGACCTTTTGTTCAGAACAGGACCAGAGACGTGCTTGGGGTTGAGTTCACTTAAAAAGTCAGGAGTGTTCAGAAAAACAGGTGCGGTGCTCACAGGGTCATGTGTGTATCCAGAGGGTCCCCCAGTCACCAACCGGGGTGATCACCCCTTGAGGTTGTTGGGCAGGGATTGGTCCAGGTCGACCCCCAGGTCCCATACTTCCAACATGATTGTGATTCGAAATAAATAATCCCACAGGAGACTTGGAAGGGAGAGTTGAAGGTATTGCTTCTTTGATTCCATGTAAGCCCTGTCCCTTCGCCCATGTCTTCAGGTAGCAGAAAAGGGGGCGGGGAGACCAACCGAGTGGTTTTCCAACCCCCAAGATTCACTACAAAGACGACTGGCAGCTAGCGTGGTCTCAAATACCCTGAGTAAGTCCCGCCAGCAAGGCGCGTTGGTGGCCAGTTTGCGCAAACCACATCATCATGGGGTTGCCCTGAAATAGAACGAACCAGCACCTGGGCCTTTTGCCTGAGCTGCGGCTTTCCCTGCCCGGCACTGGAATATCCCCACTGTGAGTGGTTTTTACTGGGATTAAACGGGATAACGTGCAGGGCGTGAAAGGACCTGGCACATCCTGCGTGGGTGTCTGACAATTGTGGGTTTGTCTTCCCTGCAAACTCGGATTGCCTAGAGGGAAGATTGCACAGGAACGGAACTCTTACTTCATAGTGGAGGCGATAGACTGAAGGTTATCACATGCAACGCCCTACACCTGAGGCTTATGGCCATTTACATTCGTGTCACCTGTGTGCCAATCACAGGCGCAAACTCAGGCTCTTGGATACAAGTGGCTTCTGATTGGGAGCCCTTGGGGAAGGCCCATGATTTCAGTGTACAATCTGAACAACAGTTCATGTGCACTCTCGCGGTGGTGGTTTGACAACAGTGTGTCAGAGAGCGAAGATGCTGAACCTGCGTGCCCCTGGCCTCCCACCAGTGACTGAGCGTTACCCTTCTCTCTCCTCACACCAGCACGTAGTCAACTAGAATTTTCAGCTTGAACCTATCAGTAATTACATATGGAAAGGTAGCAGTCTCTGAGCAAACGAGGAGGAACTAGCTCACGTGGTGGTGGATGCTCTTCCGTCCGAAATCCAAGGATCAAGCAGAGCTGAGCCAAGTGCAGGGTCCACAGCTAGAAGCCAGAGGTGTCCCCAGGCCCAAGTCTTGCTACTCCTGAAGCTCAGTCAGGAAAATAGAGGTCCAGTTTTCCAGGAGAGGTGGCGTGTGTAGAACGGTCAGGTGGTCTCACTGAACACTCAAAAATACAGGGTCACACCTGGTACTAAGGAAGGGGGTGTCTAAAGGATGCCCCAGTATGTGGCTTCACCCACGCCCATGCCTGCCCATCAGCATAGGAGACCGTGGTGTTGTTTGGTGCCCGTCCTGGCTCAGAGCGAGCCTGGGTGCCACAGAGCAAACACTGCCCAGTCCTGCCCCATCCTCACAGCGGCTCTTCGGTGTGAGCCCACCGCTGCAGCACGGGGGCAGTCCATCTTTGGGGGCTCAGCCTCTCTTTTGCTGCCCCGATTGCTTTATAGGACGTTCTTCTCCAGGGACTGGTCTCTCGACAACATGTGCCAATTACATGCGATGGTCTTGCCATCCATGCTTCTGTGGCGCGTTGTGGCTGTACTTCTTCTAAGAAGAATCTGTTTGTTTCGCCAGGCCGTGGGATTTTCGGTAGAAGCGTGGGGTATTTTCATGATTCTTGGCCAGCCCCACAATTCAAATGCATCGATTTGTATTTTGTCTTTGCTGCTCAATGTCCAGCGTTCACATGCACACGGGGGATTTGGACATACTCTGGTACAGGTCAGGCCACGTTAGTCCTCAAACATCTTGCTTTTCAACAATTTAAAGAGGTCTTGTGCAACAGATTTACCCAGTTCCATGTGTCCTTTGAAATGGCCCCGTAAACACAGGTGGATAAGTTTAGAGCCTCCATACATAGGAAACCATGGCTCGACGGGCCACATTAATGACCGTGACTCAGACATTTGTTTTTATTCAGAAGAACAAAAATGAAAACCAAACACCAACCTTATTTATTTTTTACAATTTTCATTCCCACCAAGCACTCCCTTGATAAAGGAATCTGCGATTGGCAATTATTTCACAAATGTTCTCTTGCTGGCCTATTTGAAAGTTGTGAACATAACAAGGAATTTTGAATAGAGAATCAGAAACGTATCTCCCATCCCTGATGGAAGGGTTTAGACTTTCCAGACTCACAGTTCCTTGTCGCCACAGCCTGCATCGTGACCCCCCCCCACACACACACACACTATGCCCTGGAGCACTCATCTCAAGGTTGGTGATTGGAAACCGTGCAGAGACCTGAAGCCAACAGATGAGGAAGTTTCCCACCCAGAGGGACAGGCCTGGCGATCTGCTTCTAGAAGGTGCACATAAGAGTATTCCTCGAAGTGACCCGAAACAATTCCAGGTGTCCTGCTGGCACATCTATAAGACGGTGGCAACACAGACGTCCCAGGCGAAGGGCGGCAGGGAGCAGTGACCCTGGGAACACTTGACTTTGCAATTGCGGCCTCCGGGTTATTGGTTGGACGGCACTGATTCAGTCCCAACTCCTCGCCGCGCATTAGGGCAGAGTCTCACTGCCCGGAGGGGTTCTTAGCCTGTCATCTCGGGGATCAGATGGCCAGGTTGTCACTTCTGGGGGAGTGACTGCTGGGTGTGAACTGCCCACTTTATAGTTAGCAGGGACACCCTGAACCATTGGTTCACCAGACTTTACTCCCAAACAAACAAAACCCCCAATTCCCCAGCCTACCTCTATCAAGTTGATTCTGACTCAGCAGCTTGCACAGGGTTTCAACACGGCACTTCGTCACGGATGTAGACTCTACATCCTCACAGCTGGCTGCCCGACGCCTAACCCAAAGCGCCACCAGATCTTAAGTACTAAGCGTCTTAGGAATGCCCAGGAATTGGGGTGCCTGGGATCACTGCCACCTCCCCTAGCCCCACTCCCCAAATCAAGTTGGAAAAAGTAGTTCTCCTCGATTTGAAGTTCACCGCCTCCAAATTCCTGTCCCTCTTACCCCAGCCACTGTGGTGCAAACCGATTGGGATTGGCTGCTAATTGGCCTGCGGAGGCAGCTACGAGAACTACGGGGGATCCATTTCATGTAGATTCTCACCGAGAGAACTCTGGAGCTTCCCTACTCTGTCACACACAAGGCTGCCATGCGCCCGAGACTCTCCAAGACAGCCAGCAACAGCAACTCTGGCAGGGGGTCCCACCAAAAGATCCCCCCACATCTCGCCTCCTCCCTGTTTCCTTCTGCCTTGAACGCACCTTTCAGGAGGCTGCCCTTGGCCAGGGCAGATCAGGGTGCTGCTGTTATTACCTTGGCCAGGGCAGATCAGGGTGCTGCTGTTATTACCTTTGTCCTGCCCGTCCGACTGACTGAATCTTGAAGAGGGAAGCACAGAAATGGGAAAGACACTGCCTTCATAGGGGCAGACAGTTCCCAACTGCTCTGGGGCCCAGCCTCACTTCCCCTCCGTGCAGAGTTCATGGAAGGACTCGCCCTTCGCGCCCTTTTCTGAGCTCAGCCACGGGGACTCGCAAACAAAGCTGCAGGCATGACGACAGCCCGGCAGGTGATGTGCCCACATGGCGGGCCCACCCATGTAACCCACGACGCAGGGTCCTCAGACCCGCTTTAAGCCCCTGTCAAAAGCTGGTCCACGCGGCCAGCTGAGCTGGGTGGGATTCGTGGGGCCGAGTTGGCTGGACCGAACTCCGGCGTTTGCCGTCCATCGGGCTGTCGGTGTTTGAGGCTAAGCGTTTCTGAGCTAGGTGAAGCATAAGAGAACAGGTGCTTGGGCGGGTTAAGGACTGGCTGGTGGGAGGTTTGGGCGCGGGGCGTGTCTGTAGTTGTTGGGCAATCCGTGTTGGTGTCAGGAAGGGAATTGTGCCCCAGGGAGGGGGAAGAACTCAAAAGTCCAACAAGAGGTCACTTGAATTCTCAAGCGTCACCTGACTCCCCGGAGTTGACGTTGATGCTGATCAAAATAGACACAGCAGCACATACACCACCTCAGCCATCCCTCCCTCCTTGTACACTTCAGTGAGGTTGGCGGTATTCTGTAAAGTCGTACAACCATTAGGAGAATAGACAACAAGCGTTGAGTGACACGGTCATGCCATTATAAAATAAAACACCTGTAAAACATTCTTATAAAGGCTATTTGTAGATAAAAGGTTTTATTCCTCATGGATAAATCCCTGGTAGTAAAAGTGCTTTTTCCCCCTCTTGGTGGGGGTAGACTAAAAGAACTAGGGTTTTCTAATTAGGATATTATTATTATTATTATTTTATATTTAGGATATTATTTTACAGAACAGTTCATTACCAGTCCTCATTATTACGGTGTTTCAGGACTTCGCTGAACTGGAAACACTAAACAACCATCAGCTACCTACAAACAGGACACCCCTCTCCCCCCGGAAAACGTAGTACTAACCACTATATTAGAGCGTGGCAGTTGCTCCCAAGACATCTGTGGATGGTGACGCTAAAAGGACATAACTGCCGTAGTACTCACTTGAGTGTGGCGTGATTGGGAGTCACTCAAAAAAGGAATTTTAGATAAGTGTTGGGCAGTGATAAAGGGAATCCAGCCATTTCCCGAGCCCTGCTACGAGTTAGTGGTTCCAGCACCAGAGAAATAGCCACCTTTCCTCAGGGAAATGAGGGGTGGAGTTGGATGATCTCTAAGGTGAATTTAAAAAAAAATCATTTTATTGGGGCTCATGCAACTCTTAGCACAATCCATACATCCATCCATTGTGTCAGACACATTTGTACATTTGTTGCCCTCATCATTCTCAAAACATTTGCTTTCTACTTGAGCCCTTGGTATCAGCTCCTTATTTTTCCCCACACCCCCTCCCTCCCTCCCTCCCTCACAAACCCTTGATAATTTATAAATTATTATTATTTTTTCATGTCTTACACTGTCCGACGTTTCCCTTCACCCACTTTTCTGTTGTTCGTCTCCCAGGGAGCGGGTTCTATATAGATCCTTGTAATCGGTTCCCCCTTTTTACCTCACCTTCCCTCCACCTTCCTGGTATCCCAAGGTGCATTTTAATCCATGAAACATTTCTCAAAGATTGTGGAGGCCACAGGCAGGCATAAGGTATTTCTTGATCTTCAAGATGTCCTCAGGTGAGGATCCTAGTTGGTAGGCCCCAGCTGTGAGAGCGTGTTATATCGTTAGATTCGTTTGCATTTCTAACTGAGCGAGGAACAAGATAGTCGTTGAGTGAACTGAACTTGTGAAGGGTGGGACACTGCAGCTGTGGTTTCCGACAGGTCTGGAAGAGGCTGTAATGTACGCATCAGAGGCTACCTGCTGCCATAAAAGTTCAGCTGGGATGTTAATCTGAAGCTGTAACTGCTCCACTTTACCTCTCCAGGAAGAAATGCGCCAGAATAACCAGCCAAGTCACTTTCTGATGGAGGAAAGCGACATCTCTTCTTTTTCTTTCCCCAAGAGCTTCCTTGTTATTGTGTCAGATCCAGTGTGCTTTGCATCTTAAATCTCAGTTTGTTTGAAATTTTCTCAAAATGACTCTTGGAAGTGGCTTTTCAGCCCCAACCTCTGAATAGTCTTTTCTGATCCCCAGCAAGTAGTTATTGTCCCTTCTAGGAATGGATCCTGACCTCCCGGTTATGGTCAAGAGCAAAAATGAAGGCCTATGCAAAGCAGCGATAAGGTTTAAGAGGCTAAATTCCAGAGAGCTGTCGATGCCACGTGGATGAGACTTACCTGAGGCAGGCAGATTTTCTTAGTGGATAACAGAACTCAGTTGCAGTTTCATGGCCACAGAACAGTCTACATTTTCAGACTGGGGTGGGGTGTGTGGTTGCCATTGAGCCGCTCCCAGTTCATGACTGCCTCATGTATGTCGGAGTGGAGCTGTGCAGATCATCACCTGGTCTTCCTCTTAGGCGTCTCTCTCTGAGTGTTGCTGCTGGGTAAGCACCAAACCGCCCACCGCCAGGTCAGTGGGTCAAGACCACCAGAACTTTTTCGAAAGTTCCAGTTAACTGCTTCCACAACGATGCACAGCTTTGGAACCCCCACCCCCCCGCCCCCCCATAGGGTCGCTGTGATTTGAAATTGACTCGAGGACAATTGGTTTTGGTAGTGTTTTGACTGGTGGCTTTGACCCTCCAGTTGTTCAGTCAGCAGCTGCCCACATTAACCCATTGCACCCCCAGGCCCTCCTGTCTGTGTACACATGGACTTGGCTACTGGCTGAAAGACCAGCAGCTTGAACCCCTTACTCTGCAGGGGAGAAAATCTTCCACAACAGATCGACAGTTTCGGAAACCCTGTGGGCCAGCTCTACTCTGTCCTATAAAGTCACCGTGAGTTGGAATAGACTGGATGGAACACAATAACAAAATACATATATGTGTGCTCACACATGCACAAACATGTATGTATATTTGTATCAGACAACAAACGCCCCACACACAGTTTATGTTCTTTCCCAAGTACTTACATGGTATTATGCCAACTATCTTTCATAATCTTTAATAGAATGCTTATATGATAGTTTGCTTTTGGGGGTTTCTACAGGGAATTCCTAGATTTACCAGTGATAGCAATATCTTCACGAAAGAGATTAAGTACATGGCTCGCTGAGCTATAACCTAGAAAGTTCACCACAGATTATATGGCCCAAACATTTGAGGTGTACCACACTGTGGACAACCAGCTTGTTGAATGAATGACATAAAGTTTTCATATAAATGGATGCTTCCGTTCTGAAGGTCGGCTGGCACAGCTCCTGGCATTTCTCTTTGCTTTCCAGAATTAAAACAAAAACAGATTCTACACTTTTGGTTTGCATGTAAATGGAGGGACATGTGTTGTGAATGTGTTGTGTATTTTCTGAATTGTCACTAATCATTAAGTAAACAGTCTTGCACGCTTTATGAAAGTACATTTTTTCGTGGTGTTGTCAGGTAAGTGTTGGGCTGCTAACCACAAGGTCAGTGGTTCAAACCCACCAGCTGCTCTGTGGGAGAAAGCTGAGACTCTCTGCTCCTGTAAAGATGTATAGTCTCTGCAACCCCATGGAGGGTCGATGAGTCACCATCTACTTGATGGCAGTGGGGTTGGATCAACTAAAAACACTTAGGATTATGTAAAAAATCAGGCCTGGAGTAAAGGTCTCAGAAGTGCAGAGAGCCCTTTTAGATTTGAATCCTGCTGTGCTATGGGAGTCCTGGTGTGCCTGGAAGTAACTATTGGGTTACTAACCTCATGGTTCAAAACCACCAGCTGCTGCAAAGGAAAACGATGAGGTTTTCTAGAAATCCTGTGAAGATTTACAGCCTCATTTAGTGGCAGTGAGCTTTGAGCTGAGCCTTGCTAGCTGTCTCCCACCACCGACTGCCATTGATTCTTATGTGGACCCCACAGTATAGAGTGGAACTGCTTGCTCTTTGGGTTTCTGAGACTACACAAACTTTGTGTGCGGATCATTTGAACCACGGACCTTCAGGATAACAGCTTACCCCTTAATCCACTCCACCACCAAGGGCTCCTTTGGTAGTTGGATATGCTTGAGCAAATTATGTAACCTCTTTTAACGATTTCTAACACTGAAATTGGAAATGGTACCGACTGGTGTTTAGAATCATCCCGGTGTGGGGCAAACAGTGGAACATTTATCTACTCGCCCAAAGCTTGGTGATTCGGAGTCCACCCAGAGACGTATAAAGACTAAATGCCATTTTCAGTCAGGTTCCATTTGAGGCCTGGAAATGAGGTTGGATCATGACACTTTCATGGGAAAGCAGGAGGGAGGGAGTCAGGGAAAGTTCTCTTACTCTGTCCTCTCATCCCATGCTTTACAGTGAGACCCTTTTTAATTAGCGATGTTTTTGTTCCATCTGTCAGAAAACCAATCCCAAGCAGTCTAAGGAGCAAGCACATACCTAAGGCAACATAGAAACAAATATATTTTCCCAACTTGGAATTCCAAAGGATGGAACACGGTTACATCCAAGGATTCAGGATAGGTCAGTTTCCCTCCGGCCTCCAAAGTCTCTTGTCATCTGACCTCTGAAAATCCCAAAGGTGGAAATGTGGTTGGAATCAAGGCCTCAAAAGAGGTCTGTACTCCCCACCCAATTGACTGACTCTCTCTCTCTCTCTCTCTCTCTCTCATCATCTGACCTCTGGAAATTCCAAAGGGTGGAATATGGTTAAATCCAAGAATTCCAAAGAGGTCAAACCCCATCCCACCCCCACCCCCAAGTTCTCATATCATCTGACTTCTTACTGATTGTAATTTTAGGCACCTACAGGCTTACATTGTCCTTTCAACTAGTATTCTCATCTCAAGAAAAGCCTCATAGCTTTTTCATCCTCCTACAGGATAGGTAGGTAGATAGATAGATAGATAGATAGATAGATAGATAGATAGATAGATAGATAGATAGATAGATGAGAGAGAGAGAGCTGCTGACAAGTCAACTCCAGCTCATGGCAACCATGTGCACAACATTGCTGCCAGCCCACCCGCCCAACGGTTGGCATGTTTGAGTCCACACAGCACGGGGTCAGTAGGTCTGTGCTGAGTCACTGAAGGAAGATGCAAGGTATTTATGGCCATTCGACTGGTGGTTCTGATTTGGCCAAGTAAGAATGACACCTTGAAAGTCACAATACCAGTGCCAAGGCACCCCGCATTTCTTATTGTGAGATACGCTCAGTCAGACGCCTGCCTTTCTAGCCTCTTTACTGGATTCAGTCCTTAATGATGCTCTGGCCCACGGCTGTGAACAGCCTTTTCCAGTTTCCTCACCTCTCACACCAAAACAGAGAAGACTTTTTTTCCTCCTCTACATTCCTAGGGCCCTTGGTGTGGGGGGGGGGCAGGGGGGGAGGAGGGGGGAGAACTCTTCACACTCTTGTGGACAGTCTTAGTTCAGTCCGTCGGTGTACTCTAGAGCCTTCTTCCTCTCCCCTCCTCCGACGGCAGGCTTTATGCTACTGGGCTATACTGCTGTGCTTCCTTTCTGTGCCCCAGCCTTGACGATGAATGAATTTCTCATCTGCACAGCCTGTGTCTTCGTCATTCACGCCTCCCGAGTGCCTGGTGCCTAGTGGCACTCAGTCAACATTTCCTAACAAATTAGGTATTGCAGACTTCATTTCTCAGCTTTGGTAATCTGAGGTTGACTCAAGGTTTCTACGTGGGAACGTCAAAGGGTTAGAATCTGAGCTTCGACCCCCTACACCCCAAAGCCTCTTTTCTTTTTGAGAAACCGTCCTCCCTTCTTGATATTCGTTTAGATTGCTTGTGGTTCATTGCTCAGCTGCTAACCGCAAGGTTTGAGGTTCAAACCCACCCCGCGGCACCCAGGGAGAAAAGCTCTGGTGAATCCGCTCCCATAGTTTATATCCTAGGAAACCCTGTGAGATAATTCGATGCCATCATTAGCATGAATCCAAGTCAATGAAGAGACCTGTAGCAACATCCTGTGCTGTGCAGCTGTGCTTTTTGCAACGCAGTGGGGCCTGAGGCCACGAGGGTGTCTGGGAAAGAGGTGGAAGGGGAAGAAGGAGAGAACCTTTTGCTATGGGGCTAATGCAGAGACCTGGAACACTTGGTCACCGGGCCATTGTCACAGTGGGACCTTCTGAATGAGGTTTTCACCGCAACAATGTAAACGAGGAGAGTTTGTAACTCGAACATCATCGCTCTTCCAGCTGTGTATCTAAGTTCGACTCCTTGGAAGCAGTGGTTGGACTAGGAAAGATTTACAACCAGCCTTTGAACTTTATCCTTCTGAAATAAACTCTTCTCAGACCTCACGTGCTGGGTCTTCTCCCTCCCCCAGGGGCCCCATAAGTTTTATCGGGATGTTATTCATATGCCATACGATAGAGGTTTCAGTGTATACATACATTCTCAGAATTTTGTGAGCAGCACATTCAGAACATTCCCCCCGCTCCGTCCTCGTCCCAAATCATGCCCCTTAGTAGTTACTCTTTCCTCAACATCTTCCCAACCCCCCTGCCCCCCCCCCGCCAACCCCTCTACCCCCAAATTCCCTGGCAATAACCAATCTACTTTCTATTGTCCCTACATATTTGCTTCTTCTGGAGATTTCATAGAAGTAACACCACATTCTCGCCCTCCCCGCTACACCTCCCCCAACACACTCACCCACCCCAGTGACTGATTTTTTTCACTTAAATCACATTGTAGCATCTGCCAGCCCTACTTTCCTGCCCCTACCCCCTTTGGGCCTCATTTTTCTGTGTGTGTGTGTGTGTGTGTGTTCACATTTATTCATCAGTTGCCAGACATTCGAACGTTGCGTGCTTTTTAGCTGTTGACATTTGTGTACACGTCTTTAAGGGGCTATGCGTTTTCCCCTCTTGGGAGCGAGTCTCTGTCTAGGAGAAATGCCGAGTCAATGGCCTTCTATCTTTAAACCTTTTGAGGAGCTGCCAGGAAGATCTGCATTTTACATCCTTATCGGCAGTGTAGGCATTGCATCAGGGTTCCAGTCTCTCCATATCCTCACCTTTTTATTACAGCCCACCTTAGTGATTGTGACTTGGTTTTGACTTGTATTTTCCTAATTGCGAATGATAGCGAATACCTTCTTGTGCTTATTGACCATTTGTGTACCTCCTGTGGAGAGATGTCTTATTTGCCCATTTTAAGACTTGAGTCGTTACATTGTATATGCGCTTTCTTAAATGCGTTCTTGATACATAATAGCTCACATGTGTAATTTACAAGTGCTACCTTCCACACGGGGTGCCCTTGGTCGCACACATGTTTTAAAATATGATGGTATATGGTGTGAGGCAAGGATCCACCTTGATCTCTAGCGTCTGGATTCCTAGCTGCCCTGTTGTTGGAGTGCTATTTTTTGAATAAACTGTTCCTTCTTGGTGTAATTTTCAGGACATCTTTGTTGAAAATCAATTGATGATAAGCATAAAGGTTTTCTTGTAGACTTGGTTCTTTCTACATCTGTCTCTCAAGTCTGTGTGTCTCTCTTTAAGCCAGTTTGTGAATTTCATCGTTGTTTCTTTCCCCCAAATGACCAGCTTTCATTTTTGTTGATCTCTGTTTCACTCATTTCCTCTGCACTCTTTATTATTTTCTTCCTCAACATGTTTTAGGGTAAGTTTGTTCTTGTCCTAGTTTTCTTAGAGTAAACGAGTACAACCAGCCATTCTGAGAGCGAAAGAAAGATAGAGCTTTCTACTCCTGTAAAGAGTAGCAAACCTACAGGAATACTTCTTCCCTGCCGGATGGGGTCGCTGTGAGTCGGCATCAACGTACTACTTTCAGTGAGTTGGACTCATTGAAAGTTAACTCACGTAACTCAGTAGAGTATCTGGTTTTCGCCATCCCTTTAATGCTGAGGACGTTGATAATTACAAATTGGTCATGCTGAAACGGAATCGGCATGGGATACCTTTCTCCTTTGGGAACAGAGTGGCAGGGTAGCCGAGTCCATCCAGTGGGAACCGGCAAACACGTGCCCCGGCACCGCTGCTCCCTGTGGTGGAGTTCATGACATGGTGGATCTGGCTGCCTGGTGTGGGTCCCGGACAAGTAGCTTCAGGTCTATAAACCTTGGTTTCCCCATCTGTAACCAGAAATACAGTTACTGCCTCACTGGCTTACAGGGAGGATCAACTAGCAAGTGCGGTGCTTGTCTTTGAGCTGGTATATGGAAAAGTGCAATCGGGCTTAGCTATTTGATACAAAGATCCTAACCACCTATGTGGGAGGCGTGGCTTTGACTCACAGCCAAGGCACTTCCATGCACAACCCCCCTGTCTGTCAGTACAGGCTTGTGTGTTGCTGTGATGGTGAACAGGTTTCCGCAGAGCTTCTGGACTAAGATGGAATCAGCATGTAAGCCCTATAGATCAGTCACACTGGTAAGAACCACAGAACCATGAGTTGGGGTCAACTTGAAGGCAACCGACAACAAATATGTTGCTGTTTTATGGGCGATGGGCCTGAGCAAACTCCACAAAAGCTTCCATTAATTAGTTCTTTGCTGGGCAGCGTTTGCTGCTAGGTGCTAAGACACATTTTCTATGTGGCTTGGATATAACTTTTGAAGAAGAGGCCTCCCTTTGCACACCTCCCTTATTTGGCCATCCAGCCGTATTGTAATGGTGACAGGAGACCAAAGACCGGGGATGTATTTTCCTACTCAAATTTGACACGGGCTCAAGGTAGGCGTGCCAGAAATTATGAAAATGGCACTCACCAAAAATTCTAATTAACCTTTCGCCATACCTCAGCTCTGCTCTTGGGAGGCATCAAAATGCCCTTCTGTGAACTCAGCCAAAGGAGCCAAGTGCCTATTGGGTCACAAGATCATTAGATCAAATCTTCCTGTTGCCCTCAGGCGGAAGATGAGGCTCTCTGCCTCTGTAAAGATTTATAGCCTTGGAAACTCACAGGGGCAATTTTGCCCTGCCCTGTAAAGTCTGTATGCATTAGAACGGATCGATGGCAGTGCATGGTGGTGTGGTGAGCTCAGCCGAGGAGCTAACATTAATAATCTTGCGATCTGAGGTGGCATGGTTGAAACCTGTTCTCCTATTACAGCTTGAAGGAACTCGGTGCCTTCTTCGGTGCCTCACTGCCATTTATAGGGAATGAAATGCATGTATGCTGTTGTCATATTTTAGCCAAAAATCAGTATTCATTTTAAAAGCAGGAAAAAATAGTATGGGCCCCTCCTCCTTCTGAAAATTCCAGTTAACTCAGTCGGTGCCTCTGAGCCCATTCTAATTCACCGAATCCCTATGTAGAATTTCCAAGACTGTACGTCTTTACAGAAGCAGACAGGCGCATTTTCTCCCTCGGGGAAGCTGGTGGGTTTGAACTGCCAACGTTGGGGTTAGTGACCCAAATCTTAACCCACAGTGCTACTTTAGAAAATTTCGTAGCCCGCCTTAAGATGAAAACATAGCCAACCTCAGTTACTCATCAATGATATTACCTAAGTAGAGAGGCAACGACAAAGTGGGAGATCCTGAACAACATGGATTGACCTAGTAGCTGCAACCATGCGCTCAAACACGAGAAGCAGTGAGGATGGCGCAGACCAGGGGGTGTTAACTTCTTTTGGATAGAGGCCCAAGGACGATCCCCAAACCTTCAAGCAGAGTAGTAATTTAATCAGAAAACAACTTTAAGGACCATCGCTAGAGAAGTGTATTGTCAGTGACTCTACCAATAGTGGCCATTGTAATGGTGATGATGTTGCTGCCAGTTGACATCCAGTCAGCTCTGCTCAGACTCCAGACGACCTTGTGCATCAGAGAACGAAGCCTTGCCTGCTTCTGTGCATCCTCCGCAATTATCCGCATGGGTAGAGCCCCATCGTCTTCGCTCTGGTGTCTGCCTATTCTGTGGAGAGTTTTCAACTTGTGTTTGTTAATTGTTTACCAACAAGGTACCTTGTTTTAGTGCCTGGCCTTCCCTGAGGATGTTGTCCAGAGAAAGCAGGGGGGAGTCGGGAGTAGTCCATCCCCAGAGCATTTTGACTGTTCTTCCTGCACCAGGTTTGCCAGTCTCCTGTACCTTCGGTGTGCTCTCACCACCACCACCACCACAGCTCAGTGTGTCCGTTCTTCTTTGAACCTCCCTTTTTATTTTCCAGGAGCCCTGGTGGCATAGTGGTTAAGCCTTGGGCTGCTAACTAAAAGGGTAGTTGTTCGAAACCATCCACTCGGAGGGAGGAAGATGAGGCTTTATACTCGAACGAGTGACAGCCGCAGAAACCCAGTTCTGTAGTCTCTGTGAGTGAGAAATGGCTCCAGGGCAGTGAGTTTCTGATTGTATCGAATACACCTGTAAATTTTGATGGACTGTTAATTATTCTGTAATCGGACCTAAGGCGTGGAACAAAGTGGACTTTCTGAATTCTACAAACACATGTCGGAACATACTTCTCTTTGAATGAAACTGAAACTAAAATTGGTCTTTCATGGAAAGTAGATAATACTTTGTTTCACAAAATTTTGAGCCTTTTTAGTGTGTGTTCATTGTTACAAAGCTAGGCATTTCTAAGGATGCGGGCAGAAAAGCTTTTGATCTGCATCTTTGGGCAGATGAGAGCACTTTACCTGTTCTCATCACAAGTACCCATCCTCCAGCCTTCAGCAACACTGAGTACCAGGAAATGTTAAAATTCTCACTATTCCAAGGGAATTCTTGTTTCGATTTCTACTTACCATATATATTCAAGTATAAGCTGACCTGAATATCAGCCAAGGTTCCTAATTTTACCACAAAAACAGAATTAAAAATGTGCTGGAAAACTCGGCTTATAATGGGTATATACGGTATTTAATTGATCCAAGTCCACCTTAACTAGAGTTGCGAAGATTTTCATGTTTATAGGACATGGGTATTTCTATTTCTACGAACTATCTTTTATGCGCCCTGGCTCCATCCACTGGCTTGTGCGTTTCTTATTGATTTGTCAGCACTCTGGCCTTTTAAGGGAATTCAACTCTGTTGTATGTATTACAACTCCCCTCCACTTGTCGTTTGTCTCTGGGTTAGTTTTAATAAGTATTTCTAAATATCATTTCATGCTCATATTTTTGTTAAAAAAAGAAAAGTAATGATTGGGACCAATTTCTAGTTCAGTGAAAAGTTTTGGTGGAATTTCTTAGCTGTATATTTAGCTGTTTAATTCTCTATGCTAAGTGCTTGTAGTCTTTTGTACAGTTTTGTTTTTCTTAAGTTCACAGATTGTGAACCTTTACTTGTGACATTACAATTCTTTTTTTTTGACATTATAATTCTCAATAGAATTTTTTTCTGGCTGTACTATGAATGTAATTTTAACAGCCAATGCTCCACCATTTATTAGTTCTCCTAAAGTTGAGCATCTGGTCTCTTTCTAGATTGGCTTACATGTTGGACTGCTAACTGCAAGATCAGCAGTTCAAAACCACCAGCCGCTCCTAAGGAGAAAGAGTTACAGCGGTATAGTGCTTACGCTTTGGGCTGTGATGGGCAAGGTCAGGCGTTTGCAAGCATCTCTTTGAGTCAGCATCGACTCGATGACAGTGACATTGAGCTTGGGCTTGATAGAGTCTCCAGGAGTCCGACTGACACCCCCCCCTCCCCGGGCAGAGAGTTGGAGCTTGATAGGTCCTCTAATATCAGAACTGACTCAATGCCAGTGGGTGAGCGTGGCAGAGTGTTCCGCTGAGATCTGGCAGCGTTTTCTGAGTGTGGTTCTTCCTGTACTTGCCATGTGTCTGTCTTTCAAGTGTATGTCTTAGGGGTTTTTTAACAACGTAGGTCAGTCACTGTGACTACATTTTGTTTCTTTGTGGGCATTGCTTCTTGGTTCTGAAGTCGGTTTCCCATGGGGTAAATATTCCCCGTGAAGCAAATGAAACCGCAGGCTCATTGCTACTGAGTCGAGTCTGACTCACAGCGACTCATGGTGACCCTACAGGACAGGGCACAACTGTCCTTTTGGTTTTCAGAAGCTATAACTCTTTCTGGGAAGCAGACCGTTGCTTCGTTCTCTGTGGAGAGTGGCTGGTGGGCTTGAACCGCCAGTCTTGGGGTTAGCGGCCCAGTGGCAATTCCTGATGCCACTGGGGCTCCTGTGTGAAATGCAGGTACCTTAAAAGCACCAGAGAACACCAGAAACAGAGTATGGAGCGCCCACGCCAAGATGCTGATTGGCTAAAACCGCGATTTTAATAAACATACCATTCCGACTGTAGTCATTGTCCCGGGGTTGTACATGTAGGAATGGTTGGATTGGTGTTCTGCTGTGTATGTTGTCAGTGTTAACAAAAGTCAGTTTACAATTTTCCCCAATAACATCCCAGTTTGGGGCCCAGTGGCCGACAGCCCTCACATTATACATTTGTGTTTTAATGCTGCCGACTGCGATGCCATCGGATCGATTCCAACTCGCAGCAGTCCTGTGCGCAATACAACCAAACGCTGCCCTGTCCTGCACGGTCCTCGCCATTGTTCTTAGGTCTGGGCCCATTGTTGCAGCCACCGTGTCAGCACATCGTTGAGCGCCTGCCTCTTTTTCTCTGCCCCTTGACTTTACCAAGCGCAATGTCCCTCTCGGGGACTGGTCTTTCCTGATACCGTGCCCGAAGTAGGTGCGTCTGAAGTATGAAGTCTGGCCGTCCTTGCCTCTAAGGAGCACTCTGGCTGCACTTCTTCCAAGACAGTTTTGTTTGCTCTTTTGGCAGCCCATGGTATTTTCCATACTCTTTGTGAGCAACACAATGTAAAAGCATCGACTTCCGCAGCCTGCCTTTCCCTGTGCCCGTCGTTCACACGCCTATGAGGCCTCTGAGATGCCATGGCTTGGGTCAGGCGTGCCTTAGTTTTCAAATAACCTCCTTGCTTCTGTGTTACTGTCCCTCTTAACCATCCCAGCAGTACCACTCCACTGCAGGCCACTGCCGGGTCCCCCGCTTTCTCTCGTCTGTGTCTTGTTCTTTGTGCTTTACAACACCCAGCTCTTAAAAACAAGCAAACGAACCAGAGGCGGCTGTGGTTGAGTGGACTCCACCTGGAGTGACCACAGAGTGACAGAGGAGAGGAGCGCCATCGGACTTTCTTAGCTGATCGCTGGGTCTGCCTCTCCCAGCACTGTTGAGTGGAGTCGAACTGCCAACCTTCAAGTTAGTAGCCAAGGTCAACTCTCATAAGAAGAATATCAAATCAGATCATTGCTCAACAGGTAGGACCATCCATCCTTGCCTGGGCATATAAATGAGACCTCTTACCTGATCCTGGCCTGCCTTGCTCCTCCTTCATTTCATTCATGCCCAGCCCCTTACAAGACTCCTGCTGCTTTTACTTCAGACAGTCCGAGCCGACACCTCCACACTGCTTTCCAGGTGCGGTGCTCCCTCTACGGATCTTCAAACTGCTTGCTCCTTCGATTCATTGAGTCTCTGTGCTCAAACGGGTAGACTGCCTTGGCCACCCCACCCCTAATAGTCCCCGGGAGTCCCTCCGAGACCAGTGGCCGTCAGATGGATCTGACTCAAGGAGGGCCCGTCTGTGTCAGTGTGGAACTGCCTGCGCCCCAGAGGGTTTTTCAGGGGCCGTGACTCACCAGGCCTTTCTTCCTAGGCACTTTGGGGTAGAATCAGCTGCTTGCAGTTCACTTGAGTAGCGAAGCGCTTAACCTCGGTACCACCAGGGACCACTGTCCCTCACCTGATTGCTTTATTTTTTCTTCCTATTCTGTATCCCCAACTCCTTCCTCTCCCCAAATGATTTTTTCCCCCCTTTGTCTTAGCTACCACTCTGTCTGCAGGGGCCAGATCAAAGCCAGTTGTTGAATGAATGATATGAATGATCCAAAATGCACTGCTTTGCAGAGTTACCATTTATGCATAGAAAATGAGGTCATAGTGTCTTAGCTATTTGCCTCGTGAGGATTTCCTATTGTTCTTTTCCTTGAAGTATACACTCCTCACTCATTGAAACGACTCATAGCGACCCTGTAGGACAGGGTAGAACTGCCCCTGTGCATTTCCGAAACTGGTTATTGTGGGGAGTAGAAAGCCCTGCCATTCTCCCTGTGAGTGGCTGGTGGTTTCAAACTGCTGACCTGTTGGGTCACAGCCTAGTGAGTAACCACTACACCACCAGGACTCCCTTACTCGTTTAGCACCTGCCTCAAACTAATGGACCTGACAATTGAGACTTCAAAAAAGTCTTCACGTTTTGAATTTAATCTGCTAAGTTTTCTGTCGCTTGTTCTCCATCTGTCTGTATTCTTTTCAAATTTTTGTAATCTACTTTTTGTCCTCGGGAATGAAGTCCCCTTTCAAACACTGCTAAAAGAATATTCTTGAACAAGAACACACTGTAAGACAAACAAAGACTGTAAGACAGAAGTTTAGAAACAGCACGATGGACTCAATCACTTGCCAGCTCGTTGAGTCCCTGGCAAGATACAGTGTCCCGTGTGATCAAGGTGTCATTGGTTTATGTATGGTTAATTTCAGGAGCCATAATTCCCAGTGAGGGAAGCAAGATCATTCTTTGGGATGGATTTTTTTCCCCTTTAACTTTGAGTAAGCAGACAGGTGCCTTTTTAAAGGTTGTGGCTTTTTGATTGCCAGCCTTGCTGGGCTCTGTCAAATTGGTTTTGCCTCATACAGGCAGAATTTAGTCCATCTGCCCCAAGGGTTTGCCTGGGCTGCGGCCAGCCAGTTGTCTGTCTGTCTGTCTATCTATCTATCTAGGGTGGGGAACGGGGGGAGCAGATAACCAGATCTTTCTCCCTCAGATCTCGGGATGAGTTTTAATCAGTGGTGGGATTCAGCCGGTTTGCACTAGTTCAGCAGAACCTATGAGTTTGGTGAGCCGGTTCTTAAAATGGCACATGTAATCAGGGCTCTCTCTTAAGTGGTTGGCTGGACAAATATTATTTAATATTTCCTCTTTAAGATTTTAAAACCCGTAACAATTTAGTTTTCTACACCTCTTGTTCTTTGTCAGCTGTGAAATCTTAAACTGTCTTTTGGCATAACGTGTTTTGACACTTACAGCAGTCGTTAGGGCAGCAGACCGGGTAAATTATTTCAATCCCCCTCCCCCTGGTTTAAGCCACCAATCATGGGATCAGGCTCTAAGGGCCTAACCAGAACACCATTAGGGCTCCTTTGATGGCCTCTGGTCTGTGACGTAACAAGGCTGTAAAGCGTAAATGTGAGCCCTGGGAGTGCAGTTAATGCCTTACACATTGGGCTGCCAACTGCAAGGTCAGCAGTTCAAACCATCCATGGGAGAGAGACAGGGTTTCTCTTCCAGTCCAGGACTAGCAGGGGCAGTTCTCCCCCATCCTATGGGACCACTGTGACTCCGAATAGCAGTTGAAATCCTAGTAAATCAGAGAAGGGGGTCTGGAGGCACTGTGGGGTAAACTAAATGTTGGTGTGTTCACCTCGAGGTCAGGCATTCGTACCCACCAGCTGCTCCGCGGGAGGGAGAGGAGGTTTTGTGCTCTTGTAAAGATGTACGCAGATAGGAAGCCCAGGCTTGACGAGCCTGTGGGGACAGCAAGTAGAACAAGGGGTTCTGTGGGAGAGCGGTGCAGGGATGGTGGTGGGGTACAGGGAGAGGATGTCAAGGAGTCCATGTAGAAAAGAATGTTTAGAAGTTGATTGATAGCAATAGTACAATTCTACTTGACATGATTGAAATATGGAATGATCTGATATATGTATTAAATACCAACTTAATAACAGCAGCAACAGACCATAAAGGGGGGGGGGGGTTGCTCAGAAACCGTATCTGAGGTACCTGTGATTCGGAGTGACTCTATAACAGTGGGTTTATTATTTTTGGTACATCAGATGCTGCTTAATGCACCCTGTGAACTCAGGTGTAAGCCACCATGTTCATGTTCTCTACCATGCTCCCTACCTGGCTCCCCGGGCATTCGCTACTTGCTCGTCACTCAGTCTGTGCCGGTCTTTTACATTTAATTGTCAATCTTTTACATTCAGTGGTGACATATGGTTCCCAGGAGCCAGGGTGGCACAGTGGGCTAACTGCACATTTGGCTGTTCACCACAAGGTCCAGTGTTCAAATCCAGTAGCCATTCCTTGAGAGAAAGATGAGGCTGCCTGCTCCCGTATCACACAGTCCCTTAAACTCTAGGGAATGATTCTACTCTTTTTGTTTTGTTTATGCACCCATTTTGTCTTCAGCAATCGTGCTGGGAGGGTGAGCACCACAGAGTGCCAGGTTGTTAGAACAAAGTGTTCCTGTAATGAGGGAGGGTATGAGCAGAGACTCGAAGTCCATGTACTACTTCAGCGTATTGCCGCATAGATATATGTACATGGGCCAATACCTCTATTCTTATGGATTAATGTATTTACATATGTACACACCTAGGCTTATACCTCTATCCATAGCTTTGCTTCCTAGAGCTTCCCTCTGTTTCCTTTTACCTTTTCCTGCCCCACCATCACATTCCCCTTCTTGTACTTCTCTCAGCTAGATTGCTGTTTCTTGCTCCAGCAGCCCCAGGACCTCTACATCCTCCTTGTTGTTGATTTTAATTCCCTAATTGTTCCCCTGTCTATGGCATTGTTTGCTGACTGCACCCTTTCCTCCCACCACTTTCTCCTCCCAAGTCCCTCTGGGACTGTCGGTCCCATTGCTTTCTCCTCGAGCTTGCTTCCCTGCCTGTCTTACATAAGTAGGCAGACCAACAATGACATAGACCAAACAAAAAGAAAACAAAAGATTGAAAAAAGAGAAGGAAAAAACATACATAACCACCATTTGGCATTTTTTAGGGGTGCACAGTACCCGATTGTATCTGTGAGCCTGAGTTTATGCAGCCATTCATTCTTCCACAGACGAGCATCCTTGTTGTTAGCATCTGGTTGGACATTTTCACAAACGTGTACACACACCTGTTTGCGCTTTGTTCTCTGTCTTTAGGTTATGTACCGAGTCGTGTTTGCTGGGTCATATGGTATTTCTATTTGCATTCGGTTTAAGAAAGCATCATAGGGGTTTCTATGGTGGCTGTATAATTCTGCAACCCCACCAGCAGAGGGTGAGGGTTCTAATCTCACCACATCCCTTCCAGCATTTGTTACTTTCTGGGCTTTTGTTTTGCTTTGTTTTTAATGTTGCCATCCGTGCTGGTGTGAACTGATGTGCTTTGAGGCCCAGTTGGGCAATGCCTTCTTAATCCAGTACTGCTGTAACAGGAATACCACAAAAGGGGTATTGTTAACAGAAACCTACTTCCTCATAGTCAAACCAACCAACCAAAAAACCAAACACATTGCTGCTGACGCTTACTGCACTATAGGACAGTGTAGAATTGCTCAGTGGATTCCCAAGGCTGGCACTCTTTCTGGAAGCGCACGGCCCCACTTGTCTCCCATGGAATGTCGGTGGCCGCAGAGGGTGACTAACCACTGCACAGCCGGGCCTCCTCTGCACAGAGGTCGGGTCTAGAAGGCCAAATTCAAAGTGCTGGCTCTAGAGGAAGTATCCCTGGTGGCATAGGGGGCTGCTCACTGGGCCACTGAGCACAAGACGAGCAGTTCTAAACCAGCAGTGGAGTTACTTCTCTTCTTGTGAAACATAAGAAACCCACAGGGACAGTTCTGCCTCTGTCCTATAAGGCCCTTGAGCGAAAGTCACTGGATCGCGGTGATGTTGAGGCTCTAGGGCAGAGTTGGGGACTGTCAGATTTGCAGACTGTAGCTCACTGCCATCAAATCCGTTCTGACTCATAGTGATCCTACAGGACAGAGACCTGCTGTCCCTGTGGGTTTCTGAGACTGTCACTCTTTTTGGATGTAGAAAGCCGTCCCCTCTTCCCCCTCAGAGCAGCTGGTGGTTTTGAACTGCTGATCTTGCAGCGAGCAGCCCAATGCGTTACACTATGCTGCCAGCAGGGCTGCTTCGTGGGATGTATAAGGCCTGCCAGATCATCAATACCAACTACCATCATGTGCCTGCCCGCCAGTAGCACGTCCAGTCATCAAATTAAAACAAACAGAACACCCAGAAGACCAAGCTTACCGCCATCGAGTCCATAGTGACCCCCAGCAAGCCACCAGGACAGACTAGAACTGGCCCCTGTGGGACCGAGACTGTTAACTTTTTAGGAGAGTAGAAAACCTGGTCTTTCTCCCGAGGAGAAGCTGGTGGTTTCGAACTGCTGGCTTTTGCAGTTCGCAGTTCAGTGCATCACCGCGACACCACCAGGTCTCCTGTGCCATGGCATCAAAGGTGAGTGAGTTCAATGTGTGAGCAGTGATGTTAGGAACATGCGCATGGCCCCTGGCAGAAAACAGGTTCCCACTCCTGCGTTGGCTGGAGGGGAAGGCCTTGTCCCTTTTTCTTCCCCCACCTCCGCCTCCTGCTTGTTTCTTTACTCTCCCAGGTGGCCTAGTGCTTATGAGGTGGGGCTGCCTGCCATGAGGTCAGCAGTTTGAAGCCACCAGCTGCTCCTTGAAGAAAGATGGGGCTTTCTCCTCCTGTGAAGAATTCCAGTCTCGGGAATCCATAGGGGCAGCTCCGCCTCGCCCTATCAGGTCTCTCTCTGTGAGTAGACTTGACTGTGAGCCTCTGTATATCCCCAGAGAGACTGTCTTAAGACACAGACCCTACGCAAGGATGCTCTCTGGAACATGGCAAAGACAACCTTCCCAAATGGGACTGTCACCACACGTGTAGATTGTCCTGTAGGGTTCCCATGGGAACCAGTTTGAGGGCAGTGAACTTTTGGCTGTTGTTTCGTTTTGCTTTGTGTTTAACTTGTCTCTTTATATTCTGCGAAGGTCCTTGAGGCCTGGCTCTGAAGGTTTTTGTTCTGCCCCTGGGGAACCTCGGTCCTGGTTCTTGGTGGGCTGTGATCCCACCCTCTAGCCGCTCCTCGGGAGAAAGACGAGGCTTTCTGTTCCCGTAAAGAGTCACAGTCTCGGGATCCCACAAGGGCAGTTCTAGCCTGTCCTACAGGGTCGTCAGGAGTTGGATCTCCCCCACTTCCCCCCCCCCCCCGGCCCCGTGGCAGGGAGTTTGAGGTTTGGACCCACATCTCCTTGGGAAACACGTGTGGCGTCCATCTCCTCCGCTCTCTTGCTTGTCTGAACTGACAAACGCAACCTCTAGAGCAGCGGTCGAGTGCCCTCTCACAGGGGTCGCCCGATTCCTAACAGTAGCAGAATGACAGGGATGAAGTAGCAACGAAAATAGTGTTATGGCTGGGGGTGGGGTGGGGGGGTCCCCCCAGCATGAGGAGCTGTGTGAGGAATGTTGAGGAGCACTGTCCTAGAAAGAGACCGCTGAGGTTCCTGTCTGCAAGGAGCTTCCTGAAGCCAGCCGTGCAGACGTTGTTGATGATCCCGAATCCCGGCTTTCCCTACTGCACTCCACTCTGCCAGCAAATTCATTCCCGGCTCCAAATGCACAATCCCAAGAAAACGACAGCCTAGTTCCTGTGTCAGCATTATATACAGTACCTTCTGTATGGAAGGTATTTATAGACGCAGTATTTTCTATATACGTGCATTGGATTATATTATTTTTATACAGACCTTTCTATATGCAAGGTATTCTCTATATAGTACATTCCATATATGTGTGTCATATTATTTATCTAGATAGTATTTTCTATATGCAAGGTATTTTTCTAAGCATGGTGCGTCCATTCGTGATCCTCAGGGCACCTTCCATGAGCTAAGACTCGTTTGTCTTAGCTGGGCCAGTCAACAGAAGATATTAGACACCCTTCTGGCCAGGGAGCTGGATTTTAAAAGCATTCGTTTCCCAAGTGACACAGTGGTTCAGGTACTGGGCTGAGCAGAAGTGGCCTCAGTAGGGCCCCCTGGTGGCTCCTGTAAAGACTCCCTGGGGGGGTGGGGAGTCCTGCTGTCAGGTGCTTGGCCCGGCAGCTGAAATGGACTTTCCACATCTTAACCTCTGAAGTCAACATGCTAACAACAATCACATCTTCCAGTCCCTGGGACTGATCTGAGCGCTTGTCTTCCCACCCCTTCCTCAAACCCATTTCTCCCGGGAGGCCTTTCATGCACTGTCCCAGTTTGGCACCTGGCAGTTCTGGCCCCACCCTCTTTTTCTACCTCTCCCCGGAGCTCATTCCAGGTGCCCTTAGCAAATGACTCCCGAGGTATTTAAGTGGCCAAAGCTCAATGACCAATGAGGAAGGTGTGGCCCCGTGTGACAAGAGTTACCCACAGTCCCCGTGACCAGGAAGGAAGGTTGCTTAAGCAAAGCTGTTGTTTCTATTAGCCCGTTGTATCCAGATTTCAAGACTCCAAAGGTAGGGGAAACCTTATTTGTTTCTTTCGGGTGTGTGGAAGAGAAGGTCCTGTTTGGGTTTAGGATGTTTGGGTCAGGTTGAATAAACAAATGATACGTTTCATTTGCTTTTTAATCGGACACCCCCACCCCAAATAAGTTAGGTGTGTAAGAATTTCAAATGCTGCATAGTTTGTCTTTTGAACATATTTAAATTACTGTGTGAGTATTTTGGGGGTGGAGGCCGGTGGGAATTGAGTTTGTCTCGCAGCTGTCCGCCATGCATACGCTGGAAAAAGCGGGGCCTCCCTCCCCTGAAATCAGCGCATTTTGGGGCGTCGCTTGCTATGCCTTCCGCTGTGGCACAGGAAGCAGGGTTTTATCACGAATGTCTAGATTTGCCCTCCAAAGCCCTTCCAGAGCCAGCCCGCAGAGAGGGCTTGTGACTTTCTTAGAGAAGGACCAACAATGAGGCCGCTACTCTGGGATTATCAGACATGTTGTGGAATGATAGAAAATCATTCTTGGGGGGGGGGCATTATACTTGCTGTTGGTGGACCATCGAATCCACTGGGACTCGCAGCGAACCGGGGCTAGAGTCATAAAACCCCTTCCAGGCTGTTCCAGGCCAGAATCTTGCCAGTCACTGGGCCTTTCCCCGGTGCAGCCACTGGGGAAGTTTGATCAGCCCCACTTTGGGGTTAGCAGCCAAGTGCTTAGCCATCCCCCTGTGTGACGTTTGTTGTAGTACTAACTCGGAGAAACCAGAGAAATGAAATCTAGACTCCCACCACGGATTTTGCCCAGAGATGGCTTTTATAGTATACATTACATGGTACGTTTTTTTTTTTCCAGAGCATGGAAAAGGGGAGATGGTACTGTTTTACTTCCTTTTAAATGAATTTTTAAAAATTTGAGTTTAATTCAGAGATTAGGTTTTCAAAGACACACCATAAAGTATTCAGTGCCCAACGTTTTTCATGTATCTCAAATTTCCCTATTATTTTTCAAACGGATGTAAGACACTGGCACTCAGAAATGTTCTCCTTTCATTAGATTTGGTGTGGCCTTTTGTGGGGAGTCCTTTCATGAGAGCTTCGCCAGACAACTCTACCTCTGGTTGGCTCTTTCTTGGGGTGGGGGCGTTCAGGATTCTTGCTCAGTGTCTCCTGCAGCACACGGCAGTGCTGGTTCTTCATTCCCAGTCTCGGTTCAAAGGTTTCCCCGAACTCTACAGATCAGAGGTCAGGCTCAAATTGCTGCAATTTGCTGTCGTTGTGTTCTGCAGATGGGCCAGGCTCTCACAGCGATGGTGATTGCTTTTTTTCCACTTCTGCACACAGGCAGTTAACAGTGTAATTTGTACAAGTCCGCCCTTGGCACCATGTTTAATGAGTAACTAGCTGGAGCCTTAGGTTTCACCGGTACAAGGTGCATGTTATAAAAAGGGTCAAATATCGGTTGGAAAAGACCGAGCGCCATCTCAGAGCCACCCCTGTGAATCATATGTCAAAGCACCAGTCATCTGAAAACCCTGTTCCCATGGTGTGTGAGCGCTCTCAGGTTTGGGTTCAGTTTCTCTGCTGCTAAGAGGCGGGTCATTTTGTGACCTGTGTGTGAGCTGTTGAAGCCACCCCAGCCTGCCTGGGAAGGAACGTGTGGCAGCCCACTTCCGGAAAGGTTCCAGCCTTGGAAAACCCGTGGGCAGTGCTCCTGTTGTCCTCTGGTGCCACTGCTGTTGGCCTGACGGCCCTGGACTCTCTGGGTTGGCCAGAAAGAACTGTCGGCTTACAGATAAGTGATTACAGATAAGGTGAAAATGAAATGGTTTTCTCAGAAACCATCGAAAATGCGTCCGCTTTGGAAGCATCGGAACAGGCAGGGACGTACTTCTGGGCCCAGGGTGGACTCCTGCTGGCCTCGTGAGTGGGCTGTTCCCTGCAGGATCAGCACGTCCAAACCACCAGCCCCTCCTTGGGAGAAAGACAGGGCTTTCTGCTTGGGGGAAGAGTTTCAGGCTCATAAATTCACAGGGGGCAGCTCTACCCTGGCCTATCAGGTCGTTGGAGTCCACAGTGACCCGAGGGCAGTGAGTTTGAGTTTTCTATGCCCCGGGGGTATCTTCACTCACAACAAGGTGAGCTCCTGCCTTTGTTCCTCCAGCCTCAGGAAACTGCCTTGGACAGTTGAGTCTGGGGCTCCCGAAAACAGAGTCATATCCATAGCTTTTTAAACCAGCGTGGACTCTGTACAGTATTGACTCTCAAGTTGAGTACCTCTCTGCCTGTCACATCGTTATAGCGAAAATGTGGCCTTTCTATCGCCCAGGGCTACAGTACAGGAAGAGACCAGTGGGTTCTTTCATGATGCAGCGGGAGGAAGCGTCTGGACACTGGGTTTAGGCCCATGGGTTCAAATCCCTTACAACTCCGTCACTCGAGCCTACAGAACCTTAGCCGGGGGTGGGGAGGTGGGGACACCCCCAAACCCATAGCGACCCTCTGGCGCAGAGTAGGACTGCCTCAGAGGCTCACCTGCGCCCTAGTCCTCATGGGGGAGCCCTGGTGACTCGTGGTTAAAGGACTCCCTTGTGAGCTGAGAGATGGAGGCTCCAGGGTGAGGCGTGGCCATCCGATGCCATAAAGATTTACAGCCACGGAAACCCTAAAGGGCAGTTCTGGCTGCTCATCTTCAGGCCAGTAGCTCGAATCCACCCGTTGCTCTGCAGGAGAGAGAGGAGTTTTCCACTCCTGTAAAGGTGGACCGCCTCAGACATGCACAGGCTCAGGTCTAGCCTATCCGCTGGGGCTAATATGCCTTGGAATGGACTTGATGTCAGTGAGTTTGAATTTTTTACTCCGTCCTATCAACTGCCGACCCCTTTTGCTAGTAGTACTTAATCCCTGTGCCACAGGGGGGGGGGCTCCTTATCAAAGGGCTATCTTGTTGTGTATCATAAACTTTATCCCACAGGGGTTTTTTGGGCGGAATCACACCGCTGTAAGGACTGAATAAGGTAATGTATGTAGAATGGTCAGCCAGTGCCTAATGTATAATAAGCAGTCAGCACCTGCCGCTGATAGGACCGTCCTTCATAGTACGTGACCACGCCAGGCCTTCCCTGGGTACCCTCTCACTTTGAGTTAGCCCTTTGGCCTTGGCTCGTTTCCAGAGGCAAAGTTCGAAAAAGTGATTGAGTAAGGCTTCATGATGCATCATTCTTTTTGAAGGTCATGGTCAAGGGCGTTCAAAAAATCTTCATTTTCAAGTCCAGCACTATTTCCCCCACTGAGCCTTGAAGAGGCCAGTGATTTTTTTCTTTTTTGGCCTAGCCGATTTGTTAAAGCAAAATTAGTTAAAGGATGTGAATCGATATTGTCTGACTCTGAGATTACTTTTCATTCTGCCCATTCATGAAGACCCTTATGAGATGTACCAGAAGAAGAAAAAAATTCCTTTCAGTGGACTAAAAATCTATTCCTAACAAAACAAACTAACAGCAACCAAAACAAGCAAACAAATAAGCAAACAGCTCAGGACCTATGCATGCCCCAGATGCCAGAAATCATAATACTGAGATTTTTTCCATTCAATTTCTTAATTTCATTTCTGTGAAGCAAAGAAGTGACATTTGAAGACCACAACATGGTTTCAGTCATCCATATAATCTAAAAAGTATGTACCGTTATACTCGAGTATAAGCCGACCTGAATATCAGCTGAGGCACCTAATTTTACCACAAAATTGCATTAAAAATGTGCTGAAAAACTCAGCTTCTACGTGAGTATATTCGGTACTTAATAATAAAAAAAGGTCGTCCCACCACTTCACATAATTTTCAGCCCGTGTCCCGTATAACTTGATGGCAGTGGTTCTGTGTGCTTTGCAAGGAGTGGGTGCGGAGCACGGGGTTACATATTGGGCTGTTGTCCACAAGGTCCGAAGTTCAAAGCCACCCGCCACTCCACGAGAAAAAGGTGGAGTCTTCATCTCCTGTAAAGCCCACAGAGCAATTCTCCCTGCCCTTGAGCGTCCCTATCAGTTGGTATCGGTGGCTGGCGGAACAGGATGCCTTTATGTGTAACATCTTCTCCTTAAAACAACTCTCATGTGACGTGTTCATAGCAGCTTCAGTTTACAAGTGAGGCTCAGTGAGGTGAGTGGTATGCACATGGTCACACAGCGCTGGTGACAGGGACCATTAGGACCCTGTCATCTGACCCTTGCTTCAGGGGCCACATGGCAGTTTTAAGCTCCTCTGCCAAGGAGCTTTGGTAGTGTAGTAGTTATGTGTTGGGCTTTGAACTACAAGGTCAGCAGTTTGAAACGAACATCTGATCCTCGGGAGAAAGATGAGGCTTTCTACTCCCATAAATGCTTTGGAAATGGAATTATACACTGTGGGTCACAGCCTAGGCAACCCACAGGGGAGTTCCACTCTGCCCTATAGAGTGGCCCTGCTTTATAATCAACCCAGTAGCAGTGAGTTTGGAGGGGTGTTTTGGTACCAGTACCCAAGGAGCCTTGGTGACGTAGTGCGTTACCTGTTTTGCTGCTAACTTCTAGGCCAGCAGTTTGAATCTACCAGCTGTTCCGTGGGAGAAAGATAAGGCTTTCTACTCCCATGAAGTGTTATAGTCTCAGAAACCCACAGGAACAATTCTACGTTCTCCTGTATGACCTGTCTGAGTTGGAATTACTCGATGGCAGTGGTTTTTATTTTACTTGAGTGGTCACGTCCATGTGTACCATGAAAGGTTTGCACTTGGTTTCAACCGAGATTGGGGTTCAAACTCACCCATTGTTAGCCAAGAGAAGGACCCACCACCTCTTCCTTAAGGACCACAACCAGGAAAACCCCTCGCAGCTCCGTTCTGCTCTGTAGCACAAAGGGTTTTTATGAGCTAGAATCGACCTGGTGACAGTGAGTTTGGTTTGGATGGAGTTTTATTGATTTTTGACCAGCATCCCTGGGTGTGGGCAATTGGCTTATCACAGGCGAAGGTTTGTTTTTTAAAAAAGAATTCCAAATATTCTATTCTGGTGGAAGGGGCAAAGTGATGATTAGCCTAGGTGAGCTGAGAGTAGAACATGACATGGAACTTGAAGTTAAGCTGGTATATCTTTTGAAAAGTCGAGGGTAAGGGGATAGAGCAACTTCATGTGCTTAGTTAGCCGTGTCACCAGAACAGAGGGGAACTGCATGGTTTGAGACCAGGAAAGATTGTATCCTCTCACCATCCCTACTGAATCTTTCTGCCAAACGATAACCTGGGAGACCAGGCTCTACGAAGAAGAACGCGGCATCGGAACTGGAGGAAGGCTCGTCGACAGCAACCTCCCGCGACCTGTGCGACTCATTTGCTCGCTGAACGTGAAGAGGGCCGTGAACCCCTTACTGACGAAGTTCAAAGTCTGCAGCCTTCAGGATGGCTTATCCTGTAACATAAGGAAAACACAAACCCTCATATCTAGACCAATACACATCGTGATCAGAGAGAAGAGCTCGAAATGGTCAGGATTTCATTTTATTTGGGTCCAAGATTTCATTTTATTTGGGTCCAAGATTTCATTTTATTTGGGTCCACAATCAACGCCCATGGAAGCAGCAGCCAAGAAATAAAAAAAAAAAAAACAGATGGCATCCAGCAAATTTGTGCTTCTTCAGAGTGACGTAGAGCAGAGAGAGCGCTTTGAGAACTAAGGTGCCCCTGCTCCAGTCAGCGTTTTCAGTCGCCTGTCGCATGCCACCGCGGGGCGCCGAGGGGAGCCTTTCTGTAACCCAGGCTGTCAGAGGAAGACACTGCGCGGCAAGGAGAGCGAGGGGGTGCACACAAGCTCGTGGGACAAAATGAATTTAAGACATGATGGCATTTCCCACACATTGTTGGAAGCCTCTGTATGTCCACATCCAGGATGCTCTTTAGAAGCCAGGGTGGTCCGACGCGGCCTCTTGTATGTTGGACAGGTAATTGGTAGGGACAAGTCCCTGAAGAAGGACATGATGCTTAGTGAAGTCCAAGAAATGTTTTTACCTTTCTAGAGAGGGACCATTCACAATTGTGCCTCACCATATGTGCCAGGCGTGGTGATCTATGAAGTTTTCTGTTTTCCACCCGATCCCTGCAAGGTAGGGATGCACTTTATAGATGTGCAGACGGGGGCTCTGGAAAGTTACATACTTCCCCCGGCTCCCTTAGCTAGGAAGTGAGCTCTACCGGATTCCAAGAATCATTCTGCTGCTTAGACCGTGTGCAATGAATTCCAAGACATGCCCTCCTGTAATCGGTACATTGACTTTTGTGGTTTATATATCAAACACGGGGATGTTGATTATTAGGTATTACCCACGATGCAGCACTAAGGAAGCCATCTTTCAGGCTTAAGTGAGGACTATACGTTTTGAATGGTAAATAGTTTTAAAAGCCATTGAGCTATGGTTTATTTGAGGGAGTGGCACTTTTTAGTACACCATTGACAACCAGATTTAAAACTAGGTCCCAGTTGAGCTATCTTAGGGATCCATCGAATTCCCTGCTGCCAGGTATTCAGATGTGAACGTGCCATTCTGTGATGCTGTCCAAATGATGGTGACTGATGTACAACAGCGCGAACTGTGGCCTGGTCCTGTGCCATTTGGGGGTCCGTGGTGTCAAGGGACACGTGGAACGTACCCGGAGCCTCAGGTCCCGGAGGAGGGTTCTCGGGGCTTGGGGAAGAATAATCTTACAGCCTGGCAGATTCTTCCCCAGATGTGAACTATCAGTGTCTTGTGCTGTGGCAGCATTTTAAGGTCTGAAAGACACGATCTGAAATACCTTTAGCGTGAGTATGTCCTCTTTGTTCCACTTTTGGTCGTATGCCGACTTCTCAGATTCTCCTTGGACCCTGAATCTCATTTTCATAGGACTCTCCGGGCAGGGTCGCAGGAGCTTAGGTCGCTGTGTCCATCCATGGTGAAGGCGGGGAGTGTGCTTCATGCTTGTTGAGATGCCTGTGAGCGGGAAGGAGTGTTTGATCCATGACCCAGTGATCCACGAGTGAAGAGTCACACTTGCCCCCAAGCAGAGAGGGCAGGTCATGAGCCAGATGCCCCTGTCACTTCCATAAAGAGCACGGTCTAGTCCTTTTGTCTCTGTGAGCATAAGGCGGCAACAGCCTACCCCTACGTCATGTCCGTTTTGAAGTCAGAGGCACGATCAAGAAAGCTTTTAGAAAAAGGCAGCAAATGAAAGAAAGTGGGCTTTAAAACTTTTTTTTATTGTGGTTCCTTATTTCTTCAACGTCACTTCATGGCTTCTAGGGTGCGCAAGAAACCCAAACCACCTCACTGCCATTGAGTCGATGCCAACTCATAGCGGCGCTCAGGGACAGGTCAGAACTAGGTGGGTTTGTTTCCAGGATTGTAACTCTATAGAAAGCCCTGTCTTTCTCCCTCGGAGTGACTGATTTTGAACTTCTGGTCCCGTGGTTAGCAGTCCTGTGTGTAATCTACTATGCCACAAGGCTTCTTGGGTGCGTGATAGAAAAATGGTTATTTATTTTTTCAGAAAAAAAAAAAGGCCCCGGATTTCTAATACACACAATGTAAGTTATGTTGAAATAGAAAACATTTAAAACATTTTTTAATCCCCTTAGGATTTGCCTCAAGTGGAGCTCCCAACACTGAACTGAGAACTCTCAAGTGAGCTGCCTGAATTTCCCAGCATTCTCGGGCTCTCCATCCTGCAAAGGCTCAGACACGTCAAATTGTTGGGTTTGGGTGAGTACACTTCCTGCAGTCGTCTGCGCCTCCCTCTCTTGAGCCCCTGACAGCCCCTCAAGCAGACACCTGCCTGCTGCTCGAGCAGTGTGTACCCAGAGTATGCGAACATGCTAACATAGTTGGGCACGCAGGGCGTCATTTTGAACCCATTCCATCAGCCCTAATTCCTTTGTTCAGTTTATATCTTAGGGGTCCTCAAGGAGCAAACACCACCGCAGGCCTGGGTGGGTGTTTGGGGTTTCAGAGATTGAGGAGTAATACTTTCTGTATTCTTATCCACCTGTCCCCTCTCCCCACTCTACCTCTCCCCTCCCTCCTTGAAAAAAAAATTCAATTCCTTTCGGTCGGCCTTCTCTTTCATGTGTATTGGGAAACAGGTCCTATGTATTAGCCAGGCCAGGATTCAAGGTGGTATTTTGTTTGCACATTAATGAAGAACTGATAACAGATCCTCAAGTTGTTGCTGTTGATACGTGCCATAGAATCTATTCCAACCCTTAGTGACCCCATGCACAACAGAACCAAAGGCTGCCTGGTCCGGCGCCATCCGCACAGTAGTTCCTGGGCTTGCTCCCAGTGTTGCAGCCACTGTGCCCACCCTCTTGTTGAGAACTGTGTTAGGCTGGGTTGACGAGAGACAAACACAGTGATACTGATATATGTGTACGAAAGAGCTTGATCTCAAGAAGTAGTTACATCGCAAAAGTGTCCCAGCCCAATCCAACTCAAGTTCATAAGTCCAATTCTAGCCCATAAGTCTCTCTTAAGACCCACGGAGCCATAAGCAATGACGCCAAATGCAGCAATATCACCAGCCGGTGGGTGCAAAGTCTGTGGATTCAGTGGCGGTAGATGCATCTCTAGGGCTCTGGAAGGTCTCTTAGTAGCTCATCGGCAGGAAGGTGAAGGCAGAGAGATCGAGGAGAGGTTCACAGGCCCTCCTTATGAGGAGGCCATGCCCATAGGGAGACACCATCAGACTGTGACCTGTTTGATGGGCTAGACTCTGCCTCTCTCTATATATGTTTTTTTTTAACCTCTATATTTTTATTGTATCTTCACGTTGACATGAAATTATGTTACTACCACGACCGCCCCGCGCCCCCCCCCCACCCCGAACATGATGCCCTCCCCAGGGATTGGTCTCTCCATCCTCAGACGTTCTTTCAATTCCGTCTCCTTTCTTGTACTATCGGGATAAAAATACCTTCCAGGTGACTCCTAGTTGCTACCATTCTGTGAATTTCGACATGACTCACAGCCTCTGGACCCCGATGTGATTGTCTACACTCGATTTTATTCTGTGGGTGGCAGCCCCCTATGCTTGTTCTGGCAGGGGGAGGGGAGAGATGCCAGAGCTAGTTAGCCACCAGCCTTTCCCTCATACCCACAGTCCTCAGATAGCTCGACAGTGGGCACAACCGATCCTGTGTGACAGAGCTGAGCTGCTGGTGACACGAATGTGCCCCACAGTCCCTTATTCTCTAGGCTGGGTTCTGGCTTCTCTTATTTGTTTGTTTGTTATGGGTAATTGAATTCAGACACTTGGTGATTGAAAAAAAAAATTGTCATTTTCCCCCTTTTAACAAAAATATACTCATTGAAGGAAATATACAAGTTATAGAAAGATAATGGTGATTGATAATAAAAGATTTTTACTCTTGAGGTTTTAAAAAATGCTACACACACATACACGCCGCAAGGCTAATCAAGTTGAGATTATGACATAAACAGTCCAGCCGTTGGCTGTGCCGTCATTCACTTAGCCATTGTCATGCTCCTGAGCATGCCTGGATCATTGCACTATGTTACAGAAACCTCCCGCGTGAGCCTGTATCATTGCACTATGTTACAGACACCTCCCATGTGAGCCTGTATCATTGCACTGTTACAAACACCTCCCGCGTGAGCCTGTATCATTGCACTATGTTACAGACACCTCCAGAGTGAGCCTGGATCATTGCACTGTTACAAACACCTCCCGCGTGAGCCTGTATCATTGCACTATGTTACAGACACCTCCAGAGTGAGCCTGGATCATTGCACTATGTTACAGACACCTCCCGCGTGAGCCTGTATCATTGCACTGTTTCAGACACCTCCAGAGTGAGCCTGGATCATTGCACTGTTACAGACACCTCCAGAGTGAGCCTGGATCATTGCACTGTTACAAACACCTCCCGCGTGAGCCTGTATCATTGCACTATGTTACAGACACCTCCAGAGTGAGCCTGGATCATTGCACTATGTTACAGACACCTCCCGCGTGAGCCTGTATCGTTGCACTGTTTCAGACACCTCCAGAGTGAGCCTGGATCATTGCACTGTTACAGACACCTCCAGAGTGAGCCTGGATCATTGCACTGTTACAGACACCTCCAGAGTGAGCCTGGATCATTGCACTATGTTACAGACACCTCTCGAGTAAATAGGCTGGTTTGTAGACCTTCCCTTGGGTTTCGCCTTTGTTTCTTAGGGGTGAATGTAGTCATTGGGCTAATGAGAATGCACTGTTGAATGATCCCTGTCAAAATGTACTAATTATACTTAGCTCCCATCCAGCCCCACCCATCACGTATGGCTGTGTTCATTACACTGCATACAAGTGAACGAAAGTACTACCGATTTAAAATGTTAACCATAGGTAGTCTATGTAGTAGCTCAGGAAATAAAAGTTTATCCCACCCAACTCTCCACCCTGCCTGCCCCTAACCAATACTATGCCCCTAAAGCAGAAGCCCATGTCTGATCTGCTCTACGGAATGTGACAGTTCAGCCCAAGGGGAAGCCACACTGGAGCTCTGCGTTCATTCACTTGGTATTCACTCTCACTTCTGTGTGTTCCTGGGCCATGTGTTTCTAAGGGACCAAAGAAGACCTTTCACTGTCTATGAGAAGCTTAATTAAAATCTAGTTGCTGAGTCAAGAGACACAGCAAACTGAACAAAAATCCACAGGCTACTTGACACTGATTTTTTTCTTTTAAGTAAAAGACTCAATGAGAACCATGCCCATAACCAAAGGAAGTCTTAGGGATGGCAAACGGTTGCAGCAGGTGCAACTTGGATTCAGCAGAGGACATGGACCGAGGGATGTCATTGCTGATATCGGATGGGTCTTGGCTGAAAGCAGAAAATGCCAGAAAGATGTTGTATCTCATTGACCATGCCAGGGCATTCAACTGTGTGGATCATAACAAACTATGGACAGCCTTGAGACGAATGGGAATTCCAGAACACTCCGTTGTCCTCATTTTGGAATCTGTACATGGAGTAGGAGGCAGTTGTGCACTTGGAACAAGGGGACACTGCATGGTTTACAGTCCAGAAAGGTGTGCTTCAGGGTTGTATCCTCTCATTGTTCTTACTCAACCTGTACGCTGAACAAATCAACAGAGAAGCTGGACTAGATGAAGAAGAATGTAGCATCGGGATTGGATAAAGGGTTATTAGCGACCTTTCATATGCAGGTGACACAGCCTTGCTTGCTGAAAGTGAGGAGGCCTTGAGCAGTTGCTGATGAAGGTCAAGGATGGCAGCCTGCAGTGTGGATTACAGCTCAGTGTCAAGTAGGGCAGAATCTTCAAACTAGACCTACAGATGACAACATGACAATGGAATCAAAGGTTGAGGTGGTCAAGGACTTTGTCTTGCTTGGATCCACTGCCAATGTTTATGGAAGCAGTAGTCAAGAGCTCAAAAGTGACATTAGGCAAATCTACTGACAAGACCTCTTTACAGTATTGAAAAGCAAGACGGAGGTTACTTTGAGGACGAAGGTGTGCCTAACCCAAGCCAAGATATTTTCCATCACTTCATATGCATATGAAAGTTGGACATTGAATGAAGAAGACCACAGAAAGGCCAGTGCTTTTGAATTGTGGCGCTGGAGAACAGCGTTGGGAGTACCGTGGACTGCCAAAAGGACAGACATCTGTCTCGGAAGAAGTACGGCCAGAGTGCTCCTTGGAGGCAAGGATGGGGAGGTTCCGTCTTAAATACTTGGGACATATTTCCAGGAGCGATCAGTCCCTGGAAAAGGACCTCACGCTTGGTCAAGCAGCAGACAAGGGGGAGGCCCTCCAGGGAGTGGGTCAACACAGTGGGTGGAACAGTGGGCTCAGGCATAGGAGCCATTGTGAGGCGGGCGCAGGACAGTGCCTGCTTGGTTCGGCGGTGCGCAGGGTGACTGCGGGCGACAGAGATAACAGCAACAAGCAGCCTTCATGGTTTGGCAGTGAAATTATGCCAGCTCTTTAGAAGTTCTCCGCCCTTGAAAACGTGGGGAAATGCTCAAGTGGAGCTTCTTTTAAATGAGAGGTTGTTACCAGGTGCCATCTAGTCGGTCTGACTCTAGCGACCCTTTTACAGAAGCGTGCCCACGACCCAGCCTGGGGCCTGCTCACACTTGTTGCTGAAAACCCCCAACCACCCCATGGGAGAAAGAGGAGGCTTTCTGCTCCCATCCAGGGTTACAGTCTTGGGCCCACAGGGGCAGTTCTGCCCTGTCTCCTGGGGTCACTGTACGTTGGCATTGACTCGGTAGCAGTGAGCTTAAATAGGACCAGAAGAATTTCCTTCAGGACGGGTTGTCTCAATTCTATTCCATAATTCACAAGGCACAGAGAAAATAACCCAGTGCTGAGGGGACCCCGAAGCAGGAGAAGGATCAGTGGACTCCCTGGAAAGCGTGCGGAATCTTGATGAAATTGACTCTAGGGTCTGAATCTAAGTTCCCCCTCACCTTGACACCCTTAACCTCCAAATCACGCGCACACACACACACACACACACACACACACACACACACACACACACAGTCGTACTAGTCATGAAATTTTCCTGCCAGGTTTTCAAACTTTGAGGCAGGTTTAAAGAGTAAATACTTACCCATCTTTGATAATAAACATCTGCCTCTACAAGAAATGTTTCTGTTGTGTGCTGCAGCTTCTGCATTCGACCGAGCGTCCTCTGGCAATGGGGCTAAGTTCGCAGCAGGAGTGACTGAGTGCTCTTCCTCCCTGGGGCGGTAGATTGCCCCTTGCCTGTTTGCACAGAGCAGATGCTTCAGAAACACTTGCAGGGTCTCTCTCTGCTCACAGGTTGTCCCACTAAGTAGTCTATTTTGTATTTTTATAAAAATATTTGCATATGTTTTAGAAAACTCCCCAAGAGCCAAAAACCTAAAGCAATTGGAACAGTGGCTCCGGTTGGCTCTGACTTAGTCTTGGACTAATGAGGACACTTTTTAGCTAATATCTCATACAGCGGTGGTGTAATGGTTATGCACTGGGTTGCTGACTATAAGGTCAGCAGTTCAAAACCACCAGCTATCCCGTGGGACAAAGACGAGGCTTTCTATGTCAAGAGTTACAGTCTCAGAAACCAACAGGGACAACTATTGAAAATACAGGACCATACATTACCTTATCCTCTGGGGGGGGGGGTCACTGTGAGTCGGCATTGTCCCAATGGCAGTGAGTTTTGGTTTTACACACAGCTATTAAAACATCTCATTTGCTAGCGTATTAATCCTGTACCTGTCTCCCCCCATCTCTTACCACAAAAGTGCATGAAGATCAAAAGCTGCATAAGATTTTCCAATTAACTAACTGTAATTGCCTCTTAAATTACAACTTCCGACATAGTTAAGAAGAACCACACGTGACTTTTTTTTGCGGGGGGGGGGGGGGGGACTACATCTTATCTGTAGTAATAGATACTGCATCGCTCCCTATAATGTCAATGAGCAATTTGCTGATGTTATCAGATGTTCCTGCACAGATGTTCAAAGATCAGATGCATAGATATTGATAATAAAAACGATAATAAAGTTTTAAAAAAAAGAAAAGAAGAAAGTCACTCAAGTGGTATCAGGGCCAGTTGACCTCTGTCTTTAGAGACTAAGAAAACTGGCATCCCCTGCCCCCGCTTCTCCCTCTTCCTCCTCCTCCTTTTGATAAATATATTTGCTCAGAAGTAAACAGAACAGCTTCATTCATTCCAAATGCCTGAAAACCCTACCTCCCAAAACATTTGTAAATTTAGCATTTAAATCATGCTCGATGGAATCTCTTCCCTGATTTCCCACCATGCATTATTATGTTTTGTTCAAACGATACCCGTGCGTCTGTAATGCACACATATGTATTTCGGTTTAAATGAGGCATTACAACCAGCAGTTAACTAGGTAGTAGCGTCTCCAGCCCTCCACATGACTTGGTCAAGTGGAGAGGCAGTGAGAAAGAGGGAGGCCCTCGAGGACATGGGTTGACCGTGGAACTGTTGTGCGGACGGCGCAGGACCGGCAGTGGTCTTTCTGTCACACATGGAGTCGCTGTGAGTCCGCAGCGATTCCGCGGCCCCTGACCACAACAACACCTATGAATCAGTTATTCATTGAAGCCACCTGGGCTCAGTGGGGTTCCCAGTCCTATGGTGCGCGTGGTGCACCAAAACAGTGTTGGAGAGGAAGAATTACAGCACCGCAGGCATACCTTTATTAGAAAATAACAATCTAAAAGCTATCTAAGAACAAGATCCATAAAAGAAAATCAATACTGTAAACGGGAAACTCGAGAAAGACGCGCAGATAGGGTCGAGATCTGATACACTTAAAAACAGGAAATCGAGAGAGGGAAAATCAAGGAAGCCCACAGGTAGTTTCTTAGTTTCTGGATAAGATCAATAAACTTGGTAAATGGAGCTGGAGTACGGAGAATTTCAGGTGAGAGAAAGTAAAAAAAAAAGTGAAGACCTTCCGGTCGGTGTTCATTCATGGTCATAATTTTGTGGAACTGTCTCATGTTGGGCTGCTAACTGCAAGGACAGCAGTTCAATTGCACCCCCAGAACCCACCAGCTGCTCCTCGGGAGCAAGACGGGGCTGTCCACTCCCCTAGAGTGAGCGTCTCAGAACTAACCTGCCCCGACATCAGCTTGATGGCAGTGCGTTTGGTTTTTATTACCATTATCTTTTCCCAACGGATTTCACCACCCACAACAAAAATGTGCTGTCTGATAAGCAGTGAGTCTCCACTTCGCTCTCTGCCCCACTTCTGGGAAGCACTAAGGACTTTGCTCTGTGTCCGTTTGTCCTGCTGCGTAAGTGGGATCACGTGGCTCTTGTCCTTTTTCAGCTGCCTGCTTGTACTCAGTGTATTGTGCGCTGGCCTCATCCATGCTGTGCCCAGAGTTACTTTTGTTTTGCCCACTTTGCATTGGAGGCAACTGAGGCCCAGGAAACATGCCACCTGTCTGAAGTGCGTGGCTTTAGTGAGAGCTGAACTCAGCCTGGCTGTAGTGCGTGTTAGGCCACCTCTGTCTTGTCTGCCCTCTGAAAATATCTTCCAGTGGAGTATTTGACCTGCCTTCATGCTTACATCCCTATCTCCCTTGAGGCCTAAAATATCTACCTAACTCCCGCGACTGCACTGAAGCGAAGGACACCAGCTGGTTCATATGATTGTTTTATTTATTTTCGCGATTCCAAGTTGTTGTTGTTAGTTGCCATCGAGTTCATGTACCAGGCAGAGCACAGCCCTGCCCGGGCCTGCACCTCCCTCACAAGTGTCCCTGTGTCAGAGCCTGCTATTGAAGCCCCTGTGTAAGTCCATCTCGTGGAGGCCCAGCCTCCTCTTCACAGCCACCCGCATTACCAAACACGTCGCCGCTGGCTGGTCTCTCCTGACGCCCTGTCCTAATCACAGGAGACAACGGCTCGCCATCCTGCACTCTCAGGTGCATTCTGGCCGCCCTTCTTCCACGGCAGGTTTCTTTGTTCTTTTGGAAGCCCACGGTGCTTTGAATATCTTCGTCAGCACCAGCCTTCCCATGGCACCAGTACTGCTGTGGTCTTCCGGACTCACGGTCCCACTGTCACGTGCATCGGAGGCCATGGGAAATAACACTATGACTTGGTCAGGTGCACCGTCCTCCTCAAAGTGACCCCTTGCGTTTCAACCCTTTAAAGAGATCTCATGCAGCAGATCGCTACAACCCAGTGCTTCCTTTGATCTCTTTGCAGCTGTTTCCAGGATCCATTGTGGATCCATGCAAGATGAATTAATTCCTTGACAACTTCGACCTTTTCTCCACGTATCATGATGTTGCCTGTTGGTCCGGTTGTGAGGATTGCTCTTTTCTTTACATTGAGTTGTCATCCGTGCTGAAGGCTAGTCCTTGGTCTTCATCAGCAAGTGCTTCGACCCTCCTCTCTTTCAGCAAGCAAGGCTGCGTCACCTTCACATCACCATAGGCTGTTAGTAAGCCTGTGTCACCTGCACATCGCAGGTTGTGGCAACCCTGATGCCACGTTCTTTCAGATCACAGCAACACAGAAAGCCACCACAGTACCACACTGGCAGACAGGTGGTACTCTTTAAAGGAGGAAGGCAAAAATGAAAATGCAAGAGAAACTAAGAGAACCAAAAGTTTCACATTCACATCTGGCAAATTTGCCATGATCTGAAATGGTTGTGTTTATTATCAAAGGGGGAAAATTACCCCAGAAATGTATCAGAGGTGGCTCAGCCCTGGTGGGGTAGTGAGTTACAGGTGGGGCTTCTCACTGCAAGCAAGGCACCCAGTTCAAAACCATCAGCTGCTCTGAGGGAGAAAGATGAGGCTTTGTACTCCTGGGAAGAGCTTCCGTCTTGGAAACCCACAAGGGCGGTTCTCCCCTGTCCTCCAGGGTCTGTCTGAGTGGCAGGGAGTGAGGTGAGTTCAGATATGCAGACATCCCCTCAGACAAGAGTTGCTTGTGACTCTGTGTGCAGGCAGACTAAAAGGGGGACAAGATCATAAATAGATAAATGGAGAGAATTTCCAAGATAATTTCTTGATAGTTTCGGGTGATGATAAGATATCTTTTGGAGCTTTGTGACTGTCATGTTTCCTATGGAAGCTTTGATTCATCCATTTATGTATTCCTTTATGCAAATGGGCTCTCATTCAAGGATGGGCTCTGGGAATGCTTTAATAAACGATGGGGTCCTGCCATGGGGATGCTCCATTTACAGTAATGAAGTCAGGAAATTCATCGCATTCGCATTTTAAATGTTCTCAAGTCCCTCCTGTTAGACAGGGTAGCGCTGCCCTGGGGGCTTCTGCGGCTGTGCGTCTTTACAGAAAGCCTCGCCTTTCCCCCATGAAGTGGCCGATGGGTTTTGAACTGCTGACCTTTCCGTGAGCAGCCCAGCAAGTAACCCACTATGCCATTAGGGCTTAGCCAGGATGGCAGCGAGGAATTCTTTGGTTTGTTTGAAGTTTCTACTATATTTTAAACCGTGCTGGAGGAAGTGGGCATACTCTAAAAAACACCCAGGTGACTTTATAACAGAACATGCACCTTTACTTCTCTGTAGTTTAGAAACCTCCCTTAGGGAGTCCCCTTTCTAACAGAGTCCTTGTCTCAGGCCAATGACTGAGAAACAAGGGAAGCTGATCAGATGGACCACAGGAGCCCCAAGTGGCCACCCTAGGGTGACCCAAGCTGCTTCTCATACCAGTGAACTAGCTCAGGGCGCCGCTTCCTTGAGGGAAGAGAGACACTCCTGGGTATCAGCCTTAACATTGGCTGAGTTGGTCGGGTTGGAACGAGGGCAACCCCATGAGTGTGGGGTTGAAGAACAGCTCTGGGAGGGCTGGGGGCAGGGTGTCCTAAGGCTGTGACCACAGACCTGTCTTCCACAGTGCCACCACCAACCCTCAGGTCACCACCCAGGGACACCTCGACACGAAAGACCTGTTCATGATGCTACTATTCTATTTCTCAGCATATGCAAAGCAGCAAAAGGGACACACCCCCCCCCGAAATCCCATACTCATGCCATGGAGTGCATTTTGACTCATAGGATCCCTATAGGACAGGGTAGAACTGTTCCCCCCCCCCCCCAGGGGTTTCTGAGACTAATTCCGTATGAGAGCAGAACACTTCATTTTTCACAAAGAGCCCGCTAGAGTCATTGCTGTTGAAAATACTGCTGTGTGTGAAGATAATATTTTCAGCCTGAAAAATAGTCCCCCCCTTCACTGAGCCCAAACAAATCTTGATTTGCACCTGGTTGAACCAATCCCTCCTGCCCCAAGCGGGTTCACTGTAAGTGCCGCCTTGACCTGCTGGTCCACGGCCGACAAGAACACTGCTTGAAGCAGGATCTGGTTTTACCTTTGGCGGCAGGTCGTATTTGGTCGTTGCAACAAAAGTGACTAATGTTAACCAAATAGACACAGAAGGTCACACCTAAAAGCGAGGCTAATGTTTGACCACATCACTGTATGTCAAGACAGGCAATTTGTCACTTTTCTCACAAAGGGGCCTGTGATACGCCTGCACCACTCCTTGACCCACTGCCAGGCGGTAATAATCGAGCACCGATGCAGGTGCGCTCTGATGGTAGTGAGGTGCCATGCCGGTGTCACAGGCCTCCCCTTAGAAACGCCCGAGACAGCGCGAGATGCGGCGGGACATCATTGCTTTCATGTAACAGCATAAAATCTACATTAAGTCGATCTCTGGGAAAGCCCAATTTCTAAGCCTTCTGTTTTGACAGGAATTCAAAGACACTAAAATGAAAATATGCTCATTGCATACATGCAACAAATGTTTTAAAACTTTGTGCTGTGAATTGGTTCACAGAGCAAATTTTCATTTCTCTGGAAACCGCATGTCCCTGGACCCCCGCCCGATTTAGATTGGGTGGGTTGTGTTTGTTGTATAAACAGACAGTAATGCCAAGGAGATTTTAACCTAGCGACAGTCACCCCAAACACCAGACAGGCTTAAATTATGACCCCTAATTTTTTTTTTGCCGGGGAGGGGGGGGGGCTTACCATCATTTTTTATTATGGAAATGCAAATCAAACCCCTAATGAGATACTACTTCACCCCCCCCCAAAATGACAATAATCACCTCCACGAAGTAGTAATTCCTACTCACAGGTACCCGAGGCTAAGTAAAAAGAGTACTGGTACAAAATCAGAGAGCCTTTTATGCACCAAAAGATCAAAAGGTGAAGCTATTGTTTGGCTTCTTCGTCTAGGTTGATACACTTCTCCAGCAGTGTTTTTATTTCCCTAACTCTTCTCCATCTACTTCCATACTCTTTGGTTTATTCTGTGTCAAAATAGCAGCTTGTCATCCTGTGGGACTCGCATTGTGCTCCTCTTGAATGCGCATCCAGTTTGGGGCAGTGGGAAAGAAATCCGAAGGGGCAACAGGAGGGCGGAGGGTGGATGTGGTGTAAGGTTTCCCAACAAGATTCGTTCAGGTCAGCCCTTGCTCCCCTCTGAAAAAGGGCAGGTTCCTGTGAAGAGTTACGTCTTGAAGATCTACAGGGGCATTTCTGCTCTGTCCTACAGGATCTCGGGAGTCGACTTCAACGTAATGGCAGTCAGTTTTGTTCTGGTTTAATCTCAATGAAAGCAGGGTGGCTGGGTGAATGCATGTTGTCAGCCTTTTCACTAGCAACCCGGCACTTGGCCTTCAGCCACAAGACTCCTTGCACGAATACTAAGTGGTTAGGAAAAGAAGGTACCACTTCTGTGATCAGACACATAAAAAACAGAGCCCAGTGCTTGCTCTTTGCACAATCAAGATGCATTATAACCATGCATTTCGTGTGGACAATGTCTTGTCGCTCTTTCTCATGTAAATACCAGTTCCAATTCACAAAAAATTGTGAAGTAAATTCTTTCAGATTCTTTAATTTGTCATTTTTTAAAAGGTATACAAATTACAAGGTGGAAAATTTGTGATTTGAAGCTATGACATGCAGTTCTTTACAAAGCAAACCAAATTCACTGCCATTGGGTCGATGGTGACTCCTAGTGACTCTATACGACAGGGTAGAACTGCCCCGGTGGGTTGGTGGGACTAACTGTTAAGGGAATAGAAAGCCCCGTCTGTCTGCCTTACACAGAGAAGGTCCTGGAAAGTGTACACTGCAGTGACGAACAGCAACAAGAATAGTAGTAATAATTATGATAGACGTATCTGCAGCATTCGCTGTCGTCAGGTCTCAGTGCTTTCCATGGATTGTCTCCTTTAACTCCGTACCATGAGCTATAGTAGCACCCTATCACCATTTTACAGTTGGTGAAACTGGGCCTCAGGGAGATTCGCAGCCCGGGCCATAGGACTTGTTTCCACGAGGTGGGGCCAGGGTATGCAGTCAGTGCCTGGGCGTGTCGCCCCCATTCACACTGCCTGGGCGTAATGTTGTAGTCTCACTCCCGGAGAAGGACAGGGCCTCCGCCCTCCAGTCGATGCCGGGCCCTTAGCGGCCCTGTAGGACTGGGCAGCATCGGTCCGGTGCGTTTCTGAGACTGTAACTTGACGGGAGTAGAAAGTCCTGTCGTCCTCCCAAGGAGCAGCTGGTGGTTTTGAACCGCTGACTTGCTGTTCGCACCCCGTTGAACACGTCACCACTGCGCTCCCAGGGCTTCTTCCCAGGCAAACTCGACGGGGCGGCTCCACTCTGGCCCCGTGTCACTCTGGGTTAGAATGGAACCAGACAGCACCATCAGCACTGCTGCTGTCACCCTGTGGATTACGCATTTGGATGCTGTGACTTGTAGTTCTGAAGCACACCCATGAGATAATTCCACGAATAGACTCGGAAACACGAACGTGTACTGGAAGCAGGCTGTCTCCTCCAAAGGGGGCCGGCCTAGGACGGGAGCTCTTGGCAGTGCGCCCGTGGGATACTGCAGGAAGGAGTGCACTCCACGAGCTTTCCTGTCGGTCGGTGCTCTACTTCCCTTCGAGGGCTTCCACCGTGCCCGCCTCTCAGCTGGGGCTCTCGCCTAGCAGAGCGGGCCATTGCTCCGCCTGCTCAAAAGGGTAAGGAAGCAGCCAAGCATCCTGGGGGAAAGCGCTGCAAGTCTGTCATCCGATGGAAGTGCGTTTGAAATCTCTGCCAGGATCTTGGCAAGTTAGGTCGCTTTTCCGTGACACAAGCCTCTCATCTTTAAAAGGGGGCAACGGTGGCTAACTTTTGTCAAAACCTTGCTCTCAGAGGGGCTGCAGCGAGTTCGTGGGGGCCAATTCTACCACGTTTTAATTCCACTTTCCCACCCACTCTGAAGCCTCCTTGGCGGCTCGGTGTTGTCCTCAGAACCTGGCATGTGGTCTTTACAGCAGTGGATCTCAGCCTTCCTAATGTTGCGACCCTTTCATATAGTTCCTCATGTTGTGGTGACCCCCCACCATACAATTATTTTCGTTACTACTTTATAGCTGTCATTTTGCTACTGTTATGACTCAGGCGACCCCTGTGAAAGGGTCATTTGAACCCCAAGGGGTCTCGACCCACAGATTGAGAACTGCTGCATATAGGAACAAGGTAGAACTGCCCCTGTGGGTTTCTGAGATTGGAACTATTTATGGGAATTGGAACCTCATCTTTTGCCCACGGAGCAGCTGGCAGTTTTCGAACTGCTCACCTTGTGGTTGGGGCAGCCCGTGTGTAACCCAGTGCATCACCAGAGCTGCCCTTGCGGTTCTAAGTAAAGCCCTTCATTTTAGCCCCTCCTCACCTGAGAGGGGCGGTGTGTGTGAACAAAAATCAGTTGGCATGGAGAGTAGATGAATACATATAAAACTAAAGATTTCAGAGGTGTCCATGCACATGGTGAAGTAATTGAGAATGGCAGCTGTCTCTCAACACACCTGGCCTCACCCCTGAGTCGAGATAGGATCGAGGCAGCTGGCCGGTTCTTGCCATTAAAGCCCCTGTGCGGGCAGGGGGGATGCAGACGGACAATTCTTCTCTTCTATGCCGGGGACCCAGGTTCAATTTCTGGCCCACACGTACCCATGTGCAGCGACGCCCGTCTGTAGAGGCGTGGGGGGTATGCATCTTGTAGTCATGCCAACCAGCTGGCAGTGGCGCTTCCCAGACAACAATGGAATTAGGAAGAAATCCACTTCCCCTACGTCAGCGGTTGAAAACTCCACGTCCCAGGTCCCATCCCGGGCCTGGAGCAGGACCAGCTACGGTCTGGACAGTGGCTCCCTGACATACTCCCCGAGGCTGCAAGTTCACAGAGGGCTGCGGTGCCGGGAGATCCTGTGGTGAGAGAATGTTGCGCAGGGCAAGGCCCTGCGTGCTATTGGTCCCCGATCGCTGCTGTTACTTTGCCTTCACCTGTCCGGGACGGCCCGGCACTCTTCTCGTCCTTGTTAGATCCCTCCGAGGTACAGGTCAAAGGAGCAGAGATACCACAGAAAACTAGAAGTCCCTCCTGCTTTTTTATTTCCTAAGCGATTTGTGTTTTGTGAGTTAGGTTGGGGAGGGGTTATATCGCAGACCACCAACTCTACATGCAACAGTTCAGAGTCTTCATCCATCCTGCTCCCCCACCCCATTCTTTCCCACCCCTTGCCTGATTTCTCTTTTCCCTCTGAAGGAACTGGATCCTCCCTCGGCCCATTGTCCACACCTGCCAACCTTCTAGCCCGCTGCCTCAGCCCCCTTTGTCTTGGTTTTCATCCGGATAGCAGTGGGGTCATCGCTCTCCACCGCTGGGCTAAGATCAAGTGTCGTAGGGGCTCACACACTCATTTCACTCAGCATAATGTTCCCTAGGTCCAAGAAGAATATATACGCTAAATTTATAGATTTCTTTTCCCCCGGCATTATTTCATCAGCCTGCTCTGTTAAGCACAATGACTGTTTAAAGGGAAAGCGTAAGGCCAATTCCTGAGAGGTATTTGCGTGCTGCCGGAAGCCCATAGGAAACCGCCCCCCCCGCCCCGCCCCTTTGGGCCGAGGTTTTACCTCCCTTGTAGTATAAAGTCAGTATCGACGGGAACACACAGCAAAATGCTTTTGAGCTCTGTTGAGAGAAATGCCCGAGAAAACGGAGCCCCTTGGCTTTTGGTGTCTGTTTAGCAAACCCTGCAGGCTGTGCTTTGCCATTTTGCCATAACAGAGTGGGTCCCAGCATCAGCCTGGTGGAAGGTTGATGTACCCCTCTCAGGTGAGCCAGATTGGGCCCCGAAGCAAGAAGGCTAAGCCTATAGCCACAGGAGTGAGTCCACCTCGTCAGTGACCCCATCAGACCGAGTCGAACTGCCCCATCGTGTTTCCAACGCTGGGCATCTTGACGGAAGAAGCCCCTTTCTCCTGCAGAGTGGCTGGTGGGCTGTAGCTGCGGGCAGCAAGTGAGCGCTTAACCACTGCACCAGCGGGGCTCCGCAGGCCCGGCCCGCCCCAAAGACCACCCCTTAACACAACCGGATCAGAGTGCCACCACCGTCACTACAGAAGAGATGGAAGTTGTCTGGGATGTCCCCCCGGAATCCACAATCTACACCCAGGGGAACAGCCAACAGGAAATCAAAGGAGGTCTATTGCATCGAGCAAATAAATCCGCCACAGAAGATACCTTCTCTTTAAAATGTTATGAATGTTATGAAGCAGAGATAGCACTGAGGGGTGAGGTGCCTGGAGCCAAGCTTGGTCTTTTCAGTCATCATATAAATATATATGAAAGCTGGACAGGGGCTAAGGAGGGCTGAAGAAGAGTGAATGATGTCTTTGAGTTAGGGGGCCAGCTAAGAGTCTTAAATGTGCCACGGGACCACCAGAAGAGCAAACAAATCCGTCTCAGAAGAAGCATACAGCCAGAATGCTGCAGAGAAGCGGGCCTAGTGCGGCCTCATCGCTAGTGCTTTTGCACATGTTACGGGGAGGGACCAGCCCCTGGAGGAGGACACCCTGCTTGCTCGAATAGAGGCCAGCAAGGAGCCCCTCAGCGAGGTGGATTGGAAGAGTGGGCTTAAACACGCCAGCGACTGAGGATGGCGCAGGGCCGGGGAGGGCGTGCGCTCTGTTGTGCAGAGGGTGGCCGGGAGTCGATGGCACCTAACAACCACAACAGAGCACCAGTACCCTGCTGTCCCCATAGCCTTGCTGTAAAATCCTGTTGAAAATAATGATTTTAGCCGACCAAAATAATTTTATGCGTCTTGAAGGCCAGGCCTTCAGATACCATAAGGTCAGATAGGAAAAAAGTCTCAGCTTCAGAGTCTTCAGCCTATTGTCCGGGCCACCTCCGTGATGAATGAGTCTCCTTTCGCACTTCCAGAATCAGAGGGACAGAGGTGCCCCGGTGCCAGAGGCCTGCCCGCCGCCGGTGGGAGTGTCCTTTCTGTTTGCTCTAGTGGGTGGGCATAGCATGGCCCAGGGAGGTAAGATAAACTCAGGGTAAGACCAGATCTTAAGAAACTTCTTCCAGAAGTTAGTGTTTGACGACTTGTGGAAAAGTCTACACACACACACACACACACCATGTTTTAGAACCATTACCGTCTACTCTCGAGTATAAGCCCACTGAATATCGCCCGAGGCACCTAATTTTACCACAAAAACTCAAAAAATGTGCTGAAAAAACGGCTTATACGTGATTAAATATGGTAGGTTATTCTAATTCCCTCTGTCAAAGCTTACCTATTTACATAAATTAGTTAATTATCAGTGGTTAGTGTGTTGTTGTTGTTTTTATTATGTAGCATGTGCCGGGCCAGGCCAAGCACTTGTATTTACGTCATTTAAGCCCGGAGCCCTGGCTCTCGGGGAGGGGCTGGGAGAAGACCCGTTGGAGTGATGAGGAGACCTAAGCTGGCCTCAGACAGCAGATTTTGTGAAAAGCCGGACCCGGCATGGTTTAAACTCGCAATTTGACCCCAAAGTTGTTGCTCTTCACCACCCGGTCAGTGGCCTTTTTATGTTGGTGCATTCTGGGTTAGGTCATATTTGCGAAGTGACAAACGCATTAGGGTGTCAATAAGGAACATTAAACCAGAAATTCAACTGCAAGCAGACGACCGACTGGCCTGGTGGAGAAACCCTGTGGTGGATTACAGTTCCGGAGCCCGGTGGTGTAGGGATTAAACGTCAACCACAGAGTCGGTGGAGATGGGAGCCACCGTGTCCTGCTAGGAAAGGTGTGGCAATCTGCCCCCGTGACCACAGACAGTTTTGGAAACCTGTTTGGACAACTGTTGTGAGGATGGTGCCAGGACCATTGGTGCCTGCGTACTGTCGAGCAGAGAGGGTCCCTGTGAGTCGGAACTGACCCACTGCCCTGTGGGGTCGTCATGAGTCTCTGTAGGCTAGATGCAAGGGGATTGTTCATGAGTGTGAAAGCCCCCCCCCCCCACCCCTTACATCCTCAAAATGCGGTTTGTCAGACGGTCAGCCAATAGTGCGCATCCAAGGAGTCCACATGGCGTGTTCATCTCCCGTGTGCACACATGCACAGACACACCCAAACGCTGGGAACTGGAGGTCACCCGGCAATCTAAACAGTTTTGAACTCTCTCCCCGTGGTGGTGCCGGGTACGTCCAGGTCTGCTGTTCAAAGCCACCAGCTGCTCCACAGGAGAAAGGCGAGGCTGTCAGCTCCTGCGAAGATTGACAGCACCGGAACCCCTACGCGTGGTTACAATGAATCAGAGTAGGCTCAGCCAGTTCTGAGCCAAGATAACCCAGAAAAGTTTTAACCTAACTTTTCTCCAACGCAACTGAAAATGGGAAAGAAAGAAAAAAACATCCAAAATCCAGCCCGATAGTTCACGCTGATTGCTTTATTTCAAACTTTGGGGGAACAGAGAGTGAAAGATACTGGAATTTTTCCATGAACTCTTCAGAGTGTGTAATCTCTCTGCTTGTTTTATATATTCCAAGCTGTGAATAAATTACTTGTGCCCAATAAATTGTTAACCACAGTGTGTTTAAAGTTTCCAGCCTTCTGCAAAAACGAAAGTGTGGTTCTTCTCTCTCCCCACGCCCCTTTCTTGTTATGTTTTAGTTTGTAGGTGTGGATGGCTGTATTGGGAGGGTCCTGCCGCAGGGAATTTGGCTTCTAACTGGGGTGATGGGACCTTCTGTATCCAATGCAACAAGTCTCTTCAGGCTCTTTCTGGAAGAATTTCTGCCTACTGAAATGGCCAAGGTTTAGGTGAGAACAGGCCAAACCACACCAGTAGACGCCCACTGCTTTACCTAGGATGAATGGAATCTAGGAGATTCTAGCGCACTGGCCTCTACCAGGACTCCTGGGCTTATCAAACGGAGTAGTGCCGAGTAGGCTGGGATGACCTCTTGCCTGATTTCCTGCGAATGTTTGAGTCTTAGAGCTGGTCCAAGGTTCTCTCCTTAAGTTCGGACGGTTTGCATTGCTGTCTGTTCTTGAGTGGTTGGTGCTGTGTGATTTCAATTTACTCCTCACCGCAGCCCTATGAGCAGAATCATTTGGGGCCGGCGATGGGGAAGCGTTATGGGGTCAGTAACTGCAAGGTCAGGAGTTCAAAACCACCAGCTGCTCTGAGGGAGAAAAGATGAGGCTTTCTACTTCCTGGGTTTACAGCCCCAGATTTAGTCTCAGAAACCCACAGGGGTGGAGCTACTCTGTCCTCTGGAGTTTCTTTAAGTCAGAATCGACTTGGTGGCAGTGATTTTGAATTTCTGGTTTGTGGGGAAGCCTTGGCTGCTAACCAGAAAGTACGTTGTCCTAACTCACCAGGCTCTCCGCAGGAAGAAAGATGGGACAGTCGGTTTCCAGAAAGATTAGCCTTGAACACCCTCCAGGGCATTGTGTTGTGCAGGATCTCCATGAGTCAGAACAGATGAGATGGCTGTGGTGTGCGTACACTTATCGTTTGGATTCTGATTCTGAGGAAGACTGTCGGGGTACCCACTGTGCCATTGGTGGTGTTGCCCGGTTGATGTCGACTCAGACCAACCCTGTACACAGCTACACCAACACAGCCCGGGGCCCGCAGCAGCCTCAAGTGTTGTGCTTGAGCCCAGTGTGACAGGCACGCTGTCCGTCCATGTCACAGAGAGTCTTTCTCTGTCTTGGGGACCCTCTACTCTCCTGAGCATGATGTCCTTCAAGGACTGCCGCGCCCCTCCCCCAACATATCCAAAATCTGGGCTACCTCGCTGCTAAAGAACATGCTGGCTATTTATGCTGTTGGAAAATGGTATTTGAAATAAATCTACCATTGTTCTTGCAAAATTCCCTCAGAAGATCTGTGTTGGTGCTGTCACCAAGGCCACTGTTTGCCAATGGTCGATCCTTATTTGTTTCCAGCTCTGCCATGTGTCACCAGTGATTACCAATGCGTCCTGATGGCATGTGTTATTCAATTTCAGGCTGCAGAAATTGGTTTTAAAAAATGATCATTGTCTTCATCTTTGCCCTTTGTGGTTGGGTGCATGATTTTTTTCTGTTGGTGTCTGGACGGTATTCTACCTCTGGAAATGTTGTGCTTTAGGGTAGATCTTCCAGTAGTCTTTGTGAGGATGAGTGTGACACCGTGCCTCTTCAGTCTCTCATCCCTGCCTTAAGTGGTCAATGCCAGGTCACCATAGCTAATGCATAGGATGCTGTTCTAGTGGCAAGGTGGGTTAAGCAAGAGGCCACTAATCGCAAGGTTGGTGGTTCAGACCCCCGATTGCATTGCAGGGCAAGAGTGAAGCTCTCTGCTCCCGTAAGATTCAGTCTCAGAAACCACAAAGAACGTAGTTACTCTCTCCGTACATGGTCACTATGCATCTAAATCAGCTCAGTGCCAGTGAGTTTTGATTGCTTTTGGTTAATGCATGGGACATGAGTTTTTGTGGTTTCTGTTTTATTTTTGAGGACTTCCAATTTTTTTCTAAATGCATACCTTACACATTTCAATTGTTAATGGAGGTTTATAGCCGTCTCTCCCAAGTGTGAGCTGTGCCCCACCAGCAAAAGGAGGTCCCAAACGTTGTCCTCGGATGCAGCTCTTTTCCAGTCATCGTGAGTGCCTTCAACCGCGGGCTGGGCTCGTCTTCCAGCACGACATCACACAATGCTCCACAAGATGTCCTTGAGTGTGCAAATTCAGTGCAGCATTTTTAATGGTCTCTAATATAATCTTGATTTTACGGATCCTTTTTTTTTTTTTTTACCTTTTTGCATCTCATACGCCATGTTTACTTCTTTTTGGACCAATGTTTGTAGTCATGTAAAAGATAGCATACTTGAACAGATGCAAGATACAGAGTATGGTGTGTGTGTGTGTGTGTGTGTGTGTGTGTGTGCGCGCGCGTGTTTTCAGGTCTTAGCTGAAATTTTTTGGAGATGTCTCCAAAGAACATTTAAGCAATAAGATGAACAATGTAAACGGCTAAATCTACAGCACGGGATATAAGAGTAAAATAAAATTGCCAAAATTAGATGAAAATGGAAGTGTGATGTCATGTCCTATAAAAGACTCACTGGACTCTTTATGAGAGCAGAAAGCCCCATCTTTCTCCCACAGAGGAGCCAGTGGTTTTGAACTGATGCAGTTAGCAGCCCAATGTATAACCCACTATACTACCAGGGCTCATGAGTGTCTTCTAGACTTAGTAAAATTGAAGTGAAAAATTAACGCCTAAACTCCTTACTGGCCAAAGAAAAAAGATCCAGTAGCTTAGCTTGATTGTGTCCTGATGATGAAAGCTTTGGGGCGGGGCGGCATTTTTCTTGTAAAAAAATAATCTATAGCTATTTTGGAATCTTTCATAGAGTGATTTTAGTTTGAAAGTGTGATAGCTAGGATTATTGTGCCAACCTGGCCAATAAACACATGGGGCTAATAAGGTTGCAGTTTAATTGAAGGGCAAAGAGCTAAATGGCTCAGCGAGCCTCACTGATGTGTCTCATGCCCTCTGATGACCGGCCAGTGTGCTAGTTCTCTGCTTCAACTTATGAGCTACACTACCTGTGGGATACCCAACCCTTGGACCGTGTCGCTATATTTTGAGGTTCCTTCGAGACCTGCTTTGCCACACTGCTGGTGTATATATCACTTGAGCTGGGGACTGTTGGACCCTGTCATCTGGCTGACTGTTGGTGACCTGCCCTGCTGTTTGCTGCCTGTGGCCAGAGTGCCGGTATTGCTCTATGGAAGACTCAGCTTCCTTGACATACCCAGCAGCCCTCGTGAGTTGAAGCACTGCTAGGGTTGCAACTGCCTCATGGAAGCAAGTGAGTTGAACTGAGCCATTTGTACTGCTCTGGGACTAATGAGCTGTTTATTTCTTATGTTGTATCTATCTATCAGATATCTATCTATCTATCTAAAATCGTAAGCATCCTGGTTTTGTTTCTCTAGAGAACCCTAACAGAAAGCAAACAGACATTTTGATGAAATGGAAAATTTGGAAATGGAATTGACTCTCATAGCCTGACACTGTATAAAATTGTATCTTCAAAGCACAATTATGAGAACCGAGTTAATTTCACATTTGTTCAGCTAATTTCAGATTTCAAAGCCGAGTATTCAGTAAGCTTCAGTCATTTGGAAAGTAGTCAATATTTTATTTAGTACGATGTATGAAACCTTGAATTTTCTGTGGGCTCCTTTCCAGGTCACAGATAGAAAACCCCCTGAATGTTGTGTTAAATGGTGAAATCTTAAGCAGTTACAAGTCATGAGGTTTTTAACCAGGAATTAGAAGAACCTTGAGGAGGAATACTTACAAAAGATGAATGTATATTTGCAGAAAGCCTGGTTTCACCTTCTCCCAGCCACCTACCTCACCACACAAAACCAAGAACATAACCTGGCGGGGGGCGGGGGGAGACAAACATTTAATTGTTCTCTTGTTCCGAAGAATTTGGAATAGTTTCCTGTTGACAGATTTTTTCCTTAAAATGTACTTGACTTTATTTATAGCCTTGCCCCCTCAACATGAAATCTATTTCACTATTTTTTTAAAAAATCAGCCAAATCCTTTCATTAAAAAGCAGAGTGTATAAAGTAGCTCTTGCTGATAATGGTATGATTTAGAATAATTTCTAGAAAGTTCTGTGTCAGATGTGTGCAGGTAGTAGCCTTTAGGCCTGTACTGCCCACTCCATGGCTACCAGGTGTGTTGCTACTTAGATCCCTGTTGGATAAAATTTTAAAAAGCCTCTTGGCATTCTAGACCACATTTCAGGTGTTCAGTAGCCACGGTATGAGACAGCTCAAACGAACATGTCCTTCATCACGGAAAACTGAAGGAACATGGAATGTGAAGCGGGATGCCTGAGAATCAAGCTCTAGAGTGAACTGATTCTTGTGTGAATGCCTCCCTAAAAATTGGGAACCACGATACTGTTTACCCCAGGCCGAGGTTAGTTAAGATTGAGTGAGATAAACGCAGGTGCCTGCTGGGTCCTCTGAAATTTCAGTGTGGTTTAGCCATGAAGTTAAATGTTTCTCAAATCTCACTGCTCGAAGGTAATCTCTGTGGGCTGATTCCAACTCTATGATAATCTTAGTTAGTGTTCATAACAAGAATTTTTACCTGAACAACATCATAAAGTTAGACGAACCGGTTCCTAAGCTACGTCCTCCGCAAGGTGTTGTCCCATATTTTCTTTATAGCTGTTGCCTTGGGTCGGCAAACTGGGTGTTATTTAGCACATACAAGGGGCTCTGAAGTAAAACTGAAAAAAATCTAAAGACTTATTCAGATAATGGTGATTATGTATGTAAAAGTATATTCGTGGCTCTCAAATTTCTAAATTGTGAGGGATAGCATTAGCATTAACTTGACCGGCTCAAGAGTTTGCGGACCCCTGCTAGACCTACTGTGTGTGTGTGTGTGTGTGTGTGTGTGTGTGTGTGTGTGTGTGTGTGTGTGAGTGATTGCTCTGATGTGGGAACATCGTGTGTGTGTGTGTGTGTGTGTGTGTGTGTGAGAGAGAGAGAGAGAGAGAGAGATTGCTCTGATGTGGGTACATCTCCGAGTTTCTATTCAAAGTCGTTCCTAATGCATTCTAATATTTCATCTAGTAAAAAAGGACAAGGAAAGTGTTGCCTTCGCCCCACAAATACAGGGGGCCGCAAGGACCTCCATCTAAGTTTAAGGTGCGGGAATGCAGGCGCCAGGTTCCCGCGGCTTGCAGCATCTTCTCTGAGCTGTCGGGGTGACTGGCGAAGCGGAAGTACTGGCGCACGGATTCCCCCCCTCTTTCCGTCCCGCCGCCACGTCTAGTTTTTCCTGCAAGGCAACGTGGTTCTTGGGGAGCCGCCGCGCTTGCAGAGCCAGCCTGCGCCGTGTTTCTCCCTCGCACCCGGGATGGCGCAGCGCCCTCGGGCCCCACCGCTCACCGCCGCCTGCCCTTGTGTCTCCCGCAGGTGTCTGCGAGCCCTGGATGCCTTTGACATTATGACCGCAGAGGACTCCCCCGCAGCCATGAGCGACTCGGCCGCAGCGTCCCCGGCCAAGGTGCCCGAGGGCGTGGCGGGCGCGCCCAACGAGGCGGCGCTGCTGGCGCTGATGGAGCGCACGGGCTACAGCATGGTGCAGGAGAACGGGCAGCGCAAGTACGGCGGCCCGCCGCCCGGCTGGGACGGGCCGCACCCGCAGCGCGGCTGCGAGGTCTTCGTGGGCAAGATCCCGCGCGACGTGTACGAGGACGAGCTGGTGCCCGTGTTCGAGACCGTGGGCCGCATCTACGAGCTGCGCCTCATGATGGACTTCGACGGCAAGAACCGCGGCTACGCCTTCGTCATGTACTGCCACAAGCACGAGGCCAAGCGCGCCGTGCGCGAACTCAACAACTACGAGATCCGCCCGGGCCGCCTGCTCGGCGTGTGCTGCAGCGTGGACAACTGCCGCCTCTTCATCGGCGGCATCCCCAAGATGAAGAAGCGCGAGGAGATCCTGGAGGAGATCGCCAAGGTCACGGAGGGCGTGCTCGACGTGATCGTCTACGCCAGCGCGGCGGACAAGATGAAGAACCGCGGCTTCGCCTTCGTCGAGTACGAGAGCCACCGCGCCGCGGCCATGGCGCGCCGCAAGCTCATGCCGGGCCGCATCCAGCTCTGGGGCCACCAGATCGCCGTGGACTGGGCCGAGCCCGAGATCGACGTGGACGAGGACGTGATGGAGACGGTGAAGATCCTCTACGTGCGCAACCTGATGATCGAGACCACGGAGGACACCATCAAGAAGAGCTTCGGCCAGTTCAACCCGGGCTGCGTGGAGCGCGTCAAGAAGATCCGCGACTACGCCTTCGTGCACTTCACCAGCCGCGAGGACGCCGTGCACGCCATGAGCAACCTCAACGGCACCGAGCTGGAGGGCTCCTGCCTGGAGGTGACGCTGGCCAAGCCCGTGGACAAGGAGCAGTACTCCCGCTACCAGAAGGCGGCCAAGGGCGGCGGCGGCGTGGCCGAGGCGGCGGTGCAGTCCCCCAGCTACGTGTACTCCTGCGACCCCTACGCGCTGGCCTACTACGGCTACCCTTACAACGCGCTCATCGGGCCCAACAGGGAGTACTTCGTGAAAGGTTAGTGGGGCTCCGACGCTGGCGGCCCTCGGGATGTTTCACTTTGAGTTAATTCAGGAGGCACGCCAGAGCTCCTCCCTTGGGGTCCTGGGCTCCCTCCGGTGCCCACCTGTGAGGATTTAGAGAAATAGCATTCCTTTCTAAAGGCTGAGCAGTAAAATCCTGCAGGTACATGCAAACTCTTCTCGCCTCCCTTCGTCACCCCTTCCTCCCCCTCCCCAGGACCCCCCTGATTTGGGGCTAGCCTGCCAATCTCTTGGTACTTTTGATTATAAAACCTGATTTGGAAAATTAAGTCTTTATAATGCCAAAGGTGGAGGGCAATGTTTGTGGTTATTTGGTGAGAAGAACATTGACAAAGGTACCGTGGTGGAGCCCTTGTGGCCTAGGGGGTTTGGAGTTGGGCTGCTGACCTCAAGTTGAGCAGTTCTAACCCACCAGCAGCTCCTCCGAAGAAAGAAGAGGCTTTCCACCCTGGAAAGATGTACAGCCTCAGAAGCCCACAAGGGGAAGTTCTACTCTGCCCTCGGGTGGCTAGGAGTCTAGGTGGGAGGATGTAACGACCGGAGGCATTACGGGTGGAGGTGCTGGGTTCTGGCTTTAGCCGTGTCCCTGTCACCTGGATGTGCTTCCTCCAGCATCAGATGCAGGAGGTGGAGTCACAGGTTCCCATCTAACTTCTGGAGTCTCTGAAATGTTTTCCTCTGCTGAAGTCAGAGTTACAACCACCCCCACGCGCCACGGTCACTGTTTGCACCGAGCACACGAGGCCCCTTCCCCTAGCTCCTGGGAGGGCAGCTGTAGCCACTGCAGCTTGGACTCAGGCAAGCCACTGGAAACGCCAGGGACCTTGAGTTGAGCTCTGCCTCCTGTACTGTCTCCGTGGGTCGCTCATCATTGTTTGTGTTGTTGTTATAAGCAGGCAGCATAAGAGGCCGAGGGCGAGGTGCAGCTGGCAACAGAGCCCCAGGGCCCAGGGGTTCTTACCTCGGGGGCTATTCTGCTGGCCGTGGTATCTATAGCCGATATCACGAAGGGAAAGGAAAGCAGCAAGAAAAAGGACATGAGCTTGTGCCACATTTGGAGCTCTCTGCCGTCAATCCCGTTGCCATTAAGCCTGGTGCAGGTCAGTATGAACCAGGAGAGTGCCTCTGTCCAGCCTCAACCCCACCCTCTCTCTGCAGTCAGTCCAAGCCTTCCTTGGGCATGTGGGTTCCTCTTGCCATGGGCTTTCAGAGACTGGGCAATGAAGGGGGACCACCTGGATGGTCTACCTGGAACTTAAGGAGGATTGGTCTAGTTCGAACAGTGCGGGCGGCAAACTTTCCAGGAGTTTTTCCAGTGAGCCGCTCTTTGTCAGACTTGCTCTTCTGTGATGGAGTGAGGCCAGGTTGATGGGGGCTGGGGTTGGGGGGAATTGAAGAATAGACAGTTTTCCTTGTTGATGCCATAGAATAAATTCGGACACACAGTGACAGAGTAGAGCTGCCCACCCCCCTCCCAGACTTCTAGGCTATAATTTTTTAAGGGAGCAGGCCGCCAGGTGTTCCTCCTTGGGTTGAACCTTAGCAGCCGAACACCGAATCACTTGCCCCACCAAGGCTCCTCAGCCTTTCCTTACTTGGGCCTGTTTCTTACTCCCGTATCTTCTTGCCCGCTCTGCAGTGTTGGGAAACGCCCTGGTTTCCCCCAAGGAGTAAATCACACGAGTGTGATGGGAGCCAGTGAAAAGGCTTGGGATCCTGATTTCTGTTGCAGGGCTGCAGATACGGGATTGAAGCTGTAGGCCTTGAACCTCCAGGCCACAGCAATTAGCTTCAATGTCGTGGGGGCCTATGTAAATCAGGCTAACGTGCCAGGACTAGAATGGAGCTCCACGAATGAGTTCGGCACAGACTGGGTAAATACACACACACACACGTCTGAGCACACAGACCAGCTGGTCAGTGGGTCGTTGGGGTTACAGCCCTCCACCCATCTTCCTGGTTGCCCCAACAATAGTTTGAAGAGCTTTCGGAACCAACTCTCGCCTCAAAGTTCAGCTAGTCTGCTCTTCTCCTGATTGAGGGGTGCACACCCCTTCTGCTAGAATAGGCGCCCTAGTGGCGGAGTCGTTAAGAGTTGGGCTGCTAATCACAAGGTCGGCAATTCAAAGCCACTGGCCAGAGAGATGAGGCTTTCCACGCCCATAAAGACTTAGTCTCAAAAAGGGTTCTAACTCCACAATGCAAACTCGCTGTCATCGAGTCCGGTCCGACTCATAGAAAACGAGGTAGAGACCCTGTCGCTTGGAACATAGGTTGGCATTGGCCTCCTAAGACTCACAGCCATTGTCTTAGTGCGACATCCTTCAAGAAAAATCCAGCAAAAATATTTTCTGCCCCTGGAGTTCTTTCTGTTAAAGTGGCGCCATAAGCTGACTTTTCGGCACCAGCACCTCTGGCAGTCTAAGCAATGGGAATGTGATTCCTCTATTCAGCCTCCCTTTTTGTAAATCCAGTCGGGAGAGATGGGAGTTGGAACTTTGATTTGTTGGGAAAGACTCCGATTGGCAAATTGCTACAACTTAAGGTTTAACTAGAGAAAAAAGAAAACCATTGGACAATCTTTAGCCATGTTAAGTTCTGCCCTGGGGCCTGGAAGGAGAAATTCCAATGGGCAGGTAGCCAGAACAATCCAGAGTTTACTAAGTACCACAACTCCCACCCGTCTTGGCAGGTAGTTCCAATCATCCAGAACATTAGACCAGGATCTGTTAGGAGAAGACAGCAGGACAAGTCATGAAGCAGCTACAGCACAAAGACCACGGAATTCTTTGTTGGAAAGGCCAGTAAAAGCTTTAGTTACGGTTTTCTATTGAATGGCTCCTCCGTTGCTTCTAGCCGGTTGTCTCTATCTTAGATCAAGTCAGGTGTGATTAGGTGAGCGCTCCCACAGTTTGGAGAGAACGTAGCTGGAAGAATTCTTGGGTCTACATTTCATCTTCTTGCTTCTCTGTTCAACACACGCACTGCAAACACCCCCAAATCCGGAAGACTGTCATCATTTTTCCCCTCGCTCTTTCTCTCTGCGGTACTTTGACTTCGAATAACTACTATCTGCTCCAATCTCGGGTTGAAATCGATCCTCTGGACTTTCCTCTGAAAATGTCTTTGAATTGGCAAGCCCCGCCCCAAGCCTCTCCCACCGCTTCCCTCGTAGACGTTAGACGTCAGGAAATTGGGGACTTTTTCATTTTCAATGCTGTATTTTGTAAGTTTGAAATCTGGGCTGGGGGTGGGGAGAAAAGCCGGAAGTGTGCACAAACCTCCATCCTTCTCGCAGTGGCACCTGCTTCTGCTGAAGCGGCGGAGACAGAAAAGGCAACCCGGCGGAGTGGGGTGACTCGGGGAGAAGAGGCGGGCTCGCCGCCATACTTACGGCCCTCATGCCCCTGATCAGACTTAAAACTTAGCCTGTTACACTTGGTCAAACATTTGATTAATCCGCCCCTAACACGATGGCTCATTAGCTCTGAAATGGTGGTTCCCCTCTGGGCTGCTAACCACAAGGTCTGCGGTTTGAAAGCACCAGGCGAGGAGCTGTCTACACCCATAGTAGTTGCACCCTGTTCCAGGCCACTAGGAACCAGCATCTGCTCGGTGGCAGAGAGCTTTTCTTTTAATGCGATGGCTGGAGCTGCATCTATTTGGTGAGGCACGTGATAGCAGCAGATATTGATGATTTTGCAGACCTTACACGGATCCCTGGTGGCTGGCCACGGGTCAGCAGTTCAAAGTCACCAGGCGTTCCTCCGGGAAAAAGATGGGGCTTTCTACTCCCAGAAAGAGTCATAGTCGCAGAAACTCACGGGGGCAGTTCTGGCTACCCTGCCCTATAGAGCTGCTACGAGTCAGTATCGACTCAATGAAAGTGGGTTGGTTTGGGTTTTAAGACACGATCCAAGGGCTGGTCATTCCCCAGCCCCGTTCCAGGACACCTCACCCCACACCCCCCTTTCATGCCACCCAGGTGGTACCTCTTAAAAATCAGAGCGAGTTCCCATGCTCCCTCTCCTCCAAGCCTGCTGTGGTTAGCACCCGGTTACGAGGCTTGTACATGCAGAGCGTTTAATTACGTGGAGGGGCGATGGCCTTGGTCGATGGCTGACCTGGTTTTGTTTGGCTGTGTTCCCTCTCGCTTCTCTCCCAGTGGCCATCCCTGCCATCGGGGCCCAGTATTCCATGTTCCAGGCCGCTCCTGCGCCTAAAATGATGGAGGATGGCAAAATCCACACCATGGAGCACATGATCAGCCCCATCGCCGTGCAGCCCGACCCAGCAGCTGCTGCCGCCGCCGCTGCTGCTGCCGCCGCCGCCGTCATTCCTACTGTGTCAACACCACCACCTTTCCAGGTAAGGCTCCTCCCACCGCCTGTGGCATCATGGATGTAGGAGGCACAGCCTCTGCTTGGCCTGGCATCAGTCACTAAGTGTGCAGCAAAATCTGTATACCCCCTGTTGGCAAGAACTGAAGTGTTGGGCTTTTTAAAACAATACAAGCACAATGGAAGAGAGAGAACATCTTCAATACTGCCACTGCCTTAGGACCCCCGGGGTGCAATGGCTTACGCATTGGGTTGCTAACCCCAAGGTCGGCTGTTTGAAACCACAAGTTGCTCCTTTGGGGAAAGACATGGCTTCCGACTCCCAGAAAGAATTCCTGTCTCCAAAACCCACAGGAGCAGTATGGATATACTCTGATCTATAAGGTCGCTATCAGTGAGAAACCACTCCAAGCAGCGAGGTTTTTTTAAATTTAATCTTTTTTAGTCACAGTATTAAAGTGGGGGAGTAATATGCAAAAAAAAAGCACGTAGGTGTTCACAGTGGCGTGATATTATGCTCGCCTTTTAAAAATAGATAACTACTGGATCATATTCAGGAACCTGCGTGGCACAGTGGGTTCACCCAAGGCCAGGGGTTCAAGCCCACTAACTGCTCCCCGGGAGAAAGATGAGGCAGTGTGTGCCCATGAAGACTGACAGTTTCAGAGATGCTACCGAGCAGTCCTGCTCTGTCCTATAGGGCTGCCAGGAGTTGGAATAGACTCTGACACGATAGGGGACCCAGGCGGTATAACTGGTCTGTGCCTGACAGTCTACTTCCATAAATCACACCCAGAAAAACCCTAAGGAGTTCTGTGTGGTACATAGAGTAGCCAAGATTCTTACCGTATAAACTTGAGTATAAGCCAAGTCTTTCTGCACGTTTTTAGTGCCGTTTTTGTGGTAAGATTAGGTGCCTCGGCTGATATTCGGGTCGGCTTATATTGGAGTACATACGGTAATTGACTAGACGGTGGTGACTTGGTGTTTTCATTGATTCTTCTAATCATTCAAGGTCCACATCCAAAACCCAGGGAGATAGTTTAATTCTCCAGTTACAATCCCACTAGAATGTTTTCAAAACATCTCCACCTCTTAGACACATAGGTCTGTATGTACATGGAGCCTTCAAACATTTGGTGGAAAAAAAATCCATTATCTTTTAATCCCATTTTGACGCAAGATATCAATCTCTTCCCAAGCTAATCTTACCATTATGGCCTCCTTCCCCATTCTTGCTCATCATCTTCTGTTTATCTGCAGTTCTTCAGTCCCGGCTTGTCCATGGAATCTCTCTCAGCACCTAAGACTGGGGGAATCCTCTCCTAACTTCTCATCACCTCTGTGATTTGGCCTTGTCCTTCTCCTGTGCTCTTCCCCTGGTTAAAGTTCCTCCACATTGAGGCCTGCCCTTCATATCTGCCTGTGTCATCAGTGCACAGGAGACAAAACCCAAGCCAAACTAACCCCTTGTTGTCGAGTTGATTTCCCATCATACTGACCCTGCGGGACAGATGAGAGCTGCCCATAGAGTTTCCAAGGCTGAAGATCATCATGGACGCCGACCACTGGGGGGTTCAAACCAGCAACCTTGCAGTGAGCAGCTGAGCACCTAAACTTTGCGCACGCAGGCTCCTTGGCCATGGTAGAGAGAGGTTCAAGGGTGGAGTGCAGCTAGCTGCAGAAGCAGATACCTACACTTTATCCTCGATTATGGGCTATGGTACAAAAGTTTGACATTGCCAGGGAGGCACTGAATAATATTTTTTTCCTGATAAAGGGGCGAAAGGCCAAGTAAGTTTGGGAATCTATGCTACAATCTTCTTGGAAGCAGATAGTCTTCTTTCTCCCAGGGAGTGGCTGGTGGCTTTGAACTGTTAACCTTGGTACCAGCAATCCCAGTGCTTACTCAACAGCTCCATGAGGGCTCATTCAAGTCCCGGAAGAATGAACTATTTCCATGTGGATTCTCTCTCCATTTAGAGATGCCGAGCTGTGTATTTTGAAGCTTCATTAAATGACAGCACGGATAGAGCTTTCCCTCGGGAGTCTTCTGTGGCATGCAAGGCGCACCAGAGTGTATTAAATGTATGTCTTGATTGACCAAAAATACCCTCTGCTGGGAAGCAGCTCGCTGAACTTGCTCCTCAGCAGACACTTCAGGAAATGCCGAACCACCATAGTCTTCCCGCCCCTGCTCCCGTTGCTTCTGACAACAGAATCTTGAGTGTTGGGGAAAGAAGGAAGCGGCACGGATTTCCATAGAGCTCATGGCGGCCACCTGGGCTTTAATATCACTTCTCCATCCTCCGCTCTTCCTGTCCTCTGAAACCCCGCCCTAATGCCCCCACGTGTGAGACCCTCTTTCTGGCCCTGCAGGTGAGTGGGTTCCTTCTATAACCTTCCACAGTGACTCCCATCTCGTGTGTGGGGCCTGCTCTCCATCGGGAGCCCTGGAGGCAGAGTGAGTTACACACTGCACTGCTACCCTTGGAGAAAGACGAGACTCTGCCCCCATCAAGATGTACAGCCCAGAAACCCACGGAGGCAGTCCTACCCTGCCCGCTTGGGTCCGCTCTGGGTTAGAATGAACTTGGTAGCAATGAGTGTTTGGGCCTTTAAAAATCTTAACAGTGGAGATGGCTTCAACAGTCACACGGGGTGGGGGGGGCACCAAAAAATATGTTATTAGAAAGCCCCCCTACAGCACTTCCCCTCTGTGTTGTTAGGAGCCATCCAATCACTTGCGACCCATAGCAACCCTTGGCACCACAGAACAGTACCCTGCGCCAGCCTGTGCCATCCTCACAATGTTCTCAGGCCTGCTCCCTTTGTTGGAGCCGCCGTGTTAATCCATTCCTCCTCTGTTCACTGCGCCTCTGCTTTCCCAAGCATGGTGTCCTTCGCCAGAGAGTGGGCTCTCCTGACAACATGTCCAAAGTACGTGAGAACAAGTCTCCCCTTCCTTGCCTCCAAGGAACCCTGGCCATTCTGGTGCCACTAAGTTAGCACTGCCCGCTTGGCCCCCGGCTTTGAAGCGCGTCACGGCTCCTTCAGTGGAGTCTGAGTTCATGCCACTGGCCTGTGTGGAGGGTCTGTGTCCACGCCTGTGAGATCCACAGAGCGGAATGCTGGGGAGAAGATTCCAGAGTGTGTCAGTGCTCCCTCAGCATCCAGTTCTCACACTCACCGCGGCCTCCTCATTGGATTCAAGTAGGTTTTGAATGTCTCGAAGGTAACAATTCCTCACAACCCTTTACTGCGCTGGGGACCTCAGGGGCCCTGGGTCAGACCCTGCCCTTCCGTGCAGACCCTCAGGTCCAGCTCGCAGCTAGCGCACCTCTCGAGCAGCCGTGTTCGTGGTGGCTTGCAGTTCACTCTGACGCCCCCGGCCCAGGGATGGGCTGCTGAGAGCAGACCGGCCACCCACTTGGAAAACACAAGCCAGTGGAGAAAAGCCCACGCATTGCAGCAGTCTGGTTCCAGGTGGCTGTCCTGAAGCAGCCGGCTGTCCATGCGCCCATCAGAAGCCGGTGTTTTGTCCTTTTGAAAGGACGGCTGATGAGTGTGCATTCACTTCTCTCTCTCTCTCTCTCTCTCTCTCTCTCTCTCTCTCTCTCTCTCTCTCTCTCTTCAGGGCCGCCCCATAACGCCAGTATACACGGTGGCCCCAAACGTTCAGAGAATTCCCACGGCCGGGATCTACGGTGCCAGTTATGTCCCATTTGCTGCTGCCCCGGCCACAGCCACCATCGCCACACTACAGAAGAACGCGGCGGCCACGGCGGCCGTCTACGGAGGCTACGCGGGCTACATACCTCAGGCTTTCCCCGCTGCTGCGATTCAGGTTCCCATTCACGACGTCTACCAGACATACTGAGCCTGGTGACCAGGGCGAGGACAAGCCGCCACGCCGCCGCTGAAGGAATGCCTTACTATTTATGAAGAAAGACCGCGCCTGCTGGATCGGCACGCATCCGAAACCTGCTGAAAGTGAAGAATGTGATCAGATGTCTTACTGAGATGTTTTATATACATGAAGTTTGTTTTTTTTTTTTTGTTTTTCTCTTTTTGGTTTTTGTTTTTAAAGACCATTTGAAAAGTAGCAGGTCTGTGTTCATACATTTCTAAGAGACTTGCGTGGTTTGTGCCTTAAATACCATCTCTTAAAAAAAAAGTTTATATACTGTAGTACATTTATATAGAGGTTTGTTGTTGTTCCGAGGATATATTTTCAGTATGAAGGTTATTTTCTTAAACTTCTGCACTCCAGAGATTTCTATTTTGTAGTACCTTGGATAATATATCAACTTTATATGATAAAGCACACTTGAGGAGGAATACATTCCATATTTAAAGATGCAAACCAATAGTGCTTACAACAACTACATAGAGAGTTATTTTAAAAGTTATACTGGAAAGTGCAATTTTGAAAAGGAGTCTGAAACTGCATTTCTGCTGGTATTCAGGGAGGATGGGGGTAACCACGGGGCCCTGGCTGTTCACAGTGGTTCTTTTTGTTCTAAAGAGCGTCAACACTCAATCTCTCCTTAAGTCAAGATTTGAAGAAAAAGACTTGTCAGATCCTCTGAGTTCAAACACTGGAAGACCCTTACCTGCCACCACTCCCCCGGGCCCCTTGCTGTTTGTCCTTGTCACCCACCTCCCTTCACCCCTTGAGCCAACGCTGATGTTTGACAAGCCTAGGAAGGGGGAAATACTCTGATAGAGAAACAAGAGATGACTTTTATACTTCTTCCTGGGGTTTGGGTTGGGGTGTCGCGGGTTTTTGTTTCATTGTGTTTTGCTTAGCAAGGAATTCTCTGCGACAGGTGCCAGCACAGGGCTTGAATAGCTGGCACCAGACTCTGCTTAGCTATTTCATGGCCTGATAGGAGGAGACTTTGCCTATATTTTATTTTGTTGCTAAAATATGAGTTGTAGGACAGTGAATGTATGTTGTTGTCAAGACCTCCCCCCAGGCGGAACCAGCACGTTCGGCTGAGAGTTGCCTAAGCAACGTATCTCTGGGCCCCAGTGCTGCTGGCAACAGAATGGCCCTTTGAGCCGGCTCCGCTCTGTGGCTGTACACCTGGCCTGTGTGCCGCCCAAAGGGAGGAGAATCCTGCGGGAGGTAAAGGGTCGTTTGTAAATACCTTTCCCATGCCATGTTTGTTTTTTTTGTTTTTCTGTCACTGGCGTTCAAAGCCTGTGGTTCAACCCAAATATCATGAAACCATTTTCTTTGCTGTCTTTTTTTTTTTTAAAGGAAAAAAAAAAAAGCTTTGCTTTATTAGGAAGTCAATGCGCAGCAGTGTGTCAAAGCCTGTTTTAAAGGCTTGTGTGTAGCGGCGTGAATGTAAAATACAGTAACGTTAAAAGTGGCCATCTACTTTCAGAAATGCAGCATCTTGGATGTTTTTGGTTTTTGTTGTTGTTGTTTATTTTAAGGCCCTGTCAAGGAAATGAGTTGTGCAATAGGCAGTGACTGTACAACTGTGTTTTATGTCAGAGAGTTTGTCTTCTTGTTTGGGGAGGGCTGATGGCTGCAGTTCTTATTTGTGGATCACTAAGGGTCATGCCCGTAGCCAATATTTTAGTTTTGTTTTACAATTTAAATGAAGAGATACCCAAATGTCTTACCACTCCCACCCCACCCGCCCATCTTGGGGTGGGATGAATTTTTTTATATCTATAAATAAGCAATATTTATGTAACTATTTTATAAGATGTATTGAGTGCCTGGTGAGGCCTTTAAGCATTCCTAACATTCCTTCCCCTCATTCTTCCACGACATTAAAAAAAAAAATCACGTGCAAATGTTCCAGCGCTGCTTCAACCCTCAGCGGAGTTGGAATGAGTCACCCAACAGAATGCACGCAGACCTGCCCTCCCAGGGGGATGACCAGACACGAGAGCCCAGCCCACTCTTTCTTCTTACTGTATTTTACATGTGCTTGTCAACTATTTTCCCAAAAAAAAAAAAAAAAGGAGAAATAGGTGGGGGTGGGGGGTGACTCCGAAGTAACATGGCATCTACCTTAGCGACAAAGGATGTTGGGGACCTAGCCAGTTACACGTGGTCGGTGAGCCTCCCACCTGGTTCTGCCTGCTCTGATTGTTTCAGGACCATTTCACATACACACTACGGAGGTAAGTTCATAACTTGAAATGTGAACCTTTTTGTTTTAGGGTTAAGACCAAACTTTCAATCTTAAGAGAAGTTGTAGTGTTCTCGGTTTTCCAGCCAGTTCATAGTGCTTATCTTTTACATGCTTTGTGTTGGAAGAGCTTTTACGTTCGTGTAGGCCTTGCCTCCATTTACAGCGCATTCTTAGGATGTAGTCAATAAAGCATTCTTTAAAGCACGCCCGAGTCCTTGATTTTGTCCTGCTTTGGCTTTGGGGGGATGTTTACAGGGAAGATTTGTTGTGAAGCCCATTTTGTGTCTTCGAGGTGCCTTGCAGCCCCTCCTTGGGACAGCGCCCTTCCCCTCCCTCCCTGGGCTGCTTCCCGCCCTGGGGAAATGCTGCCTGCCGGCACTCCGTGGTTGGTCACACCAAGAAACCCAGTGCTCCCTGCTGTCTGCCTAGTGTTTGGCTGAATATTGATCTCTGAGAGTGGGTTCCAGTTTAAGCTTCGGGGTTGCCAGGGGTTGGGGGATGAGGGTTCCACCTGTCTCAGATCATGATCTCTGCTCAAAGCCTTATTTCAAGTTTTCCTATGTGGAGTTTCTTTTCTAGCCACACAAGGAAACCTGAATGGAGAGGACCGATCCAGGGTATTTAGTAGTAGAATCTGACAAGGGACCATTGGGTCTTGGGAATCACCACTGGAGATTGGGTACTTGGGTACCTCGCTGGAATGATAAATTGCCGCCTTCTAAACTTTTCTGTTCAGATCGCACCCTTGTTCAGCATCCTGATTGGGTGTGTCTCATGTTCCCCGGGGGCTGCTCTCCTCGACTCTGGGCGGAGGTAGTGGTGTGGCATTGATGGCCTTGGGGAAGTGCTGGGTGGCGGTGCTGTTGGTCACTGCCTCTGAAACCCCCCTGAGCCGCTTCTCTTTTCCACAGGACATACACAGTCAGTAAATCATTTCCCCTTTTCTCTTAACGATCACCCCAACTTTTGAAGCAAACCGTATACACTGCCAAGCCAAGCAATGAATTTCAAGAAAGAAAAGGGATAGGGGGTCTCACTAGAATGACTTCGAAAGCTTGTCTTGGCCGGTGAGTAAGGTGACAACTTTACCTGCTTCCTCGCCAGCCTGAGCGAGGACCTCCCAGCCAGCATTCCTTGGAATTTTAACTTCCTGCTTCCTCTTAGAAACATAAAGGCCCTTTTTAGAAGCAGAACAGGCCAGGAAGGCTTTCCAAGACAACAGATCACCGGGCAGTGTTTTTAAGGCAGCGAGATGAGCTGGTTCCTTCCTGTTCAGAAACAGATACTGAAAGGGTGGACAGACGTGCTCTAAGTTCTAGGGTCCCGTGCTAAGTTAGGCAGCACACGAGGAAAAGAACTCACCACCATGCAGTACATGTGCGCTTCTGCTAGGTGCCATACCTCATCGCTGAAACGAACGAGTTCTGTGCATGTGGACTTGCGTTCACCCAGAACACAGACTTGGGTAACTAGTCGGCCCGGTGGGGACATGGGCTCCAAGTGCTCTGATTCTGTGGTTCATTAGGCACTGCCTTCCAAATAACACCTTTTCTTCCAACACCACCACTGCCCTTGGAAAGGGAAGGTGGGTCATGCTGAAGGCCCAGTGGCAGATAGTAAGCATGGTAAGTGTGGACGCACTTGTGCTTACTGTACCAATCTCTAGTGAACATTTTGCACACACCCTCTGCATCGCCCCTCCCCCCAAATCAGTCTCTTCTAAGTGTGAGCAGCATCTGTCTTTCTCCAAACCTCATCAAGTAGCCCCTCCATACAGGATCAAAGCCTCTTTTCCAGCCACACCACCACCACTACCAAAACACACACACACACATACACACACACAGTGCCCGGGAAGCAAGTAGGCTTGGGCTTACTTAGAAACCCATATGAAACTTTCCAACAGACTAGTAAGGAAACAAGCAAACCCTTGCTTACCTTGTTTGGTGGGTAAGCACAAGGCCCAATGTCAAGGCTCAAAACAGAAAGAGGCCAAGCTTTTAAACCAGGCACTTCCTTCTTTGAGGTAACTTTCAGTGTGTATTGTCCTCCGGGATAGGAACTGAAAAACTGGACATGCCACTCAGCCAGGAAAACGGGCAGCAGCTCCCAGTAGGACAGATGGAAGCGTAAGGAATTCCATCTGCAAGGCTGTCCCAAAGGTGGTATGGGAAAGTCTGAATTATCCTAGAAGGTCAGCTATTCCTTTCGGATTCTCCACTAGAATAGGTGCCCCATTGTGTTTTTAATCCTGGAAGTAGACTGGAAGTGCATTATTGAGTTGAAAGTCAGAAAACGAGTGGGTGGCCGCAGAGCAGCACAATTGGAACGCAGTGTTCTGTTTTTTCTTTCTCCTGAAGGGTAACCCTAGGTGTGTTCTTAGGTGCCTGTGGGTCAGTTCTGACACAGCGACCGTATGTACAGCAGGACAAAACCGGGAGGGTCTGTGCCATCCTCGCTGTCTTCCCTGTTGGATCCCATTTTGCAGTCAAACCATCTCGAGGCTCTCCTTTCTCATTCTGTTATTTTTTTAAATCACTTTATTGGGGGCTCATACAACTCATCCATCCATCCATCCATCGTGTCAAGCACATTTGTACATTTGTTGCCATCACCATTCTCAAAGCCTTTGCTTTCCCCTTGAGCCCTTGTTATCAGCTCATTTTTCTCCTCCCTCCCCACTTCCTCCTCCCTCATAATCCCTTGGTAATTTATAAATTATTATTTTGTCATATCTTGCACTGCCCAAAGTCTCCTTTCACCCATTTTTCTGTTGTCTGTCCCCCAGGGAGGAGGTTATATGTAGAGCCTTATCATCGGTTCTCCCTTTCTACCCCACCTCTCCTCCACCCTCCCGGTATTGCCACTCTCACCACTGGTTCTGAAGGGATCATCTGTTCTGGGTTCCCTGTGTTTCCAGTTCCTATCTGTACCGGTGTACATCCACTGGTCTTGCCAGATTTGTAAGGTAGAATTGGGATCATGGTAGATGGCGGGTGGGGAGCATTTAAGAATTAGAGCAAAGTTGTATGTTTCATTGTTGCTACACTGCACCCTGACTGGCTGGTCTCTTCCCCCACGACCCTTCTGTAAAGTGATGTCCAATTACCTACAGATGGGCTTTGGGTCTCCACTCTCCACTCCCCCTCATTCACAATGATACGATTTTTTTCTTCTTTGAAGCCTAATACCTGATCCCTTCAACACTTTGTGATCACACAAGCTGGTGTGCTGCTTCCATGTGGGCTTTGTTGTTTCTGAGCTAGATGGCCGCTTGTTTACCTTCATTTCTTTAAGACCCCAGATGCTATATCTTTTGATAGCCGGGCACCATCAGCTTTCTTCACCACGTGTGCTTACATACACGTCTGTCTTCAGTAATCATGTTGGGAAGGTGAACATCATGGAATGCAAGTTTAATAGAACAAAGTGTTCTTGCATTGAGGGAGTACTTGAGTGGAGGCCTAATGTCTATCTGCTACCTTAATACTAAACCTATAAATATATGCACATAGATGTATTTCCCCATCATAAGTGTATTTACATATGTACATGCCTGTCTTTAGACCTCTATAAATGCCCTTTGCCTCCTAGTTCTTTCCGATATTTTCTTTTGCTTTCCTCCTGTCCCACTGTCATGCTCAGCCTTCTTTTGGGTTTCAGTCATTCCTCTGGGTTACATTTTCCTTGATCAGGCCCTACCAGGCCTCTTACACCCTCCTTGTCCCTGGGTTGGTTGACACCACTTCCTTTCCCCCACCTCCCCCTTACCCGTATCTCCACAGAACCATGGGTGCTGTTTCCTCCTCCAGATTGTTTATCCAGCCTATCTTATCTAGATAGACCTGCAGAGATAATAATATGCACAAAAAAACAAGACAAAGCAACAAAAGCAAGCAAAACAATGACCAAAGAAAAACCTGTAAATAGTTCAAGGTCTGTTTGTTGACCTCTAGGAGTGTTTTCTGATTGAGTCTGATGGGGTGCCATGCCCTGGCCCTAAAGTCTATTTTTGGTATTCCCTCAGGGCTTCCTTGCCCTTAGTGTTTTGCCTCGGTGTGGTGGGGTCAGATCAGATGCAATTCCCACACTGTGTCTCCAGTGTTGTCCCCTGTAGGGCTATGGGTCATGAGGGATGTTGTGTTTCATAGTGGGGCCAGCTCTATGGTACATTGGCTGCTCTGAGCATGGATATCCTTCTGAAGGCTTGATGGGCCAGGATGTTGCTCCAATCTCCATCCCATTTCATTTGCTCATGTGTGCTCTGATCAGACATGCCCCTCTTCCCTGAGCTGTAGCTTCAGTGCTGGCCTCTGAAGTAAATTCTTCTGGAGGGAGGGACAGCCATCCACAGAGTTGGGATTGGGGTCGGTCCCTCCCCACCTTTTTCATTCCCACTGAGCCTCTATGGCAGTGGTTCTCAGCTTCTCCAATGCCGCAGCCCTTCCAAACAGTTCCTCATGTGGTGGTGACCCCAACCATAAAATTATTTGAGTTGCTACTTCATAACTATGATTTTGCTACTGTTAGGAATTGGCAGCCCCTGTGAAAGGGTCATTCCACCCCTCAAGGTATTGTGACCCACAGTTTGAGAACCGCTGATCTATTATGCCCTCTAGGGATGGGTCCCTCCAAATGGCAGGCCGGAAGTTAGGGAGAAAAGGTATCGGCCCTGTTTGCTTCTAAGGAACCTCTAGCTGTACTTCTTCCCAGACAGATTAGTGCATTCTTCCGGCAGTCTGTATGACACGCAATACTCTTCCCCCACACCATCGTTCAACTGTGTCCAGTCCCTGGTCTTCGGTATTCATTGTCCACCTTCCATGTGCATGTGAGGCAAAAGAAAATACCATGGCTTAGGACAGGTGACACCTTAGGGCTACCTTTTCCCTTTGACAGGTCTTTTGCAGCAGATTTGCCCAAAGAAATGACGTCATTTGATATTATGGCTGCTGCCTCCACGACCATTGATTGTGGATCCAAGTAAAATAAAAGCCCCCAAACACCTCATTCTCGCCTCCGTTCATGGTGATGTTGCTTCCAGTGGGAGGATTTTTGTTCCCTTCTATTGAGGCATACTCCACATTGCAGGCTGTGGCCTTTGCTCTTTGTCAGTTAAGTGCTATAAATCTCGGCTTTCAGCGAGCTTGAGTTGTGTCATCTGTATGTGTTAGTTGGGAGTGACTCAAGAAGTGAATTCATTGATACTCGTGTAAGAGAGAACTTTATATCAAAGAGCAATTGAATATTGAGAAAACATCCCAACCTAGTCCAGGTCAAGTCCATAAATCCAATATTATCCCATATGTCCAATACCAATCTAAATTCCTCTTTGGATTCACACACCACGTGCAATGATGCCAAATGCAGGGAGATCACTGGCCAGTGGGTGGAAAGTCTTGTGGAAACATCTCAGTGCTGTCATGGGTCTCCACGTGGCTCCTCCAGCTCCAGGGTTCTGGCTCCATCTGCGTAGCTCCATGTGGCTTGTCAACAGGAATGTGTAGCAAAGACTCTGTGCCCTACCTCGAGTGAGCTATTTATCTCTGTAGCACCTCTAAAGTGAACGTGTCATCTAGCTGTGACCTGGTTGACAGGCTAAACCCCACCCTTCACTCTTAAAGCCTCAAGTTGACACCAGGCTATGTAACTACCACACTGTATATCGAAGGTAAAGGAGCCTTCCACCAACCCTGATGCACACCTTTCCTGATTTTGAACACATAGCATCTTTGTGTGTGCATGATTGCCTCTGCTTCTATGTACAGGTTAAGCACAAGGAAGTGCTCAGGAATTCTGATTCTTCACATTATTACCCATAACTTGTTAAAAACCACAAAGTCAACAATGCCTTTGCAGTCCCACATTTATGGGATGCGGATAAAGATAGTGGCCCACAGGTTTATCAGCTGATTCAAGGGTGTCAGGGCACTGGTTTTCCAAGGGAATGCAAGTGATATTATCTAACGTAGCATGACATGATTATCTCAGCATAAGGTTGCCTTACATCTTCCTGACACATCCCCAACCCCTGAGCTCCCAAGGACAAGGTGAGATTGGGTTTAAATATTAGATGAGACTCGGGAAAAATGTTCACAGAGCAGCTGGGACGATATATTTTGCTTCAATTACGAATTGAAGCTGCTAGACTAGATGGGGTTCGGGCTTTTTCTTGCTCCGCTTTCCCTCATCCATGCTCTTTAGTGCTGTGACGTTGGAGGGCTGTCCACCTTGGCTGCGCGCGGGTGTTCAGAGTCCAAGTACTACAGGCTGCTGGGAGGAGGTAGCGTCTGAGCAGAGATGAACAAGCTAGATAGGAGTTCGGTGGAGGGCAGGCGGTAAAAGCAGGAACAAGTATGCTGGTGCACCTGCTGCCTGAGTTACTGGTGCCACTTCAGCCCTGTTGGTGACGCTGTAGCACAGGGTAGAACTGCCCTGTTGGTTTCCAAGACTGTACCTCATCTTTTTCCTGCAGAGGGGTGGGTGGCTTTGAACTGCCAGACCTTGTGGATCACAGCTCAGTGTTTAAGCACTGCGCCCCTGGGGTGTCTGGGTGACAGTAAAGTTGAGCTATCACCATGGTGGCACTGTGGGATAAGCGGACTGCAATTCTGGGGAGAACGATGAAGGTATCTTCTCCCATGAAAACATATAGTCTTGCTTTCGTTATGATTAAAAGATCATTTTATTGGGGGCTCTGACAACTCCTCACAACCCCAGATTTGTACAATCTTGGAAACCCTATACAAGAACACTATGAAAGGATGATTTGTTGTTAAAGCCATCCACTTGTATTTGTTATTTAAAATACAAAGCCCACGTCCACTGCCATGGAGTTGATTCGGACTCATAGTGCTCTGAATTCAGAGCTCTGGTTCTAGGGTGCCAGTTCTCAACCTGCGGGTCACGACCCCTTGGGGGATCGAACAACCCTTTCACAAGGGTCACCTGATTCATATAGCAAAATGACAGTGATGAAGTAGCAATAAAAAATAATTTTATGATTGGGGGGGGGGTCACCACAACATGGAAAGGTCACGGCACGAGGAAGGTTGAGAACCACTGCTCCAGGGGAAGACTCACACCTTCTGTGCTGGCTTTGGAGGAAGATCCTTGTTTCCTGTCTGCATCTGTGAGTCCCTTTGTCCTTGGGGATCTCTGTGTCTTGACATTAATTGGGTCTAGAAGGTTCTCAGCACAAAGGCCCATGGTCTTCTTTCTTGGTAGTACTGGGGCCTGTCCCTCTACATCTCTCTTTTTTTATCTAAATTGTAAGACAAAATGGAATACGGGCCACACCCCGGGAGAAGTCCACTTACACTGCCTCAGCTGTGACTGGGAGTAAGGGTGTGACATCTTACCCTAATCCTCTTAAAACTCATTGCTGATCACATCAGGTCATCTCACACAGGATGGTTACATCATTGCATAACTGCCAAGCCCCTAAGAGTCATGGCCCAGTCAAGCTGACACATACTGGGGGAGGGGGGGGAGGGAGTGGTTAACTCATTCTATGACAAGGCACAATTCAAGGACCCAACAGAAGTTCAACGTGGCTGCCTCATAGGAGAAGGATGACGTGTGCAAAGAAAAGAAGCTCAATCTTTGTCCTGTGGTAACTGAGAAAGGAAGGAATTTGGTCCCTGTAACAAGAACTTTGGGAGCAAACTATCAAGTGGAGAGAGAACCTTAAATCTTTCCTCCTTAGGGCTTGGGGTTCAAACCCCAAGCTATCTAAGCTAGTGAAGGCGAGGGATTGTCTCACCCATCAGTTGTATCTGAGAGCTCCCCCTAGTGGGTAGTCCCTCCCTGTGTCTTTGCTGGTGCCAAGGAATGCCTGCCCACCCTGATCTTGGTGTCCAGAGCTCTGAGGACAGCTTGACCCTGTCACAGCTCTAGACGTCAACCTCTGGAAACTTCCATCCTTCCTTCCTGGGTCATACAACCTCTGTAAGTACCTCCAGGAGCGTCCCTACTCTGCCGGGGTAAACACCCTCCAGGGGACAGGAATGCAGGGTCTCCCAAAGGTGATGGTGGCCTGCACTCACCAGAGGACTGTGAGCTCCGACCAGGGTCCCCACTAAAATCATCATAGAGACACTTGCTCTCAGCACGGTTTAACTGCAGGCAACTCTTCTGGGCTCCAATACCCTCCCCCCACCCCACCCCCCAAAAGCAACAGCAAACCCTACATAAGCAAGAACGATGACCTTTCTGGAGCTAATTTTTAGCCACTCTTATTTCTTGGCATGCTGTACTTTGTTTGTCAAAAATCTTGGTTAATGATTGACCGCCCACGGGGTTTAAATAGGCCTTAGTCATTGTGAGGTAGGTAAGACGTGTCACTGAAGCCCAATTGTTTCTGAGATGACCTTCCTGGGGGGCGGGGTACTGGGTCAAGACATTTGAGCTTCGGGTATTATGATAACATAGTGCCAGGCCAGTTCCGTTTTACTGGGACTTTTCCCTTCCCTTTTCAGAAGTTTTTATTCCAAACTCTGGTAGCAGCAGGGGACACAGTATGGTCTCCACCAGCCTTGTCATCTTTATCACCATCCCCATTCAAACGCGGCCATTTGACTCTCAGTATCCAGTGCTCTGCCGACTCAGCTTCTGGAGAGACCCCTAGTCTCCCTTTTCCCTAAGATGCTCTTCCTGGAAAGGGAAATGCTAGAAACGCAACTGATTCTCAAAGTTCTCAAGCCATTGCTGTTGGTTACCGTTGAGTAGAGGCCGACTCACGGTGACCCCACGTGTCCAGAGTGGAACTGCTTGGTCGAGTCTCTGAGACGGTGACCTTTTGGAGGCAGATCTCCAGACTCATCTTCTGAGATGCCTCTGACTGCTTGAACGTCCAGCCTTCCAGTCAAGGTCTTAACTGTGGGTGCCACCCCTTGCCTTGGTAGAAGGAACCTTTTTGAGCCTAAGAAACAATAGCAAAAAGCATTCCGCATCATTTCCCAACGCTCAAGGATAAAGGTCCAACTCGTCGAGGGCCCAGTCAAGACTTGCCTTCAGTGAGCATGTCTTCTTCCTGCATCTCCCTCCGCTTGTGCTTGGGAACGTCAGTTCACCTGAGAGGCTGCCCATTCGGCATGAGAGGAGAGTGATGGTTGGCCTATAGCCATCAGCCAATTGACTCAATGGCAGTGAGTTTGGTGTGGTTTGGGGCCATGTCAATTAGATACTGAATGAAATACACCAAGTACTTTGCATAGATGGATTTTACAAATAGTTTACTTATTTGTTGTTGTTTCATCGAGAATGGACACGGGGTAGAACATATACCAATTCAGCCCCTTCTCCCCGTACAGGTCACTGACCTGGGTTACATTCTTCAAGTCGTGTGACCCTTCTCGGTTGGCCCCACCTCTCCCTTCCTCTTGACCTGACCTCCCTGCCGGCAAGGTTTCTATCTCAACTTTTGAGTTGTTACCAATCTGACCTCGTATAGGTGGTTCTTAAAAAGAATGTAGTTTGAGGGAGGCATTTTTTTTTTTTTACTAAATGGGCCAAACTAATGTTTTAAGATTTCCGAGATGGATTTTTTTTTTTGTTTAAAAGCTATCTCAGAGCAATCATCCAGGCGCCATGACTCTAGAAAGCATTGAGACCATGAGAATATGGAATTCTGTGCTGCACTTTCCCACCTACGATCGGGATTCTTCTGTAGAATCATTGATCAAAGTGTTTAGCGATGGTAGCAAGACACCAGCCAGATCTTCAGTTGTCACGGTGCTGTGAAATGGCTCGGGCTGACCTCCTGTGGCTTCCCTACTGCCATGAGGACATGCCTTCAAACTCCTCAAGGTCATGACTGAATCCCTCAGTCTGGGAGCTCAGGACCATAGTCTCAGGGGCCTCCAACGTCAAATTCACACAACATAGCCCACAAAGAGAGTGTTCTTTAAAAAAAAAAATCATTTTATTGGGGCTCATACAACTCATCACAATCCATATATCCTACTTGATCCTACTTGGAGCAGTAGTGACTGAGATCTTAAATGCTTGTGAGGGACAGAAGGAAGAGTCCCGGATATTTTGTAGCCAAGATCAAGGGCCAGCTGTTCTGCAGGCTACCCAGGAAAACCAGAAAAAGATGCAAAGTGCTGCAGAGAGCCAGCTTTGGTTGTAAGCAAGTCTGTTTCTGGTTCCGTGATTAGGGAGGACCAGGTCCCCTCACCTCCTGAGGCTTCCTCCTGTAGGTAGGGAGGTCAATGGATCTCTCGGGCCCCTTTCTCTTTTCCTTCCTGAAGTGACAGATTTCACACCACATCAGTCTGTTTTGTGGATGGAACCCCGTCCGTCCATCGAGTCGATTCTGACACACAGTGACACCCTACATCAGTGGTTCTCTACCTTCCTCATGCCGTGACGCTTTCATACAGTTCCTCATGTGGTGGTGACCCCCCCCATAACATTATTTTCGTTGCAACTTCATTACTGTCATTTTGCTACTGTTATGAATCGGTGACTCCTGTGAAAGGGCCATTTGCTCCCAAAGGGGTCGCGACCCACAGGTTGAGAATCGCTGCCCTACACAGGGTTTCTGGCACTCTTGCAGCGCAGAGAAATTCCTCTTAGCCCAAGGCATGGCTGGTTGGCGTTTAGAGTGCCGGCTTTGGGGTTAACATTCCAATGCCTAATCCACCCTGACCCCAGGGTACCTCCTCTTGGGAAATAGAGGGGTGCTCCTAGCTAAGGAGTGTCTGTACACCACACCCACAGTTTGTGCGTGGCTACAGAAAGACCTGCTGGAGTTGCTGTTCCTGCTTCTTGCAAGAAAAGCTTTGGAGTTGCAGAAAGGATGTAGAAGCCTGACTTCCATACCTCCCTCTGAGAAAAGCAAACAGTTGCCAAATAGGTAGAATCTGACAAAAAGAACCCTCTTCCCCTCTCTGGGCCATCAACTCCACTCCCCCTAATCCAGGAGAGGCTGAGTGGGGCCTTGGCCAGGACACATGGTCTCTGGGACTGGGGGGTGGGGGGGGGGTGGGGCTCGACTGACTCATTGTACACCAGCCAGATTGGGGAGACTTGAGTATGCAGTGAAGTGGCCCCCCAGCATCTGGCTGGAGCTCTTGGGGTTTGGCTCTGGGGGCAGAATTTCCCTGGAGGCCATTTCATCTGCAAGGGGGTACCAAATCAAGAGGGCACGTACCAGGGGAGATGGTCAGCTCTGTCGTGAGTGAGCATTTCTCCTTGGGCCCAGAACTTAAAGACCTGCCTGCCCCAAAGCCCAGGCCCCAATACCAATTAGAACCCACACTGGCATATAGGCCCCGCAGGACATGGTTTTGGTGAACGCTAATCTAGTCACGTCTCTCCTTTAACACACTGGTTAATTACCAGGGTACCCCCTGGGAGCTTGTGAGCCAACCTCAGAACCAGGGCTTTGATGGAGTCCATATTATAGTTTGCTGACTTCAGCCCCAGTTGAGGCTAGGCTGGGGTGAATTGCCTGGCTACCCAGTTTCTGAAGCTGGTGGAGGGGAAAGCTCTGTATTCAGAAACAACATAAAAACCACATTAACTAATAATAGCACTGTCTCAGAAGCCGCAGTCCATCTCCGCACAATTGCAGCATCGGGAGAAACAGCACCATGAACTACACTACACACAGAGGTGGGCCTGGAGGAGGAGAGGACAGTCAGTCTTCCCAAGCAGAGACACAGTGCTGGTCCCGTTACTTTATGCGACTGGAGGGGGGGGGGGGGCGGTGCGGTATAGAGAGAGAAGAAGCAGAAGCCAAAATTCAGGAACCCGGGAGTGCCTTGAAGGAACACGCTGACAAAATGAGTGAAACGTTAAAAAGAATACAATTTCAAGCAGAAAAAAAAGAGCAAACACCAAAATATTACAACTGTATGACACTGTGAGAGAATGAAACAGCAAGATAGGAACATTGGAGTCAAGAATCCGTGATCTTGAAGATGAATCTCTCAAGAACAAAACACAAGAAGACCATTATAAAAATGACCAAAATCACCCCAAAACATGAAGATAATCTAAGAATACGATGGGACACAACCAAAAGGAACAACATGCCTGATAAATGCCCCAGAACCAAAAAAAGAAATAATAGCTACTGAGGAAATAGGACTATTAATGGAGAACTTTTCTAACATCATAACAGAACATAAAATGATTATGTAGGAAGTTCATTAAACTTCAAACAGAATTGTAAATCATCTCAACATATAATAAGCAAGCTTTCTAACATTAAACAAAAGGAAACAATCCTGAGAGCAGCAGGGAAAAAGAAACAATTACATGTAAAGGCACAGACGATCAGGATAAGTTCAGATTTCCTACCGAAACCAGTCAGGCAAGAAGGCAGTGGCATGATACATTCAAAATTCTGAAAGAAAAATATTGCCTACCAAATCCAGTATAATTATCCCTCAACTATGAGGGAGAAATAAGACTATTGAAAGATAAGGAAAAGCAGCAAATTTATAAAAAACATGACCACGTTAACCAAAAATATTTAAAGGAATCCTATGGACAGAAAATCTATAACAACAGACAGCTAACTAAAAATGTTGCAAAAGAAATTACTATGGATAAATCATTTTATTTAAGTTAGAACAAGGAATCATGGACAATATTCTAGCATGAAGATAAAAATAAATCAATAAAGAAGAGCAGAGAGAAGAGGACAATCATACATGAACAGAGAAGTTATTAAACCATTCACAAAATGAAGCAAGGTGTTTTGAAACTGGAAAGAAAACCACAAGAAAAGTTACAAAGGAAAAAAAAAACTTCCACAAAACAAACAAGATGAAAACCTTAAAAGCGAGACAAACAGTAAGATTAAAAGAAAGAAAAAAAAACACACACAAGGAGAGTATCAAGAAGATAACCAAAAATCAAAAGGAACACAGCCCGGAAAAAAATCATCATGAAAACTGAGACCAGTAACACCATAAAACTATATAACAAATTGACATCGACACACCCATGTTTACCAGTAACAATCCTGAATGTAAACAGACGGAATTCACCAGTTAAAAGACAAAGACTAATAGACTGGATAAGAAAACATGAACCTTAAATATGCTGCTTACAAGAAATGCACCTTGGAGATGAAGACGAATAGACTGAAAATCAAAGGATGAAAAAAATATATCAAGCTAACAGCAGTCAAAAGAAAGCTGGAATATCAATCTCAGAAAAGTAGACATAAAAGTTAATGACATAATGAGAGACAAAGATAGTCAATAGTTCTGAAAGCTTTAATTAAACCATAACCACAATTAACATATATCCACCAAATGAAAAGCCATTGTGTTAGTCTGGGTAGACTAGAGATGCAAATTCATAAACACACATATGTGTATAAGAAAGAGGTTTATATACAAGAGCAATTGAACATGGAGAAAACATCCCAACCCAGTCTAGGCCAAGGCCATAAGTTTGATATTAGCTCATATGTCCAATACCAATCTATAAAGTCCTCTTCAGACTCACGGAACACATGCAATGATGCCACATGCAGGCTGATCACAAGCCAGGGGGTAGAAAGTCTTTGGGTCCAGTGGCATTGTAAGCATCTCCGTGCTGTCAGGGGTCTCTCTGTGGCTTCTCCGGCTTCCAAGGTCTGGTTGCATCCATGTGGCTTGTCTTCTATAGTGTCTCCCAGGGAGTAGCAAAGAGAGGTGTCTTCCGCCTCCAAGGAGGAAATACCAGATTTCCCAGAATTCCCAGGAGAAGGCCATGCCCACAGAGGTCTCATTGGCTATCTCCAGATTGACAGCCTAGACTCCACCCCTTACACTTTTAATCCTTAATTTGACACCAGATTAGGTGACTACCACAACCATCAAAATACATTAATCAAATTCTTATAGAAATGAAGAGACAAATTATAACAATACTAGGGCCCTTCAATACATCACTTTCTTTTAAAAAATAATTTTATTGGGAACTCTTACAGATATTATAACAATCCATAATTCAATTAGATCAAGCATAATTGTAAAATTTCTGCCACCATCAGTTTCAAAACATTGTCTTTCTTCCTCAACTCTTTGATATCAACTCCCCTTTATCCCCTCCTTTCCCCACCTGACCCTCTCCCCGGAACCATTATGATATTATATATTTATTTATTTTGGCGTATCTTACACCATCCAATGTAACCATTCACCTACAGTTCTGTTACCTGTTTCCCTCCAGTGGGGTTAGACAATCATTATTGCTATTTGTTACCCCTTCCCTCCCTTTCTTCCCATACTCTCAGGGAATCATTACTCTCGTTACGATTTCCGCAGGATTTATCTATCTTGGATTTCATTCATCAAACCATCTTAATTATACAAATGAACATGCACAGGTCTAACAAGATTAATTAGGTAAAACTATAATAGTAAGGGGAGGACATATTAAAGAACTAGAGGATAGTTACGGGTTTCATCAGTGCTATACTGCACCCTGAATAAGTCATCCCCTCCACGAGGGACTGTCCAATTAGCTTACATGTGGGTTGGGGGTCTTCACTTTGTCTACACTCCTTCACATCAATTTGATTGCTTGGCTTTGAACTTTTGATTCCTATTCCGATCAACACCTCATGATCACACAGGCTGGTGTGCTTCTTCCCAAGGAAGCTTTGTTGCTTCCCTGCTAGATGGCCACTTGTTTAACTTCAAGCCTTTAAGACTCCAAACACTAGGTCTTTTAATAGCTGGGCACCATCAGCTTTCTTCATCATATTTGCTTATGCACCCATTTTGTCTTCAGCAATCGTGTTGGGAAGGTGAGTATCATACCTTGCCACATTATTAGAACAAGAACTCAATTTTATTGAGTTAAGATTTAAGTAGAGGCCCAACGTCTACCTGATTCCTTGTTATATTTACATATAAATACACCTATATTTATGTATTTAGATATATGCATATCTATATTTATACCTATATAATTTTTACTTTCTTGTTCTTTTTTCTTTCCTCCTGCCCCACTATCATGTTTACCCATCATTCACTTCTCAGTAATTCCTCTTGGATACATTTCAATTGAACAAACAGGACCAGGAACACTATACACTCCTCACCATCAATTTTAGATCCCTTATGATTCCCCTGCCCCTGTCATTATTGACTCCTCTCTCTCCTCACCCCAACTTTAGACTTTCAGTGGCCCCTTGTGAATATATCCCAACCAGTTTAGACCAGGTGCCAAGTGCTGCCCCCTGAATCAGAAGTCTACAATCGGGATTCCTCAAGGACTTTGTGGCTTTGCTCCCACTGCTGGTCTGTTATACTCCCCTCTTGACTTGCCTCCTTGTGGGAAGGTCAGACAAGCTGCACTTCCTGAACTCTATCTTCAGTGCTTGTCCTCTGTAGGTGAAGGGACGTCGTGCCTCAAGCTGATGTCCTCTGTCATGTCTCAAGCTGCAGTCTTTCTGTGAACTAGTTGCTCTGAACAGGAACGCCACCCTCAAGACTTAGTGCACTGGAATGAGGGCTAGTCTCACTCCCTTTCCCACGGAGACATAAACAATACCCTCTCCTTGGATGGATCAGTGCCCTGTTCTCCCACTGCCATCTTTTCTTGATCTCATCGATAGATAGAACACTTCACCCAACAAAAATTCATTTCACTTTCTTTTCTAGCTCCCACAGTAGCTATTCTAGACTAGATCATATGGTGGGTCATAAAGCAAGCATCGACAAATTTAAAAACATCGAGATAATACAAACAATCTTTTCAGATCATAATACTATATAGCATTAGAAATCAATCATAGAACAATCAACCCCACAAAATCAAATACATTGAAATTGAACAACACTTGACTTAAGAAACACTGGGTAATTGAAGAAAGAAAGATCACAATGCAGAGTCCTTGAAACAAGTAGAATGAAAATACAACATTTCAAAGCCTTTGGGACACAGCAAATGAAGTGTGCAGAAGGCAGTTTATAGCATTAACTGCACACATCAATCAAGCGGGAAGAATTAAAACAAACACATTAACAGCAACAACTGGGAAAAGTCCAGCAAAACAAACCATCAGAAACTGAAAAAAAAAAAAAAAAGGAATTTTAAAGATGTGAGCAGAAATAAATGAAACAGAAAGTTTAAAAGAAAGCAGTATAGGAAAATTCAATAAGAAAGAAGTTAGTTCTTTGAAAAGATTAATGAAATGGATAAACCACTGCCAACCCTAACAAATGAAAAAATGGAGAAAAAGAATAAATAGATATGACAACAGACCAAGATGAGATAAAAAATACAATCACACAGTGTTACAAAATATTTCAGTTCAACAAACTGGAAATGAATGGAAGCAGAGCATTGTCAGCGATCATGCTGGAGCATAAGCCCTGGGATTGGAGGGCACTTAAAGTGTGTCTCAGAAGGAACTGATTTCTCAGAATGGAGTCAACCCAGATCAGGTGAGTCAGGTAAAGCGCGGGGAATGGAGCCTTCGGAATCTTCATTTGCTGAAGGCACCCAACTTAAGGTCAAGAGAAACAGCTGCAAAATTCTGCTAATGATTGGAACTTGGAATATGCCGAGTATGAATTTCAGAAAATTGGAAGTCAAAATGGAAATCGAACGCATAAAGATGTGGCATTAGTGAGCGGAAATGGACTGGTTTGAGCCACTTGGAATCAGGAAATCATGTAATTTCCATTGTTGGGAACAACACCATTAAGAGGAATGAGTTGGCACTCATCGTCAAAAAGGCCATTGCAAAATCCATCATGAAGTACAATGCTGTCCATGTTAGGAACTATTATTCAAATGTATCCACCAAGCACAGAAGGCAGTGATGAAGACATTGAAGGATTCTACCAATGACACCAGTCAGAAATCGATGAAGCTTGAAATCAAGATGCATTTATAAAAATTGGTGATTGGCAGCCATCTAACTGAGAAGCAACAAAGCCCACATAGAAGAAGCACACCAGTCTGTGTGATCATGAGGTGTCGATGGGATCAGGTATCAGGCATCAAAGACCCAGAACAAAAAAATCATATCTATGTGAATGAGGGGAAGTACAGAGTGGAGACCCAAAGCCCATCTGTAGACAACTGGACATCCCCTTACAGAAGGGTTACAAGGAAGAGACGAGTCAGTCAGAGTGCACTGTAGCACCAATGAAACCCACAATGTTCCTCTAGCTCTTTAATGCTTCCTCCCCACCCTCCACTATCTGGCTAGAATGGAGCATGTACACGGGTACAGAGAAGAGCTGGCAACAGGGAATCCAGGACAGATAAACCCCTCAGGACCAATAATGAGAGTAGCAATACCAGGAGGGGAAGTGGAAGGTAGGGGAAGAAAGGAGGAACCAATCACAATGATCTATGTATAACCCCACCCCCGGGGGGATAAACAACGGAAAAGTGGGTGAAGGGAGGCAAAGCAGAAGTCAAGAGATCAAAAGACGTGTAGCTTTAAGTAAATCTGTTTCATAAGACCTCTTCAGAGTACTGAAAAGCCAGGATGTTACTTTTGAGGACTAAGGTGTGCCTGACCCCAGGCATGGTCTTTTCCCTGGCCTCGTATGTGTGTGAAAGTTGGACCTTGAATAAACAACATCCATGCCTTTGAATCACGGTGCGGCAGTAGACTATTGGAAGCACTGGTGGACTGCTCAAAGGACAAGCCGATCTGTCTTGGAAGAACTATGTTTAGAGTGTTCCCTAGAGGCAAGCATGGCGAGACTTTATCACATGTACTTTGGACACGTTGTCAGGAGAGACCAGTCTCTGGAGAAGGACTTCATGCTGAGTAAAGTGGAGGGGCAGCAATAAAACGGTAGGCTGTGACACAGGGCTTCCCCCAAGGGCGGCAGCACAGGGGCAATCTCGGGGACGGCGCAGGACCAGGCGGTGTTTCCTTCTGTTTGCGCAGGGTCGCAGTGGCTCAGCCTGGATTTTGCTGACACCCCAAAACAACAAAAACAAATCTAAAGAATGATCTGAATGGCTTCCAAAGAATATGAGGAGGGAAAGTAAAATAGAAATGGATTTGCAGTCTTTAGTGACAAACAAGTTTGTCACAAACAAACAATAAAAGATTGTAGCCTCAGACACTCTCGGGGCCGTTCAACCCTCTGGTCGATAGGAATTGGGATTTATTCAAAGGCAGGGAGTTTGAGTTTGGGTGGTTGGTTTACTGTCCCCCAAATGTGTCTAGGGCTACTCATCTAGAAGTTAGTAGTTAGAATCCTCCTAACAGTGCCACAGCAGAAAGACCTGGCAATCTGTGCAGAGCTTCCACTCGGCTCCATGGGAGGTAGCGCTGGGTAGGACTTGACTTCATGGCAGCCAGTATTGGCTAAGCAGTGTCCCTCTTCCTGTTGGTAGGCAACCCATCAGCAGGTGGCTTTCCTCCCTTCCTGCTCGCCTACTTCCTCCTGGGGCTACATGGGGGACATCTACCAAATTTGGGGTCACATACCGCAATTTATTTTCACTTTCATGCCAAACAAAGTCCTCTGACATCTAGTTCAGCCTATTTAATTTATTTAGTTAAAAATTTTTTTTTCAGCCACTGTTTTTCAGCCTGAAGTAAAATTTTGCATAATATAAAATTCACCATTGTAACCATTCCAAAGTGGACTTTCCATGGTATTTGCCATATTCAAAATGTTATGTAACCATCACCACCGTCTACTTCCAGAACATTTTCATCACCTCCCCCAAATCCTTTACCTAGTTTTCCCATCTCTCCACATCGCCCTTTCTTCCCTTCGCCTGGAAACCACCCACCTGCTTCCTGCCTCTATGATTTGCCTATTTTGTGCACTGCATACACACAAACGTATACCATCTGTGGCCCTTTGTGTCTGGCTTCTTTAGTTTGGTGTGTTTTCAAGGTCTGTCCAAGCTCTTGTTGTTCTTAGATGCCCTCCAGCTGGCTTCACCTCACAGCGACCTCACAGACAACAGAATAGAACCTGGCCGGTCCTGCGTCTTCCTCACAACCTCTGCTACACTTAAACCGTTGTTGCAGCCGCTGAGTCAGTCCCTCCCTCTGAGGGCTGGCTTCTCTTTCCCTGTCCACTACTTTAGCAAGCATGATGTAAGGGATTAGTCCCGCCTAAAACCTGCCCAAAGTACAGGAGACAGCGTTTTTGAAGGGTTCTGGCTATCGTTGTTCTAAGAGAGATTTATTTGTTCTTGGGGCAGGCCATGTATATCCAGTGTTCTTCACAACCCTGGGAGACAAATGCATCAGTTCTGCTTTGGTTTTCCTTCTTCTACTCGGAAGCATTGTCCTCAAGGCCTGGTGGGCCAGGATGTGCTCCACTCTCTCTTCCTCCCCCTTCATCTGCTCCCGTGTGCTCCGATCAGATATGTCCCTTTCCCAGAGCTGCAGATTCAATGAAGGTATGTCCTTTGAAATAAATTCTTCTGGGGGGTGGTTTTCCTTCTTAATTGTCCTGCTTGGACATACCTGCGAACTGATTGAAAAGACCTTGGCTTGGGTCAGGCTTACGCCAGTCCTGTTCTTGCTTCTGAACATTTTTAAAGATTTGTGCAGTTGGCTTCCCAAGTCAGTACAACATTTTCCTTGTATCACATTGGGCAGATCTGCTGCAAAGGTCCTTTTGGAATTGACTGTGGATCCAAGGAACATTAAATGCTTAACTTCAGTCTTTTCTCTGTTTATCATGATTTTGCATATTAACCCTGTTGTGGGCAATTCCACCCCACTATATGTTGAGGTGTACTCCATTCTGAAGGCTGTAGTCTATGATCGTCATCAGTGAATGCATCACGTCTTCTTGGCCTCTAGCAAATACAGTTGTGTCATCTGCTTATGGCCGGTTGTTCATGAGCCTCCTACCAATCCTCATGGTACCTTGTTCTTTCTACAGTCCAGCTTCTCTGATTATTAGTTTAGCATGCAGACTGGATAAGTATGGTGAAAAGATTCAATGCGAACGCACACCTTTCTTGATTTTCAACTATGCAGCATTCCCTTGCTCAGTTTAAACAACTGCCTCTTGGTCTGTGTACAGGTGGCACGCGAGCATCATCAAATGTTCTAGAATTTCCATGATTTGCCATGTCATCCATAGTTTGTTATGATGCACTCAGCGGAGTGCCTTTACATGGTCAATAAAAGATGGATAGATGTCTTTCTCGATATCCTCTGCTTTCAGCCAAGTTCCAGCTGATATCTGCAATGATAGCTTCATTCCATGTCCTGTCCTAAATCCACCTTCAGTTCCTGGCATCTCCTTGTATTGCTGCACCTATTTTAAAATTATTTTCCCCAAACTCTTTTGTGTGTGTTATATTAATGATATTACTTGATAATCTTGGCATTCTCCTCTATCACCTCTTTGGAAGGGGCACACATTCTGCTGGGAAGGTGGCTGTCCTCCAAATCCCTTGCCACAGGTGCATGGACACTGCCAGCGTGCCATCCATTCCGGTTCAAGCTGCAAGCTTCAGTCAAAGCTGGAAACAAACCAAACAACGGCCCAAAGGATGGCCTTGAGCATAGCCCATTTGAACTTAGAGACCGTCTCAAGAATAGAGCTGACGTATTGAACACTAAGGATCAAACGCCGGGCAAGTTAAGGAATGACGTCAAGAAGAAATCAAGAAATACATGAAGAAGTATGTCAAGAAGAAATCAAAGTCATGAAAAAGACAAGAAAGACAGAAAAATCGTTTCACAGGAGGCTCTGAAACTTGCTCTTCCATGTGGAATAGTTAAAACAGATCTGAAGAACTAGTCAAATGAAAGCTAAAGAGAAGGTGTCAAAGGGTGGCTTAAGAATAAGATATTATATTGAAATATGCAAAAGGAATATAAACACATCTGGTCTATCTCAAGCCGAAGGAACTGGCGTAAGCATTCGAACCTTGAACTGGAGTACTGAAGGATTCTGTGGGCAAAATACTGCACAACACCAAAGGTGGAAGGAATACAGAGTCACTGTACCAAAAAGAATTGTTTGGCATGCAACTTTGTCATACGCTCGAGAACGGATGGTGCTGAAGGAAGAAGTCTAAGCTACACTAAAGGTGTTGACAAAGGACTCTAGGAACTGATGCAATAATAGTGAAAAATCTGTCCAGAGCCACGAGGCCCGGCCATTACTTGGAATTTATTAGGACCTGCCCGGAGCCGTGAGGCCCAGCCATTACTTGGAATTTATTAGCCTGAGCTCTGGGTAATCTTCTACCCCAGCCTACGTGACAGAGCACTGCAGCTGTAAAGCTTGAACAAACAACGTGCATTGCTCTTTAGATAAGCACCGTGTCCTGCTTCCCCTTGATTGGGCAAAAGATCGTCCTCCCCATTGCTTGATTTGCATATACATGCCACTCCTCGGTGGCGTACCTAATTGAAGACTGTAAGCCCTTACTGACTCACTCCCTGATTGGCCTGTTACCAAAGTAGCCTAATTTGCATGTGCAGCGGATGCTTCCCCCCCTTGCTGGCTGATATAAGCTGTAACTCTTTGTTCATTAAAACGGGACTTGATCAGGATATTGTCTTGTCTCCATTTTCCATGTCTCTTGTCCTCCCTCTCTCTTCCAGGATCCACGTTGAATGTCCCGCGGGACGGGACAAAATCCACATTATAACCGGTGTTAGTATTTCATTCCCTTTTATGGCTGAGTAATATGACTGTTGGGGTCCTAGATGGGCTTTCTACTCCTGTAAATACTTACAGTCTTGGAAACCCACAGCGGCAGTTCTACCCTGTCCCAATGGCAGTGAGTTTTTTTGGTTTTAATATGACTCAGTACTATATCCCATTTTGTTTATCACTCACAACTTGATGAACATCTAAATTGCTCCCCCTTTCGACTATTATAACCAATGTCCCTACGTACATTATTTTGTGTGTGCACAGTTTTCACTAAGGGGTAGAATTGCAGGATTATGGGATAGTCATGTTTAACTTTTTGAGTTTACAGTAAATCACTTCCAGAGCGGCTGTGCCGTTTAACACCCTCTAGGAAGTGTAGAAGTTCCAGTTTTTCCATTTCCCTGCCAACACTTGCTCTTTTCTTTTTAAATGAAACATTATCGCCATCCTAGTGGAGTCCCTCTGTTTGGCTGCTAACAGAAAGAACGTAGGTTTGAATCCACCCAGAGGCCCCTGGTGATCTATTAGGTTCTACTGAGTTGGTTCCCACTCAGAGCGACACGATGCAAAACAGAATGAAACGCTGCCTGGTCCTGTGTCACCCTCACTGCTGTTCCTGTGCCTGAGCCCATTGCTGCAGCCACTGCGTCCGTCCATCTCCTGGGGGGCCCTCCTCTTTTTTTGCCACCCCTTAGCTTCACCAAACATGATGTCCTCCAGGAACTGGTCTCTCCCGACATGTCCAAAACACGTGAGATGCACTTTGATCTACTTGCCAAAAATGAATCCCTGAAGCCCTAGGCGTACACATGAATCACCATGTGGTAGAACCAACTATACAGCAACTGGTTTGGATCGTGGGTGTGAAGTGCTATTGTGGTTTTGACTTGTATTTCTCGAATGACTAATGATATTGACCATCTCTTTGGGTACTTACTAGTCATTTGTAGATATATCTTCTCTGGAGATGGGTTAGTGTCCTTTGTGTGTTGTGAACTTGGGCTGTCTATCTTTTTGTTGTTGAGTTGTAAGAGTTCTTTACATACGAAGAGGCTTTAGAAATTCTTGGGAAAATTCCATGATGTTTTTCTTCTATCTTAGAATGAACATTTGAAGCCCCTTTGAACTCTGAATACTAGGAGATGTGTGTGGGTTATCGTTTTACTTTCTGGACAGTGTCCTTTGATGCATAAACATTTTCCATTTTGAAGATACCCAACTTACACATTTTTAATTTTGTTGCTTGTACTTTTGGTGTCATAGAAAGGAATCTGTTGCTATGCCCAAGACTATAAAGGTTTGATGTTATGCTTTCTTCAAAGAATTTTAGCTTTTACATATAGGTCAATGGCCCATTGCGGTTAATTTTTTATTTGGTGTGAGGTAAGGGTTCAATTTTGTTCTTTTGTATGTGGTTATCTAGTTTCTCCAGCACTATTTGTTGAAGAAATTATTCTTTTCACAGATTGACTTATTCTTTGGGCATCTTGGTTGAAAATCAATGGATTATAAACATAGGGGATTATAAGTGGACTCTCAAGTTCTATTCCATTCATTTATTGCCCTTCCTTATGCCAATACCACACTGGTTTGTTTACTGTGGCTTTGCTACAACAAAACTTACAGTAAGTAATTTTAAAAATTGAGACCTGTGAACCCTTCAACTTTGCTCTTCTTTTCTAAAATCAGTTTGGTCATTTGGTATCCCTTGCCATTCTGCATGAACTTTAGCCTCAGCTGGCACATTTCTGCAAAAGAAAAAGTAGTTGGAATGTTGAAAGAGCTTGCATTTAGTCTGTAAAGCAATTTGGGGTGTGCTTGCATCTTAGCAATATTTCTTTTATTTTTTTAGCCTTTTTATTGTCTTCTCTTTTTTTTTTTAATTGAAGGTTTCTCGTAGGCCCAAACAAGTGGCTGTCCGTGACTGGAGGGGAGGGGGGCGGGGGGAGCAGCCTGAGCGGGGCGGGTCATCTTAATTTTCCACTCACACACAGTGCTAAATGAACAAGCACGGACTCACTACTGCAGTTAGAAGTTGGCAGCCTGGAAAAGGGGGGATGGGGAGTGGACGTTAATAAAAAAAATACAACCCCCTTCCCCAACTGGGGGGACGGAGAGGGAACTTGGTCTGCTTCAACAAAGGAATCAAAGATCAGAAGCCATTTGGGAAGGCCAGAGCCCTCGGGGCGGAGGGAGGTGGGCTGGTCCAGGGGCTGGGGGGGGGGGCTGTCTGGCAACTGGGGCGAAGGGATTGCCCTCCCCCTGCTGGGGTCCCCCCAGCCTCTCCGGTCTGGCAGGAAGGGGGCAGCCTGCAGCCCCCGCAGGCAGGTCTGGGGCTGCCGGGTGCTCCTGGCAGGGGTGGAGGGGGCTCACAAGGGCTTGCCCTCCAGGGAGATGACAGCGCTGACCCCAGCTTCTCGGCCAGGGGGCAGCGGTCCTTAACCTCCTCGGAGCAGTTTGCTTGTAATTCGTGTTTGATTGCCGTCAGCTTCTTCTTGATGGCATCCTTGGAGCTGGCGTAGATAATTTTGCTCTTAAGGGGTGCACACTCGGGGGCCCACAAGATGAACACCAGGTCCTCCTTCTTGCTCTCCTTGGTCTCATAGGTAGCATCGTACAGAGCGTAGCGGCAGTCCTTGTCAGGCAGGCAGCATCTTGACAAAGGTGGCATAGGGGTCGTCCACTGTCTGGCCCACGTCCCCAACCAGGATCTCCTTGCCCTCCTCCAGGATGATGTTCTTCTTGTCCTCGCTCAGGCAGAAGAGCACGGCCTTCCTGCGCTTCTTGACCTCCTCCGGTGTCGAGGACTTGCGCACCTTCGTGTCATTGAACACCTTGATAACTCCGTCGGAGACAGCCACACCAGAGGCCATGTTTCTGGAAGCGGGAAGAGTCTGGCAGAGAGAGGCAGAGAAGATGGGAGCCGCTGCAGCCGCTGCCGGACCCGACTTGCATCTTAGCAATATTCACTCTCCATTCTCTGGACATAGGCTATCTTTCTATTTGTTTCGGTTTTCCGTACATTTTTTCAACAATGTTCTGCAGTTTTCAGTGTTCCGGTCTTGTTGGCTTAACATTTCAGAGTGCTTTATTCTTTCTGATATCATTGTAAATGAACTATTGGCTGGTGGGTTAAATGAGCTGCGGCCTGTGCTGTGCAGCGCAGTGAGTAGGCCCCTCTGCTGGCAGGGCTGGGAATCCCGCTCCCTCCGCTGAGCAGGGATGAACTGGACGGCGAGGGGCTTGGTTTTCCGGCTGTTTAACAATTGGCTTGCCAGATTCCTGAAAATTAAACACGAGGCTAAAGGTACACTTTCAACTAAGGGGGTCACACACAGGCCCTTAACAAAGGAAAGGCTTTGACAATGAGCTCAATCAGACCTCTGTAAAAATGTTATTCCACCTCTTTACCTCAGTTTCTCCCTCAACAGAGTGGGATCATCATACCAAACTCTTGTCGTTGTTTGAGTCTGATTGAGGATTTGAAATAAAGAATCTGACCCAGCATAGGCGTTGAAAAGTTTAGATTTACTTTCCACCCTGCCCTCTGCCCCCCCCCCCCCATACACACAGCTTTCAACATAGCTTCAGTCTTCCCAGGGACAGGCAAAGGGAAGGCATCTGGGAGGTGTGCAGTCAGTCCACCATTATGTAGAGCATTGCAGGAACCGGACATTGGGACCCTTGTCCCGGGGCATGTGGGATGAGGAGAAGCAGAGACTTGGGGCCACCTTAGAAACTGAGGCATAGGGTTGTGGATTGTGGGACCTCTGTGAGCTGCTCCGCTTCCCCAAATATGCCCTTAGCAGACTGCTAAGAAATGTGACACGTTTTCCCTTTAGATGTTAAAGGTGCTGTGTACAGGATGCAAGTCCGTCACGTGGATCCGCTTTTTCAGAGAGCCCGCAGGGCAGAGAGCAGGGCCCCACAGCACGGGCACCTCAGTCTGTGTGGGGCCCAGCGAGGGGGCCCTGGGGCAAAGGTTCTGGCCCAGAGTAGATCTTTGCAGGTGGGTGAGGGCCCAAAGGAAGGAAGGAAGGGGTGTCAAGCAGTAAAGAGAGAGAGAGATGGGGCAAGCGTGGCCACCAAACCAGCTCTACCCCTTCAGCCAGGACGACGCGGAGCTTCTTAATACACACGAGCCCGTGAGAAAGCTAACATCCTCATTGCCTTTCTGTGTCCCCAGCCTCAAGGACCAGGGCACAATGAATCCGGAAGCAAATGCACAGTGGCTGGCACTTGATCCAACGGCAACTCGTTTGTCCACATTTTGCAGCCTCTTTGGAGAGGCCTGTGGAAAGATGAGCTGAGAGGGATAATCCTTTCACCTGGGCCGGCCAGGTGTTTCCACCCCCACCCCCACCCCCACCCCTGACACCCAACGTACGGGTCACTTATGAAACAGCAGCTATAACCTGTCCAGCATATTTTCACGACGGAAACCCAGCCGCCTAACCGCTCTGCGAACACACTCTGCCTTCGTGAGGCGTGGCCAAGAGTGCGTCCCCCAACTGGCTATCTGCTCCACGAGGGACCCCGTGCAAGTCACCTGGTTTCCCATTTCTTCTCGGGAAGTCAGGGACACGAGCACTGGCTTGGCAAGGCTGTCGTAGGGAGGCCAGCCCAAGCCCGCTGCCATCACGTGCGGTCTGACTAGGGCAGCCCCATCCGACACAGTAGAGATGTGTGTGGGTCTCTGAAGTTGTAAATCTTTACAGCACAGAGAGCTTCATCTTTCTCCTAAGGAGTTGCTGGTAGTTTTGAACTGTTAACCTTGGAGTTAGTATCATAATGCATAACCCACTAAGCCATAGGGCTCCTTTTTTTTGGGGAAACATTAAAAAAAAACAAACCAAACTCACTGCCTTCAAGCTCAAGTGGACTCATAATGACCCTAGAAGACAGAGTAGAACTCCCCCTGTGGGTTTCCCAAAGTGGAACACCTCATCTTTCTCCCTCAGAGAGGCTGGTGGTTTCAAACTGCTGACCTCGTAGCATAGCAGTCGAATGAATATTTTACTAAGCCACCGGGGCACACACAAGCAAAATGCTTTGCCCCACAGTAGGCAGACATACCCACTGCCATCAGGTAGATGCGGACTCAAAGTGACCCCATCCTGGGTGTCTCAGCTGTATAACTTTTTGGGAGCGGAGAACCTCATCTTTTTCCCCAAGGAGTGGCAGGTGGGTTTGAACTGCTGAGCTTGCTGTTAGCAATCCAGCTCTTGCCAAACCAGTTGCTGTTAAGTGGATTCTGACAAGTGATGGCCCAATGTGTTTCAAAGTAGAAATGTGTCCATAGGAGTTTTATTCTGTTTTCTTTTTTGACAATGGTCTTTCTTTTTAAAAAAGCATTTTATTGACATATACTTCATGTACAATACAATGCAATGGTTTAAATATATTTTTAAAAGTTGTGCAGGTATCACCACAATCTATTTTAGACTATTTTCTTAATTCTGTGTCTATTGTTATTACTTCCCCCATTTCCCCCCAACCTCCCCTGTCCTAATGCTAAAGGGAAATTAATCTAGTGACTATTTCTATTGATTTACCTAGCCTGGAATCATGTAAAAAATTATGTAAAACAAAACCCTAAAACCCATCAGCAACACAATAAACAGTCCCATACGGTTTTCTGAGGCCTTGATTTCTGCAAGTAGATTTGCCAAATTTTTTTCTGAGACACCTCTGGGTGGATTCGACCTACCTACCTTTTGATGAGTGTTCAATCATTTGTGTCAGCCAGGGCGTCCACAGTGAACACAGTAGGTGCTCAGCATATTGAGAGAGAGTACTGTCGTAATCACAGCCTGTGTGACCGTGGGAAAGCTAGCTCATCTTTCTGGTCTTTTTCCCTCATTTGCTTTCTGTGGGCCAGGTGATCTGGGAGATGTCTACCAGTTATTTCTAGGCTTCTATTTCTCCATGACAGACAGCGTTCTCTGCCTCGTGCTGGCCCTGCCTGCCTGAAGCGAGGCCCCTTGCCTTGGCTGTTGGAATGCTCAGGTGGCAGCGACCTTTGACAGCTGAGAAGGCTTGCTCACTCCCTCCCCTTGAGCCAAGGTCCAAGGCCGTGGGACAAGGGGCCACTGGAATATCCCGCTCACCGCAGGACTCAGAAGGGGACAGGAAGCTCTCCACAGTGTTGAAAGCAACCACTTTGGAACTGGGGACAAGACGAGAGGAATGGCCTGGGGGTCTTAGGACCATGGTTGGCACCCCAGTCTTCACTTGGGAGACCAGCAGCAGTGCCAGGACCTCTCCTGATGAACAGGCTGGAACTTCCAGAAGTAACTGCCCATCTGGACTCCAGTTGAGGGAGGTGAATTGCTTTTCTTCCCAAATGAGGCCCTGTCCATGACCAGAAGAAGGCCAGAGAGAGAATGGGCGGGTTGGATAAAGCCGGAGCCCTGGTGGGGTAGGAGCTATGTGATGGCTCACTGACTGCAAGGTCAGCATTTTTAAACCACCAGCTGTGCAGCGGGAGAAAGATAGGGTTTTCCACTCCTGTCAAGAGTTACAATCTCAGAAACTCTCAGGATCAGGCTGACACTGTCCTGTAGGGTCACTGTGAGTCCACGTTGCTTCAACGGCAGGGAGGGGCTTTAAATTTTTTTTTTTTGTTTATGCTTCTTGGTTAAAGAGGAAGGAGGCTAGACTGAAGGCAGGTTAAACAACAACAAAAACAATAAATTAGTTGCTGCCATGTTGATTCTGTCTCAGAGCAGGACTGCACTCTGGGCTTTCCAATGTCTGTGTCATGAGTTCTTTCTATCAAAGCACTCATGGTAGATTTGAACTGCCAACCACTCCGTAAATAGCCGAGCACTTAAACATTTGTTCTGCTCAGGGACTCTCTGAGGGAGAAAACTGCACCCCCGCCCCCACCAAAGAAACCCACCCCAAATCTCAAACTCAATGTCATTGAGTCGATTCTCACTCAAAGAGGCCCCACAGGACCAAGTAGAACTGCCCCGTGGGTTTCTGAGACCGTAAACTCTTACGGGGGTAGAAAGTCTCATCTTTCTCCTACGGAGCATCTGGTGGCTTTGAACTGCTAACCTTGCAGTTAGTAGCCCAATGTGTAACTCCCTGAAGGGATATAGAAAAGACTTATGCTCTTAAGCCTTGCCCATTATTTCTAGTTATCTTAATATCCTTCAACCAGGCACACCGTGGCAGAAATGCTCAACTATTAGCTGAGAGACTGGTTGCTTGCGTCCACCCAGAGGCTCCTGGGGACGCCGGTGTGGCGATGAGTTTCGGAGTGGTCACAGTTGAAAATCTTTCGGAACACTGGGCCTGCGCACGAGGCGTCGCTGAGAGACGGCCTTGCCTGGACGGTAACGAGCAACACCACCTCCCACCAGAGTGGAAAAGGCACCAGAACAAAGGGACCCGTTCTGGTCCCCTCTCCTCCTTTCCCAAATCGAAGGATTTTTCCAACCAGGGGGGAGAAGGTCAGCCTATTGGAAAACAAAGAAGAAAAGCCCATAAATCCTCTTAATTATTCTCCTATTACAATAGGTTTCTTTGAAAAAGCCTGGTGAAATATGTATAGGGAAATATTGGCCAACACATCCAGCCATTTCCCCATGCATATTCAGCTAACGTGAATTATGCCCTCCTGTGGTGTAACCTCACTGTGATCGTTTTCCAGAATTTAGACTGTGGCTCTAAAGGGGTGAAAGACAATGCAATCCAGAATGGGTTTAGAGAGAAGCTATTTTGGATTGAATTGTGTGTCTCCCTCCTCCATCCCTACATATATATATATATATATATATATATATATATATATATATATATATATATATATATATATATATATATATATCATGGCCTCTGTGAAGGTGATCTTGTTTGGAAACAGGGTCTTTGGAGCGGTTACCAGATAACCTGAGGTCATGCCAAAATAGGATAGGTCCTAATTCTATTGGGGCAGTGTCTTTACTAAAGAGGAAAAGAGCTGTGACAGCCAGCGTGAGGACAGGACCCAAGTGAAGCTGGAGGCAGAGATGCGGTTACGCTGTGGCTGCGCTCCCAGGCCTGGCTGAGGACCCTGGAGGTGGACAGCGTATTTGGTGAACTGGAAGGACAGTGGAGGAGAGGCAGGCCCTCGCTGAGGTGGGCGGACACAGTGGCTGCAATAAAAGCAAAAACAGAACAGCGATGATGAGGATGGTGCAGGACGAAGCACTGTTTCACTCTGTTGTGCTATGAATTAGAACCGACTCAATATTTCCACGGCTCCTAACAACAACAACTTGAAACGCCAAGAGCCAAGAAAGGCTGTCTCCTAAGAGATTTCAGACGGAGCACAGCCAGACCGACTGACATATGGGCTTGGACTCCTAGTCTCTGGGCTGTGGGATAATACATGGCTGTGGTTGAAAGCCACCCATTTTGAGGTACTTTGAGCTACCCTCGGAAACTAAGACAGAAGCCAAGAACCCAAAAAGTCCAGCTGAGGGGGTGGAAGAAAGACACTCAAGTTCAAATGAAGCTCTGTGATTGGGCAGCTCCCCACAGCCACCCCGCCCTGCATTCCAGTAGGAGCAGAGCACCGGGGCTCACAAAGGCACGTCCTCCGTGAACCAACGGCGTCTCCTGGCTTCTGCCTCGTGCTCTTGTCATATCCAGGGCTCAGAGAGAAGAGCCAAGAAGAGGGGGAGGGGGACCGGGGAGGTCGTTGCTATCCAAGTCCCCAGATCTCTGATTGGTTTAGCTGGCAGCATAAAGCTTCATGAAAGGACACTTGACTCATGAAGGGCAGCCAGGAGAAGGCTCTGGGGATGGAGACCCAATGTTAAAACAACAAGAGGTGGGAGGTGAGCAGTGGATGGCAGGACTCCAGGCCTCCGAAGGGAGCAAGTGCACCTGCTTAGGTACTGAAGCATGACAGGATGTGGGCAGGCCGGATCCCAGCAGGAGGGGGCCAGAGCAAAGGGCTTGGCTGAAAAATCACTTTAGAGTGCTGTCGTATTTCCAGCATCTTGGTGGACAATTCCCCTCCCCCCTTACCTACCCAGCGTCTGACCCAGCTTCCTATGTTTGAAGGTTCAGAGCCTCAAGAGTGAGCCTGCGTGAACCCTGGGTAACTATACTGTATCTCTTGGTTGTTAACCAGCCACCGTGCAGAGCTGGAAGGCAGGGCCTGTGCACTTCTTGTTCTCCGTTGCCAAAGGGCGCGCACACACAGGCTCTAGGATACAACCACTCTTAACCCAGCAAAGACACAGACACTGTGATATTGGACTGTGGGTGGTGGCCAAGGCAGAGCAGCACCACAGTGACTGGAAGTGGTGACTGTGGTTGGGCATGGTGATGGACTCCTGGCCACTTTCTGTTGACCTGGCCTCCCTGGTTACACATAGTTTTGTTTACCTTCTAACCATTCTTAGCCAGCGCCAACAGCACATATGGAACCAACTGAGTCAAGTAGGCTTGGTGGGTTGGTCTGGGTTAACTAGAGAAACAAATCCAGAGACACTCATATGTGTGTAAGAGAGAACGTCATATCAAAGAGCAACCATTCATTAAAGAAACATCCCAGGCCAATTCAGGTCAAGTCCATAAATCTCATATTAGCCCACACGTCCGTTACCAGTCTATTGCTTCTTCTTCAGACTCACACAGCACATGCAATGGCGCCAAATGCAGGAAGAAAGATCACAGGCCACGTGGCTCCTCCAGCTCCAGGGCTCTTGTTCTCTCAGCCTCGCCCCATGAGGCTTGTCATCAGGAAGACGAAGCAGAGTCTGTGTCCTGCCTCCAGTGAGCTATTTATCTCCATCATGCCTCCAAATGAGGTCATAAAGCTGCGACCTGATTGACAGGCTAGATTCCACCCCTTAGCAAGTTGACAGTAGATTAGGTAACTGCCACACGGGTTCAAAAGCCAGGACTCCCCTGAGTCGTGAGTTTTGAGAACTCACAGGACAAAAGAAGAACCGCTTACTCCCTAGTACAGGTTGGGGTGTGCCTGTGAACGAGTCTGTCGTGCTAGCTGAAGCCACTCATATGAAGTGCGATGATTGACTGTCCACCCACAGCGTCATGGCGGCAGTCCTGCCATTGGTACTTTCCATTAGTGACAGAGCTTGCTCAAACCCGAGGCATTGTCTTGTGGCGAGGTTTCAATTCCGCTTTAAAATGTCAGGAAGAAAAAGACTTGGGTTCCTATAAAAACAAAAAAAGAAGCTAGAATTCTGGCCTGGATTATAAAACTCCCTTCTGGTTTCATAAACAATGAAGCATTGAGTGAAAGAAAGAGGCATTTGAGGGCTGTTTCCTTATGGGAATAAAGAAGGTAAAGTGGAGGAGGAGCTGATACCAAGGGCTCAAGTAGAAAGAAAATGTTTTGAAAATGATGATGGCAACATATGTACAAATGTGCTTGACACAATGGATGGATGGATGGATGGATGGATGGATGGATGGTTGGATGGATTGTGATAAGAGCTGTAAGAGCCCCTAATAAAGTGATTTATAAAAAAAAGAACAAGAAGGCAACACTGGGATGCTAAGCCACATTGTGAAGGTTACACAACCCTGCTTTCCCATGCTGATCACAAAAGAGAAGGAAGGGAGTGTGGGTGGTGGATTTCTCCCCTGTTTTCCTGGTTGACCTTTGTATCATAGGGCCAGGCCCTTTACTTGTTTATAACAAACACCCATTTCCTTTCTTCCTTTCTGCTCCCACCTCTGTCCCACCCCAAATGATGATAGAGCAAGGTCTTACCCAGATGTCCACAAAGACAAATAAATATAAGCCCTTATTCTTTAAGCTCAATCATTAGGAAAGAACATTGTTGTTGTTGTTGTTAGATACCATCAAGCCAGTTCTGACTCCTAGGGACCCCAACAGAAGGAAACATTGCCCAGTCCTGTGCCTGCCTCAGAACTGTTGCTATGGTCAAGCCCATTGTTGCTGCCATTATGTCAGTCCATTTTGTTCAATGTCTTCCTCTTTTCTGCTGCCCTTCCTCTTTACCCAGCATGATGTCCTTTGCCAGGGACTGGTCTTTCTTGACAACATGTCCAAAGTAAGTGAGACATTTTACTATCCTCGTCTTTAAGGAGCATTTTGGCTCTTCTTCCAAGACAGATTTGTTTGTTCATTTGGCAGTTTGCAATCCTTTCAGTATTCTTCACCAACATCATAGTTCAAATGCATCATTTCTCCGGTCTTTCTGAATCAATGCCCAACTTTCACATGCATATGAGGCAACTGGAAATCCCATGGCTTGCATCAGGCACACCTTAGTCCTCAAAGTAATCCTTGCTTTTCAACTCTAAAGAGGTCTTGTGCAGCAGATTCACCCAATGCTCTTGAGGGAAGAACATTAGGCTTGGTAAAGTTTCACGACACTAAGGGAAACCCTCCAAGGGATGACTGACATAACAGCTGCAGCAATAGACTCAGATGTACCAACAAACATGGAGATGGCGCTACACTGGTCAACACTTTATTCCCTGACCCTTAAGGTCACCATGAGTCAGACCTGACTCAATGGGAATCAACAAAGCCACCAACTCTTTCAAAGACTTTCCCTTCCTAAGAATTTAAGACAAACAAGCCAGGGGACAATTATGTGAGCAAAGGGTAGTGCCAAAGTTTAAGGAGCTTATACGGTTCTGGTGTGCCATGTGGGAACAATACCAAAGATGGCTAACACTCAGCAGGCACATAGCATTGCACCAGGTGTGGGGCCGTGAGTTTCAGCAGGTGTTAGCATCCTTGATATTCCCAACAGCTCTATCAGTTTTGTGATATAGAACCGAACTCAGTGAGATTGCCTAACTTTTCCAAGATCATATGGCTACTTAGCTACAGAAATGGAATTTGCACCCAAGTCTATTTGGATCCATCTGGCATTCTTGTAGTTTTTGTTTGACAATATTCATTTCCTCCTAATCTGCATTTCTCCTTCTCTAAAAGAGGACACTTTCTAGTTCACTTTTCTAGTATTTATTTTTTTGTAAGTACACAAACAGAGGGAGGGCAAGAGGAAAGCTGAGTACATGAGTGAGTGAATGAGTGAGTGATAAGTAAATAAGTGAGTGAGTGAGTGATGAGTAAATGAGTGAGTGAATGAGCGAGTGATGAGTGAGTGAATGAGTGAATGAGTGAGTGAGTGAGTGAGCTAGTGATGAGTAAATGAGTGAGTGAGTGAGTAAATGAACAAGTGAGTAAATGAGTGAGTGAGTGAGTGAATGAGTGAGTGAGTGAGAGAAGCTAGTCCTCTTTATATCCTGCCCAGTTAACACCGACTCTGGTTTTTTTAAATAAAAATTTAATTTAACCCAAAGGGAATAGTGTTCCGAAGTCTAACAACTGGGCATTTGTAAACTACAGATGTCAATTTAGATCGTGTAAAACCAACACATAAGGGCTTTTCAACCTTGTGTTTGAAGTGACTAATAATATTAGTGTGTGGTCAGGAGATGGAGAGAGGACCAGACTTCAACCCGGTGTGCCAAGACGTGAATGCAACATACTGGCACGAAGCAGGGAATCAACAGAGAGGTCTGTGGGGACGGCCCCAATCCGAACTGCGTGGACATCCCACCCCACCACCCCACCCCGCCCCCAGAAGAATGCACTTCAGAGTAGAGCACTGAAACTGCAGCTCAGGGAGAGGGACACGTCTGATCAGAGCACACGGGAGCAAACGAAGAGGGAAGGAGAGTGGGACACATCCTGGCCCACCAAGCCCCAAGGATGATATTCCTGCTTAGAGCAGCCAATGCAGAGAGGACAATAGGGCTGGCCCCAACACTAGACTCGATGTCCCTCACTGACCTATAGCACTACAAGGGACAGCACTGGAGCTACAGTGCAGGAATTGTGCCCAGTATGACTCTACCACCCTGGGGTGAAACATTAAGGGTGTGCAACAGAGTAACAATGAGAGCAAAGCAATGAAATCCCCAGGGAATTTCAAAATTAGACTTTGGGGCCAGGGTATAGCACACCATCAGACTTGACTGAAAAACACACCTAAAGGTCAACAAACAGACTTGGAACTATTATAGACTTTTCTTTTTTTGGTCATTTTTGTTTGTGGTGGTGTTGGTGTTTTATTTTTTGGTTTTCTTTTGTTGTTTGGTTTTGCTTTGTCTGGTTTTTGTACTTATTATTGTCTCTGCATGTGTATCTAGATAAGATAGGCAGGATAAACAATCTGGAGGAGAAAACAATAGGACTGATGGTTCCAGAGGGAACACGGAAGAGGGGGAGGTGGGGGAAAGGAAGTGAGTGTTAACAAACCAGAGACAAGGGAACAAAAAGTGATCTAAAATTGATGGTGAGGAGGGCGTAGGATGCCTGGTAGGGCTTGATCAAGGGCAATGTAACCGAGAAGAATTACTGAAACCCAAATGAAGGCTGAACATGATAGTGGGACAAGAGGAAAGTAAAAGGAAATAGAGGAAGAACTAGAATGCAAAGGGCATTTATAGAGGTCTACATACAGGCACATATGTATGTAAACATATTTATATATGGGGATGAGGAAATAGATCTATGTGCACATATACATAGATTTAGTATCAAGGCAGCAGATGGACATTGGGTTTCCACTCAAGCCCTCCCTCAACACAATAACACTTTGTTCTATTTACCTGGCATTCTATGGTGCTCACCTTCCTGACATGATCACTGAAGATAAAGCAGGTGAATAAGTAAATGTGGTGAAGAAAGCTGCTGGTGCCCAGCTATCAAAAGATATAGCATCTGGGGTCTTAAAGGCTTGAAGATAAACAAGAGGCCATCTAGCTGAGAAGCAACAAAGCCCACATGGAAGAAGTACACCAGCCTGTGTGATCATGAGGTGTTGATGGGATCAGGTATCAGGCATCAAAGACCCAGAACAAAAAAAAAAGATCAATTGTAATGAGGGGGAGTGCGGAGTGAAGACCTAAAGCCCGTCTGTAGACAATTGGATATCCCCTTACAGAAGGGTTGTGGGGAGGAGATGAGCCAGTTAAGTTGCAGTATAGCACTAAGGAAACTTTTCTCTGGTTCTTTAATGCTTCTCCCCATGCCCCCCCCTGCCCCAACTATCATTACCCCAATTCTACCTTACAAATCTGGCTAGACCAGAGAATGTACATGGGTACAGATCAGAGCTGGAAACACAGGGCATCCAGGACAGATAAACACTCAGGACCAATAATGAGACTAGTGATACCAGAAGGGGAAGGTGGGAGGAGAAAGGGGGAACCGATCACAATGATCTACATATAACCCCCTCCTAAGGGTATGGACAAAGTTGGTGAAGGGAGATATTGGTTAGTGTAAGACATGAAAAAAAATTTTTAATAGGTTATCAAGGGTTCAGGAGGGAGGGAGGGTGGAGGAGGGAAGGGAAAAAATGAGGAGATGATACCAAGGGTTCAAGTAGAAAGAAAATGTTTTGAGAATGATGATGGCAACAGATATACAAATGTGCTTCACACAATGGATAGATGTATGGATTGTGATAAGAGCTGTTCAAGCCCCCCAAAAATGAATTAAAAAAGATTAATGTGGTATCAGAAACAGAAGCATGGACAAGTTAGAAGTCTCCCTAAAACAAAATGGTCATCACATCACGCTCTAGTGAAAAGCCAAGAGCCTTTGTGGCCAAGTCTGAATACATCACAAAAAAGGAAGACATTCCTCAAACCCAAACCCAACCCAACAGAATTTCAACCTCTACTCCAATTACTCAAAGAACATCAGCAGAAATCCAGTGGGTAGGCCCCAGCAACGTTCTTGTGTTCTCTCCACTTCCGCCATTTCCCCTCATATTTGCACACCTCTCAACTTCTATTTGTTCAAAGATCTCTCCAATACTCAGCCCATGAGGCCGCCCTTGATTTTATCCGTTTCTTTCTCCCCTAGTTCTTTATTATCTAGTTCAACTGAGATTCTCTTATTCGGCCATTCTCCCTTTGTTCTCGCTCATTGGACCTTATGTATTTCTACCTTATTTCTTCCTGGTCACAAAAGATGTAGGCACCCAAGCAATGATTCTTCTTTAGTGGACAGGATGCAGCAGAACAGGGTGCTAAAGCTACTCCCTACAGAAAGCTACCCAGTCACTCAGCACGGAAAGCAGTCAGTTAACGGAGAAAGGCAACAAGAAAGTCTCCAGCAAATAGAGAGAACCTCCACAGGTTATTCGCATAGGGAAACCCTAATATAAAGAATGATTAACTAGTGAAAGGCGGATAACACTGTGAACAAAGGGAACTCCAGAACACTTCATTGTGTTCACGCAAAACCTGTGCTTAGACCAAGAGGCAATCGTTTGAACAGAATGAGTGTACGCTGCATGGCTTAAAGTTGGGGACGATGTTTGACAGCGTGGGGCGCTCTGACCAGGCTCCTTCAATCTGTATGCCGAGCAAATCACCTGAGAAGCCGGCCTGTCTGAGGAAGGATGTGGCATGGGATTGGAGGAAGACTCACCAACGACATGTACTAAGCACAATGTTGTTCGCGAAAAGCCCAGAGGACTTGAGTCACTTACTGATGGAGATAAAAGATAACAGCCTTTAGTTGATTATATCTCAATGTAAAGAAAACAAAAATCCTCACAACTGGACCAATAAGAAGCATAATGATAAATGAAGAAAAGGGTGTAGTCGTCAAGGAGTTCATCTTACTTGTATCTACAATCACCCTCATAGAAATCCAACAATGTCTTGCAAATCTGTTGTAAAAGATCTCGTTAAATGGGTAAAAGGCAGATGTCACTTGGAGGACCAATGCGGAAGTGAGCCAAGTCATGGCATCTTCCCTCGCCTCATGTGCACGTGTAACTGGACAGTGAATACGGACAGCCAGAACGAGCAAGCATGTTGAAGGAAGTACAACCAGGATGCTCTTTGTAAACAAGTATGATCAGACTTGGTCTCATGTTCCATGGATAAGTTATCAGGAAGGACCAGTCCCTGAGAAGGACGTCATGATTGGTAAAGTACAGCATAAGTGCAAAAGGGAATGACCCCCATCGAGATGGACGGACGTAACGTAATGGCTGAACAATGGACTCATACATAGCTGCAATTGTGAGGATGGGGCAGGCCCAAACAGTCCAGTCCTCTGTTCTGTTGTATTTCACCCAAGGTTTCAGAAACAACTTGATAACATCTAGCAATGGCAACCAGAAGAAGGGACAAATTTGTTCTAAAGAAGACAGCTAGAATGTTCCTTAGACGTGAAGATGGGTTACATGGAGAGCACATGTTTTGAGAATGAGGGTAACAAATGTGCTTTATAAAACTGATGTATGTGTGGATTGTGATAAGAGTTGTATGAGCCCCCAATAAAATGATTTTAAAAAAGAAAATGAAAATAAACATATGTACACATACACACACACAAAAGAACTATATACATCCCCCCTCCCCCACAAAAAAGGAACCATATACACCTAGTCCAATTGACCTACAAATTCTTACAGACATAGAATGTGGTTCAGGGACTGCTTGTCTTTATATTTAATTTTAAAATTATCTTTATAAAAGTATTGTTGACTTTCTAAAAAAAAAAAAAAAAGAGGTGAAGATGGTGAGGTGTCATCTTGCTTAATTTGCATGTTACCAGGAGGGCCCAGTCCCTGGAGAAGGACATCACGTTTGGTAAAGTGGTTGTTGGAGTTATTGTTGGTAGATGCTGTCGCGTTGATTCCAGCCCATAGACACCCTATGAACAAGAGAACACTGCCTGGTCCTGCACCATCTGAACAGTAGTTGCTATACTTGAATGCACGATTGTGCATTCATTCAAGCAATGGTTTCCATCCATTTCATTGAAGGCCTTCTTTTTCTCTCCTCCTCCACCAAACATAATGTCCTTTTCCACGGACTGCTCCTCCCGATAGCATGTCCAATGTTCCTGAGATCAAGTCTTGCCATCTTGCCTCTAAGGAGCATTCTGGTTAGACTTTGTCCGAGATGGATTTGTTTGTTCTTCTGGCAGTCCGTGGTCTAGTCAGTGGGGTTTGCCAACACCATCATTCAAATGTATCAGCTCCTCTGTGTCTTCCTTATTCACCGTCCAGCTTTCACATGCATTGGAGGCCATTGAAAACATCACAGCTGGGTCAGGTGCACCTTAGGCTTCAAAGTGACATCTTTGCTCTTTAACACTTTAAAGAGGTCTTTTGTAGTAGAATTAACCAGCGTAATGCATCACTTGATTTCTTGACTGCTGCTTCCCTGATCGAGAGCAGGTCCAAGCAAAACGAAATCCTTGACAACTTCAACCCTTTCTCAGTTTATCAAGATGTTCTCTAGTAGGCCAGCTGTGAAGATTTTGGCTTTCGATATGTTGAGGTATAATTCCTATTGAGGTGTAAACTCACATTGATCTTCATGAATAAGTGCTTTAAGTTATCTTGGCTTTCAGCAAGCATGATTGTGTTATCTGCATATTGCAAGTTGCTAACGAACCTTCCTTAGTGCAACACACTAATGAAGCACGAAAGCACTCACTCATCTATGCCAGGAAAACTGGATGACAGCTACTTGGCCTACTGATTGGAAGAGATCCAAGTTTGTAACCATTCCAAAGAAAGGTGACCCTACAGCTTGCTTAAACTATAGAACAATATCATTGATAGTATGTGGAAGCAAAATTTTGCTGAAGATCATCCAACAATTGTAGCCAGTACATTGACAGGGAACTGCCAGAGGTTCAGGCCATTTAAAAAATGACATGGAACAAGGGGTATCATTGCTGATGTCAGATGGATCTTGGCTGAAGGCAGAGAATACCAGAAAGTTGTTTACTTATGTTTTATTGACTATGCCAAGATATTTGACTGTGTGAACCATAATAAACTATGGATAACTTTGAGAAGAATGGGAATTCCAGAAGACGTCACAACACTCCTGCGGAACTTGTATATATGGATCAAAAGGCAGTTGTGAAAGCAGAACAAGAGAATACTGCATGAAAGGTTTGTGTTAAGGTTGTTTAATCTTACCATACTCGTTCAATATGTATACTTAGCGAAAAGAAGAATGTAGCATCAGGATCGGAGGAAGGTTTATTAACCTGTGATATGCAGATGGCACAACCTTGCTTATTCAAAGTGAGGGGGACTTGAGGCACTTGTTGATGAAGATCAAGAATTTCAGTGTTCAGTATGGAACGTGCCTCAATGTAAAGAAGACCCAAAGCTGAAGAATAACAAGAAGACCCACATCCTCACAACTGGACCAATAAATAACATTATGATAAATGGAGAAAACGTTGAAGTTGTCAAAGACTTTGTCTTGCTTGGATCCATAACCAAAGCTCATGGAAGCCACAGTCAAGAGGTCAAAAGATGTGTTGCATTAGGTCAATCTGTTGCACAGGACCTCTTTAGGGTATTGAAAACAAGGATGTTACTTTGAGGACTAAGGTATGCCTGACCCAAGCCATGGTATTTTCCATGGCTTCATATGCACGTGAAAGTTGGACACTGAATAAGGAAGACAGAAGATTAGATGGCTTTGAATTGTGGTGCCGGAGAAGAATATTGCAGTACCATGGTTGCTAGGCAGACAAACAAATCTGTCTTGGAAGAAGTACAGCCAGAGTGCTCCTTAACAGCACGGATGGCAAGACATCATCTTGTATACTTTGGACATATGGTTAGGAAGGCCCAGTCCCTGAAGAAGGACATTGTGCTTGGTGAAGTGGAGGGGCAGGGAAAAGGATTGACACAGTGGCTTCCACAATGGGCTTCAGGCATGGGAATGATTGTGAGGGTGACGCAGGACCGTGCGGTGTTTTTGCTGTTGTGCACAGGGTCCCCATGCGTCGGCACGGACTTGATGGCATCTAATAACAGGAACAACAATGAGCCTTCCTTCCATCCTGATGCTGCGCTCTTCTCCACATAGTTCAACTCCCAGACGATTTGTTCATCCTGCAGACTGAGTAAGTATGATGAAAAGATATAACCTCGATGCATACCTTTCCTGATTTCAAATATTTCTCTGTTCTGTTTGAGCAATCGCCTCTGGGCCTCTATAAATTTAACATGAGTCCAATTAAGTATTCTGGAATGCTTATTCTTTTCAATGTTATAACAAACTATTATGATCAAATACCATCTTCAGAAGTGTGTAGACCTAAATGGTGATCGGTTGAGAAACAATAGCTTCACATGTTGGCGCTTTTGTCTAAGAAAGATTTCTACAATTCTTAAGTAATACTTATTGAAAGCTTATAGTGATCCTAGGAAGCTGATGTCACTGCTGATTTTCAGGTGGGAACAGTCGGCGTCACAGAGGTTATAGAACTTAATGAAGGCACCGAAGTAGCAAGAGAGGAAAAAAGGCACATGAGCCCATCTCAACATGACCATCACCAAAGCCTGCTGAAACGGTTTCTTAATAGCGAGATAAATACCTGTCTCTCTTCTAAGAAGTAAGCTGTTACTTTATCCCTGATGGAAACTTCTTCGTTGTTGTTGTTTGGTGCCATTGAGTCGGTTTCCACTCACAGCGACGCTGTGCACACTGTACAGAAGGGAACCCTGCCCAGTCCTGCTCCATCCTCACAGTTGTTCCTGTGCTTGAGCCATTGTTGCAGCCACTGTGTCCGTCCATCTCCGTGAGGACCCGCCTCTTTATCTCCAGGGACTGATCTCTCCTGATATTATCTCCAAAGTATGTAAGACAAAATCTGACCATCCTTGTCTCTAGGAAGCACTCTGGCTGTACTTCTTCCAAGACATATTTGGATGTCATTTGGCAGTCCGTGGCACTTTTAATGTTCTTCCCCAGCACCACAATTGCAACATATCAATTCTTCTTTCAGCTTACTTTATTCAATTTTTCATCTTACATTCTATTTATTTGTTAATTAAATTACCACTTTGACTGTATTTTGGTTCATTTTTGTCTTGTTGGTATTTTTTTCAAACCTTGGTTCCAATCTTCCCATACACTTTTGTTTTAATTATGACTCTTACAGACATAGAGTCTGTATTAGTTAGCATCAGGAAGGATGTTGTGTTATTGTTGACATTGAAAAAAATCTGATCTGCGAGTTTCTGTCTTTTCCTCTTTGATTCTAAAGTCTGTACACTTTGCTATATTAAGTACAATACTGTTTCCTTTCAGGACCAGCTCGTGGGTCGTTAGGAACATTCAGAAGCAGGGGGAGGGGGTATCAAGGTATGAGACCAGATGTTTGCGTCAGATAAGAAGGCCTGCTGGTGTAGTGAGTTATGTGTTGGGCTGCTATCCACAAGGTCAGCAGTTTGAAATCACCAGCCACTCACAAGGAGGAAAGATGAGGCTTTCTACTCTCATTAAGGTTTCTCTTTGTTCTTCTCTCTTCTGTAGGACCAATATGAGTAAGAATTGACTCCGTGGCAGTGAGTTTGAATCTGTGTTAGGAACCTGTGGTAGTTACATAATCTGTTGTCAACTTGAGACTACTTAGAGTGAAGGGGTAGAGGTTAGCCTGTCAATCAGGTCGTAGCTTGATGACTTCATTTGGAGGCAAGAAGGAGATAAATTGCTTGCTGGAGGTGGGACACATACTCTCGGTGAGACATTCCTGGTGACAAGACACATGAAGCTATGTGCAGCCAGAGCCCTGGGGCTGGAGGAGCCACGTGGAGACCCACACCAGTGCTGAGATGCTTCCACCACCACTGGATCCACAAGACTTTCCACCCACTGAACTGTGATCTTCCTGCATCCAGCATCATTGCATGTGCTTGTGCTGTGTGAGTCTGAAGAGGAATTTATAGACTGGTATCAGGCATATGGGTTAATATTGGACTTATGGACTTGATCTGGACTAGGTTGGGATGTTTTCTCAATATACAATTGCTTTTTGATATAAAGTTCTCTTTTACACACATATGAGTATCTGTGGATTTGTTTCTCTAGTCACTCTGGACTAACACAGGACTCAAACCTTTCAAGGACTGTGGGGAGAGGACCAAGATAGGGCCTTAATTTTCAGAGAAATGGGGTACTAGACAGGGAAGTCACATAGAGCCAGAGGGACCCTTCTTAACTGAAATGTGCAAGCTGGCAATCTGACTGGGGCGACACAAGGTTAAAGTTACCGGAGTCAGAGAAGGAAGTCAAATGAAATAACGGATGTGAAAGAATATGGCGCTCTCCAAATATTCAAATGTTTATGGTGCTGACTCCTAATGTCATTGGGCTGCACTAGCAAGGGTGCTGACTGACTTCTCTCAGCAACCCGTCCCAAACAACCACTTCTTTGCGCTAGTGTTTGCCTTCCCTCCCTCTCTGTGTTCTTGGTGGTTGTATTCGAGAATAAATCCAACTCTTTGAAAGCAATGGAACAAAATCTCTTCCAGCACTTGATAATTCTAGCCATTCCTCTTCTACTCAAGATCGAATCACTTAGTCACCTTCTTCCCCCCACTTTTTATGCCCCCCCACCGCCCCCACTCTCAGAGCCACCCCTCTCATCGGAAGAAGAGCATGAAATTCTCAAACACCAAACTGTTCACCACCGGAGAAGAGCTGGGAAGACCGCCAACAGGGCACTCCCAGAGTCAACACCTTAGCTGACGTTCTGTTTTCCCTTGATCGCGTCTTCGTTTCTTCAATGGCCCAGAGATGGACAGTGCGGAGTTCTGTTGACGCTCACTTTGGTCACTAACCATGGGAAGGTTCTTTTACATCCTTTGGCCCCATGGGTGTAATCCTATGCATCACTCACTGCCACCAAGTCATAGTGGTTTTATAGGATGGGGTAGGACTGCCCCTGTGGTTTCTGAAACTCTAACTTTTTACCAGAGTAGAAAGCCTCGTCTTCCTCACAGAGAGTGACCGGGGGGTTGAACCACTGGCCTCTTAGTTATCAGCCCAGCCCATCACTGTGTCCCAGCAGGGCTCCTCAATACTTTGCACAGAGGAAAGCAAATTTTCCAGGCTAGAAAACACTTGCACATATATTATGCTGTTTATGGTATACCATTTAAACCCTCCCAGTACCCACTGCCCTGGCATTTTGCAGTTTGGAAAATGGAGGTGTAAAATGTGACAGAATGTTGTTTTTTTTTAAGGTTGCCCAGATAGTGACTGAATTAAGACAAACTCAGGATTTCTGATTCCAAGTTCACTGTCTTCATTTTCCATCCCTCTTCTCCTTCAATGACTTTGTCGATGATGCTCCCTGGCATATTGTAGCACTTACCACCCCAGCCACCCCTTTATAAACGTAGTTTCCAGTCTCTCACTACACTCATTTTCTCTTTCTAGATCATTGCTTCCTTAGCCTGAACTTCGTTGTTCTTTGAGCCCACCAGATCCTGTATTCATTAGTTCTACCACGCTTCCTGCATCCCCTCTCTTTCCTAGCCCAGATTTCTTAGTGCATCATTGTTGTTCTTTATTGCAAATTCGTGCCCCCATTGTCTTCTTGGCCAGCTTTGTGCTATTTTCTATTTGATAAATAGAGTTTTCTTTCAGTTTGCACTATTGATTCTCATTCCCAGTGGAACCAGCTCCCACGGGGCAGAGTGGTTTCCTGGCTGTGTTCTTAGCTGTATTCCTTGACACAGAAGAGACTAATGAATAGCAGCGAGTTCACATGAAGGAATCTCTCCTGTGCAAAAGTATCAGCATAACAGCACTGCTGTCCTTGGTCTAAAAGACTAAACAGGTCATCATCAGCCGGAATATAGCCAATTGAGGATACCAGGCGTAATAGTTAAATTATTTTATGCCAACTTGAAGATGGATAAAAGTATAGAGGTTGAATCCAACTTGTCGAGCCTGATGTTGTCTCCCGTAAGGGTATGGCCTTCTATAAGGAGGACCCTGGGGCCCCTCCTGCAACCTTGCCTCCCTGCCTGCTAGGACCCTACCGGGCCCTGCCGTGTTGCCATTGACCTTGGATCCACTTGACCCTTGCATCCACTGACTTGTGGTCTTCCCTCATCTGCAACCCTACATGTAGATGCAGTTTGGCATCAATCTGAAGAGGGACTTAGGGCCTAGTACCAGGCTGATGGACTTGAGTTGGATTAGGCAGGGACACTTTCTTGATATATTGGTTCTTCTTGATAGAAGCTCCTTCTCATACATATCCGAGTGCCGCTGCGTTCATTTCTCCGACACCTCTTTGACATGCTAAAGACAACCCCGCATGGAGGGCTGCAGATGCATTCAATGGAGAAGTCTTGTTCAATACTTACTGACATTTGTTAAGTTTGCTTCTCTCTCACTTTTTCTTCTGATTTTCATGTTAGCATATTTCCTTCACTTTCTTTTCAAAAATTACTTTATTGGGGGCTCTTACAGCTCTTATAACATTCCATACAGCATATCTGTACAGATGTTGCCATCATCATTTTCAGAACGTTTACTTTCTATTTAAGCCGCTTTCCCCCTCCCTACCCCCACACCCTCATGACCCTTTGATAAGTTATGAATTATTATTGTTTTCATATCTTACACTGGCTGCTGTCTCCCTTCACCCTGTGGGGAGGGGTCAGATTACACGTCCCTCATGTCCATCTCCTTCCCTTTCAAAGTTGTTCTATTCCCTTGGATGTTCTTCTGCAATTTGCCAACCCAGGCACTTTCTGGGGAAAAATTACTAAAGGTTCAAATTTCAGACTTTTAGCTGATCCTAGGAAGCAGCTGGTTGCTACTGTAACTTGATTAGTCAGAGTCAGTGACGGATCTATAGTTGCAACATATATGTATCAGAGCCGGAGAGCTTGGAGCTTGTATGCAGGTTGAGAGAGGCCTTTATGCTCTGCACCCATGGCTAAGATAGGAACACATTTCTCTTTTTCTTCTTAAGTAGAGAGTGATGTATGGGCATTGGGATCAATTCGTGTCTTATTTACTTTTGTCCAATGAGATTGTGGTCTGTGCTGTTGGCTTCCTGACCCAAATCTTCCTTGTCAACAGAGTCCTGATGTGACTTGGTCCCGGGAGGGTAGCAATGTGGTGGGGAATGTGGAACCACTCTTTAGCTCTGGGTGGGACAAGGTGTGCTCCATGGCTGTCCCAAACTTGGACAGTTCTAATCCACCCTCTGGCACCTCAGAAGAAGTTGCCTAGTAATCTACTCCATAAGATTAAAAAAAAAAAAGCCAAACTAAACTCATTGCCATTAAGTTGATTCTGTGCCACGGTGACCACTTATGTGACTGGGTAGAATATTCCATAAGGTTTTGTGACTATGATCTTTATGCAATCAGGTGGCCAGACTTTTCTTCCATGGCATCAGTGGGTGGTTTTGAACAGCCAACCTTAATTTTAGGTTAGTTCTTGAGCACAAACAGTACCCCCTAAGGACCTCTCCATGAAATTATGGAGACCATATGGAGCATAACTCTATCATGAAACACGTGGGATGGAGATGCGCCAGAATCGACTCGACAGCAACAGCTTTGGTTTGTGTTTCCCTAGCACCAGGAAATAAATCCGACCCTTCTAAATCCAGTCTCACTAGTCCACACCTCTTGGCCATGATTGGCTGAGGACTACCTGCAAGCAAGCTCAGGACAATGAGATTTACAAGCAGAACTTCTGGGGCTCTGGGCAAGGTTTGGTTTGTTGGGAAAAGTAAGGAAAGCAGCTTCACTTCTTCTTCTGTGTCATCTCAGAGTTTCCTCATAGCACTGTTCCAGTTACAGAACCTGACTCAATACAGTGTGCGTCTCTGCCTAATCTCTTAGGAAGGATTGCACCGAATGGCAGCACAGGGCTCCAGGAGAAGACGGAATGTCTGGTCTACCTCTGCCTGGATAGCATTGGTCCCAGGGGTCGGGACTTGAAATGCTCACAGCCCACTCCTGGGACAAGAAACACCTGGATGCCAGCCATCTCTCTGCCATTAGCCAGTCTCTGGACCTTGGCCCAGTTATCAGATGTGAGAATCTCAATTGCTGTATGTTTTACAGCTATATTACATATGAAGGCTCAGATTTTCTTACAGGTTAAATTACTTCCCATGAAAGGAATCAGTAAGAATGCAATGTAGTTGGGGCTGAAAAAGACAAATCCTTTCTGTAGGCAGATTTTCTGCATGACAGGGACACCTAGGGGCCATATCTGGGTTCTTACAAATGCTCACATACAGTCACTGGTGTGTACCATTTATTAATCAAATGAACTAAGAAAGCAAAGGTTATTCCATCAACTTTAGCACGGAATTCACTTAATCTGATTGAGACTCTCGGAGGGTGGGGGGTGGGGTGGAGGTGGAAGCAGACCCGAGCTTTAAATCTGCCAGATCTTGAAGCAAGGCCATTCACTTGCTCTTGATTCATTAACTTTCTAACCTTGGGCACCTTCAAGTAGAGAATTCTGTAAATGATTGAAGAGAGAAGGCTCCCACCACAGCCTTTAGGATGAGAGACAGGGTGAAGACACCCCTTCCTTGGCTTATAGCTAGAAAGAAAGGACCCCCCCTCCCCAAACCCCGACTCCCACCCCAGACAGAAATGGTCAAATTCTTGCTTTCAAGACCCAAAAGGAGAATCAGACTTTCGTGGTCTCCATGAAAATACTGAGTCATTGTACAGTTTATGCTACTAAATTCCACCTTTGCTTCTTCTTGCCTAGTGTCTTTATTATTATTATTATTATTAAAGGAAGAACACTGGGGTCTTGTAGCAGGCACGCCCCCAGAAACAAATGCTGAGAATTAAAAGGGTGTAAGTGCTGTTAGCGCACAGGCCCTGGGATGTGGATCCCTTATAGAAAAGGGATTGGACAGGTGGATTACGACAGGGCCTGCTCGCTATTTAACAGAGGGATATGCATCTACTTGGGGCCAGGTCAGCAATTAGAATTGGAACTACTTGTATGGTCACTCCCCCCCCCCCCCCACCCACATACACACACCTCCCTTTGGTGTTTATCTCTACAAGATAGGCAGGATAAGCAATCCCAGGGAGACAGTAATGGGACTGATGGTTCCAGGGGGTTATGGGAGAGGAGGTGGTGGTGGGGCACGAGGTGAGCATTCCTGGTCATGTTTGATCAAGTGAAATGCATCTGAGAGTAATTGCTGGGAGGTGAACAATCAGTAAATATGATAATGGGGAGGAGGAAAGAAAACATAAAAAGAAAAAAACAGTAAAAATTTTATATAGGTATAAATATAGATATGTATATATAAATATATGAAGATAGGTATATATGTATATACATGTAATAAATATGCACATATGTGCACGCACACACACACACACACAACAAGGAAGCAGATGAACTTTATTTGGGCCTCTACTTAAATCTTACCTCAGTACAAGAATGGGTTGTTCTAAAATATAATTCATGGTACTCACCTTCCCGACAGGTCGCTGAAGACAAAATGTGTGCATAAGAAAATGTGGTGAAGAAGGCTGATGGTACCCAACTATTGAAAGATATAACATTTGGCGTCTTAAAGGCTTGAAGTCAAACAAGTGGCCATCTAGCAGGGAAGCAACAAAGCTCACATGGAAGAAGCACACCAGCCTGTGTGATCATGAGATGTCAATGGGACTAGGTATCAGAAGTTCAAAAACAAGCAATCAAATTGATGTGAAGGAGCATAGACAGGGTGGAGAACAAAACCCACCTGTAAGATAGATAATTGGACAGTCCCTCACAGAGGGCCACAAGGAAGGCATGATATATATCCAGGGTGTATAATAGCACTGATGGAACATAACTATCCTCTGATTCTTTAATTTTTTATATTACCTATATACTCGAGTATAAGCCAACCCAAATATCAGTCGAGGCGCCTAATTTTACCACAAAAACTTCATTAAAATATGTGCTGAACAACTTGGCTTATACATGAGTTTATATGGTACGACTTTTTTAAACGTTTTATTAGGGGCTCATACAACTCTTATCACAATCCATACATATACATACTATGGTACGATTTTTATTTTATTTATTTTCATCTTACCATTTAAAAATATTTTCCCTTAAAATTCTGTTCGTAGTTTGACCTCATTAATTCTGTCACACCTGCATAAGTTCATTTGGATAATTAAGATAGTTTGATGCTTGAAATCCAAGATAGAGAAACCCTTCAGAAATAGTAATGGTAGGAATGATTCCCTGAGGGAGGAAACGGGGAACTGATAGCAATGATGATTTGAGGAGAATGAATAACACAATTTTAGGTGAACAGATACATTGGATGGGTAACATAAATAAATAAGGATTCCTGGGGGGTAGGGTCAGGGAGGGAGGGGATAAAGGGGAGTCGATATCAAAGAATTCAGAAGAAAGAAAATGTTTTGCACTTTGTTCTATTAAACTGGCATTCTATGACACTCACTTTGCCGACACAATCGCTGAAGACAAAGTGGGTGCATAAGCAAATGTGGAAAAGAAAGCTGATGGTGCCTGGCTATCAAAAGATATAGTGTTTAGGGTCTTAAAGGCTTGAAGATAAACAAGTGGCCATCTAGCTGAGAAGCAACAAAGCCCACATGGAAGAAGCACACCAGCTTGTGTGATCATGAGGTGTCGATGGAATCAGGTAGGTATCAGGCATCTAAGAACAAAAAGAATATCATTGTGAATGAGGGGGAGTGTGGAGTGGGCACCCAAAGCCCATCTGTAGGCACCTGGACATCCCCCTACAGAAGGGTTGGGGGGAGGAGACGAGCCAGTCAGGGTGCGGTGTAGCAATGATGAAACATGCAACTTTCCTTTAGTTCTTTAATGCTTCCTCACCCCCACTCTCATGATCCCAATTCTGCGTTACAAATCTGGCTAGACCAGAGGATGCACACTGGTGCAGATAGGAACTGGAAACACAGGGAATCTGGGACAAATGAACCCCTCAGGACCAGTGGTGAGAGTGGGGATGCTGGGAGGGTGGAGGGAAGGTGGGGGAGAAAGGGGGTACCAATGATAAGAATCTACATGTAACTGCCTCCCTGGGGGATGGATGACAGAAAAGTGGGTGAAGGGAGACGTCAGACAGTGTAAGACATGGCAACATAATTATAAATTATCAAGGGTTTGGGAGGGAGAGGGGAGAAGAAGGGTGGGGGGGAAGAGGAGCTGATACCAAGGGCTCAAGTAGAAAGCAAATGTTTTGAGAATGATGATGGCAACAAATGTACAAATGTGCTTGACACAATGGATGGAAGTCTGGATTGTGATAAGAGTTGTATGAGACCACAATAAAATGATTTAAAAAAAACTATGATCAAGAAAAAAAATGTTTTGAAAATGATGGTGGCAGTAATTGTCCAATTATGGTTGATCTTATTGAATTATGGGATGTTATAATGTCTGTAAAGCTCCCAATAGGGTGACTTTTTAATTTAAATCATTCTCCCTTCAAAGTTTTCCCTGCTGAATTCTAACTATGAACCAATAATTAATTAGCTTTGCTTTTCTAGGTTGAGTAATAACAACAATAGCTTTGTGGAATCTTCTTCTTCTTTTTTTTTTAACCAGAAACACTTTCTATTGGGTCCCTTGGAGATAAAGGTCCTTGCTTCATTTAAAGACATGTGTTCTAATCCTAGATAATCCTAAATTCTTGCACTTCCACCCTGTGGTGAGTCAGCTACGTGTAATTGTGATTAAGGGACACGCCAAAAAGCTCAAGACATAAAGTAGAACTTTTATTCACTTATATTTCTGTGACCTGGATATGGAAAAATGTAAAAGGGAGAGAGATATTTTTATTACATCTCCCATAAACCCCAAATCCATCTTCTTGTTTGTTTCTGACCGGTTAGCTGTGACTTGAAACGACTTGTTGTGTAACAGATGAGACACTGCCTGATCCTGTGTCATCTTCATGGTCGTCACTACGCCTGACCCCACTCTTGAGGCTGTTGGGTAATCCATCTACGCCTGACCCCGCTCTTGAGGCTGTTGGGTAATCCATCCAGCTGAAGGCTCCCTTCATCCTGTTGTTGCTGTTGAACCTCCACTCTTACAGATGAAGCCCTTTTCTAGCTATCGGTCTTTCTAATGACCTAAGTGAGCTGAAGTCTAGCTTCAAAGAGCTTTTAAAGAGCATTCTAAGACTAATTTGTCCATTCATTTGGAAGCCCACAATATATTTTATATTCTTTTTCCACACCATGATTCAAATACACCAATTTTTCTGAGCCGTCTGTTTACTTCTCTCTAAACGTCTTTCTGTATTATTACCTCCCGCCTCCTGCTGTCAAGTCAGTTCCTCCTTAGAGACACTTTCCCAGGCTTTGCAAATCTGCATGGATGTGGAAAACTTCGCCTGGTTCCTGAGGAGTGGCTGATGGGTTTGAACTTTGTGGTGAGCTGTCCGGGGCTCACTCCACAGTGCCACCAGCGCTTCACTATTAGGAGCGCTCCTCTTCACCCCCCGCAAAAAGTCTTGTTGTTGCCAATTCGGACTTGAGTGACCTTCAAGGACAGAGTAGAGCTACTATCACCCAGAGGATTTCCTGCGCTATCCTCTTTATGGAAGCAGATAGATGCGCCAAATAAGCCAGAGGTTTGAACTGCTGACCTTATGACCAGTAGTCAACCATTTAGCCAGGGCTCATTCTTCACTACCCCATCTGACATTAACTACTGGCTACATATTAGTGCACGTTAGCTTTTGTTACTCTTTCCCTTGGAGTTCTAACATTTTTTGCTTGCTGGAAGTTACAGTAATTTTTCTTTTAACATGACGGTCGTATGACTTTAATTCAACTAAAATTTATTTTATCAAGTATCTATTGTATGCTTAACCTGGGAATGGGGAAGTTAAGATAAATAAGATACAATTCCTGTACTCAAGAATTTACAATCTGGAGGGGATACAGTTGTGTATATTTTAAGATTATATTGTCATTGTTCAATATACAGAAATGTCATAATACATCATTTCTCAATAAAACCTATAGAAACCCCTCCATTTCAATCAATATAGCTCTAAGTAATTATCTTTATTGACTGCATATTCTATAAGGTCTACCAGAGTTGATTCCATTATTTCCCCCATCGATGGATGTGCATTTTGTTTACAGATTCAGACCAGTATAAATAATGTTCCTTCAACATTTTTGGACGTGTAATGTGTTACACTAACCATAATATGTTAGTCTAGGTAAACTAGGGAAACAAATCCACAGAAACACATATGTAAAAGAGAGCATTTTATATAAAGGATAAGTGTACATTAAGAAAGCATCCCAACCCAGTGCTGCCCAAGCCCATAAGTCCAACATCGATCCACAAAGTCCTCCTCCACCCCAAAAAACATATGCAATGATGCCGACTGCAGGAAGAAAGATGAATCAATGGGTGTGTAAGCATCTCAGTGCTGGCAGGGATCTCCACATGGCTGCTCCAGCACCCAGGCCTGCATCGGGGTAGGTCCATGTGGCTTCTCCTCAGGGATGTCTTGCAGGAAGTGAGCCTTGTAAGCTGAAGCAGGAAACTGGCTAAGGCAGCTGCACCCTGGTCTGACCATCAGAAAGCAAGAGGTCCAAGAACTAGAAAGGCGAGGCTCACTGAGCCATTTCTCTCTGCACTTCAATTAATCCACGTGTTTATTGGCCAGGTTGGCACAATAAACCTTAACTATCTTAATCTACCCCTTGCCAACTTGGCACCTGTACACAATTCTTTAGCCTAACAATTGCAGTTAAGTAACACCTACATCTTAATGCTATAATCCTATGAATATATTCTCCCACCTATGAAAGTTTGTAAGCCAACCACTTCATGCCTTTATTCCCCAATGTTGGGTATCCAATTTCTATACTGCCCACTTACATCAACCCAGTGCTCTGAGAAGACAATCATATTTTTTGACATGAAGAATCTTCATTCCAGTTGGAACCTTGTGAAGTCTGAATCCATAAACAAAGTCAAATTCGGACAGACCATCCATGAAGTCAGCAACAATATGCATCAGTTCACAGGCTCAAAAATCTCCATCTGGTCAGGTTCTGGTCAGGTGGGCTGCCTCACTCAGCCTCCACAGGGTGCCCATTGGTCACCTTGCCTTTAGACCATGGGCTATCACCAATACTCAACAAGCCTGGCCCCTTGTACTGGTCATGGACTTTAGACCAGTCAACCTGCTCTTGTCTTCTCGTTTTGCCCCCTGTAAACCAGGCCCATAGGTGTCAGTGGCCAAACTCAACCCATCTCTTTATTGCTGCACTTCTTCCATTTGTACTCAACAAGTAGATCCAGGTGGCCACCTAGCAAGCATTTCAGCCTGCCCACATGCTCCCTTTAATGTTCAGTCCTAAAGAGGAGTTTTCTTCATGGTTCCAGATTTTTTCCCAGCTTCTGACAAGGACTATTGGCTCCTGAGTACTCCAAAGCACTGAGTGGGGCATATTTTTTCAAAGCTCTCTTTGCAGGTATGGCCTAAACCCATCTAAAGATTAAATTTTAATGGCTGAAATCAAGTGGGCTTACAAGCTTTCTATTTTCATATTTTTCATATCCTTTCCAGAAAACAACTTAATAAGCGTGTGGCTTTATCTGTCCTCTGGCTAGCCAAAGAAGAAAAACTACCACGAGGGAGAGGTCAAGCAAACATCTCCTCCCCAGTTTATGCTTTGATAAGGAAAGATTCCAGAGGACGATCTGACTTCTTGCCCGAGGGATGGAATTGATGATGGCGGGGAGCTAATGGCAGAACGCATGCAGAAGGAGGAGTAGATTTAGGCAGCAATGTGGGAAATTAGCTTAGTTTGGGTCACGCAGCGTTTAAAGGTTGATGAGCTATTTCAGTTGAGCTAGCACATTGACATGAAGACTAAATTGAGTTTGAGGTTCAGGGGAGATCAAGACATGGTTTTGAGAATCTTCCAGATATTTTAAAACTAAACCAAACCAACCACCCAAACAAACAGCAGTTGCTGCTGTGTTGATTCCACCTCGGGAGGGCCCCCGGGTGCCTCCGAGTAGCACTGTGCTCCCTAAGGTTTTCAGTGGCTGCTTTTTTTGAAATTGACCATGAGGCTTTTCTTCAGAGCGAGAAGAGATTTGCTGTCATGTACACCCACTATGTGGACTTGAACTCCTGACCTGTCCGTTATCAGAGAAGCACTTACTCCCATGCACCATTGTCAGGATCTGTGCATGGGGAAGGAGAGTTGAGGATGGAGCTCTGGGGAGCACCTGCCTTCAACAGGTGGGGAGGCATCAGAGGCAGCCAGAGGTCCTGAAAAGGGACCATTTCAGAAACAGAAAGTGGTAGCACAGAAGACAAGAGAGCAATGTTTCAAAGAAGAGGAAGTGCTCAGTGATGGGGGCGGCAGCAGGGAGATCTCCCCCCTCCCCCCGAGACATCCTGTGGGTCTGGCAACCAGCAAAGCCATGGTGCACTTGCTGAGAGCAGTTTCAGGTCAGTATGGAGGACAGAAGGCGGTTTTAAACGGAAAGTGAAGGCAAAGTGGAAGAGAGCTTGCCAGGTGTCCTCCCTCTGTCTCTCTACCCTTCGCCACCCTGCTCTCCACACTGGGTATGTGGGAACCATCAAAAAATTCCCCCAGATTCCATTTCATTTGGCCTCTGGCAAGCCAGGAACGAAGCTAGGTGGGAAGAAGGGGAATGAGATGTGGGCCTTGTTTCTCCTACATCCTCCTTGTAGGTCTGTTGTATTCATTCAAGCAACAACCCTACGGCTCTCTGCCTCCTCTCTGGCCTGGGAATGCCAATTGTTCTGCTTTGCTAGATCTGGGGTTCTCCACCATGCACTGAATTTTTTTCTTCTTCTTTTTTTTAACGTTTTATTAAGGGCACTGAACTTTTCTACATCCTGCCCACACCTTTGTAAATAATCCTTTATTAAACCCTCCTCCAATTATTGTAACTTGAGCACACCAGCTGGGTCCTGCTGGCACCCTGAATGATGCAGAAGGAACCTTGGCTGAGAGGACAAGAGAGAGATCATTACACAAAGGCAGGGGAGGTGATGGCATGAGGCTTATGTTGTGAGAGTTGGAGAGGCTTGGATATGCTGACAAACTCATGAAGCTTTAATAGCCAGGGCCTGTTTCAAAGATGTGATCTGAGAGGAAGGAAGAAATAGGCATACGTGGTGTTCTTTGCTAATCTCCGGCATTGGTGATGTGGCCTCACCACGATTGCTCAAGAGTGGGCTGGAACCTGTGTTTCCAGTTTGTCCAAGATTGTCCAGTAGCTGAGTTTGCGTAGGACTGCTTTGGCAACTTGACATCTGAATCATGAGCTGACCGAGACGCTAAAGGAGGAGAAAAAGCAGAGGTCAAGACCTCAAAAAATCCAGACACACCTCAGTCTATGAAGTCAGTCAAAGAGTAAGCAGCGGAGCTGGTGTTTTCTGTAACTTTGTAAGATCCCGCCGCGTGCATCTGCGCCCCCAACCACCTTTCACCTGGGCCCCTGAGTAGAGCGGATCTGGTTCATGGGTCTCCTGTCTCGCTCTTAAACATAAGTCTGTTCGATTCTGGGGCCCGAGGTCTGACCTTTTGTGGCTTGGAGCCTCGTGGGTATCTCCCCTCAGCTCTACTGCAGCTGACTTCTCGGCTTCAGACGTCATCCTCCATGCAGCAGGCCCCATCAGACGGGCTGGTGAGCAAAGGGGAGCCCATCCCCTTTGTTTCTCTCCTTCCGGGAGCCCAGATCCTGTCATCGCAGCCACCACATTTTCACATCGGTTGAGAAACTTGTTCAGAAAGCCTCCTCGATCTTCCAAGCCTTCGGTGGTTTTTCTTTCTTTCTACCTGTCATTCCTCAGTCCATCTGAAAAGAAAAGTTTCCTTTGTTCATGTAAAGAGAACATTTATTACATCTTAAACAGGACAAGGTCATGATAACTAGAGAGACATATCAGTTGGGTGAGACAGACCAGGAGCCTGAGATCATAATGGTGTCCAAGTTTGCTGAGCTGTTCTCTACCATCGAGTCAATACCGACTCACAGGGACCTATCAGATGGGGAAGAACTGCCCCAGGGGGTCCGGAGACTTCCTGTATACAGGAGTAGAAAGCCCGGCCTTTTCTCCTGAGCAGCTGCTGGGGGTTTCAAACGGCGGGCCTTGCCAACTGCAGCCCAACTCGTAACCACCAAGCCTCCCGGGCCCCTGCGCCGAGACGCAGAGCTTTAAAACAGACATGGGAGGTCAAAGAAAATTGTCATAAAAAACATGGTTGGTGGCAGATCAATACATCACAGTCACCAGTGGGGCTCCTGAAGCCGGCTCTGATTGGGACAAGTGCATTATATGTTAGAGGATCCTACCTTATTGGTTCAAGGCCGGCTTCCCTGAGGCAGTCAGGACATGATTCATGACTATGCGATCCCCAGTACAGAGATCTCCATATTTTTGTTTATCATATAAAATGGGGGCCCTTTCACGACCTGGACACTCACTCGTTCACTTATCCATCCAACAGGTTTTGAATGAGCACATCCTAGGCCCTGTCTTGGGCACAAAGAATAAAAACAGCAACCGCAGCAGTGCTGCTGGGCCCTCAGCCTGGGGGCAATCTCAATCCACCCATGAAAGCGGCCCTGTGACTGGAGACGTGGCATGGTCACCAAGCATGGTGATCCTCCGCTTCTGGAAGGCCAGGGATTCACTTCAGTGTGGGGGCCGAGTGCCTCGCACAGTGTGTGCCCATTGAAATGCTGTTATAAATACCTCAACAGGAACCTGAGTATAGAACTCTGTGCTTTTCTCCAGAGTACTAAACTTATGGTCACCTACTGGTATGGGTCTCTGAAAAGATGCTGAAGTCCTAACTCTGGTGCCTGGAGATGTGACCTTTGTTTGGAATGGGCTGTTTGGGGATGAAATCAAGCTCAGATGGCCAAGGATTAGATGAGAAGAGACACAGACACAGAACCACCCAGGGAGAAAGCCATGTGCAGATTGTAGTGAATCATCTCCAAGCCAAGGGGTGCCCGGGATTGCCAGTCATCACCTGCAATGAGGAGAGGGTCACGGAAACCGTTCTCCCTCTGCCCTAAGAAGGAACAGGCCCTGCTCACACCTAGGTTTTTTTTATTTCTAGACTCCCAAACTGGTAGAGAATAAATTCCTCTGCTTTCAAGCCCCACATGTTGTCTTGCTTTGTTAGGGCATTGCTAGGCAAGAAACACAACTATTTACTAAATACCTCCTCCGAGATGTTCTGTAAGCAATGCCAAGACAAGATGCAAGCAAAATTATTTCCTCCAACTCATGTCCTCCTCTGAGCTTCAGCTCAATGATCTGAGACAGAAAACCTCAAAATCACTCCCGAACACTCCCTTTCCCTTACCCTCTGTGGCAGTTCGCTTTTATGTCAACCTGCATCTGTGTGAAAGTGTAGGCGTGGGGTCCAACCTACCAATCAGGTCACAGCCTGATGATGCCTCTTTGGGGGTGTGGACTTTTTATGAGAGAAACTGGGAACTGCTGCTCTCCTCTGGTCCTTCCCTTTCCTGCTTGCTGGGGCTCGGTGCCGGCCTCCAGAGGTAGCCCTGTGCGGGTGCTGACCCTGGAAGTGAACCTCTGACTGTATGCACCTGCCATGTTCTCACAGACCTTGGATCCATGCGACTCTGCACGAACTGACTTGTGTTCCCCCTGCATCCCACTTCACCTTTCTGTTTCATTGGCCTGCAGCCACGTGAATCTGAAGAGGGGTCCAGCTGTCATCGGACCCATAGACACGAATTTCTTTCTTATACAGATACGATATTGTTTCTCTGGAATATATGACTTTACACATATAATCTTGTTTCTCAGCCTAACATCACCCCCACATATAAACAGGTACTAAATCTGGTCAATTCTGGGCTATAAATATTTTGTGATTCATGGTCTGGCCCATGGTTTTTATTCAGACTATTTTAGATCAAGCCTTCATGATCACTTTGCCCAATTAAAAAAAAATCCAGGATATTTCCTTGCCTTTATTTCCCTAAAAGTTTCTAATCTCTGCCACACTCTTATTTTAGAATTCAAATCTGATGGTCTCATTCACTTAAAATCCTCTTGTGCTTCCTGGTGCTTCGAGGATCAAGTTTAAGCATTTGAGCATCGTTCAACAGGCCTTTTTCATCTTGCCCATGGACAATCTCTCCCAACCAAATCATCCAGAGCTGCGGGGAAAAGTTATGTACACAGAGCTTCTCACTGTTGTTAACTAGTTTCTTGTTGCTGCCATCACACACACTTGGTGGCCTAAACCAACACAAATTTATCATTTTACAGTTCTGAAACTCCAGAGTCTGAAATGGGCCTCACAGAGCCAAAATCAACATAGTATAAGGGTTGATTTCTTCTGGTGGCTTTCAGGGAGAATCTGTTTGCTTGCCTTTTTAGCTTCTAGAGGCTGGCTGCCCACATTCCTTGGCATCTGGTCTCCTTTCTTAGTCTGCAAAGTCAGCAGTGAGTCTTGCTCACCATGCCATCTCTTGGCTTCCCACTCTTCTGCTTTCTTCTACTAAGGCAATTCCATGATTCTATTTGGACCACCTGGATGATAATCCAGGATAATCCCCCCAATTTAAGATCAGTTGATTTATCAACCTTAGCTGCTCCGTCCCATGTAGTTTAATACATTCACTAATTTTCTTTGGGGAGGTAAAAATACACACTTTCCAAGACTGTCTTGCAGGAGAAGTGGACTGGTTCAATTCTAGCTAATGAACGGTACGAGCAAGTCATCAATACATCGCTAGAACCCCCTTCTTGAGAGATTGGTGAGACTCTTGTCCCTTACTCCTCTCCTTTGAAATATAGCTGTGAAAATGGGGTGCTACAACATTTTTTGGTTTATTTGTTTTTTGTATCAAGCCCACCCTAAGAAAACTAGAAAGGATAGCCCTGGAGTTTCTAGCCCTGATTGAGTTTTGTGTGAGATAAATAACTCCTTAGATGTTTACATCTGTTGGGCTTTCGGTCAATTTGCAGCCAACACAACTCAATTATAACTATTTCTAGAATCAAATTAAAAATTTTTTTTAAAAGGTTAGATTTTACAAGTGACATATCCTTGGATTTTGATCAGTCCTTTCCATGAAGAGACCAAGGTCTCTGCTTTCCTAAGTCTGCTCAGATTCTTTGCTTTGCTCTAATGTCTTTTGGATCTTATCCCACTTATTTTTCTGCTTAGTAAACAGCTTCAAACCACAGCTCAAATGTTACATTCCTTGCAAAGTCTTTCTCAAGCTTTTCTTCCTTTCTTTAAAAAAAATTATTTTATGGGGGTTCATATAACTCTCATCACAATCCATACATACATCAATTATGTAAAGCACCTTTTTACATTCATTGCCCTCATCATTCTCAAAACATTTGCTCTCCACCTAAGCCCCTGACATCAGCTCCTCCTTTGCCCCCTCCCTCCCTGCCCCCCATGAACCCTTGATAATTTATAAATTATTTTTGTCATATCTTACACTGTCTGACGTCTCCCTTTACCCATTTTTCTGTTGTCCGTCCTCAAGGGAGGAGGTTATATGTAGATCCTTGTAATCAGTTCCCCACTTCCACTCCATCCTCCCTCCACCCTCCCGGTATCGCCACTCTCCACAACTGGTCCTGAAGGGATCATCCTCCCTGGATTCCCTGTGTTTCCAGTTCCTATCTGTACCAGTGTACATCCTCTGGTCTAGCCAGATTAGTAAGGTAGAATTGGGATCATGATACTGTGGGGGGAGGAGGGAGGGAAAGCATTTAGGAACTAGAGGAAAGTTGTATGTTTCATCGTTGCTACATCACACCCTGACTGGCTGTCTCCTCCCTGAGACCCTTCCCTAAGGGGATATCCAATTGCCTACAGACGGGCTTTGGGTTTCCACTCCGCACTCCCCTTCATTCACAATGATATGATTTTTTTGTTTTGAGGATGCCTGATAGCTAATCCCTTTAACACCTTATGATCACACAGACTGGTGTGCTTCTTCCATGTGAACTTAGTTGCTTCTCAGCTAGATGGCTGATTATTTACCTTCAAGCCTTGAAGACCCCAGACGCAATACCTTTTGGCAGCCGGGCACCATCAGCTTCCTTCACCCCATTTGCTTATGCACCCATTTGTCTTCAGCTATTGTCCCGGGGAGGTAAGCACACAATGATATGATTTTTTTTGTTCTTTGATGCCTGATAACTGATCTCTTTGACACCTTGTGGTCACACAGGCTGGTGTGCTTCTTCCATGTGGGCTTTGTTGTTTCTCAGCTGGATGGCCGCTTGTTTACCTTCCAGCCTTTAAGACCCCAGACGCTATAATCTCAAGCTTTTCTTTGAAAAGATTTATCCTTGTTTTCTCCTATGGAATTTTGTGCATGCTTCTGTGAGAACACATTTTTCAATATACTGTATTTGACTCCTTTCTTTACTATCTCTTCCACTGAACTATGATCACTTGAATGGAAGAAACTATGTTTTGTCTTTGTTCTCCCTCTGATTGCTTACCATTCAGTATATACTTGTTGTTGTTTTTAGGTGCCATCAAGTTGGCTCCAACCCATAGTGACCCTATGCATAACAGAATGAAACACAGTAGGTCCTGCATAGAGCAAGATATGACAAAATAATTGTAAATTATCAAGGGTTCATGAGGGAGGGGGGTGGGGAGAGAGGCGAAAAAATGAGGACCTAATGCTAGATGGCTAGGGGCTTGGGTGGAGAGCAAATGTTTTGAGGATGATGAGGGCAACGAATGTACAAATGTGCTTTACACAATTGGTGTTTGTATGGATTGTTTATGATCCCCTAAAAATGATTTTAAAAAGACAAATTAAACAGAGGGTATCAATAAACCCATGGTTGTCTACCAAACTGTACTGCATTTAGAATTTAAATTTAAGTACACCCTGTATATTCATAGTTTTATAGAGTAGTGGTATATACACTTTTTTCTACATTAACCTTCAAATATATTCCTATTTTATAACCCAACAGCACCTATTCAATTTGGATATGTGTGCATATGTGTCTATAGACACCCATATATGTATATATACAAAAAATATTCCTATGCCTGAGCCCATTGATGTGGTCGTGTCAATCCAGCTTGTCAAGGCCTTCCGCTTTTTTGCCGTCCCTCCACTGTACCAGATATGAGGTCCCTCTCCACGGACTGGCCTCTCCTGACAATGTGTCCAAAGTATGTAAGACAAAGTCTGGTCATCCTCACCTCTAAGAAGCATTCTGACTGTACTTCCAGTACAGAATGGTTTGTCATTTTAGCAGTCCATGGTACTTTCAATATTCTTGTCCAGCACCAAATTCAAATGCATCGATGCTTCAACGGCGTTCTTTATTCACGGTCCAACTTTTTTTTTGTTTACTTCTTTTTTTTTTATTTTAACAATTTATTGGGGCTGATACAATTCTTTTCACAGTTCATACATATACATACATCAATTGTATAAAGCCATCTGTACAGTCTTTGCCCTAATCATTTTTTTCTCTTTTCTTCTTTTACATTTTATTAGGGACTCAAACAACTCTTACCACAATCCATACATATACATACATCAATTGTATAAAGCACATCCATACATTCCCTGCCCCAATCATTCTCAAGGCATTTGCTCTCCACTTAAGCCCCTTGCATCAGGTCCTCTTTCCCCCCCCCCTCCCTCCCCATTCCCCCCTCCCTCATATGCCCTTGGTAATTTATACCTCGTTATTTTGTCATATCTTGCCCTATCCGGAGTCTCCCTTCCCCCCTTCTCTGCTGTCCCTCTCCCAGGGAAGAGGTCACATGTGGATCCTTGTAATCAGTTCCCCCTTTCCAACCCACTCACCCTCCACTCTCCCAGCATCGTCCCTCACACCCTTGGTCCTGAAGGTATCATCCACCCTGGATTCCCTGTACCTCCAACCCTCATATGTACCAGTGTACAGCCTCTGTCCTATCCAGCCCTGCAAGGTAGAATTCGGATCATGGTAGTTGGGGGGAGGAAGCATCCAGGATCTGGGGGAAAGCTGTGTTCTTCATTGATACTACCTCACACCCTAATTAACCCATCTCCTCTCCTAAACCCCTCTATGAGGGGATCTCCATTGGCCGACACTTGGGCCTTGGGTCTCCACTCTGCACTTCCCCCTTCATTTAATATGATATATATATACATATATACACATACATATATACATATATACACATACATACACACACTTATATCTTTTTTTTTTGCATGATGGCTTATACCTGGTCCCTTGGGCACCTCGTGATCACACTGGCCGGTATGCTTCTTCCATGTGGGCTTATTTGCTTCTGAGCTAGATGGCCACTTGTTCACCTTCAAGCCTTTAAGACCCCAGACACTATCTCTTTTGATAGCCGGGCACCATCAGCTTTCTTCACCACATTTGCTTATGCACCCATTTGTCTTCAGCGATCCTATCATGGAGGTGTGCAGTCAATGATATGATTTTTTGTTCTTTGATGCCTGGTAACTGATCCCTTTGGGACCACTCGATCACACAGGCTGGTGTGTTCTTCCATGTGGACTTTGTTGCTTCTGAGCTAGATGGCCTCTTGTTTATCTTCCATGGTCCAACTTTCACACGCATAGGAGGTGACTGAAAATACTCTGGCTCGGGTCAGGCACACCTTAGTCCTCAAAGCCACATCCCTGCTCTTTCAATACTCCAAAGAAGTCCTGTGCAGCAGGCTTACCTAATGCAGCACATCTTTTTATCTCTTGACTGCTGCTTCCATAAGCATTGATTGTGGTTCCACCTTCAACCGTTTCTCCATTTATCATGATGTTACCTAGTGGTCCTGCTGTGAGGACTTTGCTCTTTCTCATATTGAGTTGTGGTCCATCCTGAAGGCTGCAATCAGGATCTTCATCAGCAAATGCTTCAAGTCCTCCTCACTTTCAGCAAGCAAGATAGGGTTACCTGCATACCGTGGGGCCAATCCTGATGCCACGCTCTTTCTCCGGATAATTCCGCTTCTCTGATGATTTGCTCAGCATATAGATTGAACAAGTGCGGTGAGAGTTTACCGCTCTGACACAGACCCTTCCTGACTTTAAACCATGCAGCATTCCCTCATTCTGTTCACACAACTGCTTCTTGATTCACACGCAAGTCCAGAATAAGCACAATGAAGTGTACATAGTAGGTGTACTATATATATATATATGCATCTGTATATTAACAGCAAACCTCAGCACAAAAACAAACACGATGCTTAAATCTGACAGCCTCCTCTCTTTCATTGCACTTCCTGTCTTCCCACCTCTCTTACTTTCATTGTCTGTTTCTTTTTCATGACAGGAATAGTTCAGGAGTTGGAAGTTAGGAAACTTGGGTCATTTCAATCAAGTACCTCAGGGCACTTGGGTGAGGAGAAAGTTGAAGACACATTTAACTGAAAGCAAGAAGGTGGTTGAGAAACCTAAGAAGTGAATTAGTAGTAGGAGACTCAGAACAAAAGGCACGAGTCAGTCTCTCATCGCCTCCTATCCCAAACTATGCTCTGTCACAGTCGAAGCCGTGCTGTTTTAGCAGACATGGTCCAAACGTGGTGTCACAAAGCAGAGCATTGAATCCCAGATCCACCACATATGCTCAACTGCAGCTGAGGAGGTGGGTCACTTCTGTCCACCTCTCTAAGCCACAGTTTCTTCCTCTGAGAAATGGGAACCTTCATGCCTGCCTGCCTTAGCTCACAGGATTGTTGTGAAGATCAAAAGTGATCAGGCTGATGAGTAAGATTTGCTAAGAGGCCACTCAATGCCAGTGTGCCTCTCGTAGCTTTATTGTAGGCAGGAGAAACTCACCAAATGTTTGGTGAATTGGGTGAATGAGCGAGCCTAGTTAGTGGATGAGCTTATCTGTAACAAACACGAAATGCAGCAACCACCGCATGTTTCGGGTTTGCGTGAATGCGACGCTGTTGTTGTCAGCTGCTGTCAAGTCAGCCTCATGTGACCCGTGGGGTTACCCTGCACGGAAGCCAAGCACTGCCTGCTTCTTCTCCATCCCTGCGATTGGTTGCAATCTGTGGGACATTCACTGCTGATTATGAAAAGTGGATCTCCATGCTCTTCTTCCTGGTTCATCCAAGTCTGGAAAGCTGGCCAGGATCATAGCAGCACACTAGCCCTCTCTTACAGGTGGGTGGTGGCTGCACTCGGGGTCCGTTGTCTGGGGAATCAATCCTTGTCGACCACATAGCCAACCTGTCAACTCACTGCCATTGAGTCCATTACAGGTCACCGCGACCATGCAGGACAAGAGAAAACTGCCTCTCTGAGTTTCCAAGACTGTAACTCTTCATGGGAGTACAAAGCCCCATCTTTCTTTTCTTCTTAAAAAAATCATTTTATTGGGGGCTCTTCCAGCTCTTACAACATTCCATATATCAATAGTCTAAAGCATATTTGTACGTATGTTGCCATCATCAGGAGAACAACTAGGGAAATAAAATCAACAATGAGGAGGACATAGAGGTCCTGGGGGTACTGGAGGAGGACATAGAGGTCCTGGGGGTACTGGAGTAACAGCAGTCTAGCTAAGGGGAATTACTAAGGCAGAAGAAGGGCGAGCATGACAGTGGGGCAGGAGGCAGGTAAAAGGAAAGGGAGGAAAGATCTAGGAAGCAAAGCTATGGATAGAGGTATAAATATAGGTGTGCATATATGTAAATACATGAATTCATAAAAATAGAGGTATTGGCATATGTACATATATTTACATGGCAATCCATTGAGGAAGTGGATGGACTTTGGGCCTCAGCTCAAGCTCTCCTCAATGCAAGAACACTTAGTTCTAACAACCTGGCATTCTGTGATGCTTACCCTTCAGACACGACCACTGAAGACAAAATGGGTGCATCAGCAAATGTAGTGAAGAAAGAGATAGCATCTGGAATCTTAAGGCTTGAAGTTAAACAAGCGGCCATCTAGCAGAGAAGCAACAAGCCCACATAGAAGACGCACACAAACCTGTGCGATCATCAGATGTTGATGGGATCAAGTAATAAGCATCAGAAGACCCAAGAACACAACAAAAAACAAATTGTTGAGAATGAGGGGGATTGGAACAGAGACCCACTGGCATTTCTACACCTTCTTCGTTTTTTTTAATTTCCCTAGTTATTCCCCTGTCTATGGCGTTGTTTTCTCACCACTCCCTTCCCCGGCCTCCTCCTCCACGCTCACCCAGGTCCCTCCAGAACCATCGACCCTGTTGCTTTCTCCTAGGGCTTGCTTCCCATGACTATCTTATATAGGTAGGCAAAACAACAATTGCAGAGACAAAGAAAAAGAAAGCAACATATTGAATGAAAAGAGAAAAAAAACTAGCAAAAAACTAAAACAAACAAAAAGCACACATATCCCAGGTCTGTCCACTGACCTTTTCGACTATCTCCTTGCCGGTCCTGGGGGGATTCTGGGAAATGCCCCTCCTTAGCTTGAAGTCTATCTTGGGAGCTCCTTAGGTGTTTTGTGGCTTTGCTTTGCTCCCATTGCTGACCTGTTAGTTTCCCTTCTTGGTTCGCCCACTGTGGGGGTTTCTGAGTGGATTCACTCCCGGCTGTGTGTCCCTAGTATTGTCCTCTGTCGCGGTGTGCTCCAGCGAGGGGACATCATGTCTCGAGCTGTTGTTGGCCCGACAGTCCCCTCTGTACCTTAGAAGCTCTGTGCAGGGATGTCATCTTCAGGACTTGGTGTGCCAGTACGGGGTCTAGTCCCTCGCTCTCTCTCTTTTTCCTTCTTGGTTTGCTTGTGGGTGGGTGTGGCAGGCTGGCCCCACTCCCCAACCTGTAGGTTTAGTGTTGTCCTCTGTTGCACATCCTTCTATGGGGTGGGGGTAGGGGAGTGTCAGTTTAAAGACCCATCTTTCTCCTGTGGAGCGGCTGGTAGTTTTGAACTGCTGACCTTACTGTTAGCAGCCTAAAGGGTAACCACTATGTTATAGGGCTCCTTGGTCTATCACATGGAGGGTGAGAATTCTACCACTAAACTACCAACACCCCACATATAAATCATAACCCGCCCACATGACATCATAGTTAGTGAGAAAGCTTTCTTCTCCATCAATCAGTGACCAGTAGAGGGTTTGCTTGTTTGTTTTTGTGTTTTGGTAGCGAGACAAAATCTTCCATTGTAGTTTTGACATGTGGCTTGAAATGTGCCATCCATTGAGACTTAAATGACATTAAGCTATGTGTGACTAACATCCATTTCTGAAAACCTGATTTAGTAGGGACTAATGGAGAACAGATTTATTTTGTTTAATAAAATTTGAGCTGTAATGTGGTATACTTTGTGATCTCTATGGCTAAAGATGTTACTTTGAGGATTAAGGTGCACCTGACCCAAGCCAGGATATTTTCAATCACCTCATAGGCATGTGAAAGTTGATCATTGAATATGAAAGACCAAAGAAGAATCGAGACATTTGAATTATGATGCTACAGAAGGTAATTAAAATACCGTGGACTGCCAAAATAACAAACAAATCGGTCTTGGAAGAAATATAGCCAAAATGCTCCTTAGAAGCAAGGATGGTGAGACTTCATCATGCTTGTACTTTGGTCATATTATCAGAAGACATATTTATTATCATATTCTAGTCCCTGGAAAAGGACATCATGCTTGGCAAAGCTGAGGGGCAGTGAAAAAGAGGAAAACCCTCAATAGGAGAATTGACACGGTGGCTGCAACAATGAGTTCAACATCGCAATTATGAGGCTGATGCAGGATGGGTGGTGTTTTGTTGTGTTGTACAGAGGGTCACTCTAGCCAAAGCAACTTGATGGCCCTTAACAACAGCTGCTAGAGAGGGGAGTAATGGTGTAACCTACCGGTCAGTCTGGAAAGCTATCAAAGGGGCCATCCCCTGAGTCACAATAGACTCAGTGGCAGCGAGTTTGGGGTTTTAGTGATTCTGGGGCTTGAATGATGGACCGATAACCAAAAGGTTGGTAGTTCCAACCCCCAACTGATCTGCAGGAACAAGGTGAGGCTGGCTGCTCCCATAAAGAGAGAATGGTCCCAGAAACCCAGAATCAACGCGAAGGCAATGGATTTTGGTTGGGTTTCATTATCCTTGACCCTTTGGACCATCTCGTTAGCCAGGCAAGTAGCTACACGACTGATCTGAAACACCAAATGCAGACAACAGAACCCTTCAATTAGCGACGGAGAAAACGCTGGCTTGGAGGCACATGAGAGCAGATGACAGGGAATTTTATTCAGTTGTCCCCTAGATACCAAATGCTACTAATCTGCTTTTGCTATTATCAAAATAGTCATCACAAACACCATCATGAAAAAGACCCACATGAAGAAGCGATCGATCACTTTTGCGACCTTCTTCCACTCGCTGCCCTGGGCATTGGTGGCCTTGTGGTCTTTGAGGCACTTGGCAATGTACTCTATATTCCTTGTCAGTACGCTGTACCGTGCACAGTAGTTGTCAGCGTCTTTGGGGTTCTCCCCCTGACACCCCAGGTCATTCTTTAAGAGTTTGTTTATTTCCTTCTTTCTGGAAAGGTCTCTGTGCCTCGTTGCTTTCGCACGAGGCTCCTGGAGTTTGCCATAAACCCTCGTGAAGCGGTCGCGCCCCCTGTCATGGCGAGGACTGAGGCAGTTCTCGCCCACATCGTAGACGAACAAGATCCTGGACATGTATTTCAGGATGACCACTCGGGCCCAGTGTGGCACTGGCCGGGCCTCAGCCCCGCAGAAGTGGATGTTCATCACCATGATGGTCAAGGCCGTGGAGGCTGTGATCAAGGCCATCGTGGCTATGTAGTATTTGCCTGGAATGAGAAAAATAGCAACAGCCACGTTAGCCTAAAATCCTTTGGCTTCAAAAGGAAGAAAGGGAGACCTGTTCTCAAGAAGCGATCTATGCTGGTGGTTGCTGGCAGAGACTTTGGAACCAAACGTCTGGGTTCAAATCCCAGCTCTGTCACTTACTAGTCATGTGACCTATGGTGAGTTATGTAATCTCGCTAAGCCTCGCCTCCTTCCTGTACGATGGGTATCTAGCAGTATCTAATGCAAGGAATATGGCAAGGCTCCAGTAAAGTTCTCAGCACTTAAAAGATTTGGAAATGTTTGCTGAGATCATGACGTGGAAAACTTTTCTATCTCACAAACCAATCCATGAACTTGATCACTTCTCAACTCATGTTCAGATCTCATTAATATGAAAGTGTCTTTATTCCTACTGAGTAGGAAACGAGATATGAGAACCCGTGTCACCGCAGAAGAAAGATGAGCATGGGTGTTCCTGAGGATTTGCTGTCTCAGAAACTCTGGAAGTCAGAGTCCGCTCGATGGCAGCGCGCTTGGCTTATCAGTCTTTTGAATGTGATTCTATAAAGCCAATGTTCAAGGGAAAGGGAAATGAAGAACGTAAACAATAAACTCAGGGGACAAATCTATGAAACATAAAATACAAAATTGAGAAGATGAACAAAAACTAGTTGAAAGAGTGCTGTAATAGAGCAACCTGTGATACAACTGGTCCCAGAAAGAAAACAAGAGAGCAGGGAAATGATTGAAAAACAAAACAAAACTCAGACTCACTGCCATCAAGTCTCTTCTGACTCACAGGGACCCAGGAGAAGTAGAACTGGCCCGGTGGGTTTCTGAGACTGTGTCTCTTAACAGGAGTGAAAAGCCTCATCTTTCTCCTGCGGAGTGACTGGCGTTTTCAAATTGCCAACCTTGTGGTTAGCAGGCCAGTAAATAACACGGCACCACTAAGGCTCCTCAAGGGAAAAGATGAAACTTCAAAAAAAAAATCAAGTATTAACAAAAAACACAACTCCCAACACTCTGCTGGCGAGTCGATTCTGATTCAGAGCCACGCTGTCAGACAGAAGAACTGCTCCTTAGTGTTTTCAAGAACGTCCACTTGTGATGGAGTAAACTGTCTCCTCGTTCTCTCAGGAAGCAGCTGGTAGGCTCAAACCCCTGACCTTTGGACTCGCAGTCAATCTTAACCCCAAAGGCCCCTGGAGCTCCTTTTAAAACATCCAAAATATCAAAATTAGTACAAGATACTAAACATGACATCGATTTATAAAAATCAATGTATTGCTATACATTCTATTTCTATACATCTAAAATAATCTTTTTAAAAACCTGTACATAAAATGCTTCATACAAACGATGCTCTTCACAACAATAACCCTGCTGGCAGGGGGGTTATGGAGTTGGGCAGCTAACTGCAAGGCCTGGGCTGGTTACAGGCGCTGGACAAAGATAAAGTTCAAGTTGAGAATATGGGGGTGGCTGGCCATGAAATGACTCTGCTTATCTTTGCTGGGAGAATGCACTCGTACGAATGCCTGTCCAAACTGTGTGTTTCTTGGTGACCCAGACACATACAAACAATGGACTGGATCAACATCAGGCTGCTGCTCCTGGTGGCCCGGTCTTGGCCATCTCCCACCCAGTGGGACTCCACTGGAGGTGATAACATGTGTCGCCCGGACAATTTATTGTAATAAAGCTTGTCCATTCTTTCTAAACGCATCTACAATTTCAATGCAACCTTAACACGTCCTAAAATTTTGTTGTTGCCATTAAAGAATTAGAACAAAATTAACTTGATTTAAAAATGAAATCAACACCTTTCTAAATGTATGAATGGTTTGGGATTTGAGAAAGAATGTGTCCCGCGTGCACTTTTTGTAGCGGAGGCCAGCGTCACCGATGACTTGTCAAAGCTAGGTAATTGGGTCGAGACTATGGCTTCAGACAAGGGCAGGGCCTAAGCAAGAGGACAGAAAGAAGATCAATAGAGAGGAACCAGAGGAGCAGGATGGGACCAGAGGAGCAGGATGGGTAGCTCACAGTGACTTTGAAACCACCAGCTGCTTCTCACAAGAAGCATGAGTCTTTCTTTCTACCCCATAAAGAGTTACGATCTCAGAAACCCACAGGTCTAGTTCTACCCTGCCTTGGAGGGTTGCCATGAGTCAGAATTGATTTGACGACAGTGAATTCATTCATTCATTCATTCATTCGTTTGTTCAGGAAACCAGAACCAAATCCTCAGGGTTGGGGTACCCGAAGCCCGGGACACACATTGCCCATTATCTCTCATCAGAGCTTCAAACAGAACTAGGCATAGTAGGTGCTCAATAAACATTTGCTAAGTTAACGAATCGATAACAGAATAAATACAACTTCACCTTATTGATCTGAACCCTCACCTATACGTATCTATGTCTCCTTTGGGAAGTACAGAGATGCAACTAACAAATTACAACGATTAAGAATTGTTCTCAAGATACGAGTGCACGTGGAAAGATAAGCTTCACACAGTCACACCACAGAACAAGTCATGCTTACAAAAATTCTGTGAGGCATCTCTGTTCAGGAATTTAGTTAACTTGGTGGCATGATGGATTAAGCGTTGGGCTGCTAGGTGAAAGGTCAGCATTAGCCCAACCCACCAGCTGCTGCTTCCATAAAGATTTACTGCCTCTTTACTGCCTCGGAAGCTCTCGCGAGCAGGTCTATTCGGCCCTGTGGGGTTGGCATCCACGTGATGGCAGGGGCCCGATGAGAGACGAGAGAGCCTTGCCAGTTGATCCTGCCGCAGGCAGGGTTCTGATTGAGCTTCTTCACTGGAGCTCGTGTCCGCCTCGGGAGAGGTAACAGTACCAACACAACTCCCTCTTTATCTGAAACTTCGTAGAAGGGGTGTGTATGTGTGTGTATTGCTTGGAGAGACATCAAGGAAAGAAAGCTCCATGTAGTCATGTCTGAACACTGGGTCATACTGAAGTCAACAGAGTCAAAAGGCAGTAGAACCTCCATTTGGTACTGGCCTTCGATGTTCTGAGATTTCCCTTCATTGTTGACTTTCAGGAGCACAATATAACATGGAGCTTCTGGCAACTAGCCATTAGAATGGCCAGCCATTGAGCTAGGTGTTGGGTCTGAGGGGTGGGCTTGGAAGCAAGCAGTAGGTGCTACAGGCAGGGGGCCGGAGCTCAGAAGAAGGCAGGGCCGGGGGAAGGGAGGCGGGGCAGGTGGCCTTACTCCACACCCCAACCATCAGGAGGACCTTTCATTAGCACTACTCTTGGGAAAAAAGTTTCTTAAAAAAATAACTGTTCTCAAATCTTGTCCCAAACAGCTAACTCCGACTCTCTGGGTATGAGAATCAGCTCTCCCACAGCTTTTGTGCCCAGTAAAACTCAGGAATTATACTCTCAAGGACAAACTCAACCTTTCAGTTCCTTTCTATCGTATCTTCCACTGTTTCCAGGAAGAAAACTCAAACGTGTGTGTGTGTGGGGGGAACCCCTCCCTGTTAATTCAGTGTTTGTCATCTGCTAGGTTCCTTTGCTCGGCAATGTTAGGTCGAGGCAGGTAGCAAGGTCTCAGAGGAAGCCGCTGAGGCTCAGAGATGAAGCAACTTGCCCAAGAGTAATCCAGTGAGTAGTGAAATCAGAGTTCCAATGCAGGTTTTGTTGCCTTCAAAATCAGCGCCCTTGACCTGAGACTTTCAGAGTGGAACAGAGAGTGCATCAGAAGAATCATGCAGAGGGCATGTTTAAACAAGCCGGATCTCTATCCAGCAGACCGTCGGCAGGCACCGAATGAATTACGTGACGCCAATCCCAAGGCTGAAGCTGGTCCCAGTGTTAGGAGTTTAAAAGCACACACACACACACACACACACACACACACACACACACACACCCAGGCAGCCACGCCAAGTAGGCTCCAAGTGCCAGGGCCTGGGACTCACCTATCAGGGGAACGTTTTCTGAGGCCGGCATGATCTCTGCCACCATCAGCTGGAACACAGTCATGGCTAAGAGGATTGTCACACCCAAGGACACCTTTTCCCCAGAGGCAGCTGGGAGGTAAAAACTCAAGGGAGCCAGAAAAGATATCAGGACGCAGGGCATGAGCAGGTTGACGATATAGAAGGAGGACCTTCTCTTCAGGAGGAGCGTAAAGGTCACATCTGGGTAAGGCTCAGAACAGCAGCCGTAAGAGATGACATTTTTCACGGCGGGCATGCCATGGACCTCCCACTCCACGTCTTCAATGAAGTCCGAGAGGTCTCCGCTGTCCAGGGCGTTGAAAATGTCCACCTGATTTCCATTGTAGGTCCAGGAACCAAAGGTGAGGTTGCATTGCTGCTTATCGAAGGGGAAGTAGGTGACGTCCACCACGCAGGAGCTCTTGGTGATGGCCGGTGCGTCCCAGGTGATCAGCCCATCGTACCTCAGGACCACGTTGGTGTTCACAGGCTCTGAAGACTCATCGTCTGCCCTAGGGATCAGAGAGGGAGATGGAAGGTACTGGCTATAAGTCGTCATCTTTCTTACCCCAGACAGCTCATTGGCCCCGTGGCTGTCACTCAAGCGTCTTTACCAATGCACCCCGTTTTCTCAACGTTAACTCTACCTTTCTCCATCGCCTGTAACCAGCCCAGGCCCACATTTCCTAGATTCCTTAAAGCATCTCGCCCCATGGCCCTGGTTCTCCATTCCCAACGCCACTCCCAGTGCATAATCCAGATCAAAACCCCCACAAAACTAAAATTCACCCTTCTCGAGGCTAAACTTGGACAGGTTTTTCGGAGTTTGTTACCTCTGAGAACCAGACAGCTGGAATTGTTTCTGTTGTTGTCATTGCTGTTGTCACAGTGTCTAAGGAGGAGCTTTTTTAAACGTTTGTGGGAAAAATGGAGTGAAAAGGGAATGGCATTTTCCCCAGGGACTCTTTGAAGCTCCTCTGAGCATATTTATTATCAAACATTTATATAACACAGAGGGGGAAACCAATCACTCATAATCTTGGAGTTAATCATTTATGACAGACAGATGTTCTCCTTTGCTTGGTCAACATCGACGCTGATTCCTGGGGTGATCGCATTGCAGCTTCCCTTAGGGCTTACACCAACGCGACCACCACTGCAACTTGGCTGCCTGTGTCCAAGCTGTGAATGAGCACAAGGAAGTGGTCTGGAATTCCCATTCTTCCCAAAGCTCTCTATAGCTGCCGATGACCCACCCAGTCAAAGCCTTTGCATAGGCGATGAAACACAAGCAATCATCTTTCGGATATTTTCTGTTTACAGCTAAGATCCATTTGACATCGGCAATGCGATTTCGTATTGCACATCCTCCATCCTGAATTTCCGGCAGCTCCCTGTGATGTACCGCTGCAGCCACTGTTGTAAAATGTTACTGGCCTGTGGATAGAAGTGACTGCGTTGGTTAATTTCTGCCTTCAGTGCAGCTTGGAGTTTTCCCTTCAATACCATTGTCCTTGACCATGTGCTACCTCTTGGAAGGTTAGGGGCCCATCACTTCTTTGTGCTACAGTGACTCCATCTTCTTTTGCTGCTTCTTGCATTGTTGAATATTTTGCCCATAGAATCCATCAGTAGCAGAACTCCACGTTTGAATTTTTGCTTCGTTTCTTCCAGTTTGAGCAATCAAGCACACGCTTCCCTCTTGGTTTTTAAAGCCACAGTCTCTGCAAAAATCATGATACTGCTTTGCTTTTGTCTTCTCGAGCTGCCCTTTGAGATGTTTTTCAGCTTATTTATCATATCATTTCCTCCATTCTCTAGAAGCTACTCTGTTCAAGAGCAAGTCTCAGAGTCTCTTCTGACACCCACTTTGGTCTTCCTCTTTAATGACCATCTGTGTTCTTCATGTACGATATTCTTGATGTCATCCCACACACAACGTTGGTAATTAACGTGCAGTTATGTCAAATCTGTTCTTCAGATGGTCTCTAAATTCAAATGAGAGATACTCAAGGTTCTTTTTGGGCTCTCGTAGATGGGCATTTATTTTCTTCAGTTTTAACCTAAATTTGCATACTAGTAATTAATAGTCTGTTCTACTTGTTGACATATTGACTCTCCAGCATCTCTTTCCACAGGTGTCATCAGTTTGACTCCTGTGCATTCCATCTACCAAGGTCCACAAGTTGCCGTTTATGTTGCTCAAAAGGTCTTTGCAACAAAGAAGTTGTTGGTCTTGCAAAATTATATAGTGTGACCTCCAACTTCGATTGATCACCAAGGCCATTTCCCCCACCAACTACTGATCCTTCCTTCCTTTTCCCAATTTTTGCATCCCAATCACCAGTAATTATCAATGCACCTTGACTGCATGTTTGATTAATTTCAGACTGAGGAAATTGGTAGAATCCTTCAATTTCTTCATTGCTGGCTTCAGTGGTCGGTGCCAAAATTTGAATGAGAGCTGTATTAATTGTTCTTCCTTACAGATGTATGGATATTACCTCATCATGGGCAGCATTGTGCTTCAAGATAGAACTTAAAATGTTCTTTTTAATGATAAATGTGATGCCATGCCTTTTGAATTTGTTGTCCCTGGCATCATAAACAGTATGAGCTTCACACTGGCGATGGGTGAGGTCAGTCCATTTTAGTTCACAATGCCTAGGATATTGACTTTTAAAGGTTCCATTTCATTTTTGATAACTTGACATCTGCCTAGACTCATACCTTGTACATTCCATCTTCTGATTATGAATGAACGTGTCCGGCCGTTTGTTCTCATTTTGAGCCCTGCTCCACCAGCCAATGAAATTCCCCCAAAGCTCTGCTCCATCTCCATCATTCAGGGCTGCTCTGCCTTGAGGAGGCGCCTCTTCCTGAGTCATATGTTGTGTGCTTTCCACAGAACACGACGGGAGTGACATATGCAAGCACTATGTCAGGTAATGATCAGCCACCATTCACAAGATTGCAGTGGCCAATTTTTCAGGCATGAGCTGCCTCTTCCTTCTTTCTATTCTGTCCTTCTTTGACGCTCCGTGGCAAACCTCTCCATCACAGGTGACCCTGGTGGCCTTTGAAAGAGCGGTGGCATAGCTTCCGGTATCGCACCGCCACGCAGACCACCACAGTGTGACAAACTGACAGGGGAGCGGTGGGCAGCTTCCCTGAGAGCGCCTTTCATCGTGTAGAACTCTGAAGTTCCTGGGAAGGCATATGTTCAAAAGAATCAGAAATGGAATTGTCCATGGCCAGAGAGCAAAAGACTCCAAAATCAACCCCGAGCTACCAGAATGCACGACTCTCAGGCTGGTGAAACGGCTCTATGTGACAAGGATGAAGAGCTTAACACAGTCTCTCAAACCCCTAATCTGAAGGGGAAGGTAATTAGGGACTGACTCGATCAAAGTCACAGTAGGTTTCTGTGAGCTCATGAGCATGAAGAAGAAGGCTTTGGAGTTGGCTTAACTAAGAGCGTCATGTGTTATGAGTGAAATTGCATACACCAAACAGATGTGCTTAAGTTCAAATCACCTTGCCATTGAATGAGACCTGATTTCAAAATGCCATCTTTGCAGACACAATGTGTTAGGCCTTATCAGAGTAGGGAGGCCCTTAATCTAATATGACTGGTGTCCACGTAAGAAGAGGAGAGACAGACAGATGCAGAGGATGGAACACCATGTGAAGACAGACACAGAAAGACGATGCCATGTGGAAATGGAGGGCAAGATTGGAGTTCTGCTGCCACGAGCCAAGGAACATCTGGGATCACGTGAGTCTCGAAGAGGAGAAGGAGGCTGCCTCCCTGAGCATGGACCTGCCAGCCTCTTCATTTAAGACGTGTGTTATCAGGACGGTAAGATAACACTTTTCTGTTCTTCTAAGTCACTCGGTTTATGTCACTTTGTTATGGTAGCCCTAGGAAAGTAATACACCACACGAGTTTGCAAAAATAATGATTTTAGTAAGAACTGGTCACTGTAACGATGTATAAATTACCAAGGGCATATGAGGGAGGGGGGAATGGGGAGGGCGGGGGGAAAAAAAAGAGGACCTGATGCAAGGGGCTTAAGTGGAGAGCAAATACCTTGAGAATGATTGGGGCAGGGAATGTATGGATGTGCTTTATACAATTGATGTATGTATATGTATGGATTGTGGTAAGAGTTGTTTGAGTCCCTAATAAAATGTAAAAGAAGAAAAGAGAAAAAAAATGATTAGGGCAAAGACTGTACAGATGTGCTTTATACAATTGATGTATGTATATGTATGAACTGTGAAAAGAATTGTATCAGCCCCAATAAATTGTTAAAAAAAAAAAAAAAAGAACTGGTCACTGCTTCAGTCAGTCAAAGGCAGGATAAAGAAGAGGACCAGCAGTCAATTGTTCTCCAAAGAGAATTGTTAGAATGTAGAGAATGTGGGCAAGAGAGAAAGGGAATCAATTATACGGCTCATTTTATGGTGTGTGTGTGTGTGTGTGTGTGTGTGTGTGTGTGTGAGAGAGAAAGAGAGAGAGAGAGAGAGAGAGAGAGAGAGAGAGAGAGAGAGAGAGAGAGCACATGTTCATGGAGAGAGGGGTTGACTGTCGTGACAGAGCACAAGTTCTCACACGTTATCTTCCTTGGGAAGGGCCACGAAGACCCCTCTGGCCGTTCAGAGTGAGACATGGACACCAGGATCAGGGCTGTATTCAAATCATGACCCACGGACAAGCTCTGAGTAATAAGCAAAATTGACTAACACCCACCCTAGATTTACCAAAGTTGCTTCTTGAAGGGAAATTCACACCTACCAAAAGGCCTAGGGGACTTCTCTTTGCTGCCCCGAATTCACCTCATTCACAGAAGGACCTTTCACAACCCACAGAAGTGGGGTCCAAAATTGAGAGTGAAGCCCCTCAACCCAGGCAGAGCAATTAGACTTGATTTGGGAATAAAGCGATCTAGTTTCTTCTCAAAGTGTGGTGTGTGGAACAGCAGCACCGAAATTATCTGGAAATGCAAGCCCCATCCCAGGCCTACTGCATCAGAATCTGTATTTTAGCAAGATTCCAAATGATTATTTGTGTGCGTAAGATAGTTTGGGAAACATAAACCTGACCTGTCCATTTACTTAAGGACTTTTGCTCTGAGACCAGGAATTGGCCAACTGGTGATCTTATAATCTAATTTATCCTTCACCCTACACACAATCTGAAATCCACAATATGGTTCGTAGTCAGTCCTTTTGAATTCAATTCAACGCCTTTTGAATTCAAAACAATTCCACTGTTTTAAAAAATGATGTCATTGTTTTTCATTTAAGATCTTGGCTAAGTGAGGATTTTCAATTTCGTATCTAAAGGGAGGAACTTAGATTAGCTGGATTTAAGATTCTTCTAATTCAAAGTTTTTATGGTCATAAAATTTAGGTCATGAAATAATAGTAACCTAAGGACCTAGAGAGGGGCCAGTACTACTCTGTCCTCTAAGATCACCAGGAGACCGAATCAAATTGATGGGAGAGAGTAGAGACAAGGATTGGTACTTAACTCCATCTATGTCTTGAACATTCCTTAAAGTAAAAAGAAAAGAAAAAATGTTTTCATTCTGTTCAGTGAACACACTGAAGCCTGTTTCTGCCAAACTTCAGCTCTGATTTGTACTTACTTGTTGTAGAGGACGATGTCCGGCCTCCAGACCAGGTCGCTGGGGATCCGGATGGAGTCCAATCCATCATACTGGTCTCGATCCCACTTGAGATACGCATCGTGCCAGATTTGTCGGATCCATAGGTAGGCAGTCAAAATTTGGTTTCTTTCATCCTGCACAATGAACCTTCATGTCACATGATCTAGTAGATGCCCTGACCAAAGGATTTTTATTATGGATTGAATTATGTTTTCCCAAAGTATACACTGGTATCCCAACCCCTGCGCCTGTAGCTAATGTAATGTGAAGAAAGATCTTTCCCTGGTGCAATCTAATAATATAGTCAGTTAACCAGGTGAGGCCCTGCCAGTGCAGGGTGGTTTCTGAAACTGACCACTTCTGAGTTATATCACAGGTGGCATAGATACACACACACAACACACACACGTGCGCGCGCGCGGCAGAAGATGGATGTGAGTTGTGGCTACAAACAAAGGACCCCCAAGTGGTGCCAACAGACACCAGAAACTAGGAGAGAAGCTCCCAGAAGGCACAGTCACTGCTGAGAAGCAGATGATCCGCCCAGCTTCCAGGCCTACGAGGAAATCGATTTCTGTGTTGTAAAACACCCACTTGTGGTCCACCTCTCAAAGCGGCCTGAGGAAACTGAGACCGCCGCTTGTTCTTCACAGTGGGAAGTTCAATGGCAGGAACCTGTTCTCATGGAGTCAAGGGGCCAGGGGCCGGAGCTCAGCTGCTAACCGAAAGCTTGGTGGTCGGAGCGGGAGGATGGTGGAGCAGTTTGACTCCATCCTAGAGGGTCATTGTGGGTTGGAATCCACTCGACAACAATGGGTTTTTGGTTTAATCTTTTTTTTTAAAAACATGCTGTCACGTCTTTGTCCTACAGGCTGGCTGTGGGTTTTGAACCAACAACCTTTCATCTAACAGTCAAATGTTTAACCAGGTGTCCTCCAGGGCTTCTTTCTGTAAAGATTATGACCTAGGAAACCCCAGGGGACCATTGTCCTTTGTCCTATAAGGTCGCTATGAGTTGGAATTGACTTGACAGTAGTGGTTTAACTTTATAATTTTTAAATTTTTAGTATAAAGGGCGAGAGCTTTTAGAATTCTTTCCCTTGATGGATACCCAGGCCACACTTTCCCATACTCGACTTAGGGTTCAAAATGTCAAGTGGACACATCAGACATATGATGGGTCTAAGTTCTCCGAACCTCCATGCACCCGCAGTAGACATCTCTGAGAAAGTCGTGGCATATCTACAATGAACAGCAGCAGCAAACCATCCCCGAGATTTCCTAGTGTTCCATTATTAAATACACACAAACCCCGAATAAGGCATGCCATCTTAAAACACCAGTGTTTAAAAATAGCTAAAGTCAGATGTACATATCACAAGTTTTGCCATTGTAAGGTGTTTTGAAACTAATAATCCGATGGTTCCAGTCTATCCACAATATTGTGCAAGCATCGCCAGTAACCCCAGAACAGTCTCCTCATTCGACAGTGCAGTCACCCCCACACCCGTTGACTTCAGCCCCCGGCAACCACTGACCCGCTTTCTGTCTCTGTGGGTTGACCCCACACACATCGTTGGAATCATGCAGTGTGTCAGCCCACAGTTCTCTTCCAGACCATCTACAGAGGTCATGCTGAATGGCTAGGAGTAGGTAACAGTTAGTGAAATCAATTTGGGGAAGACTTCCCCTAGAACTCCTTTCTTCCACCAACGTGCACACAGAACTGTCTGCTCTCACCCCCTCGTCACCCCCAGCCAAGTCTCTGCCTTCAGAAGGACCTGCTGTGCTTCATTCTAAGCAGCACTGGGAGGGTCACCACCCTGTTACTCACCATGTCCTTGATCTGAGAGAGCGTGATCTGTAGGGTGACATTCAGGACCGCATCTGTGTCGTCCACTGGACGGAGAGCATTGGCGTAATCTTCAAAAAGGTCATTAAACAACTTCTGAGCATACTTTCCATCTGCTGACTCTACAGCTGCTCAGAAAGAGGGACCCAGATCAAAATTTGGGGTGTCCTGTGTATTTCAAGGCAAAGAGTACCAGACTGAGGTCTACAACTGGGGCCAACCGAGCCATTGGTTAGAGATAAACTTTGGATCCATAAGAGTTGTTTTTTAATATGCTCTACTCGGCCCTGGTGGTGTAGCGTGTTACGCGTTGAACTGCCAACCACAAGGTCGGCAGTTTGAAAACACCAGTCATTCTGTGTGAGAGAGATGTGGCTTTCCACTCCCATAAAGAGGGTATCAGAAAGTTCTACCTTCTCCTGTTGGGTCGCTACGAGTCAGGATGGGGTGGATGGCAGTGAGTTGTGTTTGCGTGTGTGTGTGTGAGTGACTCAGATCAGGGAGCCCCTGGGTGATGCAAATGGCTGAGTGCACAGCTTCTGATGAACCCACCCAGAGGCTCACGGAAGAAAGTCCCGGTGGCCTACTTCTCAAGCATCACAGCCACTGGACACCTCACAGAGTGCCGCTTTACTTAGAAACACTGAGTCAGACTCGGCTCTCTGGCACCTGGTTTGGCTTTTTGACCCCGATCCACATGAGTCACGAAGAAGCCTGGACCATTTCCATGTAGGTAGAGCATGTGTGCCCTTGTTCAGGCCCCACCCCATTCCACCCCCACCAAAGAAAGGGCCCCAGATCAGCCTGGGTGCTTACGTGCCGCCAGCCCTCACCTTTCAGCCTGGAGGCAGCCAAATAAATCCAACAAAAGGAGATGCAGGAATGGGGCCAATTCATCTTTCTCTGGAGATGATTATGTCCCAGCCAGCCAGTGCGGTCTTCCACTGCCCCTCGGTGAGTGGGATGGGTCGCAGCACAAGACCTCCCTCTGCCCGGCCTCACTGTGGCAGGTGGAGAGCTCAGGCTGGCACTGCAGAAAGGACCTGAGGTCTTGGAAGCCCAGCCTGCTCCCCCCGCCCCCCTCCCTTTCAGGTAATCTAAAACCGGCAGCTCCAGTGGCTGAGATGCTTGGCGCTGGGGTGGGTTTACATCCTGCAGTGTGATTCCAGGCAGCTGTCCCAGGTGAGGGTCTCTAGGAGAGTCAGGAGCAATGTCCCGGTTCGCTGAAGCAGAAGGGGAACTGTCTATGTCTGTGGCGAGCAAACTCTGTCTGCAGGAAGGGACTTGCCGGAGTCCGCCTCAACGCCTGGCCTTGCCGTGCACCAGGGAGCCAATACTGCCCAGCCTGAAGGTATTCCCAAGTTCAGGTGCAATCAGATCAGGGCTCTTCGGTGACTGATGTTAGGAAGTAGGTCGTAAGGCCTTTCTTCTCAGACCATCTTGCTTTTTGTTGTCGTCATGAGGTGCTGATGAGCCAGTTTCCACTCACTGCCACGCTACATGCACCAGAGTGAAACCCGGCCTGGGGCCATGCCCTCCTCCAGGTGTTGGCGCTCATTGTTTCAGCCACTGTGCCAATCCACCCCCTGGAGGGTCGTACTTTTTGCTGTCCCTCCCCCTTATTCAGCAGGCACTGGTCTCTCCTGATATCATGTTCAAAGCACATCTTCGTCTGAGCAATTCTGCTACCAAAGACTTCTTTAAAGTTTAAAAGCAAAGATGTCCCCTGGAGAATTAAGGTGCACCTGACCCAAGCTATGGTGTTTCCCATCGCTTCATATGCATGTGAAAGGGGGACAACGAGTAAGGAAGAGCCCAGAAGAATTGATGTAACTGAATTTTGTTGGCAAACAGAAATCTTGACTATATCATGGACTTCCACAAGAACAAATAAATCTTGTCGTGGAAGAAATACAGGCATGCCCCTCTCAAGAGAGAGATGAAGTCGAGTCTTTGTCTCACAGGGTAGAATTGCCCCTGTGGGCTTCCGAGCCCATAACTTTTTAGGGGTGCAGGCAGTGTGCTCAAACATGCTCAATGATGACTCTGTGTGGCCCTGGCCTTCTCCTGAGGATTCTGGGAACTCCTGTCTGCCTCCCTGGAGGCGGGACACACATAATCTTTCTGCTTCTCCTTCCTGTTGACAAGCCACATGGAGCCACCCTGATAATAGCCAGAGCCCTGGAGATGCGTCCACTGCCACTGGACCCACAAGACTTTCCACCCACTGGCTTGTGATCATCCTGCATTCGGCATCATTTTATATGCTGCGTGAGTCTGAAGAGGAATTAATGAGCTAATATATTGAACTTACGAACTTGATCTGGATGGGGCTGGGATATTTTATTGATGCATAATTACTTCTTGATATAAAACTCTCTCTTACACACATATGAGTGTCTCTGGATTCGTTTCTCTAGTCAATCCAGAATAACACACTTTCTCATCTGTGATCGAATGTTATCGTCACAAAAGATGATCGATTCCCAATTGGGAACTCATGCTGGGGTAAAGGGAAGCTGCCTTGGGAAACAAAATGAAAATCATTCAGTGTCTGGAAGCAGAGCAGGGAAATTAGAGAGCGCAGTTTCATCAGGTTACATTGGTCTGATGACTCACTGGGAGCCTCTTCAGGAATAGATCCTGCAAGTGGGACAGGCTCTCAGGCCATCAGTTGGGCTTGGCAGCCTAATGTTTGCATTTCCTAATTGTTTGTGCCCTGATGTTGATGGTGAGGATGTGGTTGTCCTGTGCCCATCCAGTGACGCCCTTCCTGCTGTCCATGCGCAGGCCTCCTTTAGTAACTAACTGCTGAGTAAATTGAAGGTCCTTTTGAGAATGGGCCTGATCCCTTGGTTTCACATGAGGAAACTGAGGCCAGCAGCTAAGAAGGGGCTTGATCACCATAATGGTTGGTCAACAGCAGAACGCAAGCCTCCTTCTGCAAGTCAGCATGCCCGCTGCAACGCTACCACTGCCCCTCCTTTCACTCTGGCAGCCACTGTGTCATCTGTCCATCCCCTTGACATTGATGCCTGGGACGTTGGGACCGCCTGCAGGACAGAGACTCCTACTTTGGATTCTTGCATTCTTTCCAATACTCACAGCAGCCGCTGGCTCAAGAGGTGGTCAGTGAAGGCTCCGGGCTAGTTTCTCCAATTGCTTCTTATGAGCTCCCTCTAAGGAAAGGCTCTCCAGGAATGGGGGTTGATGTTGATTGGTTCCTTTCATGGGGCCGGAGCACCACTTTTAAAAGATGCTTGCAGTTGGTGCTCCCCTCTGCATGTTAACTCAAGTCTAATGAAACCAAAACTTGTTAGGAGATGATGCCACCCATTTATAACAAGGTGGAAAGGACCAGGAAAGCCTTTCAACTTTATTCTAAAAAAAAAAAAGTCTAGCTGTTCCCCCAGGGACCTGCCTAGCTTCAGCTCCATCAGTGGCCCTACCTCAACCTCAAACCTTACACGCAAACCAGACCTACAAGCTAGTGGTCCCTATGTGGGGAGGGAGGGCACTTGGAGGGAAGAAGAAAACCATGGGATTCATCCTGTAGGGTTCAATAAGGTTGGGGAGAATGGAATGAATTAAATTGTGCACCTCCACAAAGGTCTGTTGAAATCCCTTTTATTAAAAAAAGGAAAAAAAAACATGTTGGGTTGCTAAGCAAAAGATCACCATTTGTGCCCCCAGTTGTCTATGGGCGACAGAGGAGGCTGGCTATTTTTGAAAGAGATTTACAGCCTCACAACCCTCTGGAGTTCATTGCACCCTATTCTGATTCAATGCTGAGAGTTGAATTTGACTTAGCAGCGAATTGGGGGCTTTGGTATTTGTGAACGTGACCTTATGTAAAAAGAAGGTCTTTGAAGATGTTATCAGGTAACATGATGAGGTAGTTTATTGTACCAACCTGGCCAATAAACACATGTGGGATTAATTGAAGGGTGGAGGGATAAATGGCTCAGTGAGCCTCCCCTTTCTAGTTCCCGGGTCTCTTGCTTTGTGATGGTCAGACCAGGGTGCAGCTGCTTTAGCCAGTTCCCTGCTTTAGCTGGCAAGGCTCACTTCCTGCAAGACATCCCTGAGGAGAAACCGCATGGACCTACCCTGTTGCAGCCCTGGGTGCTGGAGCACCCGTGTGGAGACCCCTGTCAGCACTGAGATGCTTACACGTTCACTGACTCGGCCTTCCTCCTTCAATCGGCATCACAGTGTGTGTTTTGTGAGATGGAGGAGGACTTTGTGGATTGGTGATGGACATATGGGTTGATGTTGGACTTGTGGGCTTGGGCAGCACTGGGTTGGGATGTTTTCTTGATGTGCACTTACCCTTTATATAAAACTCTCTCTTATACATATGAGTTTCTGTGGACTTGTTTCTCTAAAGCACGCATGACGTCATTCCGGAGTAGGATGAGTCTGCTTTGTTTGATTGAGATGAACTGTTTTTGCACGAAAGACTCCAAATCCATTAAAAAAAATTAAAGCCACTCAGATCACTATTTAGGTTTGAGGAATTAGAAATCTGAAGGCTTTTTTTTTTTAAGAGCAACATACTCCATATATTTACACAGCCCAGGTCAGGAAATGAAATCAACAACAATATCCTGCTCAACCCACCATATATGTGGTTCTTTATTCTCCCCTTACCATCCCTCCTCACTAATCCAGCCAAGCTCCATGTGACATCAGCCATGACATCCCATATCCCACATCCTGTCTATGGGACAGCAGTTTTCACTTCACTGGTAACACACAGCTGTAGGCCCCATAGCTTTTTCATAACCATCCTCTACAGAATTGTAAGGAAATGTTTATTATGATGACCTTTGTACATCTTCAAAACCCAGGCTTTGTTGCATCTTGAAGCTCTAACCCAACACGAGTGGTGTCTTTGTGCAAGAGGAGGAGGGGCACAGACATCGAGGGAGGATGGCCGTGAGAAGACAGAGCAGTGTCTGAGTTAGGCTGCCGCGGTAAGCCAAAGTTCCTCTTGGGCTACCCGTGGCTGGGACAGACAAGAAGACCTCTTCCCCTGCAGCCTCCAGAGTGTGTTAGTCTGGGGAGACTAGAGAAACAAATTCATAGACACTCATATGTGTATAGAAAGAGCTTTATGTACAAGAGCAAATGAATATTGAGAAAACATCCCAGCACAGTGCAGATCCAGTGCGTAAGTCCGATATTAACCCATATGTCAGATACCAATCTGTAAATTCCTCTTCAGACTCCCACAACACATGCAATGACACCGAGTGCAGGAAGATCACAGGCCAGTGGGTGGAAAGTCTTATGGATTCATTGGTGGTGTAAGCATCTTAGCAGTGGCAGGGGTCTCTCTGTGGTTCCTTCAGCTCCAGGGCTCTAGCGTAGCTCCATGTATCTTCTCAAAGGGAATGTCTCACAGGGAGTGTGTGTGTATCGACCTTCCAGTGAGCTCTTTATCTCCTTAGTGCCTCCAAATGAGGTCATCAAACTGTGACCTGATTGACAGGCCTGAGTGACACCCCTTCACTCTTAAGTCTCAAATTGACAACAGATCATGGGACTACCACCCAGAGACTGGCCTGGCTGAAACCTTGATTCTGACCTGCTAGCCTGGAGGGCTGAGACGATAAACCCAGTTGCGGAGACTTTGTTAAAGCAGACCAAGAAATGAATGCAGAGTGGCGTGCACATTGGACCGGGTTTCTAAAATGCTGGCTCAGGAATGAAAGTAGACGGAATAAGTGAGTTATCCAGCAACCTCCCACTCAGAGTATATGAGACTTCCTGAGGGAGTGCCCAAGTGAACTTCGGGTCATATCTGTTGGAATATTAATTCAAGTTAACAGAGTGTTAAACTATGCAACCTTGGGAACTCCTGGCTCTCTTGGCAGCAGCTCCCTCTCCCAGGGCCGTGAATGGAAAGTCTGATCAGCAACGCACCTTGGGTTGTGTAATATCAGCCCCCAAGAGATTTCATCCTGCTCAACCAAAAAGGCATCACACGCTGAAGAATTTCTAGAAAGCACCATACTCCTTTCGATATCTGCCCTTTTAAAAAAGCAAGATTCCCCCGTCACAAGTTGACGCACACAAACGTCCCCAGCTTCTCCAGAGTGGCGGGAAGCCAAACCCTCCCCCAGAGACGAACTTTGAAGCATTTCTTTCTCCAAAACATGCTATCAAGACATTAAATATACTCACAAGACTCTAACATGTGAAAAATATACATATTTTCCCAATTATAGAAGTAATACATGCTGGCTGCTGATCGAGTAGGGTGCAGGAGAGACCCTTCGTGTGGCCTGTATCCAGGCTCCTCGGGATGCGACAAAGCCTGAGCTTTAAAGACGTATAAAGCTGAGAACAATGACTACATGGAAGAAGCAAACGTTCTAGAATTGACTGAATGTGACGACAATGGTACAACTCTTCTTGATGTGATTGCATTGTTGAATTGTATGACATGTGGATAAAGTGCTAATAAAACTGTTTTTTATAAAGGTCATCAGGGCAAACATTTTTCAAAATTGTGTCAGATGATGGCTATGAAGAAGCCGTCAGAACTGCAGCAGCACGTTATAAGTGGAATGAAACTGATGTTCTGTACATAGGATGTGGAACGTGGGCCATCATTGCTGATGTCAGATGGATCTTGGCTGAAAGCAGAGAACACCAAAAAGATGCTTACTCATGTTTTCTTAGCCAATAAATCCACCAATGCATTGCATTGGATAAATCTGCTATGCACAACCTCTTCAAGGTTCTGAAGGGCAAGCCTATTGCTTTGAGGATTAAGGTGTGACTGACCCAAGCCATCATATTTTCAATCATCTTACATGCATATGAAAGTTGGACATTGAAAAAGGAAGATTAAAGAAGAATCAATGCATTTGATTATGGTGCTGACCAAAAGTACCATGAACTGCCAAAAGAACAAACAAATCTGTCTTGGAAAAATCACATCCAGAATGCTCCTGAGAAGCAAGAACGATGAGACCTTTGTCTCCTGTACTTTGACCATGTAAACAGGAAAGACCAGTCGCTGGAAAAGGCCACCACACTTGGTGAAGGACAAAGGCAGTGAAAAAGAGGAACGCCCTCACTGAGGTGGACTGATGTAGTGGTTGTGAAATGGCTCACATAGAACAGCCCTTGTGGGGATCGCGCAGGCATGAGCAGCATTGCATTCTATCGAATATAAGGTTACTTTAGGTCAGAATCTACTTGATGGTGTCTAACAACAACAACAAATGTTTATTGACTGTGCAAAGGCTTTCAACTGTGTGGATCATAACAAACTCCATATAACCTTTGGAAGAATGGGAATTCCTTAACCCTTCCTTGTGCTCATGAGGAACCTGTGCGTAGATCAAGAGGCAGTCTTTCAAACAAAGCAAAGGGATCCAGCATGGTTTAAGATCAATAAAGTTGTGTATCAGGACTGTATTCTTCCACTGTATTTATTCCATCTGTCTGCTGAGCAAATATTTTGAGATTTGGAGTAGTATGAAGAAGAATTCAGCAGCGGGATTGGAGGAAGGCTTAACAACCTGCGGTACGCAGATGACACAGCCTTGCTGCTGAAAGCTAAGAGGCCATGAAGTCCTTAGTGATGGAGCTTGAGGACGAAGCCTTCAGCATGGATTGCAATGCCAGGGAGAGAAATAAAAGTCCCCACAACTTGACAACAGACAGCATCACGGTAAGTGTGAAAAGGACTGGAGTTGCCAAGGACTTCCTTTTACGTGAATAGGCTGCAGTCAAGAAATTAAGTGATGTATCACACAGGGGAATCTGCTGCCAAGACCTCTTTCAAGGGTTAAAGAGAGAAGACGTCCAGTTGAGTACTAGGGTGCATCTAACCCAAGCCATCGTGTTTTCAGTAGCATCGTGTGTGTGTGTGCATGTGTGTGTGTATAAGCTACACAACAGACACGGAAGTCCTGAGACTAATCGATGCACTTGCATTGTGGCATTGATGAAGAACATTGGCTACAGCTAGGAATCTTCCAAGAACAAACAAATCTGCCTTGGACAAAGGGGAGCCAGAAGGTTCTTTAAAAGGGAGGAGGGTGTGAGCTTGTCTCCCATGCTTTGGGACATGTTTTCAGGAAAGACCAGTCCCTGGAAAAGGACTTCATGCTTGGTGCAGTGGAATGTCAGCAAAAAGGGGAAGACCCCGGATGAGATGGATGGACAAGGGGCTGCAGCAATGGACTCAGACATGATATGACCACGATCAGGCAGTAGTCCATTCTGCTGTTCATGGCATCTCTGTGAATTGGAATGGGCTTAATGGCATCTATTGACAACAACAACGCGTAGCTGGAGGTGAATGGTCATATGCTAAATCGTGGTATTTACGAATTCTTCTTTGCCTACAGTAAGGCACTCAACATTTTGGGAAGAGATAGTAAAGACTTGGCCATGGAGACAGGAACAGAGGCAAGTGAAGAAAATTCGCATCTTATTTCACATGGATGACCTTATTTCACAGTAATGCAGTCCAGCCAGAGTGTTCTTTAGAGGCAAGGATGGCAAGACTTCGTCTTACCAACTCTGGACATGCTGTCAGGAGAGACCGGTCCCTGGAGAAGGACATCGTGTTTGGTAGAGTAGAGAGCCAACCAAGAAAAGGGAGGTCCTCAAGAAGGTGGCTTGACCTTGAACTCAAGCACAGGGACAATGGTGACGACAGCCCAGGACCAGGCAGTGCTTTGCTCTGTTGGGCACACAGTCACGATGGGCTGGCACCGAACAAGAACAACAATGACAACATGTGAAAAATAAATGTTTGATAATTAATAGCTTATTTTCTGGATGATAGATTTGGGGGGGGGCGGGGCGGTTAATATATTTCAAGTCCTTCAACTGCTCCAGTCTCACAGCCTGTAGCTGGACCTGTTTCTAATGTTCTTTCAGGAGATAGTGTTCTTGTCTCTAAGTAGCTCCCTTCAGGTGGTGATCCTCTGCAGAGGTTCAAGGCTGCAATCCTTGATCTTCATCAGCAAGTGCTTCAAGTCCTCCTCACTTTCAGAAATCAAGGTTGTGTCATTTGCAAACCGCATGTTGTTAATAATCCTTCCTCTGATCCTGAGGCCACATTATTCTGCATATAATTGAGCTCTCTGATGATTTCCTCAGCAGATTGAATAATGTGGTGAGAGAACACAACCCCGACGCACACCTTTTTTCTGATTTTAAACCACACAGTATTCTCTTGTTCCAGTCAGACAACTGCCTCTTGATCTATGTTCAAGTTCTGCATGAGTGCTATGAAATTCTAGAATTCCCAGGCTTCTCAAGGCTCTCTATAGTTTATTATGATCTACATAGTCGAATGCCTTAGCATGGTCCATATAACACAAATCAACGTCTTTCTGGCATTCTCTGCTTTCAGCTAAGATCCCGCTGACATCAGCAATGATATCCCTTGTTCCACAGCCTCTTTGGAATCCAGCCTGAACCTCTGGCAGCTCGCTGTCAATGTATTGCTGCAACTGTTGTTGGATGATCTTCAGCAAAAATGTACTCGCCTTTGACACCAATGATATTATTCTATCATTTGAGCATTCTGTTGGATCACCTTCCTTATATGGGTCTTTCTCAGTCAGTTGACCAAGTAGCTTTCTTCCAAATATCCTGGCAGAGATGAATTAGTGCTTCTAGTACTGTACCGACTTGTTGAAACATTTCAATGGTTAGCCCATTAATTCCTGAAGGCTTATTTTTGGCCAATGCTTTCAGTGCAGCTTGAACTTCTTCCTTCAGCACCCCTGATTCTTGCTCATGTGTCGCCTTCTCAAATGGTGGAATGTCTAGTAGTTCTGTTTGGAACAGTGACTGTGTGTTCTTTCCATCTTCTTTAAACAGACAAGTGGTAGACTCCTCTATAGCTCGTTCTTTAAAGAACATAAAGCTCAAGGCAGGCATGTTTCACTAGTTACACTAGACTGTGTTTTTGTTTTAAGAAGACTGCAGGGATGTGTTTGGTTTGCAGTTTAAAGTTTATCTAAGAGCAATAGTTTCAGGGGTCCATCTGGATGCTGATTTTTTAAAATGCTCACGTTAACTGGGGTGTCCTGTTGTGCAAACGTTGGAAAGGCACGAGCTATTACCAGGACTCACTCTCACTCGATGCAGATCATGAGCATATAAAAGTACAGAGAAGGTTTCTAATGTCCCTACTCTCATGAGGCTCACTTGGAGTTCACATATGGCCTACCTTAGTCCATCTCTCTTCCTTTACCCCTTTCTATCCCTCTGCCTCCTCTCCCTTCCCCCCAAATCCCTGATGGTTCAGCGATTGGTTACAAACCTTACATTACTATCAACAGCTCAAATCAATCAGCTGCTCCTCTGGAGAAAAGATTTGGTGACCTGTCCCTATCAAGATGACAGCCCACAAACCCTGTCACAGGTCTACACTGTCACATGAGATCGCTGTAAGTTGGAATTGAGTTGAAGGCCCACAACGGCAACAAGACGTCCTTTCTCCAGAGACCCTTGAAGCTGATGAGGAAACCTTGCCCATTAGGGTGGAGTCTTCCTGGCCATGCCTCTCATTTGTTGGGCAATCTCAGTGAATTGCAGAACTGTGAGAATTAGAACTGGATCGAACTGCTTTGTTATTTTCTTCTCTCTCACGCCTTACTAGAGTATGGCTCACCACCTTTCTGTTACTGTCTGTTCAGAACGGGGCCACTATGAGCTGGAACAGACGCAATAGCACCCAGTAACAACAATAACATCTATCTCTCTATTAGGAGATTTCCATAGTGGTTAAAGTTCTCAGCTTCTACCTGAAAGATTGGCATTTTAAATCCACAAGTTTCTCTATGGGGAAAAGATGTTTCTGTGGAGATTTGCAGCCTTGGAATTCTATCGGGCAGTTCTACTCTATCTTTAAAAGGTCACTATCAATTGCAAGGGACTCAAATACAATGGGTTTGGTTTGGTATCCATCCATCCATCCAATTCATTTTTTTTTATCTATCCCAATCAACACTCAAGGAAACAGCAGTCAGACAATCTATTGGCTCAATCTGCTACATCAGACCTCTTTAAAGGGCTAAAGAGCACAAATGACCATTTGAGGACCAAGGTGTGTCTGACCCAAGCTATGGTACTTTCAATCCCCTCATCTACGTGTGGACACTGCACAGTGAATCAGGAAGACGGAGAAGAACGGATGCATTTGGATTTGGGGTTGGCGAAGAAGGTTGAAAGCCCTGGGCACTGCCAGAAGAGTGAGCAGAGCTGTCTTCAAAGAAGAACAGCTGGAATTCACTTTAGAAGTGAGCCTGCTGAGGTTTGATCACATACTTTGGACATGTTATCAAGAGAGACCAGAGCCTGGAGAAGCTCCTCATGCTGGGTAAGACACGGGTCAGTGGAATAAAAGGAAGACCTGGCTGAGATGGACTGGCCCTGTGGCCGCGACAATGGGCTCAAACATGGCAGGACCGGGGAGGGGTTTGTTCTGTAGCACATAGAATTGCTGTGAGTTGGAGCTACCTCAATGGCACCAAACAGCTAACAACATAGCTAGTGGGGTTTCTTTCTCTTTCTGGACTTTTCCATGCATCTGATCCAAGTATAACTGTTTTATCAGATAAACAACTTTGTGCTCTCTTGTACTGCCCTCGAGTCCATGCTGACTAATAGAGACTCCCTGTGAGTTTCTGAGACTGTAACTGTGTGTGGGAGTAGAAAGCCCAGTCTTTCTCCCTTGGAGCTGCTGGTGGTTTTGAACTGCTGACCGTGTGGATCACAGCCCACGTGGGAAAATACCAGTACTGACACTTTCTTAATGCCATTTCTTGTTGCACTACTGATACACTGTCAACTCACCATAGACTTATGTATGTATCTGCTGACTCGTTGGCAAGAAGGAAATCTGTGAATTTGAAGGTTGGCTTTCACACCTCTGTGCAGAAGTATGTAAAAAACATTTATTTTTGTTGCAGTCTGTTTTATCCCCCGTCCACTTTGTGAGAATTGGCGCAGCTGACTCTGTCGCAGGCCTTGGCAAGCTCTTTCTGTGAAAATGGAGGTCAATGTCGTGTCAGCTTTGCAGGCATGTCTTCTCTGTAGCAACCACTCACCTTGGCCACTGTAGCGTGACAGCCACTGTGAGCAATATCATGCCAATGAGTCTGGCTCTGCTGCAACGAAACTTCACTGACAAAAATAGGCAGCAGGCCATAAATTGCTGACCCCGATCTAGGTCATCAACTCCAATAAACCCATCTAACCAGGCTTAAGCAAACGCACCCAAGCTTAAGCTAAGACGTCGATTGGGAGAATCAGCAATGAAGGAGTGTGGCCTGAAGGGAACAGAGTCACAATGCACAAGCTTGACCCGGGCAGGTGACTGATGGGGTCGGGGCAGAGACACAGACTAAAGCCCAACTAGTTAAGCGCAAACTACCTTTATGTCCCAAGGGCCCTCATACCAGATGCCTAGAGAGAGGGGTGCTGTTATGCCCAAGAGCCTTTCCAGTGAAGAGCCAGAGGCACGTAGGAACTAGAGATCACATGGAAACCGTGCGATGACTGGAGGCTGATGGGCTTTCTAGTTGCCAAATAGTGACGTTAGAGACATGATGAGGATGAGAGTCCCGGATATGAGGAACATGCCCAGGACAAATAGAAACTGTGACTTTAGCCAAGCCAGATATGACAACAAGCACAACACCATGTGCTTCAGAAGTACAAGCAGAGGTCCACATGAACGAGAAGGAGGGCGTCTACAGGACTGGGCTCTCGTAACTCCACTAGGAGACTGAGTCCCAGGGCAATGTTTTGCTGCTAGGATCTCAACGCTTCCATTTGATTTGGAGAAATGCAGATTAAATCAGAACCAGGATTGGGGGTGGTCTCCTGGGAAAACGGGAACCATGGGCTACATGATCTCAGCTGCAGGGGGTGGAGGAGATGGCTGATTTGTCTTTTTTCAAGTGCACACCGCCGAGCCTCCCTGCTTCCCTGTGGTGCTCTAGCACAGTCACAGGTGTGCAGGACGAGATATCTCTCCCTAGAGAAACGCCGCACACCTTCTCCGGTACTTCCAAGCACCATGCAGAAGGTATGCAACTCTGTGCAATGGAAGGCACCTGCCTGGTCCTGCACCAGCTTCACCACGCAGTGCTTGAGCCCATTGTTGCAGCTGCTGGCTCGATCCACCTCATCAAGGGTCTTCATCTTTTACACGGCCCTCAACTTGACCAAGCAGCATGTCCTTTTCCAGCGAGTGACTGGCTTCTCCCAACATATGTGCCAAGTATGTGAGACGCAGCCTCGCTGTCTGTACTTCTACGGCTCTTTCTACAAGAGTGTTATTTCCAACCTTCTGTTGTCAGTCTAAGGAGCACTGGTGGTGTGATTAAGTGTTGGCCTGCTAACCACCAGGTTAACAGTTCAAACCCACTGGTTGTTCCAAGGGAGAAAATTGAGGCTCTCTTTTCCTATAAAGGTTTACAGCCTTGAAAACCCACAGGGACAGTTTTGCTGTGTCCTGTAAGGTTGCTATGAATCACACTCTATGGCGGCGAGTTTGGTTGTTAGTCTACTGCTCTATTATATTTTAACCTGGGTCCAAGCAACACTATATGAGAATGTGGACCATAATACATATTTCTCATGAGTGAAAGCAAACCAAACAATATTGTTCATAGGTTTCCAGTTCATGTATGCACAGGTTTATTCCAAAAAAAACATGTTTAAACATGTCCCTGCCAATAGGAAATGGTTGCAGACACGTTCGCTCAGTATAACATTTGTCTGTCTTGTTGAAGTGCCTTCAAAATGCCAATCCAAACAGTGAGCTCGGAATGCATCTGTGGGGCCAGTTCAACTCAAGACACAGTGAGATCCGCTCAGAAGGTTATGGCAACTGTTTGGGAGAATTCCAGCCGGGGTAATCTTGTTAGATTTTCTTTAAAATCACAGGATGATCGATAACAGGGGCTAATTTGGGGGGGGGGGGGAAGGGTTTTTTTGGTTGTTCTTTTTTAAAATGGAAAACTGCATTGGTGAGAAAAAGGCAAAGAAAATCGCACTGAGAATCCCCCCCACCCCCGCCCCTATCATGACAAGGCAATTGCTCATTCTTCGAGGTAGCAAGGGCTATCCTACAAGAATTTTATTGGGAAACCTTACCCTACCCACCTACAACCATGATTTACCATTTTGGTCTTTTCTTTTCCAAAACTCAAAGGCCATTGACCAGGCACATGATCTGAGTCTCTAGAGAATGTGCAAACTATCATTCTGACATGGTGTAAATCGCAGAACACAGACTATTGCTGGGAACAGTCGGACACATGGAAACGCGACCTTCAGAAGAACATAGACCTTCATGGAAGATATCTTGGGAAACAATGGCTTCAAGTTTCCATCTTTCTATTAAAAATTGATTTTGTAGCAATTTTTCTCACTTACTCTCATATGCGAAGAGACACGTTTATGTATGTGTCTGCAATACGTGGTCCTAGCTCAAGGAGAACAGTCTCCAAAATCAGTTTTCAACATCCCGCACGGATGCCAAAGGAGACATGTAGACATCTGCCCCCTGTCTTTGCTGACTCGTTGCAATTGAAGGGACATAAAGACAGAGCAACCATGATAGTTAGGGTTTGTGTCAACTTGGCTGGATCAAGACTCTCAGTGGTGTGACCGTGAAGGCACAGTGTCATGTAATCCCCCATGATATTATATAACACAATATATACAACTCCATAGTGGGATCTTCTGTGAGCAGCCAATCAGTGGTAAGATTAGGATGGAGTGCAAACTCACTACTCAGTTTACGGCCCTAAAGCAATTGAAGGGAAGTTTTCTCAAGAGTGTGGCCTAATTCTATAGAAGCAGACTCTGTGATCTCTTGCTGCATCTGGATCCTGCATCTGGCTCATCAGCCTCCAAGTATTTGGACTTGAGCTAAATGGCTCACCATATTGTCCACCAACCCTGGGAGTTATCAGTGAACTGCCATCTGACGTTGGATTCATCTGCCCCTGCGTCCGCCAGTCTGTGATCTCCCGGTTTGTCTTCTTGCTTCTTGGTTCATCAGCCCCTGCAGCTACATGAGTCAGGTGATGCCTCTGTATTAACATCTGACCCATGGACTTGAACAAGACTGGACTTTTCTATAACTGTGTGAGTCATTTTCTTGTTATAAATTTCTCTCTTTATTTAGATATAGTAGTGTCACCTGGTTTTCTTCTCCAGAGAACCCAGCCTAATCCAGTAGGACTCAGGCACAGTCCAATTCAAATCCTGTGACCACCACTTATTAACTAAGTTAACCTGGACAAGTCACATAATTACACCAAGCTTATTTTCTTACTTGTAAAAATGAGAATTATAATATCCACCTAAAGCGTTATTGTGGAGACTAAAGAGAAAACAAAGCGTGTCCCTCATACCTGGCATACAACAGGCCCTCATTAAATATCACAATGATCCCCCCAAATAACCCACACAGGTTCCAGTAGGCAGCACAGCTTCCTTTGATAAAAGAAACCCAGTACGTCCAAACAAAAGAATGAGCCACGTTCATGAAGAGACATGAGTAGGAGATAAGGGACACGTCGTTTTCTGGGTCAGGAGGACAGCTGACACGGGATACAGAGTATCTGATATGTCCAGGGGACAGTGACGGCTCTGATGTCTGCGCTTTGTTTGAGGGTGCACACGCTTCCCCCTGAAATCCCCTGTGGGAATATACTTGAAAGCCATAAAACTTTACACAGTGGTACAGAGAGCATCTCTTGGCTTCCTCTGATTTCCATGGTCTGATTTCACCAAGACAGCTCCATCCACAGGACCCTTCTTGCCTCCTTGGTAAGCTATTTGCTTCTTGTGGCTTTGAAAGCCGTTCTGTTCCTTTGCTGCTGAGTTTCTGAGAGCTGCTCATTCCTGTGTTTCTTCTCCCTGCTGGCTTTCCTTCCTCTTTCCATGGTGGCTGCCGTGACTCGTGTGATGCAGTGTGTTCGTGAAGCTCGCCTTTCCTGTCCTCTGATGAGAACGAAGGGCCACGTGAGTGACAAGCCTGAGGACAGGCAGGAGGGGCCCTTGGGATGCAGCTGCATGTTGGTTTGCTGAAGACGGGTCACGTTCTTGAAGGGGAATTGAAAACTGCAGGGGCAGCACCATGCACCCTGAACTGAAACCCTTCCCAGGCTATTTTGGGGGCGGTCTCGGTTTCCTAGGGCTGCTGTCACAGTTATACCACAGGTGAGTGACCTAAATAGCAGGAGCCCTTTTACTCAGAGCTCAGGGGCTAGAAGTCTGAATTCAGAATGTGGCCTAGGGAAAGGTTCTTGCTCATCTACTGCCACTTGTAAAAGTTAAAAAACCCAAACTCCTTGTCATGGACTTGATTCCAAATCCTAGCACCCCTGACGGACAAGTAGAACTGCCCCCGTGGGCTCCTGAGGCTGGAACTATCTACAAGAGCAGAAAGCTTCATCTTTTTCTTGCTGAACAACTAGTGGATTTGAACTACTGACCTTGTGGTGAGTGGTCCAGTGTGTATCCCAGTATGGCACCATGGTGGTCAGCAGTCATTGGTGTTTGCAGACTTATTGATACATCTGTCACAGTTGTCTGACTTCCTCCTCCCCTGTGTGTGCATGCTTCTGTGCCACACACACACACACACACACACACACACACACACGTATATTTAACCCAGAAGTTATTAGGTGCAGGATCTACCCTGTGTTGGCATGACCTCAACTAAGTGATTGATTATATTACACTTGATTGTAGGATGAAAGATCATTATATACGATTAGATTACATTCACAGGTATAGGTGTTAGGACTCCAACACATATTTGGGGAGGATGCAATTTGTGGCAGTCTTATGTCTTTGTTTGCCTGACCCCCCACACCTGGCCTGGTCCTGGTAAGGGGGAATTGAATGGGCCAAAGCAGAAAAGTGGTTCACCAGAGCAGTGCCCTCCTCCATCTTCCATCTTCCATCTTCTTCCCTCAGCAGCTGAGTCTCACTGTCTCTGGTCCACTTGGCCCAGTGTGAATGAATGCTTTAGAAGTTTCCAAACTTGTGTGGCCTACCCTCTTTTCAGAAAATAAAATTACTCAGCACCCCTTGGCAATTAGAAACCTTTGTCTTGCAGCCTATAATCCAGGATAAATTGTAGGTACCAGGCTTTATAGGGATGCAACCAAACCCTGGACCATCCCAGGATCCCCAAGGGCAGTGGGTTAGGTTGGGTGCTCTAGAGATGCAAAACCAGTAACACTTGTATGTGTTTGTACATAGAGCTCTACACCTGGAAATGACTCACATGGCTGTAGAAATAGATAAGTCCAGTCTGGTTCAAGTCAGGCTTCTCCTGGAAGCTGATGGACAGGAAGCAGTGGTGGTGGGAGGACACAGGCTGGGTTATTCAGTTATTATTGATCAATATACTTAATATCACACGTAAGTAAATGTTGCTGCTGATAATTCAACAATGAAGGCAGCAGTACATCAGCTGAGAGCTTCCAGAAATTCACGTCAGATTCTGAAGAGGATGTGGCAGAAGGGATCTTATGGCTGGTGTCAGATGGATCTTGACTGAAAGAAGAGACACTGGAACGATGTTCACTTGTGTTTTATTGACTTTGTGGTCCGTGGATGACCTTGAGAAGGATGGGGATTCCAAAGCACTTCATTGTGCTCACCCAGAACATGTGCACGGACCTAGGGGCAGTCATTAGAACGGTCATTAGAATTGAGCGGCTTCAATTCAGGAAGACAGAGCAAAGTGTTATGAGACAGTGTGAAAAAATCCAGAGCTAGAAAATCAAAAGGAAAGAACATGCTCGGCGCCTCTCCGTCGTAAAGAACTGAAGCCAAAATTCAAGCCTCTCCCAGGGAATTCTAGCCCCAACCTAAGAGCAATTGGTTCTTATGACATGACTCTGCTTGGTGCTCACTCTCAGGAGGGCTCGCTGAAGACACGGAGGCTCTAGCACAATGGGATGAAGAAGCCAGATGGTGCCTAGCTATTAGAAATAATAGCATCTGGAGCCTTAAAGCCTTGTCTTAAAAGAAGCAGCCACTTAAGTAAGGCCATCAACTAAGTCCGCGTGGAAGAAGCACTGTGTGATCCGAGGATTATAAATAATAAAATCAAAATCTGAAGAAGGGCTTAAATTGTGAACATCTGGCTTACAAAAAGGCTATGGATAACACTGGAAACCCCAGATCCAATGGCATGGTCCGCAAGTAGATGAAGCCTCTAGTGGATTTCCTCTGGCCACACTGGAGGGATGTGCACAGCTGTGCAGACTTGTGTGTGTGTGTGTGTGTGTGACAGATGTAGTTAGGTTAAAATCATTTAATCTTCCTTTTGACCCTTTTGACGTGGTTTCGGTGTTTTAAAAAGTGAAGAAGAGACAGGTGCGGAGTAAGCCTCCAGGGAATCCCCTCTGACCATAGACGAGGGGTGCCAGTAGCCTCGCTATCACGTAGCATGCACTGGGAAGGGACTTCCTGATGGTGCGCTTGGCTTAAAAGTTAACATGTTATCATTTGATGTCTCTTTTGACCCATTTCAAATATGTTCTAGTTTGGTTTTTTTATGAGTACAGTGTACTTTATTGATGGTGCATGACAAGGACGGGCTCTCTAAGCCCCTCCCCTTCCTCCAGGTGTCTGGATAGAATATTCTCAGTGTGTTGGGGGATTGAGTTGGGGCAAAGACTCCCCAGCAGCCGAGGGTCTCCCTTCTAGTGCTGTTGCTGGGACTGTTGGTCCAGGGGGGCTTTTACTCCTTGGAGGCCATGTGGACTATAATGTCCACCACCCTGTTGCTGTAGCCAAATTCATTGTTAGACCAGGACATGAGCTTGACAAAGTGGTCGCTGAGGGCGATGCCAGCCCCAGCATCAAAGGTGGAAGAGTGGGCATCACTGTTGAAGTCACAGGAGACATCCTCAGTGTAGCCCAGGATGCCCTTTAAGGGACCATCGGTCACCTGCTTACCACCTTCTTGATGTCATCAAACTTGGCAGCTTTCTCCAGACGGCAGGTGAGATCCATGACGGACACATTGGGGGTGGGGACACGGAAGGCCATGCCAGTCAGTTTCCCATTCAGCTCCGGAATAACCTTGCCCACAGCCTTGGCAGCACCAGTAGATGCGGGGATGGTGTTCTGGGCAGCCCCACGGCCATCATGCCAGAGTTTCCCAGAGGGGGCATCCATGGTCTTCTGGGTGGCAGGATGGCACGGACTGTGGTCATGAGTCCTTCCATGATGCCAAAGTTGTCATGGATGACCTCGGCCAGGGGGCTAGCAGTTGGGGGTGCAGGAGGCATTGCTGACCATCTTGAGGGAGTTGTCGTACTTCTCGTGGTTCACGCCCATCACAAACATGGGGGCATCGGCAGAAGGGGCAGGGATGATCACCCTCTTGGCACCGCCCCTCAGGTGAGCCCCAGCCTTCTCCATGGTGTGAAGACGCCAGTGGACCCCACGACATACACAGCACCGGCCTCGCTCCACTTGATGTGGGCGGGATCTCACTCCTGGAAGACGGAGATGGCCTTCCTATTGACAATAAGCTTCCCATTCTCAGCCTTGACGGTGCCCTTGAACTTGCCGTGGGTGGACTCATACTGGAACCTGTAGACCATGTAGTTCAGATCAATGAAGGGGTCATTGATGGCAACAATGTCCACTTTGCCAGAGTGGAAAGCAGCCCTGGTGGCCAGGAGCCCAATTTGACTGAATCCGTTCACTCCGACCTTCACCATCCTGTCTCCAGGAGGCGGCTGGGTCTGCGCGGGAATGGAAAGAGGCAGCTGCCTGTGGCACCAGGAGAAGCAGAGAGCCATGTTCTAGTTTTTAACATTTTTGATCGTCTTTTGCATTGAGAGTTTCTTCTGCTTTATTTTATTTTAATGTTGTTGTTGTGTTTTTCCTAAGATGAAATGCAGGAGAGGTAAGTGTGGTGATAACAACTGGGCTCGTGGTTTCATGGGGCACAGCAGGGAAGGTGAGGGGAAGTGGGGTGCTAACAGCAATGAGAATACAACAATGAAGAAAGCGGTCTAAAATGGATTTTGGTGATGATTGTGCAACTCTTTTTAATATGATTGAAATATCTAATTGCATGATATGTGAATGATATGTCAATACATCTGTCGAAGGAATCAAGCCTCAGGTGGAAGTACTAAGGCATTCTAGGGTTAAAGTCACCGAACAATGCAGGAGGCATCCAAAGAAGGGGAAGGAACACACAGCTGCTGCGTGGGGTGCCAGCCATGGAGTCTCCACTTTACACCCACAGCTCCTCCCCCGGAGGCCTCGGAAGGTTTCTGCTCCTGTGAAGAGGGACAGCCTCGGACACTCACGGGCTCCCTCTAGGACCACTATGAAATGGGGCCCACGTGATGGCGGTGAGTTGGGTTTCAGGCGACATTCCATCATTTTAGGAGGTAGCATAGGATCAAGAACTGGTGGGATTGCTGGAAGAAGCCCAAGCTGCACAGAAACAAGGCTGCGGGAATTGATGGGACGCCATTGAAAATGTTTCCACGGAGGGAAGCAGGACTGGAGGTGCTCACTGCTCAGTGCTAAGGGATTTGGACAACAGTTCATTTGCCAGGGCACTGGACGAAACCCATAGCCATGCCCATCCCATAGCCAAGCGGTCCTACAAAATGTACATCTCATCAAGCATGATCATTAAGATCACCTGCAGTTAAACTTTTGTTGAAGACGATTTAATAAATGGTGGTAGCATCACATCGTCAAGGAATGGCCAGATGTTCAAGGTGGGTTCAGAGGAGGGTGTGGATGGAAAAAACATGACTGCTGATATCAAATACATTTTGGTTGAAAGCAGAACATACCAGACACATTTCCTTGTGTTTTATTGACTATACAAAGATATTCATCTGTGTGGATCATAGCAAATTCTGGATAACCTTGGGTGGTGGGGAAGGGGGGAACGGGATGGGAATTCCAGAATTCCTCATTTTTTATTCATGCAGAACAGGATGAGGGGATATTATATGGTATAAAATTATGAAGCATGTGCATCAGGGCTGCATCTTTAGTTATACTTATTCAATCCGAATTCTCAGAAAATAAGCAGAGAAGCTGGACTCCAGAAGAAGAACGCAGCATCAGGACCAGGAAAGGCTTCTAAATGCAACCCGCAATATGCCAACAAGACAGCCTTGCTTGTTGGCAGACAAAGACTTGACGCACTCCACGAGAAAGGCCCAGGACTGCGGCCTTCGGCATGGATGACACCTCAACATACAAGAAAATAAAAATCCTCACATGTGAATCAATAAGCACCATCACAATAAACAGAAGGGGGGGGGATTGAAGTTGTCAAGTTGCTGTGCTTGGCTTGGATCCACAATCAACCCCCGTGGAAGCAGCAGTCAGGAAACCAACAATCACAGCACTGGGCAAATCTGCTGCGAACGAGCTCTTCCAGTTGGGGAAGTGCAGATATGTCAGTCTAAAGACCCATGTCACGGGATTTTCGATCACCTCGCCTCTTTGTGAAGGCTGCAGACTGAATAAGGAAGAGAGGAGAAGGATGAATGTGTTTGAAAAACGGAGTTGACGAAGAACCTCGAAAGTACCGTGGACTGCCAGAAGAACGGACCGGTCTGTCTGGGAAGAAGTACGGCCAGAAGGCTCCTTAGAAGCAAGGATGGCGAGGCTTCGTGTCACATGTTTTGTGCTGTTGTCAGGAGGGAATAGCCCCCGAGAAGGCACATCTTGGACCTTGTAAAGAGTGGAGGTCCAGCAAAAAGGAGGGAGGGATCAACATGATGGATCGGCTTCAACCCTGGACTCACACACAGCCAGCGTTGTGGGGCTGGCACACTGCTCAGCATGTTTTCCTGCTGCACACGGGGTTTCTGTAGGTCGGAATCGCCTGGATAGCACCCAATAACAGCAACAACAGCAACAACAACAACAACATGGTGACTTTAAAGGCGCTCTGGTGGTACAATGGCGAAAAGCCAACAGTCCACACTGACCCAGGGGCTTGTTGAGGTAAAAACAAACAAATCCCAAACTTGGCGATCTGTTTCCCTGAGACTACAGTAAAACAAACCCGGTGGGAAAAAAACAAAACCAAAAACACCCTGTGGGATAGTTCTGCTGGGTCACATGGGGATGCTATGAGTCAGAATCCACTCACTCAAGTACGCCCAACAGCAACTAGCAAGGCGCCTTTTGCACCACACTGGCAGAGCTCAGTAGCTACAACAAAGGCCATCTACACCCCAAAGCCGGACATACTTGCTAACCAGACTTTTACAGAAAAGAATGCCGGTCTGTGTTGTGTACCATGAAGCATAGTAGAAATTTCCAGGGATTAAAACAGTGGTTCTCAACCTGAGGGTTGAACCACCCGTTCACAGGGGTTGCCTGATTCATAACACTAGCGAAATTACAGTTATGAAGTAGCAATGAAAATAATTTTATACTTGTACCAGACACAATCGCTGAAGACAAAATGGGTGCATAAGTAAATGTGGTGAAGAAAGCTGATGGTGCCTGGTTATTGAAAGATATAGCATCTGGGGGTCTTAAAGGCTTGAAGACAAACAAGAGGCCATCTAGCTGAGAAGCAACAAAGCCCACATGGAAGAAGCACACCAGCCTGTGTGATCATGAGGTGTTGATGGGATCAGGTCCCAGGCATCTAAGAGCCAGAACACAATCATACCCAAGGTGAATGAGGGGGAGAGCCATGGAGTGGAGACCCAAAATGCCCATCTGTAGACAATTGGACATCCCCCTACAGAGGGGTCACAGGAAGAGATGAGCCAGTCAGGGTGCAGTAGAGCTCTGATGAAAGACATCTTTCCTCTAGTTCTTCAGTGCTTCCTTCCCCCCACCCCACTGTCATGACCTCAATTCTCCCTTACAAATCAAATTAGACCAGAGCATGCCCACTGCTACAGACAAGAGCCCAAAACACAGGGAATCCAGTACAGATAAACCCCTCAGGGCCAACAAGGAGAGTAGAGATACCAGGAGGATTCGGGAGGGTGGGGGAGAAAAGGGGAATTTATCACAAGGATCAACCTAGAACCCCCTCTCAGGAGGACAAACAACGGAAAAGTGGGTGAGGGTGGATGGAGGACAATGTAAGATATGAAAACAATAATCTATAACTTATCAAGGGTTCATGAGGGGGGCGGGCAAGGGAGGGAGGGGGAAGAATTGGGGAGCTGATATCAGGGGCTCAAGTGGGAAGAGAATTCTTTGAAAATGATGATGGTGGCATATGTGCAAATGTGCTTGACACACTGGATGAATGTATAGAATGTGATAAGAGATGTAAGAGCCCCCAATAAAAGTATTTAAAAAATTAGGGTTTGGGGTCACCACAGAATTAGGAACTGCATTAAAGGGTTGTAGCATTAGGAAGGTTGAGAACCACTGGATTAAAAAGGAAACAACAGCATTGCTTTTGGTGTTGTTAGGTAAGTATTGGATTGTTGACGACAAGGTCTGAAGTTCAAACCCACCTCTCTCCCCAGGGGGGAGAAAGGAGAAACTGATCACAATGATTTACATATAACCCCCTCCCAGGAGGACGGATAACAGAAAAGTGGGTGAAGGGAGATGCGGTCGGTGTAAGGCTTGAAAAAAAATTTATCAAGGGTTCATGAGGGAGGGATGAGGGAGGGCTCAAGTAGGTAGAAAATGTTTTTAAAATGATAATGACAATATATGTACACAGGTGCTTGACACGGTGGGTGTTTGTATGGATTTTAATAAGAGCTATACTAGTCCCCAATAAAATGAAAAAACAAAACCAAAAACCGTTTCCTTCATTCCTCAGTCACCTTTGGTTTCTGAATGAGGCCTCTTTCGGGAGCGGGGTGCTCAGATGTAGCCCACTGATACCCACGCTGCTGAGTTGATTCTGAGTCGTGGGAACGCAGCCCGACGGAGTAGAAGTGCTCCCAGGGATTCCCAGGCTGTAAATCATTGTTTATTTTAAAGAAAGAATTGGAAAGTGTTACTTCCTCTTCTGTTTTTTTAAAATTTAATTTTCAACAGTTTTATTGGCCTGTAATGAACATATCATACAATTCACTAGTTCCGTCACATCAAGAGAGTTGTACAGTCAGCATCACAGTTTTCGAACATACTTTTTCTTTACGCTGCTGCTCATTATTAGCTCCCCGTTTGCCCCCAACCTCCCCCGCCACACCCACCAGGAGCCTCTAATCCAGTCACTGTCTCTATGGATTGCCTGTCAGTCTTTCTGGAGGCAGACTGCCTCATCTTTCTCCTGCAGAGTGGTGGTGGATTTGAACCATTGACCTATCAGTTAGCAGCCTAATGAGTAACCCACTGGGCCACCAGGGTATCTTGCCCAGCTGATCCCCAAACCCAAACCACCGTTGCTAAGCTGATACGGGCTCCTCAAAATCCTGTATCGGGTTTCTGAGGCCATCAATCTTTGTGAGAGGAGGATGCCTCAGCTTTCTCCAGAGGAACGAATGGTTTGAACTACCAACCTTCCAGTTCGCAGCCCAAGCTGGCTGTGTGGTCAGGTGCCAAGCAGATAGGGCTGGTGAATTTGCCTGGAAGATTTTTTTTATGGAAGATAGGATGGAGGCTATTTTAAAAACACAGTATATTTATTAAATATGTAACTGAAATCTTCCAAACAAAGCAAAACTGAAGGAAGAATGAAATTCTCAACTCTAAGGAAAACCCAAAATTTAGACATAGTCAGTTTGAATAATGCCAGGGTACTTCACCTTACCAACCACCAGGTGTCTCTGTAAACTCCTTGTAGTCCTCCGCGGCTGAGGGCTCTTTCATTGCGAAACCAGTTGTTTTTAAGGCTGGGTTTAAGAGACATTGCCAAAACAAAACAAAAAACTCAGTTAAAAGCATAACAGCTACAAACACAAATCTACAGACATTTGTCATGGAACCAGAAAGGGAATACGCTCAGTGCAGATCAAGATAAAATCTTGGAACAGATTTAAGCTAAGAAATAGATTAGAATCAGTGTGTCCAACTCAACATACATACGTTCTAGAACATTCTCTTTTCATTCTTTCCCCATCTGTGACCAAAACATTTCTAAAAGAGCACATTTTAAAAGTCCAAAATGGTGTATGCCAGGTGTGTGTGTGTGTGTGTGTGTGTGTGTGTGCGCGTGTGTGGTGGGGGTGCGGGGTGGAACCAGCCCTTTCCCAGATTTTCTGGGACTAGCTCTCACTCGTTTAGGGCAGGGGATTTTGAGACCACGCACACATGTGAAAAATACATACATGAAATGCTACGGCGGAGGCCCAGGAACACAAAGGAGGAAAAGGCTGTACGTTCGATCTTCAGAAAGGGGCCTTGGGCTTTGCACATCCACCCCCCAACGCCAGGGAACCATCGGAGTTGAGATGCCTGCATTCTCAGCAGTCATTGAGATGGGGCTGTTGTTTTGTCTTGGTTTTATTTTCTTTTGTTTATTTTGTTTAACCCCAGTTTGAATGAAGACACTGAAGCTCTGTACCCACCTCTGGAAATTCTCATTAAAATCAGTGATCACTGCAGATATAAAACCCCAAGCCCTTTTGTGCCTTTGGGCTCACTCTCAGTCACTCGGCTCCCCAAAACCAGCCAAGGGTAGCAAAGCTTGTTTTGCCTTCCTGGAGTCTTGGGGTTACGTAGGTCTTTCGAGTCCCTGAAGGTATACTCACGCACACTACAGCGATAATGGGAATGAGCTGGGGTTCCCAAGCAGGTTGCCTGGAAACCACTCCCCATGTTTTGGAAACTAAACCCGTAGGTTCAGCTCCTGACTCACACCAGGAATGCGTGTCACGGTTTTCTCTGCATTTCACTTTTGCTTTCACTTAGGTTACAAAGTGACCGCGCTCATTGCAGGAAACTGGAAAAGCACCTGAAATGGTCCATCTGCAGAAAGTGACTGCTTTCGCAGAAACTCGCTGCCTGAGGCAACTTGCCTCTATCGTCATTATTTCACGAAAAAAAATCTATTTTAAATATTTTTTATTTTATTTATTTTGTTGTTGCTAAAATATTCATTGGGGATATTTCACTTTGCAACAAAACTCCACTTGTTATTAACTATTTTTTTTAAATGAGGCTTTTAAAGATGCATTTTAACATTTTTCCTCTAGGGAAAAGTTTTTTCTCCGTGGCCCTGGAAGAAGGTCCTTTTTTCTTCTGAGCGGCTGGTGGTTTCAAACTGCCAACCTTCTTAACCATATGAAGCCCACATAATCACTACACGACCAGGGCTCCTGCATGGTGGTTGCACACTGGGCTGCTCACCAAAAGCTCAGTAGTTCAAAACTACCAGCTACTCCATGGGAGAAAGACGAGGCTTTCTTGTAAAGAATCACAGCCTCTGAAACCAATGGGCTTCTAGCCTGTCCTACAGGTGGCTAGGGGTCAGATTCAATTGATTGGTGGCAGTGAGGAATTACAATGAGGTAACATAAATCATGAATTCACTTAACTTAGCCATTTCCAGAATCAGACTCTCTATCAACTACTATAAGCCTGCTCCTCCAACCACCTACCTCATGCCCTGTCCTGAGGGCTCCATCCACCCAGCTGCTCAGGCGAGAAACCTGGGACACTCTCTTGCCTCCTCTCCTTCTCTCCAGACCACCTGGAATTCATCAGCAAGTCTAACTGGCTCTACCTTTAGGACAAAGCCAGACCCAGAGAGCTTCCCATCTCCTTCTGGTATTGTCCTCCCTCTTCTTGCGCCCGCCCTGGTCGGTCTCTGTGTTTCTGTCCTTCCTTCCATCAACCATCTGTTTATATCACAACAGAATGTATGAGACACCAGTTTTCAGAATCCTTAAAAAAAATGTTTTAATACTTACAGAAAACTACAAGAAAAAGAATAATCCAAAGATTTTCACAGCAAAATCCAAATACCACTAAGGACACGGAATCAGAGCTTAAATTGTGGGCACTCCATCTGCAGAAGGCTATGGAGGACTGCGAGAGCTCCCAATCCATCTGCAGAGCGTCTAGTCAGATGGAGCCGCCGGCAGATCACCTCTAGCCACAGGCCAGGGACTCGAACAGCTTTACTCTCGGACAGAGATCATTGTACACTTGATTAGGGGGATTGAACATGGTATCATTTGACACTTGGTCAGTTGACCCAACCTTAATTGGTTCTAGGTGCAAGTATTTCATGCTTGATCCACGACAGAAATTTCTTCTCTGGCTTTCTAAAGATTCTTGGTGGTCTTTTCTTTCTTACTCTTTATTTGTATGTATTTGTATCTTTAAATCATCATTCTTTTCTTCTAGCCATTTTATTTTGTTTGTTTTAATTGTTTCTGTTGGGTTGTCCAGTGTGTGCATAGAGAACAAACGGAAGCAATGGTTTATGGGGGCTGGGGGGGGGGGTGGGAGGTGGGAGGGTAAGGAGACCTGGGGAGCCAACAATGAATGTGGGAGTGGGAGGGAGAACAAGAACTGATTGTGATGACGGCATCTACACAACTCGTTGTCAGAACGACGTAACCGTGATTTTAAAAAAGGAATACTCCAACCCCGGTAGCCGCATTATGCTGTAGTTCGCATCTTCCCATTTGGTGCTGGCAGAAAATAGGGACCTTCCTGGGGGCTTCCAGGAGAGCATATCACTCTCGGCAGAGATCCGGGCAGAGGGAGCGCCCCCTGACGTGAGGCTGGTGAGAGCTCATCCTGCTTCTTCTGGACATGGTGCTAGGAAAGGAAACCATGTTTGGGAAAGTGAAAGATCTTTGAAAACAAGGGAGATGGACTGACACAACTGCCTCAACGGTGGGTTCAACAATATAAAAGATCATGGATATGTTTAGGACTGGGGAAAATTTTGTTCTGTAATAAATAAGACGTAAGGTGCCCAGTAGTCTCAGCTTCCTATCTATAGCAACTGATAATATCTATCTATCTATCTATCTATCTATCATCTATCTATCTATCAATCAATCAAATATGCCTATCATTTACTATTGCCCCCCCCCCACTTACCTACTTACCTATGTAAAGGCATAGACCATGACCCTTCACTCCTGAAGACTGTTGCTGTTGTCTGTTGTCAGACCGACCCGGACTCCTGGGGGTGCAGAACTGCTCCATGGGGTTACCCTTCAAGGCTATTATCTTCCAGAAGCGGATCTCAAGGTGGCATGTGGTCAGGAGAGAAGAGCCACTGGAGAAGGACATCATGTTTGGGAAAGTAGAAGGGCTCTGAAAACGAGGATGACCCCCCATAAGATGGACGGACACTGGCTGCAAAGATGGGCTCAAACCTAACAATTGTGAGGATGGTCCAGGCGGGCTGTGTTTCATTGGGTCTCAATGAGTTGAAGCCAAATGGGCAGCACCAAAACCCAGCCCCCCCCCCCCCCGAACAACAATATAGTTAGTACTCCCCTTGCGACCCATAGCGGCTTGTGGACAGGTTCTCTAACACCATGCGTTCTCTAACACCACAGGTTCTCTAACACCCTGTTCCTTATCGCGATGCCCCTGAGATTTAGCAACCCGGGATTTTTTTGCTTGAGCCAGAGGGATAGTTACACAACTGGTGTCAATTTGAAAGGATTAGGAGTGAAGGGGTGGAACCTGGCCTGTCAGTCGGGTCATAGCAAATGAGGCCTCTGTGTGCACATGGTCTTCTCCTGAGCATTCTGGGAACTCCTGGATTTCCTCCTTAGAGGCAGGAGACACTCTTTCTGTGCTCACTCCCTTGGAGATGCTCTACTGACAAGACACATGGTCCTGGGAGCTGGAGAAGCCACACGGATCTACCTGATTTAACCAGACCTCTGGAGCAGGAGAAGCCACCTAGACCCCTGCCAGTGCTGAGATGCTTCCCACCCACTGGCCTGCGATCTTCCTGCATTTGGCACCATTGCATGTGTATGTGAGTCTGAAGAGGACCTTATAGATTGGTATGAGACATATGCGTGTTTATGAATTTGTTTCTCTAGTCTGCCTGGACTAACAGATGATCGCAAAGGCTGGATTGTCGACTCCAGCACCCTTTGAATAGTTACCAGTTAGCAAACAGCCTTTTATTATGAACAACAACGCTTCCTTCTCCTATGGATTTCTGACAGAGTCCAGCCCTTCCCATCGGGTGTCCTACGCTGCCCTGTAGGAGCAATTTGCCAGGCTTTATCCTGGAGGCCACGCAACTGAGTTTGTTCCAGCAATCTGCGTCAGCAACCAAGCACTTACCCCAGTGCCCCTGGAGTGCTCCGTTATCACTCTTCCTCACTCTCGCCATCGAGCCAATACTGACTCCTGGGGACCCCACGGTTTCCAAGAAGTTCCCTGTTGACCGGAGTAGAAAGTCCAGTCATTCCCCTGAGGAGCTGCTGGTGGTTTCAAACGGCTGACCATGTGGATCGCAGACCAACGAGTAACCCGACATCCCTCTTTACCATCCTTAACCACCTTGGTGCTCCAATTGTCCCAGGTTTAGCCCCTGGTGGTCCCTTCACGGTGGCTCCATCCCATGTCACTGCTCTAAAGCTTTCCGCATGGTGGGTGCAGATGGACCTGGCTTTAGGGGGCGCTCCGACATAAATAGCATGCTTCCTTGGACTGTTTCAGGAGCTAAAGACCGGTTCAGGGGACAATTCCTGAGTCAAGGGGCTTCTTAAAACACAGAGCAGCATTTAGTTCGGTGCGGGCTCAATGACCCAACCCTCCCGAGGCTGTGGCCCTGGGCCCTGGGCATGGAGACTCAAGTAGGCTAGCCTGGGAGACTGCAACTCATGGGGCCCTGCAAAGCACTGCTGGGGATTGAAACTCAGTTCATCCACTGGTAGCAAAGCTTAAATTCTTTAAAAAAAAAATTTTATTTTATTGGGGGCTCTTACAGCTCCTATCACAATCCATACATATATCCATTGTGTCAAACGCATCTGTACATATATTGTCATCATCTTTTTCAAAATATTTTCTTTCTACTTGAGCCCTTGGTATCAGCTCCTCATTTTTTTTCCTCCCCCCATAAATCCTTGATAATTTATAAATTATTATTATTTTTGTCATGTCTTACACCAGCCACTGTCTCCCTTCACCCACTTTTCTTTGCCTGTCCCCCTGGGAGGGGACCCATATGTTGGTTATTGTGATCGGCTCCCCCCTTACGCCCCCTCCCCTTCCCTTACCCTCCTAGTATTGCTACTCCCCTTATCGGTCCTGAGGGGTTTATCTGTCCTGGATTCCCTGTGTTGTGAACTGTTTATCTATAGCAGTATACACGATCTGGTGTAGGCAGATTTGTAAAGTAGAATTGGGGTCATGATAGGGGGCCGGAAGGGGTGGTGTGGGGAAGGAAGCATTAAAGAACTAGAGGAAGGTTGTGTGTTTCATCAGCAGAGTTTAAATTTTGAGCCCCTGGGTTGGTAAAGGGATGTGGATGTCAGGGACAGTCCAAGATCCCTTTGCAGAGTCCCCACATAGATGCAGCCTCCTCTGAATTCTTTCTGCTCCTCAATGGACGCTGTCTATCATCTTGTCCTCTGCAGAAGGCGCAGGGAAGTAGATTCCCTCCTTCCCTCTCCTGCCAGCCCAAAGAGGGGCAGTCTTTTTTAGAAGTCCCTCTGGGTGTGTCCCTAATGGAGGTTGCCATACTGGGGACAGGACAGAGAGTCCTATAATCATGAGTCAGTCTATCAATCTGACCCTATACCTGATTCCTGATAACACGGCCCAAACTTCCTGAGCACTTAGAAGGATTTACTGGTGAGTCATGGTTCAGTGCTAGAGTCTAGTGGTTTTCAACGGGGGGGGGTCTAGAATCCTTCCACAGGGGTCGCCTAAGACCGTATTTCCGATGGTTTTAGGAACAAACACCGCTCCTCTATCCATCTCCAAGGGGGTTCGCCCTCATGCAGATACACCCACATAATGGGTCACCACAACATGAGCCTGTATTAAAGGGTCGGGGCATTAGAAAGGCTGAGAACCACTGGACAGTTAACCTTGGTCACCAGGCCCCAGAGCAGTCTAGTAAGCCCTTCTATCTGACAAGGTACGTGTCCCAGTCCTAGTTCAGTTCCAGCTCCTACAGTGCCCCCTGTTCCTGTCAGGTACTGATCTGCCATCAGTCAGGAATGTGTTCCCCGTCCCTATTTATTGAGCTTCCTGACCGAGTCCTTGGATGCCATTTTGACCTCGTGCTAATGGGCTCCCTCATCTGGGTACTGGTTGTGTCTTTGTCTCTTCCAGGACTTAATAAATATTCTCCTCACGGCTTACAGTTAGAGTAGGGTCTCTTTGAGCAAACTCTTCAGTGAGACAACAGAAACAAAACCGAACGCGCCCTACGCCGTTTCGAAGGTGGTCTTCGTGGCTTCCTTCCTGCCTGCTGTCTGATGTCAACCTGCTCCCACTGCCATTGTTATTTCCAATAGCAGCAGGGTCACCCTGGCTCACAGGCTTCCGTGGCAGCTCCAGACTAAAGCAGATGAGGAGGAAAGGCCTGGTGATCTCCTTCTGAGGAGTAACCAGTGAACATCCGGTGATGTGTACCACAGAGAGGTCTGCTTTTACCCACTATGGAAAGTCGGCCTCACCAACCCAGCAAGACGCCTTCTGCCTGGATTGTTCTTTTCCTTAGGAGTCTCCTGCTCACAAAGACCTTGGTCATGCGGGCCCTCACAGAGTGTCCAGCATCACTAGCTGCCTGGCTTCAGCGAGCGTCTAACCTGGCCGTGCTTCCGTTTCCCCTTCCTTCATTCAGAATCACCTGTCTCATCACACCGCTGTGCTGATGAAGTGAGTGAGAGTGCAGGAAATACTTACACCGATGTCCATCCCACAATACGCTCTCAATGCGGTGCCTGCTCTGTGCTGTCAAGTCGATGTAAACTCACGTTAGAGTGACACCTCGCCTGGTCCTGGGCCATTCTCACAATGCTTCCTCTGCCGGAGCCTCTGTGTCCATCCATCTCCTCAAGGGCTTCCTCTCTTTGCCTATCCCACCTGCACTTTACCAAGCTGGATGCCCTTCTCCAGGGACAGCCTGTCCAAAGCAGGTCAGATGAAATCTTGCCATCCTTGCCTCTAAGGACCGCTCTGGCCCTACCTCTTCTAAGACAGATCCGTGTGTCCTAGTCGTCCATGGTCCTTTCAATATTCTTCCCCAGCACCTCAATCCAAACATGTCCATTCTTCTACGACCTCCTTATTCAGTGTCCAACGTTCACATGCTTATGAGGCCACTGAAAATCCCATGGCTTCACACGCCTAACAGCCCTTAGTGACTGCGTGGAGCTGCCCCAGAAGGCTCTGGGGCTGTCCTCTCTACAGGTCACCAGGCCCTTTCTCCGGTGGGGCCACTGGTGGATTTGAACTCATCCTGTGGGTTAACAGTCTAGCAGGCAACCGCGACGCCACCAGAAAATCCTTCTAGGTGCTCAGGAAGTTTGGGCTGTGTTATGGTAAGGCACACAAGGCGCTTCAAAAGGTTTGTGGAGAAATTCCAATATCTTTTACGTCCTATTGTTGCACGCATGTTTCGAAGCCCTCTAGTTGTAAGTAGGTATAACTGGCCGGGGTATCAGGTGAGCTAGCTGGAACAATGAGGAGGACTCCCCTGACGGATGGAGACCTCTGGGCTCAGAGGCAGGATGAAGAATTTCTAATGGCCATACGTTGTGTTTTGCCTTTGTGTCTCCTTGCCCCTAGGACTTCTTAGTTCCCGTATTCTAGAAGGAATGAACAAACTCACTGAAATAAACCGTGTCCCATGACACCCAGATGATATTTCAGAATTTCACACATCTTTTTTATTTTATTTTATTTTATTTATTTATTTTTTAACAATTTATTGGGGCTCATACAATTCTTTTCACAGTTCATACATATACATACATCAATTGTATAAAGCACATCCATACATTCCCTGCCCCAATCATTCTCAAGGCATTTGCTCTCCACTTAAGCCCCTTGCATCAGGTCCTCTTTTTTTTTCCCCCTCCCTCCCCATTCCCCGCTCCCTCATATGCCCTTGGTAATTTATACTCTTTTTTATTTTATATATGTATGTATGTTTCAAATTAATTTATTTGTCACTAAAGACATCCATTACACTTTGATTTCTCCTCGCCTTTCCCCCCTTTTTAAAACCACTGAGGCCAGTAAACTATTTAAGTTTGAGGGATAAGGAATATGGAGGGATCTTTCTGTGTGGTGGTTTTTAAATAAACACACTGTACATATTTATTCAGCCCATCTTCAGAAATGAAACCAACAGCAACCTCCTATTAAACCCTCCATATACGTGGTTCTCTTTCTCCCCACTCTTCTCCCTCCTCCCTCAATATCCATATATGTGTACACACACACACACACACACACACACACACACTACTTCAGCTCCATTAGGGTAGCTTTCTGCCCATCACGGCCACTCTCCACTCTCTCTAAAATCTCAACGTCATCACCAGCCCTGCCCTGAATTTTCTCAGACCTAAGTGTTGGAGAACTGAGCAGCCAGCCCAGGCTCTGGCTTGGGATACGGAAGGAATGAGGCAGGGGTGATGGACTTAAATGAAGGAGAGTAACCGGCATAAGTCAAAAGCAAGTCATAAGATGCTAACTAGCAGTGGAGGTGGTGGACACTGGGACTGTCTGGGCCACCTCAAGGCATTCTGATTCATATGTTGAAAACATTGCTCTGCCAAGAATGAGTTCTGGTGGTGAGATGATTGAATATTCAGGTGCTAACCCCAAACTTGGTGGTTTGGACCTATCAAATAGCTCCATCTCATCCTGAATGTATGTTGTCTCATCTGATCTCCGAAGCTAAGCAAGATCAGGCTTGGGTGGCCTAGTGGGTCAGACTTTGGGCGGTGAGATAGTTTATTGTGCCAGTCTGGCTGAAGAACACAAGTGGGATTAATTGAAGGGCGGAGAAATAAGTGGTTCTGTGAGCCTCGCCTTTCTTGTCTCTCGCTCTTTAATCTTTGGAACAGTGTGCAGCTGCCTTGCTTGTTCTGTGCCTCAATTTAAAGGGCACACCACCTGTGGGACACTTAGCCTGTGGACTGTGTTGCTGTAAGTTGAGGTCCCTTTAAGACCACATGAATGAAATTTACATCTCTGGAGTTGAGGACTGACAGTTGGTGACCTGGCTGACGGCTGGTGACCTGCCTTGCTGTTTGCTGCCTGTGCTGGGATAGCCTAGCTCTCTCTACAGAGGACTACCTGATGGCCCTCAAGACTGGAAGGACTGCCAGTGTCTCACAACTCTCTCATGGGAGTGAGTTGCATCGAGCCATTTGTACTGCTTCATAATTTAACTGTTCATTTCTTGTATTATATATCAATCTGTTTATACTTAACTGTTCATTTCTTGTGTTATATATGTTTATAATTTAACTGTTCATTTCTTGTGTTATATATCTATCTTTATATATATATATAAAATTATCAGCAATCTGGTTTCATCTCTCTAGAGAACCCTGTCTAACACAGGCGGCTAAGCTCTAGGTCAGCAGATGGAACCCACCAGCTACTCCAAAGGATAATGGTAAGGCTTTCTGCCCTTGAAAATGTTACAGCCTTGGAAACCCAAAGGGACTGCTCTACGCAGCCCCATGGGGTATCTCTGAGTAGATAGACTCGATGGTAGCGAGCGAGTGAGTGAGAGAGTAAGAGGCTCCATGGGGGAAAGACTTGGTGGTCTGCTCCCGTAAAGATCATGGCCTAGAAAGTCCTATGAAGGAAGTTCTGCTGTGACATGTAGAGACACAATGAGCAGAAATCAAGTCAATAGTAAATGGCCCACCAGGAATAACAAAACTGCCAAGGGTAATATTAAAAGCAATCAACAACTGATATGACCCCGACACTACCATTCAGAGCAGAGAGCAGCATCAATAACCAGCAGGACTGCAGATTACCTGAATGCCAGCTCTGCCCTCTGGCCAAGTCACACACTGCCATAGTTGAGAGCCAGCTGGTCTCCAGTTGCCTCCTCTGTCTTTTAGTCCAAATGATACCAGAAATACCAGGTGTCCAAACCAGTCCATATTCGGCACCGAGAACAGTACAAAGTACCAAAATAAAAAGCCCACCACCATGGAGCCAATCCCAACTTCCTTTATAGGGTTTCTAAGATAGTAAGGCTTCTTGGGAGCACAGTCTCATCTTTCTTCCTTGGAGTCACTAGTGGGTTGAACCGCTGACCTTGTAGTCAGAAGCCCAGTGCCTAATTCACAGCACCACTAGGGATTCTTATGTAGTAGGCAGTTAATAAATATTTGTTGAATGAAGAAGCAACATGGTTAAAAGCATGGACTCTGGAGCTCACTGAGCCTGGGTTTAAATCCTGTTGAGGTCATGAACTGACTGTGGGGCTTTCAGGAAGGAACTGAAATGACCTGCGCTTCAGTTGTTTTGTCTATAAAATGGGAGCATAGAGGCCGTTTAGGTTAAATTAGATAACACGTCGGAACAGTGCCTGGCACTTAACAAGCACTCAGAAAACAATAGCTGTCACTTCTAGACATATGGCATTGAATAAAGAGTTACACTGGGGAATTCATGTCAGTGTGGGCAGTCATCAAAGCTGACATCAAAGCCCTGGTCCAGTAGTCAGGCAAGACACCCTTCCCTCCGGTCATTGAGTTGATTCCGGAGAACCCCTCCACATGGTTTCTGAGGCTGTAAATATGACTGCGTCATCTTTCTCCCATGGAATGGCTGGTGGGTTCAAACTGCCAAACTTTTGATTAGCAGTTCAGTGCTTAGTACAGTGCACTACTAGGGCTCCTTACTCAGGGAGAAGGGGGCCAATATGCTGGGGGCTCCAAAGGAAAATGACTCTCGCTTCCCTGAGGTCAGGCAGACTAGTTTTACCGGGAGTTCCAGGTGCGAATCTACCTGGCTCCTCAGCCCTCCTTTTGACTCGGGCTTGGTCTTCCTGACCCTCGGAGCCGTTGCGTTGACAAGGAAGATGCTATTTCAGGTGGCACACTGTGTTCTTCAGCCTGCCCAGTTTGCAGGCGCCCCTCCCCGTCAGGGGCTGATGGTCTCACCGGCATACCGCTGGCACACCGTTTTCTCACTGAACGTCCTGCTTGCCACCGTACAGTTCATCCAATGCCCTAACCCACTGCCATTACGTCACGTCTCTTCTGACTCTGAGCAACTCTGTATTGAGTTTTGCAAACTAAATCTTTACTGGGGCAGCAGGCCTCGTAAGTCTCCCAGGGAGGGACTGGCAGGTTTGAACTAGCAACCTTGAGGTTAGCTGCTCAGTCACTAACCCACTGCACGCTTAGTGTTCCTTACCATATCTCATAGAGCTAGGGGGAAAGTATCTTGTAACCATGGTGATGGGGACCAGCCAGCCATCAGGCTTGCTATTTGGCCACAAGAAACAGTCACTTGTTTGTTAACAGACGACAGGTTGATTGGGGAACAGATGATGTTGCTCCTTGGCTATTTGTAAGGAAGTCAGGCAAGGCTGGGTTCTCTTGGTCTCCTCTCAGTGGGGAAGGGGGCAGTGTGTTATTTTTCAAAGCGCACTATGTCTCAGCAACGGAGAGGCACTCCACCTGGGCTTCTCGCTGGCCTGTGGCAAGACCAGGTGCTTTCAGCATCCCCGTTTCCTGGAGATTCAGCAGATATTATGAATTTGCTTCCTGTCCCTGTTGCTGGGAAGTTCATCACCAGAGATCTACAGAGCCTTCACCCCCACTCAGCTTTGAGGCAGATGCTCAGGCAGCTGGCTCCCCGTGCTAAACGGGAAAATAAAGGGGGTACCCTAGTCACAGACTCCATTTCTATCCGCTGTCTATGGAAAGGTTGTGCTAAAAGATAGCAAGGCTAAAAGGGTAAGCGAGGCCTGGCAGATTGGCGACCTTTTCTTGATTAGTCACAGCATTTCATGTTCCCCATGGTCAGGATCTGTTTGTTTTCTATTTAATTTCCGGGTTACAGACACCCAGGCAGTGTGATGTAAAGTCATAATGTGAGAGTCGGGAGGGGTCTTGCAGATATAATTAATTACCCCCTTTTTAGAGACACTGAGATCCTAGAAGTATTCTAGGGGGAATCCCTTTATGAAGTCTCAGACATGACAAAGACAAAAAAAATGAGGGCGACTATACTGGCGTCTAAGGAGCCACAGTCTTGCAGCTACTTAAATAGGACACGGGCACAATGGGAACTATTAAGAACCGTGATTGGTGATGGGTCAGTTCATTACAATAACAGAAGGACAGAGAAGAGGGCTAAATACCATGATTGGGATAGGTTCACTATAGTAGATTAGAAAACTTTACAAAATTGGTTCAGGGACCCTCCAATCAAGGCAGTCAGGATGTGACTCATGACCTTTCAAATGTGTTACCCCAATTTCCATCAAAGACACACCCAGGCAAGTCCCGAGGGAGGAGAGAGAGAAACAGCCACTCCTAGAGCTGGCTAGGGCAGTCCTAGCAATCCACTTTCAAACACCATGCCAGAGGCCAAAGCTTTCCATGCTGGTGGTCAGGGTGAGAGAGCACTCCTTGGAGGCTGAAACTACATGGAGATCCAAAATGAATATAGGGTTCCCACTATTAATCAGAGCATTCCCTAAACCTAATACGCAGGATCTAAGTTCTCATACATTTGAATAATGAAGGAAAAAAAACTTGTAATATAAAAATGAATAAATAGGTGGAGGAACTGAATATCTGAAAGTTAAAGGAAATTACTGAATTTTGAACTATCATTGACCCCTGAAAGAACTGAAGGAAACAATTTAAGCCTCACATTTCAATGTTAAAAGATTCTATGGGCAAAATCTTGAACGACTCAGGAAGCATTGGAAAGAAGATAGAAAGACGTGGACTCACAGTCCCCAGAAGAGTTGTTGACTCAAACAGTGCTTGAACTATTTACAGGCTTTTCCTTATTTTGTCATTTGTTGTTGTCTTGTTTTCTTTTGTTACTTTGATCTGGCTTGTTTTTGTGCATATTATTATCTATGCAAGTCTGTCTAAATAAGATGGGTAGGAGAAACAATCTAGAGGAGAAAGCAATGCGACCAATGGTTCCGGGGGGACATGAGAGAGGGGAAGTGGGGGAAAGGAAGTGGGTGTTAACAAGCCCAGGGACAAGGGAACAACAGGTGATTTAAAATCGATAGTGAGGAGGGTGTAGGAGGCCCGCTAGGGCTTGATTAAGAGTAATGTAACCAAGAGGAATTACTGAAACCCAAATGAAGGCTGAACATGATAGTGGGACAAGAGGAAAGTAAAAGGAAATAGAGGAAAGAACTAGGAGGCAAAGGGCATTTACAGAGGTCTAAATACAGGCATGTACATATGTAACTTTATTTATATATGATGATGGGGAAATAGATCTATATGCATATGTTTATAGGTTTAGTATTAAGGTAGCAGATGGACATTGGGCCTCCACTCAAGTACTCCCTCAATGCAAGAACTCTGTTCTGTTAAACTGGCATTCCATCATGCTCACCTTCCTGACATGATCACTGAAGACAAAGCAGGTGCATAAGCAAATGTGATGAGGAAAGCTGATGGTGGCCGGCTATTAAAAGATATAGCATCTGGGGTCTTGAAGACATGAAGATAAACAAGCAGCCATCTAGCTGAGAAGCAACAAATCCCACATGGAAGAAGCACACCAACCTGTGTGATCATGAGGTGTTGATGGGCCATATCATTGTGAATGAAGGGGAATGCAGAGTGGGGACCCAAGGTCCATTTGTAGGCCACTGGACATGCCCTTACAGAAGGGCCATGGGGAGGAGATGAGCCAGTCAGGGGGCAGCATAGCAACAATGAAAGATGCAACTTTCCTCTAGTTCCTAAATGCTCCCCCATCCCCACCCCACTATCATGACCCCAATCCTACCTTAAAAATCCGGCTAGACCAGAGGATTTACACTGGTACAGATAAGAACTGGAAACACAAGGAATCCAGAACAGATGAACCCCTCAAAACCAGTGGTGAGAGTGGCAATACCAGGAGGGTGGAGGGAAAGTGGTGTAGAAAGGGGGAACCAATCACAAGGATCTACATATAACTTTTCCTTGGGGGATGAACAATAGAAAAGTGGTTGAAGGGAGATGTTGGACAGTGTAAAACATGAAAAAATAATTTATAAATTATCAAGGGTTCATGAAAGAGGGAGGATAGGAAAGGGAGGGGGAAAAATGAGTAGCTGATACCAAGAGCTAGCTACCTGGCCAACCAACAGGAAGAGATCGATCTGTGCACCATTCCAAAGAAAAGTTACCCCACAAAATGTTCCAATTATATAACAACATCATTAATATCACATGCAAGTAAAATTTGTCTGAAGATTATTCACCGATGGTTGCAGCAGTACATTGACAGAAAGCTGCCAGGGGTTTAGGCTCAATTCAGAAAAGGACTTGGGACAAGAGATATCATTACTGATGTCAGATGGATTGTCAATGAAAACAGAGAACATGAGAAAGATGTCTACTTGTGTTTTATTGACTATGGTAAGGCATTCGAATGTGTGGATCATACCAAACTATATATAGCCTTGAGAAGAATGGGAATTCCAGAGCACTTTATTGTGCTCATGTTGAACCTGTGCATGGACCAAGAGGCAGTTAGGTGAACGGAGCAAGAGATTACCACCTGGTTTAAAATCAGGAAAGGTGTGCATCAGGGTTGTATTTTTTTCACCATATTTATTGAATCTATAAGGAGCCTCATGGTATTGTGGTTATCAGTTAGGATGCAATCCTCGTGGTTAGCATTTCAAAACTACCACCAGATCCTTGGGAGAAATGTTGGACTTTCTACTTCTGTGAACAGTTACAGTCTCAGAAACCCATGGGAATTGCTATGAATCAGCATTGACTCAATGGGAGTGGTTGAGTTATTCAATCTGCATGCTGAACAAATAATTAGAGATGCTGGACTGTATGAAGCAGAATGTGGTGTCAGGATAGGAGGAAGGCTTATTAACAGCCTGCAATACGCAGATGACACAACTTGCTGCAAGTGAGGAGGGATTGAAGGGTAGCAGCCCTCAATGTGGGTTACAACTCAATGTAAAGAAAAGCAAAATCCCCACAACTGGAACAAGAGGTAACGTCATGACAAACAGAGAAAACGTTGAAGTTGTCAAGGATTTGGTCTGGCTTCTATCCAGTCAATGTTTATGGAAGCAGTAGTGGAGAGACCCCGGGGCACATTATATTAGGTAAATTTCCCGCACAAGACCCTCTTTGAGAACTAAGGTGTTCCTGACCCAAACCCTGGCATTTTCAATGGCCTCATCGGCCTGTGAAAGTTGAACACTGAATAAGGAAAGCAAGAAGAATCGATGTATTGGGAGTATGGTTCTGACAAAGAATGTACTGTGCACTGATAAAAGAACAAACAGATTTGTCTTGCAAGAAGTACAACCAGAATGCTCCTTGGAAGTGACAATGGCAAGACTTCTTGTCTTCCGTACTTTTGACATGTTATCCAAAGGGATTGGCCCGTCCCTGGAAAAGGACATAATGCAGCATAGACGTAATGTAACATAGACGGGCAGCAAAAAAAGAGGAAGACCCTTGTGGAAGTGGACTGACACAGTGGCTGCAACAATGTGCTCAACTTATGAACAATTAATTATGAGCTGGCACCGGACTAGTCAGTGTTTGGTTCCATGGTACATAGGCTCACCTGAGTCAGAATGGACTCAATTAGCACCAAACAACAACAATCTCCCGTGTTCTCCCCATTCCAACTTTTTGGATCAACAAATGAACCCCTTCCGAGCGTCATTGACACAAAAACTTTTACCAAACACCTTAGGAAAAGTGGTTGTTAAATAGTTTATCTAGTGAAAGACTCATACCACCACCAACGTTGTGTATAAGCCGTTGGTTTTGTATTGTTCTTTGGACTCTGGCAGGCACAACTTTGCATGTGTCAGTCTGACCTCCTACCTCTCTCTTCCCCATGTGCCGAATAAAGAGTTGTTTTCCTCACTGTTGTAACTTGAAGTCCCGTGTGCCATAACTGACTGTGCCAGGGATCTTTTGGTCTTTCCAGGCTGGTTTAAGGTGCAAAAGAGGCCACAGATTTCAAATATCATTTGAAACTCAACAACAACAACAACCAAACTCACTGCCATAAAATTGAATCTGCTCCTGTGCTTTCCAAGACTATCTCTAAGATGAGAGTAGAATGCCTCATCTTTCCTCTGGAGGGAAGCTGGTGGTTTCGAACTACTGACCTTGTGGTTAGTAGCCCAACCAATATGCCCTCGAGGTTCCTAAATAGCATTCAAGAGAATATTTAGGACGTCTTAAATAAGAAAAGAGAAGACAAAGAGGAAGACACACCATCTGGGTAAAATGTCATAATGGTGTCCAAGGGCTGATTGAGATTTGAAGACAACAAGGACATGGACAGGCAAAGAAAACGATCACAGAAGCATGATGGGCATCAGATCAATATGTTAGCTACAAGTGGAATTGCATATGTTGGAAAGGGACCATGACTGGGACATGTACATTATGCTAGGCAGAAGAGCTTACAAGATTGGTCTTGGGCCTTCTGACCAAGGCAGTCAGGGCAGACTCAATCCAAGTAGGAAAATCCCCACCAGAGCATCAGAGGATCACCTGGGCTCGCCTGTGTGAGTCTGGGTAGACCAGAGACACAAATTCACGGACACACATATGTGTATAAGAAAGAGATTTATGTAGAAGAGCAATTGAACATTGAGGAAATAGCCCAGCCCAGTCCAGATCAAGTCCATAAGTTCGATATTAGCCCATATTTCGGATACCAATCTATAAAATCCTCTTCAGATTCACGAAACACATACAATGACACAGAATATGGAAGATCACAGGCCAGTGGGTTGAAAGTCTTTGGATCCAGTGTCATTGGAAACATCTCAGTGCTGGCAGGGGTCTCTCTGTGGCTTCTCAGGCTTCCGAGGTCTGGTTGCATCCATGTGGCTTGTCTTCTACAATGTCTCCCTGGAAGTGGCACAGAGAGAGATGTCTTCTGCCCCCAAGGAGGAAGTCCCCGGCTTTCCAGAATTCTCAGGAGAAGGCCATGCCCATACAGAAGTCTCATTGACAACCTAGACTCCACCCCTGTGCTCTTAATCTTTAAATTAACACCAGATTAGGTAACTACCACATAGCCCTAAAGGGAAGAATTGATGAGTTTGAACTATGGTGTTGGGAAAGAATATTGAAGTACCACAGACTGTCTTGGCAGAAGTCCGGCCAGAATGCTCCTTAAAGCCAAAGATGGCGGGGCTTCATCTCATGTTGTCAGGAGGGACCAGTCCCTGGAGAAGGACATCATGCTTGGTAAAGTAGAGGGGCAGCGAAAGAGGAAGGCCCTCGAGGAGATGGACTGACACAGAGGCTGCATAGATGGGTTCAAGCTTAAGAACAATTGTAAGAATGGCACAGGACCGAGCCGGGTTTCATTCTGTTGGACATAGGAGTTGGAGCTGACTTGGACGGCACCTCACAATCGCAACAACATGACATCACCAAGAGATCTTCCGAAAACCAAAGGCTTGACCTTCTCAGAGCCAATGCTATCCTTGAAAACAGCAGTTCTTAACCTGTGGGTTGAGACCCCTTTGAGGGTTAAATGACCCTTTCACAGGGGTCGCCTAAGACCATATTTCCGATGATCTTAGGAACCAACACACTGCTCCTCTATCGTCTTCAGGTGGGTCCACCCACATGCAGATATGCCCACATACGGGGTCACCACAACATGAGGAACTGTACTAAAGGGTCAGGGCATTAGGTTGGTTGAGAACCACTGCCCTAAACCTTACTGCCAGCCTCATCTTTGGCCTCCTGTTCTAACACAAGCACAAACATACTACAAACAGCTGTGGCAGCACATTTTCATCTCTTTAACATTTTTATTCTACGTCTGCTGTTTTATATATATATATATATATATATATATATATAACTTTATTTGGGGCTCATATAACTCTTATCACTGTTTCATATTTTGTATCTTTCTCAGATTTCCAATTACCTAAGAAAATGATGCCATTTTCCTACACCTTGAATGAAGACATGGGGAACCAGTTCGCCACCCCTGAAGCATCAACAGTTACATCTTAGCTGCATGTTACTATTTCCGAGGATTTTACCCTTCTCCTGAATCAGTTTAGTGATGAAGGAGCTTAGACCTGTCAGAACCTGCTCGTTACCTGCAGAGGAAAAGAGAGGTTAAAAGGCCTTGTCTGCAGTCTCTGTGCCCAGGGAACTGTCAATCTGTTTTCTTTCCAAAAGCTGGCTGTTGGCTTTAAATGGAATTTCACTGATGCCGCTAAGATAATGTTTTATTCCCCCAAATGAGAATAAAGATGGAGTGCCTCTCTGAAGAGTCAGAAGGTACAAGATAATTTTTCGAAAAAGGAAAGTTGGTACACTTTGGTTTCCTGTTTGATGAATCTCAGCATCCCAGAACATCGTTGAGGGGATGGACTCTTTTCTCCTTGGACCTCATGAACAGAACGGACATTTACATAAAACAATAACCCATGTTAGAAGAACTTGACAGGAATGGAAAACGCATATTTATTTAACTAAGCAGAAACATGAATCTCTCTGTCGGATAAGCCATTAAACTGTAATTCTCTACAACACACCTAGTAATGACTCAACAAAGCCTTCCAATGTAAAGAGCATTGTAAAAACAAAAACAGACTGATCGCGTGTGGTCAATGTTTCCTGTGTCGACCTGCCGTCTGTCCTGCCGTGTGCACAGGTCTTTCTTGTTCAGGGGCCAGGCTTTGATATTTTGTAAGTGTGAGGTCTTAGGGTGAGCTGCTGCAGGCAAACGTGGCTCTCTCCCCCTTGGTTTTCTTTGCTTTCCTAGATCTATTGCAAACTATTCTGGGCCTGGGTCCAGTTTCCCAGAGGTGCAAAACCAGGGAGACATATGTACACACTGGAGGGTACATTTTAAAAGTATCGCTGCCAAATCATCAAAAGCTAATAAAATAAAAAATATCAAAATGGGAGCCTATTGTTTCTTGGCGTGCCCTCCACGCAGGTTTATCTTTTTCTAAAGGCAGTGGTTTCATCTCCCTAACCCTTCCCCACAAGTTCTGCACTCTTTGATTTACCCCACGCCAGCATGATCATTTTTTTTCTTTTTTTGCATTTTATTAGGGGCTCATACAACTCTTATCACAATCCATACATATACATACATCAATTGTATAAAGCACATCCATACATTCCCTGCCCCAATCATTCTCAAAGCATCTGCTCTCCACTTAAGCCCTTTACATCAGGTCCTCTTTTTTTCCCCCTCCCTCCCCGCTCCCCCCTCCCTCGTGTGCCCTTGGTAATTTATACATCGTTATTTTGTCATATCTTGCCCTATCCGGAGTCTCCCTTCCCCCCCTTCTCTGCCGTCCATCTCCCAGGGAGGAGGTCACATGTGGATCCTTGTAATCAGTTCCCCCTTTCCAACCCACTCACCCTCCACTCTCCCAGCATTGCCCCTCACACCCTTGGTCCTGAAGGTATCATCCACCCTGGATTCCCTGTGCCTCCAGCTCCCATATGCACCAGTGTACAACCTCTGCCCTATCCAGTCCTGCAAGGTAGAATTCGGATCATGGTAGTTGGGGGGAGGAAGCATCCAGGATCTGGGGGAAAGCTGTGTTCTTCATCGGTACTACCTCGCACCCTGACTGACCCATCTCCTCTCCTAAACCCCTCTATGAGGGGATCTCCAGTGGCCAGCAAATGGGCTTTGGGTCTCCACTCTGCACTTCCTCCTTCATTCACTATGGTATATATATATATATATACACACACACACACACACATATACACACACACATATACATACACACACACACATATATATTTTCTTTTTTTTGACGCCGGCATGACCCTTTTGACGTCCTTGGGGACTCAAAATTGTGCTCCTTTTCAGTGTTCTTTGAGTCTTGGGAACAGAAAACAATTTAAAAAAAATAAATCATTTTATTGGGGGCTTCTTGCAGCTCTTTTTTCCCCCTTTTTCTCAAATACTTTTATTGGGGGATTTAACATCTCTTATCACAGTCCATACATTCCTCCCGTGTGTCGAGCACATTTGCACATATGCTGACATCATTTTCAAAGCATTCTCTTCCCACTTGAGCCCCTGATATGAGCTCCCCATTTCTTCCCCCTCCCTCCCTCCCCCACCTGCCCTCCCTCCATCATGAACCCTTGATAAATTATAGATTATTATTTCCGTATCTTACATCATTGTCCATCTCCCCTCACCCACTTTTCCATTATTTGTCCCCCTGGAAGGGGGTTCTAAGTTGATCCTTGTGATTGATTCCCTCTTTCTCCCCCCACCCTCCTTTAATCCTCCTGGTATCTCTACCCTCACGATGGACCCGAGGGGGTTCTCTATCCTGGATTCCCTGGGCTACAGGCTCCTATCTGTAAAAGTGGGCATGTCTGGACTAATCTGATTTGTAAGGTAGAATTGAGGTCATGATAGTGGGGGAAAAGAAGCTCCAATGAACTAGAGGAAAATTGTGTGTTTCATCGGTGCTATACTGCACCTTGACTGGCTCGTCTCTTCCCTGTGACTCCTCTGTGAGGGGATGTTCAACTGTCTACAGATGGGCTTTGGGTCTCTACTCCATGCGCCCCTCCCCCACCCCATTCACATTGGGTATGATTTTGTTCTGGGTCTTAGATGCCCGATACCTGATGTTTTTTCCTTGAAGGGGAGATATGGTTTTCCAGATTGGATTCACCCCACTGCTGCATCGGGATTTTATGTGTCTGTCTCTGAAAGCAGCAGGGACGTGGGGTTGGAGAGCACCCTGTGCAATGCCCAGTGGCCAGGATGAGGACAGGGGGGGTCTCTCCTTGCCATCCCTGATGCTCATTTCCAGGTCAGAGAGGCTGGGGGGTGGGGGCTCCTGCGCAGGCCCCACATCTGTGTGTGTGGTAGAGGCCCTCCCCAGCAGACTGATTTGTGAATGTGCAGAACCCCAGCCTAGGCCGCCTAACCACAGAGCGCTGTTTTGTTTCTCGACCGGATACACCTGCCTGAAAAGCCGGGGTCGCTCAGGCTGCAGGCCCAAGTTTGCTGTTCTTCTCAGAAGGTAGCACTTCTAGATGAACCCCAGGGGCTGCCTGGAGAGCCTGGGAGCCTGGCACGTGGTGGAATTCATTTCTCTTCGTTTCTTTTGGGGATGAGGGAAAAGTATCCAACATTGTTTCCCATCCAAATAAGTACCTACACACCACTCAGTAGTTCCCAAATGTAACCACACAAGAGGGTTCTCGGGGTTGTGGACGCAGCACGAAAGAGCATTGAGTCACATACTGAGAAAATTCGATTCTTTTGAATTTTTTTCTCTCCCCTCAATCTTGTTTTGTCAAGAAAAAAAAAAGTTCTTTGAAATAGTACATCTTTGGCATAGCAGACTTATACCTCACCCCCTTTTTTTTTAAAACAAAATGAGAGTGTTTCCTAGATTTGGGTTTTAATTGAGATAGCATGCCTGGTGAAAGGGCATCCAACTATGAAATGCTTGAAGCAGGAGATTTTAATGCTAGACAAACTGAGGTTTGGACAACTCTCTCCCAACCCTGTGGCTTGAGGGAGCTGTTTACCTTGTTTGCATGGCTGTAAACTCAGAGCGGTCGTTCCCTGGTCACCATCGGGTTTTGTAAAGATGATCCACACAAGAGTGGTCCTGGGACAAAGCGAATGAAGCAAACCTGTGTGATTACTGATTTTATTGTCAAGGGCTCTGCCTTTATTTCCCAGAAGTATAATTGTATAAGCACGGTGCTTAGCACCTCTCAATTTGCTGCCATTGAGGCGATTCTGACTACAGGACAGGTAGGACTGCCCCTGTAGGTTTCTGAGGATGTAAATCTTTACAGGAGTCAAACCCCATAGCTTTGTTTCTGTTCTTAAACGAATCCAGTCGCTGTCGAATCAGTTTCAGCGCATAGACATCAAAGAAGAATTGTGGCCTGTAATTTTCTCAGTGGCCAGGTCGATGTGTGGTTCTTGAGCCAAAGTGGTGACCATTGAAAAAGTCCTCCTCCTGCGCTCACCCAGTCTCAGGAACAGCTCAGGGGAAGGGTGGGCCCCAGAGGGCAGTGTCTGCTCCGTGGTAAGAGATTGATGTGCCACCAGCCGTCTCCATTTTACATCTGAAAAACAGAGCCTGCGTGTTTTCCCCAACTTCTCTGGTTCAGTAACTTTCCTAACATTGCAACCTCAAAAGAAATGCATATTATTTCTTAGATAAATTTGGAGTGTAATTAACTGGTGGATGGAAGGAATGCATGAGCAACACTTGATTGGCTTGAGTCTCCATGCCTGACTATGGAGTGAGAGACAGCGCTGCATTACAGGTGGGCCTTGACCACAGCTCTTCACAGGCTGACCTCAATGTGCCTTTTACCTCTCCTTCAGGACGCCGGAGTTTTGCATTTCGGGCGAGTGTGAAGCACAGTGGACACTTCCATGCAAATTGGATCTAATGAAAGTCCTCAAATGTCAGTGACTGGGCCATTTGCATTCCACAAACATGTCTGGCCCACATCGTGTTTTAAAAATAACATTATTTTGAAACCAGATCTTTTGATTAGGAGACTTCATATATATTTTTTTAAATCATAGTCTTTCTGGTTTTGATTTTCATTTTCCTCAGCAGATTGGAACCCAGCCTGGATTTCTGCATGGCAGTGTTATGTAGGGTGAAAGTGGCAATGCCATCCAGTGGGGCACTCCAGTTTGCCTGCGGCTTCAGCAACCACGTAAACGACAAGGCTGTCTTTACACCAAGCAGGCTTTGCCAATTTACGTTCAGGGCTGGTCCTTTGTGCCAAGAGCGCTAGTTGCCTGCTAATATCCCTACTTTCCTTCTCTATAGATGCTCCAACTGGGCTCAGGACTGCCCACCCGGGAATGGGTTTCTCCAGCTCCCTTGCAGCTAGACGTGGCTTCGTGGCTATGTGATGGTCAATGAAATGCAGGTGGAATTGGTTTGGAGATTCCGGGTTGTGCATCTGAAGGAAAGCCGGACACCTTCCTTCCATCTTTCTCGGCACTGCGATGTGACCTGGAGGGGCCCCTGATAGCACACGTCGGAGGCCAGGTCTTGAGAACTTCTGCTGAGTTCATTCCAACTTATGAGGACCCATGTGCAGAGTAGAGCTGCTCCTTGGGGGTCTCAAGGCTGTGAATTTAAAGAGGTAGGTTCTTAAGGCATTTTTGCGTGGATTCAAACTGCCATTCGTTAGGCTAGCAGGGACACACTTAACTATCTCTCTGTGCCTCCCAGAGGCTTCTGTTCTGAGAACTCACTCGCTGCCCCATAACAACCGCCTGGACAGACTAGAGCTGCCCTGTGAGTTCTACGGCTGTATATCTTTATGGGAGCGGGAAGCCTTCGCGCCCTCCCTTGAGCAGCTCGTGAGTTAGAACTGCTGATCTTGTGGTTGGCAGCCTGGTGCACAGCCACTCCACCACCAGGGCTCCGTGTACTGCGAACAGCAAGACAGCCTGATGGGCTGTGCTCACCCAGTTCATGGATAGTTCCCATTCTTCACGGTGAGCAGCCCGCCCTACCCTTCTGCTCTGAGTTGGTGCTCCGCTGCTGACTTCCCCTCACACTGCCTCCATCCCTCTTCTTCGAGCTGCTGTATTGGGTGGAGCCTGTAGAGATCTTAGAGGAGCCTTCTGCTCAAGGCAGGCATTCTTTATGAGTGAGGATTTGGGTTTAAAGAAGGCTTCAGGGGACATCATTGGCGTGATGTTTAAAGAGACTCTCAGGACAAGTGTGTGGTGGGAAGGGAAAGCCCAGTCTTCTTTATGGAAAAAGTGCTATAGGCAAACCCTGTCTGGGCCTCACAGGCGCTGCCTCCAGAAGGCTGCGCTCTCAGGTTTCCAACTGGTTTGTGCACGTGGTCTCTGAGGGGCCCCTAGTCCCCACAGCTTCCAGGCCACACGTATGTGTCTCAGGCTCACACGCCTCCTTTCGTTCGCATCCTCATCAGATTTAGGTGGGCACACTTGAATGGGCAGCCCGCCCTGCTCACCTTTCCTTGGCAGTGCCCTCGGAGTGGAAGGGAAGTAGAAACTCGTCGGACTCCCAAGCGGTCAGCAGACAGATCCTGGTGCTGAGTGCAAACCCACTGGGGTCCTGCAGTTCCAGTCTGTGCAGCCCCTTATTGTTTACGTGAGGTAAAAGGCCCAATTGTGAAAATGATGTGTAGCAAAAAGATGCACTACCTCCCTGTGTTAGTCCGGGGAGACGAGAGAAACAAATTCATAGGCACTCAAATATGTGTATAGGAAAGAGCTTTATATACAAGAGCAATTGAATATTGAGAAAATTGAATATTAAATTGAATATTGATCAGCCTAGTCCAGATCAAGTCCATAAGTCTGATACTAGCCCATATGTCCAATACCAATTTATAAAGTCCTCTTCAGACTCACAAAACACATGCAAGGACGCTGAACTCAGGAGGATCACAGGCCAGTGGGTGGGAAGTCTTGTGGATCCAGTGGCAGTGTAAGCATCTAAGTACTGACAGGGGTCTCCATGTGGCTTCTCCAGCTCAGGCCACTAGCATAGTGTCTTGTCAGTAGAGCATTGCCCACGGAGTGAGCAAATGTCTCCCTCCTTCAAGGAGGAAATACTGAAGTTCCCAGAATTCTCAGGAGAAGGCCTTGCCCACACAGAGACCTTACTCACTATACATTGATAGAAAGGCTAGACTCCACCCCTTCACTTAAAAAAATAATTTTATTAGGGGCTCATACAACTCTTATCACAATCCATACATACATCAATTGGGTAAAGCACATTTGTACATTCATTGCCATCATCATTCTCAAAACATTTGCTCTCCACTTAAGCCCCAAGCATCAGCTCCTCGTTTTTCCTCTCCCTCCCCACTCCCCACTCTCTCATGAACCCTTGATAATTTATAAATTATTATTTTGTCATATCTTGTCCTTTCTGATGTCTCCCTTCACCCACTTTTCCCTTGTCCACCCCCCAGGGAGAAGATCACATGTAGATCCTTATAATCGGTTCCCCCTTGCCAACCCACCCTCTCTCTACTTTCCCAGTATCAACACTCACGCCACTGGTCCCGAAGGGATCATCTGCCCTGGATTCCCTGTGTTTCAGGTTCCTATGTTTCAGGTCCCTGTGTTTTAGGTTCTCTGGTCTAGCCAGACTGGCAAGGTAGAATTGGGATCATGAATAGGGTAGGGTAGGGGGAGGAAGCATTTAAGAACTAGAGGAAAGTTGTATTTTTCATTATTGCTACATAGCACCCTTTCTGGCTCATCTCCTCCCCGACACCCCTCTGCAAGGGGATCTCCAGTGGCCTACAAATGGGCTTTGGGTCTCCACTCTGCACTCCACCCTTCATTCACTATGGTCAGATTTTTTGTTCTGATGATGCCTTATACCTGATCCCTTCGACACCTTGTGATCGCACAGGCTGGTGTGCTTCTTCCATATGGGCTTTGTTGCTTATAAGCTAGATGGCTGCTTGTTTACCTTCAAGCCTTTAAGATCCCAGATACTATATCTTTTGATAGCTGGGCACCATCAGCTTTCTTCGCCACATTTGCTTATGCCCCATTTTGTCTTCAGCTATTGTATCATGGAGATGAGCACACAATGATATGATTTTTTGTTCTTTGATGCCTGATAACCAATCCCTTCAGCACCTTGTGACCACACAGGCTGATGTGCTTCTTCCATGTGGGTTTTTTTTTTTTTTGCTTCTTAGCTAGATGGCCGCTTGTTTACCTTCAAGCCTTTAAGACCCCAGAGGATATATCTTTTGATAGCTGGGCACCATCAGCTTTCTTCACCACATTTGCTTATGCACCCGCTTTGTCTTCAGTGGTTGTATCAGGAGGCTGAGCATCATAGAATGCCAATTTAATATAAGAAAGTATTCTTGCATTGAGGGAGTACTTGAGTGGAGGCCCAATGTCCTTCTGCTACCGTAATACTAAACTTATAAATATATGCACATTATATATGTTTATATCTCCCAGGGAAAGAGGGACCAGACTTCAACCCAGTGCTCCAAGATGTGAATGCAACATGCCAGCATAGAGTAGGGAACCAGTGGAGAGGTCTGGGGGGCCAGCTCCAATCCCAACTACTAAGTGGACACCTGCCCCTTCCCCAGAAGAGTTTATTTCAAAAGATGGCATTGAATCTGCTGCTCTGGGAGAGGGACATATCTGATCAGAGGACATAAGTGCTGATGAATGGGGAGGAGTATAGTGGAGCACATCCTGGCCCACCAGTCCTTGAGGACAATGTCCCCAATTAGAGCAGCCAGTCCACAGAGAGGACCACATGGCCAGCCCCACTATGAGACATGATGCCCCTCACTGACCCATAGCTCTACAGAGGACAGCACTGGAGACACAGTGTGGGAATTGCACCCAATCTGATCTTGCCACACCAAGGCAAAACACTGAAGGGGCGCAACAGAACAGCCAGGGAAAGGAGCTGTGAGGTCCCCAAGGAATGCTGAAGGGACTTTGGGGCCAGGGCATGGTGCCCCAACAGACTGCACTGGAAAACACTCCTAAGGGCCAACAAATGGTCCTTGAACTAACTAAAAGCTTTTCTTTCTTGTTGGGTTTTGTTTTGGGATTTTTTTTTGTCATTGGTTTGTTGTTGTTTTGTTGTATATACTTGCTTGGTTTTTCTCTGTCTTGTTTTTGTGCATGTTATTATCTCCGCAGGTCTGTCTAAATAAGATAGGCTGGATGAACAATCTGGAGGAGAAAACAACAGGACCGACAGTTCCAGGGGGACATGGGAGAGCTGGAGGGGGTTGAGGAAGTAGTATTAACAAACCCGGGGACAAGGGAACAAGTGATCCAAATCAGTGGCGAGGAGGGTGTGGGAGGCCTGGTAGGGCATGATCAAGGGTAATGTAACCAAGAGGAATTGCTGAAACCCTGGTGGGGAATAAGCATGATAGTGGGACAAGAGGAAAGTCAAGGGAAATAGAGGAAAGAGCTGGGAGGCAAAGGACATTTATAGAGGTCTAGATAAAGACTTGTATATATGCAAATTTATTTATATATGAGGATGGGGAAATAGATCTATGTGTACCCCTTCACTTTTAATCCTCAAATTGACACCAGATGATGTAACCACCATACACCCCAATGCCCACTGCCACACCCAATTCCCACCCACAGCGACTATATAATGAGGGTTTACAGGACTGTAAGTCTTTAGCAGGGGAGCAGACAGTTGGAGCCAACTCCACAGTCACAGACAACAGCCATGTACATAGATCCAAGTGCCTGACACATACAATGGGATCAAGAAAGACCATTGTAGTTCCTGTTAGAAGCCATCAAGTCAGCGCTGACTCATCGAGCCCACATGTACAGCAGCAAGGACAATTGCCTGCCCCCGCCGCACCCTCACACGTGTTAGGTTTGAGCCTGCTGTTGCAGGCACGGTGTCAGTCCGTCTCCTGCGGGTCTTTCTCTTTCTCATTGACCAAGCACGAGGCTCGTTTCTACAGCATGGTCCCTCCTGAGAACAAGTCGAGAGTACATAAGATGAAGTCTCCCCCTATTGACTTCTAAGCAGATTCTAGCCTGTACTTTTTCCGAGGAAGATCTGTTCCTCACGGTGCCTTCCATAGTCCTCATCAGCACCCTAATTTGAATGCACCCATTCTCCCATGGTCTCCCTTGCTCCTTATCCAACTACTTCCACGTGCATGGGAGGCTATTGAAATACCATAGCTTGCATGAGGCCCATCTTAGCTAATCCTCAAAGCAACATCTTTTCAACACTTTTTTTTGCAGCAGATTTGACAATGCAATATATTGTTGGGCCTCTTAACTGCTGCTGTCCTAAGTGTGGCTTGTATGTCCAAGAACTCCTTGACAATGTCAACAAAACCCACATGGAAACACACCGCCTGGAGTCCATGCTGGCTGACTGTCACTGCTGAGGGAAGTAGAAAGCCTCGACCTTCTCCCATGGGTGACTGGGTGTTTCCAACTGCTGACCTTGCCCAAGTCATGGCATCAACTGCCCCCGGGGATTTTTGACATTTAGCATGATGTTGCTTATTGGCCCAATAAAGATTCATTTTTTAACAATATGCTAGTGAATTTTATAATAATAGCAACATTCACTCCAAACAAATGTTCAGTGCTTGAGAAAAATGAGTCGAGGGTGGGGGAGTGGAAGGGTGTCCCTCCTGCCTGTGAGGGGTGCAGGGCAAGCGTCAGTCGCCTCTTTGTTCACAGGAGAAAACAGAGAAGCTGAGAAGGGTGCCTGAGGTAGCAGAAGTAGAATAAAACCTGGGCCTCCTGCCATCATGTGAAACCAAAGAAAGAAAGAAAGGAAAATCAGAGAAAAGAGTAATAAGACTTGTCCCCAAGGATCATGCTGCCCTGGGGCTGGCCACGTAGCTCCTTCTTTCAGTAAACAACCTCCCATGCACTCAGGAACTGAAGGAAGAGAGTCAGCGTCATTTTGCACTTCCTGTTTCCCTTACACCCCACGTCTCATCAGGCCTCAAGGGTATTTCGCCCAAATTGCTCTCCTGTCTGTCCACTTCCTTCCACCTCCAGTGCCACCAGCCTTCTTCAAGGCACCCACCGTAGCCTCTTAATCTCTGTCCCCACTTGGGTTCTGCACTTCTTCCTCCTTTCTGCAGCCAAGGAGATTTTGAGAAACAGAGATGTTGCCACACCGCTGGTCTCTTCACCATACCTCTGCCTGGCTTCCTGCTGCCCCCAGGACCAAGTCCAGCCAGTCCGCCTATGGACTGCCAAAGCTTGCATCACTTGCCCTCCTGTCCCAGCTCAGGACACGCCACCTAGCCTGGGTTTTTCATTGCTACAGCAGAGCTCCCTGCCTGTGAATGCGGCCTTTCTCTGCTTCTCTCCGCCCCGCCACTCAGCGAATGCTCCCTCAAACGCCATGCCTACCTAGCTCTTAGTGTGTGCCAAAGGAGCCCTGGTGTTGCAGGAGGTTAAGCACTGTGCTGCTTACTGGAAGGTCCATGGCTGCAATGCACCAGCAGTTCCGTGGGGGGAAAGATGAAGCTGTGGGCGCCTGTAAAGATGGACCACTCCGGAAACAAGCAGGGAGCACTTCTCCGTCAGAGCTGTTCTACTCTGCCCCAGAAAGTTGCTCTGAGTTGAAGTTGATGTGGCGGGAGTGAGCTTGGTTTTGGATCAAACATTGTTCTAAAGTCACAAGAATAGTTAACTTTTTTTGTGCCAAGATTGCTATTCTGGTGAAGTTTATGGACCTGGACTAATGTGTGTTTTTTAATACATATGATATAAAAATACACAACTAAAAAACAAATACAACTATATATTTAGGTGCCCTGGTGGTGCTCTTGGGTAAGCATTGAACTTCTGACCACAAGGTACATGGTTCAAATGCACCAAGATGAAGCTATCTTCTCCCATAAAGATTGATAGCCTCAGAAACCCTGTGAAGGGTCTGCTGTGTGTCAGAATCCACTGGATGGGAGCGGGATGGGAATAAAATAATTGTAAATGATTGAAATAGTTATCAAAAGTGTTTGTCGTTGAATGTGGTTAGAAGTTGTTGCGTTAGTTGCTGTAGAGCCAGTTTTGACCTGGTGACGGTCTATGTAACAGAAGGAAAATGTGCCTGATCCTATGTCATCTTCTAGCTATAGATTAGATAGTCATCAGCCGGAATCCTATGTTAGACAGGGTTCTCTGGAGAAATGAAACCAGGACACTTATGATTTTATATATATTTATAAAGATAACTAGATATGCAACATATGAAATAAATAGCTAATTAATCTATAGAGCAGTACAGATGGCTCAGTGCAACTCACTGCCGTGAGACAGCTAATACACTGGCAGTCCTTCAAGACTTAAGGGCCGCCAGGTGCAAGTCAAGGAAGCAGACAGCTGAATCCTCTGAATAGCAATTCAGGATATCCGGGCACAGGCAGCAAACAGCAAGGCAGGTCACCAACAGTCGGCCAGATGGCAGGGTCTGACAGTCCCCAGCTCAAGCAATGCACGCTCCAGTAGCGTGGTGAAGCAGGTCCTGAAGGAACCGCAAACTACAGTGAAACAGCCCATGGGTTAGGTGTCCCTCAGGTAGTATAGCTTGCAAGTTGAGGCAGAGAACCAGCTAAGACAGCCACACATTGGTCCAATCATCAGAGAGCAAGAGACCAAAAAGGTGAGGCTCACTGAGCCATTATCTCTCCACCCTTCAATTAATCCCACATGTGTTCATTGGCCAGGTTGACACAATAAACCTACCTATCACAGATCCATAAGGTTTTCATTGACTCATTTTCAGACAGAGATTATCAGGCCTTCCTTCTGAGTCTGTCATAGGCTGGAAGTTTCTCTGAAGCCCGCCCACTCTGGGTGGCTGTAAGGTATTTGAAATGCCCTGGTCTGCGTGCCAACCTCATAGAAACATGAAAGTTACCACATAGTCTGACAGGTGGGAGGTGGATACTAACATGGGTCCTTCTTTATTATTGTATCAAATAACAAGATCTAGCACCAGGTCTAAAAAATTACTGTAACTCCAGCAGATAAGCAGCATTTATTTCAAGATGTCTACAGCACTGTGGTGAGTGACCATCTCGAGCCCAGATGATGGCTTACTATCTACATTCATATGGGAGGAGATGCTGCACTTCAGCGGTGGTGTTAGTGAAAATAAAGATGCAACTTTTCTCATCTGATTTGGTGGCTCAGTGGTTATGCATTGGGCTGTGATTTGAAAGGTCAGGAGTTTGAAACCAGCAGCTGCCTCGGGAGAAAGACAGGGCTTTCTACTCCTGTAAATAGTTACAATCTCAGAAAGCCACAGGGAAGTTCTACCTTGACCCATGTTGACATTGACTCATGGCAGGAAGTTTGGTAAATCTAAACTCATAGAGCGGTAGTTCCTCACAAAGATTCCAGAAGGTCTTCAGCATCTAAGAGAACAAAGTAGAAAAGCAAACTGAACAAGGAGCATATGTGCTGGTGAAAAGAGACCAATAATAAAACCCAATTGGTTGTTTCAGATGATAATGAGCTATTCAAAGACAGTTGTGGTGGTTACGTAATCCCGTGTCAATTTGAGGGTATTAAGAGTGTAGGGGTGGACTCTAGCCTGTCAATCAGGTCAGAGCCTGATGATGCCTCCTGGTGGGCGTGGCCTTCTCATGAGGATTCTGGGAACTTCCTCTCCTCCCTGAAGGCGGGCCACACTCTCTGCTTCACCTTGCTGTTCAGGAGCCACACTCTGAGAGGTGGAGGAGCCACGTGGAGACCTGCACCAGCGCTGAGATGCTTCTACCACCACTGGACCCACAAGACTTTCCACCCACTGGCCTGTGATCTTCCTGCATTTGGTGTCATTGCATGTGCTACATCAGTCTGAAGAGGAATTCATAGACTAGTATCAAACATGTGGTCTAATATCAGACTTGTGGATTTGATCTGGACTGGGCTGGGATGTTCTCTCAATATACAATTGCTCTTTGATATAAAGCTCTTTCCTATACTTATATGAATGTCCCTGGATTTGTTTCTCTAGTCAACCGGACTAACACAACAATAAACAAAATGATCTCATATTAGAATGTGCTATTTTGAGAAAATGAAGTAAAACAGCAGAGACTGGCTAGCAAGGAGGAGTCCCTGGGTGGCACCAGCGGTTAAGTGCAGGACACCTAACTCAAGGGCAGTTGGATGGACCCATCTAGAGACACCGTAAAAACAAGGCTTGGCCATCTGCTTCTGCCTTGAAACCCAATGGGGCAGTTCTGTTCTGCATATATAGGGCCACTGTGAGTTGGAATGGACTTGACAGCAACTCGTAGCAACCACTAGAGATGAAGAAAGAGCTCCCATAGTGAAGTGGGTTACCCGTTGGGCTGCAAACTGCAAGGTCAGCAGTTCGAAACCACCAGCCACTCCACAGGAGACAGATGAAGATTTCTACTCCGATAAAGTTACAGTCCTGGAGAGTAACAGGGGAAGTTCTACCCTGTCCTATAGAGTCGCTGTAAGTCAGCGTCGACTCAATGGCAGTGAGAGGTGTCTGAGTAATGAGGTGGTTAATTAGGAGAAGAAAAGGTCACCCAAGAAAGTGACCCAGGTGAAATCTAAAGACAGAGCCACGTCTGCATGTGGTGGCATGGACCAGGTACCGAAGCTGGTGAAGCCACCACAGAGTGCGGAGGGAGGGGTCAAAGCAGCAGACACGCCTTTGCAGGCCAACGCTGGCAGTCCCTGAACTCCTGCCTTCATCTCTCCTTGTAAAATCGGGAGGTACTGACCCCAGCTTCCCAGGATTATTCTCTGAGCTCCTGAGATAATGGTAGTGAAAGGAGCGGCTAAGCCAGTGCCCCCTGGGAGCTTTGCCTGGATCACACACAGTCTCAATGGACCCTCAGAGCCGTCGGTGAAATGCTTAGTGCCGGGGCTCCATTTCCCAGACTCAAACTAAAACTCGCCACTGTCAAGTCGGTTCCAACTCATAGCGACCTGAGAGGACAGGGCAGAATTGCGCCTGTGGGTTACGGAGGCTCTAATGCTTTACGGGCATAGAGAGCCCCGTCATGCTCCGGTGGTGGCGGTGGAGGTGGGTGGCGGTAATGCCCTTTGCTTCAGCTCACGTGGGCAGTACCTGGCGAAGCTAGGGCTCAGATGAAGCTCTCCGATTCCAAAGTCCTCACAAACACCACCCTTTACTACACTCTGTGGATAAATTACCAATTAATTCACATGAAATTCACCCATCTCTCCAACTTCTCTCCCGGGACCTGTGTGTCAGTGGGGTTTTCCCCCTGCAGGCACCGCAGGCTTTCAGAGGAGAAGTTACACTCGGAAGGCAGCAGCTAAAACTGCATGTCCTGAGGAAGTCGCTTAGAACTGCCATGACCATGGCAACCCACTCTCAAGGCTGGTGGAAGAGGCCAACCGTGATAATCAGCCCCCATCAGTGTAGTCTGAGAGCCGCTCCCTCCTCTGAAAGTGCTGCTTCCTCCCTCTGTCTCCCAGCTCCCTGAGGGGCTAAAAGTCGCCTGGCAGGGACTCACTAGTGTCCTTTGTGACTTTAGAAGCTCTGGGCACTCCTCGGACAGCCTTTCCGATCTTCTGTTGATTTCTCTGTAGACAGAGGTCCCTTCCCACTAGAATATTCTCTCCCAGCGTCGATAAGCATCTCAAAGAGGGTTCAGACTTGCTGTGCTCACGATCCTAACACAGCTCCAACCCACCAGCCAGGGTTTCCGCTGAGATTGGAAAAACAAAGAGCCAATAGCCATGCAGGCCAATGCATGGTGACACCTGGCATCAGGGCAGCAACGCGCGCCAGGGAGTTTTAATGGCCGATCCGGGGGATTGCCAGGACTTCAGTGCGAGGGGTCTCTGAGTGGGTGGGCGTTTCCAGACTTGCGTCAGCAGCACAGCCCGTTCAGAGCTGGGACCACCCCAAACACCAGCCAACTTCAAGAGGGGCGAGACAAAGGGAGAGGATCTGCTCAGACCCTCTCCATGTTCACTCCCATCTCTTTCCACCTGTTCACCAGCAATTGGACCCCAGAGCCTTCCCTTCAGGATGCCTCTTGACATTCTTCCCCGCCTCCCTGCTTCTCGCTGAGTGACTAGCTATCTGGGTATCTGACAGGTTGTCCTTCTAGCAACAGTGAAAAGAACTGAGGCGCTTCTTCATCTGCCTTCTGTTTTATTCTGTTTTACTGTGGCTGGGAATGTCCACATACAAGAAGTCAACAGTTTCCATGAGGCCAAGTCAGGATACTAATGATATTCTTTAAGTTGTGCAACGATCCCGGCGCCTTTTCTGAGTTATTCCTGCCCATGAACTTAAACTCACTGCCCCCCAGCTGTTTTCCAATTATTTCTGGAAGGTGATTATTTCCTAACAAATCGTTCCAGTGGCTGTTGTCAATCTGCGTCCATGTTGATCTTAAAAGAGCAGACTACTCAAAGAAGGCCATCACTGACAAATTAAGCTCTGGTGGCATAGTGGTTATGCACAGAGCCGCTAACCTCAAAGCTCACAGTTCAAAGCCACCAGCAGCTCCTCAGGAGAAAGAGCTTTCTATTTGCATTAAGAGTCTCAGAAACTCTACAGCTTTCCTCTAGTTCCTAAATGCTTCCTTACCTTCCCCCCCCCCCCCCAACCACCACCACCAAACACACACTACAATGATCCTAATTCTACCTTGCAAGTCTGGCTAGATCAGAGGATGCACACTGGTGCAGATAGGAGCTGGAGGTACAGGGAATCCAGGGTGGATGATACCTTCAGGACCAGAGGTGTGAGTGGCGATACTGGGAGGGTAGAGGGAGAGTGGGTTGGAAAGAGGGAACTGATTACAAGGATCTACATGTGACCTCCTCCCGGGAGGATGGACAACAGAAAAGGAGGTGAAGGGAGACGTCGAACAGGCAAGATATGACAAAATACTAATTTATAAATTATCAAGGGCTCATGAGGGAAGGGGAGTGAGGAGGGAGGGAGGAAAAAAAGAGGACCTGATGCCAAGGGCTTAAGTGGAGAGCAAATGCTTTGAAAATGATGAATGTACAGATGTGCTTTACACAATTGATGTAGGTATGGATTATGATAAGAGTTGTATGAGCCCCTAATAAAACATTTAAAAAAAAGAAAAATACCAGGACCCAATTGAACCATGAAAAGAGGGGGTCATTTTAAAATTGATATGGTAATGATTGTGCAGTTCTCAGTATGATTGAATTATTGAATTGTATATGTAAATTACATGCCAATAAAACTATTATAAAAAAGAAAAAACAAGAAAATCGAAAGGATGAACCTGACTTGAGCAGTTAACACCTGGCCAGGTGTTCGCCGGCTCTGATGTGCATTGGGCCCGATCTGGTTTTCAACCCTTTCTGCCTTGTTTTTGTTTGTTTGTTCATATTGGGGTAATCTCAGATGTATTTTGTCATTTGGGGCGACACTCCTGAATTTTTGTTATATGTTCTTCTGTTTTTCAGTCTGTAAAACCCAGGATTGATGAACGTGTAGAGATAGCAAGTCAAATAAGGGCTTCTGGAGGGTACCGAGCGGGGCGAGGCTGAGAGTACGAGGGAGCTGGTGTCAAGGGGCTCAAAAAGGAAGAGAATGTTTTCAAGCTGATTGTGGTAGTAATTATGCAACGTTTCCTGAGGTGATTGAACTATGAAATGATATTGGTATTAGCCCCAATAAAATGGTTTTTTTGGAGAAAAAAAAAGAGTCTCAGAAACTCACAAGGGCAGTTTTTTTTTTAAAACGTTTTATTAGGGGCTCATACAACTCTTATCACAATCCATACATATACATACATCAATTGTATAAAGCACATCTGTACATTCTTTGCCCTAATCATTTTCTTTTCTTTTTTTACATTTTATTGGGGACTCATACAACTCTTATCACAATCCATACATATACATACATCAATTGTATAAAGCACATCCATACATTCCCTGCCCCAATCATTCTCAAAGCATTTGCTCTCCACTTAAGCCCTTTGCATCAGGTCCTCTTTTTTTCCCCCTCCCTCCCCGCTCCCCCCTCCCTCATGTGCCCTTGGTAATTCATACATCGTTATTTTGTCATAGCTTGCCCTATCCGGAGTCTCCCTTCTCCCCCTTCTCCGCCGTCCCTCCCCCAGGGAGGAGGTCACATGTGGATCCTTGTAATCAGTTCCCCCTTTCCAACCCACTCACCCTCCACTCTCCCAGCATCGTCCCTCACACCCTTGGTCCTGAAGGTATCATCCACCCTGGATTCCCTGTACCTCCAGCCCTCATATGTACCAGTGTACAGCCTCTGTCCTATCCAGGCCTGCAAGGTAGAATTCGGATCATGGTAGTTGGGGGGAGGAAGCATCCAGGATCTGAGGGAAAGCTGTGTTCTTCATCGGTGCTACCTCGCACCCTGACTGACCCATCTCCTCTCCTAAACCCCTCTATGAGGGGATCTCCAGTGGCCGATACTTGGGCCTTGGGTCTCCACTCTGCACTTCCCCCTTCATTCAATATGGTATATATATATATATTCTTTGTTGGGCTTTAAGAAAATTTCAGAGGATATTTTTGATGGAAGGCTTTGCTTATTTTTTAAATAAAATGGCATTTTTATAATAATATATTCCAGAGAGCTGAATAGCTTAAAATACATATATCATATACAAAAGTATATGGACACCAGATATGACCTACAATAGTTTGGGGTGAGAACATACCAATATAGTAATAGTTGTTTCTACTCTAGGGAAGCATCAAAAATTCAAATGTAAAATGTACTGTTTGTTGATATAACATGGTGATTCTACAAAGAATTAGGACAAGTAACATTGCTAGTGACAATTTATTGATGACATTTCAGTTTCAACAGTTATTTCTCTTTTTCTCCTGTTATTTTACTTTTTAAAATCATTTTATTGGGGGCTTGTACATCTCTTATCACAATCCATACATCCATCCATTGTGTCAAGTACTTTTGTACATTTGTTGCCATCATCATTCTCAAAACATTTGCTTTCTACTTGAGCCCTCCTTCCCTGCTGCCCCCTCCCTCAGAAACCCTTGATAATTTATAAATTATTATTATTTTGTCATATTTTACACTGTCAGATGTCTCCCTTCACTCACTTTTCTGTTCTCTGCTCCCCAGGGAGGGGTTTATATATAGATTCTTGTAATCGGTTCCCCTTTTCTACCCTACCCTCCCTCTATCCTCCCAGTATCACCACTTTCACCACTGGTCCTGAAAATTTCATCTGTCCTGGATTCCCTGTGTTTCCAGTTCATATCTCTACCAGTGTACATCCTCTGGTCTAGCCAGATTTGTAAAGTATAATTGGGATCACGATAGTGAGCAGGGGGATAAGGGAGAAGGAAGCATTAAATAACTAAAGGAAAGTTGGATGTTTCCGTGTTGTTACACTGCACCCTAACTGGCTCATCTCCTTTCCACGACCCTTCTGTAAGGGGATGTCCAGTTGCCTACAGATGAGCTTTGAGTGCCCACTCTGCACTGCAGATCATTCTCAATGATATGATTTTTGTTCTTTGATGCCTGATAACTTATCCTATCGACACCTTGTGATCACAGAGGCTGGTGTGCTTCTTCCATATGGGCTTTGTTGCTTCTGAGTGAGATGGCTGCTTGTTTATTTTCAAGCCTTTAAGACCCCAGATGCTATATCTTTTGATAGCCTGGCACCATCAGCTTTCTTCACCTTATTTGCTTATGCACCCACTTTGTCTTCAACGATCATTTCTGGAAGATGAGCATCATGGAATGCCAGTTTGATAGAACAAAGTGTTCTTGCATTGAAGGAGTATATAGTTTGGTCTTGAGACCATTTTATATTATTTAAAAGATTATGAAATCCAGTTTTGTTAATGTGGGTTGCAGCTATTGATATTAGCCATATTTAAATGTCAAGGGATAAGTTTTTTAATGTGCATATAAAGTCATTAAAGATAGCATTTATAAGCCTATTAAGTTGCATGGTGTTTTAAAAATTAAAACAAAGAAACAAGCATACTTTCCTAAAATTTTTAGTTGGAAAAGTAGTATTGTTTCTTTTGTATATTTCTTTAATGTCTAACTTGTTACCATAATTCTCTAATACAACAGGAGTGGATGCTCCTATCTGCTTCTGCATTCAATCTGTTGCTATTTTGAGCATAATCTATGCATTTTACATATGTTGATCATTAAAACAAAGAGCTGCTTTAATAGCCTTTTCCTGTGATTGAAGGCCTGGTGTCATAGTGGCTTATGCATTGGACTGCTAATTGTCAGGTCAGCAGTGGAACCACCAGCTGCTCTGCAGGAGGAAAATGAGACTTTCTACTCTGGTAAAGAGTTACAGTCTCAGCAATTGACAGGGGCAGTTCTACCCTGTCCTGTAGGGTTGCTATGAGTCAGAATTGACTTGATGGCTGTGAGTTTGGTTTTTGGTTTTGGTATTATATGGTCATGGATATTATGCTTTGCTAATACTGCGAAAACTGTAGTTTCTTGAAGGTTAATTTCAATGTAGAATCTGTGACCTTATCAGCAAGAATATTGGATTCTGTACTCATGGAGAGGGAATGTGAAATAAAGAAGTCAGGTCTTAGTTACTATTATGAAAATAGTTTTGATCTCATTTACCCCTCAAAAGACATCTAAGACTCCCCAGGGATTCCAGAAACCATACTTTGAGACTCAAACACACTATCATCTAGTGGATTGAGACTCAGAATGACCCTATCTGACAGGGTAGAACTGGCCCTATGCGTTTTGGGGACTGTAATTCTTGACAGGAGTAGAAAGCCTGTCTTTCTCCCGTGAAGCAACTGATGTGGTCAAGTACTGGTGTTCTACTGTACTCTTCTTTCAGCACCATAATGGCAAATGTACATAGACCACGCCAGATAAATACACAGGAATCAGACTGACTACATCTGTGGGAAGATAAGCTTAATATTATCAGCCAAAATAATGCCAGGGGCCAACTATAGGACAGATCGTCAATGTTTGAGGCCATCTAAAGAACAAATTTGACATATAAATGTTCATGATCGAAGACCAGGTGGGCTGTGTGTGTGGGATGGTGTAGTTACATAATTTCATGCCAACTTGATAACTAAGTCTAGGGGTGGAGTCTAGCCTGTCAACCAGGTCACAGCCTGATGATGCCTCCTTGTGGGTGGGGCCTTCTCATGAGGAGTCTGGGAACGTCCTCTTTCGACCAAAGGTTGGCTACCTTCTCTCTTTGCTTCACCTTCCTGCTATTGAGTCACTTGGAGAGGTGGGAGAGCCACGTGGCGGTCTGCACCAGTGCTGAGATGTTTCTACTGGCATTGGATCCACTGGTGTGTTATCTTCCTAAATTCAGCATCATTGTATGTGTTGTGTGAGTCTGAAGGAGAATTTATGGACCAGTATTGGATTTATGTATGGGCTAATATCAGACTTATGGACTTGTTCTTGACTGGGCTGGATATTTTCTTGATATCCAATTACTCCTTGATATAAAGCTCTTTCTTACACATACATGAGTGTCTCTGGATTTATTTCTCGAGTTAACCTGGCCTAACACAGATGGCATCAAAAATATCATACACAAAGGAAGCAAAAGGTCATTAAAAAGAAAGAAGAGACCAAAGTGGATGTCAAAAGAGACTCTGAAATTTTGCCCTTGAACTTGCAATAGCTAAAGTAAGTGAAATAAATGAAGTAAAAGAGCTGAAGGGCAAGCAATATTGTGTCCTCGGCATATTGCAGGTTGTTAATAAGCCTTCCTCTAATCCCAATGCCCCAATCTTCTTCATCTAGTCCAGCTTCTCAGGTTACTTGCTCAGCGTGCAGATGGAATAAGTACAATGAAAGACTACAGCCCCGATGCTGAGAGTGAGGAGGACTGAAACACTGGTGAACATCCAGGGCGCAGGCCAGAAGGCCTCCCACGTGGTCATAGACAACACCATGATAGGCAGAGGAAAGATTGAAGATGCCAAGGATTTCATTTTACTTGGATAAACAATCAATATCCTTGGAAGCATGATCCAAAAATGAAGTATTGCATTGGGCAAATCTGCTGCACAAGACCTCTTTAGTGTTGAAGACCATGGAGGTCACGCTGAGAACTAAATTGTGCTCGGCCTAAGCAATAGTATTTTCAATAGCCCGTGTGCATGTAAAAGTTGAGCAACAAATGAGGAAGACTGAAGAATAATTGATGCATCTGAATTATAATGTTGACTAAAAATATTGAGAGTCCCATGGACTGCCAGAAGAACAAACACATCTGTCTTGACAGGAGTACGGTCAGAATGCTCTTTAGAAGCTAGGATGGCAAGACTTATTGCATACTTTAGACATATCACAAAAGTCCAATCCTTAGAGGATGCAGTGCTTGGGAACGTAGCAGGTAAGTGAGGAAGAGGAAGACCTGCACTCTTTGATTGATCGACACAGGCTACACAATGGAATTAGACTTAGCAATGATTGTGGGAATGGCGCAGGACGGGCCAGTACTCCACTCCGAGTGCATAGCACTGATGTGGGTCAGAACCGCCTCAGGGGCCCTCGACAACAACAAAGACTATAAAGAGCTTACTTGAGAAACTGTAATCTATCCCATAGAAAGACCCAGGCACAGTTAATGTTGGAAAGTGCAGAGTTAACATTAATAGAAATATTTTTTACAACTACAAGTAAATGACAGCTTGTTTTTATGTTATGTTAACTACCAAACTTTTATTACTGGGATCTTGATGCTCCCCCTAGTCAAGTGACCTCATTCATTATCATTGGTAGGAAGTGGCCTTGGATTCAAGGGGTCCTCGAGGCACTTTGGGATAAATGCCGGTCTGCTAACTTCCATCAGCCACTCTTCGGGAGCAAGATGAGACCCTGTGCAAAGACTTCCAGTCTCAAAACCCTCCCCGTGGAGGTCAGAAGCAACTTGATGACAGTGGGTTTAGTTAGGGTCTGGGATTTCGAGTTCAACTGTATTGGATGTGATTAATGATGGATTTGTCAACATCGCAGTGACCTTGCAAAAGAGCAGCTCAGCAGGACAATGGTGCCAAATGCTTGATCTGCGTGTGTTCAGTGGAGAACTTTCTGCCTAGGTCTAGGTTGGGTTTTAAGAAAGACTTTCTATCGGCCTTGTTATTTTATGTTGTCACCATTCATTTCCTTGCTACTGCATGATCTCTGGAAAGGTTGACAATGCAATTCTCAACCAGTCCTATAGTTGCCTTCAAACACGGGGACACACTCTGTTGCAGCGAGTAAGACTGTCTAGAGTGTAGTGGGAAGTCCATAGATTGGTCAGAACTTACACCTGCAGACCTTCCTGCCTCAAATGCTGAGCTCTGGGAAAGCAAGCAGCCTGGAATGATGGAGAACTTGGTGACAACCAAAGGCTGGGGATGTGGTTGAGCCAGGGTAGTGAAAGGAGGGATGGGGAGACCCAGAGGGGTGGTGAACTTTTTAAAGTTTCCAAGGACTCCATGAATAGAGCAGGGTTTACAGCTCTGTGACTGACCATGAACAGCCGTCTCCTTGGCCATGAGATCCGAAGAACTGAATGATGCCCGACTGCCTTTACTGACCGTGTAGACCAGAGATTCAGGAATTCACATTCTCCACAGTACAGACTTTTCTGGACCTGCAGGGGCTGGATGAAGCACGGACCTATTTCCTTAAAATGCCTTTCATCTTAACTCAAAATAGCCCTGAAGTCTTCGTCAAACCAAACACTAGCTCGTCGTGGTTCGTAAAGGCCGTCTTTCTTGAGCGTCGTGCTCTTGGAAAAGGACTATTCATAATATGATCGAGTTGGTAACAGCAACTCGAAAGGTCAGATAGGAAGTGTAGAGGGTACTGAGCCAAGGTGAGGCCAGGAGACAAGTGTATGAGTCAGGACCAACTCAGCACCATGGAACCAGAGCTCTGTGTGTCCAGGGCCGCAGGGACCCTATGAACGTATGAAACACTGCCCCATCATGCGCCACCCAAACAGTCGTTGGCGTGTCTGAGCCCATTGTTGCAGCCACTCTGCCGCTCGCGGAGGTCCTTGCTCTTTTTTTAGTTTTTCCTGATCCTGTACTTGACTAAGCAGGACGCTCTTCTCCAGGGTCTCAACCCAAATTAGCTCTGGCATGGTAAGGCGGAGCATCGCCTCCTATGGCGCCACAAAGCTCCCCAGGCGACCTAGACACGGACTTTTCTTGTTAGGAGCCTCTGGACATCATGAGGTGTCTGTGTGAGGCAAAGACCACTAAACTAGTGGGCTGTGAATCGAACTGCTCATCGGAGGTCAGCCGTTCGAAACCACCATGCACTCCGTGAAAGAAAAATGTAGCTTTTTATTCCCATTAAGAGTTACAGTCTCGGAAACGCACAGGGACGACTCTCCTCTGCCCCCTAGGCTCGCATGGGGTTGGAAACGGCGGGATGGCAGTGAGAACGAATGACAGTGCGAGCCCCTAGGGTGACTGGGGGTTTGTGTTAGGGAGGATTACAGCCGAGAACCCCCTGGGAGCAGTTCCACTTGGTCTCACGTGGGACCTCCGCGAAACGCAAAGGACTCGCTGGCACGGGGTGGCTGTGTCTTCTCCCTTCCTGGTATCATTTCCTTGGCCCCTGCACTAGCATCTGCCCTCAATCTGCAGTGCCTCGATGACTGCGAGGTTGTTTGGGCTGTTGTTGTTTATTTGTTTGTTTAGGGAGGGGGTGCTTTCTGAAGCACGTATCTCACAGGACAACATGGGTTTGAGTTCCAAGGACTCTTTAGATTACCTTCCGAGTCTCAGAATTTCATGAATTCACTGGTCAGAAAGGAACTTACTGAGCACCCACTAGAGCAGTGGCTCTCAACCTTCCTGATGCCGCGACCCTTGCATAGTTCCTCGTGTGGTGGTCTGTCACGTAAGAGCGACAGATTGTCAGGCGGTTCAGGTCAGCGAAGCCCAGATTCCTTCCCACCCACAGCTAGCTAGCAAGCTCACCTACTGACGTTTCTTTTTCCCTCCTTTGTTTTTCTTGCCCTCCTTAAAGACTACCATCAAGACGAGGAGGAATCCGATCAATGGAAGGAATCTTCTGTTTCTCTAGCAGTTTAGCAAGATAAGCTTGAGAGAGAAGCCACATCAGAAAAGGAAGCCGCTGTCCCCGTTCGGTGTTTGCACGTATGAGTCAGTCGGAGCCTGCGTTTCCATAAGGCGGCTGTAGCAGGCTTCGAGGCAGTTCGTATTTTCCATTCACGAAGGCATCCATGACCATTTTACAATATTATGTGTAAGAGTCTCCGTGACTCAACGTGACCCACCTCACCTCACTGTTGACAAGTCAATCCCGGCCCTATGAGAGGCTCTAGACCCATCATTCTCCAATAAGTAGGCAATAGCTAAAGGAGGGGTGGCCTGCATTCAAAACGCTGAGTGGTCTTGATGGATTGTGATAAGAGTTGTAGGAGCCCCCAATACAATGATTTAAAAAATAATGTTGGCATTTTGAGTGTTATTTTTTAAATTCATTTTATTGGGGGCTCTTGCAGCTCTTATAACAATCCATCCATCCATCCATCCATCCATCCATCCATCCATCCACCCACTGTGTATTAACTGACTTTTCGATTCTAGTGAGAACAAAATGGTGTTCCGCTGTGGCTGTGATTCACATCAAGGGCGATGATGTGGAGCATCTTTTAATGGACTCGCTGGTGCTTTAAGGATCATCTTGAAGAAATGTCTACTCAAAGCCTTTGCCCACTTTAAAAACAGTGGTGCCTTTTTATTATTTTTTTCTTTTTAAAATCATTTTAAAACATGAGGAGCTGATACCAAGAGCTCCAATAGAAAGAAAATGTTTTAAGAACGATGATGGCAACAATTGTACAAACGTGCTTGACACAATGGATTTATGTATGGATTGTGATAAGAGTTGTCTGAGTCCCCAATAAAGTGATTTATTTATTTTTTAAAAGACCAAACTATATGAGAACTGCAGCTACCAAACAAACTCAGAAAGGAGTTCTAGTGATAGAGTGGCCTACGGCATTGGGCTCTGAACCTCAAGGTCAGCAGTTTGAGCCTGCCAGCTGCTGTACAGGAGAAAGATGAGGCTCTCTGTTCCCCCTAAGGATTTATAGCCGCAGACATCCAAAGGGAGCAGTTCTACTCTGTCCTGGAGGGTTGCTAGTTGCTATGAGTCAGAATCAACATGATCATGACGGGTTTGATATGTGCAAAACATTAGTCAACTAAAACATTTCTACATGTAAAACTCAGTATAAAGGTTGGATATATTACCGGTGTCAGTTACATAATCTGGTGTCAGTTTGGGACTTGAGAGGATTAAGAGTGAAGGGGTGGAGTCTAGTCTACCAATCGGGTCATAGCCAATGAGGCCTCTGTGTGGACATGGCCTTCTCCTGAGTATTCTGGGAACTCCTATATTTCCTCCTTGGAGTCGGGAGACACCGTCTCTCTCTTGGCTCACTCCCTGAGAGATGCTCTACTGACAAGACACATGGCACTATGCTGATGGACCTTGGGAACTGGAGGAGTCACATGGAGACCCCTGCCAGCACTGAGATGCTTCTACCACCTCTGGATCCACAAGACTTTGTACCCACTGGCCTGTGATCTTCCTGCATTCAGCATCATTGCATGTGTTTCATGTGTCTGAAGAGGACTTTATAGATTGGTATCAGATGTATGGGCTAATATTGGACTTATGGACTTGACCTAGACTAGGATGGAATGTTTTCTCAATATTCAATTGCTCTTGTATATAAATCTCTTTCTTATACACATATGAGAGTGTCTATGAACTTGGTTCTCTAGTCTACCTGGACTAACATATTACCCCGCCCCCCGCAGGTGGATGAAAAAAGAAATGTGGGAGATAACAGGCAGTGTAAGGTATGAAATAACAATAATAACATATAATTGGCCAAGGATTCATGAGGAGGGGGGAAAGGAACTGATACCAAGAGTTCAAGTAGAAAAAAATATTTGGCAAATGATGATGGCAACGTATGTACACGTGTGCTTGATACAATTGAATTGTGAATTATTATAAGATTATAAGATTTGTAAGAGCCCTCCAATAAAATGATTACTTTTAAAAAGATTAAACAATCGAATTGAAAATATATTCTCTCTTTCACTTTCATACTTATAAAACCATTAGAGCTGTTTTGCCATTCGTGTTGCTGAAATTTACAATGTAACGTGATAATGTGGAAGATTGGTTTGGAATAAATACTTTAATATCCGAAAAGATTCCGTGTATTCTGTCATATTTTTTTCATGTCGTGCAACCGTAATTGTTATCCTTTCCCAAATTCCTCCTTTCCCCCTTCTCCCCATTCCTGACAACCAGTAGTTTTTTTAGTTTCTATCTATTTTCTTATTTCATGGAAGTGAGACTAGAGTCGCTCTTTGTCACTGACTTATTTTGCTCAGTATGTTTGAAAGGTTCACTCATGTTGGGGCAGATGGAGGAGTTGAATCCCAATGAAAGAATCAATGGAGCCTGAAGTGTGTGAGGATAAGATACAAGCTTGTTTTCTGAGTATGACTCTGGTCGTGATAAAGAGAGGAGCCCGGAAGGCAGGGGCTGAAGAATTACAATAATGTGATTCTAGCCGTGTACAGGAAAAGAGCAATGATGGCAGGAAAAGAGCAATGATGTTCAGGCTTCAGGCCTGGAAGAAAGTAGATAGCCCACCGAAAAGCAGACAGTGGGGTTGAATCAACCCAATAAACGCTCCCAGAGCTTCCTCTGCCCTCTTTGTTTTTGGATAGCAGTCTTGAAAACGAGGGGTCACGGACCCTGTGGACAATCTGATGGAAGCCTCAGACACTCCAAGGCGGGGTGGGGTGGGGTGGGGGATGATGGATTAGAGCAAAGACCTGGGTGTGACCACGCACTGTTCCCTTGTGCGCTCTCTGCCCTCACATCATCCTTCTCTCCTCTGTGGATATGGGGGTTTCAAATAAACGTGTCCGTCACTGGAGACTAAGCCCGCTCCAGTTTGACTTTCCCTCCTGCGTCAGATCATTATGTAGCTCCGAGGGGGTAGGGGATCTGGATGGTTTTTAAACCTGTGACCCCTTCACCTTAGTTTTGTTGCTGTTTGTTTAATAATTTTCTAATTAATTCATTAATTTTGATTTTTAAAGTAGCATATTCTATGCAACTGCACAGCCCGTCTCAGCAAATGAGATCAGGAATGACATCCTTTATCCCCCTATCAAGGAGCTTCTCTTTCCTTTTTCCCTCCCATTCCCCCCGCACCCCCTTTGTAATTCCCTATCCCTCTGCTCTCCCTGCCCCAGCTCTGGCCTCTCAAAGTCGCCAAAGTCTTGTCTTTGGGTGTGAAAACCACTTTTCTTTTTCTTTCTTTTTCCTTAGCGTCGTGGCGGCAGGAAGCATGTGTCTTGATAAGATGGACTGCTTTCCTAGGCATAACACTCGCCAGTTGGATCCGTGAGTTTGGTGCTTAAGAGAGTCACCATTGTTTTGTAATGATGCATGACGCTCCATGAGATGACTGTACCAGGATCTGTGTATCCTTTCCTCCAGAGTCAGAGTGCTTGATTACTTCCATCTTTGTGCTGTTGGAAACTGCTGCAGTAAACGGAAGTGTGCATACATCTATTGACGTGGTGGCTTTATTTCTTTAGGGCACATACCCAGAAGAGGGATTGCAAAATCACAAGGTACATTGTATTTGCATTTGTTTAAGGAAGTGTCAAACTGATTTCCATAGTGGTTGTACAAGTCTACAATCCTACCAGTAATGCGTGACCTCTTAATGGCAAGACAATGACTGTCTCTCCACATCCTCTGTACATTCATTGCTTTCTGCTTGTTTGTTTTTAATGCTGCTTACAGTGTCTGTGTGAGGTAGCACCTGGTTGTTTTAATTTATGAACTGGGACATTTCTTCATCTGGTTGTTGGCCATCGCTCTTTCTTAAAGAGCTGTGTGTTAGTCTGGGTAGACTACAGAAACATACCCATAGGGACTCATATGTGCATAAGAGACGTTTTATATAAAGGGTAATTGTACATTAAGAAAGCATCCCAACCCAGTCCAGTCTAAGCCCATAAGTCTGTTATTAGCCCATATGTCTGATACCAATCTATAAAGTCCTCTTCAGACTCACGGAACACATGCAATGATGTCGGTTGCAGGACCATCACAAGCCAGTGGGTAGAAAGTCTTTGGATCCAGTAACGTTGTAAGCATCTCAGCACTGCCGGGGGTCTCCACTTGACTTCTCCAGCACCCAGGGCTGCATCAGGGTAGGTCCATGTGTCTTCTCTTCAGGGATGTCTCACAGGAAGTGTGCAGAAAGAGAGAGAGCCTAGCCTGCCTCCAAGAAGGAAATATAGGGATTCCCAGAATTCTTAGGAGAAGGCCATGCCCACATGGAGGTCTCATTGGCTATCTCCGTATTGACAGGCTAGACTCCACCCCTACACTCTTAATCCTCAAATTGACACCAGATTATATAACTACCACAAGGTGTCGTTGGACAAGAGGAGAGTAGTGGAAAGAAAGAAGATTCTTTTAGCCCAACCAAGGCACCAAAGCTTTCCTGGAACAGTGAGTAAACACCCAGCAGAAGAAAGGTTTACAGTAGCAATTTCACTCCGAAGTCCACAGGGCCCCTTCCGGTGGAAACAAAGGGACCCACACAGAGAAGGGCCAAGGGCATGGCCAAGTTTGGTGCCAAGGAGGATGAGAAGTGTGTCGGATGCCTCTATGGGGAATTGAAAGAAAGAGATTTACAAAGAGCGAGTGATTGCCTCATAGGAAGGCTTTCTTTCTCAAAAATGGACTGTACGGTCATATGCATCAGACATGGTTCTTGTTATCAAAGACACCCCCCCCCTTCCTTGCATTGCTTCCCATGGGCCCTCCTATTCCACAGCATTTGCAACCGGGGTTCTCCCCCCACCCTAATCCATACAGCTAACTAACTAGAGCTGTGCGGGTTGTCCCCTGAACAAGGCCAGAGGAGACCGAAAGCCAGGCGGTGCACCACTTGCCAAGCTCAGTGGGCGAGCATGTGGCATTCGGGCACATGCTGGCTGCCGTTTCCTAGCAAGGTGCTGGGCCCCCTCCTGCTCCACCCTGTCTCCTCCCCTGCCCGGCCTCCGTGGAGAGGGTGGGTCATCTGTCTGGAAGTCTCCACCATGGAGCAGGGGCTGGGGAGCCGGCCCTGCCCCTCCACTCCGCTTGCTCTCTTCCCCGAGCCTCTCCCAGGGGCCGTCACCTTCACAGAGGCAGTAAGCTGAGGTGGAAGGGGAAGAATGAGTCCCCGACATACACGCATGCTTCTCTTACTTCTGATGGGAAAGCAGAAGGCGGCAGGCAGCCTCCCTGCCCTCGGCCCAAGTGAGAAAAGTGGTCCAAGGGGATGATGGTCCATAAGCAGTACCCGAATAACAGCCCCAGAATGAAAGACGCAGGGGGTGGCCTTGCTGCCCAGCTGTTGGGGCCTGGCAGGGCTCCAGCTCACCCACCTGCTGTGGTCTAGGGGAGGGGGCTTCCCAGGAGCAAGCCCCAGCCTATGTCCTGCCACCAGATAATTCTCTGAGTGAATTCTGGCTTTATTTCCTTCTCCTCCTCCTCCCTGAGGGGTCCATTGGGAAGTGTGAGAAAGGAGAGCGTCTACCCCATATGCATGTCCAGCTGACTTACTCTCTGCCCGCAGCTCCTCCTCCACTGAGGACCCGGATCTCTGCTCCCTGAGCCCCGGGGTGGGCCTGCTCCTGCCGCCTCACTCCTGACACTGTTGGCCCGCGCAGACACGGAGCTTGTACAAACACTGTTGCCATCTAGTTAGCCCCGGGCACAACGGACGAGTCACTGGAATCCCGAGCACCCCAGCCAGGATCAGTTGTGGATTGGATCAATGTAATCCATGAAGGTTTCTTTTCTTTACCTTACTTTCAGAACTGTACCACCAGGCTTCGTCTGGATGCTGGACAGACACCTGTTCAGCAGCACATCATGTTGCTGGGTAGTGGGGGCTATGTGTGAGATGCACTGGCCAGGAATTGAACCAGGGTCTCCTGCATTCTACTCCTGACTGCCCCCGGGGACCTGGCAGGATGGAGCTTTTGACCCATTGCTGTCGGGTCAGTTCCAATTCACAGCCACTCTACAGGTCAGGACAGAACTGGCCCATCGGGTTAACGGCCCTCTTTACAAAAGCAAAGACCCCCAAATCCCTTCTGTGGAGGGATGGCTAATAAACTCTGCTACCTGCCTAGGATGGGAGAGGCTCTCCCACTCACTGGCATCCAGTCGACGATTCCTCCTGGCCACCCCCTGTGGGTGTCTGAGGCTGTAACTGTTTATGGGAGTGGAAAACCCAGTCTTTCTCCCTCAGAGATGCTGGTGGTTTTGAACTGCCAACCACTCATAGCCCAACCCATACCCGCCACACCCCCAGGCACCCGTTGATGGGCTATGATGCACCTCTAAAACATTAATGAAATTGGCACCCCCTTCAAGGCATGGTTGAATTTTCAAGACAGTGTGCTCAGCAGTCAGTCCAGCTTATAAAGACAGATACTGAGAGACATCACTGTTATAAAAGGAAAAGGTGTGGGGGGAGGGAGGGGGTGGACTAAGAAAAATGACTTTCCCATTAAGGGAAGCAGACTTGGAAGGCAGTGATAAGCCAGCCAGAGAGGGAGGAGGGACAGGAGGGAGGGAAGAGGGGAGGGAGGGAAAGCACAAGAAGAAAGGGCGGCATGCACAGTGGGTGACTGGGATACGCGGTTGTTCTGATGAGTGGCGCTGTAGAGCTGGCCCTTGCATGCTTTTCCCTGTATCTGTTATGGTTTATACGCACGCGCACACATGTGAAGTTAGTGTTCCTGCCCAGGTCCATACATCCCTGTGGGGAGTGCTTCTATCTTACTCACCCTCCTGGAAGGATTCTGGCTCTTCATCAACATGACAGTTTTGTCAACACCGAGGGACTTGGCCTGTGTTCCTTTGCAGGGTTCTCTAAGTTGTAGAAACAAAAGAGAAGTCTGAAGGGGCAAGCCCAGGGCCGTAGAGAGTTTCGGCTGCCCTCCAAGAATGGGCAGGAGGGGCATTATCGTGCATTTTCCTTCCCTGGCCATTTTCATACCAATGAGACTTTTAATTTTCGAAAAGTGTCACCATCATGAGCCCCTGGGATCATCCTGTGTCCTTCAAACACATCTATCAAGATGACCCTGTGTCCTTGAAGCAAGTGTCAAGATTTTCCCTTCGGGATTTCCAAGCACAAGAAGTACCAAACCTTCCCACCTGACTTTTCTGCTTTGAATTGAGCTGTCCCGGCAGATACCCATCAGAAACCACTGTTTTGATCAGATCTTAAAAAATATATCTATTTTTTATGGCACCCCAATAAGACAAAACCAAGCAAAAGTTCTCTGCAGCTCTTCACTGACCATAGAGATAGGTTTAAATGCATTTTGTTTGGAATAAACCTAGGCATGGATGGATTAGCACACCAGCGGAGCTACCTTTTTATGCCCTTGTTTTTGATGACCATTTCCATTTCATGAAGCAGTGCTAGCTCATGATTAGGGAGGGCCACGTCGTGGAGGAGGACATCTTGCTTGGTAAAGTAGAGGGCCACTTAAGAAGAGGCAGCCCCTCAGCAAGATGGGCTGAGTGAATGAAGAAGCAAATGAAGGAGGATTCTCGAGCAAAGAGCAAATGAGCACACGAAGTCAACTGTGATGAGCGTGCTCTTGGGAGACCAGGGTCAGCGGGCACACTGGCCCCAACAGTGTGAAGTGGAGCAATTGAGAGGAAGTCTGCTGGTAGTTTTGTGGCAATTGGACAGTGGGTATTGAATCTAATAATAATCTAATAAGTTTCTCTATTAATTATTTTCTTTTTTCCTAGGAAAATATGGTGCTCTTTAAAGTATCGGTTCAGTGTTTGGGAATTTAATGCCACAGAATTGTCCCTTTACCACAGCAAAAACCAAAAGCATGCCCACTTCCCCTGAGTTGATACTGACGCATAGCAACTCTGAATAAGACTTTGGAAGGTGCAAATCTTTATTTTTGATCATTTTATTGAGTGTTCTTACAATTCTTAATATAATCATTACATCAATTATATCAGACATATTTGTACATATGCTGTCATCATTTTTCCTGGACAATTATTTTCTATTAAGTCCTTAGTATCAGCTCCTCTTCCCACCCCCTGCCCTAGTGACCCCTTGATAGATGACAAATTATTATTTTCATATTTCACACCAACCACTGTCTCCCTTCCCCCATGGTTTTCATTGTCCTTCCCCCTGGGGGGGTGTGGTTGTGTGTCAATCATGATCATTTCTCCCTTCATCCCCTCCTCCCTACTGATCTGGTATCACTATTCCCATTCCTGCTCCTGGGTTGCGTGTGTCGTGAGCTCTTAGCTCTTATCTACACCTGTGTACCTGCTGCGGTCTAGTCCAAAGTGAGAAGCATCACTGGGGTCAGGGTGGTGGAGGGTGAGGAAGCCTCAAGGAACCAGAGGAATAGTGTGTGTTTCATTGGTGCTTTACTATGCGCTGGTTGACTCATCCCTTCCCTGTGACCCCACTGTCGGGGATTTTCCATTGTCTACAGATGGGCTTTGGGTGTCTGCTCCAACCCCCCTCATTCTCAACCGTATGGTTTTGTTTGTTTGTTTAATTGTTAAAGGTCTTCTGATGCCCGATCCCTTGACACCTCGTGATCACACAGCTATGTTGCTTCCTCCATGTGGGCTTGTTGCTTCTCTGCTGGATGGCCACTTGTTTCACGTCAAACCTTTAAGACCCCAGATGCTATATTTTTTAATAGCCAGGAGCCATCCTCTTTCTTCACCACATTTGCTTAGGCACCCATTTTGTCTTCAGCAATTGTGCCGGGAGGGTGAGCATCTCAGATTGCCAATTTGTTAGAACAAAGTATTGTTGTATTGAGGGAGGGTCTGAGAAGAGGCCCAAAGTCCGCCACGACCTCAATGTACTGCCAGATAAATTATGTGCAAAGGCTCTATTCCTGTGGAGTAATGTATTTAGATACAGACACACATATGCTTATACCTCTATCCATAGCTTGGCTTCCTAGATCATTCCTCTGTTTCCTTTTACTGGAAGCTGTAAATCTTTATGGGAGCAGCAGCGTCAACTTTCTCTCTGGGAGGAACCGGGGGATTTGAATCCCTGGCCCTGCGGTTAGCAGTCCAACATTTACCTGACAGCAACACCAGGGCTCCAGTTTAATCAATAAGTCCCTGACTAATTGAAAAAGGCAAATTTCTTTATCACACGAGAAGCTCAGTTCCTAAGGGAGTAGAAAGCCTCATCTTTCTCCCATGAAGCAATAAGTGATTTCGAACTACTGTCCTTGCAGTGAACAGCCCAACTTGCCACCACCAGGACTCCTAACAACCGTTTTACTGAAAACGATTAGTGTCGTTTGGAGGGGAGGGAAATAGGACAGCCTATCCATTGGGGTCCGTCTACGGTTTTGTTTAAGGAACCCTGGTCATGCTGTTGTTATATGTTGGGCTGCTAACAGCAATGTTGGCAGTTCAAGCCACCAGCTGCTCTGAGGAAGAAAGATGAGGCCGTCAACTCCTGTAAAGATGTCTAGTGTTGGAAACCCTCTGGGGCAGTTTTCCTCGCCGTGCACTGTAGTCAGGAGCCCTGGTGGGGTAATGGTTGCTTGTGATCTGCAAGATCAGGAGTTCAAAACCACCAGTCACTCTGGGAGAAAGGTGGGTTTTACCTCAGGAACAGTAGTGAGAGTGGCGATATCAGGAAGGTGGAGGGAAGGTGAGGGAGAAAGGGGAAACAGATGGCAAGGTCTACATATAACCTCCTCTCTGGAGGACTGACAGTGGAGAACTGGGTGAGGAAGATGTTGGATGGTGTAAGATATGATAAAATAATAATTATTTATAAATTATCAAGGGTTCAGCGGGGGGAGCAGGGAGGGAGGGGAAAATGAGGAGCTGATGCCAGGGGCTCAGGTGGAGAGTGGGTGTTTTGAGAATGATGATGGCAACATATGTACAAATGCGCTGGACACAAATGATGTATGTACGGATTGTAGAAAGTGTTGTATGAGCCCCTAATAAAATGATTAAAATGTTTAAAAAGAAGAGGCTTTCTACTCCTGTACAGAGTTACTTACAGTCTCAGGAACTTGCTGGGGCAGTCCTGCCCCATCCTATCTGGTCACGATGAGTCAGCGTCAACTCAACGACAGTGAGTTTGGTTTGGGTTTTCTGGTCCTCTGGGGTCCCTGGGCATAGGAACGGCATGGACTCAATAGTGAGGGGTTGGGGTTGGGGGAATGCTTGTTGTAGAAGGTAGGCTAGAAAGAGGACGACCCTTACTGAGATAGATGGATGGACACAGTGGCTCAAAACCAGGAAGGTTGTGCAGAACAGGGCCGTGCTTCCTTCTGTTGTACGGAGGGTCCTGGTGTCCTGTTGCTGCCTTACGGCCCTAACCACCACCAACACTGCATCTTGGCACCTTGAGATATTTGACGGCTCTGCCGCCCTCCCTTCTCCCCATCGCACCCCCAAACTTCAGAAGGAACCAGGAGAGACTCAGAGACGTTAGCATCAAAGCAAGACGAAATCCGAGGCTCTGTGTTGTGGCAGGATGGGGGTTTTCTCCCCACCTTCCTCATTTCCTTCCTCCCCACAGCCCCCACCCAGCCCTTCCTGGGAGGAAGTCTTTGGTAAGACGGAGAACGGTGGCTCTGAGAGCATGGCGGTGCATGGACGGCAGCTGTGTCAACACAAGGGAAAGGCGTGCTTGCCTCCAGTTTCACTCTGGATAATTGGAAGGACTTCAAGTTCCTCCAGAGACAAAAGGAACCCGGCATAACACCTGTGTATGGAACCCAACCGGTAGGAAGGGTGGAGAAAGTCAAAGGAGTTGGGGAAAGTGTGGCAGGGGCACAAAAGGGCAGAAAGAGCATTAGACAGAAAGTCATCAAACTCAGTAATGGCCTTTCAGATGACCTGATAGGAAAGTAACTTAGTCTCTGTGTTCCCATCCATCCTACATGGATTTTCTTTCGGATACAGCACAGTGCCTGCTTATGTAACCCTGGAACTGGAGTGTACAACCAAATTTGGTGGCATTGGGTTATGGGAAGGGTAGTGACTAGGACCCAAGGCTGGCGCCACATTTCCTGGGACTGAGTCTAACTCCGGCACAGGCATGGTGTCGCCCTTGGGTAAGTCTCCTCATCTCTACAGTAGGATGGTGATAGTGCCTCTATCTTGGGTGCTTGTGGCAAGTACGTGCATTAGTATATGTAAGCACATAAAGCCAAATCCCATTGTGTTAAAGTCAATTCCAACTCACGGCGACCCCATCCGTGTCTCAGGGGTGGGCTGTGTTCTGTTGGGTTTTCAATGGCTGGTTTCCTTCTTCTGTCTTCTAAGGCAGGTCATTCTTCTAAGACCACGCTGAGTAGGATCCCACCTTTCAATTAGCAGCTAAGCCTGTTACCCACACAAGCTCTTTGCCATTGAGTCCATCTGGCCTCTTGATGACCCTATGAGAGACTAGAACTGGCCCATAGGGTTTCCAAGGCTGAACGTCTTTATGGAAGCAGATGGGCAGATCTTTCTCCCACTGCTGGGTTGGAACTGTTGACCTTTCAGTTAACAGCTGAGTGCTTACTCCCTGCTCCACCAGGGCTTCTTGTAGAGCACATAGTGCTGAGTTAGTACTGTGGCCCTAAGCAAGTGTGGTGGTTACATAATCTGGTGTCCATTTGAGGATTAAGAGTGTAGGGGTGGAGTCTAGCCTGTCATTCAGGATAGAGCTAATGAGGCCTCTGTGTAGATATGGACTTTTCCTGAGGATTCTGGGAACTTCTGTTTTCCTCCTTGGAGGCAGGAGACACACTCTCTCTACTCACTCCCTGCAAGACATCCTTGTGGAGAAGACACATGGAGAGAGGCTGATGGAGCCAGACCCTTGGAGCCAGAGGAACCCGGTGGAAACCCCTACCAGTGCCGAGATGCTTACACAACCACTGGATCCACAAGACTTCCTACCCCCTGGCCTGTGATCTCCCTGCATTCAGCGTCATTGCATGTGTTTTGTGAGTCTGAAGAGGGCTTTATAGATTGGTATCGGAGATATGGACTAATATTGGACTTATGGACTTGATCTGGACTGGGCTGGCATGTTTTCTTAATGTACAGTTGCTCTTGTATATAAAGCTCTTCCTTATACCCGTATGAGTGTCTTTGATCTTGTTTCTCTAAGTCTACCGAGACTAATACACAAGGATACACACACACACACACACACACACACTTTGGAGGACATTGCTCATGGACACCATTAGCAGAACAGATGGTCACAGGACCCTTAGAGAACTCTGAGATCACTACCACACAGCGATCACACACATCAACATGGGGGCCCATACCTCCTATTGGCATGCTGGCATCAAAAGATGTTCACAATAACCTAAGAGGAGAGAACCAGGGTGCCAATTAGATTGTGCCATACAACCTGCTTTTGTGAAAACCCACTCAAGGTACACGAGAGCCATTGGAAAGACCGACGCACAGAGCAGCGGTGCAACAGTGGTTAGCAGACTGAGTTTCATTGTTCTTCTTGGCTTGGCATTAGGTTCTCATCTTTTCATGAGATGTGTGCACCATTTCTTAGAACTGGCACAGAGAAGCATATCTGTGTAAAGACTCCCTCCCTCTAGGATTCCTTTGACTTGTTCCAGCCAGGTGGAGCTGTAGGTTCGGCTTCAGAACATTTGGGTGGAGGGAGCCTCACCCTGAGTTCAAGAAGCCCCTGTCCGAGGTACCCAGGGCTCACTGCTCCCAGATGTTGGGCTGGTTCTTGGCAGCTAAGGCCACACTGCACCTGGCTACCACATCCTGTGCCTTCCCGCTCCTCCGCTGCCGCTGGCCCAGCAGGCCTTTGCCGCTGGCAGCTTCATTATTTTTCCTTTTATTTAATCATCGGCCAATGCCCCTGACACAGTAAGCGAAGGGTCAAACCTTAGCTGTCATCAGTGAATCCTGAAAGACCCCGATTCAAGGTCTCAGGCTGGAAGGCCTGAGGCCTGCGAACTCAAACTTGTTGCTCAAGGTCTGGTTATGCCGAGAGCCAGCTGTGTGTCCTTGGGCACTTGTGAAGGACAGTTTCTTCATCAGAAATATGACGGGGTCGGCCTCAGCCATCTCGGAGGCCCCTTCTAACTCCAACCATTGAGCTGGAAGTCAGTCGGAGAGCAGCAGAGGGCATTTTTCTGACAGTGTTGGTTTTCGCAATGGCTGGAGAGAGAGAAATGAGTGTGGGATTGCAGACAGCATCCAGAGAATAAAGACAAACGTGGTCGGGGGCTTGGTTATGAAAATCCTTTGTTCATCTTTCTCCCTTGGAGCTGGTTGGTGGCTTTGAGCCTCTGACCTTGAGGTTAGCAGCTCAATGCACAGCCACTAGATCGGAGTATACAGTCTAATTCTGCCAAGTGTGCAAGTGACCTACATGAACACAATGCGCTTTCTGTTCCTGTAAAGATTTAGTCTCAGAATCCCGCATGGGTAGTTGTGCTTTGTCCCAGAGGGTTGATAGGAATCAGAATCAGCTGGATGACAGCGAGTTAAATCCAGCACGCACTCAGCCGGAAATCATTGCCTGATTGCATTTGCCAAAATGCTTATGCCACATCAGGATCAGGTGACATTCTGAGGTTCCTGGTGGACATTCTCTTTGGGAGGACACAATCCATTATTCTGACTACAATATCTGCAGCCAAAGCCTTGATTCCCAAAGATCCCAACATTACAAAGTGAACATTGGTGAATCGCTTGTAATTTATAACCCCTGTCTATTTCAACTCATGTAGACTCACAGATTGGGACACATCACTATGTTCTATTTAAACAACAGGACTACGAAGGGCAATGTGTCCAAATGCGTCAACCGTTGAATTTAGAGGATAAAGTCCTGTCAGTCTGTCCTGTGAGCCCTGTGTCGCTGGCAGCTGTTCCATCAGGATTTCAAACACCAGCAGGGTCACTGTTGTGGACAGATCTCAGAGGAGCTTCCAGAAGAAGACCGAGTAGGAGGAAGGTCCTAGTGACCTACTTCTGAGAATTAGTGCCAGCCCACTGGATCACAAGAAAATATTTAAAAACATAGCAATTAAGAACAAGAAAAAACTCACTGTCATTGGTTCAATTCTGACTCATCGTGACACAATAGAACAGAGTAGAGCTTCCCCTGTGGGGTTCTCAGTCTATAAATCTTTATAAGGGTAGAAAGCCTCATCTTTGTTCTGAAGGGCAGCTGGTGGCTTCGAACTGCTGACTTTGCAGTTAGCAGCCCAACACTTAACCCAATATGCCACCATGGCTCTTTTGTTCCGTATAATTTTGGACAACAAAACCCCTAGGGTGGAAACCAAACCCAACTCACAGTGACCCTCTAGGACAGAGTAGTAGAACTGCTCTCTAGGATGCCCAAGGCGCTCTCCAGAGAGACCAATCCCTGGTCAAGGACATCCTGCTGGCTTGGTAAAGCAGACGACAGTCACAGCGAGGAAGTCCCTCCACCAGCGGGATTACCACAGTGACTGTGACAATGGGTTCAAGCATAACAAGGACTGGAGAGATGGTGGCGGACTAAGCTGGGCTCCTTCTGTTGCATGTGGGCCACTCACCAACTCAATGGCAACCCCGGTGGTGTCATGGGTTACACACTGGGCTACAAACTGCTGGGTCAGCGGTGTGAAACCACCAGCCACTCTGTGGGAGAAAGATGAGGCTTTCTACGACCGTAAAGACTTACCGTCTCAGAAGCAAACCCACAGCACTTCCACTCTTCCCTGTAGGGCCACTGTGAGTCGCAATCGACTAGACGGCAGTCAAGTGTTTTTTCAACCCATTCTAGTCATTTCCTTCCTTCTGTCCAGAATTCGTTAGAAACCGCTTGCTGAGGAATCCCCAAGCACCACACTGCTTCTGAGAATCGTATGTTTTTCTCATGATCTGCTTGCTACTCCGGCCCCTTTGAAATAACCCTAATCACTCGCTCCCCAAAGGTGCCCCCCACCAGGCAGGCAGTCACCTCCAGAGGGGCCTGGGCAGTACAGAGCAGGGGGCATGATGAAAAGGCCGTGTGTGCCCCTCTCTGCGGCAGCAAGAAAAACGTTGCTCACTGAGCAGCTGGGGGCTGGAACCCACGCAGCTTGCTCCAAAGGAGCAGAGCAGGCAGGCTGCTTCTGCAGTGACTAGAGGCCAGAAAAAACGCGGAGGTGGAGTATGGGATCGTCGTGAGCTGGCATCAGCATGGCAGCACCCAGCAACAACCTTCCAGAGGAGAAAATGGGGTGACAGAGAAGGCGGGGGGCCTTCACAAGGCCACAGAGCTAGGGATAGGCAGAGCTGGGGTTCGAGTCCAGGGAATTGGACTGCAGAACCTAAATCCCTCGGGGTGTTTTTTATATAAAAAATATTCATTGCATCACACACACAAAAGAGTATATAAACATATATGAACATTTTAAAGACTAAATATGACCCGCACACAAAATTAAAAGAGCACTCACGTATCCACTGCTCGGACTTTAAGATCGCTGGGTGACGGGGGTCAGTGATCCGCTCCTTCCTCCATGGAAGTTGTTGTGATTGTTAGTCAGCTCCACCTCACAGTGCCCCTGGTGCTGCAGAATCAAGCCCTGCCATCCTCACCCCAATGTGACACGTGGGCCCATTGGTGCAGCCTCTTCATCAATCTACCTCTTTGTCATCGGCTCTCTATGATGCCCTTTTCCAAGAACCAGTCCCTTCTAGTAGGCGTGCAAAGTGCGTGAGATGTGAGATGAAGTCTTGCCGTGTCCTTGCTTCTAAGAAGCTGTATTTCCTCCAAGATAGATTTGTTCGCTCTTCTCCACGGAAGAGGCAGTCACTCTGCCATGCTCTTCATTCTGTGACTTAAAATAATAATAACAATACAACTTTGAGCTGAAATAGCACACCGGTTACGCTTTGTTTGCAATTGAGCTCGCATAAATGGAATCATGCTGTAAATATCATCTCGCGACCTACCCTCCCTCCGTCCCAGTATGGTCTGGAGAGGAGCCGTGGGGTCCATTTTTTACCCCTGGGTGTGAGCTCCATGGGAGCGGTAATCTCTATGGGAGTAGACTTTTCTGGGTCTTTCTCTCAAGGAACAACTGTGTGGGTTCAAACTTTTAACCTTTTTGGTGGAAGTCAAACATTTAAGCATTGTACCACCTATGAATATGTGGGCTGTCAATCTACCTGGTCATTCATGGATAGTATTCTAGGTATGAATTCACTAAAGTTCAGTTAGCCCTTCTCTGTTGATGACTGGCTTCTTTCTACTATTTTGTACAATCTACAATGCTGCTGGGAGCATTCTCAGGAAGTCTCCCGGGAAATCTAGGTCAGGATTCCTCTGGTGCATGAACGTTCCGGGTCAAGGGGGCTTCTGAAAGCTTGAGGGAAAATTCTATGATCCCTTCTCTTCGTTTCCTTTCTCCATGAATGTTTTGCAGCCCCCTCATAGATATCCTGTGATACTATGGAATACCAAGAAGTCACATCAATTTACATTTTCATGGACACATCAGAGTTCCTACGGTTTCATCTTCTTGTCAACCTGTGACAATATCATCATTTCTCTTTAACTTTTCTGCCAGAATTATATGCCAGTGTGCGTTTGTTTTTCTTGTTGTTTGCTTGGTTTTTGTTTTTGCTGTTTTTTTTCTTCTTTTATCTGGTTCCTTTTTTTTTTATTTTGTATTTTCTTTTTTTTTTTTTTTTAAATTTTAACAATTTATTGGGGCTCATACAATTCTTTTCACAGTTCATATATATACATACATCAATTGTATAAAGCACATCTGTACAGTCTTTGCCCTAATCATTTTTTTCTCTTTTCTTCTTTTACATTTTATTAGGGACTCATACAACTCTTACCACAATCCATACATATACATACATCAATTGTATAAAGCACATCCATACATTCCCTGCCCCAATCATTCTCAAGGCATTTGCTCTCCACTTAAGCCCCTTGCATCAGGTCCTCTTTTTTATCCCCTCCTCCCTCCCCATTCCCCCCTCCCTCATATGCCCTTGGTAATTTATACATCGTTGTTTTCTGGTTCCTTTTGAGATGCAGGGAAAGCTGGGGTTTTAACTCCCTTAAGGAGCTGTAGTCTTGGGAACTCACGGGCAGTCCTACCCTGTCCTTTGGGGCTGCTGTGAGTTGGCATCGACTCGGTGGCAGGGAGCTTGGTTGTTCTGAGATGAAACACTGTTTCTTTTTGGCCTACTGCTAGTGCTTATTTTCTCTTCTAGAACATGCCTATTCTAAATTGGGCTGTTTGTCTTGCTTATTCATAGGAATTCCTTATGTACTGTGGATAGTGGAGCTTCTTACCTATCACTGTCTCACCGGAAGGCCAGCAACTCTTGACCAAACAGTGGCTCTTCCCCAAACTATTCTTATTGCTTATTCTGGTTGGAATTAATGAATATAATCCCTCTCTGTCTTCCAAGCAAGTAGATGTTGAGAGTGACATTTCCTGGATTTTTGAGGTTTAGGACAGAGAGTGACTGAGGCTCTGTGCCCGACAGTAAGAACTTAAGAATCGCTAAGTGCCAGAATAGTTACATAACTGTTTCTATTTCTTAAGCATCTCCCTTAAAGTCCCACACACCATCCAGTCAATGCTAACTCAGAGCAACTCCACAGGCAGGAGTTGAACTGCCCCTCTGGGTTTCCAAGACTACATCTGCACGAGAGCAGAAGAGCAGACAGCTTAATGCCAAGTTTATTTCCAGTGGGTCCAATGAAGAGGCTTGAAGGAAGAGACAATGTACAAAGGTTAGGTTACAGGCACATACTAAAACAGATGAATGGGTTAGACATCATGAAGATTTTAAAAATAAATTGAAATCTATTTTATTTCATGATTTTAATAGGGTTTCTTTTAGTTTCCTTTGATTTGTTCTCGTCCCCTTAGGAGCAAAAATTAAAACACGCGACTAGCTTGTGACTTCAGGCAAGAGCAGAGGATGGTTAGAGAGTAACCACACTGAAACAGTGTGGCAAATGGGGATGGAGGCTGAGAGGCAGCCAGCAGAGCCCAACCAGTTCAGTGGGGTGTGCACCACCTGAGCTGCTTTTCCCAAAGAAGAAGAAAAGGAAGTTCATCCAGAAAGGCTGCCGAACCCTAGCATGTTGTTGCCCTCAGTCCGTAACAGGGCTCCTTGCCTCCACCTTGGCTGAATTTAGTACAAGAAACATTAAATATAATTGGTCAAATTCATTTTGGAATCAGGAGTTTACCCTTTTGCCATACTTGCTTCATTGCACATTGAGCAAATAATCCGAGAAGCCGGACCCTCTGAAGAAGAACTCAGCCTGAGGATCTGAGGAAGGGTCGTTGATAGGCTGTGCTATGCAGTGCACAAGTCTGGCTTCCTTGAAGGTGACGAGGGCTTGAAGCTCTTGCTGATGAAAATCAAAGACCACAGCCTTCAGGGTGGATGATAAATCAATGTTGAGAAAAGATCAAACTCACTGCCATCGAGTGGTTTCCGACTTGTAATGAAAGGAAACCAAAGCCGTCCCAATTGGATCAATAGATATCATGTAAATGGAGAAACAATGAATCTGCCAAGGATTTCATTTTACTTGGATTTCTAAAGAATGTTCTTGGAAGCAGCAGTCAAGAGATCAAATGGAGTATTGCCTTGGGCAAATTTGCTGCACAAAAGAAACCTCTCTGAGGTGCTTGAGAGCAAAGATGCCGCTCGGAGGACTGAGGCGAGCCTGATGAAGCCGCCCCAGGTGCATGTGGATGCTGCACAATAAAGAAGGAAGACGGAACACGGATGCATTTGAGTTGAAGTGTTGGCACAGAATATTGAAAGGATTTTCAATTCTGGACTTTCAGAAAATCAAACAAATCAATCTTGGAAAAAGTACAGCCTGAATGCTCCTTGGAAGGAGGATGTCTCGACTTCTTCTCAGTACTTTGGACATATTTCAGGAGAGCCCCAAAGCTGAAAGGAAGAAAAACAAAAACCAATTCACTGCCATTGAGTCAATGACAATCCATAGGATGCCATGGGACAGGCTGGAACTGCCCCTTTGAGTTTCTGAGACTGCAACTCTTTATGGGAGTAGAAAGTCCTGTCTTGCTCCCTCAGAGTCACTGGTGGTTTCAAACTACTGACCTTGTAATTTTCAGTCCAGTGCATAACCACTATACCACTAGGGCTCCTCAGGAGAGGCCAGTCCCTGAAAAGGACACTGTGCTTGGTAAAGAAGGTCCTTGTGGTGGTTACATAATTTCATGTCAACTTGAAGATGTATGAAAGCATAGAGATGGAGTCTAGCTTGTCAATCAGGTCACAGCCTGATGGTGACTCCTTGTGGGAATGGCCTTCTCCTGTGGAAGATCCTGGGAACTTCTCCTCCCCCGCCCTCTCTCTGCCTTCACCTTCCTGTAGGGGGACCTTGGTTGCTACAAGGCCTGTGATGTGGTCACTGCCATTGGATCCACAAGACTTTTCACCCACCAGCCTGTGATCTTCCTGAACTCTGCATCAGTGCATGTGGCTGGGTGAGTCTACAGAGGGACGGATAGACTAGTATCGGAATAATAGACTTTATCTGGACTGGACTGGGATGTGTTTGCTATATAATTATTCTTGATATAAAACTCTTTCTTACACATATGTGAGGAGGTTCACTGGATTTGTTTCTCTCGTCAACCTGGCCTACGACCATCCTCAAAAAGGAGGAAGATGCCTAATAAGATGGCTTGACACAGTGGCTGCACCACTGGGCTCAAGCTTAATAATTGAGAGGATGGTACAGGACCTGGCAGAGTTTCCTTTTGATATCGGTAGGCGCCCTATGAGTTGGAACCTATTCAATGGCACCAAACAACAACAAAAACACGTCAGCATGTCAGAATATACTTTAGAATCGACCCCTCAAGTTAACATTTATTCAAGTACTCTTTATGAATATTCATCAAAATAATCTCCATGGTTTATTTTAGCTTGTAAAAACATTGCTTTTCCTCCAGGGGAATGAATAACAGAAATGTGGGTAAAGGGAGACATAGGACAGTGTACGTCACGAAATAACAACAATCATACATAATTGATCAAGGATTCATGAGGGTGGGAGGGCCCGAGAGCGGGTGGTAAAAAGAGAGCTGATACCAACGGCTCAAGTAGAAAGAACATGTTTTGGAAATGTTAATGGCAACATATGTACAAGTGTGCTTAATAAAATTGAATGATTGTTATAAGATTTGTCAAAAGCCTCTCAATAAAATGAGTTTTTAAAATTGCTTTTAACTTTAAAAAATTGCTTCAGATCTTTTTCTCTCTCTCCAGATCATGATCTGTGATTATGTTCCCTTTTATCAGCAAAGACACATCTCAGAAAGGTGTCCCTATCATCGAATTGCGCAGAACTGACTCAACTCAGTCTGCTACCGAATCCTAAGAAGGAAAGATACAGGCCGTCTTCTCACCTCTGAGTCTCTCAACCAAAAGAAATGCCTGAAACCTGAAGGGTAAAAAGGTGAGATGTGAAAAAGAGCGTCTTCCCAAGTTTTAAAAGAAGTATCAAGTCACAATGTCTTTCATCTCTGGAAATTCACACGCCATCGGCGTATGAAATGATATTTAAAAGTCGCACTCGGGGTGCTGTGCTGGTTTCCTAGGACTGCAGTCATAAAAGAACCACAAACTGAATGGCTTTTAAGAACCAAACTCTAGGGTCGCACAGATCTGAGGGGGGTTGATCTCTGCGGGCTCTGAGAGAGAAGGTATTCCGTGCCTCTTTCGGGGCTTCTGGCAGCTTCTGGCATGTCTTTGCTTGCAGCTGCAGCCCCCCACAGCACAGCATCGCCCCTCTGTCCCTGTGGGCCTGCACGCAAGGGAGCTTCAGAGTTGATGGAAAATTCTATTCTCTTTCCTTCCATTTTTCCATGAACTTCTTGAAGCTCCCCTCATATCTTCTCTTTTACGGGGACACTACTCATATAGGATAAGGACCCACCTTCCTAAATCGAACCGAGAAAGTCTTCAAAGAGTTTGTTCAGACAAGGTCAGCTTCCCAGGCACCTGGGTGCAGGGCTTCAGCTGAGCGCTTTGGAGGGAGACACGGTTCAATCGAGAGCAGAAAAGGACCTTTGCAAATGCTGGTGCTCTGGGACTTAGCCAGAGCCTGGTGTCACTGCCAGAAAGCAAACTGAAAGGGAAAGGTCAGACTCAGACCACTCTATTATATATATATATATATATATATATATATATATATATATATACACTGGCCACTTGCTTGCTAGGGTTGAGGTCTACAAGCCCCATGAGATCGGATGTGGCGAAGCCATGCTGCTCGGGGAGGAAGTGGGGCGAGGTGGCTTTGAGCAGAGTGCCTCGAGACTCCAGGTGCCTTCACTCACTAGCTGCACGGCCTTGGGCTCTGCCCGTCTCTGTGCCAACCTCGGGTTCATGGTGCAGGATGGGAACTCACAGTGGGGCCATCTGCGTGCCATGTGGTAAGCTCATGGACACACGCACAGGACGCAATTCTGAAACTCCCGATGAATTTTAACCATCGGTTTTATCTCTTGGCACAACACTTGGCCTCTACTCACCTAGAGCAGCAGAGGAAGGAGGAGAGTCAAGAAAGGAGGGAAGAAATGGAATGCGCAGCCAAGGCCTCCAGGAACCACGGCCTCTTTTGTTGTGACACCCGAAGGATTGCATGGTGTCTGGCTCCCATTGCTCAACATTCTGGTCAAAGGTTCGCTAGAAGAACTCTGATCGGCAGAGACAGGGTGGGGTAAAACAAGATTTCAAAACTTCATGGCCTCTAGACTTTGTGGAGTCACAAAGATAGCGATCAGCCCCCTAAAACAATTACCCAGAGAGAATCTTTAACCTTCAACCAAAAATGTTCCCTGACGTGTTCCTAAAACCAAACGAGAGTTTAGCTTAACTAGTTGAAAATGCCTGTCTTGGGCATTATACTCTTTGAAGCCTCCTCTCTTTGGTTTTAATGGAACAAGAGCGTCTTGAAAGATGACTGAGGATCCTCAGCTGCAGTGAGCTTGTGTCCCCGGGGGAGGAACAACTCGGAGAAGCAGAGTGAGGAAAGTTGCACAACTCAAGAGCCTGCCATCACTGCCACGGATGTGCACACGTGGGAACTGTTAACCTGGTGTGTGGCTAGCTGTGTGCAGTCTCAGCAACAACACAGCATCCATGCAGAGGGTTTTTTAATATTATGGATCACAATAACAACCAAAGGTTATCGCTTGCTTAATATCCCATATGCATGGGGAATTTTCATCTTCCAGGCATGAGGGTTTTCAGCTTCCTTGTCACTCGGCCTATATACCTCCCATTAAACTCTGCCGCCCCCGTTTGAATAGTCAGTATAAAGTAAGACAGAAGAGGATGAACACTCAGACAATTAAATCGTTGCTGTGCCTTTAATGTAGACAAGAGCATATGTCATGTCAGTGCTTGGTGCAGTTCAAGACTGGTCATACAATAAATATGGTATCACAGCTTTTGAAGTATAACACTATGCCTTAGTCTGAGTAGGCAAAAATACACATGCACGCATGTAGGACATACTTATAAGCCACAATGATTACACGGATTCTACCAGAATCTGGCTAGAGGCTGGCTAGAGTTTGCTTCTTTCCCATAAAATGTGGGCGGCGCAACAATCCAATTTCAATCTTTTTCTCTTCAATTTAGTTCAACAAACTTTTGTTTGGGTGCTATTCCTCCCCAAGACCCTACCTGGAGACGCTAAGCTGACAGCCTTCAGGGAAGTCCCTGTGCAGTACAGACGGTCAGCAAGTTACGCTGTCAACCAGAGACCGGAGGCTTGAGTCCACCTAAGGGCACCTGAGAAAGGACTCTGGACAGGCATTCACTGAAAACCTTAAGAAGACGTCAGTTCTACTCCAACTGGTAGTCTCCACGAGAACAGTTGACTTGATGGCAATTGATTACTGGTTTTCGGTTTTGTTTTTGATGCCTTCAAGAATGTAGTCTAGTAGGAAAGAAAGATGCTGGTTAGCCTTACTAGCCTCTAGGTCAGTAGTTCTCAACCTGTGGATCGGGACTCCTTTGGGGGTCGAACAACCCTTTCACAGGGGTCGCCTGGTTCATAACAGTAGCAATATGACAGTGAAGAAGTAGCAAAGAAAATAAAATTATGGTTGGGGGTCACCACCACATGAGGAACTGTGTGAAAGGGTCGCGGCCTGAGGAAGGCTGAGAACCACTGCTCTAGATCTTGTCACTGGGAAGGACTTGCATGTACATTTCCTGCTCTCTGGCGCGAGGCTCCCAGAAGGAGCCTTTAAGGTTGGCTCCTGCCAACAAGCAGAAGTTCCATCTCGTGCATCTTTCCCAGGTAAAGGCAAAGGCCTGGGGTGGGTGATGTTTGACATTGTCCTCTCTGGCCCTTCCTTCAGCTCATACCCTTCCGCCATGAAAACTCCGCTTCCTCTCCCAATTCGAATCTGGTATCTGGTCCTTTCCCACCTTCAGACAATCCCTCCTACCATCTACCTTCAACAAAAATGAAAGAAAGGCTTTGCGAACTACGATTTTAGTGGATAGAAATCCATTCTTACTAACATACCAAATACTCCCTCCCATTCTCCACAAAGTTGGCCCCGGAAAGAAACCCCATAGTAGTTAGAGAGATTGGGTGCTGGCAGAGCAAGTGAATGAACCACCAGCAGAGATGTCAGAGATCTGAGCTGCCATCCCCACCTGGACTAGCCGACCTTCAAGCCCTTCCGCGCTCAAAGCACCTGTTCAGAAAGGGGGATCTTGATGCTGCCAAGTTAAGCAACACAGATAAAGCATCAAGGACCGAAGGTTAGGTAATGTCAAGATGGAGACAAAAATAGTCCCAGGACCCTAGAGGAACGCCAGTCATGGAGGCAGAGCTGCAAGTCCCAGACTTTTTTTTTGTTGGATGTGCATGCGAGGAGACGGACCAGGAAGTGCAAGGGAGGAGCACGCTGTTGAATTTTGATGATCATCACTAACTATAAAAAGGAACTATGCAGAGAAACTGAAAACCCCGTTCGGTGATGTCAACAACATTTTAGCCACAGTGCCAACATCTGTGCTGTTGTGTGCAATAGCCGCGCGTCATAACAAACCATCTCTGTGGGCCAGAAGGGTTGTCAGCTTTATTTGATTAGGGTAATACGTGAAACATGAGTGCCAGCCTTCACAATTTCTTCTTAAAATTACACAGTTCTCTGCTCCAACGTTAACAGATTAGTAAGACCATTGCTTAAGCAGCTGGACAGAACAGGGTTTGGTGTTTCATGTGTACCCCTATCTATTCAGCAATAAAATTTCACCAAGGATCTGAGCAATGGCTGTGTAGCTTTTCTGTTCCTTGGGCTTTCGTTCGATCTCACTATTCTGTGACTTTTTTCCCCCTTCATGCTCCATGTTTATGAAATAGTAAAAACTATAAAATTCAAGCTTCTCTGCCTCTATTTACACATATATTAGACCTTCTTAATTATTTTATTCTTAACTGTTTAGATACTAAGATTCATAAATTATGTTCAGTTGAGTCTGCTCCCTTTCACAAGACCTACAAGCAGATAGGACCCACTGTAGCAGAGGAAGCGAGCAAAATGCAGTCGTTCCTGACATGGACTTGAGAGCTTCCTTGGTTCGGTCCCAGGATCTGCTGCCATTACTTGGAGCAGTCAGATTCTCCACCTGAAAGGTTATCTTTTAATCTTTCTTAGTGAATGAGGTAAGCCCATTTAGTGCATAATTGTAGCTCTTTGGGTGAAAGGTAACATGATAATTTTTAAAAAGACTTTTTTATAATAAAGAAGTATAGGTGATTACTTTTAAACCATTAGGTAGTATTAAAATAGGTCATTGAACTATATTTTGATTTATGGCTCTGGATGGGTGAGAGGAATGAACCACAAGGATCCGTTTATTGTCTTTTAAATCTCCAATTACCTAGTAAAATCCAGACAAGCGATTCAACACAAACGTTTACCGATTCAGGAGAAAATAATGCTACAAACAGGTGGCCGAGCCCCATAGGTCCGTTCACTCATTCAGGATGTTTACAAGTCAGTCGGAAAAGACTACCCAAGTAGGAAACCTTAATTATATACAAGGGGGTGGGGTTTCAAAAAAAAAGTTCATGGGAAATTGTAAGTAAAAGATAATGGAATCTTCCCGCAAACTCTTTTGAAGTTCCCTTGCATAAGAAACACAAAATGTGTCTTGGATTGTGGACTTCTTGGGGAAACGTACTTCACTGTCCACAATCATGGAGACCCTTTTACTGGTTTAACTTTATTTTCAATCAGAGATTAACTCATCAAGACTGCTTCCCAAGGAGTTTTCTATCGGACTAGTCAGAGTTCGTTTGCCAGGTTCGTTCTGATCGAGTCTCCTCAGCAGCTGCAGTGGCAAGGAGGCACTGCTCAGGATGCATCCAGAACGAGTCCCGACCCTGTCGGCTCGCCTGCCGTCCCTCCACCCATTAGTCTCCGGGACGAGCGGAGGCGTGCTGGCGCTCTGGGCCTTAGAAGATCTTGCATTCGTTGATGGAGAAGAGTTTCCTTCGGTTGCGCCTCCGGGCTTGGTTGACGGCAGTCCGGACGGCGCACTCGAACACTTGCTGCACGCCCCGGTTACTGAGGGCAGAGCATTCCAAATAGCCTTTGGCTCTCACATCTTGGGCCAGTCGCTTCCCATCTATGGCACTGACACAGGAGGACCGGTGGGGCCCCATCTCCCGCTGGTCCGTCTGGGTGGCCACCACCAGCACCGGGGTACAAGGCAAGTTGCTCCTGATTTCACCAATCCACTTAGTCTTCAAGTTCTGGAAAGAGCTCTGGTTGGCCACGGAGTAGCACATGAGCACCACATCCGCCTGCTGGTAGGACAGGGGGCGGATGCTTCTGAACGCATCGTTGCCGGCTGTGTCCCAGAGGCCCAGGCTGATCTGGATGCCGTCCATGAACACGTCCACGCCCGTGTTCTCATACACGGTGGGCTTGTAGGCCTCCGGGAAGGTTTCTGAGGTGAAGCGCACCAGCAGAGAGGTTTTCCCCACCGCAGAGTCTCCAACCAGCACGCACTTGATGGAACTCAGCATTTTCCCAGGCTGGTTTCCTTGGAAGTTCAGAATCCCTCTCCACAAAAGGGCCCTCGGGGGGCTGCGGTAGAACACACCATTCAGCCAAGGGGGTAAAACCAGAGGGGTGGGTGTTCTCAGATCCCTGACGCCCCTTGTCAACTTTTACGGGTCTCCGTCCAGCTAAGGGAAAGCATGGGCTACTTCAGAAGCATCCAAAGCTTCATCTTCAGCTGAGACATAAAGAGAAAGGGGGGGTGATTAGACTTTCTTTAATTTTTTTTATTCCTTTTTGTTTTTTTATGCCAGGAGCTTCCTCATGGGCAGTGATCAAATGTGGCCCCATGGTAAGATAGCCACCAACCCCACTCTCCCGGAGCCCAGCTAAAGGACAGGTGCCCTTCCCACTGGCAAAGCAAGCTTGGACCTACCCTCCTCAAGCACACGTGCGCCTAACGCGCTACCCCGCCCTCCGCCTCGGCCCCCCGTCAAGAAGCATAAGGTGGCATTATCTCTAACATCAGCCCAGCGGCTGAAGAAAGTACACACGCTCAAGCAACTGTTCGGATCCCAACATGAAGAAGCCCTCAATAGCCACCTGGTGTGCGAGTAAGACGTTTTCTCAGCCCGTTCCGGGGCGCTTCTCCTCCGAGTGGAGAAAGCAGCTGCGAGAGCTCACCGCCTCTTCAGTCTCTGCTGGGATGCAACCACGGTGGGACCTGCAAGGGAGAAGAGCAGGGTGAGCTACCCACAACCACACAGCCCTCCATCCACTAACCACCCGCTCTCTGGTTTCCGTGGTGTTGCCGGTGGGAAAAGGCGAAATCACCACACCTGTGAAAGTTCGTGATGGCTTCCTCAAACTCTAAAAACATACTACTTCCAGGAAACTGGCCAGTTGACGAAGGAGAGCTGGCGGCATCGCTAGCCACCTTGGGCTGATAACCGTAAGGTCAGCAGTTTGAAACCACCGCCCGCTCTGTGGGAGAAAGACGAGGCTAAGGAATGACAGTCTCAGAAACGTGCAGGGGCAGTTCTACCCTCTCCTGTAGGGTCACTGTGAGTCAGCATCAGCTCCGTGGTAGTGAGTTTTTGGTTTGGGTGGTCAGTTGACAGGTCCTCTGGTGGCACTGTGGGCTAAGTATTAGACTGCTAACAGCAAAGCCGATGGTTCAAACCCAGCAGAGGAGGCTTTCCGCTCCCATAAAGAGTTACAGTCTTGGAAGCTCTTCTTAGGGTCACTATGAATCAGAGTCGACCCAAAGACAGTGAGTTTGGTTGGGTTCGGGCAACTGGCTAGAGATCTTTTCTGCCTCTGAAACCAGGTCCAACGACCTATGAGCCTTGCGTAGTTCACTCAATCTCTGAGCTTTGATTACACATCTGGAAAATGGTGGTACATTTAGGCACTACTCTTCAGAGTGGTTGTAAGGCTTAAACACTGTCTATGCTTCGGTGTTTGGGATGGGCACCAGTGCTAGACCCCGGGAGAAATAAAGTGTTAGGCTTGAAAACAACCACGTTTAGCTCTGTCACATGAGCAGGACACAGTGTTGAATAAGTGCACCTGACAAGCAGGATACAATGTTGAATAAATTGGATAAGACCCAGATGTCATGAAAGGATCAAGTAAATTCTCCTCCAAGGCCGGCGAGAGAGCTCCTGACTGTAAGCTCAAGGTGGGGAAGTCAGGCCAGCCCAACGTCAAAGGCAATGTCTTTCCCATCAAACTCCAGAGTAAAGGATTGCAATACAACTTGGGATTTGTTAAAACAATTAGGCTTTGACAATTAAAGAGATGGATTATTTATGAAGAGCGAGACAGAAAGATTTGCAAACAGGAGTTTTAGAGAATCTGGCACCACTATTATAAAGCTGGGGTTTGGGGTTTTTTGTTTGGGTTGTTTGTTTGTTTTTTGCTTAGATGACATTGACAATCTTGTGATAAAAGAAAGGATGTACAGTTGATTCTTTGAAGGTCAGAGAGCAGTTCAGAAGACTGAGTCACTTAGAATACACAAAATCCTTGAGATACAGGTCTGGCAGGAAAGAAACGTTAAGGCTAAGGGTTTACCACCTGTCACTTCAAAGCGATCAAGATCTTTGGGAAACAAGAAGGGGCATTCTTGAGAGGTTAATGAGATTGGTTTGCAGACAGTGTTTAATGATAAGACACCCAGATGTCCAGGCTTCGGAGGAGCTATTTAATTTTAACAGCTTGTCACCTCCCCTGCCAGGCTCATCCTAACAAGCCATGTATTAAACAATGTGAAGCAGACCTACCAATCGACTTCAAAATACAGTTTTAAAAAATCCATCCTATATGCACACCTATGTTATTGTAGCAATTTCCATAATAGCAGAACCATAGAAACAACCCAACTGTGGAGGAATGGATCAACGAGGCCTGGTACATTCATCCTCTGGGATTTTATGCATCAATAAAAAACAATGAAAACTCTCTTAAACATTACAAGTCATAGACGAAACTAGAGGAGATCATAGTTAGCAAAGTTAGACAATCTTACAAAGATAAGTATTTAACATCATTATTGTTATAAGGAAACACAAAGAAGAATGTGCTTTATACACCTGTAGACCAGACTCTCATGACAAGGATGTGGACAGAGATGGGAGCAGGAACAGCATGGTAGGGGAGGGATGGTGGGGGAAGCAACAGCAAAAAAAAAAAAAGAAGAAGAAGAAGCAGGGTCTAACAGGAAAATAAGAATAATAAAATTAAAACCCTTCAGATTCCTTATCGGTCAGCTCTACCTAATCCAGGAGGAAGCGTAAAACGGAACAGACTTGGAGTCTTGAGTGACATACATGTTCATTTCAAACATGAGAAGAAATCAGTCCTGACACTCCATTTAAGACATACCTGCCCTTGTCAACACACTGAATCCCTTGTCTAACTTACACCATGTTGTTGTTGTTAGTTGCCTTTGAGTTGACCCGTGACTTATGGTGACCCCAGGCACAATGGTACGAAGCACTGCCCAGCTCTATGTCACCCCTCCTAATTAATTGTGGATTGGACTATGGAGGTCCATCGAGTTCTCACTGGTTGAGTTTTTGAAAGTAGGCTGCTAGGTCTTTCTTCCTACTCTATTTTAGTCCGCAGGATCCACTGCAGCTTGTCCAACCTCGCAGCCTCCAGTGACACGCAGGTGAGGAACGCATCGGCCAAGAACTGAACTCAGATATCCTGCGTAGAAGGAGCCCTGGTGGCATTGTCAGGTAACAGTTAGGCTGCTAAAAGCGACATCGGTAGTTCAAACTCGCCAGCCGCTCTGCAGGAGAAAGAAGAGACTGTCTATTCCTGAGAGATTTACAGCCCGGGAAGCCCTTTATAAGGTTTCTATGAGGCGGAATTGACTCAACAGTAGTGGTGGGGTCCCACAGGGAAGGCGAGAATTCTACATCTGAACTGCACATTAGCCTTTACAAACGAGTTAATGAAACAAATAACTGACATGATTTTTTTTTAAACACACAGGTACGCTGGGCTACCTTGGTCAAGTTACTTAACCTGTCTGAGGAATCTGTTCAACTTACTTAAAATACCATATATTGACCGTCCAGAGCAAAGCGCCTGGGGGCCAAGCCCTCATCTAAAAGCACAGTAGTGTCATTCTCAGTCACAATGGTCCTGAACATCCATTTGCCACCAGATCTTTGAGGAAATAAGTTCTCCTTAGGGGCGCGGGTGTTGTGGGCCAGGTGTTGGGTGGCTACCCACAAGGTTGGTGGTTCAAACCCACCAACTGTTCCTCAAGAGAAAGAGGAACCTGTCTAATCCCATAGAGAATTACAGTCTCAGGACCCTTTATAAAGTCATTATGAGTCAGCGTCTACTCAGTGGCTGGATCATGTTTGGTTTGGAGTCTATCTGGAAGCAGACCGTCACATCTTTCCTTCATGGGGAGGCCAGTGGATTAGAACTGTCAACTTTTCAATCAGCAGCTGAGCCCCTTGCACATAGTAAACATGCAATAAAGAGCTTTTATTATTCATAGCATTGTAAAATAACAATTGTTCAAGGAAATAACAAATACTAATTATAAGTAGAGAATTTGAGGTAGCACTAAAGATATGCAGCCAGGAATATATAAATTCCATTAACCAAAATTTTGGAAAATACATATTAGTAGAAACTATATCCATGGATTTCAACTTTTTCACCAAAATAAAGTAGGACTGACTTTTTATATTATGTCTGAACAGGATCTAGTTCGAGGCACAGAAAGATAAGACATCAGTTTAAAAAGCTGATTCCTATCAGAGCAACAGGAATTCTGTTAACATTGAAACACGAATAAACCTCAAATTGATGGTGTAGAAGAATTGTGAAATCATTGCTGTCTTACAAAAGCTTCTGGGACAGTGCTTCAAAGAAATAATCAGTTCATTTGAAGAAGGGCCCATGCTGAAGATAAAGCCACGAGAATCAAGCCAACCATGTCAATTTTCAAAGAAAACATTCATCTTGTCTGTGCCCTAATTGCAGAGGACAAAGTATTAAGAGCAGAAACAACCCTCAAAGCCACAGACATCTCCATCTGTTTTGCTTGCACCCTCATGACTGAAAATTTAAAGTTGAGCCAACTTTCGGCTGGATGGGGGTCAAGGCCATTGTGCTCCAGAGCCGCTGCAGACAAGAGCTGAGCTTTCAGGGAAATTTTTAAATCAGTGAGATCAAGAGCCTGGGGTATTTTTAGCTGAAGAATTGTAACAGAAGGTGAAACATGGCATGACCGGGATGATCCTGAAGACAAAACACAGGGAAACAGTGACTCCCAAGATGCAGAAGTGGTCCCGTTGGAGCAGAAGCAGTTTAATCAAAAGCTAAGGTCACGCCAACAGTTTCAGAGATGCTCGCGTGTTGACATCTGAAATGTTTGAGAACGTTCCTCAAAGCTTGTGCAGAAAAGCTCGCCTGAAAATGTCACCAGGGAGTCCTTCACCCCCACACCGCTTCTGCGCATGCCGCGTATCCAACAGGGGCGGGGCTTCGAGAGTTTTGATGTGACATCATTAGGCATCCACTAACAATCCTCATTTGGCACCTTCTGACTTCTTTTCGTCTCTTCATCTTAAAAAAAAAAGTCCTTAAAAGGCACCCATCTTTCTTCAGTGAAGTTTGGTTAAATTCTCATGACAATCCCCGCACCCCCACTTCCTTACAGGTGGGTTAAATGGCTGGAGTGATTGCTTACACATTCTTACGTTGAAAAATAAACTTCCTATTTCTTAGTTTTATCTTTAATTTCCGTTTTCCATGAACTTTTTGAAATCCCATCCCTCAGCTGTCTCTGCGGATTTGTGTCTGTTTAACCTGAGAATAGCAGCTACAGGAGTTCACCTTGAAGCTTAGACACTGGGTGCAAGCAGAGAAATTCCCGCCTCAGCTCTGCCAGTGAGAGCGCGCCCAAGAGCCAGTCTGCAGAGAAAGCTCTGGTCGCCCAGTGACCTTCTGCCCCGTCCAGTTCTGACAGGAAGAGGCACCTCAAGTCAGTTCTCAGGACCCCAGTTTCCCAAAATACAAAAGCAAGTCTACCGCTGGGCAAGATTAGCTTTCTCTGTGGTCCCCTTAAAACGCAAGTCGGAAGAGGAGCTCTGTTACAGCTCTGGCTGCAGCGAATGCTAGAACGCCAACCACAGCCTCCTGCGGCAATGCAGATGGACGCTAAGCATTGATGCAATGCACCGCGCAGCACACTGCCAAGTGCAGAGCTGGGAGCAGCTTTGGGGAAGGGGGAATGCCAGTCCAGGGTAGAGCAACACCCTATATAGACACGATAGGCAGGCTTCAGCTTTGCCCACGACGGAGCCGGGGTAGGTCACGTCGGCAGTGTGTGAGACCGGCTGGCTTGAGTTCAGTGGGATATCTCTCTTTTTTCAATAAACAGTTTTCAGTGGGATGCTTCTTCCGGGAGAAATTCACCCCCAAAAGGTGAAAAGGAAAAGTAGGTTTTCAGGGGTGTCTCATGAGTGGCTAAATGGCAAACTCAAAACCCAAATAAAACCACCAAACCCACTGCCATCGAGTCAATGCCAGCTTGTTGCCACCCAAAAGGACATGGAAGAACTGCCCCTGTCAGTTTGAGAGATTATGGGAGTAGAAAGCCCTGTCTTTCTCCCTTGGAGATTCTGGTGGTTTCAAACCGATGACCTTCAGGATTGTAGTCCAACTCATAACCAATCCGTGCCACCACACACCTTACTATGAGGGCCAGGCCAATGATGAGGCTCTCAGTAGTGTAGCAGCATGGTAGCTGAATGAGAGAGCTCACCCCTGGACCCTGTTACACTTGATCCCCTCTGGGCTTAAATCAGAAAGCAGTTAACGAACCTTCAGTCCCAGAGCCTCTCAAGTCTCAATAACCTGATTATTCTTCCTCGTTCCTCTAGCTGCACCCTTTGCACACATTGGATGCCTGCAAATCAAGCCTCTATCGGTCACCCACAGTGGTGAAGGCGTCAAGGGAGGCTACAACTTGGTAGAGCAAAGGTGTTGGGCCCCCCATCTGTTACAACCAAGGGAAAAACAGATAAATGGAAGGCTCACTGTCGAAGCAGGAGCCCGGGTGGGGTGGCGGCGGCGAGCTGGGCTGCTTGCTGTGGAGAGGGCAGACGGAGACCACCAGCCACTCCTCGGGAGGAACACGGGCTTCCTACACCCATAGAGTTGGTGTCAGAAACTTGCAGGGACCGCCCCACCCAGTCCCACGGGGTCGCTATGAGTCAGCATCGACTCGATGGCAGTGAGTGGAATAAGGAATCCTAATTCACTTCATCTTCTGGAGAACTAGGTGCCGTCCAGAGGAAATCTTACATTTGACTTTCACCTCAGCTCTTTGGGCCAGCAGATGCATATTCTAATAATAGTCTTCTTCAGACATGCTCCCTGCTGCAATCTTTGCCTGAACAGGTAGACCTGCTCTCCACTCACTGGCCCCCCTGCCCCTCCCCACCCAACTACCCTGCAACTCCCACCTCTTCTTGAAAGCCTTCCTTAACCACGAATCCTTCCTAAATCAGGTGCCCCCCTCCCGACGTTCCCATGATACCTCCTCTGTACCTCTAACACGGGAGTGCCAGGGTGGTGCAAAGGTTAGCACCCTACGCTGCTAACCCAAAGGTTGGAGATTCAGATCCACCCAAGGCACCTCGGAAGAAAGGCCTGGTGATCTCGTTCTGAAAAATCTACCTTTGAAAACTCCATTGTGTAGTTATATAATCATTTGTCAACTTTAGGTTTAAGAATGTAGGGGTGGAGTCTAGCCTATCAATCAGATCATAGCCAATGAGGCCTCTGTGGGAGCATGGTCTTCTCCTGAGAATTCTGGGAAATCCAGTGTTTTCCTCCTTGGAGGTGGGAAACTCTCTGCTCACACCCTGGGAGACATAGCAGCTGACAAGACACATGGACCCACCCTGATGCAGAGACCCCTGCCAGTGCTGAGATGTTTCCAATGCCACTGGGTCCAAGGATTTTCTACCCACTTGCCTGTGATCTTCTACATTCAGCATTATTGCATGTGTTTCGTGAGTCTGAAGAGGACTTTATAGATTGGTATTGGACATATGGACTAAAATCGGACTTATGGACTTGATCTGGACTGGGCTGTCCATGGATTTGTTTCTCTAGTCTACCCAGACTCACACACCCACGGAGCACAGCGCTACTCGGGTCACATGGGATTATCATGTGCTAGTCACCATGAGAGGGCAACTGGTCACCTCTAACATAGGAATAACTAGATCTGCGGACAATTACTCTCTTTTTGTGTTCATTCTTCTGTAAAACTCACATAAGATCCGCCCTACCCTCTCCTCCGAGAGCGGAAAAGGCAACACAGGGATTGTCTGTGAGTGCTTTCACAGTGCTTGGTACCTTGGGAAATGCTCTCATGTTTGCTTTGTGAGAAAGCATCTTCAGAATGCGATTGAAGCCAAACACACTGCTTTTGATTCTGACTCATAGCAACTCTATAAGACAGAGTAGAACTGCCCCCCACCCCCACCGGGGTCTCCAAGACCTTTTCAAAGTCATAAACCTTGCTCATAGAACCAGCAGGCAAGACATTAAACAATGTATCACATTGCTTCACAAGACCTCTTTCAAGTGTTGAAGAGCAGGGATGTCACTTTGAGGACTCTAAGATGCACCTAACCCCCAAGCCGTGGTATTTTCAGTCACCTCAAATGCATATGAAAATTGGACCGTGAATAAGGAAAACGGGATGCATTTGAATTATGGTGCTGGTGAAGCACACTGGAAGTACCATGAACTGCCAAAGAACAAACAATTCTGTCTTGGAAGAAGTACAGCCAGAATGATCCTTAGAAGAGAGGCTGGCAAGACTTTGTCTCACCTCTTTTGTACAGATTATCAGGAGAGCCCAGCCGCTGGAAAAGGGTGCCATGCTTGATTACGTAGAGGGGCAGAGAAAAAGAGGAAGACCTTCAGTGAGGTGGATTGACACAGTGGCCACATCAACGAGCTCCAACATCCCAATAATTCTGAGGAAGGCCCAGCACTGTGCAGTTTCATTCTGTTGTGCACAGTTACTCTACGTAGAACCAGGCTCCGTCGACGATGCCTACTAACAACAATAATCATTTTCACAGAAGCAGACCATAACTGGTAGGTTCAAAGGGTCAGCCTGATGGTTAGCAGCCTAGCCTTTCACCATTGAGCCGACAGAGTTCCTTAAGAATTATGTGGTATAAGATAATGCTACCATAATGTTTTGATTGTTATTAAATAAGTATTAATATCACAGGCTTTAGGTTAGTTGGACAAATGCCCATTCTAACTACTACCCCTTCTTCAGACACCTCCTACCACAACCTTTTCCTGAACATCAGAAGGAACAACAGAGAAAAACAAAACCTCACTGCCATCCATCCAGTCGACTCCGATTCATGGTGACACTTTAGGACAGGACAGAGCTCCCCCTGTGGGTTTCTGAGAGTATAACTCTTAATGGGAGTAGAAAGCCCTATCTTTCTCCCAAGGAGTGGCTGGTGGTTTTGAACTGCTCACCTTGCAGATCTCAGCCCAAAGTCTATCCACTACACTACCTTGCAAATGAGTTCATCAAATCATGACTACACATGCTCCTTATAGATTTTTAAAAACATTTATAATACATGTAAACTGGTAACCTTGACCAATTTCCATAGCCTCTCTCAGTCTTGATTTCCTTATAACATGAAAAGAAAGAAAGAACTTTCATTGACGCAATCATGGTAAGGATTCAACATATGAAGTCTTGGCTCTTTGCCTGAAAAGATTTACTCCAATATGGTCAGTTTCCTTTGGGAAGAATGGACCCACGGTGGTCACCAGCCAGTCACTGACAGAGATGATCGATATCTAAATGTCCGATGCTTCAAAGAGACTGTGTCAAAGGACCGATTAGCGCACCAAGGAAGCCGACATTGCCCTGACCTGAGGACCGCGGTTCTCAAGCGTCCTCATGCCATGACCTTTAATACAGTTCTCAACCGTCCTCGTACATGACCTTTAATACATGTGGCGGTGACCCCCAACCATAACATTATTTTCATTTGAGACTTCATAACTGTCATTTTGCTACTGTTATGAATCGTCATATAAGTATCTGATTTGCAGGATGTATTATCATTGTTACAAATGGAACACAATTAAAGCATAGTGATTCATCACAAAAATAATATGTACATATAGATTGTGAAATATTTATTTCTAATGACAAAAAAATGAAATTTTGTCTTGAAACATAGTGTAGCATGGGTAACAGTCTTCATGCTGGGTACTCCTTATGTGGGCGTATCTGCATGTGGGTGGACCTGCCTGGAGACGGATTAGAGGAGCAATGTCTCGGATCCTAAGACCATCGGAATATGTGTTTTCTGATGGTGTTAGGTGACCCCAGTGAAAGGATCATTTGAGCTCCAAAGGGGTCTCGACCCACAGGTTGAGAACCGCTGCTCTAGGCCATCTATATGATTAAGAAAGTGTCCCATTCCTTAGCACCTCCTCTCAGGTCAGTGCCTTCCAGAAGGGGCATCTCAACAGGCCAGCAGCGACCACAGCAAGGCAAGCTGTGGGTGAACCTGGTAGATCACCCCCTGGTGAACCTGGGAGATCGCCCCCCTGGCAAGAGCTCGGGGAGTCGGCTTTCTCTTTTCCCTTGAGGAAAAGGGGAGCAATTCAAGCTATTTTAAGCAACTTAATAGAAAAACACAAATCCAGCCATTCCTGGATTTTATTACACCAACTTATTTTTCTTTATATAGAAGTATATAATGCAGTCTTGTTGTGAACATATATTTAATAAATATTTATGTATATGTTAGAAATATGATTTATTTTAGTATATAATATATAATGTAATGATTATATATAATATAATAAACATATATTACAAATATATAAAACACAGTACATATAGGCATATTGACTGGGAATTATATATAAATAAAAAATGCCAAGTCAATTTTTTCATATGTACAGTTCAGTGATATCAATTATATTCGACATGTGTACCACGCCAAATTCGTATTCTGTTTTCTAAGCTGACTTTGTTCTGTCAGTTTGTTGGCAAGTTGTTGGTTTGCAAATGTTAATACACATCCCTCAGAGTCAAGGTTCTAAACAGATGTACCTTCCTAAACTTAAAGCTCATTTAGTTGAAGTAACTTAAGTCTCCAAGTCGCCCTGAGTCAAGAGCCCTGCCCCTTAGATGTTCTAGGCTAAGCAGGAAGCAGCCTCGTGCCCTCTCTTCTAGTCTAACCAGCCCCACCAGACTGCTTCTTCAACACACAGGAGCCCAAGAATCACATTGTTTTCTGGCCCAAGTTCAGTAGAGTCACCAAGCAAACAAGCCAGGCAACTGCCAATAACACTAGTCTTTAAGGGACATGAGGGCCTCTTCTTGGCGTGTTTTCCCTGGTGCCATATAGTCGGAACTATAGCTCGTTCATAGTTCTGTGTATTCAGAGTGTAGCCTCTCAATAAACACTTGGCTGCTAACCAAAGGAGGCCCAGTGGCATAGTGGGTTACGCATTGGGCTGCTAACCACAAAGTCAGATGTTTGAACCCACCAGCCTCTCTGTGGGAGAAAGATGAGGCTTTCTGCTTCTGTAGCTAGTTGCAGTCTCAGACACCCAAAGGGGCAGTTAGACCCCATCCTACAGGGTCGCTAGAAATCAGAATTGACCCAGTGGCAGTGGGTGGGTGGGTAGAACCTCATCTCCACTTCTTTACCAGCTGTTATAGAGTCCGTTCCAGGAATTCCATGTGTGTCAGAATGGACCGCTACTCCATAAGGTTTCCATTGGTGGATTTTTTTTCCAGAAATAGATCACCAGGTCTTACTTCCGAGGCACCTCTGAGTAGGCTCCGCCTCCACCTTTTGGGTCAGCAGGCAAGCAAACGAACCGTTTGCACCACCCCATCTCACTGCCATCATGTCGATGCCGACTCACTATGACCCTGTGGGTCAGGGTGAAACTGCTCCTTCAAGTGTCTGAAACTGCAACTGTTCACAGGAGGGGAGCCCATCCTTCTCCCATCTCCAGGCATTAGAAGGATGTGTTTGCCACAACTCCTTAAAAGTGGTTGCAAGAAACACTCTGAGAAGCGACTTGGCCTTGGGATGCAAACCAACCTCAAGAGACACGTGACGGAAACCACCTTGGCCCTAAAGTCTCTCTAAGGAACACGAGTTTCATTTACTGAATGTCTCTTATTTGTCTGAGACAGGCATGCATACATGTTTGGGGCCTGAGCCGAGTTGTTGGAGGAAAGGGAGAAACAGAAACAAGCATGCTTGCATCTAATTGTGGGGGACACGCGGATGCTCCGAAGCAAAAGTGGCCAGACCCAGCCCATCGCTGCTTTTCACATGGCCCACGGCTTTTCAGTGAATCTGGAATTCCTGGTTTACACCATTCCAAGCAGATGACTGTTGAAGCCATTCTAGCTCTGGAATCTCAAGCAGGCGTTGCAAGGTAGAGAGCTCACACACAGGCCTTAAGACGTGCGAGGATGTGGGGTCTGCGGGGCAGCCATTGGAGAACACAGGAAGTACCAGAGGAGAGAGAAGTCTATGGGACGAGGTGAAGATTTTGGCATTTCAGCCTGGAGGGCGTGCTGAGCAGCCAGAGAGAGATTTCAGGGTGGCCAACGGCCACATCATAAGAGATAAAAAGGGACAGAAATGGAATAAAAGGTGACAGCAAATGCAGCATATAATTAAATTATCCATTAAGCGTAGTCTAAGATCGGCGGTTCAAACCCACCAACGGTTCTGAGCAGAGAGATGAGTCTGTCTGCTGCTGTAAAGATGCGGTATCAGAAAGCCCACATCGGGTCTCTGTGAGTCAGAACTGGCTCAGTGGCAATGGGTTTGGTTTTTGGTATCTCCGTGATTGATCATCTGTAAAATAACTGTACAGCTACATTAACTGCCATGGACAAAGGCAAACTCAATTAGGTGGGCAGGGGTAGGTTTCTAAATAATATGTACACAGTATACTGTGTATAGTCGAGTATAAGCCGACCCGAATATCAGCCGAGGCACCTAATTTTACCACAGAAACTGCATTAAAAATGTGCTGGAAACCTCAGCTTATACTCAAGTATATACGGCAATTCCATTTTGGTGGTGGCGTTGTTCTTAGGTGCCACGGAGCCAGTCCCACACATAGCGACCCTGGGTACAACAGAAGGGAAACCACCCAGTCCCGTGCCAGCCTGGCAGTCGCTGTGTGGGCCCCTGGCTGCAGCCTCTGTATCAAGCCATCCCCTTGAGGCTCTGCCTCCTCTCGGCTGACCCCCCACTTCCCCTTTCCCGGGGACTCGACAAGAGATGCAGTCTACTATGCTCATCCAAGGACCACTCTGGCTGTACTTTGTCCAGGACAGCTTTGTCGGCTCTTCAGCAGTCTCCCATAGACAGGGACAGCGCACGAGGAAAACATCTCTCAACCAGCTTAGGTGGATCGTGTCTGGGACCCGGGATTGTAGGCGAGCCTCATTTTCTTCTCCTTGCTGATGCACAGGTAGAAATATTTCTGAGTTTTACAGATCAGAGGTCGGCCGGTTCGGAGGGTGAGGAGGAGGGGAGGCACAGCTGTGTAAGGCGGTGAAATGGCTGTATGATCTTATCACGTGAACACATGCTATTGTGCCTTTATCAGAACCCACGGAACTGTACAACACGCGTGAACGCGAATGCAAACCAGGGGCTGCCGCGATAAGAATATGTTGATACTGACAGCAATTACGATAAATGTACCGCACCACTGCAGAGAAGACACCCACTGCCGTCCTGTTGGTTCGACTCCCAGAAACCCCTGAGCCAGGTTTCCCAGACTGTGCATCTTTGGAGGCGCAGGCAAAGCAAAGCACGGTCACAACAGGGGGAGGTGTGGGACAGGGGAGAGGGGATGGAGGGGTACTCGCTGAACTCGGCTCAAATTTGTAAAAGATCATGAGCAATTAAGGATATGAATCCTTTCTTGGCTAAATTCCCACTTCAAAAATATATTTTGTGACCATGTGCACTACCCACTTCAGTGAGTCACCCCTAAACAGAATGCAAGGTAAAATGTCTCATGTGTGTTTCGGTGCGGGTGGGGGGAGGGTGGCTATGACCCTTAACACTACTAGATGCCTAAAAGGTCAAGTAGTTGAGCTCACTCATTTCTCCCAAGAGGAGACCAATGACTACGGAAAAGTGGTTTAGGTAAAGGGTGGAGGCGTGGAGCTGAAGGAGGGGGTGCCGGCTCAAACCCGGAAACTTTATAAGCTGAATCAGCAGTTGTTTCCAATCTACAAAGGGCTTTTTTCAAATACGTGCTATGTTGACATTTTGTAACTCATATTTCATTTCCTTCATCTTTTAGGTGCAAAGTGCATGTAGTGAAACAGATGTTCACATCATTCATACTATAGCAATCCGTTTTCCTTTTTTTTTTCCATCCCAGAAAGTTTTTATGGCATGAAAACTCACTGCCATTGAGTTGAACCTGACTCAGAATGACCCTATAGGACAGAGGGGAACTGTGCTGCCCCTGGGCACTTCCCCGACTGTCACGCTGTGGGAGTAGAAAGCCAAGTCTTTTCCGCAAGGAGCGGCTATTGGTTTCAAACTCTGGACCTTCCAGTTAGCAGCCCAGAGTAGAATCACTCCATCATCTGATCCCATATCTTTTTTTTTTTACATTTTATTAGGGGCTCATACAACTCTTATCACAATCCATACATATGCATACATCAATTGTATAAAGCACATCCATACATTCTTGCCCTAATCACTCTCAAAGCATTTGCTCTCCACTTTGCATCAGGTCCTCTTTTTTCCCCCTCCCTCCCCGCGCCCCCCTCCCTCATGAGCCCTTGGTAATTTATAGATTGTTATTTTGTCATATCTTGCCCTATCTGGAGTCTCCCTTGCCCCCATTCTCTGCCGTCCATCTCCCAGGGAGGAGGTCACATGTGGATCCTTGTAATCAGTTCCCCCTTTCCAACACACTCACCCTCCACTCTCCCAGCATCACCCCTCACACCCCTGGTCCTGAAGGTATCGTCCACCCTGGATTCCCTGGGCCTCCAGCTCCCATATGCACCAGTGTACAACCTCTGCCCTATCCAGTCCTGCAAGGTAGAATTCGGATCATGGTAGTTGGGGAGAGGAAGCATCCAGGATCTGGGGGAAATCGGTGTTCTTCATGGGTACTACCTCGCACCCTGACTGACCCATCTCCTCTCCTAAACCCCTCTATGAGGGGATCTCCAGTGGCCGACAAATGGGCCTTGGGTCTCCACTCTGCACTTCCCCCTTCATTCACTATGGTATACACACACACACACACACACACACACACACACACACACACACACACACACACACATATATATATTCTTTATTTTTTTTTGCATGTGCCTTATACCTGGTCCCTTTGGCACCTGGTGATCGTACTGGCTGGTGTGTTTCTTCCATGTGGGCTTTATTGCTTCTGAGCTAGATGGCCGCTTGTTCACCTTAAAGCCTTTAAGACCCCAGACACTATCTCTTTCGATAGCCGGGCACCATGAGCTTTCTTCGCCACATTTGCTTATGCACCCGTTTGTCTTCGGTGATCTTATCATGGAGGTGTGCAGCCAATGATATGATTTTTTGTTCTTTGATGCCTGATAACTGATCCCTTCGGGACCATGCGATCACACAGGCTGGTGTGTTCTTCCATGTGGGCTTTGTTGCTTCTGAGCTAGATGGTCGCTTGTTTATCTTCAAGCCTTTAAGACCCCAGTCACTATCTCTTTTGATAGCCGGGCACCATCAGCGTTCTTCACCACATTTACTTGTTCACCCGCTTTGGCTTCAGCCGTTGTGTCGGGAGAGTGAGCATCATAGAGTGCCAATTTAATAAAAGAAAGTATTCATGCATTGAGGGAGTGCTTGAGTAGAGGCCCAAGGTCCTTCCGCCACCTTAATACTAAACCTATAAATATAGACACATAGATCTATTTCCCCATCCTCACATATATATTTGCATGTACATGTCTTTGTCTAGACCTCCATAAATGTCCCTTGACTCCTAGCTCTTTCCTCCATCTCCCTTGATTTTCCTCCTGCCCCACTACCATGCTCCGCATGCTTGTCCCCACCTGGGCTACAGCTATACCTCTTCTCTACACAACCTTACCCTTGATCATTCCCCACCAGGCCTGCCACTCCCCCCTCACTACCATTTTGGGTCCCATGTTGTTCCCTTGTCCCTGTGTTTGATAACACCACTTCCATACCCCCCTACCTCCCCCCACCCCAAGCCCCCCTGGAACTGTCGGTCCCACTGTTTTTCCTCCAGATAGTTCATCCAGCCTGTCCTATTCAGACAGACCTGTGGAGACACTAACATGCACAAAAACAAGACAGAGGAAAACAAGCAACAGTATACAACCAGACAACAAAACAACAAAAACAAACCACTGACAAAGAATAGAACAAAACACTTCACAAAAGAAAAAGCTTGTAGTTAGTTCAAGGATTGTTTGTTGGCCCTTAGGAGCGTTTTCTAGTCCAGTCTGTTGGGGCATCACGCCCTGGCCCCAAAGTCCACTTTCAGCACTCCCTGGGGACCTTGCCACTCCATTCCCTTGCTGTTCCGCTGCACTCCCCCAGTGCTCGGCCTCGGGGTGGTGGCTGAGCCCATATCTTCTGGTATATGGGTGGCTTTTCATTCCAATGTGTGCATCCAATTTTAATTTTAAAATGCCTTTTTCCAAACATCTTTTTCCATTCTCATTAGCTTCCTTGGAGAGAAACTCGCTCTTTAAGAGACAACCATTAACCTTTCAAACATCCTCAAGACTTGAGAATCCTGTTATTGTTGATTTGCCTACCTGTATAAGACAGGCATGGGAAGCAAGCGTGAGGAGAAAGCAACAGGACTGACAGTTCTGGAGAGACTTGGGGAAGGGGGGTGGAGGAAGGGTAAGGGAGCACTGAGCAAACAGCGCCATAGACAGGGGAACAACTAGGGAGAGAAGAGGAGGAAGGGGTTCCCGATCGCAATGATTGACACCTACCATGGGGGAGACAGTGGTCATGTAAGACATAAAAAAAAATTATAATTTATCAAGGGGTCATGAGGGTTGGCAGCTGGGAGGGAGGGAGGGAGGAAATAAAGAGGAGCTGATACCAAGGGCTCAAGTAGAAAGTAAGTGTTTAGAAAACAATGATGGCAACATATTACAGACAGATATGCTTGATACAACTGATGTATGGATTGTGATGAGCTATAAGAGCCCCCAATAAAATGATCTTTAAAAAAAAGGACTTGAAAATCAATCCTTAGTTTGGAAATGGCTTAAACAATCGCAGAAGCGAAGGTATTTCATTCTGGGTATTTGGCCCCACCTGTTCCTCTTTTAGGGAAGGAGAGGAATGCGATGTACGGATGATGAACGTGAACGAAGTGAGGTGACTGGACTTGAGATTCTGTGTAAGATGGCTGATTGTTTGTAGAATCTGGCGTTCCATCGTGGATTAGCAACAGAACCCTAGACCAGCCACGTAAACAGAACTGCAAAATGTAGATAACAATGCACAATTGATAGCGCTGTGAAAGCAATTAATACATCTCTACCTCTCATACCCAGAGCCCCTAATGAGTGAGGCATTGGCTGCTAGCCACACAATCAGCAGTTCAAACCCACTAGCTGGTGCTCACGAAAAAGATGAGGCTGCTGGCAGTCTCAGCAACCCTACAGAGCGGTTCCCCTCTGTTCTAAAGGGCCGCATCCACTCAGGGAAGTCAGAATTTTTTATTTTCTTGTGCCTAGTGGAGTGCCTAACCCTTAGTAGCTAGTGATAGTAGTAAATACACAGAGCTTACCATTCGTCAGACAAGTTTTAAATTTAAAAAAAAATTAACTCATTTAATCATTTCAACAATACCATGTGCTTGATGTTATTTTTACCCCATTTTACACCTGGAGAAACTGAGGTACAGAGAAATAAAGGACCCACTTGCCCAGCAGGACAAGCTGGTGAGGAGACGGGGCTGGGCATTGACACCTGACAGTCTGGCCTCAGAGCCTTCTCATTGTGCTCCACATGCCAAGCCTGCCTGGCACGGGGTAAAGACTGCCTACCCTTGATAAAAGCAAGCAATCCTGAAATGAAGGGAGATGGTGAGGAAAGCGAGGGGGCTGAAATGCTCTTGTGAGGGTGGGTGCTTTCATACTATCAGCCTCGTTTCTAACAGTGAGCGCAGAAGGTTCCGTGGCAGAACTTCCATCTTCCCTCTGGAATGCCCAGCCAACCCAACGGAGGCATGTGTGTGTGCAGCTAGAATGCCGAGCTTTTATTTTCAGGGAAGTGTCCTGTCTGAGACAGCCTAGCAACCATCTCCCCAAATCACAAAGATCCCGGAGATGGCACAGGGCTGGGCGGGGTTTTGTTCTGTTGTGCATGTTAAGCATGGGGGTGTCGTGAGTGGGCGCCACTCAACAGCAGTGAACAACAGACAAGAAGGATGTCAAATGCTACGTGAGCACCTGGAGGTGGCACTCATCAATATAGAACAAAAATGCATTCACCCTCCAATCCTGGGTGGAAACTGTCTCCCCTGGCTTTGCAGTCCAGGCAGAGGACAAGGTGTCTCTGTGTGGTGGTGGGCAAAGCTAGGCTTACTGGGACTGCTCAGCCCATCTTACCAATGTCCTTCTAGAAACCAAATAAGTGCCGGAAAGACAGCAGCAAGTTCCTGAGTGGTCTAAAGGACAGGTGGAACAAAGGGGGATTATCTGAGAATAACCTAAGCATCTTAGAGTAATCTAAGAACTCTCTAATAAATTTGAATATATGTTCTTAGACATTTTGAACAGCCCCTATTGGAATATTAATGTATGTCTCTTTTTTGTCATTAAGTGGGGTTCCCCCCTTTTTAATTATGGTAAAAAATAGTTTCGCATTTTCCATTTTAACCATTTTAAAATGTATAACTCAATGGTGTGCATACATTCGAATTGTTAGACAACCATGACCACCATTACCAAAACTTCCGCATCACCTCGAGGAGAAGCTCTGTGGAAGCAATCAGGCACGTGTGCTTCACAGATGTGCATAATAAACTGTGCATACGTATTACGCAGCAATAGGGTGCACCATTTCTCTACACACGGGACTTCTGATCAAGGTCTTACAGAAACCGGAAGAAACATGCTCAAAGTGACCGTGAAAGCACCAAGAGTCTCCAGAGCAAAATTCTGTTTAAATTGCCTAATTCGTTGCTTATGCATAGATATCATTCCATGAACATTAATTTCTGATTTCACATTGGCCTAAAGAAAAGGCAGGATATGTGCCTTTCATTGGCTTTAATCTAAGTCCACTTTTAAAGAGCCCAATGGAGACAGAAGAGAACAAAGAAAATGTTGAGATAGTTTAGACTCTGCCATGAGGTTTAGCTTTTTCCCCGTTTCTAATTTAGTTGATGATGTCTCTGAGCCTCCCATTATTTCCGGCCTCTGGAGGGGAAATGATGTCATGAGGAGGAGAGGCAGTGGCAGGGCCCTGCAAAGACAGCCCACGGGGCTGCACTTCAGCAGAGTGAGGCCCCATCTCCCAGGGGGGACCTTAGAGAGCAACTTTTTCAATGAGAAGAAAACAACATCCTGCATACAAATGACCTCACAAAAGAGCATCCACATACATATCATCGCAAAAGATCATCCACATACACATCATACAAATGACCTCACAAATGTCATCCACAAAAGATTACATTGTAAATGGGCAAATGCTCTCATGAAGGCAGATGTGAACCACCTGGAAAACTGAGGACAGAAGTCTGAATTCTGCTGTGTGGGGGATATGGAGGTGGGCAGCGGAAAGGAGTGACATTTGAACTAGATCTTGGTGGAGGAAAGGACCTGGATTTGGGGGGCAGCATTAAGCATAGAACTGCTGACTATAGGTCAGGGGTTCAAATCCATCAGCTTCTCCATAAGAGACTATGAGGCTGCACGTGCTTCTGTAAAGCTCTTATCCTGGGAAACCCTGGATAGGGTCCTCTGAATTGGAATCCCCTTGATGGCAATGGGTTGGCTTTCGATAGGCAGATACAGCAGGGCATGTGGGAGGTCTGCCTTAGAAAAGTACACTTGAGAAGACTGGAGCCGATTGGAAATGGGTGCTGTGTGGCAAATGTAATGTCCCCCCCAGTCTTCATTCTCATTAAAAACAACAACAACAAAAACCCAGCTGTCATTGAGTCAAGGAGTCATGGCGGCCCCATGTGTTGTCGAACTGTGTTCCATGGGGTTTTCAATGGCTGTTTTTCTGGAATTAGGTCACCAGGCCTTTCTGCCAGTGATGTCTGGGCGGACTCAAACCTCCAACCCTTTGGTTACAACTGAGTAGGATAACCATTTGCATCCCCGAGGTAGTCCTGCCTCCTTTGCCTTTGTCCCTTGGCCTTGCTCTCCCTAACTGCTACTGACTCTCTCCAGCCGCTCCCTGCTCTCCCTGCCCCATGACTTGACTCCATGCTCTCCTTGCCTGCAAGCACCCAACCGTGTGGACATAATGAACCCACTGCTCTCCGCCCCCTGGTACAGCTCTGTCTGTCCCGGAGATCAGCTCAAATGTCCCCTCCGCCAGACACTCTCCGTAAGCATTATTTTCTCCCTTCTCTTGAGTTCACATGTCACCTTCGAGAATCTTCATGTTCAGTTCTTTTGAATGGTAAAAGTTACATGTCGCACTAAAATTTCAGGAGGAAAAAAAGTGAGAGTATGCTTCCTTCCATGGCTGCCCTCTGAGGCTGAAGACCACTTCAGCAAGGCCATGCCTGTACTAAGTTGTGAGGTGTTTTTCCAAGGCTCCTGCATGATGACATTACAAACACTTGTATGAATATTCAAAAATGTGGATAATTGTCATTTATCCACAGGCACACTGCCTTTGTCTATACACAAATGGCCTCATGCCACCCTAGACTCCTTTTTTCCACTTAACCCTTTAGGGACCCAGATGGGACTTAGGTGACTCAGCAACAGTTCAGCTTCTCAGGTTTCTTGGGAAACTGGTATCCCAGTTGGAGTACCACCTGGTGGAGACCTCTCTAACTCCACGAATCTGAAGAAATGGGCCTCACCTCACCAATTCTACCACCCAAGTCCACTTGGGACATAGGTGACCCACATCAATCAATCAATCAAGTTCACTGTCATTGAGTACATATTGGCTTATAGTGACCCTATAGAGCACAGTAGAACTGCCCCTGTGAGTTTCTGAGACTGTAACTCTTTATGGGAGTAGAAAGGCCTATCTTTCTCCTATGGTGTGGCTGGGGTTTCAAACCACTGACCTTGAGGCTAGTAGTTCAACACATAACCACTACACCACCAGAAAGGTATTAAAATCCATCTTGTTGTTACTCAGTACCATCGAGTCAGTTCCAACCCATAACACAACACAGTGAGACACTGCCCGGTCCTGCACCATCCTCACAATTGTCCCTATCCTTGAGCCCATTATTGAAGCCACTGAGTCAATCCATCTTGTCAGGGGCCTTCCTCTTTTTCTCCGCTCTGCTACTTTACCAACCATGATGTCCTTCTCCAGGGTTAATTAAAATCCTTATCACCTCAAAAGAAAAATACCCCTTATTTCATCATGCCTTTAATTACTTAAAACACAGGCTATCAACAAAAAAGAAAAGCAGAAAATAATTTGTCAATGAAAGGGTTAACAATATATCAAAGAGCCTTATCCCTTTTAACTCCCTAATTCTTTCTAAATTCTTCTAACAGAGGACTAAGCAACCCCCTCCCTCAGTGATGGATAAATCTTAAAATGCAAATATCCCTGGGAGAGCAAGTGCAGTGATGTAGTTTTTTGGTTTTTTTCCGCCTTCTCACACTATTGTCTTGAGGTAACTGGCAGTGGACAGAGAGGCAGGTTTAAAACCTGGCTCTATCACTGTGAGCCTTTGCTAAGGTCATCGAACTTCTCTGAACTTCAGTGTTCTGATCCATAAAATTTGGGATTGAACTAGATGGACCCTACGTCCTGCTTTTGGCGGGACAGTCCTGATTTTTAACAAATTTTCCCGCATCCCGCAGCGTTTGAAAACACTCCCGATTTTTGGAAGAATGCACGACAAGCTAGGGTACACGGTTTTCAGCTGCCATGTGGCTATTTTGCCAGGATCTGAGTTTTATCAATGGTGTCCCGCTTTACCAGTGTGAAAATCTGGTCACCTTACCTTCCTTCATTGTTGATCCTTCAGGCTTCTTCGGCAGCACTGATGGCTCAAGAGTAGAACTCTTCCCACCCATACAGGAAGCCCAGCTTCAATACAAGCCCGGTCAATGGCCCCCATGTGCAACCATCGCTTGTCTGTCAGTAGAAGCTTGTGTGTTGCTATGATGCTGAAGAGGTTTCAGCTGAGCTTCCAGAAAAGCTGGACCAGGAAGAGAGGCCTGGTGATCTGCTTCTGAAAATTCACCAATGAAAATCCTATGACTCAAATAGTCCGGTCTGCAGCCATCCATGGGGATGGCACAGTTGCCTCGAGGCATGTAGTTCCACTGGGCATGGAGCACCATGAGCTGAAGGTCAACTCGACAGCAATGAACAACAAAAGCAACATGAAAGTCGGGATAGCATATGTTGTCTTGAGAGCAGATTTTAACAGAGAAGAGGGAGAAGGAACTGTGCATGGCCTCTGGGCTCCCCGGCATTTTCTGTGTCTCGCCTACCTTCTCTTTCCTGTTCTTTCTTCTTTATCCCCAACTTTAACCACCAACCCTTCATCATGGGAAAATTAGCCAAGCGAAGAACAAGGGTCTGAATTCAACTCTGTGTTCAGAAATAACCATCTTTGACTTTAAAAAGATAGGAATAGGGCTTGACCATGTTTTCCTGAGAACATATCTCAATGTAATTTAGAGTTCACTGGTCTGATTTATGACTAAAGTAACTTGCAAAAAAAGAAAGGGTTCCTTGGAGAGCTCCCCAAGGCTCTGGATAAATCACTATCCAGCTGCAGAACCTCTACGAGAGCAGTAGACATTCAAAGTGACTGAGAGACTCAAAAGGGAACATTATGTGGGTGCCACGAAATTCCTTCATTCTCTAAGCCATCTTGGTGACAATCTTGGACAAAAAGGCTACCATTGGCCACATCGACCTTTTGCCTCTAAAACCCACACCAAAGAGTCAAGTTCTGGGTCAAGTGTCCCATCACCTTAAAATAAACAAAACCTGTAGCCCCTACTCACGTGAGGAGCAACTAGGACAGCTCCTGCCCTGAAGAGGTGCTTAGTGACAATCTGCCCCTCTGCTGGATTATTCCCAGCAACTAGTTAGAGTTTGCCAAGGCTCATGTTCCCACACAGTTAATATTAACGTGTATAAAATCAGAAGACATGATCTTAAATCTGTTTCTAGTAGCGGAATCTTTCAGAAAACATGCACTCTGGCTATGGAATTGATTGGCCATTTAGTTTTTTTCATTCTTGCCTCATTTATATCCATTTTTAAGATGTACAACACCTTGCCACAAAGGATAACTTTTCAAATGGAGGAGGGGAGACGACCTCTGGGATCATTCAACTCCTTACCATTACAAAATATACTTACTAATATGGAGAAAGGTGTATGAAAACATGGTGCATTAAAAGTCAAGCTCAAAACAGTTTGAGCAATATGTCCTCATTTTTAAATAAAACACGGGGAGTGGGACAGAATAAAAGGAACTATACTGTGATGTTAACAATAGGGTTTCACGTGGCTTTGTTATCTTTTATTTTTATATGTTTATTCGTATTTCAAAAATGTCCTTCATAACATATGTTACTTTTGTAACTAAGCTAGAGTTATAAAAACAAAATCTCAAGACACTTATGTAAAAGAAAATATAAAGATATCCTGAAGTTCCTTCCTGGACAAGCGCATCATTTCCTGGACAAGCGCATCATTTCCTGGACAAGAGCGTCATTTGTTAGTGTCCCTGGAGAGTTACTTCCAAGAAGTGTGGCCCTGGAAGCCCAGGCCTAGGAACTCTGATCTAATGGCATGACCTTGAATGAGTTCAAGACCCCATCTCCCCGCCAGAGTCACCTCATCCGTCAAAGGAGCACATGGGATCACAGGGTCTGTAAGCCCCTTCTCCTTCTCACTCTGTAATCCCTCCTCTCCGGACTCTTTCAGACACTAGTCATCGAGGGGGACATTTTTCTTTTAATCTTGAAATATTCTAGGGATTTGGATTGTGACAAGACCATCCTGCTCAGCATGCTAAGAAAATGACGAGGGCACTGTAATCCTGGAAAAGAGATTTCTAGATAATAGTCCTGGATCTCGTGTCTAGAATTCATGGAAACGTTCCCTTTGTTGTTGGCTCCCGGGATGGAAATCGGAAGTGGATGGAAATAGGAAAGGTCATCTAATTGGAGTGACAGGATTTAGTTGAATAATCTAAAGATTGGCTTCAGTCTAAAACATACTTCTTCTTTATAAGGATGGTCTTGTCGAGGTGACCAAAACACTGAAAAGGTAGCCAAGATCCTTTCTTCATTGACAGTGCATGGATGAGAATTGCCAAAGAATGAGTCTCAGACTCTCTGACTGTCTAGCTTTCTATGGGAAACGAGCCTCCCCATTTCTGACTAACTCTTCATTACATAAATGTATAGAGAGATACCTATACCCCCTTACTGAGTCCGTTCTGACTGACGGGCACCCTGAAGGGCAGAGTAGACTGTCTCTTGGGGTTTCTGAGACTAGAAATATTTGCAGGAGTAGAAAGCCTCATTTTCTCCCAAATTGATGACTCTCTATATATAATTATATTATAACAATATGTTGATAATATTATAAAGTATGGAATTATATGCTACATTATGCAATAATATATACACACATACATACATATCTATTAGTTCCTTCAATCAGTCGAAACTCCCATTTAGGGGACGATTCCAAATCTTGACAGTAACTACTTAGATTCATTACATGCTGATTCAGAGCTGAATTCTCAAGTTAAATCTGACTCCCAGGAAATGGCTGTCCAGTCATCTTCATGGGTTAGGCTTCCCTAGTATGGTCTTAGTAGTAGTGCCAAAAATCACTCTCAGAGATGAATCTAAAAACTCCAAACGGGACTACCCCTGGCCACCAGCATGAACCAACCTCTTTTATTCTATAATCTCAAAAGGGAACTGAAATGGACCCAAAATCATCCCCAACCCCATGCCGCCCACCTCTAATCACCTATCCACTTATCCACGGTGTATCTTATCTGTGCACATGCACACAGATCATGCAGACATCCACCAGAAAGCTTCCTTCCCCTTTACCATCCTAAAACTGCTGCCCTTACCACAGGTACTGACCAACCCTCCTGAAGAGATTGCAGAGACTGGAGAACTTGCATTACCACAAGGGAATCCTTACAGTGCCCCGTGCTTTGTGCATCTAAGCTCTCAGCCTATGGGCTCCAGCAGCACTTCCCAGAGTGGGTGATACCACCCCTTTGGGGAACTGGAACAATCGGGGGGCGGGGGGCGCTGCAAAAGCAGATACACTTTACTTTGGATTATGGGCTTTAGTACAAAAATTTTTGATTGCTAGATAGACACTGAATTTATTTTTCCTGAAAAATGGGCGGTAGGCCAAATAAGTTTGGCCACCTTTGAACTAGACGAGGAAGGCAAGGTGCCATTGTACATGGTCCCAAATGCAAGGCCTGCCACCACCTCCCTCACACCAGAATGACTCTTTGGTAACCAAATCCTCACATCTATTGTTTTTATAGGTTCTGCCACCTGCAAATCAACACAGGCTTATGAACTGTGGATTATGTTGGGGCTTTGTATTAATGAATCTTAGCTAAGTAGATTAAACTTGATAACCTCTTACTAGCCTCTTCAGTATTCCATTTCCCATGAATTTTTACTAACCTGACTAAGACAACAGGTAAATAGCTCAAACCCAAACCAAACCCACCACCATTGAGTTGATTCTGACCCACAGGGAGCATGTATTGGATTTCTAAAGTTATAAATCTTCACAGTTGCTGGTAACCCCATCTTTCTCCTATGGAGGGCTTGGAGGGTTTGAACCACCAACCTTGAGGTTAGCAGTCCAACGCTTACCCAAGAGTGCCACCAGGGATCCTAGATAGAAAATGAGTTGGAGATAGAGAAACACTATCAGGAACCACAAGTGTGAAACCTACACTTGCTACTTTTCTGCAACAGAGTCCGGAGGTCTTCCTTAAAACCAACTATCTGAAAATGTGTGTGACACAATGGATGGATGGATGGATGGATTGTGATAAGAGTTGTACGAGCCCCCAATAAAATTATTTTAAAAAAGAAAACCAAGTATCCGAGGGTTAAACAGTCTTCTCTTTTTGGCACCCTTCTGCTCAGAATAATGCAAGGGCTTCTCTTTCTCTGTCGTAAGAAAGTCTGCTACTTATTTCCCCCTTCAATGGTCTCCTCCTTGCGGAAGCCCAGCATCCTCACAGTCTCGACTCATTGCTGCTACTATTGCATAGAACTCAATTTTGAGCAGGACCGGGGGCTGATAAGATCCCCCGAAGCCCTCCTCGTGGTCTTGGGTAATCAAGAGAAGACTTACTCAAAGGGAAATGGCAAAAGTAGTCATTCCCCCATCCCTCAATGGCGAGTTTCTCAACCTCTCTAGACCTTGGTTTCACCATCCTTAAAATAAGAGGGTTTCATGTGACCTCAAAGTGCTATAAGATACCTAAGGGACTTCATCTCGTCAAAAGAGTATATGAGGCAAACTCTGTAAGATGAAAGAATCCCCCCATCCTCCCCGCAACAGAGGCCACCTTTTACTGAGCGTCTGCAAGGTGCTAGAGACTGTCACCTGTGATCTTGTTTAGTCCTCAAAACAAGACCACATGGTGCGTAATATACCCACCTTTGGGACTGGGGCCCTGGTTCTCAGCTATATGTAACAGGCTAACAACAGGACTTCACATCACTCTTCAGTGGGTGCCTCCAGTCTCCTCCAGCACTGAGGATCAGGGACACCCAAAGGCAGAATGGCACTAGTGAGCGGTTTTTCACTTCCTATGTCAGGTCCTCAGAACGCTGGGTGAAGCCCTGTTAGAACATGGATGAACCTGTAGGGACAGCCAGTAGAATAAAGTGTTCGGGGGGAGGGGCGTACAGTGGAGAGGGGCGGTAAAGGGAGACGAGGTCAAAGAGTCCTCGTCAAAAAGAGTGGTTGGAAACCGACTGTGGCAGCGATTGCACAATTCTACTTGATGTGATGGGACTATGGAAAGATAGATGCATTAAATCCCAACTAATTAAAAAATTAAATTATTGTAAAATAAAAGTAACGTGAAAAAACACATAGGAAAAAGAAAAACAAAACAGTGGGCATTCAAAGGCAAAAAAAACCAAACCCAGAACAACTCCCTACCATCCAGTGGATTCCAACTCAGAGCAACCCTATCACGTAAAGTGAGCTTCCAAGACATTTGTATAGGCGCAGAAAGCACGTTCTGACCTGCTGACCTTGAACTAGCAGCCCAGCTCATACCCCAGGGTGCCACCAGGGCCCTAAGACCTTGGGCATGAGCACTGCAAATGAAACAGCATTTCCAGTCGCTCCTTGGCTCTTACTTTATCTAATGGCCAAATTTACCAGTCATTTAATCATCTTGCATGCATTGCTTCCTGTATGCCCCATGGTGCATATAAGAACTGCGATCAATCTCTTACTCACTTCAAAATTTAGGCTGTCGAGGACACTTGAATCAGGCAAGCAGCAAGTGACATCATTGGGTACACCTGCTTAGAGCACGGAGCACCGTGATGGTTCCGAGGGAGAAGTCTCCCTTCCCGTGAGGGGCATCTGGGATTGAGTTCTGACCACTAGCTCTCCTGTGCAGCCACCATCCATGAGGGGGTCCCATGGTTGCTATGATGCCGACCAGGTTTTCAGACGAACATTGACTGGGAACAAGGTCTGATGATCTGCTTCTGAAAACCCAGCCACAGCAACCTATGGATCACATCGGTCTAACCTGAACTGTATAGGCATCAATTTGCTCCATCAGTCAGGAACTGAGCAATCACTTAACGAGATGCATAAAAGGATGGAAGGAAGATGGAAGTGTGCGGAGCTAGGAAGAACTTGTGGACCAAGGTGGACTTGAACTAGGCTGTGAAAGGAAGAAGGAGCCCTGGAGGCGTCGGACTGCTAACAGAGAGATCAGGAGTGAGATCCCACCAGCTGCTCCTCATAAAGATTTGCAGCCTCGACTCAACGGCAGTGGGTTTGGTTCTGGTGAAGGGAAGTATTTGAAAAGGAGGAGAGGCAGGAAAGGCCATCCCAGGTCAGTAGAAACACCCGAGGTGTCACCAAGGAGGAGGTCACGTCTGAAGAGAGGTTCAAGGGAAAAGCGCAGGTGCAAAGGCCCCGGGGCCTGGAAGCAGGTGTTGGTACTGATAGCTCAGGGCAACCGAACCTTGGCGGTGAGTGAAAAGGGCGGTAGGAAATGAGAAAGCGCAGCTGTGTCTTGTGTAGTTGTGTGTCATCAAGTTCAACTCCTGAGGACCCTCTAGGACAGAGTAGACCTGCCCCACAGGGTTTCCTAGGCTGTGATCTATGGGAACAGCCCCCTGGGGATAGGCTCCCCAAATGCCACTGGTAGGATCAAACTGTTGACCTTTTGGTTAGTCGTCAAGGGCTTACTGAAGACCTCAGGTCCCAGAACACTGAGCTGGACAGACAAGACGCGGGCCGTCTCTTCATAAGTTCACTCTCTGCTGAAACCCGACAAGATGGCGTCAGCTGGTCATCTGACTGGTGACATCGTACATCACAGTGTTGCTGGAGTTTCCTCAACAGCTGGGTCTCTCTTTGTGCTTGGGCACAGAGTCCAGTTCCGATGATTGGACAAAGTTCGAAGCCTCAGGCAATAGTCATCCCGGGCTGGACGCGGGGTCAGCCAACTGTAGTGCTCGAGGCGTCGGCGGCTCTTTTGGTACGCACATGTGGCTCAGAGGTAGTGTTGAAAATGAAAATAAAATGATTGTAGTTTCATTTATAAAGCTTTTAAAGGACATTATTCAGATAATAGTGATTCCCTTTGTCTGTAAACATATATTTATGGCTCTTGGATGACTTATAAATTGCTGCGAGGGACAGGATCAACTCATCTGTCTCTAAAGATTGCCAACCCCTGGTCTAGGCCAGTGTTTCTCAATTTCTCTCTCATCATTGTCACGTAGCAAGACCTATTCTTTTTGGTAATCACCAAATGTAATTCTCCAGACTGACTCTATATCTGTTTATGTGTGCATGCATGCGTGTGCATGCACACACACACTCCTCTCTTTCTAGATATAGATACATGAAGTATATATGTATACATATATGTGAAGTGTGTATATTTATATATGTATACATATATATACAAAACTTTTCCCACACACATACCACCATTCTTTCTACCAAAAAATAGCCCCACCTCTCCTCCTTAGAAATGATCTCCACACCAACACTACAACCACCTCCTACCACCGTCCTTCAGCACCTGTCTCCCTGTTACTGTGCACAGGCTAAGCCATTATGTTTCTGGTTTCTTAAAAGGTTTCTGGGGAAATCAGTGTTTTCCTGGAAAAAAGCAACAGCCAGTGGTTGCTCGACATCCTTCCCACCTCCATCCAGCCTCCTCCCTTCTCAAAGGAGGCACGAGGCTGGAGACGGCAGGAAGGAAAAGACCCATCACAGAAAACTACCAAGAGAGTAGGGTTAAGTCACAGTGTGTCCGTCCGGTAGGATGTATATATACCTCAGAGCTGAAAGCATTCATGATATAGCAAAACCAAACTGCAACTCTTAGTGAGTCTGGGTTTCTGAGGCTTTAGGTCTTTAAGAGGACAGACAGCCTTGTTTTTCTCCCACAGAGTGGCTAGTGGCTTCCAAAGGCTGATTTTGAGGTTAGCAGCTCGCTGGGTAGCCCATGGTGCCAGCAGGACTCGTCCCATGAGCTATCCTGTTGTTTGATGCCACCCAGTGAGTTCCAAGTGAGAGGCACGCTGCACACCTTAATGAATTACAACCGGGCCTGTCATCCTCACTACGGTGGTTAGGTCTGAGCCCACTGTTGCAGCCACTGTGTCAATCCATCCTGTTGAGGGCCTTCCTCCTTTGTGAAGCCCTCTACCTGGCCAAGCACGGTGTCCTTCTCCAGGGACGGTCTCTCCTGACAACACGTCCAAACGACGTGAGACGAAGTCTCGCCATCCTCGCTTCTACAGAGCATCACGCTGCGCTTCTTCCCAGACAGACTGGCTCATTCTTCTGGCAGCTGGATCTAGTTTCTTTTAGCTTTCAATACACATGTACCTATTTATCGATTCTAGAACCTCTTATTAAAAGTGATTTCCTATGGTTCATCAAAGTAAAAGGCCAAAAAACCTTAAAATCCTTCTAAGTCTTAATAGATAAGATTTATAGATGTAAAATTTTCAAAACATGAGATTTATTTCAACATGTCAAATAATTACTAAATCAAGTTTATTTTACTCATTTCATTATTAACCCTGAGTCCACTTTTTCTTGATAGGATTTGATAAGGCTTACTGACATTTTAATTGTACAAACAATTTATGCTCACTGTAGATAATACAGGAAAAGAAGAAAAACACTAAAAACTTATATGTAATCTCACCATGCATTTGAGGATGACGTTTAACATATTGATTTATTTACTTCTATATTTTGAACTCATATGTAAGAATATATACATAGGCCTTTTCAAACCAAATTTGTATACCTTTATACTCTGATGTCTTTTTAGCTATCATTAATCATTCTTCAGAAGCAATATTTTCATGAATATTTCATAAGCTGAATGATAATTTATGTAACAACATCTTTCATTATGCATTTGAGGTGGCTTAGATTTCTCTTGAAAATTAAAAAGAAGAAAAAAATACCTTGAATAGCCTTGCTTTTATAATAAAAATATCTTACATTTTTCTCAGGAATAATTCCTAAAAGTAGTCCAAAGCTATAAATATCTAAGGTTATTCAGTCATACAACCCAACCTCTTGCAATGTTTAAAATTATATAAAGAAGCCTTTTAAAACCGCATAAAACAATTCAAAATAACAGTCTAGAATGAAGTCTAAGAAATGGTGAGGGGAAAAGGAACTGTTGGACTCTTCCCTCACTGGTTCATGATATGGTTTATAAATTTTTCTTTGGCTTATAGTTTATGGAAAAAGAAAACTCTTGATAATAATATGAAAGCTTCTACTCAAACCCTAGCAGACTGTGCATCTCACTGCCACTGAGTCGCCACTGGCTCATAGTGGCCCCCGTGGGTTTCTGAGACGGTCACTCTTTCTGGAATGGAAAGCCCAGTCATTCTCCAGAGCAGCTGCTGGTGGTTTTGAACTGCCGGCCATGAGGATCACAGCCCAACTCATAAACCACTACGCCACCGGGACCCCTTAAAAGACTGTGTAAAGGCAACTGAATTGGGTTCTTTATCTCACGCTGTAGAACACACTGGTTTGTTCATGAATACGATAAAAGAGTTGTAACGCACCTTCAAAACCGACAAAGAAAACATCTATTTTTAAATGCATAAAAGCTAAACCAAACCAACGCACTGCCGCGGCCCTGACTCTGATACCTAGGAGACAGAACAGAGCTATTGATTAGAGTTTCTGAGATGTTAAATTGTTGTGGGAGTAGACAGCCTCATCGTTTCCCCTCGGAGCAGCGGGTGGGGTCGAACAGCTGACTCTGTGGTTAGCAGCTCACTAAGCCCACTAGGCCACTAGTCTCCTTTTAAAATACATACATACGTGTTTATGTATGTGAACATATGTGTTTGTCAATAGATTTCTGATATAATTGATAAAGTGATGAGTTACATACGTGTTGAGAAGTAATAAGTCATGCCCAAATGCGGAAAAGAAGGAACATAAGGTTAAGACTCCAAAGCGTACGAATGGATAGAGGAAACTTTTTATAAGTACGCTCATGTAAAGACCATTAAGTAAGTCAGAGGAAGCTGTAAGTTAACGGAACTTCTGTAGATTGGTTGGTGACAAGTAAAAAAAAAAAGTGAATGTGAACACAGCTGAATAGCCTGGTGATTTCTCTCTTGAGAACGAAATTGCATAATTGAGTTTTTAAACTGAAAACCACAAGTCTAGCCTCGGTTGGAAGAGAAACATATGCTTTTCCCTTCATAGATAGGTCACGATTGGTCTTTCCTGGATGACAAGTCACACGGGAATCCCTGGGGGAAATCTTAAAAGGAGGGGTTTGGGTTTTGAACGTCTGATCCAAGATTTACACAGAGCCCTCCCACTTCTGCCGTCTGAATGCGATGCATGGATTTTTGTAGCTCTGGAAGCTCTTAAAAACCCTGTCACCATCTACGTTTTAGCCATGTGCTTAGAGATGTAGAGGATAACAAAAAAGAAAAGATAGCATTAAGTCTCAGAAAAGATAGGCATATTTGCCCCTTGTTAATTTTTTTTTAAATCCTGAGAAGTGTCCCTAGATTCCTATCACATCAGGAAGTAATGTCTACTTTAAGCTTCTTCTATAGGAGGGAAGACATGGCAATAATGGTGCTTTCATGCATAAACCTTAATTAGATGATTGTAAGTCATTTCACTTCTGCACACAAACATATTTAAGTTAAAAGGCAGACGGCACATCTGCAACAAGGAGACTGTTTTGCACCTATATTTTTCAAAGCCAACGTTACTACAAATCTTTCTCTGATCGTTCTAGATATTGTGCAAGTAGGAATCAAGAGACACAATAGTATTTTGACAGGTGGAGGAAATTGTGGTACAGTCAGTCTGTAAAGTTGTCCCTGCCTTCTCCCCTCCTATTTCCTGTAGCTACTCCGGGCACCCCCTTCAGGCCTTCCATCACCACCAGAGAAAGAGAGACGTGGGGGCTTAATAGGCAGGTCAGCAAATTCTTACCCAGAGACTTGAGGAAAATCGGATGTATATCAAAGGGGATTTCTGTCAACTCTAAGGAGTTGGTAGTTGATTGGGGTGAACGGACATTACGTAAAATTTGTGCGAAAGAGGAGCACAGGGATTCTTACAGGGATCTACCGCGGTCGGAGTAGCTTTCAGCTCGCAGGTGGAACAAAGGCAAATTCTTGTCCCAATGGAGGAACATAAGCAAGGCAGGCAAAGCTGTGCGGTGACAGGCGTACAGTTAGCCACGCTGGAGAAGCCGTCGTGGAGCAGGCGTGAAGAAAGGCAAAGGGAAAGTAAGGCTCTTGTCCAGGGCAGGGGTTCCAGAAAGGAAGAGCAACCCGACAGAGACAAGCTCTGGTCACCTCCTTGTGCCCGTCCCCTACTGGGTTACTTACTAGGCGGCGTGAAGACACCAGGGAGAGAGATCCAGAAGGCAGGAGAGTTTGCTCCTGGCCTGTAGCGTTCATAGTCCTGCTTTGAGGCGGGTAACTGAGGGTCATGTGATGCCATCGGAGTACTAAAATACGTAGTGAATTTGGCAGGAGCCCTAGTCTTGGGCGAGAGTGGTTCTAGAGGCTGCGGCGCTTGTCTAAATTGTTACAGATTTTCATTTTATACCCCAAAGACAGTCTTGTGTGTTGAACGTGAATAAGTACATGTACACGTCCTAACCCCCATGCCCAACTCCTTGCTGTCAAGTCCACTCTGACTCACAGTGACGGTAAGGAGACACAGCACTGTCCCACAGGGCTTCCCAGGCTGGAAAATCTTTATTCGAGCACACTGCCACCTGGCAGAGCGGCTGGTGGGTTCAAAGTGCCGACCTTCAGGTCTTCCTTCACCTCTGCAATGCCAGGGATCCTCCCTAAGACCCGTGGGTGTGCTCTTATTTGGAAGCAGGGCCTCGGTGGATGTAATTGCGTTAAGATGTAGACGCACTGGATTCGAATGGACCCTAAATCCGATTTGCACGAGAAACAACAGGGAGACGATGACCCAGGACAGAGCAGACTGCCTCGGTGGCAACAGAAGCAGAAGCAGAGTGAGGCGTCTGCCTGCCGAGAAACAGCCCGGGTTGTTGGCAGCCACCAGGAACTGGGAGAGAGGCATGGAGCCGATTCCCCCTCAGCCCCTCTCTGCTAACGTTTTTAGTTTAGTCTAAAGGAGACGTCCCCGTTGTTTCACGTCACCACCCACTTTGTAGAAATTCCTCTTAACAGCCCTCGGAAAAAACAAGTCTGATACTGTCCGGCCGGATAGAGCCCTGGCCCTGGCTCCCATCTCGCCATGTGATCAGCCAATCACACATTTTTTGCTGGAGGGTGACAGCTGTGGCGGGTTTCCCCTCCCCACCCTGCGGTCCCCCAGCTCTATCATGACCACGACAGGATCACACGATCTCACTTATCACATTCAGCAGAGGTGGGTAATTTAACCCCAGCAGAAGGGCTGGGGGAAAGCCTCCTTAAGCCTTCCACGGGCCCAGTGGGCAGGGGGTTAACAAAGGCACGGGCTGTCAGTGGGAAACACCCAGTTCCCTGAATTACAAGACGGTGGTCGAGGGCCAACTAGATTTCAGCACTGAGAAGGCTACTCCGGAAGAGAACTAGCGCTAAAGTCGGCAGGGCCCCTCAGATGCGCAGCTCCAGAGAGCACACATCGGACGCTCAACAGCCAGGGCGCTGCAAGCAGCTAACCACAGCACGGCTGGGTCTCCAATACTCACCACGGGGTTTGGGTCCCACAGCCCGCTCACTGCCCCAAGAGTGGAAAGTCTGTGCACAATGGGCTGCTTTTCTGAAATCTGGAAAGAGGACTATTCCAACAAGGGAGCTGATCTTGGCTTCAGGCATGAGTAAGATCTCCATCTACCATGTGCCAAGAGACTGGGTCATGTGAAAAAAAAATCGTTAAAGTGAAAGAATCGCCTTCAATGTAAAATTACTACCACTCATTCCCTGCCATTGCGTCGATGCTGACTCATCGCAGCCCCCTAGGACAGGGTAGAACTGCTCGTTATTCTTTCTGAGCCTGTAACTCCATATGGGGACAGAAAGCCCCCTCGGAGCAGCTAGGGGTTTCGAACTTTGGATTTTGAAGTTAGCGGCCAAGCAGGTGGCCACGACACCGCCAACACTCCATGTAAAGTTAAAACCCAAACCAAACCAAACTCACTTCCATGGAGTCAATGCCAACCGCTAGTGACCCGAGAGGGCAGGACAGAACTGACCCTGTGGATTTCTGAAACTTGCTCTTTGTGGAGTAGAAAGCTCCATCTTTCTCCCTCGGAGCAACTGTTGATTTTGAACTGCCGACCTGGTGGGTCGCAGCCCAATGCGTAACCAATCGCTACGCTCCCAAGGGCTCCGTGTACAGTTAGAGAAGCCCCCCAAATATCACAGGCCGTTTCAGAGTTCATTTCAATGGTTAAGGGTCGACAGAAGCCAGGGGACGTAGATCATTCTCAGCTGCTGCCACGGCCATGTGTACTTTCGATATGCTTATTTTGTGATGTGCTGTTGTTGGGTAGACATCAAGAAGCCACAGGCCACGGATTAAGCACCGAGCTGTAACTGGAAGGGCGGTGGGTGAGCCTGCCCGCTGCTTCTCGTGAGAAAGATGAGGCATCTGCTTCCGTAAAGATTAATCGCCCCGGAAACCCTAGGAAATCGTTCTGATCTGCCCTATAGGGTCGCCATGAGTTGAAATTGATGGCACAGCCGTGGGTTTGGGTTTGTAGTGTATGTCTAATTGTAACTGTTATTTCAGTAGCTGAAGCGCCAAATATAAAGTACTACGTTTCGTATTTTTATAAAATTCTATTCTTTCCTTTTAATGGAATGTTGGTCTAGCCTAAGGGCCCAGCTGGTTTCTGAACATATGACCCCTGCACTCCTGCGTAGGTTTATTCTTCCCTCCCAGTGACCTGGAGCCACCAGTGTGTCACACGGCGGTGGTCTGTCTGCCCGTTGCTGTCATGCTGGAAGCTACGCCAGTGGCATGTATGTAAAATGCCAGCAGGGTCACTCACGGTGGACAGCTTTCCGCCGAGCTGCCACAAGAAGACAGACTATGAAAACAAGCCTGGCTAGCTATTTCTGAAACGCGGCCAATGAAAAATCTATCGGTCACAAGAGAACACCAGCTGACATGTTGTCTTCTGTGTCTGGAAGATGAGGCCCCTGGGTGGGAGGCACATGAACGGCGACGGTGACGATGGAGCCAGAAGCAGGCGATGCTTCCCGGTGTTGTTCACCGGGTCACCATGAGCCGGAGACAACTCAATGGCAATGGACAACCAAGACGTGAAAGACTAGAGTCTCACCTTAAGCTCGAAGATCTCTGCTCTCTGGGCTACTGCCTTGTTTATCGCTACTTTCCGTTGGTTCAAATGTCTGAGAAACATCATTTAACTCTGGAGAAGAATTTTGTGTGATCAGTGATTTTCCGTGAAGAAATATCACAAGTACAGCCCTTTGAGCTTGCTTTCACCCCAATAGTGCGTCCCTTCCGGGGCTGTCTCTGTGGTCAGACCTCTTTTCTATGATCAGCTCGTTGTTTCTGAGCCCTTCATTAACAACACAGCCTCCCACCCAGTGGGTACACGCATGCACAGGCACGCTGCAACTGGTAACTCTAGTCCTAAGTGTTCCTCAAGGAATGATCCGCAGACGAGTTTTAGCTGAATCTTTACAGGGTTGGAAGACTTGTTCAAAAAGCATATTCCAGCCGACCTCCGGACCAAGAGGACCAGAATCCACAGAGGTGGAAGCCCAGATGTTGTATTTGTTAACATATGCCCCACTCATCCAGCTGGTCTTACATACAATGAACATTGAGAGTCCATGCCTTAGATGAATAATTTCCCCCTCTGTTTTTCAGCCCAACTGTTTTTCGGACCAAAGTGGAACTATTTTCACATTCATCTTGTTCACTCTTCATCACTCGGTCTTTAAACATTGCAGTTACTCGAGATCACTCACTGATTGTCTCTGGATCTTTTGATGATACAAACAGCACTAACACAAAGATCTACTATTGGGGTTCAGCGTTAGGTCAGTAGTTCAAGCCCACCACCCACTCCGAGGGAGAAAGATGAGGCTGGTCGCTCCCGCAGAGATTCACAGTCTCAGAAACCCAAGCTAGATGTCCTGCGAGTCTGCACTGACCCCCATGGCAGTGGTTTTGGTTTTCTGGTTTTAATAGAGCGGTTCAACTTCTTATGCTCACAATTGACCCTCATTCATCATAAAATCAGAATGTAAATGAAAATTGTAATCCTGATTTTCTAATGGATTCTCATATCAACTAGTTTCATGACTGTCATAATTATGCTATTAACGGTTACACAATATTCTATGTACTCAATGCTGCCACACCCCTATTATTTGCATTTTGGTTAGTTTCAGATTTGGCTGTTATAGATGTTGATAGTACAATAAAGATTTTCATAAACATTTTTTCTTCTTTGAATTGTTTGTTTATGATTATTTTCCAGAGATAGAAGGAGAGGCTCAGAGTACACCAGCATTTTCAAAAACAAACTCACTGCCATTCAGTCTACTTGGGCTCACAGCCACCCTGTAGAACAGGGCAGAACCATCCCTGTGGGCTCCCAAGACTGACTCTTTACAGGAGCAGAGAGCCTCATCTTTCTCCCAAGGTGCAGCTGGTGGCTCCAAACTGCTCACCTTGGGGTTGATGGCCTAACTTGTAATCCACTACACGAGTAGAGTTCTTTTGAGAATTTAGTTTCTAACTGCACACTGTTGAGTTGGCATAGTTGCATTCACACAGTCCTGCAGTGCTGTACTGATTGATGATGAATTTAATAAAAAGGGAGAGGACCTAGTTTATAATGTTTGCCGATTCCCATGGTATAAATACTCCTACCAAGGTCAGCTTCAAGCTACTATCGTGACATCACTGAACCCAGAACTGGAAAAAAGATATTCAGTAGCACACGTGCTATTTCCATCATTCAGAATCATAGAAGCAAATAACTTTAAGATCATCGATAATAGTGAACTGCAGTATATCATTGGCAAGCAATGAGTTTTAAATAGCTGCTATCTTTGATTTCAATGTAATTTACTTAGTTCTGGGTTGGCCTCATTAAAGTTTAATAGAGGCTGTATATCACAACGTACTTGCAGCATTTCTGAAGTGACTACAAGCAGCCCTTGCAAAAGAATCCAGGTGGGCCCAGCGCCCCAGGGCCCATAGCGCACTTGATATTGTGCATGAGCACCTCTCCCAATGAAGACTTAGTGACTCCTGGGTGCCATGAACAGCACCATGTTTTAGGCCAGCAGATTAGAGCAATTCCAACTCAGAGCAACCTCACAAGACAGAGCAGAACTCTCTCCCCCTTTGGGGTTCCCCGGCTGTTGATCTTCACGAGAGCAGAAAGGCTCATCGTTCTCCTGCAGAGTGATTGGTGTGCTCAAACTGCTGGGTTTTCGGTCATCATCTTAAAGCTCCTGGAGTGGCACATAGTAGGGGCATGAAGGGTAGAGTAGGAAATCTAGCTCCTATTTGGGACCATTCATTCTGCCTGCTCAGCCCCAATTTGGACAAGATTCTCCTTAGGCAGTCATTTTGCTAGTGAGTTTCCCTGGGGTCACCTATGTAAGGGACTAAGTCATTCACTTGTTCAAGCACCACAATGAATGGGTGATGACAAATTGTTCCCATGGCCAATGACTGATGAGAACCACACTGCCTATTACTTCACCACTCCCTGCCTGGGTCTCCTTTTCTATGAAATGGGGAAGAGCCCTTTGCTGACTTCAGTTTTCCATGAAACGAAGTTAAGAGATAAGCAGAGTCTAACTTAGCTTCTACGAATTCAGCGAGCCTTCAAAAAGGCTTGGAACCCTCCCCATGTGCGGCACTGACACCTCTCTTAATGGGAAAGCGATTCGGCACGTTCTCCTTTGAGTGACATCCCTTTCCTTGGGTTCATCTTGTGTAAGGAACAAATCGCTCTGTCCTGGAAGACGTGCAGCCACCGTGCTCCTGAGAGGAGAGGATGGCAAGCCTTCATCTCCCGTCCTTTGGACGTGCTGTCAGGCGAGAGCAGTCACGTGCTCGGGACATGTTGTCAGAAGGACATCACGCGTGGTCAAGTGGAGGGGCAGCGAGAAAGAGGAAGCCCTCAGCCACATGGATTGGCACAGTGGCTGCAGCCAAGAGCCCAAGCACAGGAACAACTGTTAGGAACCAGCTTGACGGCACCTGGCCGCAGCAGCAACAGAGTCCTCCCTTTCCTGTCCAAAGGTAAAGACGGCTGGCTAGCAAAATCCTATGCCTACTCACAGGCTCAGGAACTCATCTGAAGAGACACACTGACAAGAAAGACAGTATTCCCCATTTCAATGCATACATCACAATGAGAAAGAGGACCGATTTGTCTTGATGTGGCACTTCCTCAACTTGGCATTCCAGTAGGAGAGTCCCGGATGAATGCTCTGTGACGGATCACCTGTAGAACTGCTGCCTCCGAATCCGTGGGGGGGGGGGGGTGAGAGGTGGGGAGGAGGGAGAGGAATGGAGGAGTGCGCTCTTGTTCCCCAGGGCCACAGGAGAATTCCTATTTTTAAAAAGCTCCCCCAAATGATTTCAATGTCCAACTGGTTGAGGAACCACTATTGTGGAAAATCGGATGCAGGTGAATTTCGGTGCAGGTAAAGAACATTACAAGTACCGTGGACGGCCAGCGAGCAAGCGAATCTACCTTGGAAGAAGTCTAAGCAGAACGCGCCGCAAAAGCAGGCGGGGGCGGGGGGAGGGAGCTTTTTCGCACCTATTTGGAACATGTTCTCAGGAGAGACCCATCCCTGGGGAAGGACAGCATGCCTGGTAAAGGACAAGGGCAGGGGCGGGAGAGAGAGACTGTAGGTGAGATGAATTGCCACGGTGGCTGCCTTGGGGCAGAACCGTAACAGCAATTGTGAGGATGTGCTTGGCCCAGGTGTGCGTGGAGTCGCTCTGAGTGGGCCCCCGCAATGGCATCTCACAATAGCATTCCAGGCCGGAAGCAGACGATCAAAACCTTCTCTGACCAATCGGCCATGCTCCAGCGGTCCTCACGGCAGCGTCCATCACGTGCCAGGCACCAAGAAGGTGCTCAGGTATTTAAGCAGCTGCTAGAGTCAAGGTGACACAGACAAGTAGGGCCATGCGTGCGGACATCCATCTACCTCCTGTTGGCATCCTTTCTACGGGTGACAACACCCTGTCCTCGCTCGCCCTGCTTCTCCATGCCGCCAATGCCACGCTGCCCGGGCGCCTCCACTTTGGTCCCCATCCTGAACTGTTTTCCATTCCCAAAGCCCCAGATGGCCCTTTCTTATGATATCAGAGGGGCTCGGCAAGGACGGGTCCCCAGGTGATACGACAACCCATTTCTGCTCTGCTTCCTGAACTGTTTTCCATTCCCAAAGCCCCAGATGGCCCTTTCTTATGATATCAGAGGGGCTCGGCAAGGACGGGTCCCCAGGTGATACGACAACCCATTTCTGCTCTGCTGCCGAAAGGTTTGAGGAAAAAAGCCATTCAGAGGCACCTCAAAAACCAACACAAACACCCCGGTGGTCTGCTGCCGAAAGGTCACAGCCAAGCAACCCCTTTGGAGCGCAGTCCTCTCTGGAAGCCATGGGTCGCTGTGAGTCAGACTCAACTTGAAGGCAAGGGCAACCCTTGTGCTATTGGACTCCTCTGTACACATTATTAGACACCCTGGCGTAATTAACATGCCAGCAGTATTTGCATTTTTTTTTCGAATGGTGACTTCCTAATCCCCAAGAAGCTTTAATCCAGAGTGGAATGGAGAAGCAGGGTGCCTTTCACCCTGGCCCAATCACCCAGCACCCAAAGAAACACTTGAGGTCCCTGCTGTTTCACTGAGTCATGATTCCTGAATGGAAATGGATTTTTAGATGAGCCGTCCTGCGTTGGGGGTGGGAGTAGAGGGGGGAGGGGGAGGGGGAGGACGGATAGTTCAGTCGCCAAGAAGGAAGACCTCTTTATTCCCAGCAAGGCATTCCGAGAGCACGGGCAAGCACAGGTGCAGCCGCTCGGGGGAGTTCTCTCATGAGCATGAGAAACTGGTACGAAAAGGCTTGAAAGATCAGTTTCTAGTCTTGCTTCCCCTTTTTTACAGCGTTATCACTATGAAGCAGCCAGCGCCCGTGCCCGGCCCATAATCAGGGCTCAAGAAAATGTTAACGGTCAGCCTCCACCTGTCACCCGCTGTGAACAAAATATGACCACAAAAGGTTCATTTCCAGATAACATATCCCCAAGGAAGGAAGTATATCATCTACATTTTCAGGTCCACAGGCGAATTCTTTAAAGAATCAAAAATGTTACATTTTTTAAGAGTCAATTTTATTCCAACCCTTTAGACTAAAGCTTTGACTTATTTTTAGCTCATTTTATCCCTAACCTCAGAGGTAGGTTTTTTTCAGTTATTATGACTACTGTTAGTATTAGTTATTTTCTAGATTTCTTTTTTTTCTTAATCTAAGGTGTGAGAAGTTAAGGAACTTTGTCCAAGATTCCCACAGTTCAGAAGCAATAAAACCAGGATTCATCACAAGGCAATATGACTCAATCCAGGTTCCTATCTGCCATATTTCTCCATTGACAGTATATGTGTGTTGGTATTTCATCGTTCAGAAAAGGGTTAGTATTGTAATAATACTCCTAGAGAGTATTAATTATAATAAAGACTCCCTAGAGCATTGGTTCTCAACCTATGGGTCACAACCCCTTTGGGGGGGGGTCAAACGACCCTTTCACAGGGGTCGCCTGATTCATCACAGTAGCAAAATTACCATTATGAAGCAGCAACGAAAATAATATTATGATTGGGGGGGTCACGACCACATGAGGAACTGTATGAAAGGGTCGTGGCATGAGGAAGGTGGAGAACCACTGCCCTGGAGGAAAGACCAGAGAAAAAGCAGCAGCAACATGTTCATAATCTCTCCTTCCAATATAGGAAAGAAGGAATCAATATTACATGAGATCTTTGATTTGGCTTTGGAGAAATGGAGACTTGGCTAGACAACTGTCAATTGATTCATCTGGTGAAGAAGACCCCTTTAATTACCAGGTGACTAAGAGCTTCCTGAAAATGTAGTGCATCACCACAGAGCTTTGACCAGGATCCCAAGTCATCCAAACTGCCCTCGGCATAAAGGACGTGCTGGAGGAAGACAGAGGTACCCGGCCAATGCAGACGGTTAACATGAAAGGATGCGGGCTTGCATTCATCCAGAGGCATCTTGGAGCAAAGAGCTGGCAGTGGACTTCTGAAGAAAAAAAAAATCAGCCCTAAAGGCCCTCTAGAGTCAGTTCTACTGGGACATACATGGGTTGGGGCAACTCTAGGGCAACAAGTAAGAGGCAATGGCAGAGGGTCAGCGAAGGACCTCACAGATGTGGAGGTGAACCGAGGCACCCCCCAGGATGAAAGTGCAAAGGTCTCCAGACTCCCCTCCAATGGAATTCTGTGAAAGCGGAAAAGGAGTCCGGTGGCCTAAGAAGACTGGACAGCCACTGACGGGACAGCCTCTCTAAGTCACTGTCCACACACTAACTCCTGAAATCGTATTGTCTGACAGGGAATAAAACAAAATTCCCTCTCTTCTCAGACCAGTCCTTCCGAGGAACGTGGCTTTTCAAGTTATCTGCAGTCAGCTGCGTCTTCGTGCCTTTGCCGACACATCCTCCCAGTCTGCTCTCCCCTCCTTCTCCAGCTAACTCAAACCGCGTGTGCGTCCAGATGCAAGCCCTCCCGGCTGTGCTAATTCACCCCAAGTTCTCTTCCCAGAATGCCTGTAGCTCTAACGTCAAAGCCACCATGCACGCCTTAACTACCTCTTGTGGTTCTTCCCAAATTGGCTTCTTCCCATGGTTATTAGATAGTCAGCCCTTCCAAGGGAAGATATCTCTCAATGTCTCTCAAAACCTCCGCAACACCAACGTGCAATCAGAAGTGGTCCTCAACTACCTGCCGCCAAGGGTCAGAACCGGCTGGATGGCAGCGGGTGGGTGTGGCTCGCTTGAGTGCCTCCAAGGCAGCTTTAATGCAACCAAGCACTTTAGGCTCCTGGTTTCGCCGACTCTGTTCGATTACAGCCCAGACGACATACTCCAACCTCCCCAAACGCAATCATCTCACCAAACCAAACTGTACTTTAACATAGATGCTTATGCACCACATACCACCTTTTGAAAGAGGGTGACAACAAATGAAACAGCTGGGCATTCATTCCTGGTCTGCAGCTACTTCATCTTGGATTTGGGTTTCTTTACTGAACTAGAAAATGTTGCCATTCGTCTTCACACGACTTAGCGGGTCTGTAGCATTCCGTGATATGAAAGTACTCGTGTATCTGAGCTCACTCACGGTCAATCAGAAGCGTAAGGAGTCTCTAGACCAGCGGTTCTCAACCTGTGGGCCGAGACCCTTTTGGCGGTCAAATGACCCTTTCACAGGGGTCGCCTAAGACCATCGGAAATCACATATTTCCGATGGTCTCAGGAACTGCGACCCCCGCCCCTCTATCTCTCCAGGCGGGTCCGCCCACATGCAGATGTGCTGATCTAGTGAGAAAGAAACTATCGCAACCTTCTCACTGACCTTTGGCTTTTTATGCACACAGTGGCAACATGTAACAATGTAGTTTATTATTGTTATATTAAGACTGTTACCCATGCTACACCATGCTTCAAGACAAAATTTCGACTTGTCATTAGAAATAAATATCTCACAATCTATAATTACATATTGTCTTTGTGATGAATCACTATGCTTTAATTATGTTCCATTTGTAATGATGAAAATACATGCTGTATATCAGATATTTACATCACGATTCATAAGAGGAACAAAATGACAGTTATGAAGTAGCAACGAAAGTAATTTTATGGTTGGAGGGTCACTGGAAAATACATGAGGAACGGTATGAGAGGGTCCCGGCATTCGGAAGGTTGAGAACCAGTGCTCTAGACCATCTAGAAAACTAAAGGGCCAAGTATTACAGACGTCAGTGCTTGAAAAACACTCTCCGCCTTGCTCAGTCTCCATTGCGGGTGGAGACCCGAGCACCCCCCTCCCATTCGTTGGCTCCATACTTTCCTACAGGTCCAAGGGCCTAGAGTAAAACTACATAAAACCATCAAGTGACCCTGAGGGGCTGAAGAAATTCGTTTAAAGAAGCGGCCGTCTTACCTATTGTAGGATGCTGAAGAAATGAGTTGACACCGAAAATGACTGACTCCGGAAGTCAGATGTGCTTCTCCCCGCAGGTGGGCCAAGACAAAAGCCACCTGGCCTCTTTCACCACGATGCCCTTAGACCTCCCTTCCCAGCTCTCGAAGATGGAAACGGATGGACGTGGGAAACATTACGAAACAAAACATAAATCTAAACGTTGGACCAGAAGAGACTCCAACCGAAGATGCTGGGCGAATGTACGTCGGGTCTGGGCCAGCAGAAACCGTCGGAATGCGACAAGAGAGATTAGCAAGTTCCTGTGCTGAAGTCAGTTTCCTGTCTCTGACTTCTCAAAGCCGGGGTTTCACTTCTGTGGGTTTAGAGGTGTGAGCGTGTACAGACGTGCACGCCTATCTCTCTCCATGAGAACACGAAATTTCCCCAGATCAGAGGCAGCAAAAGGCCTCTGCTGCATGGCTCTCTCTCTCTCTCTCTCTCTCTCTCTCTCTCTCTCTCTCTCTCTCTCTCTCTCTCTCTCTCTCTCTCTCTCTCTCTCTCACACACACACACACACACAGCTCCCAGGCCGCTTTCATCCCCCACCTCCTCCATTTTCCACCAACGAATCACCTACATAAGACAGAGAACAAGAAGAGCGAGACGCCAAGATGATTCCTTAAGGGAATGGAAGAAAGCAACAGCCACAAAGAGCTCACTGATCGGTCTTGATTCATTTGAGAAAAATAATCTTAGCATGTCCACTTCAGCTCGGTATCACAGTCATTCTGGAAGGAGACAGGCAGGGGCTTGTTTGGGTCTGGCTTGTGAATAACAATTTGGAAGCAACAGAGTCCGGGCACCTGGGTTATCAGATTGTGATTTGTGTTAGACTCCAGAGTTTCATTATTTGCCTGAAAATGCAAATCCACTTGTTTTGTTCTTCTGAGCAATCCAGGTGTAGCGGCCATCTGCAATTATTCAGATGATAGCTGAATTGCCTAAAACCCACAAATTTGACTTTCACAATGGGATCTCAGAGTGATTATTCAGGAGACTGTCCCATGTGGTCTCTTAATCAGCATCCCTCTAAGCCAGACGTCCTCAAACTACGGCCCACGGGCCACATGCGGCCCGCCGAGGACATTTATCCAGCCCGCCGGGTGTTTTTGCCTCATTTGGTTTTTCCTTCAAAATAAGATATGTGCAGTGTGCATAGGAATTTGTTCATAGTTTTTCTTAAAACTATAGTCCGGCCCTCCAACGGGTCTGAGGGACAGTGAATTGGCCCCCTGTTTTAAAAGTTTCTGAGGACCCCTGCTCTAAGCCATAAGGATGAAGCCAACCCACTGTCACACCCACGAACATTTCTAGAACACCTGCGGTGCCGTGAGTGAGGCATGGGGTAGCTTCAAGGCCGGAGGTTCAAACCCATCTGCCGCGCCAAGGGACAAAGAAAGATGAGGCTGTTTGAGCTCAGAGAGAATGACAGTCTTAGAAACCCCGTATCATGTCACTGTGAATCAGAATGAACCCCACAGCAGGGGGTTGGGTTTGAGTCTTAGGTGCAAGGGACAGTGCTGGGTCCTGGGTGCTGGGGTCAGGGTGAGGAGCACCCAGAGGAGCAAGCTGGAATCGAATCTCTCATCCTGGCCAAACCCAAAGAAAGCAGACAGACAAGAAGGTCCATAGTTCGAAACCACCAGCCACTGGCTTTATACCACCCCCCCCACCCCTACAGAGAGTCTCAAACACTCTCAGGGCAGTTCTCCACGGTCCTACAGGCTTGCTCGGAGATGGCATTGGCTCTAGGACAGTGACTTTGGTTTTGGTTTTGCTAAACCTGTATCTATTTAAATCCCAGACCTCCCTCACAGAATTCTACCGTACCAATAAGTAAATACAGGCCGACCAGAGTCAGTTCTGACTCTCGGCCACGGCACGTGTGTCAGATTAGAAGGATTCCATCGGGTTTCCATGGCTGATCTGGAAGCAAATTGCCAAAGCTTTCCTCGGCACCTGGGTATGTTCACACTGCTTGCTGGTTATTGGCTGAGCAGTTCGCCATTCCGCCGTCCAAGCCCTCCCCTGGCATCCAAAAAGGAACATCTTTCCTTTCAGTCTGTCAGATTAAAAGGTAAATTTCAAACTCAATTCGACATTGACCATTGATATGGATTCTCTCCCGATGGTGAAGAGAGGCTTGCCGGGCTTCCTGCAGGTCCCACGGATCACAGTTCACGATGGAGTGAACCCCTCCGCTGTGGACACTCAGACTCCAGCCATCTGCTAAGACACTGCTGGGGGCAGAGGTGCGGAGAGGTTCAGAAAGTTTGGGGTGGGGAGATGAAATCTTTAAATGGGACTAAAAGAGAGTAGAATTCTTCCACGCACATTTTGAAGGCCCCTAAGGCGTCCCTGACCCAAGCCATGGTAATTTTGATTGCCTCGTGAGCATGTGAAAGTCAGACACGGCATTAGGAAGACCAAACAAGGACACGTTTGCATGGAGGTGCTGTGGAAGGATACCGAGAGCATCGGGGCTGGAAGAAGCAAGGGCAGAGTGCTCCTTACAGGGAAGCATGGCGAGACTGCATCTTACCTACTTTGGACGTGTTGTCAGGAGAGACCAATGCTGGAGAGGAACAGCTTGCTCAGGAAAGGGAAGGGGCCGCCAAGAAGGAGATGGGCTGGCTCGGTGGTTGCAACCATGCGCTCAGGCACAGGAACAAACACCACCACCAGGTGTTTGTTCTGTTGTGCAGAGGACTGCTATGGGTCAGAACCAGAACCGACTCGATGGCACCTAACCACCACCACCACAACAACAACAACCAAAAGATGGCTGAGGAGGGGCTCTTTCAGATAAGACCTGGAGCTGTGGGTCTTAATTCGGGATGGAAATAAAAAGCATCTAAGAAGATTGTTTTAATATCAGACCTACTGGGTTAATGACGCTTTTACTTGGATAGTGGTGATAGGTGCACAACATACGGGTGTAATCAATGTCACTGAATCTTATATGCAAAAATGTTCAATTGACAAGTATTTTGTTTTATAAATGTGTGTGTGTGTGTGTGTGTGTAACAGAGAGATTTCAAAATGTTTGTGGAAATTTTTGTAAATGTAGCTACTCCTTGCTTAGTGACTGCTTCATTATCTGACCTTTTGCATTTACGACAATAGTAAAAAGGCTGCTGTCTGACTATCAGTGAATTAACAACATATGAAGTAATGAACACCAAGGTGGAGGAAGCATGTAAGAGGCAACTTGGCAGTTACGTAGTGACGCAATCATCCTGCATTTTGTGACCTGGTGTGGTCATCCTCCATTTTCACATAGTGCTGTCTTTGGAACCTAATCATGTTGATAAATGAGGCGTGGATATAGATCTCACATATGTGTGTGTGTGATATGTGTATATACACATATAAACCACCGTAGAACAAGCCCTAAAGTCTAAAACACAATGATAAAAACCTATTTCAATAGCCACAGAAACCCCATGCAATGAGAAGTTGGTTGCCTTCCATTTTACCATGGGCCAAAAAAGTATAGCAAACAATATGGTTATTCCTGGTGAATTCCACAAAGATAATATATGTTCTTAATTGGTCAGAGAATCAAACCTTATTCATTCTAAAACGGCAATAAAGATAGTCTTTCTGAGCCCTCTCCTCCTCCAGTGCTTGGCTCTACCCACAGATACTTAACTGGTGCAAGATGGGCCTGAGTCCCAAGATGATTTTAAATATAAATGTATGGCCAGCCACCACCCTAAAGGACAAGGAGGCCTGCTCGGGAGAGGGAGAGGGAGAGGAAGAGGAAGGGTGTGCTGAGCAGAGGTACTGGTACAGGTAGCAGTTATGCGCAGTCACTGTGGTGGGAAAGAGCTTGGCATAATGTGTGGTCCTCGAGGTGGAATGCAACGCAATATGACAGCTCACAGAGGGGGTCACTGCACATACCCAACCTCACAAGAAATGCTAATATGCACAATGATCTACATATAGCCCCCTCCCTGGGGGATGGGCAACAGAAAAGTGGGTGATGGGAGACATTGGTCAGTGTAAGACATTAAAAAAATAATAATGTATAAATCATCAAGGGTCCGTGAGGGAGCAGGAGCAGAGAGGAAGGGGGGGGGGGGAGGAGCTGATACCAAGGGCTCAAGTAGAAAAAAAATGTTTTGAAAATGAAAATAATGATGGCAACAGATGTACAAATGTGCTTGACACAATGGATGGATGTGTGCATTGTGATAAGAGCTGTATGAGCCCCCAATAAAATGATTTTTTCTTTAAAAAATAAATTTTGATATGAACAAAAGCATCACTCTTCATAAGAAGTCAATCTGCCAGGTGAGATCCTGAGCTCCCAGGCCAGCACATTATGTCTTTCTAGGAAATTCTCCATAAAAAGTCAGATCACCATGGTGATCTTTCCAGATGAGGGGGACATAGAGCATGTGAATACGTCACTCTTGGGTTTGATATCATGAGAGTTTCTTATAAAGATACTGTACTCATTGTTCAGCAGAGGATTATAGATTGCCACAATCTTGAACAGGTTTCAGTGGAGCTTCCAGACTAAGACAGACTAAAAAGAAAGTCCTGATGATTTGTTTCTGAAAATCAATCACTGGCAATGCTATGAATGACAATGGTTGGAGTCAATACAGAATAGAAAGAAAGAGAGAGAGAGAGAGAGAAAGAGAGAGAGAGAGAGAGAGAGAGAGAGAGAGAGAGAGAGAGAGAGAGACGTGATGGTTTACTTCTGAAAATCAATTGACAACAATACTATGAATTACAGTCTGATTCAAAACCCCTTCTGGGACGGAGCAGGACCCAGCAGCATTTTGCTCAGTTGTACATGGGGTTGCCCTAAGTCGGGGACCAACTCAATGGCAGCCAATAGCAACAATACTAATACAAATTTAAATATATCACAAACTAGACTGGGAGAAAAGGAAGACAAAAATTAATTTAAACCCAGGGGTGAGGTTGATACGGGAAATGCTCACCGCTTGGCTCTAGAGCTCTTCAGCAGCTGGTCTGAAGAGGGAAACACTACCACCCAGGCGATGCAGTTGGATAAAAATGTGTTTCTTGCTCAGGACGATGCCTCCTTCCCGATTTCGCAGTGCCGAGAGTAAAGAAACACAGAGCCCTGACATCTCCTCGAGAGGACATCCTGGCTGAAGGGACTAAGCTTTGTGAGACAGTTCCTTACATGGTTCTCAGTTGCTTGTCCTCACTGTAGGCTGATTTCGTTTCATCAAAGAAAACCAAAACACCGAACTCACTACCATCCAGTCCATTGCAACTCATAGCAACCCTCTAGGCCAGGGTAGCGCTGCCCTGTGGGTTTCTGAGACCGTACATTCACTCGGAACAACCCTTTGACAGCTTTTCAAGGAGGATCTGGAGTCCCTGGGGGGTAGAAAGGGTTAACATATTTGGCTAATCGCCCAAAAGTTTAGAGGCTCAAGCCCACCCAGAGGCTTGTCGGAAGAATGGCCTGGTGAATCTCCTTCCCAACATCAACCCCAGAAAGCCCTCCCGGAGCACCATTCCACACTGACACACGCAGGGTCACGGTGCGCTGGAATCAGCGTGATGGCAGCTGGTCCGCGGAGGTTGTAAAGCCATGCGCGCTGGAAGCCTGTGCACGGCTTCGAAACATTGACAGGTACGGAAGGCCTAATGAACGGAAACAGGTCACTGTCAGATCGTGCTGCTCCGTTGGTCTGATTTAAATCCCGAAGTAAAGATCAACTTCAGACATGCTTCAGAAAATTCAGGGTAAAAGACATTAAAAAGAAAATGAGGGAGCCAGGTGATTGGGTGGAGAGCAAATGTTTTGAGAACGATGAGGGCAATGAATGTACAAGTGTGCTTTACACAATTGATGCTTGTATGGACTGTGATAAGAGTTGTATGAACCCCTTATAAAATGATTTTTAAAATGGGGTAAGAGGTGTTCCAAAAACATCCTGTCAACGTGAATGAGGGGGAGCGCAGAGGTCTTGAGCACAGGCAGTATGTTGATTGATTTCTCTCGACTGGTGCTTCCAAGAGAAAGCAGCATCCATCAGCAGGACAGCTGCCTGTATGGACAGCTATCTCTGAAACGGGGGAGACGAGGCTCTGCCTTTCGGGAAACAGAGGCACCATGATCATGGTGCCTTGGCCAGCTCAAGGCCTTGGGCTGATGCATCTTCCCCACAAAAGGGGTGGTTGTAGGAAGGGCATTGCCACTGCTGACTGGGAGACTTGCCTCCCCCTCCTGGCTCCCTGGACGCTGCCTTTCTGCTTTGCTTCTGGTGGGCCCGCGCTCTGCACACACGTGTCCGATGTATGTGTTCCTATGCCTCTTGGCTGCACGCATCCCTTCTGCTCCTGACAGTGAGCAACGGTTGGCCCTCTTGCCTCCCATGTACATCAAATGCCACATACAGAGTCTGGTTAGCATAGGTGGTTCATCCCTCAACGACTAACCGAGGGGCTGGCAGTCAGAACCCACCCAACGCCATAGGAAGACAGGCCTAGCGTTCTGCTTCTGAAAGGCCCTGGCCTTGAAAACCCCGTGGGGCAGTTAGTTCTCCTCTGCACACATGGGGCACCCCATGAGTCAAAATAAACTTGACGGCAACCGACAGCAAGAACAATCTTCACGTACAGGGTCATCTCACGGGGATTGTCGTGCGAGTTTGGGGGATGGGGACTGCTCTTTGACTTGCTTCCTTTCCCAGAAGCGCCGCTAATTTTTGCTTGTTTGCTAGGTTCTCTCCTCTAGCTCTGTCTCTCGTTCTTTAATGGGCAGGAGAATAGATGGGGGAATTGTCACGTTGGTTCGGACTCAGTGGCCCTGTGTACAGCACAATGAAGCATTGCCTCATCCCGAGCCATCCTCACGACGGTTGTCACAAGCCTCTCTCGTGTGTCAGTTCTGACGCTATAGAATCCAGTCCCAGAGCAGAGATGGAAGAAAATGCTGGGAAATGTGGAGAGAGAGAAGGGAGCTAAGGGTATGGCGTTTCGACTGGGAACCAATCTCATGCTACAAACCACATTTGTCCCTTCTTCCAGAGAGCCTTCTGTGACTACCATTCACACTCACTGCAAGCCCAGGCTGGTTGCCTTCCTTGGCGCTGGCACAGAGCTCTGTGTCAATACTGCCCGAGCATCCACCAAACGGACCTGTACTGTCCGGTTCACAGGCCCTGGAGGGCCAGGCCTTGCTGTGCACATGCAGACATCCCTAGCACCAGGGTCACTCGATAGCCACTTGCCAATTGATTTTTTCTCACCGAATCATCAGAACTGCCCCATGTGGTCATCATTTGAGACCCATTCTACAGCAAAAGAAACTGAGGCTCCAACTAGTTAGGTGACTATACGAAACCACAGAGCCTGCTGAAACAAAACCAAGATTCAGCTCATCTGACCGCCTTGGTTCTTTGCCATCAGAGAGAGCTGGGCCTCTGGGAAGAGAGGGACCGTCAGGGCCGTGGGGCTAAATGTCAGTTCTCTCTCTGCTGAGACCGCATTCAGCCAACAAACACCTAACATGGTCAAGAGACAAAGGCTTGCTTACTCAAAAACACCTTCGGGTGAACTATTCTCGGACATGGCAGAAGACACCTTTTCGTTGTCTCTTTGACAGTGCCCTAAAAACAACCCCCAAACCTCACTGCCCTCCCCTCAATTTCAACTCTCAGCGACCCTAGAGGACGGAGTAGAGCTGCCCCTGTGGGTTTACAGGGTCAGAAAGCCTCGTCTTCCTCCTGCTCCTAAGAACAAAGACTTCTTTTATGGAGGAAACTAAAGTTCCAGGATAAATAAATAAACGAGTCCAACGTACCCCGAACTCATGCTTAAGTAGTGCTCTCTGTTCCTTCAAAGGCATCCTGCCATTTAGGGCCCATAAAACTTTGCATGGCCTTGGTACATCTGAACCCAGACCTGAATCTTATGATTTGAATCATTGAGTACTGAGCTAGTAAGTAAAATATTCTCTCCCTCTCTCTCTCTCTCTGACTACAAGCATATAAACTGAAAAGATTTCAATTTTGTGGATGGCTTTTAATGTTAACACAGACACTCATTGGTGAGATGCCACCTAATAAAATCTATTCATGGGTTCTGGAGATAGGAAATAGATCCTAAAACCTTTCTGGACATGTTATGTTTCAGACCCAAAGCCTTACTGTCACCCTGTAATTATTCTTACCTGGCTTGTCATTAAATGGTGAACCACTGTATTAAAACAGAACACACCTTTTTTGCTGATGGACAGGTGTCATGATGGGTGTTATAAAATGTCAGCTTTTTCTTAACAGGGGTGAAAAAGTTGAATTCTATTGTGTCACCTTCCAGGTGAAAATGCATTCGGATAAAAAAAAATACCCTTTAAAATTCTAAACAAGAAAAGATCTCAGAAATGCCACAGGCAAGATTTCTGAGGAATGATTTCTGTGTTTAAACACAGCCCGATAAGAATATCATTTCTGGCATTCTCTCACTTCCCTCTTAAAGCCATATCATGAAAAAAAAACATTTTTTTAACCAAAGCATCATTTCCCCTTCCCTCGTATTCTCATTATCTCTTCTCTCTTTGAGTATTCTAATACAACATGATGGATTGCCTTTGATATATTCCCTGGAGCCTGGGTTCCCAGGATTCTCCGTGGCTGTTTTTATCCTGGGTGATCCGCCCCGGATAACTGTGTTTATCTAGCAAACGCTCACATCCGGGTTCTTCTTTAATGGCAGAGCCATAACTCATAACCGTGCAGGGTCTTGTTGCCGAGGGCGATAGCGCACCCAGAGTCATGCCTGGGTTAGGGATCTCTAGTCACAGTGCAACCCCTTTCTAAAAAGAAAAAAATCAAAGCCGGGCTGCTGCAGCCAAAGAATCATTATTACCCTTCAGAGTAGTGCCTTGGAGTCCTGCCTTTTCCAGTCTGACGTCTTTTTTCTCAGGACCGCGCAGAAAAAGTTTAAGAAACTGCAAACTCCAGGCAGTCTCACTGTCTTCTGTTCACCACTAGCTTTTGACTCCATAGTCGCCATTCCGGTCACTCACCTCATGCACTGGAAGGAGCTCCTGTTTGGCTGCCTCCTCCACCAGACCCGCCCTATCAGGAGCAGCACATGAACTTGCTTGTGCCACAAACGCCAAGTTCAAGTCCAGATGAGGAGCTTGCAGCAGGATGCCAGTAAGAGGAGCAGCTCTGGGACCTTGGTGAGCAAACTCCCCGGAGGGTAATGCAAAGCATCCTCCCTCCCCCTCGCACGAAGAACTGCTCGGTTGATTTATGAAAAGAAGGCAGACTCTCCCTCCTTCTCCTCACCCTGATGTTCGAGTTTCGACCTTGATAGGGATCTTCTGTTTGGGCACAAACAGCACCGGGTAACTGCAACCCAGAACACCTGCTCAGAGCGGGCGGGCCCTGAAAACACTTCACTGGGTGGCAGAGCAGGCCCCGGCTCACTTGCCAGCTCTGCTGAGCAGCAGGTCCTGCACCGTTCCTCCTGCAGAGGAAGCCCTAGCGTGACATTTTGGGAGAAAGCACGTGTTTGGATTCAAAGTCCACCTCTCCCTATCCCTAAGGGTGTCCTCCTGTTCCCCCACCTGCAAAACCACTCCCAGCCATCCAGGTGAGGCCCACTTATCGGGCTCCATAGGACAGGGCAGGAGAGTGTGTTTCCAAGACTGTAACTTTTTATGGGCGTAAAGGCCTGTCTTTCTCCCTCCCGAGCGGCTGGTGCTTTCTAGCCGCTGGCCTGGAGTCTAGCAGCCCAGTGCACAAGCACCATGCTACCACGGCTCCTGGAGCTGCGAACCTGGTATGGTAATACCGACCTTGGAAGGGGTTTGAAGTATCGATCTGTACTTCACCACAGCATGAACACACGGATAATACATATAGCAAGACCCTTTCGATATTTCTGTAGGTTTTTCTAGCTAGCATGTGTTTCAAATGTGTACTTACAGCTTGAACCCCATGGTAGCTGCGATTGCTGCTTTTAAGACTGACTCACAGCGACCTGGGTGCGACATGGCCCGGGGCCTGCACCACCCCCCACACTGCGCCTTCTGCTTCAGCGCATTTTGGCGGCCACCGTGTCAGTCCAGCTCACTCAGGCCTTCCTCCTTCTCGCTGCACCTTTTCTTTACCAAACATGATGTCCTTCTCCAGGGACCCGTGAGCTACAAGCAGCTAATCAGATCCTCCTCTTTAGGATTCTTATCTTCCAAGGGTGCGCTTTCAGTTTAGTTTACTTTGCTCCCTCCCTTGCCACCTGCCCTGGCGTGGTTCCAACCAGGGCCTATCAGTGCTTGCCACAGCAGCCCCCCCCCCCCCCCGGGGCTCTCCCTTACGGTTTGGGTTTTCTTTTGAAGTCAATCACCAGGTGGCAGTCTCTGGGTGGCAGTTAACCTCCCACCTCTCTGTTACAGGCCAAGTAGGTTGACCATTTCTAAGATGCCAGGACTCCCTCCCAGCCCCAGCCCCCTTTCAGTAACAATTCCTGAACTGCAAAATGCTAGCTGAGCCATCGTGGCAAGGCCCCAATTCTGGCTGAACAAAGTGACCCAAGCGTTTCTATCGCACGCGGGATTCTAATGCCGTGTGCTCGGTGTCTCTGAGCTCTGGCGGAGGGCAGGACAGGGCAGGACAGGGGAGTCCCTGTCCGGGAGCTGCTACAGTAGATCAGTCCACATGCATAATCTGAACAGCCACGGCGCTGCTTTAGGAAAGGCCTTCTGAAACCGTGTGTTCCCCACACTGCACACTCCGTAGGCGAAAGGACAGCTGATCCTTTCCCTTCAATCCGCAAATATTTTCGAGCATTTTCTATCACAGTTACTGAGCACTGTGCTGGGCACTGGAGATACAGCAGAGAGCGACCATAACAAGAGGAAGAGAGAAAAAGCCTGCTCTCATACGTTCTCAATCTCTTGGGGAGGCAACCAAAGCGCACGGTCATCTAGCCTACAATAGAACGCTAGTTCAAGGTTAGTTCAAGGTCCACTGTTCAAACCCATCAGCCCCTCCTCAGAAGAATGAGAAGACTATATGTTCCTGTAAAGAGTCGCAGCCTGGGAAACGCTAGGTAGGGCCAGGTTACCAGAGGAGACCAGTCCCTGAAGAAGGACATCATGTCTGGTAAAGCAGACCCCAAACCAAGCTCACTGCCACCGAGCCAATGCTGACTCATAGTGACACCCCCTGTGGATGTCTGAGCCTGGAACTCCCTCAGAGCTGCTGGTGGGTTTGAACTGCCAACCATGAGGAGCGAAGCCCAACATGTAACCACTAGGCTACCAGGGCTCCTTCTGGTAAAGTGGAAGGGCAGCTAAAAAGAGGAAGGCGTTTGATGAGAACTCAAACATACAACAATAGCACATCGGGTCGCTCGCTGTGAGTGGGACCCACTGGACAGCCCTTCGCAACAACAACATGAGTCGGAACCGACTGCACAGGAGTGGGTTTGGGGATTGGGTTTACAGCACACTACAGCCCGTCGTCCTCAGTGGCCATGGAGTTGATTCAGCCCCGCGTGTGCCCCAGGAGAACTGTGCTCCTTAAGCTTCTCATGGCCGTGACCTTTAGGAAGGAGATCACCAGGCCTTGCTTCCCAATGTCTCCGGGGCTGGGTTTAAAAGGCAAATAGTGCTTACCCGTTGGTATGAATTACAGATGAGGAACAGCAGGGAAGGTGATCAGTAGGTCGGGGTGGGGGTGGAAAGCCAGGAAAATTCCAAGTCTAAAATAAGATGGTAAGGTAGTTTTTTTCAATGCCTGGGATTTATCTTAATCTGTAATGGTCGTTAACCAAGGGTCCCTTTTGGTGTAGTGGTTACGTGTTTGGCTGCTAACTACAAAGTCAACAGTTCAAACTCGCCAGTCTTTCCAAGGGAGAAAGATAAGGTTTTCTACTCCCACAAAGCGTTACAGTCTTGGAAACCCCCAGGGGCAGTTCTGCCTTGTCTTATAGGGTCGCTAGGAGTCAGAACCGATTTGATGGTAATGAGTTTGATTATTTTTGGTCTTTATCCACAGCATAAATCTCTAAATTTCCTGGTCATTTACATGACTGAGGGTCTCAGTCTCCTCTCTGGCACAGGCCTGCTTCCTTTCCTGGCGGAAGCTGAGGGGGAAGAGAGTGACCATACTGTGGCAAGACAGCCCTGCCTAGACCAAGAGGAGGAGGTGGCGTGCACCTTTCTTGACCCCAGCCCTCCTCTTACCTGCTCACTCCTCCACTCCTCTTCTCTGAACCTTTGTAAGCCCTTTTGTACAACAGACTGCTGACATCTAGAGATGAGTATCTACTGGGAAATTCCAGGGTTGTAGAGAGTTACAAGGATGACAGCCTTCAGTATGGGTTCTAACTCAACGTGAGCAAAACAGAACTCCTCCCAACTGGACAACTAGGTAACATCCTGATAAATGGAGAAGAGATCGAAGTTGTCAAGGACTTCATCCTGCTTGGATCCACCATCAATGCTCATGGAATCAGCAATCAAGAACGCAGAAGGACACAGTGAACTGGATACCTCCGTTGCCCAAGACCTCTCAGAGTGTTGAAAAGCAAGGATGTTTCCTTGAAGACTGAGGTGTGCCTGACCCAAGTCATGGTATGTTCTATCCCCTGCTGTGTATCTGAAAGTTGGACATTGAATAAAGAAGATCGAAGGAGAAAGAATAGTGTGTTTGTATTGTGCTGCTGGAGAAGAATATTGAAAGCACCGTGGACTACCAAAAGAACAAACATACCTATCATGGAAGAAGTACAGCCAGAATGCTCCTCAGAGGCAAGAATGGTGAGCTTTCATCTCACGTGCATTTATCAGGAGAGACCAGTCTCTGGACGGGTGGAGTAGTGGGGCAGTGGAAACGATGCCCCTCTATGAGGTGTAGCACAGTGACTACAGCAATGTGTTCAAATCTAAGAACAATGGTTAAGGGTGGTGCAGCCTGGGCACTGTTTCGTTATGTTACACATAGGGTTGCTATGAGTCAGAACCAATTCAACAGCACCTAACAACAACAACAGAGTCACAGTCTCAGAAACTCACAAGGACAGTTCTACCCTGCCCCGTGTGGCCGTGTGAGTGGGAATCAGCTCAGTGGCAGTGAGTTTGGTGAGAAGAGCTTTCATGGAGTCCCTGGTGGACATCATGAATGTGCTCAGCAGCTAACCTAAAGATCGGAGGTGCAAGTAAACCCCAAAGCACCTCAGAAGAAAGGCCTGCCAATCTACTTGCCAAAACATCAGCCCCTGAGAATCCTAGGGAGCACATTGCTGCCACTGGGGTGGCCATGAGTTGGAATCAACTCAAAGTCCATGGGCTTTTTAAGACCCAAAGACAATGCTGCTCTCTTCTCTCCCAGCTTGTTATGCTAGCCCCTCCCTTGATCTTTTTAAGGAGCCTGGTGGGTTACAAGTTGGGCTGCTAACCACAGATCAAACTCCCCAGCCCCTGGAGCGGGGGAGCGGCAAAAGAAGAGGTTTTCTACTCCCGTAAAGATCTGCAGTCTCAGAAACCACAGGGCAGTTCTACTCTGTCCTGCAGGGTAGCTGTGAGTCAGAATCGCCTCAAAGGCCACAGGTTTGGGGGTGTGTTTTTTTGGCTTAGGACAATACTGCTTTCTTCTTCAGCTTGCTGTTCCTCCCACCCTCGTTCTTTTTAACCAAATCATAATAATAACCTGCTAATAATAGTCACGTAGGCCTACCTTGTGTTGAGCACCTCAAAGGAGCCAGTTGAGCAATTAATAGGCGTCCTCACTTTTCCCAACAATTAGCAGCAAGCGCCACTGTTAGGGCCACGGGCACAGAGAGTTTGTGGCTCTTGCTCCCACAGGCAGCACCTCCGCGTCCATGGTCCATCTCAGTATGTCTTTATGATGGTAGCCGGTTAAATTTGGCCAGTATTTTGGGCACCCTTGGTGACGGGCTACAACTACTTGCTTCAATATTATGTTTTGGGTTTTGCATCTCAGGAGCCCTGGGAGCCCTGTCTAATTGCAAACGCAGTGGTTCTGACCCTCCAGGCACTCTCTGGGAGAAAGATGCTGCTGGAAAGATTTACATTCTCAGAGCACTTTTATAAGGTTGCTGTGAGTCAGAATTGACTTGGTGGCAATGGGTTTGCCTGAATCCAAGTTCCGAATGGTTCAGTGGTGAGCACAGATTTAAAGCCTCAAAGGCTGCGCTTATTTCTCATCCAATATTTTCGGTTACCCCTTCTGCTCATTGCCATGGAAAGACTAGTCCTTTGCCTCCTTCTGCCATTTCTGAGATGCCTCTCGTTTCCTGTGCCATCCATGTCAGGCATGTTTGCTTATAGATGCTCTTTTTTTTGTAGCTGTTGCCACAATGCAAATCCGCAAGAGGGATTTCACCAGCTACTGAGCGGGTCTGTGGCAATGGGAAGGACTTGTGTGACATGGCTGGCATTGACTCTCTGGAGGAAAGTTCTGGAAGGCCTCACAGGCAGAAAATGGCTTCTACAAGGGGCATGCCACCAACATATCACCAACGAACACAATGGGCCTTGGCAGCTCAGACTGCAGACTTGGGTCCCCCAGGGGAACAAAGTGCATTTCAAAGGCACTTACAATCAGCACAAGGAAGATGGGGATGTCTGAATTCAGAAGTAAAGTGAACAGCGGTGTTTTAGCTGAATGGTGTCTGTGTGTGTGTGTGTGTGTGTGTGTAGATTGTGTGCAGTACCTGCCTGGGCCTTTCAGCAGAAAGCAGCATACTCCCTAAGCCAGCACTGACTGCCGTAGGAAATCTCTATTGGATTTGCTGAGAAAGCAAATTTGCTGAGAAAGTTTGGTTAGCGCCGGGGTCGGCAAACCGCAGTTCCTGAGCCAGATGAGGCTCTGCGGGCTCATACATGTGGCTCTGAAGTAAAACTGAAAATTTATAAAGCATATTATTCAGATAATGATGATTTCATTTGTTTGTAAAAATATCTTGATATTAAAATTTTAATTAAAAGGAATAATAAAATAGATTTATGCCTCGCAAATCATTTTTAAATTGTTGTGAGACACAGGATTGGCTCTTCCACATCAAGTTTGCCACCCCCTCACTGCCATGGGGACCCTGCGGACTCACAGTGAGGGACCCTGTGCATTCTGAGACCGTAACTGTTGGCGGGAGTAGAAAGCCGTATTCTCAGGCAGAGCAGTGGGTGGTTCCACGCTGCCAACCATGCGGATTGGAGCCCAACACGTAACCACTACACCACCAGGGCTCGCTGTACCCACCCCTGAATTCGAGTTGTGGGAAATCCAGCTTCAGATTGGCCTATTCCTTCACCCTTCCCAATGAAGTTCTTGTCTGGGAAATAGGGACTTGGCCTAAACAAGTGTTGAATCAGCTAAGAAAACTGTGAGTTCCATCAACTTTCCCCCACTTGTGCTTTTCATTGAGAGACTCAGCCCGAGCCCTCTGCGCGAACCATCCGCACTGACGTGGCCCATCGAGTGACAGACCAAACACCATACCGTACCACCCCGCTGAGCCCCCAGCTGCTCATGCCGCGCAGGCACCGTGCTTGTGGGTTCAGTGTAAGAGAAACAGGAATGGGAAGTAGCGGCAACCACTTTCTTCTGGGGAGGCCACTGCATTTCATTTCTCTGACACAGGTGATATAGCTCAGTCCTAAGAAGCAGGCAATTTCAGCTCAGCCAAGTAATCAAAACAGGACAGCGTGTCAAAGATTCGAGGAAGTGAGAAAAACATGATTGTTAATTGCAAAGAGCAAGGTACAAAACTTGAATTTGGGGACGAACAACAGAAACGTGGGTGAAGGGAGGCAGCAGCGGTGTAAGATACAAAAATCATAATAATTTCTCATTTATCAAGGGTTCACAAGGGTGGAAGGGTGGGGGAAGAGGGGAAAAACGAGGAGCTGATACTCAGGGCCCAAATAGAAAGTAAATGTTTAGAAAATTATGATGGCAACATCTGTACAAATATGCTTGATAACAATTGATGTATGGGTTGTTGTAAGAGCTGTAAGAGCCCTCAATAAAATGATCTTTAAATTAAAAAAAAACACTTGAATTTGAACTCCACTTGTTATCATGTGTTGTCGTTAGGAACCATTGAGTTGATTTCAGTGCACATAGACCACCTTTGACACCCCCCAAAAAAATGACCCCATGGGGTTTTCTAGGCTGTAATCCTGATGGAAACACATAGACAAGTCCTTCCACCTTGAACTACTGGTGACTTCAAACCACTAAGCTGACAGTTGACAACCCAGGGCTTCACCATGGCATCCCCAAGGCTCCTGTGGATGAGGAGTGTCAACCTGCTGTGGAAAACCCCATTATCTTTTCATGCCATTCTCCCATGAACTGCTTGAAGCCCCTCATGTTATGTATACAAGAGGAAAAAGAAGTGACATCCGGGTGACGAGATGAGTGGCTGGTTTTTTGGCTTTATGTCGATCCTTTTGCTTTCCTGTTTATCCCAAATTTTCTACAAATGTGCATTTATTATTTATATTTTAAATGTTTTGTGTGGTTTTTGTTTTTTTTTTTATTGTGTTGCATTCCTGCCTTGAGCAAGACTACCTTTGTTTTCTCCAGAACATCTGGCCCCCACTTCGGGCGTCATGGGCTTGTGTAATCTCCAGTTGATTGGGCAGCAGTTGATGCTTGGAGGGGAGTCACGGCCCCATGGGTGCGGTGGCATCGTCCTCCTCGGTCTGCTCGTGCAGGGTCACATTTAGATGACTGCCACCGGATATAAGTGACAGCTTCCACACACACTCCAAAACCCAGGGAAGCCACGGGGAACCGAAGTCTGGCATTCAACCGCCTAGAAGTCCTGCCTCTGTAAGTGGGAGGCAGAGCTGGGAAAGAGGCCTCTGGGTTCTCTGCTCCAGCGCGTCTCTCTTCTCAGGAGGACAGAGAAGGACATACTGAGAAGTAGCGGGGAGGTTTCCCGGAAGCAAATTCAATGGCTGGGCTCAGACAGAAAGAGGTAGTGGGAAACGCTTGATGCTTATTGAGGGAAAACATGTTTGTGACGGGTGCAGCCAACAATTGCAAGATTTCGTTTCAAACTCGGCCTGCTGTTTTCTTCTTATTCCTGTTCCTGAAATTGTTGTCGCTGGTTTGTTTGTGGGGTTTTTTTTGTGTGTGTTTTTTTAATTTGGGGAGAAAAAGAAGTTAAGCTGTATCCTTGTAAATTCTCCTAAACACAGACTTTCTATCTAGCTGACATCAAGCTGCTACAGAAGGAGCATTGGTGGTGGAGGGATTACACGTTGAACGGTGGTTCGTCATTAACAAACATCTGTCCTTCTTTGGTTCACAGAAAAGCCTTTTATTTAATTTTTTTTCAGATAAGCCTTTTAAAAGGCAAAATTTGGGTGAACATTTTTTGTCAAAAAAATGGTAAGTTCAGAACTGTCTAGCAAGGTACAAAATAACTCATGAGATACAAAATAATCCATGCAACCTCTCTCTACAGTATTTGTCATTCAAATTCTATTTTTTCCCTGATCTCTGCAATCCTCTTTGAACAGATTCTTCTAAATATAAAATAAGTAAAATTTAGCTTTTGTTTAACTTTTCATATTTATCATTTACCAGGTTCTTGTAGACAGACGGTCATATTTGATCCTCACAAGATCATCATAAAATAGCAAACCCAGGGATTGTTATTTCAATCATCACCGTCCTCAGTTGTTAAATAAGAAATATAAAATTCAGAAAGGTCAGGTAACTTATAGAAGGCCCCACAGTAAAGGAACTTTGTAAGTCCATTCACTTCTTCAGTGTTTTCCTCCTCTATGCCCCCCCAAATTAATTTGCCAAATGAATTCATTAAAACATAATAGCAGGTCTATACTGAACAGAAAAACAATGTGAAAAACAAAATACCAAAACAACATTAATTTAACCGGGTCATAAATGTATTTGGTATAAAATTGGGGTATAAAACTAAACTATATGCACAGTAAAATCCCACAAAATAAAAAAACCTCCCAAAGTATTTATTCATGTACCTTAAAAACTAAAACTGATTATACTTCAAAGTTCTAGTGTCTCTGATGACCTCTGAATGGTGAAGTTTAGGGGGTTATTTTTTCCACTTTTGTTTCTTTACTTTTGATACTCTGCAACTATTTATCTAGTAATAAGAAATAATTCTATGATCATAAAAATAAACACTGCAAACGGATTCTAATAAAATGTTATAGATATCTCTTCAATGATTTTCTAATATATTTGGTTTCACTTCAATTTTGGGGTTGACTGGGAATTTTTATTTTTTTTAAAAAACAGATGTGGTTTCAAGGTTAAAAAAAAAAAAGACCCACACACGTATGGTCAACTGATTTTTCACACGGTGTTAAGTTCATTCAGCAAAGAAAATAAAATCTTTGCAATAGTTTCTGTTAGGTGCCTTCAAGTTGGTTCCGACTCATAGTGACACAATGTACAAACACTCCCTGGTCCTTTGCCACCCTCACAACTGTTGCTAGGGTGGAGCCCATTGTTGCAACAATTATGCCAATCCGCCTCATCAAGGGTCTTGCTCTTCTTCAATGCCCTACTGTACCAAGCATGGTGGCCTTTTCTAGGGACTGGTTTCTCCTGGTAGCATGTCCAAAGTACAGGAGGCGAGTCACCATCCTCGCTTGCAGGGTACATTCTGCCTGGACTTCTTCCAAGGCAGACTTCCTGGGTCTTCTGGCAGTCCATAGCACTTCTCATTTTTGTCGCCAGCACCACAATTTAAATGCAGAGTTTATTTTCCAGTCTTCCTTGTTCAATGTCCCATTGGAACATGCATATGTTGGCGTAGTTAGGTGCCACCACGTCTGTTCTGACCCATAGCAACCCGATGCACAACAGAAACACTGCCCAGCCCTGAACCCTCCTCACAATGGTTCCTGTGCTGAAGCCGATTGTTGAAGCCACTGTGTCCATCCATCTTGTTGAGGGCCTTACTCTTTTTTGCTGCCCTTCTACCTTACCAAGCATGATGTTCTTGTCCAGAGATTTGTCTGTCCTGACATGTCCAAAGTATGTGAGGTGAAGTCTCAACATCCTTGCCTCTAAGGAGCATCTGGCTGTACTTCTTCCAAGACACATTTGTTTGTTCTTTTGGCCGTCCTCAAACACATCAATTCTTTTTCAGTCCTTCTTACTCAATGTCCAACTTTCACATGTACATGAGGCAATTAAAAATGTCACCTAGGTTGAGGTATACCTCAGAGTAACCTCCCTGCACTTCAACACCCTAAGAGGTCTTGGGCAATGGATTTACCCAGTGCATCTCTTGATTGCTACTTCCATAAGTATTGATTGTGGATCCAAGCAAGACAAAAACCTTGACAACTTCAACCCCTTAGGGGTTAAACCTGTAGGAGGCCCAGTAGAATAGTGGATATGCATTGGGCTGTAATATGTATGGTTGGCAGTTCAAAACCACCAGCAACTCTGTGGGAGAAAGGAGGGGCTTTCTACTCCCATAAACAGTTACAGTCTCAGAAACTCATAGGAGGTCGCTAGGAGTCAGCATTGACTAGAAGGCAGTGAAAGAGAGGGCTTTATTGGTCCAGTTATAAGGATTTGGGTCCTTTTTACACTGAGTTGGAATCTATACTGAAGGCTGCAATCCTTGAGCTTCATCAGCAAGTGCTTTAAGTCCTCCTCATTTTCGGGAAGCAGGATTGTGTCATCTGCATATCTCAGGTTGTTAATAAGCCTTCCTCCTACCCTGATACTGAATTCTTCTTCATAGAATCCAGCTTCTCTATTTATTTGCTCAGCAGATACATTGAATGAGTGTGGTGAGAGGATACAACCCTGGTGCACATCTTTTCTGATTTCAAATCATGCAGTATCCCCTTGTTCTGTTTGCACAACTGATTGTTGATCCACGAGCATGGTCTGCATACTGGAATTCTTCTCAAGGCTATCCAAAGTTTGTCATGATCCACACAGCTGAATACCTTTGTGCAGTCAATAAAACACAAGAAGCAAGTTAACACCATAAGATTCTTAGAATAAGCAGGGGCAGTGCTGTCAGGCCTAGCTTTCAACAACGTATTAACAGCACAAACAGGAAAAAAAACAAAATCAATAAATGCAACCTCATAAGATTTAAAAACTCTTGTGCATCAAAAGACTTTACCAAAAAAGTGAAAAGACACGTTACCAACTGGGTTATTATCTTTCAAAATCATATATCGGGCAAGACTCTAACGACCAAAATGTATATAAAACATCCACAACAATAAAAAGTCCAAAAGCCCACTCATAAAATAGGCAAAGGACTTGAATTTATATCTCACCAAATAAGAACATTCAGGTGGCCGTCAAACACATGAAAAGATGTTCAGTGTCATTAGTCATCTGAGAGATGCAAATGAAAATTACAATGGTCTACATTTCATGCTCATTATGATTGATAGCTAAGATTTTTTTTTTAAAGAAGAAAATGACAAATGTTGGCAATGATGTGGGGAAATTGACATCATTGTCCATTAGTAGAAAGCTCCCTGGTGACGTAGTGGTTTCAAGTTGGGCAGTGATCCAAAAGGTCAGCAGTTTGAAACCATCCATGAGAGAAAGACTGGCCTTTCTACTCCCATAAACAGTTAGTCTTGAATGATGATGACAACAAATGTACAAATGTGCTTGACACAATGGAGGTATGTATGGATTGTGATAAGTGTTGTACGAGCCCCCAATAAAAGGATTTTTTTAAAAATAGTCTTCACAGCCCTACCTTGTGCAACAGAGTCGCCATGAGGCAGCATGGGCTCTGTGGCAGTGAGTTTTGTCTTGTGTTTTTATCCATTGGTAGTGAGAATGCAAAAAGGTACCAAAACCAAAAACCAAACCTACTGTCACTGCGTGAATTCTGACTCATAGGGACCCTATAGGATAGAGTAGAATTGGTCCTTGACTTACTGAAACAATGTGTAACGAGCATTCAGCCTCATCATTCTAGAGAGCAGCCAGTAGGCTTGCACTGTTCACTTTGGGGTTAGCAGCTCCACAACCCAGCCACTGCTTCACCATCCTGGGTCTAGGGGTGAAGATTTGAGATTCTTTGGGTTGAGGTGTAGTCCATACTAAAGGCTGTAGTCTCTGAACAGCATCAATTCCTGTTTTAACGTCCCTTTTCTTTTAGCAAGAAAGATTATGTCGTCTGCATATTACAGTTTGCAAATAAGCCTTCCTCCGATCTTAATTTCCACATCCTTTTGTATGTAGTGCAGCTTCTTCTTGGATTACTTGCTCAGCGCACAGATGGAATAATTATAAGGATGTAACACTGACACACACCTTTTCTGATTTTAAACCATGCAGTATTCCCTTGGTCTATCCAAGCACCTGCCTCTTTGTCTGGACAGGACAGGTCCTGAGTGAGCACCGCTGAGTGTTTGAGTGTCCCCACGGTCACCCATAATCGATTATGAGCCACACAGTTGAATGTTTTTGCAGGTTAAAAAAGACAAGTAAACCTCTGTCTGGTATTTTCTGTTCTCAGTCAAGATCCATGGGAAATCAGCAATGATACCTCTCATTGTCCATCCGCTTAGGAATCTTCCTTGAATTCCTAGCAGTTATTTTCTCTCTTTGTACTTGTGTTAGGCTGAGTTGTCCCGAGAGCCTAAGCCAGTGACACCCATCTATGTATCAGAAAGAACATCATGTCAAGAATGAATTTTATATCAAGAAGGTGCCCCAGCCCAGTCCCACTCAAGTCCGTGGGTCCAATGCTAGCCGAAGCCCTCATGCGCACACATAGCTGCAAGCTGATGAAATGGATGAAGCAGGAATTAAGAACTCACAGGGGGCTGAGTGCAGACTTTTGAGGATGCAAAATCCGGGGAAACACGGCAGGGCATCAACCCTCCCAGGATCTTAAGGCCACATGGAGCCACCCTGGAGGCAGACACAGAATCCAAGCAAATAAGAAGACAAAGGGAGAGAGAGGGAGAGACTTTCCAGGCTCAAAAAGCCACCCTCCCAAGGAGGCATCATCAGGGAGTGATGTAATGGATCAGTTGGACCCCACCCCTATACTTTCATCTCGGTATAAGTTAACATAAACTCTAACTGCCACATAAAATCTAACTGTAGTATACACTCCAACTGTTTCTGAATTATTTTTAGAATGATTCAAAGTCATATGACCCAGAAACTCCACTTCTAGGTATACATCTGAAAGAGTCACGAGCAGAGACTCAAAAAGAGACATGTCAACCCTGTTGACAGTAGCCAAAAGGTAGAAACAAACGAAGTGCCCATTGACAGATGGGTGGATAAACAAAGTGTGGTACTCAGATATGATGAAATACAACTAAGTCAGTGGGAGAAATGAAGACTTAACACATGCTACAACATGGATGGAGCCAATCACAAATCATATAAATATTGCATGCTCCCCCCTTTTTTGTAATGATGATGTTTGAAAATGAAAATGTTTTGGAACTGATGATGACAACATATGTACAAATATGATTGATGTGTGGAATGTTATAAAGCTGTAAGAGCCCCAACAAAATGATTTTATATCTACTGCATGCCCTCACTTATACAGGAAGTCAAGAAAAGGCATTTGCCTTTTGTATATCGACCACAGCTTAATTGTTATCAAGGTGAGATGGGAGAAAGATGAGGTTTAGTACTCCCATAAAAAGTTGTTATTCAAGCGGCCATCAAGCTCAGAAGCAAATAAGCCCACATGGAAGAAGCACACCAGCCAGTGCGATCACGAGGTGCCCAAGGGACCAGGTATAAGGCATCATGCAAAAAAAAAAAAAAGATATAAGTGTGTGTATGTATGTGTATATGTATATATGTATGTGTACATATGTATATATATATATCATATTAAATGAAGGGGGAAGTGCAGAGTGGAGACCCAAGGCCCAAGTGTCGACCAATGGAGATCCCCTCATAGAGGCGTTTAGGAGAGGAGATGGGTTAATTAGGGTGTGAGGTAGTATCGATGAAGAACACAGCTTTCCCCCAGATCCTGGATGCTTCCTCCCCCCAACTACCATGATCCGAATTCTACCTTGCAGGGCTGGATAGGACAGAGGCTGTACACTGGTGCATATGAGGGTTGGAGGTACAGGGAATCCAGGGTGGATGATACCTTCAGGACCAAGGGTGTGAGGGACGATGCTGGGAGAGTGGAGGGTGAGTGGGTTAGAAAGGGGGAACTGATTACAAGGATCCACATGTGACATCTTCCCTGGGAGAGGGACAGCAGAGAAGCGGGGAAGGGAGACTCCGGATAGGGCAAGATATGACAAAATAACGATGTATAAATTACCAAGGGCATATGAGGGAGGGGGGAATGGGGAGGGAGGGGGGAAAAAAAGCGGACCTGATGCAAGGGGCTTAAGTGGAGAGCAAATGCCTTGAGAATGATTGGGGCAGGGAATGTATGGATGTGCTTTATACAATTGATGTATGTATATGTATGGATTGTGGTAAGAGTTGTATGAGTCCCTAATAAAATGTAAAAGAAGAAAAGAGAAAAAAATGATTAGGGCAAAGACTGTACAGATGTGCTTTATACAATTGATGTATGTATATGTATGAACTGTGAAAAGAATTGTATGAGCCCCAATAAATTGTTAAAATAAATAAATAAATAAAATTTAAAAAAATAAAAAAAATAGGAAAAAAGTTAAAAAAAAAAAGTGGTTATTACACCCACATGGAAGAAACACACCAGCGTGTGTGACCACGAGGTGTTGAAGGGATGAGGTATCAGGCATCAAAGAACAAAAATTATATCATAGTCAATGGTGGGGGAGTGCGGAGTGGTAACCCAAAGCCCATCTGTAGGCAACTGGACATCCCCTTATGGTAGGGTTGCGGGGAGGAGACAAGCCAGTCAGTGTGCAGTGTAGCAACAATGAAACATACAACTTTCCTCTAGTTCCTAAATGCTTCCTCCCCCTACCCTACTGTCATGATCCCAATTCTATCTTACAAATCTGGCTGGATGGGATATGTACACTGCTACAGATAGGACTGGAAACACAGGGAATCCAGGATGGATGATCCCTTCAGGACTAGTGGTGAGAGTGGCAATACCAGGAGGTTGGGGAGAAAGTGGGGTAGGAAGGGGGAACCAATTACAGAGATCTACATGTAACCTCCTCCCTGGGGAATGGACCACAGAAAAGTGGGTGAAGGGAGATGTCGGAGAGTGTAAGATATGACAAAATAATAATTTATAAATTATCAATGGTTCATGAAAGAGTGGGGAGCAGGGAGGGAGGGGGAAATGAGGAGCTGATGCCAGGGGCTTAGGTGGAGAGCAAATGTTTTAAGAATGATGAGGGTAACAAATGTACAAATGTGCTTTATACAACTGATGTTTGTATGGATTGTGATAAGAGTTGTATGAGCCCCCAGTAAAATTATTTTTTAAGTTGTTGTTGTTCTTGTTTTTATTAAGTGCCCCGAGTCGGCTACGACCCATAGTAACCCTATGCACAACAGAACTAAACACTGCACTGTCCTGCACCATCCTTACCATCGTTCCTGTGCCTGAGCCCATTGATGCAGCCACTGTGTCAGTCCATCTCATCAAGGGCCTTCCTCTTTTTCGCTGCCCCTCCACTTTACCAAGCAGGATGTCCTTCTCTAGAGATTGGTCTCTCTTGACAATATGTCCAAAGTATGTAAAACAAAGCCTTGCTATCCTTGCTTCTAAGGAGCTCTCGGGTACTCTTTATTCTTCCAATATAGATCAGTTTGTCCTCTTAGCGATCTATGGTGATTTCAATATTCTACTCCAGCACCACCATTCAAATTCATCTGTTCTTCTACGGTCTTCCTTAGTCAGTGTACAACTTTGACATGCCCATGATACAATGGAGAATGCCCTGGCTTTCACCAGGGGCACCTTAGTCCTCAACGTAACATCCTTGCTCTTCAATACTCTAAAGAGGTCTTGTGCAGAAGAGTCACTTCGTGCAATATATCTTTTGACTGATGTTTTAATGAGCATTGATTTGGATCCAAATAAGGGAAAATCCTTGACAATGTCAACCTTTTCTCCATTGACCATGCTGCTACGTATTGGTCAAGTTATGAGGATTTTGATCTCACTTACATTCAGTTGTAGTCCATACAGAAGACTACAATCCTTGAGCTTCATCAGTAAGGACACCAGGACCTCCTCACTTTCAGCAAGCAAGTTTATGTCATCTGCATACCTCAGGCTGTTAATAATCCTTTCTCAAGGGTATGGGAGGCCTGGTAAGGCTTGATCAAGGACAATGTAACCAAGAGGAATTACTGAAACCCAAATGAAGGCTGAAAATGATAATGGGACAAGAGGAAAGTAAAAGGAAATAGAGAAAAGAACCAGGAAGCAAAGGGCATTTAGAGAGGTCTAAATAAAGGCATATATGTATGTAAATCTATTTGTATATGACAATAGGGAAATAAATTTATGTGCATATATTTAGAGATTTAGTATTAAGGTAATAGATGGACATTGGGCCTCTACTCAAGTACTCCCTCAAGGCAAGAATACTTTGTTCCATTAAACTGGCATTCCATGATGCTCACCTTCTCAACACGATCACTGAAGACAAAACTGGTGCATAAACAAATGTGGTGAAGAAATCTGATGGTGCCCGGCTATCAAAAGATATAGAGTCTGGAGTCTTAAAGGCTTGAAGATAAACAAGTGGCCACCTAGCTGAGAAGCAACAAAGCCTACATGGAAGAAGCACACCAGCCTATATGATCATGAGGTATCGATAAGATCAGGCATCAAAGAACAAAAAATCCCTTAATTGTCAATGAGGGGGGAGTGTAGAGTGGAGACCCAAAGCCCATCTATAAGTAACTGGACATGCCCTCACAGAAGGATCACGGGGAGCAGACAAGCCAGTCAGGGTGCAGTTTTAGCACCGATGAAGCATACAACTTTCCTCTAGTTCTTTAATGCTACCTCCCCACCACTATCATGATCCCAACTCTACCTTACAAATCTGGCTAGACCAGAGGATATACACAGGTACAGATAAGAGCTGAAAGCACAGGGAATCCAGGACAGATAAACCCCTCAGGACCAATAATGAGAGTAGTGATACCAGGAGGGGAAGGAGAAGGTGGGGGGAGAAAAGGGGAATCGATCACAATGATCTACATATAACCGCCTCCCTGGGGGATGGACAACAGAAAAGTGGGAGAAGGAAGACATTGGTCAGTGTAAGACATGAAAAAATAATAATAATTTATAAATTATCAACAGTTCATGAAGGAGGGAGGGTGGGAGGAGGGGAAATGAGGAAATGATACCAAAGGCTCAAGTAGAAAACAAATGTTTTATGAATTATGATGACACAAATGTGCTTGACACAAGGGGTGGATGTATGGATTGTGATAAGCATTGTATGAGTCCCCAGTAAAATGATTTAAAATAAATTAAAAAAACTTTCCTCAAATCTTGATGCTTCATTCTTCTCATATAATCCACCTTCTCTGATGATTCGCTAAGCATATATATCAAACAAGTATGGTGTGAGGCTACAGCCCTGACTCACACTTTTCCTGATCTTCCACCTTGCAGAATTTCCTTGTTTTGTTTGCACAATCGCCTCTTTATCTATGTATGTGTTCCAAATGAGCACAAGGAAGTATTCTGGAATTCCCATGATTCTCAAGGTTAGCCAAAGTTTATTATGGTCCACACAGTTATAGGCAAATAAACACAAGTAACTATCTTTCTGGTCTTCTCTTCTTTGTGGCAAGATCCATCTGACATCAGCAATAATATCCCTTGTCCCACATCCTCTTCTGAATCCGGCCTGAACTTCTGGCAGTTCCCTATCAATAAAGAGTTACAGCCGCAAAAATCCACAGGGGAAGTTCTATCTTGTCAAAATTGACTCAATAGCAGTGAGTTTGGAGTTGACTTTGTAGGGCGAGAATGGTGAAGGAAGGAGGCTAGCAGTGACAGAAAAATCTCACTGAGTAGAGCAGGGTTTCACCACTGTTTATCATAAATACTGTCAAAAAGTTATATACCTGGGCTGGAAAGGGGGAACCAATCACAGGGATCTACATATAGCCTGCTCCCTGGGGGACGAACAACAGAAAAATGGGTGGAGGGAGACGCGAGACAGCGTAAGATATGACGAAATAACAATTTATAAATTATCAAGGGTTCATGAGGGAGGGGAGGGGGGAAGCTGGGAAGGAGGAGGAAAAATGAGGAGCTGATGCCAGGGGCTTAAGTGGAGAGCAAATGTTTTGAGAATGATAAGAGTAATGAATGTACAAATGTGCTTTACACAATTGATGTATGTATGGATTTTTATAAGACTTGTATGAACCCCCAATAAAATGATTTTTAAAAAGTTATATGCCTTGTTGTGTTTTGTTTTTATCATTGGTTTGTTGCATATTGTTGCTTGGTTTTGCTCTGTCTTGTTTTTGTGGATGTTGTTATCTCCAGAGGTCTGTCTAAATAAGATAGGCTGGATGAACAATCTGGAGGAAAAAACAATGGGACCAACAGTTCCCAGGGGCCACGGGAGAGGGGGAAGTGGGGGGAAAGGTAGTGGTGTTAACAAACCCAGGGACGAGGGAACAACAAGTGATCCAAATCATGGTGAGGAGGGTGTGGGAGGCCTGGTAGGGCATGATCAAGGGTAATGTAACCAAGAGGAATTGCTGAAACCCAAATGAAGACTTAGCATGATAGTGGGACAGGAGGAAAGTCAAAGGAAATAGAGGAAATAGCTGGGATGCAAAGGGCATTTATAGAGGTCTAGATAAAGGCATGTACATATGCAAATATATTTCTATATATGAGGATGGGGAAATAGATTTATGTGCATATATTTATAGGTTTAGTATTAAGGTAGCAGATGGACATTCGGCCTCCACTCAAGTACTCCCTCAATGCAAGAATATTTTCTTCTATTATATTGGCATTCTATGACGCTCACCTTCCCAACACAACCACTGAAGACAAACCGGGTGAATAAGCAAATGTGGTGAAGAAAGCTGATGGTCCCCGGCTATCAAAAGATATAGCGTCTGGGGTCTTAAATGCTTGAAAGTAAACAAGCAGCCATCTAGTCCAGAAGCAACAAAGCCACATGGAAAAAGCACACCAGCCTGTGAGATCACGAGGTGTCAAAGGGATCAGGTATCAGGCATCATCAGAACAAATAATCCTATCATAGTGAATGTGGTGGGGAGAGTATGGAGTGGAGAACCAAAGCCCATTTGTAGGCCACTGGTATTCCCTTACAGAAGGGTCTTGGGGAGGAGACAAGCCAGTCAGGGTGCGATGTAGCAACAATGAAACATACAACTTTCCTCTAGTTCCTAAATGCTTCTCTCCCACCCCCACCCCCAACCCCCACCAACTATCATGATCCCAATTCTACCTTGCAAGTCTGGCTAGACCAGAGGATATACACTGGTACAGAGAGGAACTGGAACCCAGGGCAGATGATCCCTTCAGGACCAGTGGTGTGAGTGGCGATACTGGGAGGGCAGAGGGAGGGTGGGTTGGAAAGGGGGAACCGATTACAAGGATCTACATGTGACCTCCTCCCAGGGGGACGGACAACAGAAAAGTGGGTGAAGGGAAACATCAGACAGTGTAAAATATGATAAAATAGCAATTTATAAATTTTCAAGGGTTCATGAGGGAGGGGGCAGTGGGAAGGAAGGGGGAAAATGTGGACCTGATGCGGGGCTTAAGTGGAGAGCAAATGTTTTGAGAATGATGAGGGCAATGAATGTACAAATGTGCTTTACACAATTGAGGTATGTATGGATTATGATGAGTTGTATGAGCCCCTAATAAAATGATTAAAAGAAAAAAACGTTATATGCCTGTTGAATTGACAAGAGTTGTGTGATAGACCTATTTAAGCAGACTAGCTGCTGAACCTGCTTATGTACTACCTAACACCTCATGGATTTGATTCCTTGGTTTGGAGGGTTAGGGTCATGGTTTCATGAGATGTCCCAGAGACCTGTAAACAATACAATTCTTTCAGGGGTTCATCTAGCATTTTTGGCTCCAGAAAATCTGGTTTCCAAATCTGTCCCCCATTTCCCCCTTCCGATCAGAATTATTCTATAGAATCTTTGATCAAAACATTCAGTACAAACTAAGAGGGAAGGAAGGAGAGTGGAACACATCCTGGACCAAACGTTGAGGACCATATCCCAGCACAGAGAGGCCACATAGGGCCAGCCCCATAAGATACAACATCTCTCACTGACCCATAGCACAACAAGGGACAACACTGGAGGCACAATGTGGGAATGGTGCCTGATCTGACCCCACCACCCTGGGGCGAATCGCTAAGGGTATGCAACAGAGCAGCAAGGGGAGCAAAGCAATGAAAATAGACTTTGAACCCAGGGCATGACACCCCAACAGACTCCACAGGAAAATACTCCTAAAGGTCAACAAACACACCTGGAACTATTTATAGGCTCTTCCTTTTATGTTGATGTTTTTTTGTTGTTGTTTGTTTTCTTTTGTTGTTTTGTTTTGCTCTGTCTTAATTTTGTGCTTATTATTATCTCTACATGTCTGTCTAGATAAGATAGGTTGGATAAACAATCGAGAGGAGAAAAAAACAGGACCGACAGTTCGGGTGGGGGGGGGCACAGGAGAGGGGGAGGTGGGAGGAAGGAAGTGAGTATTAACAAACCCAGGGACAAGGAAACAACAAGTGATCAAAAATAGATAGCGAGGAGGGCATAAGATGCCTGGTAAGGCTTGATAAAGGGCAATGTAACCAAGAGGAATTACTAAAACCCAAATGAAGACCAAACATGATGGTGGGACAAGAGGAAAATAAAAGGAAATAGAGTAAAGAACTAGGAGGCAAAGGACATTTATAGAGGTCTAAATACAGGCATGTGCATATGTAAATATGTTTTAGATAAAATACAGGCATGTGCATATGTAAATATGTTTTAGATAATGATAGAAGACAGATCTATGTACATATATTTATTTATTAAGGTAGCAGACAGACATTGGACCTCTACTCAAGTACTCCCTCAATGCAAGAACACTTTGTTCTAATAACCTTGCATTCAGGTAGTACCGATGAAGAACACAGCTTTCCCCCAGATCCTGGATGCTTCCTCCCCCCAACTACCATGATCCGAATTCTACCTTGCAGGACTGGATAGGGCAGAGGCTGTACACTGGTACATATGAGGGCTGGAGGTACAGGGAATCCAGGGTGGATGATACCTTCAGGACCAAGGGTGTGAGGGGCGATGCTGGGAGAGTGGAGGGTGAGTGGGTTGGAAGGGGGGAAATGATTACAAGGATCCACATGTGACCTCTTCCCTGGGAGAGGGACAGCAGAGAAGGGGGGAAGGGAGACTCCGGATAGGGCAAGATATGACAAAATAACGAGGTATAAATTACCAAGGGCACATGAGGGAGGGGGGAAAGGGGAGGGAGGGGAAAAAAAAAGAGGACCTGATGCAAGGGGCTTAAGTGGAGAGCAAATGCTTTGAGATTGATTGGGGCAGGGAATGTATGGATGTGCTGTATACAATTGATGTATGTATATGTATGGATGGTGATAAGAGTTGTATGGGTCCCTAATAAAATGTAAAAAAAGAAAAGAGGAGAAAAAAGTGATTAGGGCAGGGACTGTACAGATGTACTTTATACAATTGATGTATGTATATGTATGAACTGTGATAAGAATTGTATGAGCCCCTAATAAATTGTTAAAATAAAATAAATAAATAAATAAAATAACCTCGCATTCTGTGATGCTCAGCTTCCCGACACAATTGCTTAAGACAAAATGGGTGCATAAGTAAATATGGTGAAGAAAGCTTAGGGTGTTCGGCTATCAAAAGATATAGCTCCTGGGGTCTTAAAGGATTAGAGATAAACAAGCAGCCATCCAGCTGAGAAGCAACAAAGTCCACATGGAAGAAGCACACCAGCCTGTGTGATCATGAGCCTGTGTGATTATGTTGTGCTATGGGATCAGGCAAAAGGCATCAAAGACCCAGAACAAAAAAAATCATATCAATGTGAATGAGGGGAAGTGCAGAGTAGAGACTCAAAGCCAATCTGTAAACAATTGGACATTCCCTAACAGAAGGGTCACAAGGAAGAGATGAGCCAGTCAGGGTGCAGTATAGCACCAAGGAAAAATACAACCTTTCTCTAGTTCTTTAGTGCTTCCTCTCCCACACTGTCATGACCCCAATTCTACCTTACAAATCTGGCTGAACCAGAGCATGTACCCAAGTACAGATAAGAGCTGGAAACACAGGGAATCCAGGACAGATAAACCCCTCAGGACCAATGATGAGAGTATGAGAGGGGACAGGAAATATGACGGGAGAAAGGGGGAACCAATCACAATGATCTACATATAAACCCCTTCCCATGGGGGAGGACAACAGAAAAGTGGGTGAAGGGAGACATCAGACAGTGTAAGACATGACAAAATAATAATAATTTATAAATTATCAAGGGTGAGGGAGGGAGGGTGGGGAACGGAGGAGCTGATCCCAAGGGCTCAAGTAGAAAGAAAATGTTTTGAGAATGATGATGGCAACAAATGTACAAATGTGCTTGACACAACGGATGGATGGATGGATTGTGATAAGAGCTGTAAGAGCCCCCAATAAAATGACTAAAAAAAAAACCAACAGTAAAGGCAGGTGGCCACTATGCAGTTCTTCTGGTCTCCAGGCAAAGGAGGCAGTTGTTGGTGGAGGCAGAATGCCACGCTAGAAAGCATCCTATGTTTTTAACATTCACAGTGGATTCAATAGTCACCATGATAGTGTCTGATATTGATCACCACTGAAGGGCTATGCATGTCCTGGGCCAGCAGTGCCTAAAGAGAGCTTAAAGACAATAACGACTTGTAATAGGAGTTCCGACTGGGCCATAGCTTTTTATACACCACCTCCTTGAATCCTCACACAGAGTTCACAGCCGATCAAAGGTCAGAGGTGATGAAAAGTCAGAGGTGGGTCCACGAACCCAGCTAGTAAGTGGCAGTGAGACCTCAAACGTGGGCCTTTTTTCAAAGCATAATTTGTTTTCATCTTTGTTGTTGTTAAGGGATTTTTTTAATAACCATTGAAATCTGCCAGAAAGGTACAAAATATCCCAACTATTTATTGTTGTTAATTTAATTCTTTAATCTCTTTCATATCTGAGCACGTCTGTTGTTTGTTTCATTATTGTCCTTTTAACTTTTAGTTGTGCACTGGGTGAAGCCTTACAGAGCAGCTCATTAGTTTTACATCCAACAATTCATCTCATTCATTGCAATGTCCTCAATGCAACACCACTTTCCCCGCTTCTTCCATATAGTTCCTGGTTCCACGCCTTCTACCCTAACCTGGCTGCACTCTGCTCTCGGGCAACTGCGACTCTCTGGATTCCAAATGGCGATTATTCCGAGATGTGCATACTTCATTAGTGTTACTGTTCTTCTGACAACGGGTCCATTGCGTCATTGAAATGTAACCACAGGGCTGCACTCAGTTCCAGACCTGAAGGGTTTCTGGAGACCATAGTCTCGGGGTCCTACTGGTCTCGATTTGATCAGTAAGCCTGGTTTCTTCCAGATCTTTGAGTTTCGCTCTATCTTGTCTCCCATTCTATGCAGCAGTACGGGCTCCAGGAGAACAACTGAGGGGCTGACGCAGGACCAGGCAGTGTTTGCTTTTTTGTGCCCAGGGTCGTGCTGAGTTGGAGTTGACCCCACGGGACCTAAGATCACCAATCCAGGACCTTCTAGTGTGATCCTTTCCAGAGCAGTCTGGAGTGGTACTTAGACATCATCAGTCCTTCTGGGCTCCGGGTCCTGAAGATGGAGGCCACTGTGGTGCATTAATTCATTGAGTTCATTGCTTCCATAATGTCCTCACTTTCCCCTTCTTCTTTTCTCCAGACAGCAAGAGACCAGTAGTTGCCCCTCAGATGACTGACTGCTCATGAGCTTTTCAGAGCCCAGTGGCCACTCACCAATCTAACAGTCTTTGTGGACTTTGTTATGCTAATTGACCTTGGTGTCCCCTCAGCCCCTAACTATGGTCCTAATCCCCAAGCCCCAAGCCCCATTCCCTCAAGGTATTTGGTTATGTCCACGAAGTTTCCTAACTTAGCCCGTGTATATAAAGCTGCCTGTTTCTTTCTCTCCTTCCTTCCTTCTTGCTTGCTTGTGAGTCTTGTCAGTGATTTCTCTGTAGCATTGATCCTTTTGAAGAAAACAGCTTTGGGTTTTACATTTCAACTTCTTGTTTTATTATTCTTTTCTCATTGATTTGTTTCTGCTCTTATTTCCTTTGTGTTGATACTTTGTGTGACTGGTTTTAAATTGTTTCTGAGCAAACAATTCACTGCACCCTCCACTACTTTCTTTGATTTATTTTGTGGCTGTCTGCTTCAGCTAAATGGTGTTATTCGTTTCAGTCAATCTCAGTTCTTAGTAAAAGCATTTATTTTAGGCAATTTTATTTGAATTCCAAAGGTCAGAGTGACTCATCAGACATTATAGCTACATGTGATTTATGAGAGAAGAGTTGATTTTTTCCCCCAAACAATTCCTGGCTGCAGAAAACAGGCCAGAGCACCAGCACTGGCATCAGCCCTGAGAGCCCAGTCCTGCCCTCTACAGATGGGGGAGCGGACGCTAGCCAACGAGGGGCTTTGTGGGTGGTAAGCCGGCGAGCTTGCTGAATCTGTACACTAGTTCAGTAAGATGTCTTAAAAAGCAGAACGAGGAAGACCCCCTCTTTCCCTCCTTCCCGTTCCCAGTGAATGCTACCAAACCATCCAACAAGAAATCAAGGGATTTGTCTCCTTTCATAATCAACCCAAAGCTGAACTCCAGGGCAAATCCTGGCTCCACAATTCAGCTTCGGAGCCGCCATTTTCTCACCACTCGTGTGTCTCCCAGGCTGTGTGGCTCGGTTCTCGTGAGCGACACTGTCCATTTCACAATGGTCTGAACTGTGTGTCACTGAGGCCGCGGTGGCCGCGAAGAGAGGATCTGCTGACCTGCTCTCAGAAGCGTCCTCAGTCGTCACTCTGACACAAGCAGCACGGCAGTTACAGACGATGGAAATGAGGGCACAGAATTTAGAGGCGACTCCAACAACGATGATGCTCCTTCTCGTGTGCTTCCTATGTGAGAACTCCCTGGTGAAGTGACAGAACCGGAAGCGCCTTCTCTCCGCTTGCCTCTTGGTAGGTGGCCCACATCCTTTTGCTGACAGGGAAAAAGTCAGGTCTTTTTGGAACTAGCAACAGAAGCAACAGCTACTACTATGGTTAGTTATTAGTCTGCTGTGACACCCCTTTTTCGAAACCAACCCACATATATCCAGTCCTCCAATCAAAGAACTAAAGACAAATAATACATTAAACCAACGAGCTCCTCTCAAGGACACCGCTGACCCTGCGGTGACTCCGGCCCAGGGTTGAGTGGCTTCGACAATTCCTGCCGATGTGGACTCCCCTGGAACACTTGGTGTTCCTCACCGAATATATTCTAAGTCTGCTGTTGTGTTGAAGGTGATCGCATTTACAAAAAGTCACCGGTTTCAAGCTTTGCTCCAGTATGGGGAGCCTGTAAATGCTCAACAAGCAAAGCTAGTGCTAGATGGGTAGAATATTTATAATGTTTGCTATACCCTAAGGATTGATTTTTCCCAAACTTGTGATATTGGGATGTAAAATACAGCCATGATGAATGTAGGGGTTACACTGGGCCAGATCACCCATCTGGAGAAGGGCCCCTGCACTGGACCCAGCCATTGCTGCAGCCTTGCGGAGGAGTCTCTGGGCTCTTCCGAGTGCTGCAGCTGGGAATGCCTGGAGTCCCAGCTGGTGGCAGTGTAGCCTGTGAGCTGGCCATTTAAAAGAAGAGAGGGTTACGCCCCAAGCATTTACACTTTCCCCCCAAAATAAAAAGTCACAAAATGGATCATCTTCAGATGTAAACAGTGGAAGAAGCTATTTGAGCACTGATTGATATTCACACTGATAACCTGGGCTCAAAGCCATCATCTGAGAGTGTCTTTCTCCAAGTCAAAAATCCATGATCAATGGATCAGAAAAGTAGGGGACCAGAGTTTGACTTGTTTCGGTCTCATCACGTTGTTATCATGCCTCCTTTATACAGTAAAACACCATGTGTAAAAGCAGAGTTATTGACTGAGGCATTTCATCTGTTCTCTAGGAAAGCCATTTTCACTGTGTTTGTAACTTCAGTTGAACTTTACTTTATCCTTTGTTTTTTCAACTTAGTGTGCATACATGCCTTAAAAGGGAAAACTAGTGTTGCTATTGTGCATTTACTAGCGAAAAGAAATTGGTTGTCCTGAACACATTACATGGGAATTAAAATATGTTTAGGCGGGGGTGTGCAAAGGGTTAAGTTTTTTTTTTCCCTTCTGTTTGGAACTTATTTTTAATTATTGGCTTGTCACATGTCTTTCCATTTAATCAAATGCTATATATGCTATTGAAAGAATAAAACAACATTTTAAAGTTTTACTACTGTAGACTATATCGCTTAAAAATCACACTGGCCTTTTGCATGCACAGTTCTGGTCTAGATTCAGTTATGAATGTAGGCATTCGTTAAAACTAATGAGATGCACAGTATTTGTTTCTTGAGACAACAAAGTGATTTCAGTAAGTTTGTGACCTATGTGGAAAGTATTGTGGAATTTTAGCCTTTTGTACACACTCTTCTGAGAGGTATCTTATAAATGTCAGTACTAAGTCATGTCTTGTTTGTGGCTGAATATTTTTTGTAGATGTTTTTGAAGTTGAAATTACTTACGCACATCTAAATATATATTGCCATCCTTAGTTTATAATTAAGATTTGGAAGATGGTTGTGGATTTCTGAGCATGTGCAGACTGGTCTAGCTAGTTCAGGAACTTGTGCGGGTAGTTTTCAAAGATAAAAGTATGCTATAAAAATTTACAGGAAGATGAATTTTGAGTTTTCTAAAACTGACAAACTTCAGTGGGACCCAAGTTTATGTGTCTTTAGTCTTAACTTACCTTGCATAGTAGTATTCAGTTTTAACAAGTTTTCAAAACATTTTGTATTTAGGAATATATCTGACTTTAATTATATAAAAAAAATCATGGCTCAGAATCTACAGGTCAAATTAATTTGAACAGTTCTTGTTGATCTGAATTGTTGATTCTGTTTAAATACCAATACTTTTTGAAATCATTGTAATTGGTTTCACGATTCATAGATTCTGTTGTCTGTGTAGACAGAAGCGCCGTGTATATTTTCTATTCGATGCATTTTTACATCTTTAGAAATGTGAAATTCAGGATAGTTGAAAGCAGCAAAATTAGCCATTCATGTTCTAACCCACCACTTCCCCTTCCTTGCCTCCAGATTGATGATGGAACGCAAACTAACACCAGACTCATGCCCAGTGAACCGATTCCACTCATAACGACCCTAGCGGGCAGAGAACTACCCATGTGGGTGGCTGAGACTGGAAATCTTTACGGTAGTAGAGATTCTCACCTTTCTCCCAAGGAGTGGCTGGTGGTTTTGAACAGCTGATCTTGTGGTTAACAGCCTAATGAGTAACCAATACACCACCAGAGCTGTGGGCGAAAGAACAGAAATTCTAGAAGGCAAGAAGGCACAGGGCTGGCTTTCCTCTTGGTCTGCTGCAAAAGCGCTGTTGGAAACAGCTTTGTTGAGCCCAGTTGTAAACGCAAGAATAGAGCGCTAGACTGACTGGGTCACTGTTTTTAGGGCCTCTCCTGCAGTTCCCATCCTGCTTGTATTTCCTACCAACAGAGTGATCGCCCTCATCCCGTAGTTCTTAAGCAGAAATGAAGGAGATTAGGAGGCTGTTGATAGAGCCAGTTTGGGAGTATTTTTGTCAAAAGGTTTGACTCCATACCTTGGATGTTAAGCAGTAACCTAATCAAAGAAGAGAGGAGATCACAGTATAAAGAAATCACAGGTGTGCAGTTTTTGGAAAAAATTACAAGTGAGGCTAAGGGCCCCTCCCTCCCCCCAGAAGAATTTATTTCAAAGGACAGCATTGAATCTGCAGCTCCGGGAGAGGGACATATCTGATCAGAGCACACGGAGCAGATGAAGGGGGAGGAGGAGAGAGTGGAGCACATCCTGGCCCACCAGGACATGAGGACGATGTTCCCGATTAGAGCAGCCAGTCCGCAGAGAGGACCACATGGCCAGCCCCACTGTAAGACATGACGCCCCTCACAGGGGACAAAACTGGAAACACAGTGTGGGAATTGCACCCGATCTGATCCCAGCACATTGAGGCAAAACACTAAGGGAGTGCAACAGAACAGCAAGGGAATGGAGTGGCAAGGTCCCCAGGGAAAGCTGAAGGTGGACTTTGGGGCCAGGGCGTGGTGCCCCAACAGACTGGACTGGAAAACACTCCTAAAGGCAACAAACAATCCTTGAACTAACTACAAGCTTTTATTTCTTGTTGGGTTTTGTTTTATTTTTGGTCATTGTTTTGTTGTTGTTGTTTGCTGTATATTGTTGCTTGGTTTTGCTCTGTCTTGATTTTGTGAATGTTATTATCTCCGCAGGTCTATCTAAATAACATAGGCTGGATGAACAATCTGGAGGAGAAAACAACGGGACGGACAGTTCCATGGGGACATGTGAGAGGGGGAGGTGGGGGAAAGGTAGTGGTGCTAACAAACCCAGGGTCAAGGGAACCACAAGTGATCCAAATCATGGTGAGGAGGGTGTGGGAGGCCTGGTAGGGCGTGCTCAAGGGTAATGTAACCAAGAGGAAATGCTGAAACCCAGGTGGGGACTGAGCATGATCGTGGGACAAGAGAAAAATCAAAGGAAATAGAGGAAAGAGCTGGGAGGCAAAGGGCCTATATAGAGGTCTAGATAAAGGCATGTACATAAGCAAATATATTCCTATATGAGGATGGGGAAATAGATCTATGTGCATATATTTATAGGTTTAGTATTAAGGTAGCAGAAGGGCATTGGGCCTCCACTCAAGTACTACCTCAATGCAAGAATATTTTCTTCTATTAAATTGGCATTCTATGATGCTCACCTTCCCAACACAACCACTGAAGACAAACCGGGTGAATAAGCAAATGTGGTGAAGAAAGCTGATGGTGCCCGGTTATCAAAAGATATAGGGTCTGGGGTCTTAAAGGCTTGAAGGTAAACAAGCGGCCATCTAGCTCAGAAGCAACAAAGCCCACATGGGAGAAGCACACCAGCCTGTGTGATCACAAGGTGTTGAAGGGATCAGGGATCAGGCATCATCAGAACAAAATATTTTATCACAGTGAATGAGGGGTGGAGTGTGGAGTGGAGACCCAAAGCCTATTTGTAGGCCACTGGACATCCCCTTACAGAAGGGTCTCGGGAGGAGACGAGCCAGTCAGGGTGCAATGTAGCAACGATGAAACATACAACTTTCCTCTAGTTCCTAAATGCTTCCTCCCCACCCCCACTATCATGATCCCAATTCTACCTTGCAAGTCTGGCTAGACCAGAGCATGTACACTGGTACAGATAGGAACTGGAAACACAGGGAATCCAGGGTGGATGATCCCTTGAAGACCAGTGGTGTGAGTGGTGATACTGGGAAGGTAGAGGGAGGGTGTGTTGGAAAGGGGGAACCGATTACAAGGATCTACATGTGACCTCCTCCCTGGGGGACGGACAACAGAAAAGTGGGTGAAGGGAGATGTTGGGCAGTGTAAGATATGACAAAATAATAATTTCTAAATAATCAAGGGTTCATGAGGGAGGGGGGAACTGGGAGGGAGGGGAAAAAAACGAAGACCTGATGCCAGGGGCTTAAGTAGAGAACAAATGTTTTGAGAATGATGAGGGCAATGAATGTACAAATGTGCTTTACCCAATTGATGTATGTATGGATTGTGATAAGAGTTGTATGAGCCCCTAATAAGATCATTAAATAATTTTTTAAAGAGTTGTACGTGCCCCCAATAAAATGATTTTTTTTAAGTAAGGATAAGAGTTCGGGACATTAATGATGAGCACTTTGATCAGCATGAATGTTCAGGAACAACAACAAAAATTATGCTACATCTTTACCGTGGAGTCTAGTTCAACTTAGTATAATTACTTTTATACTATGGTTTAATCTTTATTATGCCACATGTTGTTTATCCATTCATCTATTGATAGGAATGCAGCTTGCCTCCTCCCCATAGTTTTATTATGCAGGTATGTCTAAAAAAGTATTGCTACTCAAGTTTCAGTTGACATGTCACTCCCTCACTGCCATCGAGTCAATTCTGAGTCATAGCCGCCCCGTGGGACAGGGTAGAATTTCCCCCATGGAGTTCCAAGGCTGTAACTCTTTAGGAGGGTAGAAAGCCCATCTTTCTTCCTTGGGGCTTCTGATGGTTTTGAACTGCTAACCGTATGGTTAGCAGCCCATTGTGTAACCTGCTATGCCATCAGGACTCCTTGTCTCGAGACATAAAATGTCTTTTGTTATTGTTAGGTGCCATAGGGTCGATTCCAACTCATAACCACCCTGCACACAACAGAATGAAACACTGCCCAGACTTGTGCCATCCTTGAAATTGTTCCCATACTTTATCCCATTGTTGAAACCACTGAGTCAATCCATCTTGTTGAGGGCCTTCCTCTTTCCCTCCTGCCCCTCTACTTTACCAAACATGGTATCCATCTCCAGGGACTGGTCTCTCCTGACAACAGATCCGAAGCATGTAAGACTAAGCCTGGCCAAGTTTGTGTGTGCCCGGGGTTATTCCAAACATAAGGTGTTTAGATATGTCCTGGCTATCGATGGGAGGCTGCAGACAAGTTATCTTGATAATTCACTTGTCTTCATCTCATTAGCGTGCCTTGAAAAATAGGAAACCATGGGGGGAAAATTTTGAGGTCAGGGTTACTACCAGATTTAAAACAAAACTGAAGTGGATGTGTTCCCAAATCACTGAAGCTTTTCAACAAGTTTACCGGATGCCATCCCACAGAAACCAGTTTCTAAATGAATCACACGTTTTAAGGAAGGTGGGGAAAACCTCAAAGTTGCATCCAAGGCAGAGAGGTCAACTCAGAAGGTTTTAGAGACGGTTTGGGGGAGGGGGTTTCTGAAAGGATAATTTTTTCATTCCCATCTCCTTGGGTAAATGTTCCTCTTTGGGTCTTAAATGGTTGATTATTCGAACCCTGGGAGCATTCCATTCCAGACAGGAAGGGGGACTAAGGCCACAGCCTCAAGGATCCCATCAGTCTCTATCAGGCCGATAAGCCTGGTCTCTTTTATGATTTTGAGATCCCAGACCATCTACTGTGATCCTTCTCAGAGCATCTGATAGTGGTGGCCAGGGACCATCTAGCTCTTCTGGTTTCAGGTTGTGGAGACCGATGCTTGCATAGGACTGATTGTTTCCCTAAAGGGTCCTGGTGACACAGTGGGCTATGAAGTGAGGCTGCTAACCACAAGGGCAGCAGTTCAAAACAACCAGCTGCTTCCCAGGAGAAAGGTGAGTTTTCGACTCCCATGAGAATGGCAGCCTCACAGACCCACAGGGCCAGTTCTGCTTTCTTCTATAGGGACACACTAGGGGTCAGAGCCAACCCAACAACAGTGAGTGTGGAGTTTTGAGTCAACAGTTTCCACGATCTTTCGCTTTGGGACACTCTTCTTTCTTCTGGATTCAGAGACCAATAGTTGGACTTAGACAGTGTGTTAGGGCTGAGTTCTCTAGAGAAGCCAAACCAGTGGTGTTTGTATCTAGAATGAGATTTATGCCAAGAAATGGCTGGCACGGTTTCCTTTTACAGATGCCCATTTCACTCACACCCAGTTTTGGACAGTTCTAAATAATCTAGACTGTGGTGGAGCACCGGTGTGGAGTTTCACCCGAAGACGGCCCTCTGGGCATGTGATGCACTTAGTGGGGACTTGGACTGACATGCAAAGGAATGCCCAAGAGTTAAACGGGATGTTGACATCTCTTTGCTCTGGATCGGAGTGGGCAGGCAGGAGGGTGTTAGATAGCATCATGGTGTGTGTGTGTGTGTGTGTGTGTGTGTGTGTGTGTGTGTGTGTGTGTGTTTCTAACCAGATATATTCTTAAAGATATCTGCAGGAAAGAATGGGTCATGCTTTTGCAAAAAAAAAAAAAAATGAAAAAAAGTTTCTTGGCTTTGTAACATCATTAAAACACAAAGCTTACTGGCATCCAATAAACTCGTCTAACTCATGGTGGCCCCTGTGAATGTAAGGATGTGAATCTTTACAGCAACAGAAAGCTTCGCCTTTCTCCCACACGTGAGTGGCCATGGCAACCTGCGGACCTTGTCATTTGTAGTCCACCTCACATGCCGCTACTCCACCAGAACTCACAGAGTAAATACCATCATTCCTTCCTTCCTTAGCCACAGACACTGCCATCGAATCAACGCCAACTAGAAGCAACCCTGCAGCACAGGGTAGCTTCCAAGACTGTCACTGTTTCCAAGAGGATAAAGCCCTGTCTTTCTCCCTTGGAGCAGCTGGGGTGACACATGGCGGCCCTTGCAGTTAGTAGACAAATGTGTTACCACTCTGCCATCAGGGATCCTCCATATATTAACAGAGCCTCTCAAACGCTCACTGCCTTCAAGTCAATTATGACTCATGGCAGCCCTATGAGTCAGATTACAACTGCCCCTGTGGGTTGCCGAGACCGCACATCTTTATAAAAGCAGAAAGCCCTACAGGGAAAACCCATTACTGCACTCGGCTGTTTACCGAAAGTCCAGTCACAGGCATTTTAGAAATGGCCTGATGATCCTTTTCTCAAAAATCACCCACCTGAACAATCCTACAGAACACAGTTCTATTCGGACTTAACGTGGGCTTGGCCTTAATCGGTATTGACGGAGCAGCAACTGGGTTTTTATGGTCATGTTCTGGATATTGGGAGATGTTAAGATATGATACTGCACATAGCTGAGAAGACTGGAGTGAAGTTGTCACGCTCACGTGCCTCCTAAACCTTAGGGGATAACCCAAAGCTAAATCCAAACATCATTCACCTTGAACTGCTCCATTGGGCACTAAACAAAACCTCATCAGGACGACCCAAAGCGAAAGGACATGAAGACTTTCCGTATCTGCAATTTTGATGGACTCATTGCTGCCGTCTAGTGGTGAAGATGTAGTCAGGCTCTTAAATACGTTGCACTCAATTCTGCTTTGTTGCTACCATTGAGGAAAGAGTTCATCTATGGAGGATTAAAAGGAAAACAAACATCCAAACCTTCAGAGAACATTGCGTTATTAGACCCTAAATGATGATTGGATATTAGTGAACACCCTGGTTGATTTTTAAGCACTGAATTTCCACTGATTCCTTCATGCTATGTTCAGACTCTTGCCCTCTCCCCATTTTTTTTGGGAAAACAAAGCCCAACAACAAAGAAGGTAACAGTAAGGTGTGTAATGTAAGTGCTAACCAGTGCACTTACAAGAGACTTTGAAATTGGCTCTTAATCATAGAGTGGTTAAAACAAATGGGAAAAAAGTAATTAAGTCAAAGAGCTGAATAGAAAATTTTGCAGGCAGCTCGAGAAGACAAATTCAAGTATCATCATGAAATGTGCAGAGACCTAGGTAGAAAACCAAAAATGAAGAGCACACTCAGCATATTTTAAACTGAAATAACTCAAGAAAAAATTCAGTCCTTGAGTTGCAATACTGAAAGATTCTATGGGCAAAACGTTGAAGGATTCCCGTCATGTTCAGTGAGTTAAACCCATTCTTCTTGACATCCATGTTCTCGGACGCACGGTCACACTTCGGCTCTCGTGGACTTGTTTCATTTTCTTCAGCTTCAACCTGAACGTACGTCTGAGCAATTGATGGAATGGATCTGCTCCACAGTCTGCCTCTGGCCTCGTTTTGGCTGCTGGTATGACGCTTCCCCATCGTCTCTTTCCACAGATACAGTCGATTTGATTGCTGTGTACTCCAGCTGGGAAAGTCCACCTGTGCAGCTGCTGTTTGTGATTTTAGTCACATGATCGCTTCATTTCTCTCACCAAAACTAGATTTTCCACCTCGGTTCCCATCTTTCACATTGCAATCACCAATTATTATCAGTGCATCTTGCTTGCATGTTTTCTCAATTTCAGACTGAAGACGTTGGTAGGCTTCTTTAGCTTTATTCCTCCCCAGTGCCAGTAACTGATGAGTCCATTTGAATAATAGTTGTGTTGAATGGATTTCCTTGGAAAAGACCCCACCCCTACCCAGGGGATGCAATTTCCTGCCGAACCCACTTCCTCTGACTGCCAAGATGCAGCCTGAGCATCCCATGAGGATCAAAGATTTGCCACGGAGAAGTATGATCCAGTCTAGGGAGCTAGAAATCTGTTATTACTGTCTTGCACACTGAAGTATCACAAGGAAGGATTTCAACTTCTGACTGGGTTGTGAACCAAATCCATTCACCTGACTCCAAATCAGGCTTGCAGAGTTTGAATCACCAGCAGCTTAGAGGAAAGAGGAAGAAGTGCCTCATTTTTGTATTATTATTTCTGAGATGTCCTCACGAGAGATTCAAATTTGTGAACATCATTAGAGCTGATCCAGATAGGATGAAAATAGAGCATCTCACTTACCGGCACTGTTCTAAGGACAAAACAAAATGACCAATGCTCAGGATTCACTGACATTCAAAGATGTGGCTGTAAAGTTCACCTGGGAGGAATGGCAGTTCCTGAACCCTGCTCAGAAGACTCTATATCAGGATGTGATGTTGGAGAACTATCACAACCTGGTTTCCATCGCTGCTGTTGGTTCCTACCCTGCTGTTTGCTGCCTGTGGGTGGACTCTGCCTGCACTGCTTGAGGGAAGACTCAGCTGTCTGCTTCCTTGACCTGGGACCCAGCAGCCCTCCCCCTACTAGTGCCCTTATTAGGGCAACTGTGTCGGCTTTTTGAATGCAGCTCCTGTGAGGGAAAGCCTGAGACTAACTGACCTGCATACCTGGTTCCATTGAGGACAAAACTGCTTCACAGTTTTGGCAGTTCCAGCTCTGGCAACATGGAGTCATCAGAGACAGCGAAGCTTAAGGAGAGGATCTGTGAGGGATTCATCACTCCTGGGCCCACATCTTGGACAACCGGGAACAGGGAAAATAATCACTGATGACAAGTAATGGAACCCTAAGTTTGTCAATCTATTTTTGGAATCTTGACACGACTGGTGAGAAGTAACCACAAGGCAGAAGACTCTCCACAGGAAATTCATGACTTATGAACAAGGTCTGTGGATCCCAGAGAACCCAGCCCATGATGTAATAATGTTTTCACTATGTTTGAAATTTCACCTGGAAATGGATGATGGGCTCTGCATATTGGAAGCCTGTAGAATAAAGTACAGATGTTCCTAGTCTTTTCAGAAACTGAAAAGAGAAAGTATGACTCCATCATCTTCTTTGGGAAAAAACCAACATGAAACTCATTGTCATTGAGCTGATTCTGACTCATATCAACCCTAGAAGATAAATTATAATTTTATTTTGAAAAGTTTTCAGGAAAAAGAAATATGTGAAAAGCACTCGGGAAAGGGGGAACCGAATACAAGGATCTACATGTGACATCCTCCCTGGGGGGTGGACAACAGAAAAGTGGGTGAAGGGAGATGTCGGACAGGGCAAGATATGACAAAATAATAACTTCCCTAGAAGAAAGCACGACAGAGGTCAACAATGAAGCTACAGGCTGGGGGAAGGGCCAGCCCATCCCGCCCACATGAGAGCAAACTAAGAGAGACTGAGGGACTAGACCCCATTCTGACCCACCAAGTCTGATGATATTCCTGCTCAGAGCAGCTAAGGCACCAAGAGGATTGGAGCACAACAGCTGGAGACATGATGTACCTACAGTGGACCATAGTACTATAGAGGACAATATTGGGGATACAACTCAGGGAGTGAGTCTGTTCTGACCCCCTACGGTGGGGCAGAACAAGAAGGGAACAGAACAGAACAGCAATGGGAGCAACGTCACCAAGCCCCTGAGGAATCCTGAAAATAGACTTCAAACTCAGAGGGGCAGTGCCTGAATCCACACCCGACTCCTAGGGAGATAGTCCATAAAAGTCAGCTGATAAGCCTAGAACTACGGATAGGGTTATTGTTGTTGTTGCTGTTGTTGTTGGTTGGTGTTTTGTCTTCATAGTATCTGATTGGTCTATCTATATAAGATAAGCATGAAAAGCAAGCCTAAGGAGAAAGCAACAGAATCAATGGTTCTGGGGAATCTTACGAGAGAAGGAGGCAGGGGAAGGGGCGGTGAGCAAGCAAGGCCATTGACAGGGGAACAACTATGGATCTAAAAGTGACGACCAAGGTGGGGAAAGGAAAAATATTAAAAATAAATGGGTAGTGGGGACACAGGGCACTAACCCACCCAAGGGGAGGGCATTGTTTATATCTCCACAGGGAAAGAGGGACCAGACTTCAACCCAGTGCTCCAAGATGTGAATGCAACATGCTGGCATGGAGTAGGGAACCAGTGGAGAGTTCTAAAGGGCCGGTCCCAATCCCAACTACGTGGACACCTTCCCAACACCCCCAGCTCCTGCAGCTCCAGGAGAGGGACATGTCTGGAGGGACACGGGAGCAAATGAAGGGGGAGGAAGAGAGTGGAACACATCCTGGCCCACCAAGCCTTGATGATGATATTCCCGCTCAGAGCAGCCGATCCACAAAGAAGACCATATGGCCGGCCCCACTATGGGACACGACATCCCTCACTGATCCATAGCCCTACAGGGGACAACACTGGAGACACAGTGTGGGAATTCCACCCGATCTGAGGAAGCAAAATACTACGGGCTTGGAATAGAACAGCAAGGGGCACAGAGCAACGAAGTCCCTGGGGAATACCAAAAATAAACTTTGGGGCCAAGGCTTGGTGTCCCATCAGACTCAACTGGAAAACACTCTTAAAGGCCAACAAACAGTCCTTGAACTAACTGCAAGCTTTTCTTTCTTGTTGTTGTGTTTTGTTTTGTTGTCATTGGCTTGATGTTGTTTTATTTTCTTTTGTTGCTTGGTTTTACTTTGTCTTGTTTTTGTGCATGTTATTATCTCTGCAGGTTTGTCTAAATAAGATAGGCTAGATGAACAATCTAGAGGAGAAAACAACGGGACCAACAGTTCCGGGAACATGGGAGAAGGGGAGGTGGGGGGAAAGGAAGAGGTGTTAACAAACTCAGGGACAAGGGAACAACAAATGATCCAAGTTGGTGGTAAGGAGAGTGTAGAAGACCTGGTAGGGCTTGATCATGGGTAATGTAACCGAGAGGAATTACTGGAACTCAAATGAAGTCTGAACATGATTGTGGGACAAGAGGAAAGTAAAAGGAAACAGAGGGAAGAACTGGGAAGCAAAGGGCATTTATAGAGGTCTAACTAAAGACGTGTACATATGTAAATATATTTATATATGAGAATGGGGAAATAGATCTATGTGCATATATTTATAGGTTTAGTATTAAGGTAGCAGATGGACATTGGGTCTCCATTCAAGTATTCCCTCAATGCAAGAACACTTTGTTCTATTAAACTGGCATTCCATGATGCTCACCTTCTCAACACAATCACGGAAGACAAAGCAGGTGCATAAGCAAAATGTGGTGAAGAAAGCTGATGGTGCCCGGCTATCAAAAGATATAGGGTCCGGGGTCTTAAAGGCTTGAAGGTAAACAAGTGGCCTTCCAGCTCAGAAGCAACAAAACCCACATGGAAGAAGCACAACAGCCTGTGTAATCATGTTGAAGGGATCAGGTATCAGGCATGATCAGAACAAAAAATCATGTCATTGTGAACAAGGGGAAGTGAAGCGTGGGGACCCAAGACACATCTGTAGGCAACTGGAAACATCCCCTTACAGAAAGGGTGCAGGGAGGAGACGAGCCAGTCAGGGTGTGATGTAGCAACAATGAAACATACAACTCTCCTCTAGTTCCTAAGTGCTTCCTAATCCCTGCCCCCAACTATCATGATCCCAATTCTACCTAACAAATCTGGCTAGACCAGAGGATGTACACTGGTACAGATAGGAACTGGAAACACAGGGAATCCAGGGAGGATGATCCCTTCAGGACCAGTGGTGAGAATGGTGATACCTGGAGGGTGGAGGGAGGGTAGGGGAAAAGGGGGAACCAATTGCAAGGATCTACATATAACCTCCTCCCTGGGGAATGGACAACAGAAAAGTGGGTGAAGGGAGACGTTGGATAGTGTAAGATATGACAAAATAATAATTTATAAATTATCAAGGGTTCATGAAGGTAGGAGGGAGAGGGGAAGAAGAGGGAAAAGAAGAGAGCAAATGTTTTGAGAATGATGAGGGCAATGAATGTACAAATGTGCTTTACACAATTGATGTATGTATGAATTGTGATAAGACTTGTATGAGCCTCTAATAAAATGATTTTTTTAAAAAGAAGAGTTGTACAACACCCCCCCAGTAAAATTATTAAATAAATAAAAGTTACTGCTAACAACTTCAAAAAATAAATAAAAATAAAAGCGACGACCAGGGGGGCATGGAGGTCCTGGTAGTGGTGGAACAACCATAATCTATCTGAGAAGAATTACTGAGAAGCAAGCAAGGGGTGAATGTGATAGTGGGGTAGGAAGAAGGTAAAAAAAAAATAGAGGAAAGAACTCGGAAGCAAAACTATTTATAGAAGTATAAACATAGAGGTGTACATATGTAAATATATTAATGCATAACAATAGGGGTATTGGCCTATGTACATATATTTATATGACAATACACTAAGGCAGCAGACGGCCTCTGGGCCTCTGCTCAAATATTCCTTCAACACAAGAACACTTGGTTCTAGTAATGTGGCACTGAGTGGTGCCCAGCACCCCAAAAACAATCACTTAAGACAAACTGGGTGCATAAACAAATGTGAAGAAATCAGATGGTGCCGGCTATTAAAAGAGATAATGTCTGGGGTCTTAAAAGCTTGAAGCCAAACAAGCAGCCACTCTAGCAGGGAAGCAACAAAGCCCACAGAGAAGCACACCAGTCTGTGTATTCATGAGGTTCCGAAAGAAACAGGCCCCAGAGTTCAAGAATAAACAACCTCATCAAGGTGATAGAGAGGGGTCAAGGTGGAGACGCAGAGCCCATGTGTGGATAATTGGACGTTCCTGCACAGAGAGGTGCAAGGAGGAGGAAATGCATCCAGGGGGGCAGTTTAGCACCGATGAAACACACAACACTCCTCTGGTTCTTTTTTTTTTTTTGCAAAGCAGAACAGCAAACCAGCTTTATTTGCATGATCTGTATCTAACTAGTCTGTGGACCTCTCCCACTCGGAGGGGAGGGTGGACCCTTGGCTTCCAGAGGTCTGTACGCAAATATGTCCGTTCCTCTTGTTATTTCAGGGTCTGGGGCCACCTGGACAAACATCTCGAAGGTGACACCACCACGGCAGGAAGGTCAATGAGCGAGGGGACCCTCGGGAGAACACGCCTTCCGGTTCCTTCCCGTCTCCCAGGGCAGCAGCAAATCCCTCTTCTCGCCTCCTTTTGGCCAAAGCGGCCAAAGATTTAAAAGTCTTTGGCTCGTAGATGGCCAGGTCGGCAAGCACTTTCCTGTTGAGCTCCACCTGGCACTTAACTAAATTGCCAACCAAGGCTGGGTACTTCAGGCCATACTCCTGGGAAGCAGCTGGGATTCGATTGATCCAGAGTCCGCATGGTCCTCTTCTTCAGATTCCGTGCTTTGGTGCATTTCACAAAGGCTCCAATCACAGCTCGGATCGCCAGGCTGTAGCGCCGATTCTTGCTTCCCCGGAAGTGCCGGGCGTGCTTCAGCACCTCCTGGACGCGCCAGTAGCGGTCGGTGATGCGGTTCCGCAGCCACAGCTGCACCGAGAGGAAAACCATGGCGCCCGCCGGGGTCAGCTGAGCGCCGCCATATTGCGGGGGGCGGAAGCCCTCTGGTTCCTTACTGCTTCCTCCCCCCACTATTATGATCTCAATCCTACCTTGCAAACCCCTCTAGACCAGTGTACAGACTGAGGCACAGATGAGAGCTTTCAATATACAGAATTCAGGAAAGACAACCGCCCTCAGAACCAGTAATGGGAGCAATGATTCGGCAAGAAAAAATGAGGCTGTCTGCTCCCGTAAAGATTTAGTCTCAGAACCCCAAAAAGGACAGTTCCATTCTATTCTGTCCTGCAGGTTAGCTATGCATTAGAAGACACTCACAATGGCAGTGAGCTTGTTTGTGTGCTTTTTTGGTTTATTATGTTCTTTGATGCATAAGATTATGTCTTCATAGATAATGCAATTCTTCCTGTTCATTTCATAAATCGTTCATTGCGCCTTGTCCAATAGTAATATGGCTTCTAATTTTTGTTTAGTTGAATGTTACTGGTATTGCGTTTTCAACCTTTGTGTTTCAACTTTTTCTTTATTGTGTTGATTGTAAACGATGAATAGCTGGGTCTGTTTTAAATCTACCTGACAGTCTTGGTCACATTTAATGTCACCATTGCTATTCTTGATTTTACTCTCTCTGGCTTATGCTCACCATCTGACTTGATTCATTCTCCTTTTCCTTCTCTTGGTATTTACTTGATCAAGCTGACGTGTATTCCCTTTTCTCTGTGATTAGTTTCAAAATGCTAGTGTGCTTTCCCATTCCACGAGGTCTCTTCTTTAACATACACCATCACATGTATCATTTACCACTTCACGCACCAAGTTATGCCATTTCCAGACACTTGACCTCCACTCCAGTAAGACAACATTCTTCAAATACTTCTACTGCCCTACTCACCTATCGTAAGAATGTTACTTTAATTATTTTTATTTTATACTCCTAATCTCCCAATCCCATTCCTTGGGTTTCACTGGGGAACCTTGAGATTTTCACTTTCAGCTTCTCGCTGGGTATCTCATGTATCTGAGGAGTCTAATTTACCACATAGAGCACACATTTCTCATCGTTCCAGCAGCAGCAAGCTGTTAACCGACTCAATAATGTGTTCATAGCCTCATCGTTTCCTCCGATGGGGTTTACAGATAATATGTTCCTAGAACTCTTGCATTTTTATCGTTTTCTTGCCACTAGTCGGTGAATGATGTTTGACTGAAGCAAACCCCTCTGGGTGACATTCTTTCCCTCCCAGTGGTGTACTGACTGCTTCACTCCACTGTCTGACGCCAGTGAGACTCCTTTCTTTTCTTTTTCTTCGGCCTGGAAACTTATGTTTCTCTTTAGCCTTGGGATTCAGAAGTCCTGTCAGAATCGGCTGTGGGGTGTATTTATTTTCATCAATCCGGCCTAGAATTTAGTAGCACCTTCAACTTGAAAATGGCTTCATTCTGCTGAGAGTTTGCTGTTAAATTAGCCTTTCATTTTATAACTCATTCTGAAACTGCTCTCACTCACATACTCATTTCCCCTTCTCTCAGACAGTGAAGTATCCGTGTCAGAGTTTTAAAAGGTAGACAAATACTTTTCCTGGTAATATTAGGTCACCATAGATACCAGTTATCTTATCTTCCAGTTATCTAAATGTAGCCTAAATTAAAAATAAGATATATATAATTTACATACTAGATAATTCCTCTGGAATCACATATATTATTTCCCACTATAATTCAAAAACTGAATTTATTAATTATATACATATACGTATATATTTTAACTCTATTCTAAAAGCAATTCACACAAAACTTGTCAGGAAATGAAAGCAAGATCTTCCTCCTCTACCGCAGCCTCCCGTCTTTCAAGATAACTTGCGGTTCATAGTTTCTTGTTAAAATTTTTAGAAATTCTTCATGTGTAACAGGGACAGAAATATTACTACTGGGAGAGTATTTATTGCTTCGTTCCTCCTCCTTCAACACAAATTCTGACTTTTCCACCATGGCCCTTTGCCACCCCTTCCTATTTCCACCTGCCACTCCTTTATGATGCAGGATGTGTAAAGGCAGAGGGGGACTGTAAGTGAAGAAACCAAAAAGTTGCGAGAGAGCACGCAGACCTCTTCACACAGGGAGAACAAAGTCAAAATGGAAAGAGGCAGGTTGCTAGCGGAGGACCGGCACTGGCAGCGACATCAGGACAACAGGAAACAGGGGTTCCACGGGACATGAGGATGAAGCACAGCAAGAATCTGTGAGGAAAGCAGTTTTAAAGAGGCATCGATGGGTTATTTGAGGAATGTTTGTAAAGGTTAGAAGTATTTCTGTCTTCTGAACATGACACCCCAAGCGGCTGGTCATGAGGGGTTCATCATATGTGGTAAAGGGGCAGGAGAAAAGTAGGCCCTCCACAAGATGGATTGACACCACCCCAGGGCTGCAACCATGGGCTCAAACATAAGAACCAGAGTGAGGATGGTGTCAGACGGGGCGCTGTGTCCTTCTGCTGTGCTATGAGTTGGAACAGACTCAATGGTACCGAACAGCAATAATAACTAATGAAAAGGGTCCCTGGTGGCATAGTAGGTCATGCATTCAGCTGCCAACCACAAGGACAGCAGTTCAAATCCACCATGTACTCAGAGAAAGAAAGATGAGGCTGTCTGTTCCCATAGAGATTCGCAGTCTTGGAAACACTATATATGATTGCTATGAGTTGGAATTGACTCCGCAGTAGGTTTTAATTTCATGACTAATTAAAGGAGGGCTGGTGGTACTGTGGATTAGGCACTGGGCTGCTAGTTACAAGGTCAGCATTTTCAACCACCAGCCACTCCGTTGGAGAAAGATGTGACAGCCTGCTTCTGTACAGATTGTAGCCTTGGAAACCCTAAGGAGCAGTTAATAGCCAATAACTTTTAACTCCTTTGCATATACTTGTTGGCTCTGGATCACTGTGTGTGTTTGCTTAAAGGCCTCTTTAAAATGCTGAAAAACAAAGAGGTCACTTTGAGGACTAAGGTCCAAGCTGAGCTATTTTCAGTCATATCCTATGTATGTGGAAGCTGGACAGTGACTAAGGAAGGCCAGAGGAAAGTTGATGTATATGAATTAGGGTGTTGGTGATGAATATTCAGAGCACCATGGACTGCCAAAATAACAATCAAGTCTGCCTTGAAAGAAATACAACCAGAATAGTCCTTAGAAGCAGGGACAGCATACTGCGAACGTAGAGGGAGGGTGGGTTGGGAAGGGGGAACAGATTACAAGGATCTACATGTGACCTCCTCCCTGGGGGACAGACAACAGAAAAGTGGGTGTAGGGAGACGTCGGACAGGGCAAGATATGACAAAATAATAATTTATAAATTATCAAGGGTTCATGAGGGAAGGGGGAGCGAGGAGGGAGGGAAAAAATGAGGACCTGATGGCTTAAGGGGAGAACAAATGTTTTGAGAATGATGAGGGCAATGAATGTACAAATGTGCTTTACACAATTGGTGTATGTGTGAATTGTAAGAAGAGTTGTATGAGCCCCTAATAAAATGATTAAAAAATAAAATAAATAGAATTTTTAAAAAAAGAAGCAGGGACGGCAAGACTGTCTCATGCCCTCTGGAGAGTGGCGTCTCAAGTTAGCAGCAGAGAACAGTGCCCTGATCAGGAGATCGAGCTTAGTAAAGTAGTGCAAAAAAGGAACACCGTCAAGGAGATGGACTGACACAGTGGCTGCAACAATGGACTCAAATATGACAGTAATTGTGAGGATGCCCCAGAACCAGGAGGTGTTGTGTCCTGTTGTACACAGGGTCGCTGTGAGTCAGAACCGAGGCGACAGCACGGAACATGTGTATGTGCATACATAACAAGAGATGAATTCCGTGTTTGTAGATTCGCCTACTTGATAACATTTACTTGTGAACCCAAAATCAATACAAAAGATGCTCCTGTGACCCTGCCCAGATCCCCGTGGAGCAGAGGAAAGCTTCAGTTGCGCATGTTAGTTTCCAGCTGAACTCAAGCTCTCATGTGTAAAGCAAGTGGCCTTTCCATGATCTATTTAGTGTCACACATTTTGCAGTTTTGTGTGTTCTTTTTTCTCAGAAATTTCACTTTGTGAAAGGTTCCGAAGTGGTGCTGAAAAGTACCTGTCAAGTGTCCCAACCACACGAAAGCTGAGCTACATACCTTACAGAAAAAATGCATTTGTAGGTAAGTTTCATTCGGACATAAGTTATAGTGCTGTTAGCTGTGTGTTCAATGTGAGTGAACCAACTATATATTAAATGAGGTATCTTGAAACAAAACATTGGGTAAATCTGCTGTATAAGATCTCTTTAGAGTACTGAAAAGCAAGGATGTTACTTTGAGGACTAAGGTACACCTAACCCATACCATTGCATTTTCAATGACCTCATCTGCACAGGAAAATTGGACATTAAATAAAGAAGACTGAAGAAGAATCGATGAGTTTGAATTGTAGTACTGGCAAAGAATACTGAAAGCACCACAGACTGCCAAAAGAATAAATCAACCTGTCTTGGAAGAAGTAGAGCCAGAAAGCTCCTTAGAGGCAAGGACTTCACCTTACATACTTTGGACATGTTGTCAGGAGAGATGAATGTTTGGAGAAGAACATCCTGATTGGTAAAGAAGAGGGGCAGGAAAAAGAGGAAGGCCCTGTGTTGGGTTGTTTAGAGAAATAAATCCAGTGACATCCACCCATGCACAAGAAAGAGCTTCTTATCAAGAAGCAATTACAGATCAAGAAGGCCTCCCAGCCCGGTCCAGCCCAAATCCACAGGTCTGATGCAAGTCCGTGCGCCCCTCTTCAGCCTCACACAGCTGCAGGAGATGGTGCAGAAAGGTGGTGTGGGTTTCAGGAAGACCGCAGGCCAGTGGGGGCAGAGTAGCGTGGATCCAAGGTCCATAGAAACATGGCAGGGGGCTGACAGCTCTCAGGGTCAGTGGCGGCAAGAAGGAAGGTGAAGGGGCCAAGAGAAAGGGGTAGAGAGGGAGGTTCCTAGCTTATAAGAAAGCCATACCCCCAAGGAGGCATCATCAGGCTGTGAGCTGATACATGGGTGGGATTCCACCCCAAGCCCCCCCGCAAAAAACAAATCAAAACAAACTCACTGCTATGAATAAATTCTGACTCATAGTGACCCTGAAGGGCAGGGTAGATCTGCCCCTGCGAGTTTCTAACACTGTCACTATTCACAGGAGTGGAACACCCCCACATTTCTCCTATGGAGTGCCTGGTGTTTTGAACGCTGACCTTACAGATTGCAGCCCAAAGCATAGCCACTACACCACCAGGGTTCCATAACAATAGCAGCAGCATTGTTTAAAAGACCCTAGTGGCACAGTGAATGAAGCATGAGGCTGTCCACTCCCATAAAGATTTACAGCCTGGGAAGTCCTCTAGAGGGTTGCTATGGGTCAGAAACAGCTTGATGGTGGTGATTTGTTTGGTGTAGCATGGTATAGGAGATTGATGGTACAATGGGTTAGTTCTCACCTGTTAACCAAAAGGTAGACAATTCGAATCCGCAGAGACTCTGCTGGAGAATAAAACAGGTGATGTGTTCCAGGAAATATTACAGCCTTGGAAAGCCTATGAGACAGTTTTACTTTGAGCCAGAATTGATTCAACAGCACAGAACCGTAAGTGCGGCTTTCTTAGCTTGAAATAACACCAAGGGCAGAGCTATTATACATGAATGTGTGAATACATGGTTCAGGGACACAAAAGCATTTTTAATGATTATCACAAGAAATAATTTACATGCCTAATCTGGTTGTCACAACTGTGGTACAAGATTCACAAGTGCTCCCACTATCGGTCATCAACTAAAAGAGCGTTGTCCGTTGCCAGGGTGGTAGCCATGCTGGAATCCTGGAGGATGGGCAGGTACTTAGAGAAGTGTAGCTGCTTATCAGGGGTGAACGGATATGCTATCGAAGGGATCACCTCCAGTAGTAGGAGGGGAGGTGATTACAACAAGTGCAAGTCCCAGCGTTCCGTGATGTAGCAGGTACAGCCCGGTGCTTAGGACAACCAGAAGTGAAACACTGCCAGCTGGCATCATGGGGCAGGAAGGCTAATAGGGCAGTAATAGCCCCAAGACAAAATAGATAAATAAATCTCATCAGAAAACAGAGAAACCTCTTAAAAATACTTTTGTATATCTAAAGATTTTTATCAAAAAAGTGAAAAGATAGCATTGTGAGTGGGACAAAGTTTATGGGTGTCATCTAGCTTGTCAGGGCCAGATACCTGCAATTTATAGAATTATTTTACAGCTCAACAGCAAAAAGACAAACACCCCTGGCGCACAAATTCCATCAATAAAATGGTTTTTACAAAAAGATCCAAGGAGGAGCATTTCTCCAAAGACCCTAATGTCCTGAGGGTTAGGAGAGGAGGAATGGGAGCAACAGGAAGTGGAATAAGCATTGAGGGGAGGCTGGATTAGTATGTATATGAATTGTTGAAAGTAAAACTGTGATTTGTTCTGGAAACCTTCACCTGATTCACAACAAAGTTTTTAAGAAAAGAATCAATCTAAGTAAACAAAACAACAACAACAAAAAAGACAGTCCTCTAAGTCTTAAACATGGACAAAGAATTTGAGTAGACATTTCACACACACACACAAAAGATGTGCATATGAACAAATGTACAAATGTGCTTGACACATGGATTGTGATGAGTTGTATGAGCCCCAATAAAATGATAAAGTAGGAACTGTCTAGAAAATAAAGATGGCAATATATGCACAAATGTTCTTCATATAATTGATGTATGGATTGGTACAAGAACCGTAAGAGCCCTCAATAAAATGTTTTAAAATAAAATAATAATAATTTATAAATTATCAAGGGTTCATGAGGGAGGGGAGAGTGGGGAGGGAGTAGAAAAAATGAGGAGCTGATACCAAGGGCTCTCAAGCAGAAAGCAAATGTTTTGAGAATGATGGCAACAAATGAACAAATGTGCTTGACACAATGGAGGATGGATTGTGATAAGAGTTATATGAGCTCCCAATAAAATGATTTAAAATAATAATAAAAGATGTGCACATGGCCACCAAGCACATGAAAAACAAAACCACCTCACTGCCATCCAGTCGACTGTGATTCATGTTGACCCTACAGGGCAGGCTAGAACAGCCCTGAGTAGACCTTTCCAAGACTGTAACTTTTTTTTTTTTTTAAATCAAATGCATACTTTAGTAGGTCCCAGCATCCATCATAGTGTGCTGGTGGCTGGGGAAGTGGAGTAGGGGAGGGAAGGGAGTTTGGGGCATCAGGGCTCAGTCAGACCAGGAGCTCTGCCTGTAAAGTTAGGGTGGAGGGCAAGGTGGCCAGGATTTCAAAAGCGGCCATGTTGGTGATCTGGGTGGGGAACGCCGTCGGTTTCTTGGAGGCCCTGGCCAGTGTGGGACCTTGGAGGCAACCTGCGCCAAGTTCCCTGCCCATAGAACTGTCCCCGGAGGTTCTGGGAGATGGGCCGCAGGTGCATAAAGTGGCAGAAGCCACGGCGGGTGCATTGCCCCATCTCGTACTGTGGGCAGCGTGACTCCTGGAAGTCAGTGACAGGCGACAACTCAGCATCGACAGCCTGCCCACTGAACCAGTGGTTCTTAACTCGGTCACTGCCCGCTCGCGTCCTCCTCTGCTGGAACTTGACATCGACTACGTTCCCACGGGATGGTCTCCCAGGGGATCCCACACATTCTTCTGTCTCTTTGATCTCCCCATCCTTCTTCTGCAGTTCTGGATCACTTCCTCAAAGAAGTTAGCCTCGTGTGCCTGCTCTTCCACATCACGGCCGTGACAGTGCGATGATCCATCTGCGGTTTGGGCCGTGTGCTGTGCATTCCGGTACAGGTTGAGCAGCACTGTGGTCTCGCTGACAGTCAGTTTATTGTGAAGCTGGGGGAACCGGTCCCCATGCCTACAGTTCCCAATTTGTCCTCCTCAGTCCCAAATATCAAAGGGAAATATCCAGTCATTTTTGACTATAACTTTTTAATGGGCGTAGTCTCTTTTTCCCAAGGCGCAGCTGGTGGTTTTGAATTGCTGACCTTGCATCTCGAAGGTCAATGTGCAGCCACTAGGCCACCAGGGCTTTTTCATTAATCACTTGGCAGGTAGAAAATAAAACAATGAGACACCATCTCATCCTCAACAGAAGGGCAATTTAAAGGGGAAGGGGGGGCATTTGGTGTTGACAAAGTTGTCAAGAAACCAGAACCCTCACTCACTGCTGGTAGAAAAGGTCAAGGGAATAGCTAGAGCCCCTACAGAAATAACACTATAGAATGAGGCTGTCTACTTCCACAAAGATTTAGTCTTGGAAACCCAAAGGGGCTGTTCTACTCTGTTCTACAGAGTCACTAGATGAAAAGGATTCGGCTTAAATGTGAAATGGGAGGAGAAAGGGAGGTTTTAGAGTGCATGGAATGTATGCTCCTGGTGGGATGATTTCAAAAATGATAGCAGGAATAATTGCATAACTTGAAGAACATAATCAATTCATGGAATTCTACATTTAGATCATTGTTTTGTTTCATATACTTTCACAATATTTTTAAAAGGGGGGAAAATGCCCGAAAGAAGGGGAGCATGAATTTTCACGTTTGCAAATAATGATTTAAGATGATGTTCTATAAACTACTATTCATTTCCCAAACATCTGTTCTCCTTCCTCCAAGAATGCCCAAATTTTAGCTGCTCATATGGCAATGCAAAATAGAAACATGAAGTTTCCCAGCCTCCCTTGCAGCTAGATATAGCCACATGAGGAAGTTCTGACCCATAAAACATAAGCAAAAAAGGTTTATGGCAGCTCCCTGCCACCCCCGCCACCCCAAAATGACAATTGGCACCTGAGTTTTGCTCCCTTCTTTGTCCTTCCAACAAAATATAGACAGGATAGCCAGAGCATTAGTTGCTCAGCCTGGTCCAGGAAAATGAAGGTCACATGTGAGCGATAGAGATGGAAGGATCCTATGTACCCCACAACCCCCCAGAAATACGTACTCGCATCAGTCCTGGACGCCTAGCTCTGAAATCTTCTTGCTCTTTTGCCCTTGCTATCATGGATTCCCCACCCCCAGCACCACCAAATCCCTTTGCATCAAGGCAGAAATTAGCAGAGTTCCAGACATGGGCGCCTTGGTGGTGCCATGGGCGACGCATTGAATGGCTAACGTCAAAGTTAGCAGCTATAATCCAGCAGTAGCGCCACAGGAGAAACATAAGGCTTCTGCTGTGACCCACAGCCTCACAAACCCATAGGGGCAGTTCTCTTCTGTCCCCAACAGTCACTGAGTCAGAATCAACTTGATGGCAGTGAGCCCAGTTGAGTCACACTGTGAGGCCACATCTCCCTCAGAAAGGCTTAGTAGGGTGTTCTCCCTGTGTAAATAACTACTTTCATGACAGATGCAGTCTCTATTCTAAGAATCAGGCACCCTAGGTTCAAGTCTTAAGCTCTACCATTATCTGGCAAAGTCCTCTGAGCTTAGGCATGCTGAGTCAATAAACTGAGATAGCAGTACCTATGTGATAAAATGAGCATGAAACTTAAAACCAAACAAGGGAAAGCATTCTCGGAGGTACACATCACAACACATGTGAACAGCTGATGGGAAAGAGAACCCAAGAAATGAGCCTTGTCTCACTCACCATAGTTATTTGCAGTCACCATAACTATTTGTTGGATAAATATCTTTAAGTCTTGTCTAAATGAGTGAATTATTCTGCTTTGGAGGTGAAGAAAGTTCAAAGGTCTTGATGTTAATGTAAGTACTACTTAAGAATAAAACCAGGCTTTCTACTCTGGTACACAGTCTTGGAGCCCCAGAGGGGCAGTTCTATCTTGTCCTACTGGGTAGCTATGAGTCAGAATTGACTTGATGGTAGTGAGTTTGGTTTTTGGAGTTAGGCCCCTGAACAGGTACAGCGTTTGTATTTCTTAGGCCAGTCAAAAAGGTCCAAGGTTATGAAGAAAGAAACCATGGCTAGTATGTTTACCTAGTTCAAAAGTGAGACCCCTATTTGTCACAGCAACAGAATTTAAAACCAATTTGATCTGTACCCTGTCACTCAAATCACAATTTAAAAAATGTTTTAATAGAAAATAAGTTGTGTAGTCAGAAAGAAAAGTGTTATCACTCTTTTCCAAGAAACAAAGAAACACATAAAATATCTTTCAACATTTGAACCACTGACCACCTCAAATGAAAAAATTCCTCACACTGGAGTGTGGCTTAAATGCTTTATTAAGTCAAGCATGCAATTTGAAAATGGCTCACAAGAAATTTCATAATTGTAAAAGAAGTCAATGAAAAGTACAGAGTTAACAATAAAATTACGTTTCTTTACAGTACGAATGAACAGTTTGTTTCTGCTATTTTGCGTGAAAGTCGTATATTCTCCAACTGATAGCTGCAATATTTTATCTTTATGCAAAATGTCATAGTTATTAAATCACATTGTTAATAACGGGCTCATCACTTGGACCATAAATCCCCATGTATTCTGGGAGGCTATGAAAGCCTCTTCAATGTATAGATATGTTCTTATTGTACTATTAAATTCTGGAGAGGCATTAAATTAATATTGTAAACTTGGATTATATTTGAAAAATAAGCACCATTGACATATTCTACATAAACTTACACTCCCTATATGAACACTTATATGTATTTTACCATATAAATAAAAATAAACCATATTTAACCACTATGCAGAAAAGTTACCAAATTTCAACTCACTGCACAATGGAAACAAGACTTTTAAAAGCACTTGGTAAAAAATACTACACATTCTTTGTCGTTCTTTTTAAAATATATTTTGTTACTTTCTTAAATTGAGAAACATTGTCAAAGCAATCCTGAGTTTACAACTTTCCAACTTTCAGCACAGATATAAGCAGTCCTGCTGTTGCACCTGTCCGTCTCTAAGCATACAACACAGTGGAATTCACAATGAAATAGCCACACTAAAGGACAGGAAAATGGTTCCAAGAGAATTGTTTGACTTAATTTCCTTTTTCACAGAAGGCATACAAGGCACTTTAAAGTAAGTCACAATTTCTAACTGTAAAATATTATCTTATATTTACAGACCATGCAATTGTCAATAATAAAGAAATATGAATACATCAAAGAAGATGCTACTGAAAATTAGCACAGACACACGAGTGGCCAATAAATGTTAAGAGAACCTGCTTCCATTTCTCACGTTAGGGTAAGGAGATGGGAGGATTGAAATACTGCTAAAAGTGGCTCCTCCTCCCCCACAGAATCACACGAGTTCTTTTTCTTCTTCTTTTTCCCTGGTAAATACCCGTACGACTACTGAGAAGACAGAACTCTTAGGAAACAGTCTCCAAACTACAAAAGTACTAGACTTTTAAAAATATTTTAAAGTATCAATTCTATTTACAACGACTCATCCTCATGAGGCATTTATTGCTGCAGACAGCCGGGTGCAACAACACGTGAATAGCCCCGAACGAGTGGTTAGAAGTAGACAGAGAAGAAAGGAGGGATTCTAAAACTCAGTCTACATGGTGCTTCAGTCTGTATCAACAAGGGACAACTCAGGCTTCAGCACTGTCATACAAGCACATATGACGTCCAGAGTATACCTACCTATGAAGTACTAATGTTTAAGAAATGCTAGCTGATCTACCAAAAAGAGGCATGAAATTCCGTTGACACAATGGCTTCTTTCATTTGGTTTCTACTCACAAAATACTGCACCTCTAGTCTGTTTTACTGTCCTCCAGTCTAACTAAAGGGCTCAAGAGGACACATTTAAAAAATAACACTGGAAGAGGAACTGTAAAAACACAGCAAGTGTGTATAAAAGCTAGAAACACCCTTATAATCAGGTTTTAGTTGCACAGAGGAATGTTTGCTTTTGCTAATTATAAATTGCAGTTCTGTATTTAGGGAGCTTTATTTTTAATGTATACAATTCTCACAGACGTTACCAAAAAATGTACACTAAATTGCTGACATTTCTTCAGGTTTTTTAAAACAAATGACTACATACGTAAGAATATAAACTATGTTTGATACCATTCATTAATAATTTCTGAATAATAAACATGTTCTGATTGTTGTAAAATAAATTTCCTTGATAAGGCTCTTCTCTTAGAAGCATACATTCAAGCTATATAAAAATGGGGATTTTTTTTTTTAGTTTTAGTTTCATTCAAATGTTTGTTCGTTTGCATGTAGTGCATGATTCACTCTAACAGTTCAATTCTGATTCAAATAATTTTTTAAGCTTAAAAATAAAAGCAACATAGGTGGTTGCTAAACTAATGCTGAAAATACGCTTCATCTCTAAAGTCAAATTTATTTAAGCCTTTATATCTCATACTGGAAAATTATGCTTGAGACACATTAAACTTATAACAGGGGGATTATCACTAAGATACTAATAGTTCACCAAATAAAAGAAGTCAATGAGCATTTATTTTCAGAAAGCTGGCTCTTTAAAAAAATCAAAGTAAAAAAATGTTTTAAAAATTATAATGCTTCCTTTTTTAGTTTGATTAAAAAGGTTTTCTATATATGTTTCAAGTGAATAGGATTTTTACTTACTGTGGTTTACAAATTACATGTCTCAAATACAAAATAAAGCTGTTTAGTACTGTCTTACATGCCACATACACCGACAAGTCTAGAAGCGGTTCTAAAGTCAGCAGTATTTGATGGATAGCTAACTACCTGTCCCTTCTTTGAAAACATTTCTGCCTGTGGAAGGTTTAACACTGTAGTGTAATCTCAGACTCACCTTGTCTACCAGAAGACACACCACACATAGAAAGAAGAAAGGGACACAGGTACATGACCAAGAGCATAGAAACACAGAAAAAGTACAAGAGCATGTCTTCCTGACTGCAGGCTGTGGCAGAATGAAGGGACTGCAGGTGGTTCTGCTTTGAGGTAAGGGAAGAATAGACATGTTTTTGCCAAACCTCCTTTTTTTACTACTTCTAATGTTTAATTTTTTTTCATCACAGCATTTGAAGAGCATGAACCCTGCTTCAAAGTACATTAAATGCCCTTTATCACAGCCTTTCGGCCTCTACAAAATGTCACATGGCTCACCGTACACAAACTAACATTTTTTCTCTGAACAAATTAGACAACATGAAATCTTAAAACTGTAGCTAAAATTTTTCACAAACATTTTCTAATATATTAAAAATTTTAATATTTTTAGCGAGCAATATATTTGGCAAGTGGTTCAGTTAAAAAAATAAAATTCTCTTGAATTCTGACAAGTTTTTCTCTCTTTTTACAAGGGAAAACTTTCTAATAAAGCATTTGTCTACAATGGAACTGACTAAATTGTGGCAAATAAAATTAATTTTTACCTATGAACATTCAGTCCTAAGTCAAGTATGTTTATTTTTACTTTAGCATGACTTTCAAGCACCCTGGTTCAATTTCGGAGAACCTGTTAAAACAAATAAATATGTTATTTTAAAAATTAAAATGTTGATTGTCTTAGGAAATGCATATCCTTATAACCAATTCCAACTCCCTATGCATAACATATTATTTATCAAAGCAGTCTCCACTATTAATCATATCTATGACTAATATCTCTACTTATGTTTCTTTTAACATATTGTCAAAACAAATACAATCCTCAGGCTGGGGTTCTGAAATTTTAGGTGACTACTTAAGCCTGAATTTGATCTTCACAAAGAACATACTGTACAAGGATGATGTCTGTAGTACAGTATCTCTGGGTATTTGGTAAGTCCAAATCTAAACTCACTGCCATTGAGTCACTAACGACTCACAGTGACTTGATAGGACAGGGTAACTGCTCCTGTGGGTTTCCTGTAACTGTGTAGGGCAGTAGAAAGCCTCATCTTTCTCCCCAGGAGTGGACTGGTGGTTTTTTGTAGTTAGCAGTCCAATTCGTAACCACTACACCACTAGAACTCCTCTATTAGGGATGTTCCAAGCAAAAATCTCTGGCACAGCAGCTGAGTCTGATTCCCCTGACCATGCAATCCCTGCAGTGTGAAACTTAGAAGAATCAATAACTACTCTTTTTGTCAAAATGACTCTAAAATGTCATCCTGTCTTCATACTCAGAATTAATGCTACCTGTTTCTCTAAGACGGTCAGATAATATTTTATGAAATGCCATCAACAAAATATGCTACACTAATTGAAATTAGGGGCGGGAATGACTATGATACATATATTGAGTGAGTCTATCCATCAACAGATCTTAATTCTTGAACTTTGTTACTTTCTGCTATGGAATGATGACTACTTAAATAAAGAAGGGCTTTGCATGACCCTCCACTAGAATCATTCACAGCATCTAACTTGTTGAAAAGGTGTAACTTCAACTTAACTCGCACATTTTGGTCAAAGTTCATATACATACCCAAAATATAGCCAAGTTTCAGCAAAAGACTCCCCATCCCATCCCAAACCCAAAATCCATTTCTTCTCTTAGGAGAACAATTTAAATGTTTGTTTGTTTTTATTTTAGGGGTCCCTTACAGCTTTTATAAAACAATTCATACATCAATTGTATCAGTCCCATTTCTGCATATGTTGCCATCAACATTTTCAAAACAATCTCTTTCTACTTGAGCCCTTGGTATCCGCAACTCTTTTTTCCCTCCCTTCCCCACCCTCTCAATCTGGTGAACCCTTGATAAATTAAAAATTGTTATTTTCATATCTTACACCATCCACTGTCACCCTTCATCCATGTTTCTGTTGATCGTCCCCCTGGGGTGTGATCATTGCAATCAGTTCCTTTTTTCTCCCCCTTTACCTTCCACCATACCCCTCCCCTCATGGTATCACTACTCCTATTACTGTTTATCTGTCCTGGATTCCTTGTGTCAACGGCTCTTATCTGTACCAGTGTACATGCTCCAGTCTAGCTGGATTTGTAAGGTAGAACTGGGTTTGAGAGAACAATTTATGAGCAAATCCTAAACTATCATCGGTTTCGTTTCATTATCTTTATTAAGCAGAGCTTTTGTTGGATAAATGCTATCATGGAAATACAAATGCTTTTTTTTAGAATTTTAAGTTTGTAAGATAGCATTTCGGTAGACCTAGTGGCTCATGAAGTTAACTACTTCCACCAGTTGTTCTACGCAAACCAGTTGAGTTTACCCAGGTCGATATGGGCCATTGTCACTATCGATACAGAAATCTATACTCACTTGAAGCCATGGCTGGTGAGGTATTTAATGACAGCAGGTTTGATGCGAGCAACGCCTCCCAGGCTGCGGTTTCCTCTCCCAGTGATCACGCTGAGATAGGGCTTGCCACCACTCTGCCTGAATTCTATTATAACAGGAATTGCAAGAGGTCAAGTTCATTTATCTGATTTTTTCCATGGGAAACATACTTCAGTTCCAACAAGTATAAAATTGCTTTCATAAAGACTTAGAAGAGATATAGTACCCTTTAGTAGTAAAAGCCCCCATTGCACACTGCACAAAGTGTGTTTTCTCTACACTGCTAAATCAGAAAGTCTCCTTCTCGCTGAAGATTTAAATAGAGTTCCTTCCCCAGCAGGGAGGGAGATTTCAGTGTGCCCCCCCCCCCAACGAAAGTCCTGAGACAATGGCATGGTAATGATGCTTACTGATTATGGACTCAGGCACTGCTTTAAATGTTTACCCAGTTGCAGCTGAGGATCAGCATAACTTAAACCCTGGGGAGTACTGCTGTGAAGGCAGGCATCTAGCTCTGGGCTGAAGGGAAGCTCTGCTGCTTGACCTAAGTTTTTCTACCTCTCTGTGTGTTTTCTCATCACTACAGTGAACGGCAACAGCACTACTTTATATACTATCCTCCCAACCCCCACCCCTTGGAAATTGCTAATAGCAAATTCAACTGATTACAGCATTCACTATAGTCCTACTTTTAACGATAACCAATTCTTAGCCTTAAAGTCTCCCAGAAAAGATGATGTTTAAAGTCTCAAATGAACCTGTTCCCACTGAGCAACTGAAAGGCTGCCTTTCCTGTTTTGGGAGTAAACTGGTGAAAACCAAGGGTCTGAATCCTCAAAACCAATAACCAGGACCACAGGATAACAGAACTTGTTAATAATACAATTATGATTGATTTAATGAATTTAGTGGATCCTTGTTTACCAAAAGCCCCATTAACTTCTAGCATAAAACACATAAAGATTCCCCATTTTTGTTCATGAAGTTGTTCAGACTCCAGCTGAAACATAAACATATGGTTTTTCAAGTCTTTATGTGCCCAGTACAATAGCCAGCCTCTCCCGTGAAAGGGGCATGTTGTGCTTGCCTGTCTAGCTCCTTAACCTCTTTTAAGTTCTTCCCCATTTCAACTCTTATCTGTATGTATTACTTCTAGATATACTGGACTCAAGATTGAACTCTTAGAGTCCTGGCTCCCCAGTGTTCACTTTGGAAAGAGTTTTACCACTCCACATTCGTAAGGTGTGAGCTGTTCTCTATGTGTATTATAGTACAAATAAGTTTACTTAAAAAAAATCTAACAACTAACCATCCTTCATTCGCATCATTTTTTCACTTCTGCTGTCCTTATCACTTAGGTCAGTCGTGTGTAGCATGTCATTTGTTGCTCTGAAAATGCTCTCTAGTCAATCCCCATGCCTTACAGCAAGTCATTGTTCAAAAACTGTCAGTTCCATAAATTCATGTATATGTTTAATTCTGCAAATTCAGGCCGTTCCTGCAGTGAATCATCTAAAAGGAAAACTGCTGAAATTTTAAATATTTTATTGTGTTTTTGGAGAAAATTCACATAGCAAATTCGGTTCTCACTTAACAGTTTCTATTCATTATTATTTGGTAAAACTTGGTCACTTGCTGCACAGTATGTTAGCATTCTCATCGTTTCCACTCCAGTTGTTCTGTTCTCATTAATCTAGCTTCCTTGTCCCCCACTTACTAGCTCATCTTTGGTTTAGGGCAAATGTTGACCATTAGGTCTCATATAGATTATTGTTTAGAGGAGCACAATGCTCAGTGATATTTATTTTATGAGCTACTATTTTTTGACTGATGTCCAACATTAAAGAGTATCGCAGGGTGACAGTCTCAGTGGTTCCTCTAGTTTCTCCCAGTTCAGTAAATTTAGTCTCTTCTAGGAATTTAACTTTGTTCTGCATTCCCCCAACCCCATTCTATTCAGGGCTATTTACTGTGTTCCTGGTCAGTCAATAGTAGTAGCCAGGCACCATCTAGTTCTTCTGATCTCAAGATAGAGAGGTTGTGGTTCATAAAGATCCTAAGTCGCATATATCTAGTTTCTTCTTTGTGTTTTGCTCTAGATGTATGGAGACCAATAACTGTATCCTAGCTGGCTGTCACAAGACGCCAGGACACCACTCAGGAAAGCAGGAATGTAGAGCATGATCGTTATGTGCTATGTTAACCAATCAACCAAGCTGCCCCCAACCCTGCACCGGAGTGTTTAACTCATTTTTAAGCACACCCAAAGATTTCTTATCTCAACCATATCATAAAATATCATGAAAAGGTAAAGGACTTTCTTAAAATCAAGAGTCTCAATTATATGATCACATCTTATCAAATGAACAATAGCTCTTTGCTACATCAATTTCTAAAATGACTAATAATTTCTTAAGTATAAAGGTTCTTACTCCTCTTGTTTTTGACAAAACCTGTTATACTTTTTTTTTTGGTTGTTATACTTTTTTGATCATTTATCCTACAGCATTTCAGGACTAGATTTTGTTACCTGTGTCCCCATGGTGTCATTTGACATGTTCCTCTAGCCCCAGTTTGTTCCTATCAAGTACTAGTCAAATCTAAAGGTTTGATCTGCTTGGGATCTCACTTAGAGCCAGAAATACTTTATATCTCAAATTGTGTATTTTAACCAGAAGACACATACAGCTCACATAGCTCTATTCTTTCATCTCTTTAGCATGTGATGACTCAAAATAATTCAAAACAGAACCACAGATTTTCATTGGTCACATACTACCATCTCATGGTGGCTGATGGTACTATCACACACTGATAACATATGCTGATGACACTACCACAGGCTACCTTGGGTGACAACAGTGCCAAAAGTGGTCCTCTTGAACTTTTTAAAAGTAAAATTCAATTAATTTAAATGGACCATTTAGAATTATACAGCTAAGTGGTTTATCATCTATTCTACCTCAGAAAAGAAACCTCATACTTCTTAGCAGTCATTCCCTACCTACTACCCTTCTCCAGTCTCTGACCACCATTACTCTACTTTCTGTCTCTGTTGTTCTGATAAGTACTGGTGAGCTGGTTCTGACCCATAGCAATCTACATACAATCGACCCAAACCCTGACATCCTCACAATCATGGCTGGTGGAACCCATTGTTGCAGTCACTGGGTTAATCCATCTCATTCAGTGTCGTCTTTTCACTCACCCATGCTTTGCTAAGTACGATGTCTATACTTCTCCTGGGACTGGTCCCTCAACATCATCATTTAAAAGAATAAATTCTTCTGCCTTCCTTATTCATTGCCCAGCCTTCCCATACAGATGAGACGATTGAAAATACCATGGCTTGGGCCAAGTTTGTCTTGGTTTTCAAAGTCTCTGTGGGCTTGTTTATTCTGGACATTTCATTTGTAAATGGATCATCTGATAGGTGGCTTTTCTGACATCTCTCACTTCTCTCTATTCTCCAGGTACATCCATTGCACAGAATGTATCAATATTTCATTCCGTTTAGGGCCAAATAATATTCCACTGTCTAAATACACCACTTTTAATTTATTCATTCATCATTTGATGAAAATTGGGTTACTTATACTTTTGGGCTCTCCTAGATAATGCTATTACAAATATTTATACACAAATTTTGTGTGAATGTATGTTTTCATTCTCTTAGATATAAACCTAACAGCAAAATTAATAGGTCACATGGTAACTTTGTTTAGTTTTATAACTTAGTTATAGTTGTAAACTTTAGTTTTTAACTTGGTTAGTCATAGATGTATATCCACATTAAATCTATAAAATTCCTCTATGATTATAAAAAAGTTAAAGTTTACAGTGTCACATTAAATTACTCATGTGAATTTTTTTGTTTTTTTTACTATGAATTTTTATTCCGATTAATGGGCACATTAATTTTATTATATCACTCTAACCTTCTCAACGTGGTTGCTATCTCAAAACCCACTGCCATCATGTCAATTCTGACTCAAAGTGACCCATAAGACAGACTAGAACTGCCCGAGGGTTTCCGGAACTGCAAGTCTTTACGGGAGTAGAAAATCTCATCTTTCTCCTGAGGAGCAGCTGGTAGTTTCAAACTGCTGACCTTGTAGTTGGTAGCCCAACGCATAACCCACTTCACCCTTCCTTACCCTCTATTAAGTATAAGAGTGAAGAAAATGTTCTAAAACTGATTGTGGTAATGATTGCACATTTCTTTTTTTAATCAATCATTTTATTAGGGGCTCTTACAGCTTTTATAACTATCCATACCTCAACTGTTATCAAGCATATTTGTTACTATCATCATTTTCAAAACATTTTCTTTCTACTTGAGCCCTTGGTATCAGCTCTTTTTCCCTCCCTCTCCCTCACCCCCACCCTTGTGAACCCTTGATAAATGAGAAATTATCATTATTTTCATATCTTACACCATCTGCTGTATCCCTTCACCCACATTTCTGTTGTTTATCCCTCTGGGCAGGGGTTGGGTGGGGGGGAACGCACTTACACTGATCATTCTGATAGGTTCCTCCTTTCTCTCCCTTCTGCCCCTGATTGTACAATTCTTCTTGATGTGATTGAACTATTAAATTGTATATTATATGAATTACATGTCAATAAAACTGTTGGGGGAAATAATTAATAAATAAAATGTACTGGAAAGAAAAAATAAAAAGAGCTGGGCTTCAATGTACATTTTAAACAAGTGGGACAAAGATCCTAAAGACCTTCTCTAGAGAATTATGACACAAGATGAAACATGGCTTTACCAGGATGATCTTACAGGCAAAGCAGTCAAAGCAATGACTACTGAGAAGTGAAAGGAAAAGCAGATTGTCGAAGAGTAAAGGTTATAGCAACACTGGAGGTTAAGGAGGGGTGAAGTTCAAAGCATTGTGCTTGTTGACCTTCTGGAAAGCCAACTTTGAGTCTGCTTACTTGGAGAGTGTTCTGAGAAAGTCAGTCAAAGTGCGCAACAAAATACCCAGGAAAGCATCCCAGAGTCCCTCTCCACCATGACAATCCTCCTGCACATTCCTCTTACCAAGCAAGGGCATTCTGTGAATGTTTCCATGGGAGTTCATTAGGTACAACCTTATAGTCCTAATCGGACTTCTGCTGACTTCTTTTTGTTTCCTCATCTTCAAAAAAATCTTTCTTTTTGCCTTTTTAGATCTCTACTGCCCTGGAGTTGACTCATGGTATGTAGAGCTGCTCCATAAGGTCCCCCGTCCCCCCCCCCCCCCGCAGCAGTTTTATCGGCATATAATTCACATATTAGACAGTTTAATCAGTCAATCCAAAAAAGAAATCTTTAAAGATAAATCTCCATCTTTCTTCTATTTATAATATGAAAAGGGCTGCATTGGCTCCCTGCTTAAGTTCCCAGGACCCTCAGATCTGCAGGGATGAACTAAATGGCTGGAATTATCAATTACAAAAGTCTTTAACTGGATGGAGCTTATGTTGAGAAATAGAAATTATACCTTGTTTTTCCACGAACCTTTTCATACTCCCTTATAGTTCATAATTATCCATTACTATACATTGTACACTAATAATATCTATTACTAAATGTCTATTAAACAAAGATGTAAAATATTCCTAAGATGTTTCATTTATGGGCCACAGAAGGTTATCAGATTACCTCAGGACACTCCTTTTAATAAATACAACAGAGGACCACAAATAAGTAAAATGAGGAGGGGTTAAAAAAGAGAAGAAGATGGCGATGGTCCTACAAACAAGAATTCTTTCCCAAAGTTTCTCTTTAAGAATGCGACCATTCTGAGCATTTACACATGTGGCACAGATATCCCGGCCTGCACATTCAGACACTCCAGAATGTCTAAGTTGTACTGGACTACACAAAGGTCTATTGTCTGTTGAAAGGGTTGTCTGCGCCGTCTTACCTTCAGTTTTCTGGTGTAAAACTGCCATCAAGTGTGCTACTGCTTCATCCACATGCAGCCCGTGAAGGTCTAGCACGTTCTGTGGCAGCAGAGAGGCATTGACAGATGCAAAGATTGTCACAGCAGCAAGGTGATTGGCTTCTTTCATCTTCCGATCATGGATGCTCCCCTTGAATCATAAACATATCACCAGTGGATACCTGTACTTAGTGAAAAAAGAGGAAACCAGCAGTGCCCCCAAATAAAAGAGACAAAATCCCACACAATACAACTAAATTACTTAGTGATGCAATGGGGCAATACACTCAAAGATTCACTGTCATGGAGTTGATCTGGGCTCGCAGTGACCCTTAAAGACAGAGCGGAACTGTTCCTTTGGGTTCCCAAGATTTTAAATCTTGATAGTCTCATCTTTCTCCACGTAGCAGTTGCTGGGGTTGAACTGCTGATTCCCGTGGTTGGCAACTCCCAGTGTACTCACTCTGCCATTAGAGCTCCTCTTTCTCACAGGTGAAAATACTGAATTCATGTCACATAGATCTTCCCTCTCAAGGATAACTTAGTCACTTCAAGGTTATTTAAGACATCTGCTTCAAGGTTATTTAAGACATCATAAGTGAAAAAGAAAGTTTAAGAAGCAGTTTCACTCTTTACCTGCTGGGCATAAAAAGTGGCAACATTTTTTTGCCCCAATTGATAAGCCTCGTTTGCCTTCGTGTAGTAGTCCATCCTCTTTTGTTGGTGCAAAAGAGCTTCTGCCCTGTAGTCCTCATATACTGGGTATTCAAGGTCCTGGGGAGACTGTTCGCTTTGTGTGCCCTCAGTCTCTTTTGGTCTCTTTGTCTAAAAGGTATCGCACAATAAGTAAAGTACAAAGAAAGTAGACACTCTCAGGTTTGTTTTTCATGAGAAAACCAACAATTTCTCCAAAAACCAACAGATTCTCTCTAGAGTCTACCTAGTTCATCAAGCATTTAGAGTGTGCCGTGAACCTTTTAGAAATAATTGTGGCAAATATGCAAAGTAGCAAAGCATTTGCCATTTCAGCACTTTCCACATGCACAATTTAGGGACACTGTGTTCATCATGTTGTGCAACTACCACCATTTCCAAACATCTCCATCACCCTTAGCACAAAAAAACTCTGAGTCTCTCCTGCAATGGGTTCTCCTTTCTCCTTCCCTCCTGCTTGCCACTGATAGCCTTGGGTCTGTGTTAAAGGTTAATATTTTAATCCACTAACAGTTAAAATTGTGTCTTGGTTTGTCCAGGCCCTGATTCTCATTAGCAATTCCTCAATAATGTGATAAGTCAATTGCAGATGAAAGAGTATTAGAGTGAGATGCATCAGTTTTACATCCAACAATCCTCACACATTCTCTTTCAACAAATCCACTGCAGTCCTCTCGTGCACCATCGTGTGCCCCACATCCTCCCTGGGTTCCTACTTTCATTCCCCTTTCCTTCCTAACCCTCTGACCGTGGTCCTTGAATAAAGGCTGCCTTTTTTTAAAGTTTTATTGGCACAAAATCCACATATCACACAATTCAATAGTCCAGTCACCTCAAGAGGAGTTGCACAATAGTCACCACAGTCAGTTTTGGAACATTTTCTTCTTTCTTGTACTCATTGCTACTAGCTCCCCAGTACCCCCAACCTCCCTTGCTATACTCCCAAGAAACCATTAATCCAATTACTGTCTCTATAGATTTCCTATCCAGGATTTCAAATACAGAAAAATACACCACACACACACACACACACACACACACACACACACACACACACACAAACTAGCAACAGAAACGAAGAAAAACCTCAATTGAAAAGAAAACAGAAAATATTAAAAACTAGAACAAATTTAAGAAATGGGCCAAAAGGCCTATCAAATGATAAGGTGTTAAATTTTAAACTAACACTATCAGCAACAATCCACTCTCCGATGGACTCTGCAAGAGAGCAAGGCTGTTCACGTCCTGCCCTGTTGCTCTTAATTAGTGCTTCTCATAACACAGGGGCAGGTGGGGTGTGGGGAGGTCGCTTCTAGACCTAAAGGGTGCCCAAGGGCCATAGTCGTAGGGATTCTTCTTGAGGTTTTGATTTCCATTTCCCTGATGATTAGTGACTTTCAACATAAAACAATAAACCTGTTATTTAAGATAGTTCCATATCGTTTTTGTTTTAATCATTTTATTGGGAGCTCTTACAGATGTTGGAAGAATGCATAATTCAACTAGATCATGCATGATTATAAAATTGCTGCCACTATCTGTTTAAAAATACTTTCATTCTTCTTGAACTTTATAGTAGCTCCCCTCTATCCCCACCCTCCCCCACCCTATCACCCAGGATCCCTTATTGTTGTATATATTATAAATTATTATTATTATCTGTGTCTTACACTGTCCAATATATCCACTCACATACAATTCTATTATTCATTCCCCTTGTGTGGGATTATACAGTCATCATTGCTGTCAGCTCCCCCTTCCCTCAGCCCCCTCTATATTGTTTCTTGACTGGAGTCCTTACTTGTAATATTCTTCACTTTTATCTGAGCATCAGCGGCTGTGTGATTTATTCTCAACCATCTTTTCACTGTAGGAGTAGGATCCTAGTCCTTCAGAGTATAATAAACAATAGTCATTGTGTTTGGCATATCAGAAACAGGCAACTTCTCTTCTCTTGACAGATTATGTTCATTTTGGAAAAAAGCTTTTCCACTTCTGAACCCTACAGCAATTGTTTTGACAACAGTTTTAGCTCTTCAAACATTTTCAGGAATTGTATAATTCACTGATAATATATTGTGGGAATTTGGGGTATAACACAAAGCTGAAATGAATGACAGTGTGTCACCGTCTGGTTGTTTGGCACTTTTAGAATGTATGTTATATGTTTATTTACTGAAATAACAAATCCAAGGGAATTAAAATGTAGTATTTAATCAAAAGTACCCTTTTATGAGATTAACAAATATTACAAGCATGTTGTTAGATGCCATTGAGACAGCACTGACCCATACAAACCCTGTGCAGAACACATGGTCTTGTTCCAGCCTCACAATTGTTCTTATGTGTGAGTTCACTGATGCAGCCACTGTGCCAATCCATCTGATTGAGGGCTTTCCTCTTTTTTGCTGCTCCTCCACTTTACCAAGCATGTCTTTCTCCAGGAACTGACTAGTGTCTCCTGATAATGTATGTAAAGTATGTGAGACAAAGTCTCGCCATCCTTGCCTCCACAGAGCATTCTGGTTGTACTTCTTCCAAGACAGATCTGTTTGTGCTTTTGACCATCTATAGTACTTTCAATATTCTTCACCAAAATAATTAAAATGCATCAATTTTCATCAGCCTTCCTTATTCAATGTCCATCCTTCCCCATGCATAGGAAGCAGAAAATACTGTGGCTTTGGGTCAGAAATACCTTGGCCTTCAAAGGGAGATCTTGCTTTTCAACACTTTAAAGAGGCCCTGTGCAGCAGTTACCTAATGCAATACATCTTTTGATTGCTTGACTGGTGCTTCCATGAGCACTGATTGGGATCCCAGCAAGACAAAATCCTTGACACTTCACAGTCTTCTCTCCATTTATCATAATGTTGTTTACCTATTATTCCAGTTGTGAGGATTTTAGTCTTCTTTATATTGAATTGTAATTAAACGCTGTAACCCCTGACCTTGAGCAACAAGATTTTCCTCACTTTCAGCAAGCAAGGTTGTGTCATCTGTATTGCAGGCCGTTAATATACCTTCCTCCAATCTTGATCCTGCATTCTTCTTCATATAATCCAGCTTCTCTGATTATTTGCTCCACATACAGATTGGACAAGTATGGTGAGAGGATACAACCCTAATGCACACCTTTTCTGATTTTAAGCCATGCAGTATTCCCTTGTTCTGTTCACACAACTGCCTCCTGATCCATGTTCAAATTCCTCATGAGCACAATGAAGTATTTTGGAATTCCCATTCCCCTCGAGGTTATCCACAGTTTGTTATAATCCACACTCGATTATCTTGGCATACTGAGTAAAACACAATATCTTTCTAGTATTCTCTGCTTTCACAGACCCATCTGACATCAATAATGATATTTCTTTTTCCACATACTATTCTCAATCTGGCCTAAACCTCTGGCAGCTCCCTGTCAACGTATTGTTGTAACTGTTTTTTGATGACCATCAGTAAAATTTTACTTGCATGTGATATCAATGATATTGTTTTACAATTTGTGCATTCTAAAGCAAATATTCTATTGATGGTTAAATTTCCACTCGTCAATATAGTAAGAAATAATCATTAAACTATCTCTTTGAACCTACTGTATTTTTATAGACAATTTTTTTACCATCAGTTTAGGATATTACATAAGTCTATACCTTTTTATCTTTGTGTTTCTGTGTGGTACGAGAGGTGCTGTTTTCACTTGGGTGAACAAAGTCTCCTGCCATCACTCTTTTTACAGGTTCTCCTTCAAGAATAGAATTTAAAAATTTCACTGTCGGTTCTAAACAATAGCTGTGGAGAGTTGAAGTACAAAGAGAATGTTAATAAATGGAAATAACAAATATAAAGAAAATAAAATAGGAACATACGCAATCCAACAAGAATTTTCTAAGAATGTGAAAAACTAGCTCACTCTTAAGTTGTCAATATTGAAATTCAATGTTCATTATGGAACTCAGAGCCTCAAAAATTAACAGAAAAAAATCTGATTTGGCTTAGAAAACTAGTATTTAAAAAGTGAATATCAAAAAAGGTAACACACTAATAATTTTTCTGGTCTTTTCCTTTCAATTTTTATTATGAATTAGCTAAAGATTGGCAGAGCAGATCAACAGTCCTATGTGTAACAATTCATACACGTTGTTTCCACACATCCACTGCCGTGCCTTCAATGTCCTGTCACTTATCTCACTTTTTCCCTGTTTCCTATGTCCAATTCCTTCTTCTCTTTTAGCCTCCTGAATTTTGTTGTTGATAACACTACCCTTTTGATCTTAAATGGTTGGTTATTCTACTACAGGGATAAGTTCAATTGCAGACCTGAACTGTGCCTAAGGGTCATCTTCTTGGGGGAGGGGTTGTCCACCTCTCTATCTAACCAGTAAGCCTGACTAGTTTATGATTTTGAGTTTTGTTCCAGTTTTCTCCACCTCTATCCAGGACCTCCAAATGTGATCCTTGTTTCTTAAATTTTCATCATTTTTCTTTCCTCTGAGCGGTTGGTTGGACCTTAGATGGCTGCTCAGAAACTGTTAGGACCTCAGTCACTACTCATTTAAGTAGGATGTAGAACATTGTCTTTTTAAACTATTTTATGCCAGTAGACCTGGATGACTCCTAAGACTATGGTACTCAACCCCCTCATCAACTCATTCCCTCGAGCAGTTTGTTTATGTCTAATAAGTTTTCATAGCTGTGCCTCCTGTATGCTCTACTACATTGCAGCAAATGTATACAAGTATATAAATGTTCTGAGTCAAATCTCATCAAGTCAATGCTGACTCATAGTGACCTCCCTGTGGGTTTCTGAGACTATAATGGTTATGGGAGTAGAAATCCCAGTCTTTCTCCCAAGAGGGAGTGCTGGTGGTTTCAAACTGCCAACCATGTAGATTGCAGCCCACTATACCACCAAAGAAATCCTACAAAGCAGTTCTTCACTGTCCTATAAAGTTGCTGTGAGTCAGAATCAATGAAATAGCAGTGGATTGGGGTTTGGTTTCTTTTATTAATGTATGATCCACTTGCTGTCTTTCCATCTCTCTACTGATCTTTGGACATTAGTATGCAGTGCATCGAATCCATTCTTGAGATGGTCTCTAAACTCAGGTGGGATGTATTCAAGGTCATATTTGGATCACTCAGACTTATTATTTTCTTCAGCTTCAACTTGAAGTTGCACATATGCAATTGAGGGTTCATTGTGCAGTTGGCCCCAGGCTTTATCTTAACTGATAACAATGGGTTTGTCCACTGTCTCTTTCCACAGATGTGGTGTATTTCCTGTGTAATCCATCTAATGAGGTCCACAGGAATAGCTATCAATTATGCTGTTGGAAAAAACACGGATACATGCAACCCATGTTCGCCACAGCACTATTCACAATAGTAAAAATATGGAAAATATCTAAATGACCATCAGCATAAGGATGAGTAAATAAACTTTGAAACATGGACAAATTGGAAAATTACACAATATTAATGGATAACAGTGAATCTTTGAAAAAAACTCATAACATGGAGGAACCTGGAGGACAGCATGCTGAATGAAAGTAGTCAATCACAAAAGGGCAAATATTGCATGAGACAACTATCGTCAAAAGTCAAGAAAAGGTTTTCACACTGCAGGAAACATGCTTGGAGGGTTACGGGGTGGGACAGGAAGGAAAGGCAGGTCACAGGCTAATGAGTAGCCAGTGTAAACATAGGTGAAAGGGAAGACAATCTACCATAAGAGGGAAGCTGACAAAAAAAAAGTATAAAGGTAAGGCAAGATAGTTGAATGTTTACAAAAGTTCAATGTAACAAGAAACTACCAGTATAGAGGTGATCTATGAGTAGATGCTTAGACATGCAGGTGGAATAGAAGTCAAAGAGAGTCTGAGAGCACACCTAGGATATATAAAGGTTTCACAGAGGATATCTGTGCATGTGTCTTTATCTTTGCTGCAAACATATCAATGAATGTGGCACAACGTACAGGAAACAAAGTTATACATACATCTTAGACATAACTAACCTTCCTGAGCGAATAAATCACTGAGCCTGACGGATCAGGACCTTAGTCTCAGAGGACACCACAGTCTACTGGCCTAACAGTCTGTGGGATTGGAGGCTTGGCTCTTTCCCTTCAATTCTTTCAGCTTGCAATATGTATGCTAAGCTTGTGCTTCCTTTTCAGCTCTCCGGCTTGAGGTCTATGGACATATCATTGCTGTAACGCTGTCTTCTCCAGCTGTCCTTTGAAAGGTTCTGTTTAGCTCTGATTTTATAATGCCTTCCATTTATTTAGAGGAAGCTTCAGAGTCTATTCTGATATCCACTTTGGTCTTTTCTCCCTCTGTTGTCTTTTTAGTAACCGTTTCCTCTCTTCATGTTTGGTATCTTTTAAGTCATCCCACAGCTCATCAGGTCTTCTGTCTTCTGTAGTTTTAAATGTGTCAAACTTGTTCTTGAGAAGTTCTCCAAATTCAGGAGAAAGATACTCATGTTTGTAACTTGGCTCTTTGGGGCTTTTAAATATTTCTTCAGCTTCAATTGGAACTTGCATATGGCAACGGATGGACTATTGCACAGTCACCCTGTGGCCTTGTGTTGGCTGCTGATATTGGCTGAGCTCCTCCATCATCTTTTACCAGTTATAGTCTATTGAATTCTTGAATATTTCATCTGGCAAGGTCCCAGTATATAACTGCTGTCTATGTTGTTGAAAAAGAGGTACGTGCAATGAAGAAATCATTGGTCTTGCACAATTCTGTCATGAGATCATAAGCTTTGTTTCTACCACTAAGGTCATATTTACAACTACAGACCTCCCTCTTGGTTTCCAACTTTTGCATTCCAATCATCAATAATTATCAATGTTATCTTGATTGCATCTTAATTTCAGATAGAAGTTGGTAGAATTCGCTTTTCCCTTTTGGGGCCATCGCTGAAGGAGTAGCCGCCAAAATGAAGTTCAATCCCTTTGTGACTTCGGACCGGAGCAAAAACCGGAAAAGGCATTTCAATGCCCCTTCCCACGTTCGCAGGAAGATTATGTCTTCCCCGCTTTCCAAGGAACTGAGACAGAAATACAATGTCCGGTCCATGCCTATCCGCAAGGATGATGAAGTTCAGGTTGCACGAGAACACTACAAAGGTCAGCAGATTGGCAATGTGGTCCAGGTTTACCGGAAGAAGTACGTCATCTACATTGAGCAGGTGCAGCGAGATAAAGCTAACGGCACCACTGTCCATGTGGGCATTCACCCCAGCAAGGTGGTGATTACAAGGTTAAAACTGGACAAAGACCGCAAAAAGATCCTGGAACGGAAAGCCAAATCTCGCCAAGTCGGAAAGGAAAAGGGCAAATACAAGGAAGAATCACTTGAGAAGATGCAAGAGTGAAATATCTTGTACACAACTTCCATTAAAAGCGGCACATTTGAAAAAAAAAAAAGAAGTTGGTAGAATTCTTCAATTTCTTTCTCACTAGCTTTAGTGATTGTTGCATAAACCAAAAACCAGCCTCACTGCCAAAGAGTCAATTCTGACTCATGGTGACCATAGAGGGCAGGGAAGAACTGCCCCTGTGGATTTCTGAGACTGGAACTCTTAATGGGGGTAGAAAGCTTCTTCTTTCCTTGACGAGTACCTCATGGTTTAGAACTGCGAGCCTCAGTTAGCAGGTCACTGCATAACTCACTACACCACCAGGGCTCCTTACCAGTTGATGCATACATTTGTATAATATTTGTATTAAATAAAACTTCTTTGTATGCATACAGATATTGTCCTATCACAGACAGAAGTGTATTAAAGATAGATCTTGAAATGTCATTTTTAACAGTGAATGCAACACCATTCCACTTGGCTCTTTCATTCCCGGCACAGAAAACCATGATATTCCGATTCCAAATAGCCAATACCAGTCCATTTCAGCTCACTAATGCCTAGGATATCGAAAGACTGATAGGCGGATTCAAATAGCCAACCATTCAGTTAGCAATTAGGCACTGAGCTATTGGTATGACCAGGGATTACTACATAACTGATATTGCTGTTGTTAGATGTTGTCAACTAATTTTTCACTCAGAGTAGAAACGTCCCATAGGCTATAATCTTTATGGGAGTGGATCACCAAATCTTTTTTCAGTAGAGCTGCTGAGTGAATTAAAATTGCCATTGTTTCTTAAAGTACATTTGGCATGAACTACAAAAAAGTTCACTTCTAGGGACCATCTTACAATAGTATTCACCTGTGAACACTAAGATATATGTTTAGAAAAGCTCATTGCAGCTGGTTTCCAATTTTTTTACAGTTAAAAAGTTCATTAAAAAGGGCATATTTAAATAAATTATGGCAGTTTCCTACTATGGAAAACTCTAGAAATGCGATTGACAACAGTTAATTATATAGAGACAGAAAAAACAAACATCAGCAAAGCTACAAAGCAGTAAATAACACACAACCTCTTTTCAGTGGAATATCTATATATTTACAAATCTATAGACACAGAAGTATATACACATATCAGAATGTAGCAGAAAAATCTTATGGAGAAATACAAATCAATTGTTAGAAATTGGTCACTTTCTACATTACATCCACTGCATTTGAATGGTTTATTATCTACTTGTAATACTTTTACAGGCCTGGTGGCACGGTAGTGTAGCACTCCACTAGTAACCAAGAAGTCCACACGTCAAGCCACAACCACTCTGTGAAAGAAAGATGTGGAAGTCTGACAGCCTCTGAAACCCTATGGGGGAGTTCCACTCTATCCAGGAAGGCCATGTGAGTCAACAAGTTTTCCAGGTATGTAACTTTCATTATTTTAAAACATAAAAGGTTAAAGTACAACATATACTGACAACAGATAATCCTAGTACTCACTTGTGGTTCTGGAAAATGTCCATCAGAAAGCTATGGTTAATGGTTGGAAATAAGTTGAACAATTCCTTCTCCTTCAGTTTGGTGGCAAAATCTTTTACAAACATAAGGGACTGCCTTCTCTAAAGAAAAATACAAAAATCTTCTTTAAGATGGGGCTTGTTCTGCTAATTACACTGATCCAAAAACACAGTTACTGTGTTGCAAAATAGAAATACAATTCACTGATTAAAGCCTAAAATTAATTTTAAAAATGTTCTATCACTATTTCTATACCATTTCTTGCAAAGTATACAAAACTATTATATGTATCACATGCATACATATACATCCTATGTGCAAGCATATGTGGATAATGATGTACATACTCACATGTAAACACTAATTTAACCATGCTATCTAAAACAAGGTAAAAATAAATGAGGCTGTAGAAAATAAAGGTAAAAATATAGGAAAATGCTAGCAAGTAAAATTAGTAAATAATGCACGTCACAAAATCCTGTACAATTGTTAAAGAAGACCACAAAATTACCTCTGGGATTCTTCATGGTCAAGGCAAAGGAGAGAAAATAGAGATGGTCGGTGCTCATAAAATAAAAACAAACCCACTGCTGACAAAGAGTATGGCTAGTTTTTTCTAACACAAAGACTAATGTCTCCCAAAGGCCCTTACAAAGGGTATTAAAAAGGATGCCAAGAATAACATCCTCAAAAGTGTACTCGCCTGCCCCACTCAGTGAACTGTGCTTTCTACTTCACTCATCTGTAGCCCTTAGGCCTAAGGCTGAACCTCTCTAAGGGGAAAAGAAGCAGATGACTGCTATCCTAAGGGTATACACAACTGTTGGTCACTGGACTGTAAGGACTGCCTGGGACTGCCCGGTATTTACTATCTTAAGGCCCGCTTTGCTTTCTTATGACATGTATTATTCTGGTACACAGTTGTGAGAACAGGAACTACCTGCATTTTAAAATTTCCTATATTTTTATTCCTCAGAATAACTACGAAAATTATCTTTCACGAGTCCTATTTAGAGCTATGTCTTTAAAGTACTGGATGTTACAAAGATCCAAACATCTGAAAAACAAATTAACTTCCAGCAATATTTCAAATGTTATTGAAGATAACTGAGGATTCCTAAAATCCAGGATAATGTTAGGACAATTATTCCATTTTGTGTGTGTCTGCTTTAGGCCTAACCATACCTAGGCCATTTATAATACCCACAGTAACGAAAGAGGAATCGTGACGGGTTACAGTCTGATGGGTGTGTAACTGCCAGCCCAAACCCTCTACATCACAAAGGCTCCTTTGCAAATGCACAGTTTTATTAAAATAAGTAACAAAAATATATAAATACAGAGTTCTGAGTAAAGTGAGCTTCTATCTAGACTAGTTTAATTGAAGTTAGAAGATAAGGCAGAGTATTTAGTGCTTTTAATTCCAATCCATATGTTTCTAGAACTTTTCTATAAAAGATCATCAAGACTTAAGGTCTTTAGTTACCCTTCATGCCTAGAAATTAATTCACCCTCACACCTCAATTCTCATTCAAGCAATAGTCCGACCAATAAAGTGAATAAATATAACGGGAAGGTATGCACAAAGGAAAAATAAAGTTGCTTCAAAGATGAACAACAGCAAGACAGACATTGTGTTATTAATTTATCTGTGAAATTATCTCTATATGAAAGATTTCATTCATGTTTTTCTTTAAAAATCATTGTATTGGGGGTTCATACAACTCTTAACAAAATCCATACATCAACTGAATCAGGCATGTTTGTACATATGTTGCCCTCATTCTTTTCTAGACATTTACTTTCTATTGAGCCCTTGGGATCAGCTTTTCCCACCCCCCCCCCACACACACCATAACCCTGATAGACTGTCCATTGTTATTATTTTCATCCCACTCATATTTTTCTAGGAATAAAACATTACATAGTTAAATGAAAAAAGTTAGGAAAATTGTTACATTTTAACCTGACTAAAAGGGGTACCCCAAAAAAGCCAGAATTGCGCAGGGCAGAGTGGAGTTTTCATAGTAGGGCACATTTCTCCCACTAGGCAAGCATCAAGCAACTCGCTCTGAGTTAGTGCACCCAGTGTCGTCACCTGAGAAGGTTCTCTCTGGTCACTGTGAATTTTTTCGTGAAAGCAGTTTCACTCAAACCTCATTTTTTTGTAATGGTCAATTTAAGAAAACAGTGTGTGGCTGTGAAATTTTGTTTCCTGCTCAGAAAAAAAATGCCACAGAAACTGTTATGATGTTGAACACAGCTTACAAGGGCAGTCTATGGGAAAAAACTCAAGTGTATGAGTAGTTTCCTCATTTCAAAAAAGGTGAAATGTCAATTGATGACAAATCTCGTTCTGGACTTCTATCAACTTCCTGATCAGATAAAAATGTCAACTTAAGCAAACTTTCTATTTAGAATTTCTGAAAAGATTGTGTAACAGTGTATGACAAAAAAGGCCTGATTTGTGGCAGACGGGGGACTGGTTTTGTCACCACAACAATGCACCTGCTCATGAAGCCATCTCAGTGTGTCTGTTTTTTGGCAAAAAACAGCATGCCTCTCTTGCCCCACACACCTTATTCACCTGACCTCACTGCATGTGACTTCTTTGTTTCCATCAGTGGAACATGAAAGGACAGCAATTTGAGGACACTGATTAGGTGAAGAAAAAACTGTGCTGTCAGCTATCCAAACAGATGAGTTTGAAAAATGTTTCCAAGAATGGAATCACAGATTTGACAAACGTACTAAGTGTAATGGAGAGTACTTTGAAGGTGACAAGGTTGTTTTGTAAAAAAATTTAAATATATACCTTTGAAAAAAATTCCATTTTGGGGGGTACCCCCTTATATATCTTCTATAATCCTCTCTGCAATACTCTCTGTCCAGTAACAGTACTATTCACCTCCCTTGACTATGATCAGAGATGCCCTCCCTATTTGACCCATTTAAAACTTCTATCAGTTTGTTAAAAGTGGAGGGGAAAGACAGGTAGATTAAGCCTTTAGGCGAGTCCCCTCTGAACATAGACGAGGGGTGTGAATGACCTTGCTATCAGACAGAGTGCATTTGAAAGTGGATCACAGCGGATATGGTTAGGTTAAATTTTAACACCTCATCATTTGATCTCCTTTTTTACCCAATTTAAAGTAGCTCTGGTTTTTAATATGTTCTGCTTTCTTTTCAACTAGACGTTTTCTCTATTTTATTTTGGTATTGTTGTTAGCTCTTTTTATTCTTTGTGGGTTTTTGGTTTGTTTTTGCATGCTTTTTTTGGTATGTGAACTCCAAGATGAGTTTATCAATAGGGACAGTAACTGGATTGGTGGTTTCTTAGGGGTGTGGTGGGGAAAAGTTGGGGGAAATGGGGAGCTAATAACAAGGAGTGCAAGAAAGAAGAAAATGTTCTAAAACTGGTGTGGTAGAAATTGTACAACTCGGGGGTGAACAAGTAAATGTGGGGAAGAAAGCTGATGGTGCCAGGCTATCAAAAGAGATAGTGACTGGGGTCTTAAAGGCTTGAAGATAAACAAGCGGCCATCTAGCTCAGAAGCAACAAAGTCCACATGGAAGAACACACCAGCCTGTGTGATCGAGTGGTCCCGAAGGGATCAGTTACCAGGCATCAAAGAACAAAAAATCATTATCATTGACTGCACACCTCCATGATAGGATCGCTGAAGACAAATGGGTGCATAAGCAAATGTGGTGAAGAAAGCTGATGGTGCCCGGCTATCAAAAGAGATAGTGTCTGGGGTCTTAAAGGCTTGAAGGTGAACAAGCGGCCATCTAGCTCAGAAGCAAAAAAGCCCACATGGAAGAAGCACACCGGCCAGTGTGATTACGAGGTGCCAAGGTACCAGGTATAAGGCATCATGCAAAAAAAAAAAAGATATATGTGTGTGTGTGTATGTATGTGTATATATGTGTATATGTATATATGTGTGTGTGTATATATATATATATCATATTAAATGAAGGGGGAAGTGCAGAGTGGAGACCCAAGGCCCAAGTGTCGGCCAATGGAGATCCCCTCATAGAGGGGTTTAGGAGAGGAGATGGGTCAGTCAGGGTGCGAGGTAGTACCGATGAAGAACACAGCTTTCCCCCAGATCCTGGATGCTTCCTCCCCCAAACTACCATGATCCGAATTCTACCTTGCAGGGCTGGATAGGGCAGAGGCTGTACACTGGTACATATGAGGGCTGGAGACACAGGGAATCCAGGGTGGATGATACCTTCAGGACCAAAGGTGTGAGGGGCGATGCTGGGAGAGTGGAGGGTGAGTGGGTTAGAAAGGGGGAACTGATTACAAGGATCCACATGTGACCTCTTCCCTGGGAGAGGGACAGCAGAGAAGGGGGGGAAGGGAGACTCCGGATAGGGCAAGATATGACAAAATAACGAGGTATAAATTACCAAGGGCACATGAGGGAGGGGGAGAGGGGAGGGAGGGAAAAAAAAAAAAGAGGACCTTATGCAAGGGGCTTAAGTGGAGAGCAAATGCTTTGAGAATGATTGGGGCAGGGAATGTGTGGATGTGCTTTATACAACTGATATATGTATATGTATGGATTGTGATAAGAGTTGTATGAGTCCCTAATAAAATGTAAAAAAAGAAATTGTACAACTCCTCTCACATGCTTGAACTATTGAACTGTATGATATGTGGATTCTGTCCTAATAAAACAACTTTTAAAAAAGCTAGAAAATTGAAATTTAGTGGCCTACAAAATTAAATCTAAACCAACACATATTTCACATAAATAGCTTATTGTTACAGAAGCATCAATGAATTTCCAAAAGGCAAACACTTAAACTTGGAAATTACTTAAAACATTTTCCAATTTTAACATCAAGTTCAATTGGCTAAATATAAATTCCAGATTAGAAAAATTGAATCAAATGGAAATCACAAAGTAAAAATAAATGCAATCCACTAATGGCAAAGACAATAGCATACCAAGCTCTCCTTTTCCTGGATGGCCATTTCTTCTGACATTATTTCTCTGAGTGACACTATTTTATACCGCGTATTCCAAGGGTCCAGTACAGGTACCATTTCAGATGCTGCTAAAGTCCTCTGCATTTTTCTCCCTGTTCTCTGAGATGATTTTTGTTCAACCAGAGAAGGATCTATAAAAACAGTATAAATAATATCACTGTTTAAATAATAATTAAACAGCAGTATTTGCTAAAATTATGCCATCACTATTACAAGCCCAAGACACCAAGGACGCATGGTATTTTAAACATTTCAGCTTATAAATATAATACCACTCTGATATTTCCAGATACAACTTTGTCATGTAATTAAAAGTAAGGAATAATATACATGAAGGTGGAAACACTTCAAATGAGCAATGATTCCAGGACAATTTTATATTGTACTCTTTTAAATAGTTGAACACATTAAAAAATAATGAAAATTTTATATAGGACTTTTACATATATAACATGTAGAAGACTTTCATATATAGATACAAATGTAGAATAAAATGTTGCTGTTGTTGGTTACCATCAAGTTGGTCCCAACCCATGGCAACCCCGTATGTGCAGAGTAGAACTGTATTCCTTTGGAGTTTCAAGGTTGTGACTCTGAGAACAGCAAGTCTGCTTAAAATTTTAAAATTAAGGTGGGTCCACCTTTGATTTACTAGCCAAGTACTTAAGCATTGCAACACCCAGGAATATGCTATATAGTATGCATGCATACAGAGTTTACATAGGGTAGTCAAAGAGAAAGACCTCTGCCCAGCCTGATCAAAGATGGAGAGGATTGATATATTGGCAAGCCTGTGATCCACAGCAGAAATAAAATCAATATAAAGCATCTGATATTCAACATAAGGGAAGAGCTGAACATTTAAGAATTTAGTTCTGTAACATTTCAACCTCTCTGAGGGATACCAAAGAAGCCATGGTGGCATCATGAATTAAGCAATGGGTTGCTGACTAAAAGACTAGCAGTTCAAGGCCACCACCACTCCATTGGGAGGAAGATGAGGCAGTCAGCTTCTGTAGACTTACAACCTCGGAAACCCTAAGGAGCAGTTCTACTTTGTCCCATAGGGTTGCTATGAGTTATAATCAACTCAACCACAGTGTGTTTAGTTTTTGTTTATTTGGTTAGGATATATATCTCCTAACCCAAGGTGCACCTAACCCAAACCATGATATTTTCAATCACCTCATATGCATGTGAATAAAGCAGACTAAAGAATAATCAATGAATTTTAATTATGATTCTTGTGAAGAATGTTCAAAGTACCATGGACTGCCAAAGGAACAAACAAATGTGCTAGAAAAATTACAGCCAGAATGCTCCTTAGAAGGAAGATGGCAAGATTTCAACTCAGATACTTTGGACATGTTACCAGGAGAGACCAGTCCCTAGAGAAGAATATCATGGTTGGTCAAGTGGAGAGGCATCTAAAAAGAGGAATACCCAAGACAAGAGGGATTTATTTGCACAGTGGCTACAATGCGTTCAGACTAGGAGAAAAGGTGCCAGACTGGGTGGGCTGTGTTTCCTTCTGTTGTACATAGGGTCGCTATGAGTCTGAACCAACTCAATGGCACCTAACAACAACGAGAGATCAACATATTCTGACAGAGTCCTTTGCTTTCCAGGAAGCTATGCCTGCCATGCTCTGAGCCCCTCGATCTCTCAAACTGCCTTAGCTGCTGCAGCTATGACATAAGCATAAATCAGAACGGAAGCAGAACCTAAGAAGCTCCTAGCTGGAGCTTTTTTCCTCGGTCCCAGTCTGAAATGGGCAAAGGTGAAATCTGTGCACGTCAGGGAGGCCTGCCATCCTGCACTAATCACTTAGGATGGCAATGGCACCGCAGAGTATACTGGAACTGAGTATTTCCAGCTGGCAGGAGGCACCGCCATAGCAGGCTGGTGTTTATGTTCCAATAATGTGAACATTGATAAAATTCCTGAAGAACAAAGTAAACATTTTAACCAGACTATCAAATACAGAGACAGCTCACTGCTCTCAAAACAAAACTCTTTTCTCTCATGAAGAGCACAACCTCAGAAGGACCCAGCTTGACCATCTGTATCAAAGCCCATCTCAGGGGCCCCACAGAGCTCAGGAAAGTATGTTATAATGGCTTTAATTCCTCCAAGTTTTTTTATTTTTTATTTCATATCAACATTAAATGCTAAATATTTTAAGAACTTTATTTGCAAATCAAAAATTCTTGAGTAACATGTTTTATAGAAGTAAGTAAATAATGAATAAAACTCGATATACACACACACCAAGTTTCACCATGAACACAAGCACATTAGAGGTTACCAGCAGGTCCTTTACCTGGCACAGGTCTGCCACTCGCTATTTCTTCCTGTCGCTGCTTCTCCTAAACAGAAGTGGAAGGCCAGGATTGATCAGAGAGGGGGGCTTATGTGGTTTTTCTTTAGCAATTATTTCCTCTTCCAAAACCAAACTCAATCTCGAGTCAATTCCAACTCATAGCCACCCTATTAGAAGAGAGTAGACCTGTCCCTGCGGGTTTCTGAGAGTGTAACTCTTTACAAGAATAGGAAGCCTCATCTTTCTCCCAGGGAGCTGCTTGTGATTTTGAACTGCTTTCTTCCAGTTAGCAGTGCAATGAGTAACCCATAGGCCCACCAGGCCTCGTCTATTTCCCCTGAAATAACTGTAAATCATTCTTAGTAAAGCTGAGTGAAACAACAAAAAAGTAGATAAGCAAAAACAAAAAAAGCGTAATTGCAACTACATCATTTATTGAGCTTTTCTGCTCAATTTTTAAAACTTTTGAAGACTCATCAGAGGGCTCTTTAACTTGGGGAGTAAAACTCACCCATTGTTTTTTGTTTTATTTTGCTGTAAGTCACTGCCACACTAAGCTCTATCACTGATCATCTAACTTGGCCAGTCTGGAAGTAATGTAAAACACTGGTGCAAGGGAAGGAGAAGAAAACACTATCATCTGCTAACTGTAAAAGTTTACTCTCTCCCAAAATAAACATACGAACAGAATTTGTCACATAACAGAGTTTATTAAAAAGCAAAATCAGCCAAGTGAACAAAAAAGGAACTCAATAAAAAAAAGAAGTATACCAACCATCACAGAGTCTTTCCATTTCTCATAAATTGCTTTAGCCAAATTCAGATCTATAGGAACAATACAATCTTCGGTTGTTAGACACTCTTGAGAAGGGAAAGGAAAAACAGAAAATATGATCATTACTAGGTAAGATATTTGCAGAACATGTAACCCACTACCTTATACTTCGTAACACTAGTTTGAGTTACTAGTTAGTAACACATGTTCCTTATTTTTCTGGGCATGCTTCTGTAACTGTGCCGCTACTTTCACATGCCTCAGGTGGAGTGGTTACACAAAGTTTATAATGATGTGATCAGTGCCACATGATGAATAAAAGTAGATACATAAAATTAATTCCTCCCCACTGGCCTACATATATGTCCTTTCTCAACTCCACCAGTCGACCCCTTTTCAATATGTGTCCCCTCTGGAATTAATCGTTAAGTCTATCTGAAGCAGCACCAAAGTGCCAAACAAGGTTCATCTAATCAGGTGTGGGGAGCGTCAGGCCCACGGACTACGTACAAGCTGTGAAAATCATCAAGACCATCTAACATCACCAGCATCACCAAAGAGAAGCAGTTCTGGCCATCATATGAGGGGTGAGTTAATGAATGAAGTGTCTGACCAGTATAGCCTGTGAATGATGTTATACTATCCAGATGGCCCTTGGCAGAAAAAAGATTTCCCACCTCTAATCTATATAAACGAGTATGAGGTAAATGCCAGAAAAAGATTCCAATGTATACATGGGTTACACACAAACTCCATATGAATAATACTACTTCTTCAAAACAACATTTTTTTTTAAAAAAATGCTCTACAGCATGTTCCATCAAGAATATATTGTCCTACGTGTAGTCAGGACACAGTAACATATGGAGTAATTTTACAAGCGAAATAGAACCAGCTAAATTCTATGCACACTAAGACATGTATACAGGTTTGTTGTTTTTTTCTTACCTGACTCAATGCCAACTGGGCCAAATAACTCATGGAGCTGAAATGCCAGCTCAAGGGGCAATACCAATTCCAGACATTCTATGGTCACGTGCTTGGCCGTCACTGGAGTTCGGTGCAACATCTCCATTTTCCGGCCTTCACTAACTCCAGCCGACAGACTATCCCCTGACATTAGAATATTCTCCATTTCCCGCACATCTGTGTCCACACATGCTTCTGTTTTTGTCAAAAATTCCACGTGATCCTTTGGAAGATTTTCATTTCCCTTTACCTCGCAAGGGTCAGTCAAATTATTTTCTTCCTTTGATTCAAGATTTGAAGTGCTCGGCACAGAGTCTAAAGAATCAGACACATTCAAAGAATGCATCCCGTCTCCAACCTCTACTAGACGCTTCTCCGTGTCACTCATATCCTTAGTGGTAGTGGTTCTTAGAGTGTCTGAAAATGACGGCTTTCTGCTCTGTGTCCCAGAAGGCCCTCCCTGACTAGTCGGAAGTGGCTCCCTAGCACTCTCTGGACCTCCAGCCACACACGGTAATAAAGCACTCATCTCTGCCTGCCCTGTGGTTCCTTCTTCCTTCTCCGCCTGCCCCGTGTCTCCCCTTTCCCTCTCCACCAGCTCTGTGTCTCCCTGCTGCCTCTCCACCTGCTCTGAGGTTCCCGCTTCACCTTCGAAGGCAGGCTGAGGCGGAATATCGCTGATGGCAGCTCCAGGACCAAGTGCTGGCCCCGTTGAATCAGAACCCTCTGTTGTATCTCTTGGGATAACAGTTGCCTCTGAATCGACTCCCCCAGATGGCCCAGTGGGTGAGTCATTTGATGTTTGGTGATTCTCACTGGCAGTGTATTCACGTAATTTATCTTCTGAATCTAACAGGAGAGTTGTGGCCCAAAGAATATCTTTGTTACACTTCTCATACAGGTCTTCTAGGGCTTCTGATGCCACGGACTCAAATATTTCGCATAGGGTATCAAGTTTTTCAGCATCGTCAGCAGCAATCAGCTCACTTTCTTCCACATGCGTGCTTTTTTCGTGCATTACCCTGTATGGAATCATTTCTTGACCACCCAGTTTGGAGTTAATATTGAAGGCTTCCGGTTTAAATCCATCGGGTCTTCCTGTTAATACTCCGACGGAATTGGAAACACTTATCTGATTCTTTTTGATTTTCCATAAGAGAACAAAATCCTGTGGTTCGGTCTGGGTACAGACGCCTGTGCCTGTTTCTATTCCAGGGACTCCTTTAGAGGTCTCCTCGGGAAACGCAGCTACAAGGTGTGCTTCCGCTACTCCAGGGTCAGTGGGTGCACTACCAAGGAAAGACAGACTTAGAGAGCCCTGTTCGTCATGCTTCGCTTCTCTTAGACAAATTTTACTCTCCGGGGTCCCTTCACTGGCTAGCATTTCAGAACTATCTAGGAGGGAGCTCCTCAAGGTTTCTCGTCCTTTAGGGCTTGTGCCGCTATGTGGTGTACAGGAAGACATTTCACTCCTGTGGTCACTAGTTCCAAATTCTAGAGTACGTTCATGGCCGCGAGCCTTTGACATTCTTCTTCTGGGCTTTCTCTGAGCTAAAGAATCCAATGGAGGCCAGCTATCCTTGGAGTTGAATGAGCTTGAGGTATTTTCCCACGTGCTTGCAAAAATATCCTGTTCGATGCTGTTGAAGGATTCTGGGGCACCATCATGCCAGAGCTTCTTGCCATCCTCTACACTATCATGTGCAGATCTGCCATCCTGGATGCAATCTCTGCCCAGATAAATACTAGCACCCCACAGCCTGGGTGGCTGAATGGGAGTATACTTTGTGTCACTTTGTGCAGATGAAGCTTTTTCCGCTTTTCGGTTCCTTTTTGTCCTCTGACTAATAGTCTTATTAACTGGCCAGTCACCAACAAAATCTGATAGCTCATGTCTTGGGAACGCTTCCAAGTTGGATTTGCTTTGCTGTTTCCCAAAGGCTTTTTGATTTACTGTTGGCAAAGAATATTCCGTTTGAAGTAGGGTAGTCTTGACAAAATAGCAGTCTTCTTGACTCAGTGATACTCCCGCTACCAAACCACCTCCATCTGTTTTACTACATTGCTTTGCAGAAGTCCCTTCTCCTGGCTCTTCCTTTTCACTTCTGACTACTGGGCAGATGTGGCTTTCAGGGTCAGAAGAAGGCATGCTGAGATCTTGCTGCGTGAAAGCACTCTGAACGTTGGGAGTCACACCAGTTATTTCTTTTCTTCCTTGGTCTAAATTTGCATCCGTGAGACATGAAATGCTCCCATGTAATGTCGTGCCCCTGGTCAATTCAAGTTTCTTCTCTGAGGTTAAGTCTAGGTCCTTCAAGGATGATGATAAAACATTTCCTTCTCTCGCCAGGGTAGAATCTTCATTGGCTTTTGGGCTGTAAGATGTTTTTAAAGAATATCATAAATGAATGATATCTCTTAAAGTTGCCATCAACACAATGACTTAAAGAAGAATTCAACTGAAAGGAGCACTTAACATTTATTGACTTATTTCTGAGACTAGAAATAAACTATATTAAAATTATATAAGTTATTCTCAGTCTGCCCCTAATGTACTATGAATGCATTCCTTTGTTTTAACCACAGTACCTAGCACAATGCTTGACACTTAGAAATCAAACTTTTGTCAAATTGAATAGTAAGCAGGATGTTTCGGTTTCAGGTACTTATTAAGTGTTAGTCCCTAAATTCTGTTCCCAGTAGAGGACTGTTTTAAGTTAAGCTTATGTAAAGCTAGCCGCTGCCTCCATTCTGAGGAAAAATATTAAACTTCATCTATAAAATCCCATAGTCTACCAATTGCACAATAAAGAGAAATGAGAATAAAAAGGGAAAGGCCTCATTTTATATGTCATTTGTTAAATTAAAAAACCCATCTTCAAAACTAGTTACAGACTCGGAGCACCTTGGCCTAATCATTACAATTTCAACTTCTGTGGTTTTCCTGCTGCAGATGGTCTACCTATCTTCCTTGCTGGCTTTATTCTAGAAGTTCTCCAGGTCCCAACTCTCCCCCTGAAACTGCCACAAGTAAAACTGTACCTGACAAACACAATTCAAAGTCCTTATTTGTATTAACACATAACTTTTAATATGATCCCAAGCCCTTTACTTCTATTCATATATAAACTCTATGAGATGAGTGTGGCTATTGCCATTTTACAAATGGAGACTCTGAGGTAGACAGAGATTCTGTAACATGGCAAAGCTCACAGAGCCTTAGAATTTGAACCCAGGAAACACTAGGGGATTTCAAAAAGATCCTGGGAAAAAAATGAAACTAAAGGTAATAAAATTTTTTTCATGGACTTTTTGAAGCTGCCTGCACCCCAGAGATAGAGAGTCCATGATCTTGAGTATTTGGCAACACTGTTTCTCCATAAAAGAAGAACTAAACATTTCCTACCCCACCCCACTCCCAATTCTCCCTTTCCATCATACAATATGGGCACCTCAAATGGTTTTAGATACTTAAGGCTCTTCTCAACTCATTTATTTATCCAATTATTCATATGTCCTGAACATTAACAGAATAGCAGATTAGATTACGTAAAGGAGGCAGGAATATTCATAGTATAATCATGTTTTCATAAAACCATAAGGACATCTCACTCTAAGACTATATATATCTAAATCCTTAAAAAATTAAGGTCTAACTTGTTTTTAAAGTTAATTGGCAAAGATAAAAATAAACAAACATATAAAGCTAACTGGCTATGATTTTTCAAGCTTCAAAATCATGCTTTTGCAAAATTAAGTGGTTTTAAAAAAAAAGGGTATTTCAAATTGAAATTTTTCTACATAAGATGTTTTAACTTACCTAGTACTTTTGTTCTCACAAGAATACACACACACTTCAATGCGCTCAGGTTTCCTGGGTATCAAAGAGCCCATGATTATTGGCACTGAAACAAAGTGCTGATAGTGGTCCAACATCCTTGCTATTTTTTCTGTGCTTACCCCGTGAATATTACGCCTGAAAATTCCAGAACATTCCAGGGGAGAGAAGGACAAAAAGAATAATGGTAATACAGCTTGGGGGGGAAAAATATCACAGAATGTCAAACTAAACATATTTTGTTAATATATAAAAATACCTAAGCTGACTTTGTATGATACAATATACACTACTTGACTCTAATGATCATTTTATTGAGGATATCTTAGATCACAATTTTAAAAATTATTCCATTTTTTAATTCCTCCATTCCCCCCCATATCTGAGATCACTAATTTTTAAATTATTCCATTTTTCCATTATTCCAAGTTATCTAACTTAGGAAAAAAATGAGCATGCCCTCAGTAATTTTTTTAATCATTTTATTGGGGGCTAATACAACTCTTATCACAATCCATACATACATCAATTGTGTCAAGCACATTTGTACATTCGTTATCCTCATAATTCTCAAAGCCCTCAGTAATTTTAAAAGAAGTTATTCTCAAGCTCTGGACAGTCTCAGAAGAATATAACTGTTATTTCAAGGCTGTAATTATTAACTCACCACCAACAAACAGTATCATGGAGTCACTTCTGACTCACAACCTAAGGACATAGTAGATTCTCCCTAGGGCTTCTAAAGTTGCCATCTCTATGTGGAGAAAACTCTTCCAGAGTGGCGGGTGAGCTCAATCTACTCACCTTGTAGCTAGTAGATCCATGTGTAACCCACTACCACCACCAGAGATAATTTATTATTAACTCATAAATTAAAAACATTCTACTACAGAGGCTTGCACTGTCATAAGTATAGATTAGATACTCTGAAAATCCCTCCTGCTTCAATAAAACTAGATCCACGTGAATTAAAGCAAGGATATTTCTTAATACATTCTAAATCACAAAGGAGAGGTAGGAGTGGGAAGAGCTCCCTAACAGGACGTCTCTGGGTATCAAATATGACATTTGTCATTTGGACTTTCACTCATGGCAGCTTATTTCTTTGTGTGGTTTTGTTGATGAGCTCATATTTGGTAGAACCTAATACATGGGAATCCTTAGGTCATAAACAAGGGTAATTTCTTTCATACAACACTTGGCATCTGCCTGGTGGCCAAACGGCACACTTTATCTCCTAAGGGTCTTATCTTAATGAAACTATCTCGGTTGGAACTCTCCTCTTTCGGGCTGAAGCAGCTGGATCCCAGTGTTAATATTAGCAACTGCCACCTGAGTGAAACTGGCTTTCATACTCACCTACTTCAATCGTGTCCGCTTTCAGATCACAGAGAAGCAAAGAGACAGAAAATACGAGAGAGGGGTTAAGAGACATAGACATAGAAAACAGAGCAAAAAGGTCTAGTGTATGTTTAGTCTAAGTCCCTGGAAAAAAGTGTATAGGATAAAAGCAACTTGGGGAAAAATGGTTTAGAATTCTTCAGAACTGCTGAAGGGCATCAATCCTCTGATTTAAGAAGACTAGCAAATCTCAAACAAGATAAACCATCAGAAATCACTTAGAAACATAGTACTGAAATCCTCATTCACCAAAGACAAGGAGAGGATATTCAAATAAATTATATACTAAAAGAAATGAAAAGACAAAGATAATAGTAAAATATTTTTTTAAATAGGAATCCATCATCTCTAAAGAAACCAACAATTACAAAGAAGCTGGCTTGCCAACAGTAAGAGTGGATATCAGAATCAACTGAAAGTTCTCTTTGAAACCAGAAAGTAATTGTCAATCTAGACCAGTGGTTCTCAATCTGTGGGTCGTGACCCCTTCGGGAGGACTGAATGACCCTATCACAGGGGTCGCGTCGCTTGATTCATAACAGTTCCAAAATTACAGTGATGAAGTAACAACGAAAATAACGTTATAGTTGGGGAGTCACCACAACATGAAGAACTGTATTAAAGGGTCGCAGCATTAGGAAGGTTGAAAACTACTGATCTAGGCAATTTGAACCTAACAAAAATAAATTATACGAATGAAAGCAATAAAAAGATTTTCAGATTGGGGGGGTGGGGAAAAGGAGGGGGAGAATTACCCACCAAGTAAGCCTTTACTAAAAAGAAAATTCTGAAAGATGAGCTTAAGGCAGAAGGAAATTCCCAGATGTGGTGGGGTAAACACTATTAATACGGCTCTTCTATCCATGTCTCTGTAGCACCCACCAAATGTCTGGGTGAGTGTATACAAACAGGGTGTGTGTAACACTGATAGAGGGAATTGGTCAGTTTTCATTACCACCATTCCCCAACCTGCCCCATCCCACCCCGGCAATAAGGATGAGCCATCTTTGAAGCAGTACCAGAGAAGGCCAGGACCATGAGACGAGCATGTTCTAAATCTCTTTCTGAAGTGGCACAGGCTAAGACCAGAGGCACTAGAGGCTGTGGCACTGAGATTATGAGACAGAGCAAGAGACTCAGCAAAATGGAATTGTGAGGCAAATGTGACAGGTAGGCTGGCTTCCTGGCCCACTGGGGCAGAAGCCAAGAGACCACATACATGGCTGAGAGGCTAATGATCAGAGAGAGACTTGGCTATTGGCTGAGGAGAGATGTTGCTGTGGACCAAGGACTATATTCTTACTGCTTACTCTTCCTGACTTGTGGCAACCTATTTATTTCCCTAATAAATTCCCATAATTGTAAGTATTATCTGTAAGTTCTGTGACTATTACAATAAGTTACTGAATTCAGCAAAGATATACAGGGCAATAGGAGGAACGTTTGGATCCAAGTAGGTACAGAAGGATGGAGGGTGAAGGCATTTCTGATCCCTGCCTCAGAGCAATAAGGAAGCCATTCACTGCATCAGAAGTAAGGTATATGATGCAAAGGGGAGAAGCACAAAGTAGTAACTCCATGAGTATGAGATCAAAGACTACATTCTGAACAGCAATAGCATGTGAGTTGGAAAGGAGGCAAGTATCAGATATGAAATGTTTGAAAGGTCTTATTCCTGTGAGGAGGAAGATAAGGAATCAGCTCAACTTTAGACTTAGAGTTTATGTGGCATCATTTATAAGGTAACTACTTCAAAAACAAAAACCGAACTCACTGCCATCAAGTCCATTCTTCCTCATGTCAACCCTATTAAGATAGGATAGAACTGCCCCCTATGTGTTGATGAGATGGTAACTCTTCTTAGGAGGAGAAAGCTTGGTCTTTTGCCAGCAGAGTGGCTGGTGATTTTGAACTGCTAACCTTGCAGTTATCAGCCCAATGTGTAACCACATCACCAGGACTCCTTCAAGGTAATCACTAGCGGAAGGAAAAGAGCACATATAATTTCCAAAGCAGTAGAGAGAGGAAAAAAAAACCAAAAAGGAAAAATTTGTATTCAACCAATCAAAAGAATTTCAAAATAAGGCAGTATATGAGAAAAAAAAATCCAAATACATCGTTAAAAGATATAGGAGAAAAGAGAATCACAGGAAAAATGAGATTGAGTACAGATATAGAGAATATAAAAGAAAACTAATTATATAAATAACCAAAATAACCATAAAAAACTAAGTTGATCAGCTGAAAGCTAAGGAATGACTGGATTAAAAAAAAATCTAACTACATTGTAGTTATACATTAGACCTAAAGATATTGAAAAATTTAATGAGAGCATGGAGAAAGAGTTAACACTAAAATAAAGATTAAAAAGAGGCTGATATAGCTCTAATTGAATTTGAAAAAGCATACTTTAAGATAAAAACTGGCATTAAAGAGGAAAAAATGACTACAAAAAGATGAGATTAAATCCATTAGCATGATGCAACAGTCCTAAAGTTGTATGCCCTTACATGAGAGCTCTAGAATATGTCAAGCAAAAACAGGCAGAAGCAGAAGAAACTGACATAGTCAATGCAAAATGAGATTTCAACATACCTCACTTATGGTGGGAGCTTTCAGAGAAACCCAAAGAAACAGAAAATAGAGCAGGAAATAAGTGGAGACAGAATTGACAGTGACTGCTAATGAATACGGAAAGGAAGTGATCTATACCTAAACATAAGCTGTCTTCTACCTAGTATTGAAATTAGTTAAGGTTGTCTGGAAGAAATGCACTGACCAAAATGAAGGGAGTGCTATCCTCTCAAGAATTACTGAGCACAAAGCCAAAAACATCATGAGTAACCTTTGCATTGAAGGTAAAGCAGGATGGGGTGGGACGAAGCGAGACTGAAACAGCTGGGCAGTGGATACCTTTGCCAACTCTACCTCCAACCCCTCTTGGACTCCTGTCACCAGGCAGCCCTAATCATTTCTCTATCCCAGTAGCACATGACTCAGGTGTGCCAAACTCCAACGTTTATTCTAGTTTCAAATATTAACACTATGTGGTTAATAGGTACTAAAACACTGGCTCGATAAGGCAATTTAATTTTTTTATGTTAAGTAATTTTAGAAATAAAAACATACAAACTTTTCATGAAACTGGGGGTTGTCGATTTAAGTGGCACACTGCCAGCTCTATCAGCCTTGTTTCATTCATTGAGATGGACTTCTTGTCACTACCGTGAAATGAAAATAAATTAGATACCCTCCAAGTTTTACCTTGCAAGTTCCTTTGGTTTAAACTTCCACCAAGTATCTGGTTCCCGGAAAAGGACTTTATACTTATATTTTTGAGACTATGTATAAGAGAAAAAAAACATTTGAGGCTAATTATTTCCTGGAAATTAAGTTCATTGTTTCCAAATTCAGAGCATGTTAAAACTGGAAGAACATAAAAGATCATCCAATATTGCTGGTTATGCTAAAGTGGTGAAATACATCTCTTGGACCCAGTAATTAACATCCACAACTTATCCTACTAACAAATACTTACCTAAGATTACAAAAACAAACAAAAACCAGGATATCTAACTCACCATTATTTGTAATAGCTCAAAAACGCAAATATCTCAGTAGCCATTAATTTGGAACCAACTGAATAAGTGAAGGTATAACCATACAATGGGATTTCTTTTTAATCAGTAGGTATTAATGAGAGAAGAGCCTTAAACTACATTAAATGTAAATCAACTTTCATTTGGGTAAAAAAGGATTATTCACACTTCTATACACATGTAGGAAATTTCTGGGTTCTCAAATATTAAAACAACTACCTTTAAGGAGTAGGACTCTAAGCACTCTTTCATGATTTGAATTTTTATCATACATGTGTATGACTTTCATAATTTTAAAAATTACTCTAAACAATGAAATTTTCAACATTTTAACATGCCTATGATCTAAAAGCCAAACCTCACACTTGTATACTACAGAGATATATTTCCTCTTATCTACTCAAGGATAACTGAGTTTAGCAATTCCCTTCTGTCCATGGCATCATTCATTCTTTAGACATGGAACAGACATGAAATCCTATCAATAGACATAGAATCATTCCTTACTTCTGACTCTACTTCTCCTGACACCTACTTCCCCATTCCTCAGCTCCTCTTTGTAACTAAAGGTCTCAAACAAGTTACCGATACTGATTCTCTCAATTCTCTTTTCTTCTATCTCTCTTAACTGAGAATCAAGATCAAGCATTACATCCACAGTGAAAACCTGTGGACTGAGGTAACTCTCAATTCCCTTTCACGTGGCACAGTTCACAAAACCTTCTCCTTAGACTTTCTGCACTACTCTTGCTTTTCCTCCACCTCGATGGGTGTGTGTTCCTCAGTCATGTTTTGCTAGTACTTCCTTTTCACCCAGACACCTTCAGAGTGGAGTAATAACCCTGACTCAGCTTGGTCGTCCACTCTTGATATATACTCACTTCCTTGGTAATGTCATCCTATCCTCTTGGTAAATGTCACCCATATGCTGGTGACTCCCTTAAATACACACACCCACACATACAGTCAGCCCTCCACAGCCATGGGCTCCATATTAGCAGTCAACTGACCGTGCATCAAAAATACTCAAGAGCAGAAAAAAAAATGCAAAAGCAAGTAAATGGTCACAGCAATCCCTCAAAAGCTAAGAGGGAACACGGAGTGCTATTTGCATAGCATTAACGGGGTAATGGGTATTATACGACATCTAGAGACGAGTTTTAAACATAGAGGGAGGGTTCCCGATCCAGCAGAGTTGTGTGTCCTACTCCTGAGATACTTCAAAGTCTAATTAAGAATGTGTGGACCCCCATGAAGCCATACTACACACAAGTTTGCCAAAAGATTTGAGTGGGAATAAGCTTGATGGACTGATCATACATGAGATTAAGAGCACTGGTAAAAGAAGTAAAGCTTTGGAAGCTTCCAGCCCTGCACCCGCCCATGGCCACCACTGAGCAGCTGTCCGCATGCACCCGTAAGCACTATACCTTTATGGTTTTAATTACCATGTAAGAAAAGAGAGGAAGAGAAACATAGAGAAATGAGCAATTGAAGGATGGCAATACAAGGCTGCCTTTATTTTCTACCTGGGGGAACTAAAGCTTACAGAACTCTCTAAGATGACGGCAGGAATGTTACAAGACTTTCGGATAAACCATGCAATGCAAATGCTGGAAAAGAAACATCCCGTGGTGAATCTATTTACACAGGAACACCAAAAGACAAAAAGTAAGCCTGTTTTCCGTTTCTGGTGCACTAAAATTAAGTATTTGTTTTCTTTACTGTCCATGCCCAGAAGTGATAGCTCATTTGCTTTCCAAAGACATCATTTTCTTCAGAAAGGTGAAGAATCTCATCTTCAAAGTAGCACAAGCATACTAGGCACAAGAACTGAGGTAAACAGAGTCATGTGTGTTGAGGATTATAAAGAGGAAGTACAACATTCGTTCACTCAAGGAGCATGAATTGAACTCCTATGTATTAGAGATGTGCTGATCCAAACACCCCATACTAACAAAATGTCTCAATAAACATATGTCCAATGAGTATATGATTCCTATGAGCCAAGAATAGCACTATATCCTAGCTATTCAATGATGAACAAAACATAACACGACTTTCAAGAGCAGAGTAATAGCCCAGAGACAAATCCAGACTGTACAGCCTGCGAGCTTAGAATAGGGTTTGTTTCCAAAGAATTTTTTTTTTACCTGCAAAGCCTACAATTACTATCCTTCCCTTTATAAAGAAAGTTAGCCACTTTTAAACAAGCACTACTACAGGAGACCAAACATTCAACATTTACACAGAAGCAGAGAAGGTGAGGAGGGGCAGGCAGGCCAGGTGGAAATAGTGAGTGTTGACACACTGCAGGGAGTGTGATCAATGCCACTGAAATTTGTGTATGACTTGTTGAACGGCAATCTAACCTGCTGTGTAAACTTTCACCTAAACACAATAAAATATTAGGGTGGGGGCTAGTGCTAGCCGAACCCCTGGCTTAATGCTTACAAACCAGGGTAGTTATTGCTGTGGTAGGAATAAGCCAGGACGCTATGAGAACAGAGAAAATACCTAACTCGGCCAAGTTAATAAAAACCATAACAAGTTAAAGTTTGATAACATCTTGAAAGATTATGTCAAAGCTAGACCAAACAAAAAGTCAATAGAAAGAAGATAAAAGAGGAGGAAAGAGGAACAGCAAAAGGGCTAGCAATTAAAAGGAATCTGGCAGAGTTGGAAGTGGCAAACAGTTCCATTTACAGAATTATGAATTTCTCAAAATAGCGAAATTTCAAAAGAAATCTAAGGAAAAACCACCACATTTTTATTCTGCCAAATAAGGGCACTAAGAAGGAGAAATGAAATAAATACAAACATACACATACATACAAATAAATAAGTATACAGTACCTTTCTCATAGAAGACACCAAGACACATAAGCAAATAGTCTCAGAATTTAGAAATTAAATTAATTAGCTTTATGGAATAAATTAAGCTATCCTGCCCTTCTTATCTAATTTTGCTTAGGAACAGAGAAGACTCAACTACAGTTAGTTTAAGGGTTGTTTGATGAGATTCGCTTGTTTAAGTAACATACCCCAATGACTTCAAACTCATGACCACAGACAAGACATGGTAATTTATAGTACAAACCAAAGCAACATATGGCCTCATCTCCCATGCCTGTAGGTTTGTATTATCTATTATTATAGGAGAGACTTTCTTCTCAAATGCTTCTTTTGCTGAAAAACACAAACAGAAAATTAAAAATCTTTTTAATATTATGATTTTTTTTTAGAAATTTGATCTTACTTTCATAATTTAAAAGCCATAAAACTCACTGCCACCAAGTCAACTGTGTCTCACAGCGGCCCTATATAGGGCAGAGTAGGTTCTTCAAGACTAAATCTTTATATATATATATATACATACATATATATGTATGTATATATATAATTTTAGTGGGGGCTCATACAACTCTGATCACAATCCATACATAAATCCATTGTGTCAAGCACATTTGTACATTTGTTGCCATCATCATTCTCAAAAGATTTTCTTTCTACTTGAGCCCTTGGTATCAGCTCCTCATTTTTCCCCCTTCCTCCCCGACCTTCTCTCCCTCATGAACCCTTGGTAATTTATAAATTATTATTATTTTCCCATGTCTTACACAGTCCATTGTCTCCCTTCACCCACTTTACTGTTGTCTGTCCCCCAGGGAGGAGATTATATGTAGATCATTGTGATTGGTTCCCTCCACCTTACCCTCTTGATATGGCTACTCCCATTATTGGTCCTGAGGGGTTTATCTGTCCTGGATTTCCTGGGTTTCCAGCTCTGATCTGTACCAGTGTACCTCCTCTGGTCTAGCCAGATTTGTAAGGTGGAAATGGGATCATGATAGTGGTGGGGATGAAGTATTAAAAAACTAGAGGAAAGTTGTATGTTTCATCAGTGCTATACTACACCCTGACTTGCTTGTCTCCTCCCCGCAACCTTTCTGTAAGGGGATGTCCAGTTATCTACAGATGGGCTTTGGATCTCCACTCCACACTCCCCCTCATTCACAATGATATGATTGTTTTGTTCTTTGATGCTTGAAACCTGATCCTATCAAAACCTCATGATCACACAGGCTGTTGTGCTTCTTCCACATATGGGCTTTGTTGCTTCTGAGCTACATGGCCGCTTGTTTACTTTCAAGCCTTTAATACTCTAAATGCTTTATCTTTTGAAGGCCAGGCACAATCAGCTTTCTTCACCACATTTGCTTATGCACCGCTTTGTCTTCGGTGATCATGCAAGACTAAATCTTTACAGAAGCAGAATCTGTCCTGCAATCATTTTATTCATGGTTCTACTTTTGAATATATGAAAAATTAAAATATAGGTAAATGTCATATAATGTGATACTAAAATTAAATCATAATCAGAAAGAAAACATTGCCTAAGAACTATCTAAGTTGATGTGTGTATTTCATGTATAAATGATGACAGAAAAAAAAATTGTCTCAGAGCACAACTGCCATAGGGTTTAATGGCTGTACCAACATCATAGTCAGTAAAGACAAAAACAATCTCACTGAAAAAGGGGATCAGACAAGGATGCCCTTGTCCCCACTTTTATTCAACATTGTACTGGAGGTCATAGCTAACAATATAAGGATACAAAAGGACATTCGAGGCATTCATTAGGAGAAGAAGAGGTGAAACGATCATTAATTGCCAACTACATGATTCTATACATTGAAGATCCCAAAAGCTCCACAACAGGAGTGCTTATAGCAAAAGAGGAATATGGAAGAGTGGCTAGATACAAGATCAACAAACAGAAGTCTATTGGATTGTTATATACATCGGATAAGACCACAGAAGAGGAGAGCAAGAAGACAGTGCCCTTCATAATAGCCAAGAATAAGTTGAAATACCTAGGGATATGTCTAACCAAAAGAACCCCAAAAGATTTGTATGAGGGAAAACTACAGAACTCTACTACAAGAAACCAAAAGTGACCTCCACAAATGGAAGAATATCCCATGCTTGTGGATTGGAAGACAACATAGTAAAGATGTCAATCCTACCCAAGGCACTAGATAAGTTTAACTATACCAATAGAAATACTAACATCCTTCTTCAAAGAAATGGAAAAACTGACTACCAACTTCACATGGAGAGGGAAGAAGCCCAGAATTAGCAGAGAATTCCAAAAGAGGAAGGGCAAAGTCGGAAGGCTTACTTTACTTTACCTGACTTTAAATCATACTATTATTATGGCCACAGTGGTCAAAACAGTGTGGTACTGGTGTAATGACATACACTCAGACCCATGGAAAAGAACAGAAAACCCAGAATAAAACCATCTGCATACAGACAACTGATCTTCGATAAGGGCCCCCCAAAAAATCAAATGGGATGTAGATGCCCTCTTAAACAAATGGTGCTGGAAAAAAAAAAGGTTATCTGCCTGGAGAAATATGAAGTTAAGACCCTTATCTCACCCTACGCACAAAAACAAACTCAAGGTGGATCACAGACCTCAAAGTAAAACTCCAAACTATTAAGACCATCAACGAGGTAATCGGGACAAATCTAAAAGCCTTGGCTCAGGGAATACATAGACTAACTGAAATAGGGAAGGATACACAGACAGAAGAAGCCTGAAGTTGACAAGTGGGATATCCTTAGTATACTAAGTATACTACACTAAGGTATTTTACCTGTGTGCATCGAAAGACTTCACAAAGAGTAATAAAAGAACCCGCAGACTGGGAGAAGATCTGTAGCAATGACACATCAGACAAAGGGCTTGTTTCTAAAATCCATAATACCCTACTAGCCTCCAGTAAGAAAGAAGCAGAAAACGCTCTGAGGAGGTGGGCAAAGACCTGAACAGAAGTTTCACCAGGGAGGAACCCCAAATGGACAATAAGCATATGAAAAAATGTTCTCAATCATTAGCCATCAAAGGAATGCAAATTAAAACAATTTTGAGATACCCACTAACACCAATGAGGATAGCCCAAATAAAAAAATCAGAGAGCAACAAATGTTGAAGAGGATGTGGTGAGATAGGAACTCTCTGGTCTTACAGATACATACAGCCACTATAGAGAGTGATCTGGCCCTAAAGCAATTGGAAACTGAGCCACCTAACGACCCAGCAATCCCTCTACTGAGCATATGCCCAGAAGAAGTAACAAACAGACCGCAAACTAGTCATCTGCGTGCCAATGTTTACTGCGGCACAATTCATAATCACAGAGATCTGGAAACAACCTAAATTTCCATCAACAGATGTGTGGATTAGAAAACTCTGGCACATACACACAATGGAGTACTGTGGAGTTATTATGCATGCCTAAAAAACAATGATGAACACATGAAGCACATACATCGTCTCATGGGAAGAGTTGGAGGAAATTATGCTAAGTGTAGTTACCCAAGTACAACATGAGTCCACTGAAGCAGGTCCAGTCAGCACAGTGGGTACAGAAGAAAAACTACTTCATACATAATGTTCAGGTTGAGAGATAGGCACACGGGCAGGAGACAGACCAAGCCCACTGATGCATACGGCAAATGGCATTGGGGGGAGCAGGGTACTAAAGCACCCACAAGAAAAGTATTGATTATGTCTGCTCAGGAAAATGGGTGAGAGTGCAGACATCATCATGGTGTACCAAGCCTTGAGGGCAACTTAATAGCATTAAGCAATCCATTAACAGAGAGGGCTATGGGGCAGGTTCCAAGCTAAGCTATGCTGACCCCTTCCCCAGAAGAAAGTGCGACAGAGGTCAACAATGAAGCTGCAGCTGGGGTGAAGGGCCGGCCAATGCCACCCAGGAGAGCAAACTAAGAAAAAGAGTAAGGGACGAGACCCCATTCTGACAGACCAAGTCCTGAGGATGCATCCCTGCTTGGAGCAGCTAAGGCACAGAAAAGACTATAGGGCCAAACAGCTCAAGACATGATATGTCCCACAGTAGAGCACAGGGCTACAGAGGACAATACTGGGGGCACAATGGGCGGAGTGAGTCTGGTCTGACCTCCATAGGGGGGCAGAACAAGAAGGGAACATAAAAGACCAGCAATGGGAGCAGTCACAAAGTCCCTGAGGAATCCCGAAAATAGACTTCAGACTCAGAGGGGCGGTGCCCGGAGCCCCGCTGGACTCGTGGGGAGATAGTCATAAAGGTCAGCGGATAGGCCTAGAACTATGGATATGGTTTTTGTTGTTGTTGCTGCTGTTGGTGGTTGGTTGGTGTTTTGTCTTCAGTGTATCTGCTTGGTCTATCTATAAAGACAGGCATCAGAAGCAAGCCTGAGAAGAAAGCAACAGGACCAATGGTTCAGTGGGGTTTTAAGGGAGGTGGAAGTGGAAAGAATGGGGCAGTGAGCGAACATGGTCATGGACAGGGCAACAAGTAGGGATCTAAAATCAACAGTGAAGCAGGCATAGAGTTCCTGGTTGTGGTGGGGAACAGCGTAATCTAGTCGTGAGGAATTCCTGAGAGGCAAACAAGGGGTGTGACAATTAGGTTTATTGTGCCAACATGGCCAATAGGAACATGTGGGCTTAGTCAGGTCACAGATGTATTGGAGGACAAAAAGATAAATGGCTCTTCAAGACCTGCCCACCTCTCTTTTGCTCTCTGGTGATTGGACTGGTGTGCTGATGTTTTAGCTAGTTCTTTGCCTCAACCTGTGAGCTACACTACCTGTGGGATAGGCCAACCTATAGATCGTGTCATGAGGACTTGAGGCTACTTCGAGACCTGCTTCACCACGCTGCTGGTGCATATATCACTTAAGGTTGAGGCTGGTGGATCCTGTTGCCTCGTATTGCTTGTGCTTGATATCCCATCTGGGTCTGCTTCACTAAGCTCCCAAGCTACTGACTCTTGGTGACCTACCCTGCTACTTGCTGCCTTTGGGAAGACTCTGCTTGCCTTGCCTGGACTGTCTGCTTCCTTGACCTTGGCCCCAGCAGCCCACGTGAATTGAAGGTCTTCCAATATATTAACTGTTTCATGGAAGTGAGTTGAACTGAACCCTCTGTACTGCTGTATGGACTAACTAACTGTTATATTCCCTCTCACTGTACAAACAGAGAGAGAGAAAGAGAGACAGAGAGAGAGATCCTGGTTTCGTTTCTCTAGAGAACTCTGCCTAATGCAAGGGGTGAACATGATAGTGGGACAGGAGGAAGGTGAAAGGAAATACAGGAAAAAACTAGGAAGCAAAACTATTTATAGAGGTATAAACGTAAAGGTGTACATATGTAAATATACTAATACACAAAAATAGGGTTATTGGCCTATGTACATATATTTATATGATAATAAATTGAGACAGTAGACAGACTCTGGGCCTCTAGTTAAATATTCCCTCAACACAAGAACACTTGGTTCTAATAATGTGGCACTGAATGATGCCCAGCACCCTGAAAACAATCACTGAAGACAAACTGGTACATAAACAAATGTGGTGAAGAAAGTAGACAGTGCCCAGCTGTTAAAAGATAAAGCATCTGGGAGCTTAAAAACATGAAGTCAAGCAAGTGGCCATTCTAGCAGGGAAGCAACAAAACCCACAGAGAAGAAGCACACCAACCTGTGTGATGAGATGTCGACGGGAACATGCACCAGAAGTTCAAGAATAACCTCATCAAGGTGATGGAGAGGGGTCAAGGTGGAAACCCAGAGCCCATCTGTGGATAATTGGACATTCCCATACAGGGAACTACAAGAGGCTACAAGGAAGAGAAAATGCACCCAGAGGCCAGTTTAGGGCTGATGAAACACACAACACTCCTCTGGTTTTTTAATTTTCCTGCCCCCACTATTATGACCTCAGTCCTACCTCGCAAATCCTGCTAGACCAGTGTAAATACTGTGGTACAGACAAGACCTTTCAATATATGGAATTCTGGAAAGACAAACCCCCTCAGAATCAGTAATAGGAGTAATGATTCCAGGAAGGTAGTGGAAGGGAAGGGAGTGGAAGGGAGGGGAAGGGGGAATGATGGCAGAATAACCACTCTCAAGGGGGATGAATACCAGGACAGCAGGTGAAGGATGAGAATGGGTGGTGTAAGATATGCAAAAATAATTTAAAAATTCATAATATATTAAGGGTTCATGGGGGTGACAGGGTGCAGAAGAGAGGGAGAAAAAAGAGGAGCTGATATCAAAGGACTCAAGAAGAAAGATAATGTTTAGAAATTGTTGATGCCAACATGTCCACTTGATATAATGGATGTATGGGCTATTTTAATATATGTTAGAGCCCCCAATAAAATGATTTATTATATATATATGTATATATATATATACACATATACACATACACACACACAACAAAGCATTCTCCAAAAAAAATGGTAAAATGGCTGTAATCTTTTTTTAATCATTTTATTGGGGGTTCTTACAGATCTTATTACATTCTATACATCAATTGTATATTTGTACATATGTTGCCAGCATCACTTCTAAAATATTTTCTACTTGAGCCCTTGGTATAAGCTCCTCTCTTTTCCCCTCCTACCCCCAACCTCCCACTCTTGTAAATCCTTGATCAATTATACATTGTTGTTATTATTTCGTATCTTACATTGTCCATTGTCTCCCTTCACCCACATTTCTGTTATTCATCCCCTCCGGTGGGGAAGGGGGAACTATCTATCTAACCTTGCGATGGGTTCTCCCCTTTCCCCCCTCTCCCCCGGACCATCCCCCTAACCTCATGATATTGCTACTCTCACTATTGTTCCTTGGGGGGTTATTTGTCCTGAATTCCATGTGTCGAGAGCTCTTATCTGTACCAATGTGTATTCTCCATTCTAACCAGATTTGTAAGGGTCATGGTAGGAGGAGGGCAGGGGGAGGAAGCTTTCAGAAACTAGAGAAACGATGTGTGTTTCCTTGGTGCTATACTGCACCTTGGTTGAATCATTCCTTCCTTATAACCCTTCTATGGGGGGATATCCAATTGTCTACAGATTGACTTTGGGTCTCCACTCCAAACCCCCTCATTCGCATGGACATAGTTGTTTGTTTTGGATCAATGGCTGTAATCTTATGGAAGCAAATACCAGTTTTTTGCCAACACATCTCTGGGTAGATTCAAACAACCAACCTTTATGTTCATAACCAAGCACTTAAATCATTTGTACCCTCCAGAGACAATACATGTATAAAGAGAGTAAGATTTTTTAAAGGGGGGGGCATGCTTGGATCCATAATCAATGCTCATGAAAACAGTTGTCAAGAAATCAGGTAACATACTGTATTTAGGCAAATGTGTTACTTAAGACCTCTTTAAAGTGTTGAAGAGCAAGGATCACTTTGAGGACAAAGGTGTGCCTGACCAAGCCACAATATTTTCAACTGCCCCATATGCATAGGAAAGTTGGACAAAGAATAAAGAGGACCTTATTTAAGAATTGGTACATTTAAATTATGTCAGTGATGAATTATACTGAAAATACTGGACTGCCAGAAGAACTAACAACTCTATCTTCGAAGAAGTAGATTGCATCTCATATACTTTGGACATGTTATCAGAGACCACTCCCTGCAAAAGCACATCATGCTTGGTAAAGTAGAGGATCAGCAGAAAAGAAGAAGACGTTCAATCAGAGAGACTGACACAGTGGCTGCTACAATGGTATGACTGTGAGGACTGGACAGTGTTTGTCTTGGTTTGGTTGTACGAAGGGTCACTATGATTTGAAACTTACTGACAGCACCTAACCCACAAAACAAAATATTTTTCAGGGCCTGGAGACAGCTAACATTTATTGAGCACCTACTGTGCTGATGGAACAGAGGCTGATGGAAATTTAAGTAGTAATGTTATTCAAACTCATGCAGTCCAGAGTTCACACTCTCCATCACCATCCCAAACATTCTAACTGACCTTTAAACCCAAATTCTTCGTTTACACCTGGGTACAATTATAAACACACAGTAGGCACTCCACATAAATGCTTATTAGACCAATTAGACCCACTAAAAACTCAGCAGGTGTGGCAACATTCTAAGGCAGGCAGTGTGAAGTGTGAAAGCAGGCTGAGTGCCTATAAACAAATACACCTTCAAATAGCTCGGGTTCTCACTAGCTGGATAAATTTGGAGAACTATTTACTTTCTCTGAAACTTAGAGTTTCAAATGTTTACAGAGTTTGCAAATGTCCTCGTTTACAAAATGATGTAGATATAGGCTTCACTTTGGTCATAGTAATAATTTAATAAATGAGAAATCACAGTAAATAACAGTGGCCAGCACTTAGTAGGTGCTCATGAGAATTGCTAATCTAGAGTCTTAAAGTCCATGTATAAGGGTCAGAATAGGCAAGTCACCCTGTAGCAACAAACAAGGACATAATCTCTCTGGGAGTTGCAACAATTTTGATTTATTTCTCAACTGATCAAAGTCTACTGAGTGTCTAACACTCCTCTTTGGTTAATGTGCAAAGGGAAAGGAAGTCTGGAGAGTCTAGCACCAACAATTAAAAAGTTCACACCAAAAATTAAAGGGGGAAAGGAAAGAAGGAAGAAATATAATTAAAATGACTATATGCTAAAAAGCAATGTGGCATCCTAAGCTAGACCCTGAATGAATGGACTTCAATGCAAAAACTGGAGAAATCCAAATAACAACTGTACTCTATTTGATAGTAATGTACCAATGCTAATTTCTGTTTGGGAAAATGTACATTTATATAAAAATGATTACATTTGGGGAAGCTGAGTGAAGGATATGTAGAAACTACTATTTTTTGCAACATTTCCATAAATCTAAAATTATTCACAGTAAAAAATTTATTTAAAAATATAGACAAAAACAAAAAATTGATACAATTTAAAATAAACAAACATTATGATATTGTGTATTGTCAGGAATTTTCTTACATTAGCTACATTATTTTCAGCAAGAAATTCAAGCATTCAGAAAATTAATAATGACAACAAATAAGTCTCACAGGGAAGTTAACAAAGTTCTGCCTCTTCTCTTACAACTAAATAATAAAAAGACAAATGGCTCTATTTAAAAATGGGCCAAGGTCCAACTTCCAGCAAGATAGGGAACTCGGTAGAACAACTATCCAGACCATCTATATCAAAGGCACAGGAAAACTAATGAAACAGATACAGATGGTAATCCTAGAACATTCTGCTTCACAGGAAAGGATAATGAAGTGGATTAAATACCAACGAGGACAAGAAACTGAACAAAAGGAATAGTCTGATCCAATCCAGCAATCTTGAAATTTTTAAGCAGCATTGCGAAAGATGCAATCCTCCCTCGTTCCCCACACCCTCCTGTTGACTGTTCCCACCCTCACCCACCAAGTGACTGCTAACATCTTCCACTCTCTATCCCATACAGTACACTGCCCCACCTGAGGTCAGAGGTGTGCCCTTGTGAATCAGGCAGCTGGTGCAAGAAATACTTGAACTCCTTCTCATCAGACCAGCAGAACATGCAGTGCCAGGTATCTAGCCACTCTTGGATGGTCCTTCCGTGACAGTTTCACAGCCGCCAGCTGCTTCTATGCCCCACACAATTTCTTCCATAAACAAACACCCTGATTTCAGCCACCATGTGAGCTAGTATTAACTACTTCCAGATCAGCAACCGTGCCTACATAGCCCAGCCACATTCATATATCCTGCAGTCACACCAACTATGCACTACCCACTCCTGTACTACCTGATCTTCAACAGATCCACCAAAGCACCAACCAAACTGGACCTCAACTATGCTATTTAGACAGTAGACAGAAAACTATGAACTTAGTCACATTCCATATTATACCTATCAAGAGACAGGTGGTAAGTGGTAAAAGTCCCTGGAACATAAAATTATCAATTAAATACAAATGACAACAGACATTTAAGTTCACAGAAAGATATAACATAAAATGGTCAAAACAAGTAACCAATATGCAAAGCCAGAATATCGTCCTAAAGAATAAAAGACATTGGAACTACCTGAGAAGAAATTGAAAAGAACGGTATATAGATTCCTTCAACAAACTGAGAGAGAAATCTACAAAGCAATAGATGAAATCAAGGAAAACACCAGAACAAAACTGTAGAAGAATTCAGGAAAGCACTACAAGAGCAAATTAGAAAAATCAGAAACCACACAAAAACAGCAAATATAAATCCAGATCAACTTTATGATTTCAGAAATAAGTAATATATTAAAAGAACAAAGAAGGCCAAATTAGCTAGCATGAAGATAAATCTTTCAATATTAATCTGCCAGAGGAACAAGCAAAAAAAAACAAAAAAGAATTAAAGAAAGCCATCATCAAGATGAATATTTACACATGATCAGAATTTCAGAACAGAAGGAAACAACAAAAAGTACAGAGAAAAGTATCTAAGAGTTGGTGGAAGAAAGCTTCCTTAACATCATGAAAGATGAGATTAGATTATATGCAATCAAGAAGCTGAACAAATCCCCAAAAATGATAGACGCCACCCCCAAAGGAAAATTACCATGACATATCACAATCAATCAAACTTTCTAAAACCAAGGACAAAGTTCTGAGAGCAGTTTTGAAAAAAATGAAGTTACCTGCAAAGGGAAGCCAATAAGACCAGGCTCTGGTTGCTCAGAAGAAACCATGAAGGTAAGAAGGCAATAGGATGACAAAGATACAACTCTAAAAAAAAGAGAAAAAGATGCTAACCAAAAATTATGTTTATCGAGGACCTGATGCAAGGGGCTTAAGTGGAGAGCAAATGCCTTGAGAATGATTGGGGCAGGGAATGTATGGATGTGCTTTATACAATTGATGTATGTATATGTATGAACTGTGATAAGAATTGTATGAGCCCCTAATAAATTTTTAAAATTTAAAAAAAAATTATGTTTATCCAATAAAAATGCCCCTCAAATACAATGGTGAAATTCAGACATTTCCAGATAAACAAAAATTGAATAAATTATAAAACTCAGACCAAGCTTATAAGAAATTCTAAAGGGGGCTCTTTGAAAAGAGAAACAATAACCTGAGATTAACATAAAGGACAATACCAACCAGAAATCAACACCAATAAAGAAGTATCCAAAGAAAAACAAACCTACAAGACTGAAAATAGGGCAACAGAGATATGAAAATGTCATGAAGACAATTGTCATGTAAACAGAAAAAATTGTGTAGTTACAAAACTTTCAAACAGATAGTATGTCAAGTAGATTTCAAGATAGCACAAACTACTTTACATCTGGGAATAAATAAGTGTGATAGTTACATAATCTGTTGGCAGTTTGAGACTATTAAGAATGAAGAGGTGGAGTTTAACCTGTCAATCAGGTCACAGTCAAGGCGGCAATAAGGAGATAAATAGCTCACTGGAGGCCGGACAGATGCTCACTCCCTGCGCTCATTCCCTGCGAGACACTCTGATTCTCTTACTGCTGGCAAGCCACATGGAGATCCCTAATGGAACAAGAGCCCTGGAGCTGGAGAAGCCACATGGAGACCCATGCCAGCACTGAGATGCTTCCACCCTGTGGCATTTTACATAATCTTTTTCAACTGCCCTTCCACTTCACCAACCGTGACGTCCTTCTCCAGAGACTAGTCACTCCAAACAGTATGTCCAAAGATGTAAGATAAAGTCTTGCCTTTCTTGACTCTAAGGAGCACTCTGGCCTTATTTCTTCCAAAACGAATTTGTCCTTTTTCAGCAGTCCATGGTTCTTTCGATCGTCTTCTCTAGCACCACAATTCAATCCATTGATGATTCTTGTTTTCTTTATTCAATGTCCAACTTTCACGTGCATATGCTGAAATGCAGCATAACATGACTGGGGTCAGTTACATATTAGTCCTCAATGCAACATCCTTGTTCTTCAGTATTCTACAGAGATCTTGTGCAGCAAACTTACCTAATGCAATACGTCTTTTGATCTCCTGACTGCTTCTTCCATAAGCATTGATTGTGGACCCAAGCAAGACAAAATTCTTGACGCTTGAACCCTGTCAGTGTACTGCTACAAACACTGTTAGATGGTCTTGAGGAAAACTTTACTTGTATGCAATATCAATGATATTGTTCTATAGCTTGAGCTTTCTATTAGGTCACCTTTCTTTGGAATGGGCACAAATATGGATCTCTTCTAGTCAGTTGGCCAACTTGCTGTCTTCCATATTTCCTGGCATAGAATAATGAGTGCGCCCAGTGCTTCTTCAGCTTGTTGAAACATATCAATGGGTAGTTCATCAAATCCTGGAGCCTTGTTTTGACTAATGCATTCAGTGAAGTTTTATCTTTTTCCTTCAGCACCATTGGTTCTTGCTCATACGCTACCTCCTGAAATGGAGGAATGTCCACTTGTTCTTTTTGGTATGGTGACTGTGTATTCTTTCCATCATTGTAATGCTTCCTGAATCATTCAATATTTTGCCTACAGAATCTTTCAAAATTACAACTCAAGGCTTTTTTTTCTTGAATTCTTTCATTTTCATATATGCTAAGCATATTCTTCTCTTTTGGTTTTCTAATTCTAGGTCGTTGCACATTTCACTATAATATTTGCCTGTCTTCTTGAGCTGCCCTTTGAAATTTTCTATTCATCTCTTTGACTTCATCCTTTCTTCCAGTTGCTTTAGCTACTCTGCAATTAAAAACAAGTTTCAGAATCTCTTTTGACATCCACTTTGATATTTTCTTTCTTTCCTGTCTTTTTAAAGACCTCTGCTTTCTTCATAAATAATGTTATTAACGTCCTCCCACAGCTCATCGGGTTTTCTGTCATTAGTGTTCAATGCTTCAAATCTATTCTTGAAATAGTCTCAAAATTTAAGTGGGATTGACTCAAGGTCTTGCTGTCAATTTGTCATATTGTGGTGGCTCATGTGTTGCTGTGACTCTGAAAGCTATGTCACTAGTAATTCAAATGCCAGCAGGGTCAACCAAAGAGAACAGGCTTCAGCAAAGATTCCCAAAAAAGAACAGATGATGAAGAAGGACCCGGCTCTTTACTTTGGAGGAAGAAGCACTGATAACTGTATGCATAACTTGGAAGTATTTTCAGATACTGAAGGCCTAGTGAATGTGAGCAAAACACTGTTGAAATACTGCTGGTCCGGCCTTTGTGTTGCCCGTTCGCTTTCGGAAACTGGTGAACGTGGTGTCAAAAAAGGCGCAAACTGAACACCTGGCAGCCACATTCTGCCTCTGAGTCCGGTTTCTTTGGCGTTGGAGCTGCATGAGGAACAGTTAGAAAAAAAAGAAGAAAAAAAAAAAAAAAGAAATACTGCTGGAGGATGGGCCCCTAACTCGAAATGTGACTGAAGAAGAGCTAATATCTTGGTGGGTAATCAACCATGGTGACATGAATCAAGTCAAGCCTGTGCATGTGAGAGTAGAGCCTTCTGGATCTTCATTTGCTGATGGGCTTACTCAAGGTAAAGAGAAACAGCTGAAAATAGTTCTAATATTTGAACTGGGAATGAGTGAACTATGAATTTAGGAAAATTGGAAGTGGTCAAAAATGAAATGGAATGCATGAAGATCAATGTCCTAGACATAATTGAGCTGGAATGGGCTGGTATTAGCCATTTTGAATCAGAAAATCATATGATTTACTATGTCAGGAACAACACAATCATGAGGAATTGTATGACATTCATTATCAGAAAAGATATTGTTAAATCCATTGCTATCTGTGATAGGATTATAGCTACCTGCTTTCAAAGAAATCCAATCAATACAATTATTACTGAACTTTACACACCAACCATAACAGCTAGTGATGGAGAAATTGAAGAATTCTACCAATGACTTCAGTCAGAAGTTGATCAAACATGCAATCAAGATCCATTGATAAGTTATTGGTGATTGGAACATAAAAATTGAAAACAAAGAGATAGGAACAGTAGTTGTAAAATATGGACTTGGTGATAGAAATGAAGATGGCATAAAAGAATTTTTAAAAACCAATTACTTGTTCATATCAAATAACCTTTTATCAACAACACAACAACACAAAAACACATGAACTTACCCAGGTAGAATATATAGAAATTAAATTGATCTCATATGTGGGAAGACACGATGGAGAGAAGTTCCTAATACTAGCAGCTAACATCAGGCCAGGGACTGACTATGGAACAGACCATCAATTTATCATATGTGAATTCATGTTGATGCTGAAGAAAATTAAACCAAGTCCACAAGAGCCAAAATATGACGGTAAGTCTATTCCACCTGAATTTCTAATACATCTCAAGAACAGTTTTGCTTTATTAGACTCGAGCTGTTGGGAGGACATCAAGAACATTATTTATGAAGAAAGCAAAATGTCATTAAAAAGACAGGAAAGAAAAAGATCAAAGTGAATGTCAGAAAAACTCTGAAATCAAGTAAAAACAATAAAAGAAACAAGTTAAAAGCCTATCCGTGAAAAAAAATGAATAAATGTTGGTGTATACATACCATGGAATACCATGAAACACTGAAAAATAAGAATATATTTGTGAAGATCTTGCATGGATGAGCTTTGAGGGAACTATGCTGAGTGAAATTAGTCTATCAGAAAAGGGCAAATGTTGTAGGAAATCACTAATATAAAACACCAAGAAATGATTTTAACACTAAAAGAAAACTCACAAAACTTACACCAATTAGAGCAGAGTCAAGAGAACAATCCTATTAATAGCAAAAGGAAAGAAATAATAAAAATCAGTGATGAGATACAGTATAGGGAAAACCAGAAACCTATGGGAAAAATTAATGCAGCTAAAAGTTGGTTAAGGATTAACAGAATTCATAGACCACTGGCAATGCTAACCAAAGAAAGGAACGAATTTCAATAGCAAGAATGAGAGATGAAACCGGGGACATTACAACGGACCCTAATGAAATCAAAAGGATAATTACACATTACTATGAAGGCCTCTACTCTAACGAATTCAACAACTTGGAAGACATGGACAAATACTTTGAAAACAATCCCTCCCTAGGCTATCCAATATGGACATCAAAAACCTCAACTGGCTCATAGCAATGGAAGAAATAAACAAGGTTATCAAGGGATTATCAACCAAAAAAGTCCCCTGAACCAGATGGCTTCACAGGAAAATGCTACCAATCATTCAGGGAAGAACTGACACCAATCCTACATAAACTCTTCCAGAACATAGAAAAAGACAGAAAACTCTGAAGCTCTTTCTATGAAGCTAGTATAACTCCGATACCTAAAGCAGCAAGGATCCCACAAGAATTGACAACTACAGACCAATATCACTAATGAACATTGATGTAAAAATCCTTTTTTTTTTTAACAATTTATTGGGGCTCATACAATTCTTTTCACAGTTCATACATATACATACATCAATTGTATAAAGCACATCTGTACAGTCTTTGCCCTAATCATTTTTTTCTCTTTTCTTCTTTTACATTTTATTAGGGACTCAAACAACTCTTACCACAATCCATACATATACATACATCAATTGTATAAAGCACATCCATACATTCCCTGCCCCAATCATTCTCAAGGCATTTGCTCTCCACTTAAGCCCCTTGCATCAGGTCCTCTTTCCCCCCCCCTCCCTCCCCATTCCCCCCTCCCTCATATGCCCTTGGTAATTTATACCTCGTTATTTTGTCATATCTTGCCCTATCCGGAGTCTCCCTTCCCCCCTTCTCTGCTGTCCCTCTCCCAGGGAAGAGGTCACATGTGGATCCTTGTAATCAGTTCCCCCTTTCTAACCCACTCACCCTCCACTCTCCCAGCATCGCCCCTCACACCTTTGGTCCTGAAGGTATCATCCACCCTGGATTCCCTGTACCTCCAACCCTCATATGTACCAGTGTACAGCCTCTGTCCTATCCAGCCCTGCAAGGTAGAATTCGGATCATGGTAGTTGGGGGGAGGAAGCATCCAGGATCTGGGGGAAAGCTGTGTTCTTCATCGATACTACCTCACACCCTAATTAACCCATCTCCTCTCCTAAACCCCTCTATGAGGGGATCTCCATTGGCCGACACTTGGGCCTTGGGTCTCCACTCTGCACTTCCCCCTTCATTTAATATGATATATATATATACATATATACATATACACATATATACACATACATACACACACTTATATCTTTTTTTTTTTTTGCATGATGCCTTATACCTGGTCCCTTGGGCACCTCGTGATCGCACTGTCCGGTGTGCTTCTTCCATGTGGGCTTATTTGCTTCTGAGCTAGATGGCCGCTTGTTCACCTTCAAGCCTTTAAGACCCCAGACACTATCTCTTTTGATAGCCGGGCACCATCAGCTTTCTTCACCACATTTGCTTATGCACCCATTTGTCTTCAGCGATCCTATCATGGAGGTGTGCAGTCAATGATATGATTTTTTTGTTCTTTGATGCCTGGTAACTGATCCCTTTGGGACCACTCGATCACACAGGCTGGTGTGTTCTTCCATGTGGACTTTGTTGCTTCTGAGCTAGATGGCCGCTTGTTTATCTTCAAGCCTTTAAGACCCCAGTCACTATCTCTTTTGATAGCCGGGCACCATCAGCTTTCTTCACCACATTTACTTGTTCACCCACTTTGGCTCCAGCCGTTGTGTCGGGAGAGTGAGCATCATAGAGTTCCAATTTAATAAAAGAAGGTATTCATGCATTGAGGGAGTGTTTGAGTAGAGGCCCAAGGTCCTTCCGCCACCTTAATACTTGACCTATAAATATAGACACATAGATCTATTTCCCCATCCTCCTATATATATTTGCATGTACATGTCTTTGTCTAGACCTCCATGAATGCCCTTTGACTCCTAGCTCTTTCCTCCATCTCCCTTGACTTTCCTCCTGCCCTACTACCATGCTTCATCGCCACCTGGGCTAGAGTATACCTCTTCTCTAAGCAACCTTACCCTTGATCATTTCCCACCAGGCCTGCCACTCCCCCTTCTCTACCATTTGGGGTCCCATGTTTTTCCCTTGTCCCTGGGTTTGTTAACACCACTTTCTTACCCCCCCACCCCCCCACCCCAAGTCCCCCGGAACTGTCGGTCCCGTTGTTTTTCCTCCAGATAGTTCATCCAGCCTGTCCTATTCAGACAGACCTGTGGAGTCACTAACATGCACGAAAACTAGACAGAGGAAAACAAAGCAACAGTATACAACCAGACAATAAAACAACAAAAACAAACCACTGAAAAAGAACAAAACAGTTCACAAGAGAAAAGCTTGTAGTTAGTTCAGGGATCGTTTGCTGGCCCTTAGGAGCATTTTCCAGTCCAGTCTGTTGGGGCACCACGCCCTGGCCCCAAAGTCCACTTTCAGCATTCCCTGGGGACCTTGCCACTCCATTCCCTTGCTGTTCCGCTGCACTCCCCCAGTGATTTGCCTCGGTGTGTGGGATCAGGTCAGGTGCAATTCCCACACTGTGTCTCCGGTGCTGTCCCCTGTATCGCCCTTAGTCACTGAGGGGCATCATGTCTCATAGTAGGGCCAGCCATGTTGTTCTCTCTGTGGACTGGCTGCTCTACTCAGGAACATCATCATCACGGCCTGGTGGGCCAGGCTGTGCTCCACTCTCTCCTCCTGCCCCTTCATCTGCTCCCGTGTGCTCTGATCAAATATGTCCATCTCCCATAGCTGCAGAGTCAATGTCGTCCTTTGGAACAAATTCTTTTCGGGGGAGGGGCAGGAATCCACTTAATTTATGTAAAAATCCTTAACAAAATACTCGCCAATAGAATGCAAAAGCATATAAAAAATAATGCATCATGATCAAGTGGGACTCATACCAGGAATGCAGGGCTGGTTCAACATACGAAAGACCATTAGTATTATTCACCACATGTACAGGAAAAATTATAAAAAAACACATGATAATATCAATAGATGCAGAAAAAAGCATTTGACAACATCCAACACCCATTCCTGGTTAAAACACTCAAGAAGCTAGAAATAGAAGGAAAATTCCTCAATATCATACAAGTTATATGTTAAAAACCAACAGCCAATATGGTAATCAATGGAGAAAACAATTTCACTGAAAAAGGGGACCAGACAGGATGCCCCTTGTCCCCACTCCTATTTAACATTGAACTGGAGTTCCTAGGTAACAACATAAGACAAAGAAAAGACATAACAGGTATTTGTCTGGGGAAGGAAGAGGCTAAACTATCGTTATTCACAGACAATATGATTTTATACATCAAAAAATCACCGAAACTCCACAAGTGGGTTTGTTGGAAGCAATAGAGGAATATGGCAGAGTGACAGGATACAAGATCAACAAACAAAAGTCTATCAGGCTGCTAAACACATCGGACAAGATCACAGAAGAGGCCATTAACAAGGTAGTACCCTTTACAATAGCCAAGCACAAACTGAATTATCTAGGAATATACCTGACTGAAAAAAACAAAAGATTTATACAAGGAAAACTATAGAACACTATTACAGGAAATCAAGAGTGATCTCAACAAATAGAAAAATATCACATGCTCATGGATTGGAAGACTCAATATAGTAAAGAAGTCAGTTCTGCCCAAGTCACTATAACAGTTCAATGCTATCCCAATATTAAGTCCATCATCCTTATTCAGATAACTGGAAAAACTGATTACCAACTCCATATGGAGAGACAAGAAGCCAAGAATTAGCAAAGAATTCCTCAAGAAGAAGCACAAAGTGGGAGGGCTTATTCTACCTGACTTTGGCACATGTTATATGGCCACAGTGGTCCAAACAGTGTGCTACTGGTATAATGACAGATATTCAGACCAATGGAAAAGAACTGAAGACCCAGAAATAAAAACATCAGCCTACAGGCAACTGATTTTTGATAAGGGTCCAGAAAATATCAACTGGGAAGCAGATGCCCTCTTCAATAATTGATACTGGAAAAAATGGATATCTACCTGTAGAAAAAAGAAGCAAGACCCTTACCTCACTCCATGCACAAGAATAAACTAAATGTGGATCACAGACCTTGAGGTAAAACCCAAAACAATTAGGGCCATTAATGAGGGAGGTTGGGGCAAATCTGAGAGAACCTTAGCACAGGGAATAATATAGACTATTGGAAATAGGGAAGGACACAAATATAGAGGAGTCACAAATTGACAAGTGGGATATACTGAAGATAAACCACCTGTGTACATCGAAAGAATTCACTGAGAGTAATAAGAGAACCCCCAGACTGGGAAAAGATTATTACTAAAATCTATAATTCTTTGCAAGCTTACATTAAGAAAAAAACTAACTGCCCACTGAGGAGGTGGGCAAAGGACCTGAATAGAAGTTTGAATGACCAATAAACATATGAGAAATGTTCCCGATCATTAGCCATAAGAGAAATGCAAATTAAAACTACTATGAGATACCACCTAACACCCTCAAAGATAACCCAATTCAAAAAGTCAGAAAGCAACAAGGGTTGGAGGGGCTGTGGGGAAATAGGAACTCTCATCCACTGCTGGTAGACCTATAGGGATGTACAGCCATTATGAAATTGATTTGCTGCTATCTAAAACAGATGGAGACTGAGCTACCATATGACCCAGCAATCCCCCAACTGGGCACATACCCAGAAGACGTAAGAAACAAACCACTGCCAGACATCTGTGCTCCAATGTTCATCACGGCACAGTTCACAATTGTAAGGAGTTGGAAACAACCCAAATTTCCATCAACAGACGAATGGATCAGAAACTGTGGTACATATATACAATAGAGTACTAAGCGTCCCTAAAATATAGTGATGAATGCATAAAGCACATTGCCGCATGGGAAGACCTGGAGGAAATCATCCTAAGTGAAGTAAGTCAGGCACAAAAGGCCAAGTACAACATGAGTCCACTGAGGTAAGCTTTAAAAAAGGGGGGAAGGAAGGGGTATAGGGGAAAAGCTACTATATACATACATCCAAGGAGTGAGGTCCAGCAACTATGGTAGGGGCCAAACCCAATCCAGGGATACATATGGCAGCCAACTATATACGAGGGGGAAATAGAAAAAAAGACATGGGTAGCAGGGGAACAGGGCACTAATCCACCCAAGGGGACGGTATTGCTTATATCTCCTAAGGAAAAGGAGAGAGAGATCAGGCTTCAGCCCGATTCACCAAGACGTGAATACAACATACCAGCATGTACCATGAAACCAATAGAGAGGTCTGAGGGGCCGGCCCCAATCCCAACTATTTGGACAACCCCTCTCCCCCCACCGTCAGAAGAATGCATTTCAGAGGACAGCACTGGGGCTACAGCTTGGGGAGAGAGGCACATCAGATTAGAGCACATGGGAGAAATGCAAAGGGATGGAGAGGGAGAGGAGGACATCCTGGCCCACCAAGCCCTGAGGATGATATTCATGCTCGGAGCAGACAATGCACAGAGAGGACCATAGGACTGGCCCCACCATGGGCCACAGTGTCCCACAATGAACCATGACACTGTGGGGGACAGCACTGGAGACACAGAGCAGGAACAGTGCACGGTCTGGCCCCATCACACTGGGGCGAGGCACTGAGGGCATGCAGCAGAGCAGCAGGGTTGCAGAGTGATGAAACCCTCAGGGAATACCAAAAATAGACGTGGGAGAAAGAGTGTGGCACCCCATCACACTTGAAAACACTTGTAAAGGCCAACAAACAGACCATGAACTATTTATAGGGTTTTCCATTTTTGTCAGTGGCTTTCTTTTTGTTACTGTTATTTTGTTCTTGCTTTCTGCTGCTGTTATTGTTTTGTTGGTTTTAACTTCCTTTGTTGTTTTATTTGGCTTCACGTGGTTTTTGTACTTATTAATGTATCTGCATGTCTATCTAAATAAGATAGGCAGTATAAATAATTCGGAGATGAAAAGAATGGGACCAATGGTTCCAGGGGGTTACGGGAGAAGGGGAGGTAGGAGAAGGTGAGGAGGGATCAATCCAGGGGAAAGGAAACAAGTAAACTAAAATGGATGTTTAAATAAAATGTGTATTAAAAAATTAAATGTAAAATTAATGATCTGTTCCATAAACCTACATCTAAAGCACAATTCAGAAGTTTTTTGTTTTAAATGGGCAAAGGTCTTGAATAGCTATTTCGCCAAAAAAGGAACACATACAAAAATGTTTCGCTTCATTAGACAGACATCAGGGAAATGCAAACCAGTGCCACAATGAGATCCTACTTCACAAACAAAAAAGACAGCAACCACTGTTGACAGGATGTAAAGAAGTTATACCAGTGTTCACGGGAGCAGCATTCATAATAGCCAGCGAAGCAGAAACTACCTCAAATGTCCAACTGAAGAACAGAGGAATAAATGTAACCTATCCATACAATAGAATTTTATTCAGCCATAAAAGGGAATGAAATACTGATACATGAACCGTGAAAACACTATGCTAAGTGAAAGAAGACCAGATGTTCAACAGTTCCATGCACATGGAGTGTCTGGAATGGGCAAACTAATAGAAATTGTATTAGTGGTTACTTACAGCTCAGGGGATTGTGGAAGGAAGGATGGGGGGATGAGTGCTAATGCATATAGGGTTTCTTTTAGGGTTATAAACTGTTCTACAATCATTTGTGGGGCTGGTTGCATAACTTTGGATCTACTAAAACTCACTGCATTGTACAATTTATTGTGTGAATTAGATGGCCTATGAATTCAACCTAAATAAGCCTGCTTTTATAATTTAATATAGTTATTTTGATTGGCAGTATTGCGGTGATTGTTGCAGTTGTACGGGCATGGTATCAGTGCTAAACAAGCACGTTTTGCCCTCATTTAATCTTTCTAACAAGCCTGAGAGTGGGTATTATTTTGTCCTCTGATGGATGAGGACACTGAGCCTCGGGGAGCATGAAAAACTTGCACAAGATGCCTTGACTTGTAGTTTGGGGTTGCTGTTTTCCTATTCCTGAGTTCTTACTTGAACTCGGTTTTAGTTTAGGAAAGATAGTGAAAATATTAACAACATGCTGCTGGTGGAGCAACAGCTAAGTACCCAGCTGCTAACTGAAAGGTAGGAGGTTCACACCAACCCAACCAGAAAAACTTCTCTGCAGTCACAAGGGGTTGCTGTGAGTCAGAATCCACTCAAGTGCACCCAACAATAACAACAAAGATGGAAAACTCAAGATTCCCTTTCATTTATCATGAAAGTTAAGTGAAGGCTTGTGTATCTTAATAAAAACTGTACAAAATTCAACTATGCAAACAAGCAAGCATTCAATAATAAAGCCATCTTCAGTGACTAATATGGAAATGATTTGCAGTACTAGTAAGGAAATTAAATTCTATCTATGATCTCACTGCAGACTCAGTTTGAGGAGAGCTATTTTTAGTCTCACACTACCTTCTGTATAAATTAGACCACTCTAGGTAAGCCCAAAGGAACCTTGGTTATATAGTGGGTTATGGTATGTTGAGCTGCTAACTGGAAAGTTAAAAGTACCAGACCACCAGCCACTCTGGGGAAGAAAGATGAGGGTTTAAAGAGGTACAGTTTGGAAACTCACAGGGCAGTTCTACTCTGTCCTACAGGGTGACTATGAATCGGAATCAACTTGATGGCAGTGAATGAGTGAGGAAAGCCCAATGGTTCACAATGCAAATTCAACTTCCAGGAAACAGAAATTAGAATATGCTAGATAACTGGAACCTCCCCTGAGCTATTCTGGGACCCAAATAGAAACTACTCATAGCAACCCTATGGAATAACACTACTTCTTCTCTCTCTTGTGTTACACAAAACTAGAATTTATATATTTTAACTTTTTAAAAGTTATGTCTCTCTCAAAACACTAAAAGCAAGTGAATTTTTCCTTTATATTACTTACAATTATTCCCCAGAATCTTATGTCTATTCTTACCACAATGCTGATTCCATTCATGTGCTTCTTTTAAGTATTTCACATCAAACTGGTACTGTCCATTTACACAAAAATAATCATCAGTGCTGAGAATGACTCCACCCGGATTATCCTCTTGCAAAGTCCTAAGAAAGATAAGTGAAATTGCTTCCATTCATTTCTAAATTCTCTCCTAATTCTTACAAGGCTATGATCCACATGAAAAATGCAAGTATGGATATTTAAAGGAAAATCGTGATATACAAACAAATATTAGATGTCCTCTAAAAGTAGAACCTGACTCCAAAGAAAATGAGCCTACAGTCAGTCTGTTTTGTTTTATGTAAATTATTGTGAACAAGTTTTTAAAGGAGGATAAGAAAGTTTGGAGAGTAGCAAATCCTTAGTGTCGTGAAAACCTAAATAACTGAAAACGCGTTCAGCTCTGCAGAGCTCTATCAGTCACAGGCAAACCTCTCACATAACCAACAGATGTATAAGGATCTATTCTACCTGGTGGAGGTAAGAGATTAAGGTAGACAAATAGTAAAATAGAACAGTTGCTCAAGGGTATATATTCTTTGCCTCTAAAAGTAGAGCATTCACAATAATTTTTTATATAAATCATTTTATTGGGGGCTCATAAAGCTCTTATCACAATACATACATACAAACATTGTGTTAAGCACATTTATACATTTGTTGCTATCATCATTTTCAAAACATTTTCTTTCTACTTGAGCCCTTGGTATCAGCTCATTTTCCCCCTCCCTTTTCCACCCTCCCTACCTCAAGCTCTTGATAATTTATAAATTATTATTTTCTCATGTCTTACACTGACCAAGGTCTCCCTTCAGCCACTTTTCTGTTGTTGGTCCCCAAGGGAGGCGGGCTATATGTAGATCATGGCGATCAGTTGCCCTTATCTCCCCCATCTTCCCCTTCCTCCTCTCACTGTTGGTCCTAAGGGGTTTATCTGTCCTGGATTCCCTGTGTTTCCAGTTACTATCTGTACCGTGTACATCCTCTGGTCTAGCAGGATTTGTAAGGTAGAATTAGGGTCATGATAGTGGAGGTGAGGAAGCATTAAAGAACTAGAGGAAAGTTGTATGTTTCATCGGTGCTATGCAGCACCCTGACTGGCTCGACGAGTAATAAATTTAACAAGTTAAATAAAATGGAAAAAGACAGACTGGTTTTCCTAACCCCTCTCTTTCATGATTCTGGATCTTTACCTTCTACACATATTTGGGGTACCTGCAAAGAGTGAGCAAATAAAGCCCAAAAAGAAATTACTAACACAACTATTTTAACGATTTATAAAGTATCAGTTTATCCTCTCCACCTTAAATACATATATGTACATTGAAATCTCAAACTATTAACTCTGATTTTTATTAGTATCTGTTGTGTGTTGGATACTGTCCTCATCAGTATTAACAGAAAGGACAAAATCCTCACCCTCATGAAAGCTTATATTCCAGTGAATGCTGACTTGCTCTCACTTTCTTTTATTTCTCAATTCCTCCTTCTCTGGTACTTCATCTTTTGCCTTAAAGCATGCACATAATCTAAGCTGTCTTAAAGAATAGCTGTATTTGGGGGGCAGGTTGTAGCTACATTTTAGTTAAAGACACCTTTTAACAACTACTCAAATTCTCTCCTTCCCTTAAGTGGTTCAGTCATGATTCCTTAACCCTTCATGTTTTCTACTGTCACTGCACAACAAAACGATTTGTTAAAGATATTCATTCATGATCATCTTTCCAAATAAACCCAGAAACCATTTTTGACCCTCATCTTCCTTGAGCTAGCACTGAGGTTTTATACATACTGTGGTCCATATTCCCTCCAAGAAAACTCTCAGCTCTGTCTATGAACAATCCCAGTTAATAATTCTCCTTTATCTATTTGTGATGTGTGTTCTGCTCTATGGCAAGGACTTCTCTCTCTTTCCATTCCCTAACTATAACGTCCTCTGACTGGAAGACCCCTGAAACCTAGCTGGTCAAATCTTACAAGTCTACCACCTGTTAAGGTGATTTTAATCCCCTTTACAAAATGCAAAACCGTGATTGACTGTAAATTCATAATACTAAATATAAATGTTTGACTATTATTGCTGATCAATGAAAAAAGACAATTATATGGGCTTACAGAAAAATATGCTTATTGTAAGTATATGAGCATCTCTGTGAGGTGTCACCTAAGTCCACATGGAAAGAGTACTCTGGAATTGTAAATAATAAAATCCAACATCAAAGTAGGGAACTGTATTAAAGCTTAAATTCTGAGCACCCAAACTGCCAAAGTCTATGGATGACAATGAAACCCAAAAATCAATCTGCAGAGTGCCTACAAGGATTGAGCCTCCAGTGAGTTTTCTCAGACCACTGATTAGGGATGTGAATAGTGTTGTCCTCAGAGTGTATTGGAAAATAGATTACTACAGATATAGTTAGGTTAAAATTTAACATATTATAATTTGTTTTCCCTTTTGACCCATTTTTAACTGCTTCTAGTTTCTATTATCTTCTGTTCTCTTGTGGATTGAGGTTTTTCTGTATTTTATTTTGTTGTTCTTGGGGTTTTTTGTGTGACTTTCCTTATGTAAAATGCAGAATAGCTCAATCTATAGAGGGGGTGTCTAGATTAGTAGTTCTTAGGGTCATGGTAAGGAAGGTTGGGGCAAGTAATGGGGAGTTAATAACAATGAGTATAAGAATGAGGAAAATGAACAAGTAGTCATCTAAGTGAGGCACTAAGTCCACATGGAATAAGGACACCAGACTGTGTGATCAAAGGACTGTAATAATAAAATCAAAATCCAAAGGAGGAAATGGTGTCAGAGCTTAAATTGTACACACTTGGTTGCAGAAGGTGAAGGATGATGGTGGAAACCCAAAATCTATTTGCAGGGTCCACCATGGATTAAGGCTCTGGTCAATCCCTTCTGAACATAGTCGAGGGATGTGCATAGCCTTGTTATCAGACAGTGCATTGTAAAGTTGATTATGACAGGTGTAGTTAGCTTAAAATGTACTGTCTTATCATTTGATCTCACTTTTGAACCATTTTTAAGTTGCTCTAGCTTTTTTAAAAAAGGGAAAGGGAAATACTCGTGGATTAAGCCCCTGGTGAATCCCCTCTGACCATAGACCAGGGATGTAAATAGTCTTGCTATCAACCAAAATGCACTGGAAAGTGGAATATTGTAGATGCATTTAGATTAAAATTTAACATGTTATCATTTGATCTCCCTTTTGAGTTAGTTTAAATTTGCTCTCATTTTTAATATTTTCTGCTTTCTTCTCGATTGATGTTTTCATCTATTTTGCCTTTTTTTCTGTTGTTAGTTTTTTGTTATTGTTTTTTGATTTTTTAAATGTTTTTTGTATATGAAGTCTAGGATAGGTATATCTATGGAGACAGTAACTGGATTTGTGGGTCTTGGGTTATGGCAGGGGAGGTTGGGGAGAAATGGGGAGTTAATAACAATGAGTACAAGAACAAAGAAATTGTTCTAAAATTGTTTGGGATGATTGTACAACTCTTTTTTATAAAAATCACTTTATTGGACGTTAACTCAGATATATCATTCCATAGTTCAATCACATTAAGCAGTATTGTACAATTGCTAACACAATTAGTTTCAAAACATTATTTTCCTCCCTGAACTCCTTGATATCAGCTCCCTTTTACTCCCTTTACTACCCCACCCCCTCACTGTACACCCACCCCCCTGCTCAACCAGATACCCTTATTCCATTTGCTGTGCTCATAAGTTCATCAATCCTGGGCTTCATATATTGAAAAACAGAAAAATCATTCAAGAGGGTGACCCCAATGATGTAACACAGCTGAGTTAAAGCCCCAATATGAACAAACAAAAAACTACATACAATGTTGCAAACCAGAGTTAGCATGCATCAGAGGAGGGTTTTAACCATTCAAGTCAGTTTATCCTTTTGATTTTCTACAGTCATCTCTTCAATGCATTCTGTTTGGTAGCCATTCTCCTCCCTCCCCTCTATTATGATAGCGGGAAATCACCGGAGGCGTACTACCTATGCAGATCCCACAAACGTATCTTGGGCCCCCACTGTCATCCATTGCCTTCTGCCAACTGAATTATCACAATTTAGACTCAGATATTATTCCCTCCTACAACTTTGGTATATATGATTTACAATCCTTCAGTGACTGATGTTGGCCGTGCTTCTTCCACGTGGATTTAGCTGACATCTCACTTAGATGGCTGTTTGTTTGGAAACAAGCCTTTAAGACCCCAGATGCTATTTTATCTGATAGTTGGGCACCATCTAATTTCTTCACCACATTTTGCTATAGCACTTTTATCTTCTGTGCTCCCTTCCTGAGGGCAAGTACTGAGCAGGGCCATAATGTAAGCATTAATTGTTCTTAAATTGGAGCTAAGATTTAGTGTGAGCCCCAAGCCCAATCCTGGATCTATGTTTTGGGGGGTTGGAGTTTTTTAATCTGTTTTTGGCTCCCTTTCAAAGCCTCTTTGTTAATTTATGGTAGAGTCTTATTGATCATCCCCTTGGATGATAACAATCTTTTGTGTATAATTCTTCTTGATATGATTGAACTATTGAATTATATGATATATTATTTAAATGCCAATAAAACTGTTAAAAAAGAACAAGGAAAATGTTCTAATATTTATTGTGGTAATGACTGCATAACTCTTTAATATATTTAAACCATTGAATTCTATGGGTCATGAATTATGTCGATAAAACTATTAATAAATAAATACTTGGACCAACTGTTTGAATTAATGTACTCTATTAATATAATGCAGGGGGGGAAAGTGCATGAGCAGAATATGTGGAAATTTACAAGGAGATAAAGCCAGACAAAGTATATGAAAACACAACTGACAATGATCTTGTCAGGGACTTTCTCTATGTATATATGCATTTTCATGAATATTAAGACACATTCTACATTAAGAAAAAAAAGAAAAAGAAAAGTTAAAATTTAAAGAAGGTAAAAAAGAAAGAAAACTGGCAAATAAAATATACTGTGTTAAACTTCTGAAATATAAGGGATAGAGGAAAATGGGGACAATGAAAACAAACCCTTTATGGAGGGGTGGACCCGAGATCACAAAAACTGACTCCAATACTGACTTCAGTGTCCCAGACCAAGGCATCCCCAGGTTTGCCTACCACCTTTCAAGGCCTACAAAACAGACGGGTGGATAGATACATGACGTAGAAAGATGGAGGGTACTGCATGTTGTAGCAAACAAATTCACTATAAAAGTGTGAAGTTCTCTGATACTGACAATTCAATCCAAAACTCTGTTCCCTCCAATCACACATTTCTAAACACAATAATGAGCCCTGTGGTACAATTGCAAATTCCCAACTACCAGTGGGGTCCTATTCTCCCACTTAACATCGCCTTTCCATCAGTTCACAATCAATTATGGGCTTTTAACTCTCTAATGCCATCTTATTTCCCAGTCAGTAGCTTCCATGTTAACATTAAATATGTTCACAATTATGGTATAGTCTTTGATTTTTCTTTCTCAACATTATCTCAAAAATATTCTGTGAAGAAAATGAAATGTCTGGAGTAAACAGTGTTTGTTATTAGCTACAAAATAAGGAAAAATTAGCAAATGGGAACATTTTAAGTGTTATTGAACATTTCTATTAAGCAATGTTATATTTCCTATATTCACACTTTTATAAATATTTGTGTTCCCACATTATTCTTGTTTTAAATGCAAGTCAACCCTCATACCTGGCCAAAAAAGATTTTCCTGATCCCGGAAGCCCTCTGAGTAGAACAAGGACTTGTCCGACATAAGATGTTTTCTTCTTTCTTACAATCTGAGAAGCTGAAGCTTCTTGTTCTTGATAAACATGCATTCCCTCTTTATGGGTTCCAGAAGCAAGAGGAATAACTGGGGATGGAAACAGGTAGTTGGCAGGTATCCAGTCTGCAGCTGTGGCTGCAACAGGCATTATAAAGCCTTGGTTTCCTTTAATGTCAAAAAGAGAAATTGAGATTCCACAAATGGTGAGGGCAGATGAAGAGGGAGCAGCAAGGGGAGAGCAGTAAATGGCAGACAGTAATTCACACCCTTCCCCTTTGGTGAGAGTTCAGTAGGTCTGTGTTGTTCACAGGCAAACCGGTCACTAGGTACAAATATGCCAGGGGCACAAGTAGATTTCTGATCCCCACCTGTCCAATAAACTAAGATCTGGATCTTGCAGGGAATTCGTTTGCATCCAAATCTACAAGGGCTTGGGAGAACTGAGTCTCAACACACTCACATCTTAAAAGCTCTGTCTTTGATGGAAGATTGCTACTTCCCAGGATGGAGTCACTGGCTACATTTAAAGACAACTTAATAGAGAAGTTTCTAGATAGTTATATCGCAATGTCAGCGAGTTATCCTTTAACACACTTGGGACACATTCAAAAGTGAACATAAAATTAAGGGGGGTGGGGGAAAGTCAAGGAGTTTGAACTTAGTGTAGAGGCAGAATTCCCTAAAATGTCACTGTTCAAATCTTTACTTTGTATAGAGGGACTGGGAATCAAGCGACTTGAATCTGAATGTATATACTCACCTGGGTCATTCAAATTATCAACATCTTGCAAAGGTAACAGTGAGAATGCTTGGCCATTGGAAAAAGAGTCCAGTGTCTCAGAAGTACCCTGTATGAGGCGGTCAAAGGCTTCCACTGTCGGCACAGTCTCATTCTCTTTTTCAGGACCCTTTTCTGTTATTTTACTTCCTGTGAAACACTCTTGGCTCTGAGAAGCAAATGAGCTTTCTGAAGATGACTCTTCTTTCTTGGTATCAGTGCAAGATAATTCTAGTAGACAATCCATTGCATTGTCAACTGTAGAGAAAATGATAACAATAACAACAAAATACATAAAATAAATTGTATTATAAACCAGGGAAAATTAATGGAATATCAACTAAAATGACAGTGGAATATAAATTTATCCTCAATTCAAATTTTAATTAATATTTTATCGATATACCAAAGGCCAATCTGAATTATCCAGAGATTTTAATTATGGATACATACAGAATTATTACTTTTAGACAAACAGTAGCAAGCTAGGCTAAAAAAAAGGCTGTCATCATATGGATATTTTTTTTAATCATTTTATTGGGGGCTCATACAACTCTTACCACAATCCATACATCCATCCATTGTGTCAAGCACATTTGTACATATGCTGCCATCATCATTCTCAAAACATTTGCTTTCTACTTGAGCCCTTGGTATCAGCTCCTCATTCCCCTCCCTCCCCGTCCCCCTCTCCCCTATGAACTCTTGATAATTTATAAATTATTATTATTTTGTCATATCTTACATCATCCAACGTCTCCCTTCACCCACTTCGCTGTCTGTCCCCCAGGGAGTAGGTTATATGTAGATCCTTGTAATCTGTTCCCCCTTTCTCCCTAACCTTCCCTCCACTCTCCTGGTATCACCACTCTCACCACTGGTCCTGAGGGGTTCCTCTGTCCTGGATTCCCTGTTTCCAGTTGCTATCTGTACCAGTGTACATCCTCTGGTCCCGCCGGATTTGTAAGGTAGAATTGGGATCATGATAGTGGGAGGGAGGAAGCATTCAAGAACTATAGGAAAATTGTATATTTCATCATTGCTTCACTGCACCCTCACTGGCTCATCTCCTCCCCGCAACCCTTCTGCAAGGGGATATCCAATTTCCACAGATGGGCCCTGGGCCCCCACTCCCCCTCATTCCCAATGTTATGATTTTTTTGAGGGGGGGGTGTCTTTGATGCCTGATACCTGATCCCTTCAAAACCTTGTGATCTCACAGGCTGGTGTGCGTCTTCCATGTGGGCTTTGTTGTTTCTCAGTTAGATGGCCCCTTGTTTATCTTCCAGCCTATAGGACCCCAGACTCTGTATCTTTTGACAGCCAGGCACCGTCAGCTTTCTTCACCACTTTTGCTTATGTACCTGCTTTGTCCTCAGCAATCAAGTCTGGAGAGGCTGGTGTGCTTCTTCCATGTGGGTTTTGTTGTTTCTCAGCTAGATGCTGCTTGTTTATCTTCAGACTTGAAGACTTCAGATGCTATATCTTTTGATAACTGGGCACCACCAGCTTTCTTCACATTTGCTTTTGTACCCATTGTCTTCAGCAATCGTGCCAGGAAGGTGAGCATCTCAGATTGCCAAATTGTTAGAACAAAGTGTCCTTTTGTTGAGGGAGTATTTGAGCAGGGGCCCACTGTCTAAATGGATATTCTTTGATGAATATCTGCTATTGCAAATCTGAGATTACTTATAAATGTCCTAATTCCAGGCTATTTATTCAACAAATATTTAGTGTATTTCCTTTTAGTATTAAACATTTTAAGTATGCTCCTAGTAAGTTTAATTTACACTGTTGAGGATACTGAATTCATAAAACTCATTGCCACAGAGTCAGTTCTGACTGACAGCAACCCTATAGGACAGGGTAGAATTGCCTCTGTGGGTTTCCAAGGCTACAAATCTGAATGGGATTAGAAAGTCTCATCTTTCTCTCATAGAGGTGGTTTTGAATTGGAGACCTTGCAGTTAGCAACCCAACATGTAAACCACTATGATACCAGGGGTCTTCATTGATTTCATATGCAACAGAAAATGTTTATGAGCATCTACTACATGTTGAGCTCTGGTGGCACTGTAGCTAAGTGCTCAGCTGCCAACTGAAAGGTTGGCAGTCTGACCCCACCACTCACTCCATAGGAAAAGAGATGTGGCAGTCTGCTTCCATAAAGATTACAGCCTTAAAAACCCTACTGGGAAGTTCTACTCTAAGTGGAACTTGAGTGGTTAAGGGATCAGTTGCTGACATGTCAGTGGTTCAAACCAACCAGCCACTCAGTCCACTAAAGAAAGATGGGCAGTCTTAAAAATTTACACACTTGGAAATCCCATGAAACAGTTCTATTTGGTCTAGAGTCACTATGAGTCAGAATCAACTCAATGGCAATGAGTTTGATTTAGGATTTGTTACACAGCTGACATAGTTTATATATTTGGTGTTCAAAAATAAATAAGCCATACTCTTTACTACTCTCAAAAAGTTTGGCTAAAGATAATCACATTAGAAGGCAATTGTATTATATAAGTAATATGATAAAGATTAAGGAACACATTTTTAATAAAGTAAAAAAATGCCATGGCATCTTGAAGAAAAAATTTCACCAAAGGTAATGTGTGAATTGAGATTGAAGATTAAAATGAAATTTGGCAAACTCAAAAGGAAGAACAGAGCCAGTCATGATGACAACAAAGAACAGGTGTAACGTGAATGATTTTCTAAAGAAACATGATGGGAGTTTATTGTGATAACTCCAATGTACCAAGGTGTGGGAGCAAAGCCTTAGACACATGACCTCACTGACTCCTCAAATAAACAGTACTTTGAACTGTTTTACTCTTGTCAAACAAATGAAGAAAAGGAAGTTCAAAGAGGACATTAACTCACTCCAAGTGACAGAGCCATGTCTGCTGAGCTCTTGATATGTTACAACACACATAAAGTATTTGAAATTTGGAGTATTTTCCAGTTGTTTTATCATTTTTGTGTTTTGTTTCAAGGAACATACCGATTTCACTACTTGTTACTAATGACACTCTAAAGAAGCTATTTAACCCTCTCATGACTCAATTTTCTCACTAGCCATATGATAAGAAAAGTACACTTCATAAATTGTGAGGATTAAATGCGAAAACTGACAAAAAAAGTGTTGAGCATGAGACCTGGTACCTATTCACCCAGCCAAGCCCCTGCCATCAAATTAATTCTGACTCATAGCAACCCTGTAAAGGTTTTCCAGGCTTTGTAAATCTTCACAGGAGTAGACTGACTCATCTTTCTGATAAGTAGTGACATGGGTTTGAATTACCAGCCTTACCATTAGCAGTCTAACACTTAGCTAACCACACCATCAGGGCTCCTTGGGCAAATGTTATGCACCCAATTAGTGCCCCCTTAAAATGAAAAAAACAAGGAACAACAACAAAAAAAAACCAAGGAATAAAAAATCATATCATTGAAAATGTGACTGAGTGCAGAGTGGAGACTCAAAGCCCATTGGTAGCCAACCGGAAACCCCTTACTGAAGGGTTTTAGGGAGGAGATGAACCAGTCAGGGTGCAGCGTAGCAATGATTAAACATTTAACTTTCCTCTAGTTCTTAAATGCTTCCCCCACTATCATGATCCCAATTCTACCTTACAAATCTGGCTAGAACAGAGGATGTACATAGGTACAGATAGCAACGGGAAACACACGGAATCCAGGACAGATGACTCCTTCAGGACCAGTGGTGAGAGTGGCGATGCCTAGAGGGTGGAGAGAATGTGGGGTAGAAAGGGGGAACTGATTACAAGAATCTATGTATAGCCTCCTCCCTGGGGGAGCGACAGCAGAGAAGAAGGCAGGGGGAGACATCGGACAGTGTAATATATGACAAAATAATAATTTATGAATGATGAAGGGTTCATGAGGTAGGGGGAAGTGGGGAGGGAGGGGGGAAATGAGCAGGGGATATTAAGGGCTCAAGTAGAAGGCAAATGTTTTGAGAATGATGATGGCAACAAATGTACATATGTTCTTGACACAATGTATGTATGTATGGATTGTGGTAAGAATTGTTTGAGCCCCCCAATAAAATGATTTTTTTAATGAAAAAACAGAACTGGCAATGAGGGGAATATTTATGGAAAAGTGGAAATAAATATAAGTGAATTTCTTCCATTAACTCCTTTGAGCCCTATTGCACTAAAAAGGCGTGTTCTTGTTTTTAGGTGCCTTCCAGTAGGTTCCAACTTACAGTGACTCTATGTATGTGTGAGTCTGGGTATTTTAGAGAAACAAATCCACAGAAACTCATGTATAAGAGCGAGTTTTATATAAAGGTTAAGTGCACATCAAGAAAACATCCCAAGCCAGTGCTGCCCAAGCTCACAAGTCCAACATTAACCCATATGTCCAACACCAATTCACAAAGTCCTCTTGCATCTCACAAAATAGACGCAATGACACCAATTGCAGGAGCAAAGCCAAATCAGTGAGCGTGTAAGCATCTCAGCACTGACAGGGGTTTCCACATGGCTGCTCCAGCACCCAGGGCTGCATCGGGGTAGGTCCGTGTGGCTTCTCCTGGGGGATGTCTTGCAGGAAGTGAGCCTTGCCAGCTGAAGCAGGGAACTGCCGAAGGCAGCTGCACCCTGGTCCGACCATCAGAAAGCAAGGGACTCCAGAACTAGAAAGGCGAGGCCCATCAAGCCATTTCTCTTGGCGCCCTTCAATTAACCCCACATGTGCTTATTGGCCAGGTTGGCACAATAAACTTTAACTAACTCAATCCACCCCTTGACAACTTGGCACCTGTACATCATTCTTTAGCCTCACAATTGAAACACCTACACCTTAATCCTATAATCCTGTGACTATGTTCCCCCACCTATGAAAGTTTGTAAATCAACCACTCATGCCTTTATCCCTCCAATTTTAGGTATCCAATTTATATACTGCCCACTTACATCAACCCAGTGCTCTGAAGAGACAATCATATTTTTCAACATGAAGAAATCTTCATTCCAATTGTAACCTTGTGATGTCTGAATCCATAAACAAAGTCAAATTCGGACAGGCCATTCATAAAGTCAGCAACAACATGCACCAGTTCACAGGCTCAAAAATCTCCATCTGGTCAGGTTCTGGTCAACTCAATGTGGGCTGCCTCACTCAGCCTCCACAGGGTGCTCATTGGTCGCCTTGCCTTTGGACCATGGGCTCTAACCAATACTCACCAAGCCTGGCACTCTCATGCTAGGTCATGAACTTTAGACCAGTCAACCCACTCTCGTCTTCTCCTCTTTTCCCTGTAAACCAAGTCCACAGCTGTCACTGGCTAAGCTCAACCTCTCTATTGCTGCATTTCTCCCACTTCCACTCAACAAATAGATCCAGGTGTTCACCTAGCAAGCATTTCAGCCTGCCCACATGCTCCCTTTAATATTCAGTCCCAGAGAGGAGTTTTCTTCATGGTTCCAGATTATTTTCCAGCTTCTAACAAAGACCATTGGTTCCTGAGTACTCCAAAGCACTGGGTGGGGCATATATTTTCAAAGATTTATTTGCAGGCATGGCCTAAACCCATCTAAAGACCAAATTTTAATGGCTGAAAGCAGGTGTGCTTACAAGCTTTCTATTTTTATATTTCCCCTATTTTCAAAAAAAAAAAAAAACAACCAAGTAAACAGTGTGGCTTTATCTGACCTCTGGCTAGACAAAGAAGAAAAACTACCATGAGGGAGAGGTCAAACAAACATCTACTCTCCATCTTATGACTTGTTTCTCTAGTACCCCACTCCCAAGGTACCATAATGTGTGAGTCCGGGTATTTTAGAGAAATAAATCCACAGAAACTCATGTATAAGGGAGAGTTTTATATAAAGGGTAAGTGCACATCAAGAAAACATCCCAACCCAGTGCTGCCCAAGCCCTCAAGTCCAACATGAACCCATATGTCCGACACCAATCCACAGTCCTCCTCCATCTCACAAAACACACACTATGACACCAACTGCAGGAGGAAAGCCGAATCAGTGAGTGTGTAAGCATCTCAGTGTTGGCAGGGGTCTCCACACAGCTGCTCCAGCACCCAGGGCTGCATCAGGATAGGTCCATGTAGCTTCTCCTCAGGGATGCCTGAATCAGAGAACTGGCTAAGGCAGTTGCACCCTGGTTTGATCATCAAAAAGCAAGAGACTCAGAACTAGAAAAGCAAGGCTCACCAAGTCATTTCTCTCTCTCCCCTTCAATTAACTTCACATGTGTTTATTGGCCAGGTTGGCACAAAAAACCTTAACTAACTCAATGCCCAACTGAATGAAGAGACAATGCTAATTTGAGAGACAATGCTAATAAGAAAGACCATGCTAATGAAAGGCAATACTAACATGACACAATGCTAATGAGAGCCGAGGCTAATATGAGAGACAATGCTAATAAGAGACAATACTTAAAACAGAGACAATGCTAACAAGAGTCAATGCTAATAAAGTATTTAATATTAAAAAAGAGTCAATGCTAATATGAGAGACAATGCTAATATGAGAGAACACTAATATGAGAAAATCTATGATTAGAAAATCACAAGAGCGTGACTCAAAAATAACTGTACCTAATGAAAAACAGCAGTAAGTTCACATCAACCAAGAAAACAACATATATCTCTATATTAACATGAGACCTTATACAAACTGTTGAACTAAATTAAAACCATGATAGAAAAACAACAAAAAGATAATTTACGGACGAAGTACTGAACAAGTATGTATAAAAATGTTCAACATTCTTCTTTACCAAAAAGAAAGACATAAATTAAGGAAAGGTACAATTTTTCTTTCATTAAAATCCTTTAAAAATATGTGTTGTAAAGTGGAACCAACTGTGGTTGAGGCCACTTAAAGAGGCCTGAGGGTATTACAATTTGGCACCAATCTTTGGGAGTCAATCTAGCATTTTGGTTGCAAGAGCCAAAAAAAGCTGTTTTATTTATTTTAAATCATTTTATTGGGGACTCTTACAGCTCTTACCACAATCCATACCTACATCCATTGTGTCAAGCACATTTGTACATATGCTGCCATCACCATTTTCAAAACATTTTCTTTAAAAAGCTGTTTTAAAAGCAAATTACAACAATGTTGAAAATAATGCTATTTCATTGGGTGAAGAAAAAAAATTCTATCACTGCTATCACAAAACACTACACAAAATTTCAAGTATTTATAAACAAACTCTAGAAAAGATCATGAAGCAAAAAAAGAATTTTAAAAATTAGGATATGAGGGTATTATATTTTTCTTATAGTTTTACTTTGCTATATTAGCATATATGCAACTAATAATTTTTTTAAGACTTCAAAATTAGAAAATAAGCATTAAATATAAGCTTATAAAATACTTCAACCTATGCTTTTTGAGATTCATGGACTGCAGAAACCTAGTTTTCTGCATACACATCATAACAGATAGCAAATCTCATGATGATAGCAAATGCACTTATCATGCATTACCAAAACATCCCAAATCGACAATTTGGCCATTCACTAGCAATCATAGCTAATTAATTTACTCACACGGTCAAATGTGATAGTGCTTTCATGTCTCCAAACACACTTTTAGATAATTTGCTGCAATAGTTGCTGCTGTTGTTAGGTCCCATCGAGTTAGTTCCAACCCATAGTGACCCTCCACACAACAGAACAAAACACTGCCCCATCCTCATAACTGTTCCTATGCTTAAGCCCATTAAGGAAGCCATTAAGTCAATCCATCTTGTTGAGGGCCTTCCTCTTTTTCATTGCTCCTCTACTTTACCAAGCATGATATCCTTCTCCAGGGCTTGGTCTCTCCTGACATGACCAAAGTATGTAAGATGAAGTCTTGCCATCCTTGCATCTAAGGAGTATCTGGTCCCATTCCTTCCAAGATCAATTTCAGGCTGAAGTAGTTGGTAGAATTCTTCAATTTCTTCATCATTTGCATTAGTGGTTGGTGTATAAATTTAAATAACAGTTGTATTGATTGGATTTCCTTGAAGGTGGATAGCAATAATCCTACCACAGATAGCACTGTACTTCAAGATAGAGCTTTAAATGTCATTTTTGACAATGAGTACAATGCCAGAGAGGTGAGGTGGCAGAACTAGAAATCCAGTCCAGGTTTCTTGACTCCCAAATCAATGTTCAAAAACTACGATACTTTACTACTGTCGACTGTTAATCACCTCTTACTCCCTCAGCTATATCTATTCATTCAGTAAATATTTAGTGTATTTCTACTGTAGGTTCTTTGTTATACTGGGGGCTGGATATATAGCAGTAAGACAAAATCATTTTTAAAATATGTCTTTATTAATCTTATATTCTAGGACAATGTTCTCAATGGGGGACAAATTTGCCTGCCGGGAAAGGAGGAGGCATATGACAACATTCTGACTGTCACAAGTAGGGGTAGGGGCTTTGCTACTGGCATCTAATAGGTTAAGGCCAGGGATGCTGCTCAACATCCCATAATCCAAAGGCCATCACAGCGGAAGCTGATCTGACCCCAAAGACCACAGTACCAACCTATTCTAGACAAAAGATAAAAGGAATAAAATGTAGAATATAACACCTATACTTATGTAAGAATATATACGTTTGTATTGTGGTGCTGGAGAATAATATTGAAAGTACCACAGACTGCTAAAAGGAAAAGCAGATGAGTACCACTGAGAGACAAGGGTGGTAAGACTTCTTCTGCTACACACTGCACATACTGTCAGGAGAGACTAGGCCCTAGAAAAGGACAACATGCTTGGTAAAGTGGAGGGTCAATGAAAAAGGACCGCAAGGAGATGGATTGACATAGTGGCTGCATCACTCAAGAGGATGGGGCAGCACTGGGCAGTGTTTCATTCTGTTGTGTACAGGGTAATTATGGGTTAGAACTAACTCAATGGGCACCTAACAACAAAAACTGCAGCAATTTTTTTTTTGCAGTAAATTATTTAAAAGTGCATTTGCAGACAGGGAAGCACTATCAAAATTGACTGTGTGAGTAAATCAATTCTTGCTATCATCATGTCGTCTGCTATGTGTTAGAAAGTTTATGCAGGAAACTAGGTTTCTGCAATACATGATTTTCAAAAAACATAAAGTGTAGCGTTTTATATGAGAACCAGGCAATGTTTTGTTCTGTTGTGCACAGGGTCACTGTAAGTCGGAACTGACAACAATAACAGTTCCTAACAACAACAATTACCTAATGTACATCTTACATCTAGAATTTAATTCCTTAACAACAAAAAGAATGCTGTATTATTATTCATATTCCCCATGATACCAAACTTGGTCCCTTATCCAGATGAGAAGTTCAATAAATGATGAACAGAAAGGAAATGATAAGATAGTTACTTTTCTTTACTTCTGAGTCATGGCACAGTACATGAACGCTTAGGTCAAGATGCAAAGTGAACAACGCAAACCTTTCCTTACCTTTGAAATCACATTCGGAAAGCATCAAGTATACTACATCAGGATCCAGATCAGAAAACATCTCTGAAATACTGGTGAAGAGGTCATTTTGATCAACTTCAGTCTCACATACAGAAGGAGGAGGAGTAACACGGGCTGCATTAACATCCTTAGTGTTTACAGATCTTCGAAATGGACTTCCCCCAAGATTTTTTCTTCTCCGTGGCATTCTGATCCCCCAAACTAAAATATTTTTTGTTGCTTATTCAAGATGTCTGATTCTTAAATCATGCCTCAAAGAAAATAGGACCTAAAATAGAAAATAAATAGAAATAGTCAGACTGTACAATTATACTCCCATTCCTAAAATTAGAATTAAGTATTTATTTAACTCAGAAAGTGCCATCAATTCTAGCAGCAAAACCAAGCAGCAGTCAAAACTCAACCATATATTTTGTTTTTTGCAATGATTAAACATGTCTAAAACTAAGATATTAACATAATTTAATAGTTTCAGAACAGCAAGTGCACTGCTTTAATAGCAATATTTTATCAAATAAGCTTGGGGGGGGGCGGGTAGTGGTTTTGCACTGGGCTAACTGCAAGCTCGAAATTACCAGCTGCTCCCAGGGAGAAAGATAGGGCTTTCTACTCCCATAAAGAGTTACAGTCTCAGAAACCCACAGGAACAGTTTTTTTTTTCTGTCCTATAGGGTCACAATGAATCAGAATTGACTCGCTGGCAGTGTGTTTATTTTTTTGGTCTCTTTTGTCAAATAAAACCATATTCATAAATATATTCAAAATGAGTACTGAGCACCTACACTTGGATACCTAATAGGCATTGTAAAACTTAACATCGCCAAAAACAAGTTCATGATCACACCCTTCAAGTCTGCACTTACTCTTTCTCATTTCAGTTCATATCAACTCTATCCTTCTAATTGCTTCAGATAAAAAATTTTTATTATAATTCTTAACTCCTGTGGCCATACAGCCAGTCAACCAATAAGCCAATTTTGCCATGGCAGCCCTCAAAATGAATCCACAATCTGATCATCCCTCACCATCTCCCTGCCACCGCCTAGACTACACCACGAGCACCTCTTACCTGCATTATTAATATTATAATCTCCTAACCACTCTCCCTGTTTCCACCTTTGCCCCTCTCATTCTTAGAGCAGCAATCGGAGTGACTCAAACTACAGATCAGATGATGCCTCTATTCTGTTAACCTTTCCAATAGTTTCCCAACTCACCCACAGTGAAAGTTAGAGCCCTTAGAGTGACCTGCTTTCTAGATGCCTGTCACCATTGTACTGTTATCTTCTAGTAACTCTGGTTCACACACTCTATTCAAACCACATTTGACCACCTTGCTGTTTTTCAAAGACTCCAGCAAGGTTCCCAGCAGAGGAAATTTACACTGTGACTCCTCCCTATCTGAACAACTTTCCTCCCATGTATCTGTAAAATTGACTCCCTCATCACTCAAATGTTATCTCTTAGGAATTCAGTCCTCTAGTATCACTTATGACCTCTTAGTTTTTTTCCCCATGCCTTTTACCACTTGGTGGTGAAGTAATTACACATCAGGCTGCAATCCACAAGGTCAGTAGTTTGAAACCACCAGTGTTCCAAGGCAGAATGATGCTGCTTTATACTCTCATAGAGTTAGTCTCAGAAACTCACAGGGCCATTTTATCCTGCCCTATAAGGTGACTCTGAGTGAGCACTGACTTGATGACAATGAGTTTGGTTGACTTTTATCACTTTCTAATATATTGTTTTAGTTACCTATTCATTGTATGTGTTACCTATATTCCCATCAAGTGTAAGCTACACAAGGGCAAGGACTCCTGTACAAAAAAGGTTTCAAAAATCTTGTGGGGAAATGAAATTGAAAGATACTGGAACTTTTCCTCAAACTTTCTGAAACCCCCTGATAGAAGCAGGAAAACTCCAGCTAGGGGGCTTGATTTCCCTACTTAAATGTGAATGGGATAAAAATACCATCTCACCTCTACAAAAATTGCCACCGACCACAAAAACAGAAAACAACAAATGCTAGAAAAGGTTGTAGGAGGCTGGAACTCTTGTACATTTCTGATGGGATTGTAAATGGTACAATCGCTATGAACAACCTGCAAGGTTTATTTAAATACTAAAAATAGAAATGTCCTCCCAGAAATATAATAAGCCAAACAAAATTAAACATATGCATACCTATGTTTGCGGAATATTCATATCAGCAAAAAAACTGAAACAACCTGCATATCTATCAACAAATAAATAAAAACACAAAATATGGTGTTCGCAGGTACTGAAATACTGTTCAGCTATAAAGAGTAACAAAGGAGTGGTGTAGCTATTACTAGACGGTCTGTTGACCTAAAGGGCACTCTCACTGCCATCCAGTCAATTATGACTCATGGCAACCCTGTAAGATTGAGTAGAACTGCCACTTTGGGTCTAAGACTTCAAATTTTACAAAGGTAGACAGTAGCCTCTTCTTACTCCTGTGCAACAGCTTGTAGGGTTTGAACTGCTGGCCCACTATGCCATCAGGGCTCACTATAAACCAAAGCCTTCCCCAAATCAAGGGTTCAGAATTTAAGCTTTAATAAACAATACTAAATGCAACGTAGAATCTTTAATTAGATTCTAGAATAGTTAAAGGACATTAAGGTGTTCTATGATGAAAAAGATTGACAATTCTATTATATTTGATAGAGACACTTTTACTAAATTTTACTAATTTTAAGGAGCCCTGATAGATCTGTGAGTTATGAGGCCACAATAGTATCCAAGAATTTACAGAAAGCCACCCACTTAAATATGTCATTTTTATAAGGGAAACTGTCACAAAAGCATGATTAGTATCAGACAGATATATCATAGTAGCAGGTGGCGAGAGAACCATAATTGGTATGCTACACAAATGCAGAGTAGGAAAGTGTACAAGTTTGGATCTAGGCTTGTACAATCATCTGATACTTGATGGTTTGAGTATGATTTATGAAGAGAGGTTCCTGATACCTCAATTTCCAATAAGGGCATGCCAAGGTAACACCCCTAAGGGCAGGACTGCTCCTCCTTAGGCTAAACTCACTGCCACTGATTCCATTCTGGCTCATAGGACAGAGTAGAACTGCTTCTGTGTATATCTTTACAGTTGTAGAAAGCCTCATCTTTCTCCCATGGAGCAGTTGGTACTTTTGAATTTCTGACCCTTGAAATTAGCTGTTCAATATGTAGGCCACTACACTGTCAGAGCTCTTTCAGGGAATTGTAATCTATTCTCAAATACATTCTGTCTGAGGGCAAACTTTTTTTTTTTTACTACACTAAAGCATAAATTCTGGGCACCCCAGTTTGCAAAAGCCTATCGATAGCAGTGACAGCCCCCAAACCATTTGCAAAGTTCTCACAGAAATTATCAGCAAATCATCAGAGAAGCTAGATTATATGAAGAAGAACATGGCATCAGGATTGGAGGGAGGCTAATTAACAACCTTCAAAATACAGATGACACAATCTTGCTTGCTGGAAGTAAGGAGCACCGGAAGCACTTGCTGATAAAGATCAAGGATTATAGACTTCAGTATGGATTATGGCTCAATGTACAGAAAAATGCCTCACAACTAGACCAATAGGTAACATCATGATAAATGGAGCAAAGGTGAAGCTGCTAAGAGTTTTTCCTTGCTTGGATACACAATCAGAGTTCATGGGAACAGTAGTCAAGAGTTGATCAAAAGAAGCTTTGGATTAAGTAAATCTGCTACACAGCCTTCCTTACAGTACTGAAAAGCAAGGATGTTGCTTTGATGACTAAAGTTTGCTTGATCCAAGTCATGGTATTTTCAACTGTGCCCTATGCATGTGAAGGAGGACAGTGAATATGGAAGAGTGAAGAACTGATCGATTTGAATGGTGGTGCTGGCGAAGACTATGGAGAGTACCATGGACTGTTGACAAGGACAAACTGTCTTGGAATAAGGAAGGCCAGAGTGCTCCTTAGAAGCAAGGATGGCAAGACTACATCATACATACTTTGGACACATTGTCAGGAGAGACCAGTCCCTGGAGAAGGGCATCATGCTTGGTAAAATTCAGAGACAGTGAAAACCAGGAAGGTCCGGAAGGAGTTGGATTGCCTCAGTGGCTGCAACGGGCTCAAGCATACTAACAATGTGAAGATGGCACAGGACTTGGCATTGTTTCCTTTTGTGGTACATAAAATTACTATGGGTTAGAACTGACTGGATGGCACCTCACAACAAAAACACAGAAATTAAGCCTTTATTAAATTCTTCCAGATCACTTACTGAGAATGTACATAATCTTGCCCTCGGCAGTCGTCCTTGTTGTTAGGTGTCCTTGAGTTGGTTCTAACCCATAGCTATGTTGTATACAATGCCTGGTCCTGCACCATCCTCACAACTGTTCCCATGCTTGCGGCCTCGATCAGGCCATGGTGTAAATTCATCTTGTTGAAGGCCTTCCTCCTTTCCCTGCCCTGCTACTTTACCAAGCACAGTGTCCTTCTCCAGGGGCCAGTCTCTTTTGACATTATACAGAGTACATGAGATGAAGTCTTGCCATCATGGCCTCCAAGGAGCATTCTGACTGTACTTATCACAAGACAGATTCATTAGTTCTTTTGGCAGTCCGTGGTACTTTCAATGTTCTTCACGAGCATCATAATTCTAATACACCAATTCTTCTTTTGTCTTCATTATTCAATGTCAGTTTACACGTGCAAATGAGGCCATTGAAAATACTATGGCTTGGGTCAGGAGCATCTTAGTCCTCAAAGCAACATCTTTGCACTTCAATATTCTAAGGAGGTCCTGTGCAGTACATATACTCAATGCAAGGCATCTTTTGATCTCTTCTGTGAGCACTGATTGTGGATCAAAGCAAGATAAAATCATTAACTGCTTCAGTTTTTTTATCATGATAATACCTATTGGTCCAGTTGGGAAGATATTGGTCTTCTTTATATTAAATTGAAATCCATACTACATACTGAATGCTGTAGTCCTTAATCTTCACCAGCAAGTGGTTCAAGTCCTCCTTATTTTTAACAAAAATGCTTGTGCCATCTGCATATAACAGGTTGCTAATAAGCATTTCTCCATTCCTGAAGCCACTGATTCAATAAGTACAGTTATAGGGTATAACCTTTATGCACACCTTTTCTGATTATAAGTCGTACCTAATCCCTTGTTATGTTCCCACAACTGTCTCTTTTTCCACATACAAGTTGAGAAAGAGCACAACAAAGTTTTATGGAATTCTCATTCTTCTCAAAGCTATTCATGGTTTGCTATGATTCACAGTCAAATACCCTGGCTTAGTCAATAAGACACAAGTAAACATCTTTCTGGTTTTCTCTGCTCTCAGCCGAGATCCATCTGACACTAGCAATAATATGAAGGGGTGCCCCAAAACACAGAATTTTTTTTACAAAACAACCTTATCACCTTAAGAGTACTCTCCAGTACACTTAATACTTTTGTCAAATCTGCGATTCCAATCTTGGAAACATTTTCAAACACCTGTTTGAATGGATGCCATTTCTTTCTTCACTTCTTCTAAGTTGTCAAACTGCTGTCTTTCATGGAAACAAAAAAAAAGTTGCACGGAATGAGGTCAGGTGAGTGAGGTGTTTGGGACAAGAAGAGGCATGCTGGGTTTTGGTTTTTGTTTTTCCAAAAACTGACACACTAAGATGGCTGCATGAGCTGGTGCATTGTTGTGGTGGCAAAACCAGTCCCCCATCTGCCACAAATCTGGCCCATTTTTGTTGCACACAGTTACACAATCTTTTCAGAACCTCTAAATATAAAATTTCATTAACATGCTGACCTGGTAAAACAAACTCTAAATGCACTAAGAGATCACATTTTCATCAATTAGTAAAGTTGATAGACGTCTAGAATGAGGTTGTCATTCTAGACATTGCACCTTTTTTGAAAGAAAACCACTCATACACTTGAGTTTTTCCTGTAGCACTGTCCTTGTAAGCTATGTTCTTTGCGAAGAACTTCTTTGTGGTGGTCAACATCACAAAAGTTTCTGCAGCATTTTGCCCAAGCAGGAAACAAAATTTCATAGCCACATGCTGTTCTCTTAAAATCGACTACCACAAAAAAAAAAAAAAAACCACCCCAAGGTTTGAGAAAAACTGCTTTTATGAAAACATTCACTATGACTAGGGAGAACCATCCCAGGCGATGCCACTGGGTGCACTAACTCAGAGTGCACTAACTCAGATTCTCACCAAGCAGGAAGAAGTGTACTAAAAAAGCTCAACTCCACTCAGCACAATTCCGAGTTTTTTTTACAGACCCCCTCATATACCTTGTTCCACATCCTCTTCTGAATCTGGCCTGAACTTCTGTCAACTTCCTGGAAATGTACTGCTGCAATAATTATTGGATGACCTTCAGAAAAATTTAATTTGCATGTGGTATCAATGATATTGTTTTATAATCTGAGCATTCTGTTGAGTCACCTTGCTTTGGAATGGGTACAAAAATGTATCTCAGTTGGCCAAGAAGCTGTCTTATAAATTTCCTGGAATATACAAGTATTTCCTAGTGCTTCATCAGTTTGTTGACGCAATTCAAATGGTACTCCATTCATTCCTTGAGCTTTGTTTTTGGCTAATACTTTCAGTTCAGCTTCTACTTCATCCTTCAGTACCATTGGTTACTCATGTTACCAATACTTTCAATTCAGCTTTTACTTCATTCTTCAGTACCACTGGTTACTCATGTTACTTCTTTGAATGGATGAATGTCTACCAATACTTTTGGTTCAATAACTCTTTGTATTCTTTACAACTTCTTTGGATGGTTCCTGCATCATTCAGTATTTTCCCTATAGAATCTTTCAATATTGAAACTCATGTCTTGAAGTTTTTCTTCATTTTTTTTTCAGTTTAAGGCAGTGGTTCTCAACCTTCCTAATGCCACCACCCTTTAATATAGTTCATGTGGTGATAAAATTATTTTCATTGCTACTTCATCACTGTAATTTATGAGACGGGCAACCCCTGGGAAAAGGTCATCTGACCGCCAAAGGGGTCGCAACCCACAGGTTGAGAACCGCTGGTTTAAGGTATGCTAAATCTGTTCTTCCCTTTTGTTTTTCTGTCTTTGCACATTTCGTTATAATATTTGGCTTTGTCTTCTTGAGCTGCCCTTTGAAACTGTCTATTCAGTTCCTTGACTTTATCCCTTCGTCCATTTGCTTTAGCTACTTTGTGATTAAGAGCAAGTGTCAGTTTCTTCTGACATTCACTTTTTTTCTTTTTAATTACCTTTTCCTTTCTTCATGAATATTCTCCCGTAGCTCATCAGATCTTCTGTCAGTGTTCAATACAGCAAATCTGTTTTTAAGATATTCTCAAAATTTAGTAGGATAGACTTAAGGTCATATTTTTGGTTCTGATGAACTTGATTTAATTTTCTTCAGATTCAACCAGAACTTCACTATAAAAAATTGATAGTATGTTCCAGTCAGCCCCAAGCCTGGTTTTAGCTACTGACATTGAACGTCTCCATCATCTCTTCCCACAGATGTAGTCAATTAGGCTTCTGTAGATTCCATCTGGAAACTTCCATGTGTATAGTCATCTTTTGCATTGTTGAAAAATGGTATTTGCTACGAACAAGACATTGGTATTGCTAAATTCTACCATGTGATTTCCAGCTTCATTTCTATCACCAAGACCATATTTCCCAACTACTGTTCCTTCTTCATTTCCAACTTATGCATACCAATCACCAATAATTATTAATGCATCTTGAATGCATGTTTGATCAATTTTAAAGACATTGGTAGAATTCTTCGATTTCTTTATTGCCAACTTTTGTGGTTGGTGTATACATTTGAATAATAGTTGTATTAATGGATTTCCTTGAAGGCAGCACTGTACTTCACGATAGATTTTTAAATATCCTCTTTGAAAATGAATGCAACGCCATTCTTCCAGATTGCGTGAAAGCAAAAACAATGATCCAATATGTAAATTCCAACCCAATTCACAGTCAAAAAATATTTAAGTTCTAGGAAAATTTCAAAACAAAAAAGCTAAATCTTCTTCCAGTTTTGTTTTGTTTTGTTGGTTAGTGGAAGCAAGCACTAATATAGGTCTTTTGTAAAAGGGATGGGGCATACAGCAACTCTTGAAAAGTTAGCGGAGGCAGGGAGTTTTTTTAGTTGTGTTTTTTTTTTTTTTGCTTCCATAAAACTAGCATCTCTCTTTTCCCTCGCCCTCTCCTCTTTGCTTTAAGGTAAATGTGGACCATTTGCTTTCATATAGATGACATTTTAAAGGAACACAGTACTCATGGATGATACTGTTTCTTTATGAGCCAATCTGTTAATTGGCTGCAACATGACCACTGGGAATGGTTTCAGTTCCACTTTTAAAGGTTAACTTAGGGTGATAGTTTCTGAGGCACCTCTAAAAGAACCTGGAATTCTTCTAGCAGCTACCAGCAGATCTAGTCTTTTTATTTTTGGAATCTGAATTTTGTTTACATTTTTCTCCCATTTTATCTGAGACTGTTTTATAGTGTCTCTGGTCAGAATGGTTGGTAGTGGCAAACTGGCACCATCTAGTTCTTCTGGTCTCAAGGTAAATAAAGCGTGGTTCATGTTAGATGTCTTCTAGACAAATTTTGTCTTCGAGTCTTGGGATTTCCTGTTTCTCTTTTGCTCCAGGTGAGTTCGCCATTCACAAGCATCTAAGACCCCAAATGCTATTTACCAAACTAGGATGTACAACACTTCCTTTATGAATTCTTTTTTTTAATCATTTTATTGTGGGTTGGTACCATTCTTATCACAATCCAGCATACATACATCCATTGTGTCAAGCACATTTGTACATTTATTGCAATCATCATTCTCAAAACATTTGCTTTCTACTTGAGCCCTTGTTGGTACCTTTATGAATTCTTATGCCAGCTGACTGAGTTGCCCAAAAGACTATGGTCCTCAGTTTTCAAACCCAATAAACCAATCCTGTGAGGTCTTTGGTTATGATTACGAAGTGTCTGTAATTGTGCCCCATATGTGTTATTACATACATATGAATATTTAGGCAGCACATGTAAACATGTATACATATAATGAACATGTATGCACATACCAATAAGTGCAAAGATACACATACCAGAGTACTTACTTGTACCTTCATATATGTATGCATATCCGCCTATGATAGAATTTTGCAAGACCAATGACTTATTCATAGCAAATACCTTTTTTACCAACAAAAACGGTGACTATATACACGGATTTCTCCAGATGGAATAAAGATATCAAATTGACTGTATCTGTGAGAAGAAACAATGGAGGAATTCAGTATCAGCAGCTAAAATGAGGCCAGGGACTAACTGTGGAACAAAGCACATATGTAAGTTAAGCTTAAAGCCAAAGAAAATGAAAAAAAAAAAAATTCCACAAGAGCCAAACAATTATGAGGATAGAGCCACAGAAATAACTGTGAGGCCAGCCCAGGACGAGGCAGTGTTTTGTTCTATTGTGCAGAGTTGCTATGGGTCAGAACCAACTCAATGGCACCGAATACATATTGTACAAGTGTTTGAGGATGTGCCCCACTGCTTCAGTCGCAGTTTTACAGCCCCAGCGATGTATGAGGGCTCCAGTCTCCCCACACCCCCGTCACCATTTGTCTTCTGCTTTTTTGCACTTTGCTATCAATGCTGGGTGAAGTGGTATCACACTTGATTCTTTTAAATTGCATCTCTCGAATGGCTAAGGATCATGAAGATTTCTGCAGGGATCTGTTAACCTTCTGAATGTCACTCTTTGGTAAACCACCCTAATATGCTTCTTACCATCTTTTAATTGTACTATTTGTCTTTCTTGGGAAGCCTTGGTGGCACAGTTTATACGTTGAGGTACTAACTGTAAGGTCAGCAGTTCACAATCACCATCTGCTCCTAGAGAGAAAGATAAGGTTTTCTACTCCTATAGAGTTACATTCTCAGAAACCCATAGAGGCAGTTCCACCATATCCTATAGGGTCGCCATGAGTTGGAATCAACTCGATGGCAGTGAGTTTGGTTTCTGAGTTAGGTCTTTTTCCTATTGAGATGCTGTTGTTGTCTCAGGCTTTTAGAGATTAGTCCCTTGTCCAATATATCATTGAGCAAAAAGTTTTCCCAGTCTGTCACTTTTCTTTTTACTCTAGTGGTGAAATCTTTTGATACAATCTTATTTTTAGGAAATCACATTAATTTTGATTGTTGGTGTGTCTAATAGTGTGTTCATGCTATGTATCAGGGCCCCTATGCTTGTCCCTACTTTTTCATTGATCTTTAGAGTTCTAGGATCTGTCCATTCAGATCGATAAGAATGGGTAGGAAGCACTAGAACTGTGATTTACACAACTCATTTTAAAGGTGATTTAACCATGGTTGGAGGGTGGGGGTAATGCTCTAAAAAATAGATGTGGTGCTGATTGTACAAAATCCCCTGGATATGGCTGAACGATTTAATTGTTCAATTGAATGACACATAAATTGTGTGCCAATGAAACTGTTGGATGACAACAAAAAACCGATCTGGTGGCAATAAACTCGAAGGGTTTTATTTTCCTAATCCAGATACCAGAAAGGTATCCAAGGCATATTAATAGGAAAAGCCAGCTGTCAAAGAATGGCAGAAACTGGTATTCCTCTACAATCCCAGGGTCTTCCTTATGAGAAGGCCATGCCCACAAGGAGTCACCATCAGGCTGTGACCCAACTGACAGGCTGAAGACCACCACTGCGCTGTTATGTATCTTCAAGTTGTCGTGAAATCACCTAACTACCACAAAATGTACAGCATGTGAATTGTATGTCAATAAAACATAAGAAGAAAAAAACTGGAGCGGAAAGGCTGATGCTGAAATGGAAAAAGAACATTCATTTTGGGGTGGATTTGTTTGTTTAGTGGGAAAAGCGATCTGCTGGCTCGTCATGGTTGTCTGGAGAGTGGAACTGTCTGGGTTTTCGTTTCGGAGTTCAACCAATTCACGTCACCTTTAACCAGACTCTAGGCCAACATCACCTTCTGACTGGCTTGAAGTGTCGTAAGCCAGTCCATCTTGCCTTCAAGGCAAAATTGCGCTAGGTCCGGCAGCTAGAAAGAATGTGTCCCAACCTGTCCGAGCCGCCAACCTCAGGTCCTGGTTCTAAAGATTGTTGGTGGCGACAGGACAATTCTTTAAAGCCCACGCTGACACTCAACTGCACCGACAGTTTCGGATTCTAGTCATTGGGGGCGGGGGGAGGGGGGGGGGACAGGCGACGCACGTTCCTTCCCACCTCGAGGGCCGCAAAGATCCATCCTGCCTTACATAACATGGCTCGGCCGCCCCCCAAGGCGGGTTTCTCAATGGCCACTTCGGAGAGAGTTCGAGAAAACTGGGTTCGAAAGGTCCCAGGGAGTGTCCTATTTGGAAGGGTTGGTGGTCAAGGTCAAAGGCTCACAGGATCACCCACTTGGACGGTGTGAAACGTGAGGGGCCGCGCATGTGAAGAACCGTCGAGAAACAGCTTTGCCAGGGCTGCCTATGTTCGGGACTGCGGCCTGGCGTTGCCCCTCGGGGACCGGCTGAGGGGGCTGAGGGCACCGGGTCAGCCCGGAAACGGACGGCCGGTTTCTAAGGCAGGGGGTGTGTCTGGAGGGTAGAAGCCATGAGAACCACCTTCGGGCTGGGCGGCGAGCCAGGGCCCGCCTCTCGCCCACACGGCGTTTCCATTGGGCCCGCGCCTGGCGCGTGGGCACCGGCCCAGGGCCTTAGGGGGGGGGCGGGTTCTGCCTCAGCCCCACTCGCTACCGCCTCGGGCCCTCCGCTGCGGACCCCTTCCCTCAGGGCCCCTCTTACTTGTCCTCAAGCTGCCTTCCAGGCCGGAGCAGGCTGTGGCGTGCGCGGCGCCGCCCGGCGTGTTTTCCCGCCGCCGCCGCCGCGGCCCCTCGTGCATTCCGGCGCCGCGCTACACTGGCCGCCGCGGTGGCCGCGGCGCGGGGGGAGGAAACAAGACACGAATCAGCCGCTGAGGACACACCGCCGCTCTCCGGCCGGTGGCGGAAGAGCAGCCTCGCCAGGGCCGGGGCGGGGCGGGGCGGGGAGGGGAGGGGGCGGGGCCCGCGCGTCAGAAGGGGCGTGGTTAGGGAGGCCGGCCAGCGCGGGCGGGGCGTAGTGGAAACGGAGCAGGGAAGCACAGGAGGTCGGAGGAGCTGTGCATCAGAGTTCTAGCCTCTCACCAAAGTCCTTCCGTCTGTCCAGCTGAGAAGCTGGGTTGTTTGAAGAACAATTGATGCGTTTGAATGATGGTTCTGGAGAAGACTCGTGTACCAGGGACTGCCAACAGAACAAACCCATCTGTCTTGGAAGAAGGACAGCCAGAATGCTCCTTTCAAGGCAAAGATGGTGCGACTGGGCATCGACTTGTCCAAGCAAGTGCTCAAAAGACAAACTAAAAAATAAAAATTGTGTAGGAGAGTTTCCTCATTCTTGCGAGAATCATCCTTCTGTGAGTGTGACAGCATCCCTAGTTCCCTCTCTGTGTGGGGAATTTTACAGGATGCCATTCCTCAATCCAGAAGCAGATTGTGGTAGCTCCAGGTTTATCTAACCAAGTTTTCAAATCATTAACTAATAAGGAAATCCCCTGTTACCAGAGCTGTTGACATCTTTCTGTCAATCACATGACCATTCTATCTGTGATAATCACACACCAACAGATCCTACATCTAATTATATGAAATTATTGACCAACCTAAGTCATTCATGTAATCACAGAGTGGCACAATGAAGTGCTTGACAACTAGGTGACAGGTTAGTGGATCAAACACACCTAGAAACTTTGGAAAACAGGCCTGGCTGATAGGCTTCTGAAAGGCTACAGCCTGGGGGGAACGATGGAATAGTTCTACTGTGTTGCATATACATCACCATTGAGTCAGAATCAACTCTAAGATTGCACTGTGACTCTCTGCAATAAGTGTTGTAAATCCTACTCTGTATGTACGTGAGAAGAACCCTATTTGGGAGCTTTCTGTTGTGTTAATAAGGCAGGATTAGTGTAGATGTGCCTTGAGCTAATCTCTTATAAGCAATAAAAGCAAGAAGCAGGGACAGGGAAAGAGAGATGCCAAGTCACAGGTAGATTGCCTAGGAGCAGAAGTTTAGAAGAAATGTACACCTTCCTCCTGAGTCAACAGCAAGCCTTCCCCTAGAGCCAGCATCATGAATCTGTATGTCTAGTCTCTTAAACTGTGATAAAATATATTTCTGTTTGCTAAAGTCACCCACTTGTGACTTTATTATAATACTACTAGGTAATGAAGATAACTAACAACAAGTCATTCATTTTCACTTACCTATTGAAATGCAGTGGATTATTTAAGATCTAGTCACCGCCTTTGTTACTCCCACCAAATGCCTTTTTTTTTTTTCTGAAGGGTTGGGATAAGATTGGATTATATGATTCAGCTGGGAGTGATTCTTAACAGGGTTAGTTAATTGTGATTGCCTTCTGCTGAATATGAAACTATTTGAGAGGCAGGAAGAGAGGAAAGAGAACCTCACCACTAGCAAAAAAGCAGACCCACAAATGGAGTGCATCCTTTGGATGCCAAGATCCTTGCACAGTCAGCCTCTTGGACCCAAGAGGCAGCTTTGATGCCAGCTTTGACAAGAGCAGCAGAGGAAGCAAAAAACAAAAAACAAAAACCTCACTGTCATCTAGTGGATGCTGACTCATAGTGACCCTACAAGGCAGTGTAGAACTGCCCCTGTGAGTTTCCAAGGCTATAACTGTTTATGGGAGTAGAAACCCCCATCTTTGTCCTGTAGAGTGGCCAGTGGTTTCAAACAGCATGCCTGGCAGATCAGAATCCAACACATAACCCCTTTGCCACCAGCGCTCCTAGCAGAGAAGCACCTATAGCAAAATCAGGAGCCACAGCATGAGACTGAGTGGTGGATTGCCCAACCCAGCAAGTACAGCTGAATGCTTTGGAGCAGGAGGCTGGCTTGTAGAGTGGGGTGCCTCTGCCCCGAATTGGGGATCTGTTTGCTGACCCATTAATGAGAATGAGTATCTTTATAACCCTATCTCAAATGCCCCCCTTTCTGTACAATTTTCCCAGATGCTCAAAACAAATGAACTGCTTCTGCTTTTATGCCTATAAAGATTTGTATATAACTATCATTCAGTTGCATAGTAACTTAGGGTTGATGTGCGTCTTTTCTCAACTAAGTGTCCCTCCCACCCCTGGGACAAGGAGATGTATACCTAATGACTAGAAAATGTTTCTTATGTGTATATTAATTAGCCAAATGTGGGTGTCTTTATTGATTTACCCCATGCCTGAATATTTTTAGAATTGGGAGAAAGACAAGGCCCAGATTTTAAAATTTTTTAATTATACACAAGAAAAAAATGCAATTTATATCAGAGACAAAAGATTGATTTTTTAATAGTCTGCAAATATATAAAAATCAATAAGTGCCAATAATTCATTTTTAATAGACAAAATATATCTATAGGTTACTCATAGAAAAAGAAACACAAATTACTCTTAAACATATTGAAAATTATCTGTGGGGGGTTAACTAGGAGAAAATGGGGAGCCAATAATGATGCGTACAAAAATGAAGAAAATGTTCTAAAACGGATTGTGGTGATGATTGTGCAGTTCTTCTTGATGTGATTGAACTATCGTATGATATTTGTATTACATGCCAATAAACTGTTTCAGTAAAAAAAGAAAATTGGATGTTCCTTGTTAATTTTAGCATTTGTTGTAGCAAATTATTTTTATCGTATTTATCGATAGGGATGGGGTTAAATAGGATGCTACATCAAAACAATGAGACTCTATAATAGAAAAGAATGTTGGTGCTGATAGCGGAACAATCTCTAGGAGATATTGTAGAAGACATACATATAGAACCGGTACGTTGCTCTAACACTGGGGCTTACCTATTAAAGACAGGTTTCAATGGAGCTTCCAGGCAAATATAGACTAAAGAAGAAAGACCTGACAACCTACCTCTGAAAACTAGGCCATGAAAACCCTCTTCGGCTGTTATGCATGAAGATGACCCCCTGAGAGCAGCGGTTCCCCACCTTCCTAAGGCCATGACCCTTTCATACAGTTCCTCCTGTGGTGGGGACCCCCAAGCATAAAGTTATTTTCGTTGCTACGTGATAATTGTCATTTTGCTACTGTTATGAATTGGGCGACCCCTGTGAAAGGGGCATTTGACCCCCAAAGGGATTGTGACCCACAGGTTGAGAACCACTGCCTTAGATTGAAAAGCAACAAGAGACTCCAGCATGTTGGCAATTGTGAGGATGTCCCAGGACCAAGAAGTGTTTCTGTCTCTTGTACCTGGGTCACTGGGAGTCAGAATTTACTTGAATGCCATGAAGAACAACAGCTTAGTAAATTCCTAAAGATAGACTACAAATAAACCAATGAGCCAGCATTTAGTCAAATCTGATAAACACAAGAGTTGCACTGCTCCCTAGGGTCCGATCTGATCAAGATAAGAGTAGCACTGCTCCCTAGGGTCCGATCTGATCAAGATAAGAGTAGCACTGCTCCCTAGGGTCCGATCTGATCGAGATTAGAGTAGAACTGCTCCCTAGGGTTTCCTAGTTTGAAAATCCTTAGATGTGACAGCTTAATCTCTGCTCCATAGAGCAGCTTGTGGGCTTGAATTGCTGACTCTGTTAATTCACTATGCCAGCAGGGTTCCCCCAAATATAGATAGTATTTCGAACTAACCATCAAGAGTCAAACACCCTACGAAAGAACTTAAATCTGTTTTCTATGAGTGTGATTTTACATTGCACCTTCCAAGAACTGCACTATGTTGTTGTTGTTGTTGTTGTTGTTGTTTTGTTAGGTAGTTTAACTTAGGGACTGGGGCGTTCCTTAAGCATGCCCAGAGGTCCGAGCTACCTGCCCATGGAGGAGAGGCACACTGTGCATGCTCAGAGGCTCAGGGTTCCGGCCAGGAAGGGGAGGTACACCTGGGTGGGCGCTACACCTGGATTGGCCCACCTAGGCCAGGTAAATTCAATTCAGCCAATGGGGTCAACCCAGGTCGTCCACCACGCCTCCCCACAGAATAATTGAAAAGGCAGGAGCCCATGTGACTTTCCGAGCAGCTTCTAGGGAGGCTGCGCATGGTGAGGAGCCCTGCGGGTGCTGTGTAAACCTGGAACTTCTTTCAACGCTCATAAAACTCACTTGGATCACAAACCAGGCTTTGGCGTGAATTCTTTCTCGTGCTGAACCAAGGACCGAAGTATATCTCTACCCCTGAGAGATCTAACAGTTGTTGCTACATGCCATCCAGTCCATTCCAACCCAAAGCAACTCTGGCACAACAGAACAAAACACTGCCCAGAACTGCACCCTGCGCCCTCCTCACAATTGTTGCTATGCTTGAGTCTATGGTGGCAACCACTGTGTCAATCCATCTCTTTAAGGGCCTTCCTCTTCTTCACGGGACTTTACCACGTATATCGCCATTCTCCAGGAAGTGGTCTCTCCTGACAACGTGACCAAAGTATGTAAGACACAGTATCACCATGCTTGCCTCTAAAGAACGTTCTGGCCGTACTTCCTCCAAGACAGATCCGTTGGTCCTTTTAGCGGTCCACGGTACTTTCAATTTCTTCTCTAGCATCGCAATTCAAATACATTGATTCTTCTTCTGTCTTCCTTATTCAGTGTACAGTCTTTTTTTTTTTAGTGTACAGTCTTTACATGCATATGAGACCATTGAAAAGATCTCGGAAGAGAGAGAAGAGCAAGATGGTGTCCAGGTAAAATCACCTGCCCAGTACTCCTGTTGTTAGATCAGAAAATTAAGAGTGTGAGGGCAGGCCCCACCACGGCACACCAAACCCTGAGGGCAGCATAACCACATGGAGCAACTCATGAACAAAGAGGTCTACAGGGCCGGCCCAAATCAGTACGTGCTACAGAGAACAGTAAACCTACAGATTGGGAAGAGGGGCCAGCCTGCCATGCCCATACAGAAGCCAATCAAGAAGGAAAAAGTGAGCAAGGGACTGGACCCCATCTGGCACACCAAGCCCTGAGCATGACTACCCTGCACGGAGCTGCTAAGGCACAGAGAGGACTGTAGGGCTGACAACAGCTCCAGACATGATGTTCTCTTGCTGGAGCATAGCGTGATAGAGGACAATACTGGGGACACAAGGCGGAGAGTGAGTCCAGTTTGACCAACCTCACAATGTGGCAAACCAAGAAGAGAACATAACAGATCAACACCAAAAACAAAGAAAAGCCACAAAATCCCTGAGGAGCCCCAAAAATAGACTTCAGGCTAGGAGGGGCAGTTCTAGGAACAATCCCCCCAGGACCAATGGGGAGAGAGTCATAAAGGTCAGCAGACAGACCTGGAATTGTATATGCTTTTTCCGTGTTTCTTTGTTGTATGGTTGTTGGTTTTGGTTGGTTTTTTGTGGGGGGGAGCGAGGAGGGTTGCTAGGTTTTTTTTCCTTTTTTTGTTTTACTCTTTTTATTCAATCTTTGTTTTGTTTTTATTAATGTTGTTTTGCCTACCAATATGAGATAGGCAAAGGAAGCCAGCCCAAGCAGAAAGCAACAGGACCGGAGGGACTTGGGGAAAAAGGAGGCACGGGAAAGGAGTGGGGAACAAACAGCACCACAGACAACTAGGTGTCGTATGCACTAGGGACAACTAGGGAATTAAAATCAACAGCGAGAAGGACGTAGAGCTCCTCGTGCTGCTGGAGCAACAGCACTCTGGCTGAGACGAATTACTAAGAGGCAGAAGAAAGACGCATGTGACGGTGGGACAGGAGGAAGGTAAAAGGAAACAGGAAAATTATAGGAAGCAGAGCTATAGATAGGAGTATAAACATAGGTGTGCACTCAGGTAAATATATTAATTCATATAAATAGAGGTATTGACCTATGTACCTATATTTATATGGCAATACATTGAGGAAGTGGACAGACTTTGGGCCTCTACTCAAGTCTTCCTTAAATGCAAGAACACTTTCTTCTAACAACTTGACATTCTGTGATGCTCACCCTCCCAACCGGATCACTGAAAACAAAATGAGTGCACAAACATATGTGGTGAAGAAAGCATCTGGGGTCTTAAATGCTTGAAATTAAACAAGTGGTCATCTAGCAGAGAAGCAACAAGCCCACATGGAAGAAGCACACCACCCCAGTCCTGCCTTTCGATTCTGGCTAGACCGGAGCATGTACAGTGGTACAAATAGGAGGTCACAACACACAGAGTCCATATCAGATAAGTCCCCCCAGGAACAAAAATAGAAGTAGCAATACCAGGAGAGTAAGGGTAAGGTGGGAGGGCCAGGGTAGAGGGGAGGAATGGAGAACTACATGAACAACTCATAACATCCCCCTACCACGACAGAAACGGTGAAGGGAGACAGCAGTCAGTGTAAAATATGAAAGTAATAATAAATTATAATTCATCAAGGGGTTATGAGGGTGGGAGGGGGGAGAGGAAGGAAAAAAGAGGAGCTGATACCAAGGGCTCAAATAGAAAGCAAATGTTTAGAAAATGATGATGGCAACAAATATAAAATATGCTTGATACAATTGATATATGTAATGTTATAAGAGCTGTACGAACCCCCAGTAAAATTATAGATAGACAGAGATACATAGATAGACGTATAAATATATCTTGGCTTGGATCAGGCACACTTTAGTCCTCAAAGCAACATCCTTGCTTTTTAATACTCTAACGAGGTCTTGTGCAGCAGATTTACCCAATACCAGGCATCTTTTGATCTCGGGCTGCTGCTTCCATGAGGATTAATTATGGATCCTTGACAACTTCAACCTTTTCTCCATTTATCATGTTACCTATTAGTTGAGTTGTGAGGATTTTGGTCTCTTTTACATTAAGTCATAATCCATACTGAAAGCTGAAAGCCTGATCTTCATCAGCAAGTATTTCAAGTCCTCCTCATTTCCAGCAGGCAAGGTTGTGTCATCTGCACACTGCAGGTTGTTAATAATCCTTCCTTCAGTCCCAATGTCATATTATTCGTCATTGAAGCCAGCTTCTCAGAGTATTTGCTCAGCATAAAAATGATGACAGACCCCAATGAACACCTTCCTAATTTGGAACCATGCTCTGTTCTGTTCAAACAACTGCGTCTTGATTCATGTCCAATCAAGTGTTCTGGAATTCCCATTCTTCTCAAGGTTATCCATAAGTCATTATGGTCCACATAGTCAAATGCCTTTACGTAGTCAATAAAACAAAAGTAAACATCTTTCTAGTCTTCTCTGCTTTTAGCCAAGATTCATCTGACATCAACAATGATATTATCTCTTGCTCCAGTTTTTCTTCTGAATCCCTCCTGAACCTCTGGCAGCTCCCTAGCAATGAATGCTACAATTTTTTTTTTGGATGGTCTTCAGCAAAATTTTATTTGCATGTGATATCGATGATATTGTTTTATAATTTGAGCATTATAATTTGACCTTTCTTTGGAATGGGTACAAAAATGTATCTCATTCAGACATTTGGCCAATTAGCTGTCTTCCAAATTTCCTGGCATAGGCAAGCAGTGTTTCCAGTGCTTCATCAGGTTTTTTTAAAAACTTTTCAATGGGTATTCCATCAATTCCTGAAACTTTGTTTTTGGCTGATGCTTTCAGTGCTGCTTGAACTTCTTCCTTCTGCACCATTGGTTCTTGCTCATATCTACTTCCTGAAATGGTGGAATAGCAACTAGTTCTTTTTAGTCCAGTGTATTCTTTTTGGTTCGTTCTGTGTATTCTTTCCATCTTCTTTGGAAGCTTCTTTTATCATTCAATATTTTGCTCCTAGATTCTTTCAACATTACAACTCAAGGCTCGTTTGTATATTCCGTTCTTTCAGTTTGAAATATGCTAAGCCTGTCCTTCCTTTTTGGTCTTTGACCTCTAGGTCTTTTCAGATTTCATTGTAATATTTGACTTTATCTTCTTGAGCTCCCTTTGAAAGGTTCTATTCAGCCTCAAATTCACTCACTGAAAAGAACAAAAAAATTTTTTTTAATATTCCTACCAAGAAAAGTTAACAACAATATATTGTTTCCTTCTAGCTCTAGCCAATGTCAAGATCAGGAATACAAAATATTTCCCCATGATTCATTATTGACTCATGTATTAGAGCTTTAATTCTGAGTACTTAATTTTGGTGGGCTAAAATTTACACTCGGGCCCTAAATCTATTTTTTAGTCTGCATACAGATTCAGCCTCAAAAGAGTTCTTTCTGACCTTGACTAGCCATGTGAAAAGCTTTGTCCTCAGGTAGAGTATATTTGAAAATGAGTTACTACCATACCCTAGCTAATCCAGGAAGAAGAAGCCTCGCCCTCAGGAACTTGTCTGGGTGTGCCTTGATAGAAATTGGTACACGAGGGTCAAATAATCATGAGTCATACCCAAGACTACCTTGCTCTGAGAGCCCTGAAACAATGTTTAAGCCTTTCTAACTACAAGTGTTAGTGTCTCAATCATGGTCCCTTTCCACTGTGAGTATCGATCTGCTACCAATCATGATTTTGTGACACTTAACTTTGTCTTCCATATCCTTGTTAAGTGGCCAGTTTCTGCTAATCCTCAGATTCTATTCTGACTTGTTGATGATGGTCTCCCTCCTCCAGATGATGTCTTTCTGTCATTGTCTTTATCCTATTTATGACTTCATATATGTATCCCTATACATTGTATTTGAATTCGAGACCTCTGTTCTCCTATAGTGAGTCAAGCTAACCATAGGTCAGCATTTCAAATCCACCAGGCCATCTGCTGGGGAACGATGAGGCTCTTGGCTCCTGTGAAAATAGTTTCAGAAACCCAGCATTAGAAGTTAAATTCTGAGCACCCGTTTTGCAGAAGGCTATGGATAACAGGGATAACCCAAAATTCATTTGCCAAATCCCCACATGGCTTAAGCCTCCACTGAATTCCGTCTGACCATTAACCAGTGATGTGAACAATATTGCCCTCAGATGAAATACATTGGAATATGGATTGCCTGATCAGCCCAGCAAGGGGCGGTATCCATTAGAGGTTTGTCTGGGGGTGTCCCTGATGGAGATTATAGTCATGACTGCCTTGACTGGAAGGCCCTGGACCAATCTTATAAGCTTTTCTGTCTAACATCATGGTCTTGTTCCAGCTTCTGTAGTCCTGTCTGTAGCAGTGATGGCTTGATCCGCCACAAATCACGTTTGTGTGACAGTTTCCTCTGCCCTTTTAAAATCTCTAAATATCAGAACGCCTTTGGATGCCACTATGACTGTTAGCTCTCTCTGGAGCTAGAGTGATACCTCAGTCTTTGGCTCCACGCGAGAAAGAATTCACGCCGAAGCCTGGTTCGTGATCCAAGTTGAGTTTTATGAGTTAAATGAAGTTTCAGGTTTACACGGCACCCATAGGACTCCTCCCGACCATGCAGCCTGGCGGAAGCTGCTCAGCGTCACACAGACCAAGTTCTCTCTCCCTCTCGACTCTAGGCTCCTGCCCTTTCAAGGATTCCAGGGGGAGGCGTGGTGGACGACCCCTGATCGACCCCATTGGCTAAATTGAATTCACCTGGCCTAGGTGGGCCAATCCAGGTTTAGCACCTACCCATGCCTACTGGCGGGAAACCTGGACCTCTGAGCATGTGCAGCGCACCACTCCTTGTTCCCGCGCTTGACTCTCTGGGCATCCTTTAATGGACATCTTTTAGGCCTGCGCTAGTCTGCCTAGCATGAACTCATGCTAATGATCTCCCTAATCCGGACATGTTGTGACTTTGTCTTTTCCTTGTCTTTGCCCAGTTTAAGACTTAATCAATATTCTCCTTAAATTGCATTTGAGATTTGGGGTTTCTTTTGTACCCTATAAGAACCCACAGGTACAGTTCTACTTTGTCATATAGGATCATTGTAAGTTGGTATTGACTAGATGGCCATGAGTTTGGTTTTGTTTTCTCTCATTTAAAGAAAAAAATTTATTTTGAAATATTTTGAGACATACAGTCAACTTACCCTGCAATAAACTATTGCAATGTTAATGATTTGCATAATTATCTTTATCAAAACCAGGAAGTATGCATTGCAAAACACTTAACATATTGCAGACCTTATTCAGATTTTACGAATTTTTCCACATATATTAGAGTTTAGATTCTAAGCACTGAGCTAGGGGACAAAGACTCCAAGTTCAAATATATCTTGTAGACACTATTTTTAACAGTTTTATTATCACATAAGTTACATATCAGACAATTCGATCATTGAATCATATCAAGGAGAGTTGTGCAATCATTACCATAACAATTTTACAACATCACCCAGTGGTTGTGGTTAAATCTCCTCTAAAATGAGTTGTGAGGTCACAGTCAGTTCTAGTGCTCCCTCTCCCCTCATACCTGGTAGGAAACAAAGATTTCTCCCAAGTTGCCTCCCCCAAATATACACCAAACTTAGCTGCTTGCTACACATGGCAAATGACTATACACTTGGAGGTCAATGAAAGTAGGTCACAGGTTATTCCCCCTAAGAACTATCAGCCATCTAGAGCAATCAGACTGTATAGTCTGTCCCATCCTAAGTAGGGCCCGCTCCCTTCTGGTAAGGATAGTAGTAGATTGTTTCCCTGAAGGAGAACCCAGGGAGGTCAAGCCCACTCAAGGGGGACCAAGGTTAGGTCGCCATCATGAACCTAGGGTCCACCCTTTTTGTCCCATGTATACCACTAGTCCCTCCCCTTCCTATTATGTGTACACCCCTAGCTCATCCCCTTCCTGTTACGCTCATGCCCAGTGAATATCTCCCTCCTATTGATCATATTGCCTATTTTACTGTTGTAGCCTACTGTCCACTCCCAGAAAGAAAACAACCCAGACCGCCAAGTTCAAAAGAAAAAGCTTTATTACCTGCGCAGGGACCGTCAGCCCTCTTGAGAGGAGACTGAGCGGTGCGTCGTTCACTTTTCCAAAGGTTTTTTGTTTTTAAACATTTTATTAGGAAAATTTTTTAAAAAGACAAAGAACATTTTATTAGGGACTCATGCAACTCTTATCACAATCCATACATGCATCAAGTGTATAAAGCACATCTACATTCTTTGCCCTCATCATTTTCTAAGCATTTGTTCTCCACTTAAGCCCTTTGCATCAAGTCCTCTTTTTTCCCCTCCCTCTCCGCTCCCCCTCCCTCATGAGCCCTTGATAATTTATAAATTATTATTTTGTCATATCTTGCCCTGTCCGGTGTCTCCCTTCACCCCCTTTTCTGTTGTCCGTCCCTCAGGGAGGAGGTCATAAGGAGATCCTTGTAATCAGTTCCCTCTTTCCAATCCACTCACCCTCTACCCTCCCAGTATTACCCCTCACACCCCTGGTCCTGAAGGTATCATCCACCCTGGATTCCCTGTGCCTCCAGTTCCTATCTGCACCAGTGTACATCCTCTGCTCTATCCAGACTTGCAAGGTAGAATTCAGATCATGGTAGTTGGGGGTAGGAAGCATTTAGGAACTGGAAGAAAGCTGCATTATTCATCGGTGCTCCATCACACCCTGACTGACCTATCTCCTCCCCTAAACCCCTCTGTGAGGGGATCTCCAGTAGCCGACAAATGGGCTTTGGGTCTCTACTCCGCACTTCCCCCTTCATTCACTATGGTAAGATTTTTTTTTTTCTGATGATGCCTTATACCTGATCCCTTCAACACCTCGTGATCACACAGGCTGGTGTGCTTCTTCCGTGTGGGCTTTGTTGCTTCTGAGCTACACGGCCACTTGTTTACCTTCAAGCCTTTAAGACCCCAGACATTATCTGTTTTGATAGCTTTCTTCGCCACATTTGTTTATGCACCTGTTTGTCCTCGGCGATCATATCATGGAGGTGTGCAGCCAATGATATGATTTTTTGTTCTTTGATGCCTGATAACTGATCCCTTCGGAACCACGTGATCACACAGGCTGGTGTGTTCTTCCATTTTCCAAAGGTTTTTTTTTTTTTTTTACTTTTGCAATGTGCAGGTATACAAGCAAGCAGAGTACAGAAGCAGGATTTGCAGTTAGCTATTCTTAGTCAAACAACTGCTCTTAGTTGAACAATAATCACTCTCGTTGTTCTTCCAACCCTTTTGAATGTACATTTCCTTCGGTACAGTCTGTTGCACTTGTCAGCACAGCCTGCCCTCCCTAATATCAGCTAGTTCATTTATAGTTAGTTCACTTATTGTTCATAATGGCTTCTGTCAGCTCAAAATGGCTTTACTCTTGTCAAGGTATTGTTTAAACTTTTCCCAGAGCTACTACAGTACAATCCCTTCCTGTGACATATGTCTTTACCTGTCATTAGGAGGCATGCGTACCCTCAAAGATATAAGCCTTGTTTAGCAATAAATCTCTCTCTCTGGCCCTCGTGTGTCCCATCTCCACGTGTACCACAAAGAGGAGCTGAGGTGAGCATGCTACCATGAAATTTGTCTGACTTCATTATTTCAATCTCTCTTCTATGTCTCTTATTCTCTATGACTTTACTATAATACTTACCTACTATTGCTGTAAAATTGCGCCTACTGGGCCTGTGATGATTTGTTAGGGGCTGGCTCTCCTGACAAAACTTTCAATGTTTTATTCCTGAAACCTCCTTTCTCTCCCTATTATAGTTTATAGACCTTCTTATTAAGTACTAAACAGGACAAAGAGAAAATAAAGAAAAACGAATAGACTGAATGAGGGAGACCTTAAAAATGAAAATATAAGGATGCTTAAAGTTTTCGTGGCCACAAAGATAATTACAAAAGATAGAAAATAAAATAAACTCCTGGTTTACTAACCCTCCCTGGACTGGCTAGGTGAGTAATGTAATCCACTTAAAAACACACTATGCCTGAAGGATAAATCTTTTTATGTAGTTAGTTTATAGTTAGTTAATAGTCTGAAAGATCTGAAAAGAGGTTTTATATATATATATATATATATATATATATATATATATATATATATATATATATATATATATATATATATATATATATATATATATATATATATAGAGAGAGAGAGAGAGAGAGAGAGAGAGAGAGAGAGAGAGAGAGATCCAAAATGGATTTAAGGCTACAAATGTAAAATTATAGTAAACTTGCTGCTAAAAATTTAAGCTCTAATACAACACTTGGTTTTAGAAAGGCACAGTGCAGAGGGGGGAGCGGGGAGGGAGGGGGAAAAGGAGGACCTGATGCAAAGGGCTTAAGTGGAGAGCAAATGCTTTGAAAAGGATTAGGGCAAAGAATGTACAGATGTGCTTTATACAATTGATGTATGTATATGTATGGATTGTGATAAGAGTTGTATGTGCCCCTAATAAAATGTTAAAAAGAAAGAAAGGCACAGTATAGACACACATTAGAAAGCTTTGAGAGGAGACATATGTATTAAGGAAAATAAAGAAAAGATGCAAATACCAGAATAAGAGATGAAAAAGGTGACATTACAACAGATCCAAATGAAATAAAAAGAATAATAACACACTGCTATGAAAAACTGTATGCAAACAATTCTGGCAATTTAGAATAAATGAACAGATTCCTAGAAATACATCACCCACTCAAATTAATACAGACATAAATTGAAAAAAATCAAAAGACTCATAGCAAAAGAAGAAATAGAACAGGTCGTTAAGAAACTACCAACCAAGACAAGCTCTGGACCAGATAGTTGGGGAATTCTACGAAATATTCAGAGAAAGTCTGACACCCAATACTACCAGAACACAGAAAAGAAAACAAACTCATTCCATGAACCCAGCATAACACTGTTACCCAAACCAGACAAAGACCCTAAAAAGATAGAAAATTATAAATCAATATCCCTCATGGACATAGATGCTAAAATCCCCAACAAAATTCTGGCCAATAGACTCCAATATCATATCAAAAAAATAACTCACCATGACCATGTGGGATTCATTCCAGGGATGCAGGGACAGCTCAATATTCCAAAAACGATCAATGCAATCTACCACATAAAAAACACATGATTATATCAATAGATGCAGAAAAGACATTTGACAATATTCAACATCTGTTTTTATAAAAATATTCAACAAAATAGGAATATAAGGGAAAATCCACAATATAATAAAAAGTCATATAAAAACCAGCAGCCAACACCACTCTCAATGGAGAAGAGCTAGAAATATTTCCACTGAGAACAGGGACCAGACAAGGGTGCCCCATCACTAGTCTTATTCAACACCATGCTGGAAGGTTTAGCTAGACCCATCAGACAATAAAAAAGAAATCAAAGTAATAAAAATAGGTAAAGAAGAACTAAAACTCTATTTGCAGATGATATAATCCTATATATAGAAAACCCAAAAGTCTCCACAAAAAGCCTACTGGAAAAAATCGAAGGATTTGGCAAGGTGGCAAAATACAAAATTAACAACCTGAAATCAACTGAATTCCTGTATACCAGCAAAGACAAGAAAGACATTAAAGCTTTTTTAGCACCATCTGCCCTCGGCGCCGCCTCCTGCTCCACCCGCTGCCTCCGCCGCTGCCCTGAGTCACTGACTGCGCACCTCCGAGCGCCCGGCTCCACGTTCTGGCCGCCGATAATTTGGAGTTCTTACAACATGGCAGACATTGACAACAAAGAACAGTCTGAACTTGATCAAGATTTGGATGATGTTGAAGAAGTAGAAGAAGAAGAAACTGGTGAAGAAACAAAAAATCAAAGCGCGTCAGCTGACTGTTCGGATGATGCAAAATCCTCAGATTCTTGCAGCCCTTCAAGAAAGACTTGATGGTCTGGTAGAAACACCAACAGGATACATTGAAAGCTTGCCCAAATAGTTAAGAGACGAGTGAATACTCTTAAAAACCTTCAAGTTAAATGTTCCCAGATAGAAGCCAAAATCTATGAGGAGGTTCATGATCTTGAACGAAAATATGCTGTTCTCTGTCAGCCTCTATTTGATAAGCGTTTTGAGATCATCAACGCGATTTATGAACCTACGGAAGAAGAATGTGAGTGGAAACCTGATGAAGAGGGGGAAATTGCAGAGGAGCTGAAAGAAAAGGCCAAGGTTGAGGATGAGAAGAAGGATGAAGAAAAAGACCCCAAAGGAATTCCTGAATTTTGGTTGACGGTTTTTAAGAATGTTAATTTACTCAGTGATATGGTTCAGGAACACGATGAACCTATTCTGAAGCACTTGAAAGATATTAAAGTGAAGTTCTCAGATGCTGGGCAGCCTATGAGTTTTGTCTTAGAGTTTCACTTTGAACCCAATGAGTATTTCACAAGTGAGGTGTTGACAAAGACACACCGGATGCGATCGGAACCAGATGGTTCTGATCCCTTTTCTTTTGATGGACCAGAAATCATGGGCTGTACGGGGTGCCAGATAGATTGGGAAAAAGGGGGAAATGTCACATTGAAAACCATTAAGAAGAAGCAAAAACACAAGGGGCGTGGAACAGTTCGTACTGTGACTAAAACGGTTTCCAATGACTCTTTCTTTAATTTCTTTGCCTGGGAGAGTGGAGGGTGAGTGGGTTGGAAAGGGGGAACTGATTACAAGGATCCACATGTGACCTCTTCCCTGGGAGAGGGACGGCAGAGAAGGGGGGGAAGGGAGACTCCGGATAGGGCAAGATATGACAAAATAACGAGGTATAAATTACCAAGGGCACATGAGGGAGGGGGGAAAGGGGAGGGAGGGGAAAAAAAAAGAGAACCTGATGCAAGGGCCTTAAGTGGAGAGCAAATGCCTTGAGAATGATTGGGGCAGGGAATGTATGGATGTCCTTTATACAATTGATGTATGTATATGTATGGATGGTGATAAGAGTTGTATGAGTCCCTAATAAAATGTAAAAAAAGAAAAGAGGAGAAAAAAATGATTAGGGCAAAGACTGTACAGATGTGCTTTATACAATTGATGTATGTATATGTATGAACTGTGATAAGAATTGTATGAGCCCCAATAAATTGTTAAAATTAAAAAAAAAAAAAGAACTCGTCGACTTTCCACCTCTGAAAAAGGTGGCACCAAAGCAAGTATCAATGGTGCTGTAGAAAGAAGTTCAAGCTGCACTAAAATCATTAGCCAAAAATAAAACTCTAGGAATTGATGGGACACCAATTGAAACATTTGATCAAGCTGAGGAAGCTCTGGAAACACTCATCTATATCATGAAATTTGGAGAACAGCTCCTTGGCTGGAAAAGATCCATATTTGTAGCCATTTTTTAAAGTGACCCAACAGAATGCTCAGATTATAAAACAATATCATTGATATCACAGGCAAATAAAATTTTGCTGAAGAGCAACCAACAAAGGTTTAGCAGTCACTGACAGAGAGCTGCCAGAGATTCAGGCAGGATTCACAAGAAAAGGTGGAACAAGGGATGTCATTGCTAATGTCAGATGGGTCTTGGCTCAGAGAAGATCAGAGAGATGTTTATTTGTGCTCTATTGAATCTGCAAAGGCATTTGGCTGTGTGAATCATGATGAACTATGGACAAGCTTGAGAAGAATGTGAACTCCAGAACCTTTCATTGTGGTCCTGTGGAACTTGTACATGAATCAAGATACTTTTTTTGTGAACAGAACAGGGAATATTGCATAGTTTAAAATCAAGAAATGTATGCATAAGGGTTATATCATTTCACCATACAGTACATAGTCAATCAGTACGCTGAACAAACAATCAGAGAAGCTGGCTTATATGAAGAATAATGTGACATCAGGATTGGAGAAAGGCTTATTAACAACCTGTGATATTCAGATGACACAACCTTGCTTGGTGAAATTGAGGAGGATTTGAAGCACTTGCTGGTGAAGATGAAGGACTACCACCTTCAGTATAGGTTCCAATTAAATGTAAAGAAGATCAAAATCTTCACAGCTGGACCAATAGGTAATAACATGAAAAAGATAAAATTCTGATGCCATCAAGGATTTTAACTTGCTTTGATCCACAATCAATGTTCATAGAAGCAGTAATCAAGCAATCAAAAGCTGCATTGCACTGGGTAAACCTGTTGCACAAGATCTCTTCAGAGTACTGAAGGGTGAAATGTTTTGAAGACCAAAGTTTATCTGAGGCAAGCCATGTATTTTCAATGGCCTCATTGCATGTGTAAATTGGATATTGAATAACAAAGAGAAAAGAAGAATTAATGCAATAGAATTATGATGCTGGTGAAAAATACTGAAAGCACTATGGATTGCCAAAATAACTAATGATCATTATAACTTGTGATCATTAGAGTCAGGACGTCCCTTGGAGGCTCGGTTGTGGAGACTTCATCTCATGTAATTTGTACATGTTGTCAAGAGATAGGAGTCTCTGGAGAAGGACACTGCGCTTGGTAAAGTGGCAGGGCAGGGGAAAGGAGGAAGGTCTTTGACAAAATGAATCTACATAGTGACCTAATCAAGGCCTCAAGCACATGGACAATTGTGAGGATGGTGCAGGACCGGGCATTATGTATGGCATAGCCATGAGTTAGAACCAACTCAAGGGCACGAGGCAACAACAATGACTGCTGATCTACATCCTCAGTAAATGATCTGGAAGAATTCAATGGAGGTTTAATTCCTATGCTGTTGTTGTGGAGGGTGCCATCGAGTCAGTACTAACCCATAGTGACTTTATGCACAACAAAAGGAAACAGTGCCAAGTCCTGCGCCATCTTCACAATTGTTCCTATGCCTGAGCCCGTTGTTGCAGCCACTGACTCAATCCAACTCCTTCAGGACCTTCCTGTTTTTCGCTGTCCCTCAACTTTACCAAGCACAATGCCCTTCTCCAGGGACTGGTCTCTCCTGACAACTTGTCCAAAGTATGTATGATGTAGTCTTGCCATCCTTGCTTCTAAGGAGCACTCTGGCCTTCCTTATTCCAAGACAGACAGTTTGTCCTTGTCAACAGTCCATGGTACTCTCCATAGTCTTCGCCAGCACCACCATTCAATAGATCAGTTCTTCTTCACTCTTCCATATTCACTGTCCTCCTTCACATGCATAGGGCACAGTTGAAAATACCATGACTTGGATCAAGCAAACTTTAGTCATCAAAGCAACATCCTTGCTTTTCAGTACTGTAAGGAAGGCTGTGTAGCAGATTTACTTAATCCAAAGCTTCTTTTGATCAACTCTTGACTGCTGTTCCCATGAACACTGATTGTGTATCCAAGCAAGGAAAAATTCTTAGCAGCTTCCACCTTTGCTCCATTTATCATGGTGTTACCTATTGGTCTAGTTGTGAGGCATTTTTCTGTACATTGAGCCATAATCCATACTGAAGTCTATAATCCTTGATCTTTATCAGCAAGTGCTTCCGGTGCTCCTTACTTCCAGCAAGCAAGATTGTGTCATCTGTATTTTGAAGGTTGTTAATTAGCCTCCCTCCAATCCTGATGCCATGTTCTTCTTCATATAATCTAGCTTCTCTGATGATTTGCTGATAACTTCTGTGAGAACTTTGCAAATGGTTTGGGGGCTGTCACTGCTATCCATAGCTTTTTGAAAACTGGGGTGCCCAGAATTTATGCTTTAGTGTAGTAAAAAAAAAGTTTGCCCTCAGACAGAATGTATTTGAGAATAGATTACAATTTCCTGAAAGAGCTCTGACGGTGTAGTGGCCTACATGTTGAACAGCTAATTTCAAGGGTCAGAAATTCAAAACCACCAGCTGCTCCATGGGAGAAAGATGAGGTTTTCTACTCCTATAAAGATAGATATATACAGAAGCAGTTCTACTCTGTCTAAGAGTCAGAATGGAATCAGTGGCAGTGAGTTTAGCCCAAGGAGGGGTAGTCCTGCCCTTAGGGGTGTTACCTTGGCATGCCCTTATTGGAAATTGAGGTATCAGGAACCTCTCTTCATAAATCATACTCGAACCATCAAGTATTCAGGTGATTGTACGAGCCTAGATTTAAACTTGTAAACTTACCTACTCTGCATTGCTGGAAAAACAAAAAGACTTGTGTTCTCATTGGATCATATCAGAAAATTCAGGATGTCAATATATCTTTTCACTGGTGGTGCAAATCTCGATCACTTGGCTAAGCCAGTGTCTGCTATGTAATAAAGCTAGTCTTTGTCCCTTTTAAGTGATAACTATCTTGAAGTATAGTCTTTGACATTGTGCAAATATCCTGTTTCTCCTCACACTCATTCACTGATTTTAGTATTGAAACATCGTCAGCTACTGAAGGCCTAATGAATAGAAGCAGAGCATTGTCAGAGATGGTGCTGAGGATGGGCACCCCAAACGTGATTGAGGAGCTCCTTCCTCTGAGTGGGGTTGACCATGGTGACCAGCCTGCGGGAATGGATCCTTCAGCATCTTCATTTGCTGATGGAGCACCACTCATGCTGATGGAGCACCACTCAAGGTAATGAGCTACAACCATCTGCTAATGTTCAGAACTTGAAATGTGTGAAGTTTGAATCTAGAAAAATTGTAAGTCATCAAAAATAAAATGGAATGAATAAAGATCCATATCCCATTAGTGAGCTGAGATGGACTGGTATTGGCCATTTTGAATCAGAAAACCATATAATTTATTATTCAAGGAATAACACAATAAAAAAGAATGAGTTGGTATTCATTGTCAAAAGGACATTTCAAAACTAATCCTGAAATACAATGCTCTTTGTGATAGGATTATAACCATCTGCCTTCAAGGAAATCCAAACAATACAACTATTATTCAAATTTATGTACCAACCTAGCACTGAAGAAATTGAAGAATTCTACTAACATCTTCAGTTGGAAATGGATCAAGCATGCAATCAAGATGCATTGATTGTTGAACAAATAAAATTTGAAAAAAGATGCATTTGATAATTATTGGTGATTGTAATGCAAAAGTTGGAAATGAGAGGAAGAGACAGTAGTTGGAAAATATGATTTGAGTAATAGAAACAAAGCTTGAGATCATCTGATAGAATTTGGCAAGAGTCGTGACTTATTCATAGCAAATACCCTTTTCAACAACACAAAAGGCAACTAGACACAAGACTTCCCCAGAAGACACGCAGAAATCAAATTAACTACATCTGTGGGAAGACATGATGGAGAAGCTCAATATCAGCAACAAAAACCAGACCAGGGTCCCATGGTGGAACAGACCATCAATTGCTCACATGTAAGTTCAGGATAAAGCTGAACAAAATTAAAATAAGTCCACAAGAGCCAAAATATGAACTTGTGTTTATCCCAACTGAATTTTGAGAATATCTCAAGAACAGATTTGTTTTAATGATCTGTGGGAAGGCATCGAGAACATCATACATGAAGAAAGCAAAAGGTCATTTAAAAGGTAGGAAAGATATGAAAATAAAAATAATTTATAAATTATCAAGGGTTCACAAGGGTGGGAGGGTGGGGAAGGGAGGGACAAAAAGAGGAACTGATACCAAAGGATCAATCTCCTGTCAGCTTTCGAAGGAGTGGAATCTAGCCTGTCGATCAGGTCACAGCTTGACAACCTCATTTTGAGGTGCAAAGGAGATAAATAGCTCACTGGAGGTCGGATGCACACTCTGCTTCGTCTTCCTGCTGACAAGCCACATGGAGCCACACTGATGTAGCTGGAGCCCTGGAGCTGAAGAAACCACAAGGAGCCCCATGTCAGCACTGAGATGCTTCCACTGCCCCTGGATCCACAAGACTTTCAACCCACTGGCCTGTGGTCTTCCTTCATTTGGTGTCATTGCATGTGCTGCGAAGTCTGAAGAGGAATTTATAGACTGATAATGGACATATGGACTAATATTGGATTTATGGACTTGATCTGGACTGAGTTGGGATGTTTTCTTAATGTACAATTTCCCTTTGATATAAAGTTCTCTCTTGCACATATGAGTGTCTCTCTGGATTTGTTTCTGTAGTCTACTTGGACTAACACAGCTCAGTCAAAAGAAAATGTTTTGGAAATGATGATGACAACATATGCACAAATGTGCTTGATATATGGATTGTTAGAAGAGCTGTAAGAGCCTCCCATAAATAATTTATTAAAATTAAATAAATTAATAGAACTTTTCAAAGGGCAACATGAGAAGACAAAGCCAAATATTATAATGAAATGTGCAAAAACCCAGAATTAGAAAACCAAAAGGGAAGAACAGCTTCAGCATATTTAAACTGAAGGAACTCAAGAAAACAATTCAAGCCTCCAGTTGCAATCTTGAAAGATTCTATGGGCAAAATACTGAACGGTGCAAGAAGCATTCATACAAGATGGAGAGACTACAGAGCCCCTGTGCCAAAAAGAACTAGTGGACATTCCACCATTTCAAGAGGTAGCGTATCATCACAAATCAATGGTGCTAAAGAAGGAATGCCAAATTGCATTGAATGCATTAGCCAAAAACAAGGCTCCAGGAATTAATGGGATACTAATTAAAATGTTTCAACAAGCTGATAAGGCACTGGAAGCACTCACTCCTCTACGCCAGGAAATTTGGAAGTCATAAAGAGAGGAAAGAAATAGGAGGCAAAGGGTATTTATAGAGGTCTCAATACAGGCATACACATATGTAAATACATTTTTATATAATGATAGATAAATAGATCTATGTACATATATTTATTTGTTAAGTATTAAGGCAGCAGACAGACATTGGGCCCTTTCTCACGTACTCCTTCAACACAGAAATACATTGTTCTAATAAACCAACATTCTGTGATGCTCCCCTTTCAGATCACTGAAGACAATATGGGTGCATAAACTAATGTGGTAAAGAAAGCTGATGGTGCCTGGCTATCAAAATATAGAGCATCTGGGGTCTTAAAGGCTTGAAGATTAACACGTGGTCATCTAGCTGAGAAGGAACAAAGCTTACATGGAAGAAGCACACCAGCCTGTGTGATCATAAGGTGTCAATGAGATCAGGTATCAAAGACCCAATACAAAAAATATATATCAATGTGGATGAAGGGGAGCACGGAGTGGAGACCCAAAGCCCATCTATAGACAATTGAACACTTCCTTACAGAAGAGTTACAAGGAAGAGACAAGCCAATCAGGGTGCAGTATAGCACCAACGAAACATACAATATTCCTCTAATTCTTTCTTTTTTTTTTTTTATGTAGCCTTGCATAGACAAGGCCTCAAAAAATTAGTTTAAGACTCAGAGTTGTTCCTCTCCACGGAAATCTTTAGTAAAAGGCGAAAGATTTATGCGATCTGAAGAGAAACCAGAGTATTCCTCTAATTCTTTCATGCTTCCTCCCCTCCCAGTATCATGACCTCAAATCTACCTTACAAATTCAGCTATACCAGAGCATATACACTGGTACAGATAAGAACTGGCAACACAGGGAATCCAGGACAGATAAAACCCTCAGGACCAATGAGAGTAGGAATACCAGGAGGGGAAGGGGAAGGTGAGAGGAGAAAGTGGAAATCGATCACAATGATCTACATATAACCCCTCCCAGGAAGAGAGACAACAGAGAAGTGGGTAAAGAGAGACAGAGGGTCGGTGTAAGACATGGAAAAAAAATTATAAATTAGCAAGGGTTCATGAGGAAGGAAGGGTCTGGGAGGGGGGAAATGAGCTGATACTAAGGGCTCAAGTAGAAACTGTTTTTAAAAGGAGGATGGCAGCATACATACAAATGTGCTTGACATACGGAGGTATGTGTGGATTGTCATAAGAGCTGTAAGAGTCCCCAATAAAATGATTTAAAAAAAGAGAGAGATCAAAAGCAGATTAGGTAAATCTGCTTACCAAAACCTCTCTAGAGAATTGAAAAGAAAGGATATTATTCTGAGGACTAAGGTTTGCCTACTTTAAGCCATTGTATTTTCAACTGCCTCATATGCGTGTGAAAGAAATTTGGGTATTGAATAAAAAAGACTAAAGAAAAATTGATCCATTTGAATTGTGGTGCTGGAGAAGAATATTGAAAATACCATGGACGCATATATGTATAGGTCTAGTATTAAGGTAGCAGATGGACATTGGGCCTCCACTCAAGTACTCGCTCAATGCAAGAATACTTCCTTCTATTAAACTGATATTCCATGATGCTCACCTTCCTGACATGACACAGGAATCCAGGACAGATGAATCCCTCAGGACCAGTGGTAAGAGTGGTGATACCGGGAGGGTGGGGTGGAAAGGGGCAACAGATTACAAGGATCTATACATAACCTACTACCTGGGGGATGGACAACAGAAAAGTGGGTGAAGGGAAACGTTAAACAGTGCAAGAAATTACAAAACAACAATAATTTATAAATTATCAAGGGTTCATGAGGGAGGGGCAGTAGGGAGGGAGGGGAAACATGAGGAGCTGATACCAGGGGCTCAAGTAGAAAGCAAATGTTTTGAGAATGATGAGGGCAACAAATGCACAAATGTGCTTGACACAATGGATGTATGTATGGATTGTGATAAAAGTTGTACAAGCCCCAATAAAATGATTTTTTAAAAAGAAAAAGAAAGAAAATATCATGGAATGCTGAAAGGACAAATGGATCTGTCTTGGAAAACGTAGGCCAGAATGCTCCTTAGAGGCAAGGATGGTGAAACTTAGCTTCATATACTTTGGACATGTTGTCAGGAGAGATCAGCCCTGGAACAGGACATCATGTTTGGTAAAGTATGGGGGCAGAGAAAGACAGAAAGGCCCTCAAGTAGATGGATTGGCACAGTGGCTACAATGAGCTATGCATAGGAACAATTGTGAAGATGGCACGGGACGGGGCAGTGTTGCATTCTGTTGCACATAGGGTGCTATGGGTCAGGATGGACTCGATGGTACCTAACAACACAACAGTCATGGCTTATTTTCTTTCTGAAGTTTTCCAGGTTAGTCATTTCCATTTCCTTCAGGTTAGTGCCCTAGACTTTTTCACGTGCCCACTTCTTTGTAGGCGCTCTGAGTCCATTCAGAAATGCCTTGGAAGAAAGGCCTGGTGACTGACTTCTGAAACATCAACTACTGAAATCTCTATGGAACAGTTTTGCTCTGACACCAAAAGGTCACCATAAATTGGCGTCTACTTTACAACAGCTGGTAGCACTGTTCACAGTTAATTCTGGGACTGCCAGGCATCCCGGACTCATTCTGTGCTTTTCCTACTCCGTCTCTGGATTCAACTGCGTCTTCCCTTTTTTGAAAATTTGTTTTTCGAAACCAAAATCTAGGTATTAAGTATGCTCATTACTACTGGGGTATCATTGTTCCTGGCCCCACATTGTGAACAGAACAAATGGTACAAATATTTACTTCGTTCTGTATATAAAAAACAATACAACGACATGCATTCATACTGGCCTTCATTGATCCTAATTAATCACTTAAGGCTCATTTTAACCTTTGCCCATTTCTTACTTTGTAAGTTCTTTCTCCAACAATAAAACACCATGATCTCATTACTTATAGAATATTCACTAATTTGTTCAGTCTCAGTCTCCATAAAGGATCCCTAATGGTACAGTGAAGTACTAGGCTGCTAATCAAGTTTGTGGAAATTTTTCTTTTCTTCTCATGCCATTTACCATGGACTTTTAAAGCATCCTCATATATTTATTTTCTATTTAGATTGAAAATATTTTCAGTTAAAAGAGTTGGAAATATATATGTTAAGTTTTGTTTAAATATCAACTATTTCATAGAAATACCGACTAGTTCATGGACAAGAGAAATGAAAATGTAATGGAATTTCTATGAACTCTTTGAAACCCTCTCACTTAAGCAATATCCATCTCCAGGCTTTAAAATTACATATGCAACGTGTCCTGAGCTTGCTCAAAACAAAGACACCTGGACTTCATTCATGATTCCATCTTTACTATCCATCTTTACTTTAAATATTTCTGTGCACGCAATTAATGGGAATTTCCAGCTCCCTGGTAATCCATCCACTCCACTACCATCCATGGGTTTCAATTCTATCTCTTACTAAAGCTCACGCTTCTCCGTTCTTGTGCTGCTGCCCTGTCACAGGTCACCACTGAAACTACCTTCTTTCCCTTTTCCAGTTCTGCCCACAAATCCATACGGCAAACAGTTCTTTCTAAAATTCCTATCACGGAAGATTGCTTCTACTTTAAAACTCTCCCTTTTGTGCCTCAAAGGACAGCATCAAGAAAGAGAAACACACACACACAAAGTGAAACACATGACACCTTAGTGCAATTGGTCAAACACAAAGGACAAATACCGCATGAGACCACCGTTATGAAAAGTCAAGAGGAGGTTTTCACAGAAAAAGAAACACTCTAGGATGTTTCTTACCGGGGAGTAGGTAGAGATTGAAGGGAGGGGAGCTCACAAGTTACAGGGAACACCAGTGTTAACGTAGGTGAAGAAAGCAATAGACAATAAGAGGGATGTTACAGAAAAATGATAGGGGGAGGTGGGGAAAGACACTAGGAGGTTTGTAAGAGTTCAAGGCACCAGAGACAAATATTTGTTATGTACAAACTCCGGCAGCAGTGGGATCTGTAAGTAGATGTTTGGAGGGATACACAGACTGAATGAGAGGAGAGGAAAAGCAGGTGTATACCATATATGTATATATATGTTCAACAGGATCTTTGTATAAATTTATTTACCTTTGCTGCAAATATATCCATGACTATTATAGAGTATACAGGGGATACAGTTATGAAATTTCTTAAATATAGCCAAACATTTTGAGGGAACCAATCACTGGGGCTGGGGGATCAGGACCATACTCTCAGGGGACACCAAGGTCTACCAGCATAACATAGTTCACAAAGACAATGTTCTCCTTCCTAATTTGGTAAGCAGCAAGTCAGGTCTTAAAAGTTTATGAGCCAGACCTCGAGATAAAACCCCAAACTATTAGGGCCATCAATGAGGGAATTAGGACAAACCTGAGAACTTTGACACAGGGAATACATAGGCTATCAGAAATAGGGAAGGACACAAATACAGATGAGTCACAAAGTGACAAGTGGGATATACTGAGGATAAAACACCTGTGTACATCTAAAGAATTCACCAAGAGAGTAATAAGAGACCCCACAGACTGGGAAAACATCTTTAACAATGACACATCAGACAAAGGCCTTATTACTAGAATCTACAATACTCTGCTAGCTTCCAAAAAGAAAAAAACACTAATTGCCCACTGAGAAGGTGGGCAAAGGACTTGAACAGAAGTTTCACAGGGGCAGAAATCTGAATGGCCAATAAACATATGAGAAAATGTCCCCGATCATGAGCCATAAGAGAAATGCAAATTAAAACAACAATGAGATACCACCTAACACCTTCAAACATAGCCCAATTAAAAAACTCAGAAAGCAACAAGTGTTGGAGGGGCTGTGGGGAGATAGGAACTCTCATCCACTGCTGGTGGACCTGTAGGTATGTACAGCCATTATGGAAATAGATTGACAATATCTAAAACAGATGGAAATTGAGCTACCATATGACCCAGCAATCCCCCAACTGGGCACATACCCCAAAAGAGGCAAGAAACAAACTACAGCCAGACATCTGTGCTCCAGTGTTCATCGTGGCAGAGTTCACAATTGCAAGGAGTTAGAAACAACCCAAATTGCCATCAACAGACAAGTGGATTAAAAAACTGTGGTACATGCATACAATGGAGTACTTAACATCACTAAAAAGCAGTGATGAACGCATGAAGCACACCGCTGCATGGGAAGAAATGGAGGAATTATGCTAAGCAAAGTAAGCCAAGCACAAAAGGCCAAGTACAACATGAGTCCACTGAGGTAAGCTTAAAAAATGCAAATGGGGCATAGGGAAAAGGCTACTGTACACAAACATTCCTGGGGTGAGGTCCAGGTAGTATGGCAGGGGTCAGACCAAATCCAGGGATATGGTAGCCACCTAAAAAGAGGGGGGTGGGGGGAAAATAAAAGAAATGGGTGGTGGGGGAACAGGGCACTAACCCACCCAAAGGGAGGGTATTGCTTATATCTCCACAGGGAAAAAGGGACCAGACTTCAACCTGGTGGTCCAAGATGTGAATGCAACATACCCGGCATGAAGCAGGGAACCAGTAGAGAGGTCTGAGGGGCTGGCCCCAAACCCAACTATGTGGACAGCCTCCCCTTCCCCCAGAGGAATTTACTTCAGAGGACAGCACTGATGCTGCAGTTCAGAGAGAGAGGGTCATGTCTGATAATAGAGCTCACAGGAGCAAATGAAGGGGGAGAAAGAGAGAATGGAGCACATCCTAGCCCACCAAGCCTTGAGGATGATATCCCTGCTCAGAGCAGCCAATGCACAGAGAGGACCAAAAGGGCAGCCCCACTATGAGACACAACATCCCTCACTGATCCATAGCCCTGCAGGAGACAACACTGGAGACACAGTATGGGAATTGCGCCCGATCTGATCCCACCACACCAAGGCAAAACACTAAGGATAAGCAACAGGACAGCAAGGGGAACAGAGCAACGAAGTCCCCAGGGAATACCAAAAAGAGACTTTAGGGCCAGAGCCTGGCACCCCATCAGACTCGACCAACCAACACGGAAAACACTGCTAAAAGTTAACAAACAGACCTAGAACTAGTTACAGACTTTTCTTTTTTTGTCATTGGTTTTTTGTTGTTCTCATTGTTTTGTTTTCTTTTGCTGCTTTGTTTTGCTCTATCTTAATTTTGTGCATATTATCTCTGCAGATCTATCTAGATAAGATAGGCTGGATAAACAATCTGGAGGAGAAAACAACAGGACCGATGGTTCTGGGGGAACACGGGAGAGGGAGAGGTGGGGTAAAGGAAGTGGTGTTAACAAACCCAGCGATGTGGGTAGCAGGGAGGGAGGAGAGAAATGAGGAGCTGATGCCAGGGGCTTAAGTGGAGAGTAAATGTTTTGAGAATGATGAGGGCAATGAATGTACAAATGTGCTTTACACAATTGATGTATGTATGGATTGTGATAAGAGTTGTATGAACCCCTAATAAAATGATTTTAAAAAACACCCAGAGACAAGGGAACAAGTGATCCAAAATCAGTGGCAAGGAGGGTGTAAGAGGCCTGGTAGGGCTTGAAGATGGGTAATGTAACTGAGAGGAATTTCTGAAACCCAAATGAAGGCTGAGCATGATAGTGGGACAAGAGAAAAGTAAAAGGAAATGGAAAAATAGGAGGCAAAGGGCATTTATAGAGGTCTGAATACTGGCATGTACATATGTAAATATATTTCTATATGATGGTGGGAAAATAAATCTATGTGCATATATTTATAGGCTTAGTATTAAGGTAGTAGATAGACATTGGGCCTCTACTCAAGTACTCCCTCAATGCAAGAACACTTTGTTCTATTAAACTGGCATTCCATGATGCCCACCTTCCCGACACGATCATTGAAGACAAATGTGTGCATAAGCAAGAGATATAGCATCTGGAGTTTTAAAGGCTTGAAGGTAAACAAGCGGCCATCTAGCTCAGAGCAACAAAGCCCACAAGGAAGAAGCACAGCAGCCTGTGTGACCATGAGGTGTTGAAGGGATCAGGTGTCAGGCACCATCAGAAGAAAAAATCAAATCATGTGAATGAGGGGGAGTGCAGAGTGGGGACCTAAGACCCATCTGTAGGCAGCAGGATATCCCCTTACAGCAGGGTGGAGTGTAGCAATGATGAAACATACAACTTTCCTCTCGTTTTTAATGCTCTTCCCCACCCCCCCACTATCATGATCCCAATTCTACTTCTCAAATCTGGCTAGACCAGAGCATGTACACTGGTACAGAGAGGAACTGGAAGCACAAGGAATCCAGGACAGATGAACTCTTCAGGACCAGTGCTGAGAGTGACAGTACAGGGAGAGTGGAGGGAAGGAGGGGTAGAAAAGGGGAGCCGATTACAAGGATCTGCATATAACCCCCTCTCTGGGTAATGGACAACAGAAAAGTGGGTGAAGGGAAATGTTGGACAGTGTATGACAAAATAATAATAATTTATAAATTATCAAGTGTTCGTGAGGGGGAGGGTGGGGAGGTAGGATTAAAAATGAGGAACTGATACCAAGGGCTCAAGTAGAAAGCAAATGTTTTTGAGAATGATGATGGCAACAAATGTATAAATGTGCTTGACACAATGGATGGATGGATGGATTGTGATAAGAGTTTTTCTTTTAGAGTAATATAAATGAAGCAGAAAATGAAGTTAACCGCTTTTTGTCTTTTTATAGTACTCTAAAAGAAAAATCTTTGGCAAAGTAAATTCATCTTTTCAATTCCTGTAAATATTTGAGGTATTAAGATTAAGAAATGCTTATTTACTACTTTAAAAAAGGTTGTTTTTTCTTAGTTATAATAAAATTTAATAACATCCAGACATAGAGTATCATAAATTTATAATCATATTATCATGTCTTTATAATCTAATTTTCTGCATATATTATAAGATTCTCTTTGTTTTAGTCTGTTCTTTTTTTAAAATTATTTTATTAGGGGCTCATACAACTCTTATCACAATCCATACATACATCAATTGTGTAAAGCACATTTGTACATTCATTGCACTCATCATTCTCAAAACATCTGCTCTCCACTTAAGCCCCTGGTATTAGATCCTCATTTTTCCCCTCCCTACCCACTCCTCCTCCCTCATGAACCCTTGATAATTTATAAATTGTTATTTTGTCATATCTTTCCCTGTCCGATGTCTCCTTTCACCCACTTTTCTGTTGTCCATCCCCCAGGGAGGAGGTCACATGTAGATCCTTGTAATCAGTTCCCCCTTTCCAACCCACCCTCCCTCTACGCTCCCAGTATCACCACTCACACCACTGGTCCTGAAGGGAATATCCGTCATGGGTTCCCTATGTTTCCAGTTCATATCTTTACGAGTGTACATCCTCTGATCTAGCCAGACTTGCAAGGTAGAATTCTGATCATGAGAGGGGGTGGGGGGAGGAAGTATTTAGGAACTAGAGGAAGGTTGTATTTTTTATCATTGCTACATCTCACCCTGACTGACTCATCTCCTCCCCGACCCCTCTGTAAGGGGATGACCAGTGGCCTACAAATGGGCTTTGGGTCTCCACTCCGCATTCCTCCCGTCATTCACTATGGTAAGATTTTTTGTTCTTTGATGCCTGATACCTGATCCCTTCAACACCTCGTGATCGCACAGGCTGGTGTGCTTCTTCCATGTGGCTTTGTTGCTCTGAGCTAGATGGCCGCTTGTTTACCTTCAAGCCTTTAAGACCCCAGACACTATATATTTTGATAGCTGGGTACCATCAGCTTTCTTCGCCACATTTACGCATGCACGCATTTGTCTTCAGCGATCGTATCATGGAGATGAGCACACAATTATATAATTTTTTTTCTTTGATGCCTGATAACTGATTCCTTCAGCACCTCATGATCTCACAGGCTGGTGTGCTTCTTCCATGTTGGCTTTGTTGCTTCTGAGCTAGATGGCCGCTTGTTTTTTTTGTTTGTTTGTTTTTTAACGTCTTGCAATCTTTTATTTTGTTTTTTTCTTTTTTTCCCTCTATGTTCTCTTTTTTTTAAACAATTTATTAGGGGCTCATACAACTCTTATCACAGTCCATACATATACATACATCAATTGTGTAAGGCACATCTGTACATTCTTTGCCCTAATCGGCCACTTGTTTACCTTCAAGCTTTTAAGACTCCAGATGCTGAATCTTTTGATAGCCAGGCACCATCAGCTTTCTTCACTATACGATTCTTTAGAAAAATCATTTATTCATTTATTATTTTTTGTGAATTTACACTAAAGTTTCTTTGTTTTTTAAGTAGCTACTAGAAGCCTGCATAGAATAGTTTTCTAAAATTTAAAAGGCAATTTTATGAGGAAGAAAATCAAACCAAAGCTACTCATAGTTTTTGAGATAAGATACACAAAACTTAAACATAAATGAGATGAATAATTACATAAATATATCGCTCTGTAAGGCTAATTTAAATAACACAAAATATACATACCATAGGGGGCATTCCTTTCTAACTTAATTTATGTTGCAAAAGAAATACTGTTTGTAATTTGAAATATATTATGTTTCTCTAATTGAAAAATCTTTTTAAATGGTGAAATCATTTGAGGATACAAACATAGAGGGTCTATAGGAAATGACTTTAACCATCAAAAAGCTTAGGGTATGAAGGAAAAATGTTTCTTTTTCTCTTAGACAAATCTTATGCCAGTAGATGGCAGTGATGATCCAAATAATCAAATTATAATGGTTAACTTTTTAAAAAGCTGTTAGGAAAGTAAGCTTTTGGATCCTAATTGGCTGTGCAAAGAACTAAATTTGTTCAGTTCAAATACGAAATTCTGCCTTAATGATGCATGTTAGTGGTTAACTAACATTCTTCATATTCGCTAATGGACCACACATGAAAACTATATGGCAAAAGTTAACTTTTGTTCTGAGTCTTCCAAAAATCAAGACCAAGAGCAAGCCACATATACGCATTCACACTGGAAGAACGTTAATGAGCATTTAGGGGAAGCACAGCAAATTCACACTGCTGAATCAAGCCACAATTCAAGGTGACTGAACTTGTCAAACAGGTTTGGTAGCAAATTAAAAGTAAATAGACAAAAAGACTACTAATAAACTTCAGAGGGAACTTCAATGCCAAGAGAGCATACGTCCTTGGCCTAAGAGTACTTGTCTAGTAGTGACCATTTGAGAATCTAGGAAACAGATTCGGTCCAAGGGCCTCTTAAAGGTGCTGCTTTTCTGGGCCCATGTTTTCCTGAGGCAAGTTGCTCCATGCTGTCTTCAACATGTGGACATTATTTCAAGGTCAAATCGAGAGGCTTATTAAGGGTTTAAAGAATGATTCGAATCAGGAACTTTGTGGCTCATCAAAATGAAAACACAGAGTCAGAGGCACAATAGGTGCACAGACATTCATCTAGGGTTTATGTACAGAATAGAGCTTACACTGTTTGGATATTGGAGGCCAAGGTTCTCACAGCGAGGCGGTCAGTGGGATAAAGGCTGTCCATACTGGTAGCTGGCTCTGCATATCAGTATGAGGACAATGTCAGGATCGAGCTTATTCTGAGTCAGAGGGCAAGCAGGTTTGCTAGTCATGGGGTCACGGTGAGTTGGGATTGTCTACATGGCAGTGAGTTTGAGGGATTTGTTTTGAGAAAATTTTCTTAACTTTTAACTTTTCTTAAAACATAGGTTTCCTGAGAATGTGTACTGCAGACATTTCCTAAGAAAACCCTTTCTTCAGCTATTTTGTCAATTCCAACTCATAGTGACTCTATAGGACAGAGTAGAACTGCCCCTTTGGGTTTCTGAAAATATAGTTCTTTCTTATCAATCATTTTATTGGAGGCTCTTAAGCTCTTATAATATTCCATATATCCTAGCCACTAGACCAGTTTAGTGACTGTTTTGAAAGGGAAATTTATGTCATTTACCTTATTTAATAAAAGACTAAATGAGATTCTTTTTGTACACTGTGAAAAAAAATTCCATATATCAATTGTATCAAGCATATTCATACATGTTACCATCATCTTTTTCTAAACATTTACTTTCTATTTGATCCCTTGGTGCCAGCTCCTCCCCTCCTCCCACCACCACCACCCCCCGCCTCGTGACCCCTTGGTAAATTATAAATTATTATTATTTTAATGGCTTATGCTGACCACTGTCTCCCTTCACGGATGTTTCCATTGTTCATCCCCCTAGGGCCGAGGCCGGGGAAGGAGCAGTGGGGAGGGAACTGTAGTTCTTTAAGGACAAGTAGCCTCCTATTTCTCCAGAGGAGCAGCTGGTGGGTCCAAACTGCTCACCTTGTGGTTAACAGCCCAACATGTAACCCACACCACCCTCAGGGTTGTTCTTCTTAAGGATATTTTGTGCAAATCAAACTGCCTTATTTTAACATGGTAAGTAAAACAGTTGCTTCATATGCATGAGAAAACTGAACAATGAATAAAGAAGAATGTATGGTTGGGATGAAGATTATTGACTACACCATGGACTTCCAAAAGAACAAACAAATTTGACTTGGGAGAAGAATAGCTCGAATGCTCGGTAGAAGTGAAGAGGATAAGATTGTCTTACTGTGCTTTGGACGTGTTTGTTTGTTTGTTTGTTTGTTTGTTTGTTTGGGGGGTTGGATGTATTCTTAAGAGGGATCAGGAGAAAGACATCATGCTTGGTAAAATTGAGAGCTAGTGATTAAGAGGAAGCTTTAAGGTGATCGATTGACAGTGGGCAACAATGAGCTTAAAGGCAGAGCATAATTTTGAGGCTGGTGCAAGGTCAGGCAGTGTTTTATCCTGTTGGATATAGGGCCGCCATGAATCAGAACTGACTTGATGGCACCTAACAACAATAACGACAAGTAAGACACACTAAAAATAACGTACTAGCAACCTTTTCTTAGAATATTCTATATAAAGTGTTTCAGGTAATCCTTTGTGGCCTGATCCACTCTAGATATAAAATATAACATCTTGTATCACCATGACCACAGCAAAAAACCCTCTGGCACCCAGCTGTTGACACCCTGCATCACATGCCAAAGAAACAAACAAATCTGAAACAACAAAAACCTAACATCATCAAGGTGGATCCTCCTCAGAGCAACCCTACAGGTGGCCACAAAGCAAGAATGAAGTCTCAAATCCTACATTAACCATTTTCCATAGCTCATTTATTCGAAATGTTCTTACTCACTTGAAAGGAAGTGCAATTGCAAGTGACTATTGAATACCTGGATATTTGAATGAATCCTCTGAAGAAAACAAAACATAATTATATCTTTGATTCTCTAATCACTCATCATTGTCCCATGTGAACAATATTAAATACAGGCCAGGTTTTATCCATAACCAACTTGATTGCAGTTGCAGCTATTACAACAAAGTATAAATGTAGAAACACAAAAATCCAATAAAAAGGAAACATAAGTATTATAGCAAGGCTTCTCTTGTCTAGTGTCTTCCTCTTGAGTCTAACTGATGATCAAACTCTCCTGAGGCACTTTTATAAAAGCAGGTATTTCTGGGTCTCACCCTGAACCTCCTAAGTCAACTCGCTGGAAGTGGGTGCCAGGAAAAAAAGCTCCTTAGATTTGTCTGATTAGTTAAGTTTGGACGAAAACCAACTCTGAAACAAGACTCACCTTGCTACTTAAGAGCTCTAAAGTCTCAGGCAACTGAGGCTCCGTTTCCTTATCAGTAAAATAGGAATCGAATATGTCTGATAGACACATTCAGCAATTGTTGTTATCATTTGGGTACAGTGACATTGCAGAGCATTACACAACTACTGAAAGCAATCTTTCTGGGAAAGAGTCTACTTGTCAGTCAAAGTGCTAGAAAAAAGGATACGGAACACAAATTGGGGGATTTAAGGAGATTTAATAAAGGGCTTATTTGCAAAGGGTTCCAGGAAAACAAAACAAAGTACTGGAGAAATTCACATCTATCTCCAGTTTTACTAGTCCCGAGATTGAGAGGGAATCCCAGAAAGGCTATCTGTATGGAAAAAGCTATGTCAGAAGCTGTGGCTTTAGGTAAAGGAACAGAGCCAACCTATAACAATTCTTCAAAGAAGGACAGGGAAGAATCAATACCCTACTCTAGTGAAGAACGGGAATTCCAGAACACTTTGAGAAGAATGGGAATTCCAGAATACATCCTTGTGGTCCTTCAGAACTTGCACATGGATCAAGAAGCAGTTGTACAAACGGAACAAGGGAATAGTGCACGGTTTAAAATCAGGAAAGATGTGTGTCAGGTTGTATCCTCTCACTATACATACTTATTCAATACATATGCTGAGCAAATCACCAGAAAAGAAGAGTGTAGACTTATTTACAAACTGCCGTATGCAGATGACACAACCTTGCTTGCTGCAAGTAAGGAAGAGTTGAAGCAATTGATGATGATGATCAGGGATGGCAGCCTTCAGTATGGATCACAACTCAGTGTAAGGAAGACCCGAATCCTCACAGCTAGACCAATAGGTACCATCATGAACTTGTCAAGGGTTTTTTTCTGTCTTTGATCTACGAAGGGGTACGCCCCCAAAACAAGCAAGTTCGGGGTATTTTTCCTTCAAATTATTTAAAATTTTTTTAAAAACCACCTTATCACCTTCAAAGTACTCTTCATTACACTCAATGCATTGGTCAAATCTGCTGTTCAAAAAAAAAACTGTTCCATTCTGGGAAACCATTTTCAAACTCATTTGTTTGGATGGCTGACAGCACCTCCCTCATTTTTTTTCTTCACCTCTTTTACTTCCTCAAATCGCTTTACTTTCATGTCCCTCTTCATTTGTGGAAACAGAAAGAAGTTGCACAGAGCGAAGTCAGGTAAGTAAGGTGAGTGAGGCAAAAGAGGCATGCTGTTTTGTTGCCCAAAATTGGCACACTGAGATGCATTGTTGTGGTGACAAAACCACTCCCACATCTGGTTTTACTAGTCCCAAATCAGGCGTTTTTTGGGTTGCACATTGTTATGCAATCTTTTCAGAACTTCTAAATAGAAAACTTGATGAACACTCTGACCTGGTGGAACAAATTCCAAAAGCACTATCCCCCTCAAGTTCAAAAAGAACATTGCCTCGATCTTTGATTTCACTTGACAATAGTTTGGGGGGTGAGGTGACAATGACGTCTTCCACTGGCTTGATGGATGTTTGGTGTCATAAAAATAGCACCATGAATAAAGCACTGGACTCCAGGCTGACCATGGACGCTTGACAACCTGTGGACAGACGCTGGGAGGCAGGACCAGTGACTCAGAAGACAGAGGCAGCTTGCGGACAGCCTCGCAAGGTGAACAGAAGCTCTCAAGCAACCGCCTGGAATAGTTTATCCTTCTAGCCAAAGGCGCCAGTGGCTCAGCCCTCACCGCTCTCGCTCTCGTAAGCCAAGTCCCGGAGGCACCTGGAGTGTACGTCTTTGGAGAACTGCTGGCGCTGGCTAACGTACAGGAGCTCACAGAAGGAGCGAATGCTGCCTATTTGAGTTGCTGAACCTGTTTGCCTAGGGAACGTACCCAGATTACATAGCCAACAAGGAGAGCCTGCCCAAACTGAGCACCGCCCAGCAGAACAAACTGAAGCACCTCCCCATCGTGAGCCTGGCTCCAGGATGAAGTGCATCCCCGACTCGGTGGGTTCTGTTGGAGGACCTGGAGATGCGCAGCCTGAGGGAGCTGAAGGACCTCATCATTGAGGCCATCTACACGGACGTCATCCAGGGCAAGCTGGACCAGCACAACCAGCTGCTGGCAGTGGACGTCTGCATTGGTCGGGACATCGGCAAGAGGGACATCAACAACATCGTCAAGATCCTGCACGAGTGGTGTGACAGCTGTGAAGCATCTGTTAAGCCCCGAGTAGCAAGTCCTGAGAGCCAACCAGTTCAAAGAGAACCCCAACCGAACTCAGCAGCAGGTGGAGACAGAGGTCACCAACATCCAGAAGATGCCTAAAGCCACCGCGTCGACCTCCGCGCAGGTGATGGAGCAGCCGCTGGCCAAGCAGGAGTGCTCCTCTCGTGCTGAGCAGAGGCAGCCCACCAAGAAGATGTCCAAAGTGAAAGGCCTGGTCTCCAGCTGCCACTAGGGTCTTTGGGGTAGCTGGCACTCACCTGGCCTGGGCCAGGTGGGGTGGGGACACCTAGAGCTCCCCCCACCCCCCAGTCCATCCCAATCCCCACCTTCAGTGAGTTTCAGGCCTGCCCATCCCCCTAGTGGCACTGTTCCAGAAATCCCAGAACTCCGATTCCTTTTCCTGCCCACGCCCTCCTCCCCTTCAGACCCAGGGGCTCTGCAGGTGCCATCCCTTCAGGGTTGGGCACTGCCCAACACCCCTTGGGGAGCATCTTGCCCCCATCTGTGTAGTGGGCACAGAGCTTTGCCAGGCTGGTCACAGGCAAGAGGCAGCTTTCCCAACCCATAGGGCTGGTACCACAGGGCCCACAATGTTGTAGGCCAGTGCTCTGTGTCCCCTCTCCTGCCTTACCCCTGGTGGCAGCTCCAATCTGGGCCCTGGAGGGGTGGTGCTGGGCTCTGTGTACTAAACCGCAGCTTGTCAGCCTCCTGAGCTCAGCTCCCATCTTTGCACTCACTGAGCCGCTTGGCGGACTCAGCGGCGGTGGTAGGCAGGGAGGCTGTTTCCAGCTTGGTGGTCTCTGCTGGCCCCTGCTGCCTGAATCCAGCTACACCTGGGTTGCCTGTCAGCACCAGCCACCAGTGAGTGCCATGCGCCCACCTCCCAGCTGCTCCAGAGGAAGAAGGATGTGGCTGTGCCCTGGCTGGTGACCCAGGGACTCCAACAGTGGCATTCTTCTCCTGGCACGAGGAAAGGACTTGACAAGACATCCTGAAATTGAACAGTTTCAGGTTATATTTTAATTTGTTTTTCTGTACAGGTTCTGATTCTAATACATTTCAACATGCATTTTTTAAAAAATAGCGCCATTTCTCTTCACCACTAATGACCTTGGGGAAAAAGTCTGGGCCGCTTTGGAGCTGGTTCTTTCACGGATAATGTGTTAGGCTGGGTCCATTAGAGAAACAAATCCACAGAAACTCATATATATAAGAGAGAGTTTGTATAAAGGGTAAGTGCACATCAAGAAAACATCCCAACCCAGTGCTGCCCAAGCCTGAATATGTCCAACACCAATTCACAAAATCCTCCTCCATCTCACAAAACACACACTCCCCCATTTCATCAATGGTCCGTTGTCGGCCTTTGAGCACAAGTGCACACATTTTGTCGACAGTTGTGTCCATTTGGGAAGTAGACAGACATCAAGAACAAAGTTTGTCATCAATAAACATTTTCCTTTTTTTGAAATTAGAAAACCACTTGTACACTTGAGCTTTTCCCATAGTGCTGTTTTTGTAAGCTGTATTCAACATCACAGCAGTTTCTGCAGCGTTTTTTCCCGAGTAGGAAACACAATTTCACAGCCTCATGCTGTTCTCTTAAATCAGCCATCGCCGAAAGCGAGGTTCAAGCGAAACTGCTTTTATGAAAACATTCATTGTGACCAGAGAGAAGCTTCCCAGACAACACTACTAGGTACACTAACTCAGAGCACATTGCTCAATGCTGGCCTAGCAGGAAAACGGAGTACTACAAAAGCTACGATGACCTCAGCCTTTTCTGATTTTTGTAGGTACCCCCATTTTAATCATTGGTCATGGAAGCAGCAGGAGCCACATGGAGACCCCTTCCTTCCTTTCGATCTGCTTCAACATTTTGACCGTTGGGGTTTGACGAGGGACTGAGATCACAGAATGAAGGGAACTGGGCACCACACTGAGCTTGGACCTTGTAGCAGTTACATAATCTTTCAACTTGCGAAGGGGTGGGGTCTACCTTATCAATCAGGTCACAGCCAATGAGGCCGCTGTGTGGTCATGGCTTTCTCCTGAGGATTCTGGGAATTCCTGTCTTCCTCCCTAGAGGTGGGACACACACTCTCCCTATGAGATAATCCCGTTGACAAGCCACATGGAACACAATGATGGAGCCAGAGCCCTGGAGCTGGAGGAGCCACATGGAGAACCACACCAGGGCTGAGATGCTTCCACCACCACTGGGTTTGGGGTTCCCATTGTCTTCCATAGCCTTCTATGGAAATTAGGTGTTCACAATTTAAGCTCTGATACTTTTCCCCTGTCATATTTGAATTTTGTTATTGTCATCCTTAGATCACACAAGCTGGTGTGCTTCTTCCATATGGACTTAGCTGACTCCTCACTTACATGGTTGCTTCTTTGAATACAAGCTTGAAGACCCCGACGTTAGTCTGATTGATAGCTCGGCACCATCTACTTTCTTCACCATACTTTGTTTGGGCACCATTATCTTCAGTGATCATTTCATGCAGGCAAGTATTGAACAGGACCATGTTATCAGAACTAACTGTTCTTGGATTGGGGCTAGAGTTATGTGGGAGCCCAAAATCTATCTGCTTGTCCATGGGAAATGCACGACTCAGATTTACTTTGGCAGTCGTAATATGACAAAATCAAAACACCAACAACAGCAACAACCAACCAGCAAACAAACAAGTAAATCAAAAAAGCTAAAGGCAGGGAAACAAAACCCCATTGAAACAAACAAACCACTGCCAATCATCTCCCTGAGGTATAAGGCGATTTCACTGATAACATTATCAATTTTCCCAATAACATAGCACCCTGGGCACTGCTGGTACAAGGAGCGTATGCCAGGGCAGTTCCACTTTGAGCCCCAACCCATGGATTGCCCTACAGAGTTTGATCTCCCATTCAATTGAGTTCTGTTTACCCTAATCTTAGGGCTTGGTGCCAGGGGAAACTTCCTGGCTCGATTCTTCCAAGTGCAGATCCCTGCCCAACAGATCAAAACCTGTCAGGTCACTATGAGCAGTACATCAAAGTACTAAGTATATGGTGATTCTGGGTCCCTTTCAACATGGAGAGTTTTTTAAAGACTCATCTCATGCAAACCTTCCTTGACATAATTAAAACGATTCTCTCTGGGGCTCCCTTTAGCAGTACCCATACTCATCGATTTGCAAAGACGTCCTTGGAAATCTTTATATTCACACCGTGACTGCAACAATGGGCTCAAGCCCAGCAATCACGGTGGGGATGGTGCAGGACAGGGCTGTGTTCTGTCCTGTTGTGTATAAGGTTGCTCTGAGTAGTCACCTAACAACAAATCTATATCTATTTTTGCGTCTTTTTGTCAACTGTCTTTCTCATTTAGGAGTTCTTGGTGATGCAAAGGTTAATGGGCTCATTTAAACTGCTAATCCAAAGGTTGGACATTCAAGGCCACTCAGAGGCACTTTGAAAGAAATGTCTGGGGACTCACTTCTGAAAAAACGAGCCATTGAAACCCTACTCAGAAACACGTAGAGCCACCATAAATTGGAAGCACCTCAACAAAAAACTGTTTATGTTTTTATTTCTCTTACAGTCAGAAACCCATTAGAAGGTCACTATGGGCCAGGAGGGACTCCACGCCAGTCTGGTAAATGCCGTTATGGTGACATATCAAGACTGCCTGAAGCCAGTTGGAAAGAATGAAATGGGGGGGGGGGGAACGTAAGATCCTTTCACTAATGAAAAGAAGAGTGAAATGGATATCACTAGGTCTTTGCGGATGCTCTTTTCCTCTGGGACCTAAAGCTCTTCACAAGGAGTTGAGCGCGAGATTGATGTTTACAGACATTAAAAGGCTTTTTATATATTGCACATTGATGGGGAACTAGTGAAAACCTGGGTTAGTTGTAGGTTTAGATTTAGCACTGAGTAGCCAATCAGCTGGGAGCTCTGGTGACATAGTGGTTACCAGTTGGCCTGTGAGCCTCAAGGTCAGTAGTTTGAAACCACCAGCCACTCTTTAAGAGAAGGACTGAGTTTACTCTCAGTTACAGTGTCTGAAATTCACAGAGAGAGTTCTACACAATCCTAAAGGGTTTCTGAGTTGGCATCCACTTAATGACAGTGAGTTTTGTTTTGTTAGTCAATCAGCTGAAAAGGGAGTTTCCTTGCTGTGGTAAGACTTGCCTATGGTACACAAATGGGTGGTCTGGCAAAGCTTGCTCTCTTTCTCGATCCTGGACTCTTCTTGTTGCCTGATGTAAGCCTGTAGAATTCTCTGGCTTGCCATTCTGACCTGCAGATTTTTTATTTGCCAAGACCTACAATCCTGTGACACAGCAGAGACCTAAAGCCTACCATCTGACCTGAAATTTGGGGTTTGTCTGTTAGTCCCTGCAAACACATAAACCAGCAAAGGTCTTCCTGACCCATGGATTTGGGGGTTGCCTGACCCAGCAGTTGCGTGAGCCACTTCTTTTAAGTAAATTTCTTATATAGCTATGTATGCTTCATTAATTTTGCTTCTCTAGAAAACTTTAGGATCATTCTCTTCCCTCATCTTAATGTCTCCCACTTTATCAAAGGCAGTTATTATCATTAACTAGAATGTCATTCCCGTACACATCTTTGCGTTTTACTGTGTGCACATGCTTAATAAAAGATGTTGTTTTATTTGCTTTTAAGTTGTACGTGACTTATATAAATGAAACAATTGTTCTTGTATTTTTCTGTAACTTTGTTAAAGCTCATTATTATTTTTGAGACTTGTGCTAATTCATGCACCTCTACTTTGTTCATTAAATGTTTACCTTCTTTTTTTTTCAAAAACCTAGTATCTAAAAACTAAATATCTAGAAAAGTACTTATTGTAGTCTATGTCATCTGCTATACACCTCACACAGTCTTGGAAGTAAGGCCAACGTGCTCCATAGAGGCAAGGCAAAGTATATATATTATATACTTTGGACATATTGTCAGGAGGGACCAGTTCCTGAACAAAGGCATTACTGTAACGTCTTTCGGAGACAAGAGACATAGTGAGACCCATAATTAATTAATAGATTCTTTGAGGAAGGTGAGGTTTGTAGGGAACAGGAAATCAAAGGAACTGAGGTGAATGGGGTTTAAGATAGCCACATTAAAACAGAGGTTAGAGCTGGCCCTTTATCTAAAGCCAAAGAATTAGCCAACTCAAAAAGATAGAGGGAGGGGGAAAATGAGGAGCTGATACCAAGGACTCAAATAGAAAGAAAATGTTTTGAAAATACTTATGACAACAAATGTTGATAAGAGTTGTATGAGCCCCAATAAAATGATTTTTTAATTAAAAAAAGATATAGGGACCACAAAAGCCACTATTACAGAAAGGAAGAGAAAATTAGGTTTATATAGACCAAGCAGCCCACTACAATAAGGTGTGGTGAGGAAAGAGTTAGTTAACGGAGCTGGTGCCACAGTTTTGGGGGGCTGAAGCCTGCAGGGCAAGGGACAGCTGACAGAGTCCTAGCCGGGAAGGTGTCTAGGAGAAAGAGCTGTAGGCATTTCAGGTAGTGAGTAGGAGTGAGAGGTGAGAGAGCGAGACAAAGGAAATTCCAGGGTATTTATATCTTTGAGATATCTATAAATTATTTGGACATGATGAATCCCGTGCATCTTTCTTGTGGGTGCTGATAATGCTGATGGCTGGACACGAACATCGGAGGGAACTTAAAAGGGTGGGAATTGAGCAGAGTAAGCTTTGCAAACAAGCTGTCTGTTGCCACCACAACCTGCCTAGAGTACTGTGGGGAGGTAGTGAAAGAGATGAAGGCCTGCAGGAGATGGATTGACACAGTGGCTCCAACAATGGGCTCAGGCATTGGAACAATCGTAAGGCCGCCACAGGACCAATCAGTGCTTGGTTCTGTTACACGGGACCCTATGGGTTGGGGCCAACTCTACGACACCTAACAACGTGTCCTCCCAAGACTTCTTGCAATAAAAGTCAAAGTTGGCATATTTCATAAAAGCAGAAATAGTGTTGGACACCAAATCAAGTATTGGCAAAGAAGTTTTGCCTCCTGTATGGGAGGCCCCGGTTCTATTCCCAGCCAGTGTGTCTCATGATCAACCATGCTGGTGCTGTTATGATGATACATAGGCTTCAATAGAGCTTCCAGACTTTTATAGACTAGGAAGAAATACCTGGTAATCTACTTCTTAAAAAAAATCAGACAACGAAGCTTTATGAGTCATCATCTGATCCCATTGTGCCTAAAATGGTCATGCTAATAATCATATACAACAGGCCTGACTGCAACTAAAGCAGCTCTGGTGGCCATGTTGGTTAAGTGTTGGGGTGGTAACTGAAAGGTGAGCAGTTCAAACTCACTAGCCACTCCTCAAGAGAAAAACGAGGATATCTGCTCCTATTAAAAAAGGGGGGGTACTGATCACAATGAATAACATATAATCCCCCCTAGGGGGACGAAGAACAGAAAAGTGGGTGAAGGGAGGCAGCAGTCGGTGGAAGACATGAAAAAAAATAGATAAGTTATCAAGGGTTCATGAAGGAGAAGTGTGGGGAAGGAGCTGATACCAAGGACTCAAGTAGAAAGAAAATTATGATGGCAACATATGTATAAATGTGCTTCACACAATGGATGGATGGATGGATTCTGATAAGAGCTGTAAGAGTCCCCAATAAAATGATTTTAAAAACAAAATCCTTTAGTATGTGTCAGAATCAGCTCAGTAGCAATAGTTTTTAGATTTTGGTGACTACAATAAAACTGAGATGTTTAAAACTCAATCACGTCAAAGATTTTTAATTAAAGGGGGAGAAATGAGGAACAGATGTCAAATTCTCATAGAACTCAGACTTTAAAAGATAGTTTTATTGTTATAAAATTCACATATCTTGCACTTGCATAGTGAAGTTGCTTTTTAAAAGAGTTGTACATACATCATCATCACAATCCATTCTGGTGCACCCTCCCAAATTCATTATTTGCTCCCCAATTCCCCTCAGCCTCCCTCCCATACCCAATAAACCTTCGAATCAGTTATTGCCACTATGTGTCTGCTCCTCCGTGTTTCATAAACTGGGAAACCTAACAGAAACAATGAGAAAACCAAAGCAAAAGAAAATGCAATCATAAGATGAACGTAAGACACAATAAAGAGTAAGAAAGAAAAGACCACCAACAATATTAAAATAAGTCCAAGAGAACTTTTCTGTCTATCATAGAACAAGCAAGAAATGTTTAAACCAAGAGCAAATTCAAGTTGGGTCAATTGGGAAGTCAACTGACTAGGTATCTTATTATACTGTAGTCGCAGCTATGGTCAGAGGGGAATCTGACAGAAACTTAATCCAACTGGGTACTCTGCAGATGGATTTTGGGCTTCTACTGTCCTCCTTAGCCTCTACAGATTAAGTGTTCACAATTGAAGCTCTAATACTTTTCCCTTCATCATATTTGGATTTGTTTTTTGTCATTTTGGATTCACGCAGACTGGTGTGCTTCTTCAATGTGGACGGACTTAGTTGATGCCTTACTTAGATGGTTACTTGTTTGAATATAAGCCTTTAAGATCCCAGAGGCTCTACCAATGGATAGCCAGGCACCATCTGCTTTCTTCACCACACTTCTGTAGCACTCAAATCCTGAGTGATCTCTTCATGAAAATGAGTATCAAACAGGCCCATGTAATAAGAATTAACTATTCTTGGATTGGGGCAAGAATTAAATGGGAGCCCAGAGTTCATCTGCTTGTCCAGGAGAACGCAGCCGTTTTGGAGCCATTGAGGAGACCTGGTGGTATAGTGATTACATGTTGGGCTCTGTTGTTGGCAGCTCAAAACCACCACCAACTCCTCCAGAGAAATACTAGGCTTTCTACTCCCACAAGAAACTGTAATTAGTTACAGTCTTAGAAACTCAACAGGGGGCAGTTCTCCCCTGTCTTATCGAGTCCCTATGAGTCAGCATCGACTCAATGACAGTGCATTGGTTGTGGTTTTTATGTTTTCTCCCTACAGCAGGTTACCTTCACACCTAGCTTAGTATTAGAAAGTGTTCTTCCCGGGATTCCCAGCCCCGCCCCTACCCCCCACCACCTTTTGTCTTTGTTCCAGATCACTCTCGCAGAGTCCAGCAAAGCGTCTCTCGGCACATTGACTACACAAGACTTGATTTCAGTGGACTCCCCAAGAAGCTGACACGTACAGAGTGCCATCCTTTCAGGGAGAGGTGTATCAGCAACGATGCCAGTGGAGGTATCAAATTCAACATAAGAATGAATGTTCTTTTCTTCGTGGAGCACCCCCCAGTGTGGCCATTTGTGTACACATCTCCAGTGTCTTTCTGCCTCCCAGCTGCCGTGATCTCTCTCCAATATTGACAACTTTCAAATTTCAGCTCTCCCATAATAAGTGAATGTGAATGCTAGCCAGAGAAACCATTAATTAAATCTTTACAAGATTCACGAGAGCAGACGGCCTCATCTTTCTCCCTTGGAGTGGCTGGTGGGTTTGAACCACAGACTTTGTGGTTAGCAGTCCAAACAAAGCTTACTCAAAAGCACTTCAGGAGTTTATGATTGGGAGGGAAAATTATAAGGCAAATTTGGCAAACATGAGTCAGGAGAAAAAGGAGGGGATTTATCAGCAATGCATCAGAGGAGTTCATAGAAGCAAAGGAAATTCCTAAGGACTGTCTGAAAAAAAAGAAGAGAAATAGCATCCTTAGGAAAAGAACGAATGACTAATCCCTTCAAAGAGCTGCCTTTTAACTCCCACTACTGTCTGCCACCAGTCTGGACCAAAGCTATGGCTTGAATTGTGTCCCAGCAAAATATATGCTGCAAGTCCCAATCTCTACCCTTGTGGAGGTAATCTCATTTGGAAATAGGGTTTTCTTCGGTGTGTTAATGAGGCCATCAGTACAGGGCAGGGGTGCTCACACGTTTTTAGCATTCGAACTACTTATAAAATGATTACGTCAAAATGATCTACCAGATTACGTCAAAATGATCTATCAAACGTAAATTTGTTTTTATTTATTTACTCCATTTATTCATAAATGCATTGAGAATTCTTATATGTACAATGTATGTTTATGTACCTTGCATAACCTCATGAGTCCAGATTGCACAAAACAACACAATTAACTACGTGCATTTTTTGGTCATTACCTGAGTTGACTCTGATGACTTGCACTGAATGGAATAAACCAAGGATGCAGAGTCCCGACAGTAGGTGCTGACAGCCAGCCTCAAGCACACTTCCAAATGACCATCAGTCATGGTGGAATGATACTTGGACTTCATGATCTTTATGTGAGAAAGGCTGACTCACATAAATAAATAGAGCTAAATAATGCAGTCAAGGAGGGAGCACATGTTCTCAGGTTTGGGTACTTTCACTCTGCGAGTAAGTTCCAGAATTGTTCATGCGCTCTGGACTTCAGCTGAATTTCGGCTTGTAGTGTCAAAATCTCCCATTCCGAATGAAAGTGGCACATTTTTGTCTTCTTACTTGGTCCAGCTCGCCCACTCGTTTTAATACCCTTTCTTGCCTTTAAGAGAAAAAAACAAGGTCTAAAATTGGCGATAACGTAGCTTGTCAATTTTGCTGCACTTTGCGCAGTTGTTTGCGCATGCGTTTGACACCTAAGATTGTATCTGATTGGCTGCGCTGTATATCAATTCAGTGACAGGATTGATGAGAGGCGTATGTCTATTTTTTTAATGCCATGTGATCTACCCACGCTACATTTGCGGTCACTAGTAGATCGCGATCGACGTATTGAGCACCCGGGTATAGGATATGTCTTACACTACCTATCAAGCAGATAGGCACCTAGAAGCAAGCCGAGAAGAAGGAAGATGGGCACCAGGCCACATGAAGATCCCCAAGAACTGAAACTAGAAGGAGTCACCGGAGAGAAACAGTCCCCTTGCGCCGGCGCTCAGCATTCTGACTCCTAGCCCCCTACACTGTGAGAAAGCAGGCTTCTGTTTTGAAAAGCCACCCACTTGTGGCAACACAGTTATAGCGCCACTAGTTAGCTAAGACAACATGCTGCGATGAGATGTGACCTTGGGCTCAGGGAGGGAAGGGCTGGGAAGCCACGTAAGTATTTATTAAGGAAGCAATGTTAGGACTCATTCTCGAATTAGAAGTGACCAGGGGAATAGGGGGAAATGGCATGCATCACATAGAAAACAGCATGGGTGAACAGGGGAAGATGTCAGAAAGGACGGATGCCATGGAGAGAGAGACCAGGGTGAGGAGGCAAGGAAGGACACTGGAGGAACTGAAGTGAGATCCCAGGGGAGTGGAGGTTGGTTAAGGGTTGAGTGGGGAGAGGAAGGGAGCTCTCAATCTGAGTTGCATCAGGACAGATGGACTGATGAGAAGCCCTCTGTCTGATGCTTGAGTGCGAATAACATCACCTAAGAATGCAAAACCAAAACCATGTGAACACTGAGTGTTGAAATGATCCCAAGCAGGTCACAAAGACCCAGAAGGCCTGGGACAAATAGGATAAGTGGGAAGTCAAAGCATCTAAACAAACCGAGAATGAGAACAAGACTGCAAGAACGTTCTGGGTGCATACCGGAGACAGGGTAATGCTCACAGCGAGACTGCAAGTAGGCCAGCTCCATATTAAATCTTGAGATGTTGTAGATATCTTACGTACTGCATAAAGCACTGTAGATTTAGTTACAGACATTGTAAGGATTGTTTGAACATTTACTAAAACCAGGCACTTTGTAGGTAATTTGCTCATATTATGTAACAAGATAACTTCATGCGATAAGCCCATTGCCTTGAGTTGATTCTGACTCATAGCAACACTGTAGGACAGAGTAGAACTGTTCCACAGTTTTTTCAACACTGGCAGTGTTGTAATTACACACTGGGCTACGGCTCCACATGGTCAGCAGTTCAAAACCACCAGCAGCTCCACAGGAGAAAGACTGGGCTTTCTATTCCCATAAACAAGAATAATTAGCATCTTGTAAACCCACAGGGGGTTGCTATGAGTCAGCACTGACTTCATGGCAGTGAGTTTGCATTCCATCATCACCAGCTGCCATGGAGTGGACCCCAACTCATGGTGAATATCACAACAGCACTGTGCCCCAGAGAGGTTTCAACAGTTGGCTTTTCAGAAGTAGCTCTCCTAGCCTTACCTTGTGGTACCTCCAATCATCCCAGTACCATCTTCACAATTATTTTTTAAACCCATTGTTGCAGCCACTGTCAACCCATCTTGCTGAGGGCCTTCCTCTTGTACACTGCCCTTGTACTTTATCATTATGTCCTTTTTCCAGGGACCAATCTCTCCTGATTAACATGTCCAAAGTATGTGAGACAAAGGAACATCTGGCTGTACTTCTTCGGAGACAGAGCTCCTTACACATACCAAATTCCACCCCATTTCTCGTTCCAGGAGGAGTAAAATCTCTCGCAGAAAGAAAGCACCTCCCTCAGGAGAGGTGGCACAGTGGTTTTTAGTTGGGCTGCTAACTGCAATGCCAGCAATTCGACGAAACCACCGTGAGAAAAAGGTGAGACTTTCTGCTCTGCTAAAGATTGCTAGCCTTGGAAATACACCTTTCTTAATGAAAGTTAGCCTATAAAATATTCCCTTGTTCTGTTCATGCAACTTCTTCTTGATTCATGTACAGGTTCCTCATGGCCCCCATGCAGTGTTCTGGACCAAAGCTTCCATCACCTGGACCAACAGGCAACATCACAATTGGACCAACAGGTAAAATCATGATAAGTGGAGAAAAGATTGAAGCTGTCAAGGATTTCATCTTGCTTGGATCCACAATCAGTGCTCATGGAAGCAGCAGCCAAGAGATAAACAATGTACTGAGGTGAGTAAATCTTCCTAAGACCTCTTGAAAGTGTTGAGGAGCAGGGTGAACCTCCTCCAGTGTCTTTCCCTTGACCCATAGTGGTGGTTAGGCAAGTAGCTCTGACAATACTGACAGATCTTCAGCTTCAAGGGAGAATATTTGAACTTCAGTGCCAAGGTGCTGTGGGAAACTATGTGTTCTAGGCCACTCTATGGTGGAGACAGTAACCCCAAAAGGCAAATAGAACAGGCTCTCTGGTTTCTTAGGAGATTGTTATCAGGTCTGGGTAAACTCCCAAAGTTACTGGATTTTATCGTAATTAGAGAGACTCTTGGAAAAAAATAAACTGTGTTAGTCCTGATTGACTAGAGAAGCAAATTCATAGTCACTCATATATGTGTAATAGAGAACTTTATATCAAAGAGCACTTTTATGTTAAGAAAACATCTGCCATGTCCAGATCGAGTCCATAAGTCAAATATTAGCCCATATATGCAATACCAGCCTATAATTTCCTCTTCAGACTCATGCAACACATGTAATGATACCGAATGCAGGAAGATCATGGTATTGAGGATCCAGTGGTGGTAGAAGCATCTCAGTGCTGGCATGGGTCTCCACCTGGCTTCTCCAGGCCCAGGGTTCTGGCTTCATCAGTGTAGCTCCATGTGGCTTGTCAACAGGAATGTCATGCGGGGAGACAAGCAGAGAGTGTGAATCTGGCCTCCAGTAAGCTATTGACCTCCAAATGAGGTCATCAAGCTGTGACCTAACAGGCTAAACTCCACCCCTTCACTCTTAATAGTCTCAAATTGACACCAGATGGTGTAACTACCACACTATCCGTTGACCACAAAATGGAGGTTCCAGCTCTTTTTAATTTGAAAATTGAAAAAAAAATAAAGGGGGGGCGTGTTGGGGGATGGTCATGGGAACTGCGTAGTGGCACAAGGAAGAAATATTTTTCCAAGGACAGCATTCCAAAGTCCACAATTCAAGGTCAGCAAAAAAAGAGGAAGACTTTCAACAAGCTGGACCGAAATCGTGGCAGAAACAGAAGGCGCAAACATAACAACTATGCGGATGATTCAGAACCAGGCAGTCTGTACTTCTGCGGAACATAGGCTTTGCTGCAGGTCAAAACCAAGTCAACGACACCTAACCGCAACTTTAGCTTGAGAAGCTCTGGTAACACAGGTGGTTGGTTGCTAGCCAAAAGGTCAGTGGCTGAACCCATCAGCTACTCTACATGGGACGGATAAGGCTGTCTGTTTCTGTAAAGATTTACTGCCTCGGAAACCCAGGGAAGCAAATCTACTCTGTTCAGTAGGGTTGCTATGAGTCAGAATCTATTTGACAACAGTGGGCGGTGGAGGGGTGGTGGTGTTAACATTAGAATAGTCATTTTTGCAATGGATGAGCCAATATCGAGACACTATTATTAACTTAACTTTATAGCTTACATTGTCATTATCGTTGGGTACCATCGAGTAGATTCTAGAGTTGCTGAGTGATCTCATGACAGCGTGGTTCCACCCATGGGGTTTTCTTGGCTGTACTCTTACCAGATGCAGATCACCAGGTCTTCCTCTGATGGAACCAGGGGTGAACTCATACACCCCTGTTCATTGTATTTAACGATTGTGCCACCAGGGCCCCTTCATGGTTTGTACTATGCTTCATTTTTTATTGTTTTATTGAGGTTTAACCAATGCATAATGTCATGCATAGTATCATACAGAATAATTTCTCTGCCCTAAAAATCCCCTGTGCTTCAATTACTCACGCTTCCATCCCCATCACTTCATATAAGAGTATGGTAAACTTTGTGGTGCAAAAGTTAAGGACCCAGTTGCTAACCACAGAGGCAACAATTCAAACTCACCATGTACTTTAGGAGAAAGATGAGGCTGTCTGCTCCCAGAAAGATTGACAGCCTCGGAAATCCAGTGGAGCAGTCAGTCCTACTGTGTCCTACAGAGTTGCTGAGTCAGCATCAACTCAAAGGCTGCAGGTTTAGTTTGGTTTATGGTTTTGCCTTTTCCAGAATGCCCTATAAGTGGAATTAGACAGTAAGTAGCTTTTTCAGACTTATTAATATGTGTGTGTTTTAGTTTCCTCCTGATCTTCCCATGGCTTAAGAGCTCTCTTTTTGTTTAATGAATAACATGCCACTGTAAGGAGCCCATGTGATATAGTGACTACCTATTGGCCTGCTAACCCCAAGACCATTGTGATATAGTGACTACCTATTGGCCTGCTAACCCCAAGACCATTCTGCATGAAAGATTAACTGATATTTTCTCATCTTAATTGAACATTGCTCATAAAGACAGTGGATTCTTGTATAATGACCTCTTAATGAAAGTTTGCTAAGATCACATGTTGTTAGCTGCCTTCAGGTCAGTTCTGACCCATAGTGACCCCATCTCCAACAGAACGAAGCACTGCCCGGCCGGCCGGCACCAACCTTACAGTCATTGTTATGTTTAAGCCCATCCATGCAGCCACCGTGTTAAGTCATCTTGTTGAAAGTCTTTCTCATGTTCACTGATCTTTCATTCTGCTAAGCATGATGTTCTTTTCCGAGGGCTGGTCTCTCCTGATAACGTGTCCAAATGAATGCGACCTCGTCTCACCATCCTCGTTTCTAAGCAGCATTTGTGTTAGACTGCTTCCAAGAAAGGTTTGTTCATTCTTCTGGCAGTCCAAGATATTTTCAAGTTCTTCACCAACACTATCACTCAAATACAGCGATTCTTCTTCACGGTCCAACTTTCACATGCATTTGACTCAATTGAAAATGCTTCACCTTGGGTCCAAACTAAACCATACTCACTACTGTGGAGTTGATTTCGGCTCATTGCGACCCTTTGGAAGAGAACTTCCTCTTTAGGTTTGTGAGACTATAACTCTATCGGGAGTAGAAATCTTATCTTTTGCCCAAAGGGCAACTGGTGGTTTTGAACTGCTGACCTTCTTGTTACTAGTCCAACAAGTAACCACTCCACCCCCCAGGGCTTCTTGGCTTGAGTCACCTTAATCCTCAACGTCACATCTTTGTTCTTCAACACTCTAAAGAGATCTTGTGCAGCAAATTTACCCAATGTAATACATCATTTGATTTCTTGACTGCTGCTTCCATAAGCATTAATTGTGGATCCAAGTAAGAAAAGATTCTTGGCAACTTTAATCATTTCTCACTTCCTCATGATGTCTATTGGCCCAGTTTAAGAATTTTGGATTTCTTTACATTGAGTTGCCATACATACTAAAGGCTACAGTCCTTAATCTTCATCAGCTTCAAGTCCTCCTCACTTTCAGCTAGCAAGGTTGTGTCATCTGCATATTCAAGGTTGTTAATAAGCCTTCCTCCAATCCTGGTGCCATGTCCAGCTTCTTAGATGATTGGCTCAGCATACAAATAGAATAAGTATGGTGAAAGGATATGTGTTAAGCTGATTTTTTTAAGAAACAAAACCAGTAACATACATATGAAAAAAATTTATATAAAGCAGGAATTATATATCAAGAAAGTGGGCCAGCCCCGTCCAACTCAAATCCATGTGTCAAATCCACATGTTAAATGCTAGTTGGAGATCCTCAAACGCATGCAGCTTCCAGTGGATGAATCAGGAAGGTCAAGCAGAAAGCTAGGAGATCACAGACTGATGAGAGCAGTGTTGTGTGGCTCCAAGGTCTGCAGGCCCATGGCAGAGCACCAACAACTCCCAAGTTCTGCAGACCACAGGAGGTATTAGCCCCAGATGTGAGACACAGGATCCACTCAAGCAGGAGAAAGAAGAGCAAGAGAGAACTCAGCCCTTCAAAGTGTCTCTCTTACCAAAAGGTCACCACCCCCCAAAGGCATCACCAGGCTATGAAATGATTGAGAAGTAGGACTAGACCCCCATGTCCACAGAGGGGTTAACAAAATCGAATCATACAACCTTGACATATACCTGACATGGAGCATTGGGCTACTGACCACAAGGTCAGCTGTTCAAATCACCAGCTACCTCTTAGGGAAAAGATGAGGCTTTCTGCTCCTGGAAAGTCTTTCTGCAGTCTCAGAAATTCCTAGGAAGAGCTCTATTCAGTCCTATAGGGCGGCTATGAGTCAGAATGGACTTGCTGGTCAGAATGCACTTGATGCATTTTTATTTGTAGTATCCCCATGTTCTGTTCAAATCTTGTCAGGATTGCCTCTTGTTCCATGTATAAATTCCTCATGAACACAGTGAAGTGTTCTGGAATTCCTATTCTTTCCAATATTGTTTATAATGGGCTATGATCCACACTGTTGAATATCTTTGTATAATCAATAAAACACAAATAAACATCTTTCCAGTTTTCTCTGCTTTTAGCCAAGATCCATCTGACATCAACGTTGATAACCTTTGTGCTATGTCCTCTTCTAAATCCAACTGGAAATTTAGATTATCTTCAGCAAAATTTACTTATAAATTATATCAATGATATTGTTCTATATTTTCAACATTCTATTAGGTCACCATTTTTTAGAGTGGGCACCAATATTGCTCTCTTCCAGTCAGTTAGCCAGGTGACCAAATTTCTTGGCATCCGCTTGTGGAAACATTTCAACTGGTATTCAGTCAATTCCTGAAGCGTTATTTTTTTAATAATTCCTTCAATGCAGCTTGGATTTCTACCTTCAGTGCCATCAATTCTTGTGGGAAACACAAAGATTTCTCCCAAGTTGTCTCCCCCAAATAAATACCAAACTTAGCTGCTTGCTACACATGGAGAATGACTATATACTTGGAGGTCAACAGAAGTAGGTCAGGGGTTATTCTCCCTAAGGGTTATCAGCCATCTAAGAGCAAGCAGACACCACTGTTTATCCCACAACAAGTAGGGCCCACTCCCTTCTGATAAGGAGAGTAAATTGTTTCTCCGAAGGAGAGCCCAGAGAGGCAAGCCCACCCAAGGGTGACCAAGGTTAGGCTGCCATATTGAATCTAGGGTCCGCCCATCTTGTCACATGTATACCTCTAGTCCCTCCCCTTTCTATCATGTGTACACCTCTAACTCATCCCCTTCCTGTCACACATATGCCTATTGTACTGACCCTTCCTGTGACGTGTGGTTACCTGTAATCAAGCCCCCCTAGATATAAGCCTTGGTTAGCAATAAACGTGGTCTCCATCGCACCTTACCATAGCCCACGCTGTGCGTGGACCTGGCTGGTAAGATCATGGCCATCCATGGCCATCCAGGAGGTGAGCATGATACCATGAAATGTGTTTGACTCCATTATTTTAATCTCTCTTCTTCCTCTCATGCCCTCTATGACTTTATTATAATCTTTATATATCTTAACCATACAATTGTACTTACTGAACCCGTGATTAGTTGTGGGGGGCCGGCCTTTCCTCCCACAAATTCTTGCTCATCTAATATCTTTTGAAATAGTTGAATATCAACCAGTTCTTTTGGGTATGATGACTGTATATTTCTTCCTTCCTTCCTGTGTTATTCAATATTTTACTTACTGAAGCTTTCACTATTGGAAACGCAAGGCTTGTTATTCTTCTTCAGTCTCTTTGCTTGGAATGTGCTGAGCTCGAGCGTGTTCTTCCTTTTGAGGTTTCTAACTCTAGGTCTTTGCACATTTCTTTGAAATCCTTTGTCTTCTGGAGCTGCCCTTTGAAATTTTTTATTCAGCTCTTTTTCTTCATAATTTCTTCCATTTGCTTTCAAAAGTAAGTTTCAGGATTTCTCCTAGTATCCACTTTGATGTTTTCTTTCTTTCTGGTCTTTTTAATGACCTTTTGTTCTCTTCATGTTTGATACTCTTCGTGTCATCCCACCACTGGTCAGGCCTTCTGTCACTGGTGTTCAATGAGTCAAATATTCTTGAGATAGTCTCTAACTTCAAATGGGATATACTTAAGGTTGTATTTTTGCTCGTATGGACTTGTTTTAATTTTCTTCAACTTCAATCTGATCTGAAAATATAAGTTCAATTTCTCTATTTTCATAAACAGCCCCTGTCCTAGTTTCAACTAATGATACAATCATCAATAATTATCCATCCATGTTAGTTGCATTTAAAAAAATCATTTTCAGAATAAAGATATTGGTAGAATTATTCAATTTATTAATCACTAGCTTTAGTAGTTGTGTTATAAATTTGAATAAAAGCTTTCTTAAATGGATTTACTTGTAGGCAAATAGAGATGACATACTGTCACATAGTACTTCAAGATGGGTCTTGAGATGTTCTTTTTGGATTCACTCACTCTCTCACTCTCACTCACTCACACTCACTCATTCACTCATTCACTCACTCTCACTCACTCACTCTAACGCACTCACTCTCTCACTCACTCTAACGCACTCACTCTCTCACTAACTCACTCACTCTCTCACTCACTCCTCTCACACTCACTCACTCTCACTCACTCTAACGCACTCACTCTCTCACTAACTAACTCATTCACTCACTAACTCAGTCTCACTCACTCACCCTCTCACTCACTCTCTCACTCACTCACTCACCAAAAAAAAGAAAAAAAAGAGATGTTCTTTCTGATGATGAATGTGACGATGACATTCCTCTTGGATTTGCCATTCCTGCCATAATAAACCATACCATTGTCTTATTGAAAATGGCCAAAATAAACCATACCATTGTCTTATTGAAAATGGCCAAACCAGTCCATTTGAGCTCACGAATGCCTAGGATATGGATCTTTATGCATTCATTGCATTTCAATTTTGATGGCTGCCCATTTTCATCTATTTATACCTCATACATTCCACACTTCAATTATTAATAGGTATTTGAAGCTATTTGTTCTCTTTTTGAGTTGTGTCCCATTGCAAATGAAGGCCTGGAAAACTGGATTCCATCCATATCACTATGATGGACTCTACTTTGAAAGGGTCATTCTTCCTCGGTCGTAGTTTGAGTGCTGAGGGGCTAGTATTCGATTTGGAAATCTTCACTGCTATTTGTAAGGTTTTCCATGTCTAATCCCTCCAAAGTGGCTAGCCTATTTCTTCTTCATAGTCTGCTTTTAGTCTGGAAGCTCCGCTGAAACCTGTTCACCCTGGGTGACCCTGCTGTTATTTGAAATGTCAATGACTTAGCAGCAAGCAAGGCACCATTGTATGACAAATTTACAAAAAGTTGTGGCTAAATTCATGTAGAACTAGTAAATTTTCTTTGAGCTACATGATCATCTAGAGAGAAAATGCTAAGGAGCCTACGAAATGTACTATTTCTAAAATTACTCAGAACTAGTAGATTCCCACAGATTCCTTAGCATTTTCTGTATAGATGATGATGTAAACCAATGGCCACTTGATGTGTAGATTCTTAACAGCGGGTTCACAGACAGTTATGAATAGTGTGTTGCTATTGGTTGCCAACCAAAGTCATGGTGATCCTATGTTTGTAAAGGAAAACTGCTCCATAGAGTTTTCAGTTGTGACATTCCAGAAGTAAATCTCTAGGCCTACCCTTCCAGGCACCCCTGGTGGGCTCAAACCACCAACATTTCAGCTAGTACTTGAGAATTTAACCCCATCGGTGTTAACCAGGGATTCCTGATACTAGTACTAATTTACTGGTGATATATGTCAAAGCTCCACAGTTAAACAAGGCGAGGCTAAAAGCCAAACCCAACTCATTGCTATTGAGTCTATTATCATCCATAGCGACCCCATAGGACCAGGAAGAAGTACCCAATGGAGCTTCTTAGGCTTTACAAAAACAGACTGCCACATCTCCTGTTTAGCCACTGGGAGGTGGGATGGGATGGATTTGAACCACCGCTCTTTTGCTTAGCCGTCATGAGCATTTGACTCGTGAAGTCAGGCTAGTGACTGCAAATTCAAAAGGAACACTTCCTTTGTGCTACCAAGATCATAGTCCAAGGCACGCAGACCTGTTGGACCTTTTCCTAAACCAAGAGGTAGTTTTCCTTAGTCCACATGTCATGGAAAGAGCACCCTTGGGAAAGCATTGACTTGATTCATGGATCTTAGTTCCAGCTTCTTAGCTCAGGTCAAGGCCTTGCTTATTAAGATAAAAGAACTGTCTTCCAACCTTGCCCCAGAAATGTTAGCCTCACTTGGCTTCACTTCCTTTTTATGCCTCTGGCTCTTGGAGGCATCTCTCGGGGATCAGTTATCCATTGCTGCATAACCACACTGACTTTTCAAACTAGTAACCATCAGGTCCATTCTGACTCATGGAAGTGCCATGTGCTGTGGAGCAGCACTGTGCTCCGTGGTCAGGTCTTCTCCTGAGGTGCCTCTGGGAGAGTTCAAATGGACAACCTTTCTGTTAGCAGTCAAGCACTTAAGTATTTGTCCCATCAGGGACTCCTTGATGCAAAACAACAATGCTAAAGCGTAATGACTGCATTCAGCAATGCTTTGTTACTTTGCATAGTTCTGTGGGTTGATTGGGGGATTTCTCTGTTATTCTTCCATGGGAGTGTTGAGACATCTGCATTGAGCTGTGAGGTCAACTGAGCCTAAAGGTCCACGAAAGCTAGACTCACAGGTCTGGTTATCAGTGCTAGGTGTTGGTGGGAGAACCGCAGTTCTCTACATGCTCGTTGATGTGGCAACCTCAGGACAGCTTTCCAGACACCTGCCAGAGGAAAACCGTAAGGTTTCTTAAGACACCCCCCCCTCCAAAGTCATCCAATGTGCTTTTGACACATTCTTTTGTTACAAGGGCAGTCCAGGTTTAAATGGTGTTGAACAACGCTATCTCTTACAAAGAGCAGCAAAGTTGCATTAGAAATAGACATGCATGCTTAAGACGGGGGATTTGTGCGGTGCATCTACTCCACCTGCTTTCTTGCTAGCAGAGCTCTGCCTTTAAAACCATATCTGTCATATATCACCCAACGCTTCTAGATGCTTTGGAGGGAGGCTTTTCCGATGATCTAGTTCACAGTCTTACCAGAGACACAAGTCCTCCTTATTACCTATGGCATATACTCAAGTGTGGTGTTTAGAAACGAAGAAAGGAAGGCTGAAAGTAAGCACTGTGCCAGGAACACAGAAGGATTTCTTTGAGGGAAATCTGGAGAACAGTTCAGGAAGATGATGATTGGAAGTCCTAGTTAAATGTGTGAAAAGCATGAATTAGCTAGGAGGCTGATGTGGGGGTGGGGTTGACTTTGAGCGAAAGAAAGAAGAAAAGTACAAAACCAAAGAAGAAATATATAAAAGAAGCAGAAAGCCAACCAAGAAAAAGTCTCAGTCTCCCCAGCAAGGAAATTCCTGCAAGAAGGCTCTGTCTCTTTTCTCAAGCAGGGCTAGGGAATGGGGATCAATATATATGTCTTTGTTTACATATAACCCAAACCAAAGCTGGAGTTACAGATCACAGCTATTAGTTCAGTGCTTTGGAGGGAGAAGGTGGGAAAGCCAGAGTTGCTAAGGCAGTCATTCTCTGGAATTCTCCAGACATCAGTGAATACCCTTTCCTACCTACCCATCTCTTTCTCAAAGGACAGCTCCTGTATCGGAGGTTGATGATGCAGAACTCAGCCAGTCTGCTCCCGTTCCAGGTTCTAATTACTCATCTGTAGGTGCTAGACCCATCATGAGGCCAACACAAAGGGTCGCACAAGTATTTAGCTGCTCTTTGCACTTTCATCAAAACTGAAAGAATATGAAAGAACATATAAGGGGGAACCCAAAATACCCAGAATTGCGCTGGGTGCAGTAGAGCTTTCGTAGTGTGCGTTTCTCCCACTAGGCGAGCATCAAGCCACTCCCTCTGAGTTAGTGCACCCAGTGGCGTCACCTGGGAAGGTTCTCTCTGGTCGTAGTGAATTTTTTCATGAAAGCTCTTTCACTTGAACCTCGTTTTTTTGTTATGGCTAATTTAAGAGAACAGCATGCGGCTGTGAAATTTTGTTTCCTGCTCAGGAAAAAAAGCCACAGAAACTGTTGTGATGTTGAACACAGCTTACTAGGACAGCACTATGGGAAAAACTCAAGTGTACACAGGTTTTCTCATTTAAAAAATGGTGAATGGTTGATTGATGACAAACCTTGTTTAGGACAGCCATCAACTTTCCGAACAGATGAAAATGTCAAGTCATAGTGCATTTGGAGTTTGTTCCACCAGGTCAGACTGTTAATCAATCTTTCTATTTAGATATTTTGAACAGATTGCGTAACAGTGTGCGGCAAAAAAGGTTTGATTTGTGGCAGACAGAGACAATGCACCTACTCGTACAGCCATCTCAGTGTGCAAGTTTTGGGCAAAAAACAAACAAACAGCATACTTCTCTTGCCCCACACACCTTACTCACCTGACCTCGCTCCATGTGACTTCTTTTGTTTCCATGAATGAAGAGGGACATAAAAGGACAGCAATTTGATAACATAGAAGAGGCGAAGAATAAAATGAGGGAGGTGCTGTCAGCCATTCAAATATAAGAGTTTGAAAATGTTTCCAAGAATGGAATCACAGATTTTACACATGTATGAAGTGTAATGGAGCATACTTTGAAGGTGATTCTGTGGTTTTATGTAAAATTTAAATACATAGCTTTGAAAATAAATTCTTATTTCGGGGAGGTCCTCATATTCTTGCTTCTACACTTCAGTAATGTAGGAAAGCCAGTGGACTAAGTTCCCCATATTTCTTACATGAGAATATTCATAGATAAAACCTGGGAATGACCCAAAAGTCCATCAACATGTAAACAGATAAATACATTTAGATACATCTTTACAAAGGAAAAAAGCAACAAACACCTCCACATACACCCAGTGGCATGGATGAGATTTTTTTTTTCAATAACACTGAGTTTAAAAAGCCTTACAAAATCGCTTCTCGGCCTTTCGGCTAAGATCAAGTGTAAAAAGCCTTACAAAAAAGAAAATAGTTTAAAAATAGTTTTAAAACAGACTAAATGAATATGTAGAGTTTATTTCCACTTTCCCACTGCTAATGACATGCTGACAAGCCCTAGTGGCATAGTGGCTATGCTTTGGCCTGTTAACAACAAGATCAGTAGTTCGAAAGCACCAGCTGGTCTGAGGGAGACCACTGGGGCTTTCTACTCCCATTAAGAGTTACAGTTTAGGAAACTCACAAGGGCAGTTCTACCTTGTGCTATAGGTTCACTATGGATCAGCATCAACTCTATAGTAGTAAGTTTATTTTATTTCATTATTTATTTGGTCTTCTTATGACATGCTGGCTATAATGGCAGTTTTTAGGGGCGAATGGGTCTTGTAAGTCAACACATAACTTCTGCCTCAGACCTTTTGCTCATGTTATTCCCTCTGACTAGGATGGATATTCTTTCCTTCCTTAAAATCTGGATTACCCCTCCTAAATCTTTGGTTTTTAGGTTTACAAAAATAAATAATTATTGATATGATTCTTTGTTAGGGACCTGCTTCTACCTTGAGTAGATTATGATGCCTGGGACTATATCTACATATGCACTGTTCTGTTCCAGCCCATAGCAACATTCACGAAAATCTGGGTGCAGTAAAGTGAAATTACTGGGTGTGGTTCCTCTACCCACAGAGTTTCTAAGTCCCATTAGAATGACTGGGTGGGAGCATGCAAATAAGATGTGAAGCTGGACCGGCCCCCATCAGATCCAAACTAACTCTCTCTCTCTCTCTCTCTCTCTCTCTCACTTTATCTCTCTCTCTCTCTCTCTCTCTCTCTCTCTCACACACACACACACACACACACACACACACACACACTAGAAGTATCTGTTACAGAGGACAACACTAAACCTACAGATCGGAGAAGGGGCCAGCCTGCCATGCACATACAGAAGCAAATCAAGCAGGAAAAAGGGAGAGTGAGGGACTAGACCCCATAGTGGTACACCAACCCCTGAAGAGGACGTCCCTGCACAGAACTGATAAGGCACAAAGAGGACTGGAGAGCAGACAATAGCTTGAGACACGATGTCCCCTTGCTGGAGCATATGACGACGACGACAGTGGATAATACTTGGGAAACACGGTCGGGAGTGAGTTCAGTCTGACCAAGCCCACAGTGGGACAAACCAAGAAGAGACCATAACAGATCAGCAACAGGAGCAAAGCCAAGCCACAAAACCCCTGAGGAGTCCCCAAAATAGACTTCAGGCTAGCAGAAGCAGTTCCCAGAACCTGCCCCCGCGCCCCCAGGACCAGTGTGGAGATAGTCATAAAGGTCAGCAGACAGACCTGGAATTATCTGTGCTTTTTATTTTTTATCTAGGTTTTTTTTGTTCTTTTTTTATTCAGTACTTTTCCTTTATGTTTTGTCTCTGTTATTGTTGTTTTGACTACCAATACAAGATAGGCATGGGAAGAAACCAGAGGAGAAAGCAAGGAGACCAAAGGTTCCAGAGGGATGTGGGGGGAGGAGGAGATGGAGGAAAGGAGTGGAGAGCAAACAATGCCATAGAGAGGGGGACAAGTAGGGAATTAAAAGCAGCAACAAGGAGGACAGAGAGAACCTGGTGTTCTTGGTGCAACGGCAATCTAGCTGATAGGAATGACTAAGAGGCAAAAGAAGGACAAGCGTGACGGTAGGGGAGGAGGAAGGTAAAACAAAACAGGAAAGATCTAGGAAGCAAAGCTATGGATAAAGGTGTAAACATAGGTGTGCATTTATGTAAATATATTAACTCATAAAAATAGAGATATTGGCCTATGTATATATAGTTATATGGCAATAAATTGAGGAAGTGGATGGACTTTGGGCCTCTGCTCAAGCCCTCCCTCAATGCAAGAACACTTTGTTCTAACAACCTGGCATTCTGTGATCCTCAGCCTCCCAGCATGACTGCTGAAGACAAAATGGGTGCATACGCAAATGTGGTGAAGAAAGCTGATGGTGCCTAGCTATCAAAAGATATAGCATTTGGGGTCTTAAAAGCTTGAAGATAAACCAGCAGTCATCTAGCAGAGAAGCAATAAGCCCACATGGAAGAAGCACACCAGCCTGTGGGATCATGAGGTGTCAACGGAGTTAGGTATCAGGCACCAGAAGGCCCAAAATAAATAAATAAATTCATATCCTTGAGAATGAGGTGGGGTCAGAGCAGAGACCCAAAATCCTTTTGTAGACAAAAGGACATTCCCTCACAGAAGTGTCACCATGAGGGAATAAGTCACCTAGGGTGCAGTATAGCACTGATGAAACGCACAGTATTCCTCTGGTTCCTTGAGGCTTCCTCACCCCCCACTATCATGACCTCAGTCCTGCCTTTCAGTTCTGGCTAGACTGGAGCCTGTACACTGGTACAGATAAGAGCTCACAACACAGGGAATCCAGAGGTCAGATAAAACCCTCCGTAACAGAAATGGGAGTAGTGTTACCAGGAAGAAGGGGGAACCAGTAGCTATGATTGACAAAGAGCACTCCCCCACTTCCAGGGGGAAGAACAACAGAAACCATGGAGGAAGGGAGACAGTGCTCAGTGTAAGATATGAAAACAATAATAATTTATCAAGGGGTCACAAGGGGGGAGGGGAAAAAGAGGAGCTGATACCAAGGACTGGAATAGAAAGTAAATATTTAGAAAATGATGATGACAACATATGTACAAATATGCTTGATACAATTGATGTATAGAGTGTTATAAGAACTGTAAGAGGCTCCAATAAAATGATTTTTTTAAAAAGATGTAAAGGACTCTATAGAAGGGATTGGTCAGTTTTACCATTCCTCTGGGGATAAAGTGAGCCATCACAGAAGCAGGATGAGAGAGAATCCCATGACCACGTAAAAAGAAGAGCCAGCAGTGACGTGCATGGAGAGGCAACCGAGAAGCAGCGACGAGACTATGAGATGGAACCGTGGGCTTCCTGGTCGGCAGAATAAGTGAAGCTGAATGTCTTTGGGCAGGAGGCTGGTTTGCAGAGTGGGTTGTCCTCTGGGCATTTATCAGCACAAAAGGAGCTTCATAATACTTTCCCAAACCAGACAAAGCCAAAGGGCCGTGTGCTTTCTCGAGAGACGGACGTGCCTGATAACATGGCTGAGAAGAAGCACTACCGTGGACTGCATCCCTATAACATCCTCTTCTCTTGACTTGTTGCAACCTGTTAACTGCTCTAATAAACCCCCATGATCATGAATCTTGTGAGTTCTCTGTGATGATTACTGACAAATATTGAATTATATGACAGGGAGGATAGACCCATAAGAGGGAGAAGAGGAAATCCAGGGTGGAGCGTAGAATAGAATCAGGCAGAAGGGATTGATGAGTGGTTTGAACTGTTGAGTTCAGAGTTGATGGTCTGAAAGGTAAATCCCCACCTAATTTACAACTTAAAAAATTCCTCAGAAGAAGAAGAAGGAGCAACCTATTTTCAAGAATCCATAAGGTACTCATGAGGAGAAAGTTTGTCATAAGAGAGACAGAATTGATGTGCTTGACTCAGTAACGAAACACGCATCCACCCAAACAGAAAGCTAACTTCATTGCTGGCACGTGGATTCAAACTCATAGCCACCCAGTGTGACAGAGTCGAAGCGCCTTATAGTTTCCATGGCTGTACTCTTTACGAAGGCAGACTGCCTCATCTTTCTCCTGTGGAGGGCTTGATGGATTCAAAGACCTCGTCTTTCAGTTGTTAGATAAGCAGTTAATTAACCACAATGTCACTGGGATGTCTACAGCCAAGTCTTCCGTGAAACATGCCTCATTCTTTGTTAATGTAGGTCAAGGGTTGCATTATGAGTAATTACTAAAATACCTAGCTCATTGAAACAACTTGTAAGTTATCAGGCCCAGGGAAACTTTGTTGGAAAACTTACCTAAATTCCACTCCAGAACTTCTAAGGACCACAAAGCCAGAATGACATTCTTGAAGTGTTCAACAATTCCAGTTGCCTGAATAATAAAAAACCCCTGATCTTACTTGTGTAGCTTCAAGTCCAAATATAATAAGAAACTGTCTATTTTCACTCATGTTTATAATTGCAATGCAAAAGTAAAGCAAAGATCTTTTAAAACACCTTTCTAAAAGACAGTATAACAGTCTCCCATTACTCTTGGGGCTCAGCCTAAGTCAATCCATTGCAGAGTTGGGCAAATGCTGGGGTAAAGAAAGTAGTAGATTCTGTATTTGTTACACTTTTAAAATAATATTGATGTTATTATTAAACAAATATATTTAATAACATATAATAAAATAACATTTAATAATAATAATATTCCATCTTATTGCAGAACCTGTTCCTCCAGTAGGAGTTCTGGTGGCATTGTGGATTACACCATGATCTGCTAGCCACAAGGTCAATGGTTCAAACCTACCTGGCACTCCTTAGGAGAATGATGAGGCTGTCTACTCCTGTAAAGATTTAAATCTTAGAAACCTGAAGGGGCAGCTCTACTCTGTCCTATAATGTAGCTATTAGTTAGAATCAACTCTGGCAGTGAGAGAGTGAGAATGTGAGTGAGTCCTTCTATATCTAGAGTAGAGTTAAAGATAATAGCAATCAAATCTAGTATTATCGGTTTATAACCAACAAAGTATCTCCTTCTCCTTCCTTCTTTCCATAGAGGAGTGAGATATGCCACTTGACAAATTTACTGGTTCTTTTCTAATTAAACACAGAACTATGCCCTGAATAGGGAAGGCAGGTGTGGTACAATCCCATGTTAAACAACCTTATTATTAGCCAGTTAGGCATGGATACTGTTTTAGGGTAGGCTTTCTAAAGAAGCAAAACTAGTAAAGCTTACGTATGTATACACATGTATATATGCACATGTATGTATGCACAAGTGTCTACAGAAAGGTTTATATAAAGGAAATGGCCCACACCGTTGTAGAGGCAGTCAAGTATCCTGGAAACAGGTCACATTTTAGAGACAATCTCGCTATAAGGAATCAGTGGATTAGGTTATATATTGGGCTGCTCACCATATGGTCAGCAGTTCAAAATCACAAGGCATTCCTTGGAAGAAAGATGAGGCTTTCTATTCCCATAAAGATGTATAGTCTCAGATATCCATAGGAACAATTCCACCCTGTCCTATAGGATTGCTATGAATCGGAATCTACTCAATGGCAGTGAGTTGGGATTTGGAGTTTTTCAATGGCTATACCATGAAGTCCTGGTAGTGTAGTGGTTACACATTTGGCTGCTAACCACAAAGAAAGCAATTTGTTCCACTAGCTGCTCCATGGGGGAAAGATAATTCTTTCTGCTCCAGAAAAGATGTACAGTTTCAGAAACCCAAAGGAGCAGTTCCATCCAGTCCTATGCTGGGTGCGTCTCTCTAGAAATTGACTCAATGGTAATGAGTTTTTGGTAACCCCAAACCACCAAGAATCCTGGCCCAGTCAAGTTGGCACAAAACCTTAGGTATCACTTACAAATGATCGGGAAATCTTTCTATTGAATTAATCACATATTTACTGCTTCCTTGTAGATGCCATATTCACAGAAATACTGTGATGAATACTTTGATGCTAATATTTTAAAAATCATTTTATTGGGGGTTCATACAATTCTTATCGCAATCTATGCATACATCCATTGTGTCAAGCACATTTGTACATATGTTGCCATTATCATTCTCAAAACATTTGCTTTCTACTTGAGCCCTTGGTATCAGCTCCTAATTTTTCCCCTCCTTCCCTGCTCCCTCCTCCTTCAAGAACCCTTGATAATTTATAAATTATTATCATTTTGTCATATCTTACATTGTCTGACGTCTCCCTTCACCCACTTTTCTGTTGTCTGTCCCCCAGAGAGGAGGTTATCTGTAGATCCTTGTAATCGGTTCCCCCTTTATACCCCACCTTCGTGCCACCCTCCCGGTATCTGTACCAGTGTACATCCTCTGGTCTAGATGGATTTGTAAGGTAGAATTGGGATCATGCTAGTGGAGTCGAGGAAGCATTTAAGAACTAGAGGGAAGTTCCATGTTTCATCGTTGTTACACTGCACCCTGACTGGCCCATCTCCTCCCTGCGGCCCTTCTGTTAGGGGATGGCCAGTTACCTGCAGATGGGCTTTGGGTCCCCACACTGCACTCCCCCTCATTCACAATGATGTGATTTTTTGTTCTTTGATGCCTGATACCTGATCCCATCGACACCTCATGTGTCGATTCACAATTATATGGTTTTTGGTTTGATGCTAATATTTCAATGCATTTCTATTCTTATACACACACGTGCAGGATGAAATGGAATGAAAATATCATGAAATTCAATAAGACAAAGAGAGATTATCCAGTTTAAAAATGGGCAGAGGACATGACCAGACACTTCACCAAAAGAGACATTCAGGTAGTCAACAAGCCTATGAATAACTGCTCATGATCATTAGCCCTTTGAGCAATGTAAATCAAAACAACGAGATATCATCTCACCTCAGCATTCGTAGCAAAGTTAAAAACAACAAATACTGATGAGGGTGTGGAGAGACCGGAACTCTCATAAACTACAGGTAGAACTTAAAATTGTGCAACCACTGTGAAAAACAGTATAAGGTTTTTTTAGAAAGTTAGAAATTCTTCTACTTAATGTACGAGTGAGTGAGTGATTTCTCATATGTACTAGAGAAATGAAAGTTATGATAAAAATAAATATATGCACACCACGTCCATAGCAGCACTATTTACAATAACAGAAAGACAGAAACAAAACAACCTAAGTGCCCATCAATGGAAGAATGGATAAACATACACACAGTGGACAAGAGAGCAACGTTAAAGAATAATAGTGAACCTGAAAAATACCCCATAATGTGGATGAACCCAGAGGACATTGTGCTGAGTGAAATTAGTCAAAATCAAAAGGAAAACTATTGCAGGAAATCACTGCTGTAAAACAATCAAGAAAAAGTCTTCACACTAAGAGAAACAGTATTGAATAGTTACTAGGGTAGGGGAGAAAGGAGGGGACGTTTGGGCCAGAATGTAGACATATGTTAACTAGGGTGAAAAGGAAGGCAATCGGCAATAAGAGGGAGAACCGCAGAAATGATGGAGTCAGGGGAAGCACTGAGAGGCAGACAAGGGTTAAAAGCAATAGAGGTAACTGTTTTTATGGATACAGTCCTGCAGTAACGGTGATCACGGATAGACATACAGGCTGAAGGGGTGTGCGGAGGAGGGTAGAAGTATATGCAGATATATTTGTCTATTGTTGCTTCAAATACTTCCATAAATGTGGTAGAGCATATAAGGGGCATATAGGCTTGACAGAGGATTTTGTATGTGTATTTACCTTTGCTGCAATTATATACAGGACCATGGGTTCAGGACCATGGTCTTCAGGTCTACCTAGTCAACTGGCACAACATAGTCTATCAAGACAATGCTCTACACCCTACTTGGTGAGTAGCAACTGGAATCTTAAGAGTTTGTGAGCAGCCATCGAAGGTGCAGCTCTTGGTCTCTCCCCATGAGGGGTAAATGAGAGTGAAAACAATCAGACATTGCTGCAGTGGATTCATGAACTACGCAAACATCAGTCTCCAAGTCGCTGAGACCAGAGCAACCAGGTGGTGGTGACCTGATACCATTACCAACTGCTCTCAAAGGGATCCCATCAAATTGTCCTGGACAGAGTGGGAGAAAAATATAGGAAAAACTGAAATAATAATTAAAAGACCAGTTTACTAGTGGAATAGAGACGGGTGGCATCCCCATGATTATAGCCCTTAGTTGCCCTTCAGGTCTGGAAGTGAGCTTACCCCATGGCTCAATTTTCAGCCAAACAATGGGCAGGTCTTTATAAGGGGAATGTAGGTCGGGGTGTCTAGAGAAGGGGTTTGCAAACTGCAGCTCTCAAGCTGTGTTATACAGCTCTTTCAGTAGGTGCATGTGACTCTGAAGCAAAATTGAAAAAACATTTTTTAAAGAGTAATAAACAGATAACAGTGATTTCATTTGTTTGTAAAGATGTATTTATGGTTCTCAAATAATTTTCAAACTGTTCTGAGGGACTGAGGTAAGTAGTTTATTGTGCCAACCTGGCCGATAAACACGTGTGGGGTTAATTGAAGGGCGGAGGGATAAGTGGCTCGGTGAGCCTCGCCTTTCTAGATAGCGGGTCTCTTGCTTTCTGATGGTCGCACCAGGGTGCAGCTGCCTTGGCAGTTCCCTGCTTCAGCTTGCAAGGCTCACTTCCTGCAAGACATCCCCAAGGAGAAGCCACATGGACCTACCCCATTCAGGGTAGGTCCAGCCCTGGGTGCTGGAGCAGCCGTGTGGAGACCCCTGCCAGTGCTGAGATGCTTACACATTCATTGAGTTGGCTTTCCTCTTGCAGTTGGTGTCATTTCGTGTGTTTTGTGAAATGGAGGAGGACTTTGTGGATTGCTGTTGGACATATGAGTTAATGGGTTAATGTTGGACTTGTGGGCTTGGGCAGCACTGGGTTGGGATGTTTTCATGATACACACTTACCCATTATATAAAACTCTCTCTTATACATAAGTTTTGTGGATCTGTTTCTCTAAGTACCCAGACTAGCACAGGGACAGAATTGGATCATCCGTCTCAAAAGTTTGCCAACCCCTGTTCTAGAGAAACAATTCCAGGGACACTTATCTATGTATAAGAAAGAGCTTTATATTAACAACTAATGTTTTATCAAAAGAAGGCATCCAATCCCAGTCCAATGCAAGTTCACATGTTTGATGCAAGCCAAGGCAGACTGGTAACACAGAAGCGTGAAGCAGGAAAATCACAAGCCAGTGGGTGTACAGTCTTGTGGATGCAAGGTCAGTGGAGTATGGCAGGATGCCAGCAGCTGTCATGATTGGGCAGCCCACGTGGGGCTTCCCCTAGAGGCAGAGTCCCAGCAAGCAGGACGGCAAAACGACAGGGAGAAGGATCCAGTTTCTTCTTATAAGAAGGCCACCCCCCAAAGAAGGCATCACCAAGCGGGGGACCTGATTGACAGGCTGGTTGGTCTGTGCCCTTACACTTTCATAAAAATTCAAGTTGACATAAAATCATCTAACAACCACAGGGGACAATAGTGCTGAAGAGGTAAACATTCCCTAGAATAACCAACCATTTGTGATCAAAAGGGCAGCCTTTACCCAAGGAGAAAGTTCAGAAGGGCCAGGAAAGGAGAAATATAAATAAGAGAGACAGGGAGAAAGTGGGATTAGTACACTGTGGGGCCTGCCAGAATGGCATGAAACAAAATGTACATGAATTGTTGAATGGGAAACTGGTGTGCTCTAAATCTTCACCCAGTTCACGATAAGGAGTTAGAATAAGTTAATTATTTAGAGGACAGGAAAAGAAATAAAAGATGATATTTTCCCACACACTTTTGAAGCCCCGTCATTTACCTGTATGTAGATGTGTTGAACGTGTTATTGTTGGCCATTGGAGTTAGACTAAGAGATTCTAGGTTGGGCTAGGCTGGTCTCTAAGGTCATTGGAGAAGGAGCCCTTGTGGTGCAATGGTAAGGGGCTGACTGATAACCAAAAGGGCAGTCGGTTGAACCCTTCAGCCACTCCCCTGGAGAGAAGTCCTGGCCATTTATTACCATAAAGTTTACAGTCTAGGAAATTCAAGAGGCAGTTTCTAGTCTGTCATATAAGGTCACGATGAGTTGAAATCTACTTAATGGCACACAACTACCACATCAAGGCCAAGTACTGTTCCAGCACTTGTGTGTATCAGTCAACACAATAAGCAAAGATCCCTGATTCCAGTTAGTGTCAGATCTCAGAGTCACACATGAATAAGGTTTGCAAAACCTTTCTCTCTCTTCATGTTAGCTGATGAACTCTTACATTAATGGAAGTTCTTCATCCAAGTCCACTGAGCTGCCCAACAGAGAAATAACACTCTTTCCTTCAGTTAGAATTTAGACTACTTTTTAAAATATTATAAATAAATCATTTTATTGGGGGCTCTTATAGCTCTTATAACAATCCATACATCAATTATATCAAGCACATTTGTACATTTGTTGCCATCATCACTTTCAAAATATTTTCTTTCTGTTTGAGCCCTTGGTATCAGCTCCTTTTCCCACTCCCTTCCTCCCCCCGCACCCCCTCATAACCCCCTGGTAAATTATAAATTATTGTTTTCATATCTTACACCAACCACTGTCTCCCTTCGTCCACATTACTGTTGTTCATCCCCCTGGGTGGGAGGGGGGCGGGATTATACATCATTGTAGTCTGTTCCCCATTTCTCTCCCTTCCCCCTGCACTTTCCCCTTACCCTCCTGGTATCACCACTCCCCTTGCTGTTCCTGAGGGGGTTATCTGTCCTGGAGTCCATGTGTTGAGAGCTCTTATCTGTGCCAGTGTACATGCTCCATACTAGTCAGATCTGTAAGGTAGAACTGGGATCATCATGGGGTGGGGGCGGGGGAAGCATTAAAGAATGTTGTGTGTTCCTTCCGTGCTGCGCTGCCCCCGGCTGAGAACTTAGACTACTTTTCTTCTCTCTCTGTGACGCCTACACCTTTCCCTCCAGATCCCGCCTCTTCTTCTGCACCTTTGACACTGGCCATCCATCACACAACTTTTGATCACTTTGGAAGAGGCCGGGGGGTATCAAAGTCTTCTTTTGAAGTGCAAGCCACCAGCTTTTCACAGCTCAAGGACCGTCTTCCTTCTGGTACGGATACTTGGAAAGACCTCTGTCTTTCCCTCTATCTTCAGTCCGTGTCATATGTCCTTTCTCTTCCCTAAAACATGTGCCATGACCTAATGGGCGCAAACAGCATCTGTCCTGCTGATCTCGCATGGTCGAGCAATGGAGCTGCAGAAGGAAACACCGTGTGGTCCAGCGGCATCTTCACAGTGGTCCTTACGTTTGGCCCATTGGTACTGCACTGTGTCGATGTATCTTGTTGAGTGCGTCCTCTAATTTAGAAACAGCATTAGAACTTGGCCTCAAATGTTAAGAGGCAGGTCCACAGGTGGCAGGTCTGCCCCTTCCAGGCCGAGTGTCACCCTTGTTGGAAAGAGGTCTGACTTGAATGGGCTCCTGGATGATGACCGAAGTACTTAGGCACTTTCTTTTCTAGATCTCTTCTCATAAAACCCGAGAAAGCTATCTGCAACCCCTTACAAACAACACCCACACAAGCTAGCGATTCCATAGATACAGCTCTCAGTTATTTCAGAGGAGCCAGAATTCCACAGAGTTACGTGTTCAACTCATACTCAGGTATCAGTGAAGAGTAAAGCATATTTAAAACATAGGAAAGTAAGGAATAATATTTGAGAGGCATTTTAATTACAATAGATTTTTCTGGTCAACTTGGAACTGAGCAAAAACTCCTTCCTTCTGTTTATTGTTGGAAATACTTTTAACATGTATTCATCTCCCATTAGTAAGTAAAGTAAACCACGCAAACAAAATATAAATAAGTGGAGTTGCTTATAGAGATAGTTTATGTTTCATTCTATGAAAAGTGGTACTGTGATACACACTTTATCTCATGGTTATCTCAAGTTGGCTCAGACCCATAGCAACCCTATGCACAGCAGAATGAAACACTGCCTGGACCCGCGTCGGCTTCACCTTGTTCCTGGGCTTGAGCCCACTGTGGGAGCCATCGCGTCCAATCATCTCATGGAGGGCCTTCCTCTCCTTCACCGCCCCTCTACTTTGCCAAGCATGGTGTCCCACTCCAGGGCCTGGTCTCTCCTGACAACATGATGTCCAAATGATGTCAGGCAAAGTCTTGTCATCCTTGCTTCTAAGGAGCATTTGGCCATACTTCTTCCAAGACAGACTTGTTGGTCCCTTTTGTAGTCCACACCAGCACCACAATCCAAATGAATCGATTCCTCATTGGTCTTCCTTTTTTTAATTTCATGTCCAACTTTCACATGCATGAAAGTCAGGGGCACCTTAGTCCTCAAAGTAAATAGCCTTGCTTTTCACTTACTCTAAAGAGCTCTGGTGAAGCAAATTTACCCAATGGAATGAGTCTTTTGATCTCTTGCCTGCTGTTCTGTGAGCATCAATTGTGGGTCCAAGCACAGGTGACCGTGATGTTACCTATGGGTCCAATTGTGAGGAGTTGGGTTTTCTTTACATTGAGTGGCAGTCCTTATTGAAGGCTGCAATCCTTGCTCTTCATCAGCAAGTGCTTCAAGACCTCCTCACTTTCAGGAAGCAAGGTTGTATCCTCTGCATATCTCAGTCTGTTATTAAGTCTGAGTGTCTTCTGATCTGCGGGACCCATCCTCTGGTACTCTATCTGACAATGTTCTGTTCCCAATGTAGTAGGCCTTCAGTATCGGAGAACGTTTCCATGCTGTGTATAAGGTGTTCAGTGTCTATGTCCTCCCAAGTGGGAGCTGATTCTTTCTTCATAGTGTATTCTTATTCTAGAAGCTCCACTGAAAACTGCTTACTTTGCGTGACCCTGTTGGCATTTGAAATACCACCACTGTGGTGGCTTGCGTGTTGCTGTGAGGCTGGAAGCTAAGTCCCTGGTATTTCAACGGCCAGCAGGGTCACCTAAAGTTTTTAATCTCATTAGGATATATTAGATATTATTTATTAAAATGCAAATAATGTATTAAAATTTTAAGATTAAATAAGTTGACATTCTGAAAACCCTATTAAATAAATAACTCTTGTATTAGTGGAGAGGGTTGGTTTTTTTTTTTCTCTCTCCCCAAATTGATGGTTGCATTGGGAACTGTGTGCATGAACATGTGTGTGTGCTTGTAAACATGAATACAAATCCCATTGCTTTGGTACTACTTTTACAGAGATAATCTTTTGGTACAGATATTGTAGAGTATCTGTTTGGTCCATGGTTCAATGATCCTCTCATTCTAGGTCATTGGCCTCCCAATTCTTTCCAGTTGCTCACCTAGAGTTATGCTTTAGACTTGACTTTGTCCACTTGGCCTTAGTTGATTGGACTAGACATGAGCACATGGGATGGTAAGCCATGTGAAATATATACAATGGGTGTACAATTAGTCTTTTTGCCTTGCAACAAGTATAATGCATAAATAAATTATTTAATCTGATTGACAATACACCGTGCTATGGGGAAATGTAAAAAGAATTACGTATGCTATCCTTGGCTTTTGGAATTTAGACTAAGATAGCCTAGTTTAGTCTGGGCTGGTCTCAAAGATAAAAGATGTGAACTGATAAGAGGAGGGGTAGCTCTCCTCTGCATGCCATGAGGACAGAAAAGCAAAGACAGAGTCTCTTCAAAGGACAATCACTGAAGCAGATGCTCAGAGGAAATAGACAACATTCCTGACGGCTTTACAGTTCTTAGCTCTATTCTATTCCTGAGGTATAACATTAATTTTGCTCTTGAGGAATCTATGGGATACCCTCTGAACTCATGATATATTTTTTCTTTCTTTTTTTTTAAATTAAGAGATCATTTCATTGGTGGCTCTTACAGCTCTTATAATTTTGTACATCAATTGCATCAAACATGTTTGTACATCTGTTGCCATCATTGTTTTCTAAACATTTACTTTCTATTCGAGCCCCTGGTATCAGCTCCTCTTTTTTCCCTCCCTCCCCACCTCCTACCCTCATGACCCTTGATAAATTATTATTATTTTCATATCTTACACCCACTGCTGGCTCCCTTCCCCCATGGTTTCTGTTGTTCTTCCCCTGGGGGGACGGGTGGGGGGAGGGTGTGGCTATATGTCGATCATTGCGATTGGTTTACCCTTTCTCCCCTCTTCTCTCCACCTTCCCCCTACCCATCTGGTATAGCTACTCCCATTCCTGTTCCTGAATTCCATGTGTCATGAGCTCTTATCTATTATCTGTACCTACGTGCATGCTACGGTCTAGCCTGCAGTGAAAGATTGGACTGGGGTCATGATAGTGGGGGATGAGGAAGCTTCAAGTAACCAAAGAAATATTGTGTGGCTCATCGGTGCTATACTGCACCCTGGTTGACGCCTCCCTTCCTTGTGACCCTTCTGTGATGGGACATCCCATAGTCCACAGATGGGTTTTGGGTCACTGCTCTGACCCACCTCGTTCTCAACAATATGGTTTTTTTGGTTTGTTTGTTTGTGGTCTTCTGATGCCTGCTCCCGGGTCCCTCAACACCTCATGATCGCACTGGCTGGTGTGCTTCTTCCATGTGGGCTTGTTGCTTCTCTGCCAGATGGCCACTTGTTTAACATCAAGCCTTTAAGACCCCAGATGCTGTATCTTTTGATAGCCAGGCATTATCCGCTTTCTTCACCACATTTGCTTATGCACCCATTTTGTCTTCAGCAATAGTGCTGGGAGGGTGAGCATCACAGAATGCCAAGTCGTAAGAACAAAGTGTTCTTGTATTGAGGCAGGGCTTGAGCAGAGGCCCAAAGTCTGTCAATGTATTGCCATATAAATATGTATATTTATTTAAGAATTAATATATTTACATATGTACACACCTATCATTATACCTCTACTCATAACTTTGCTTCCTCGATCTTTCCTGTTTACTTTTACTTTCCTCCTGCTTCATCATCACGCTTGCCCTTCTTCTGCCTCTTAGTAATTCCTCTCGACTAGATTGCTGCTGCTCCAACACCCCAGGATCTCTACGTCCTCCTTATTGTTGCTTTTAATTCCCTAGTTGTTCCCCTGTCTATGGCATTGTTTGCTGACTGCTCCCTTCCCCCATCTAATTGTCCCCCCAAGTCCCTCTGGAACCATTGGTCCTGTTGCTTTCTCCTTGAGCTTGCTTCTCATGCCTATCTCATATAGATAGGCGTATGTTTTTTTCTTGATTAAGCTATGATTCCCTTTGTTCTTTGCAATCAAAGAGTATTAACAACAACAACAATAATATTAATATCTTGGCCAACATTTACTGAAAACATACTATCTGCCTTACACTGTGCTAAGCACTTTAAATACTTTATCTTATTAAGGGTAAGAGTACTTTTCTCTTATTTTTAAATGTTTTTATAAATTTATTTTCCAATCATAGACATTTTTTCTAGAACCTAAAAGTCACAGTCATTTGAGAAAGTTTGAGAAGTACCTAGAAGTGTGAAGAAAGGAAAGCCTATCCCATAATTCCACTACCAAGAGACACGAGCTAACAGGTTCTATTTGTTTACAGCTAAGAAAATTCTTCATTCATCCCCCCCGCTCTACCCCACCTTTTCCAGATTCTGATCTATTCCTCCAAACTAGTGAGTTAAAGGGTCGAACATGTTATAATACAGTGATAACATACTAATAATAGACACACACACAACAAACCCACTCCTGTTAACTCTGCCTCGTAATGACTCATTGTAGGGTTTCAAAGGTTCTGTAAATTTTTATGAGTGCAGACAGCCTCATCTTTCTTCCTCCGAGTAGCTGGTGGTTTTAAACTGCTGACCTTATGATGTGTAGTCCACTGCTTATTAACAACACAAGAAAATTTCAAACTGCCTGTTGAACACAAGGAAGATATCTTGTCCATCCCTGCATTCTAAACACCTAGTACAGAATCTCCCATATACAAGGTATTGAATGGATTTATCATATTTCATATCTCTGAACTATACATCTGAAGACTGTTGAAATAGCACATGTGTTTTGTTACCTATATATTTACCACAATAAAAACAAAACACAGACTCCAACTTAACTAGTGTTTCCAACTGACCTCTCATTATATTTTTAAAAACCACACATACCGGATCAAATCCAGGGATGCCATTGGTAGACAACTGAGGAAGAGGTGGGGAAAAGGTGGGGGAGGATGAAAATAGGGAAGAAATGGGTAGTGGGGGCATGGGGCACTAACCCCCCCAAGGGGAGGGTATTGGTTATATCTCCACAGGGAAAGAGGGACCAGACTTCAACCCAGTGCCCCAAGGTGTGAATGCAACATTCCGGCATGGAATAGGGAACCAGTGGAGAGGTCTGGGGGGCTGGCCCCAGTACCAAATACTAAGTGGATGCCTGCCCCTCCCCCCAGAAGAATTTATTTCAAAGGACTGCATTGAATCTGCAGCTCCAGGAGACGGACATATCTGATCAGAGAACACGGGTGCTGATGAAGGGGGAGGAGGAGAGAGTGGAGCACATCCTGGCCTACCAGGCCCTGAGGACAATGACCCCAATTAGAGCAGCCAGTCCACAGAGAGGAGCACATTGCCAGCCCCACTATGAGACATGACATCCCTCACTGACCCATGGCCCTGTTGGGGACAGCACCAGAGACACAGTGTGGGAATTGCGCCCAACCTGATCCCACCACACCGAGGCAAAGCACTGGGGGAGTGCAGCAGAACAGCAAGGGAATGGAGTAGCAAGGTCCCCAGGGAATGCTGAAGGTGGACTTTGGGGCCAGGGCGTGGTGCCCCAACAGACTGGGCTGGAAAACACTCCGAAAGGCCAACAAACGATCCTTGAACTAATTACAAGCTTTTCTTTCTTGTTGTGTTTTGTTTTGTTCTTTGTCAGTGGTTTGTTGTTATTGTTTTGTTGTATATTGTTGCTTGGTTTTGCTCTGGCTTGTTTTTGTGCATGTTATTATCTCTGTGGGTCTATCTAAATAAGATAGTCTGGATGAACAAGCTGGAGGAAGAACAACAGGACCAACAGTTCCGGGGGAAATGGGATAGAGGGATTTGGGGGGTAAGGAAGTGGTGTTAACAAACCCAGGGACAAGGGAACAACAAATGATCCAAATTGGTGGTGAGGTGGTTGTGGCAGGCCTAGTAGGGCATAGTCCAGGGTAATGTAATGAAGAGGTATTGCTGAAACCCAGGTGGGGACGGAGCATGATAGTGGGACAGGAGGAAAGTCAAGAGAAATAGAGGAAAGAGCTGGGAGTCAAAGGGCATTTATAGAAGTCTAGACAAAGACATGTACATATGCAAATATATATAGGAGGATGGGGAAATAGATCTATGTGCCTATATTTATAGGTTTAGTATTAAGGTAGCAGAAAGACATTGGGCCTCTACTCAAGTACTCCCTCAATGCAAGAATATTTTCTTCTATTAAATTGGCATTCTATGATTCCCAACACAACCGCTGAAGCCAAAACGGGTGAACAAGCAAATGTGGTGAAGAAAGCTGATGGTGCCCGGCTATCAAAAGATATATCCTCTGGGGTCTTAAAGGCTTGAAGATAAACAAGCGGCCATCTAGCTCAGAAGCAACAAAGCCCACATGGAAAAACACACCAGCCTGTGTGATCACGTGGTTCCAAAGGAATCAGTTATCAGGCATCAAAGAACAAAAAATCAGATCATTGTGCGCACCTCCATGATACAATCGCTGAGAACAAATGGGTGCATAAGCAAATGTGGTGAAGAAAGCTGATGGTGCCCAGCTATCAAAAGAGATAGCATCTGGGGTCTTAAAGGCTTGAAGGAAAACAAGCGGCCATCTAGCTCAGAAGCAACAAAGCCCACATGGAAGAAGCACACCAGCCTGTGCAATCAGGAGGTGTCGAAGGGATCAAGTATCAGGCATCATCAAAAAAAAAAAATCTTACCATAGTGAATAAGGCGGGGTGTGCTGAGTGGAGACCCAAAGCCCATTTGTCGGGCACTGGAGATCCCCTTGCAGAGGTGGCTAGAGGAGGAGATGAGTCAGTCAGGGTGTGATGGAGCACCAATGAAGAATACAGCTTTCCTCTAGTTCCTAAATGCTTCTTTCTCCCTCCCCCCACCTCCCCTCCTATCATCCAACTTCTACCTTGCAAGTCTGGCTAGACCAGAGGATATACACTGGTGCAGATAGGAGCTGGAGGCACAGGGAATCCAGGGCAGATGATACCTTCAGAACCAGGGGTATGAGTGGCGATACTGGGAGGGTAGAGGGAGAGTGGGTTGGAAAGAGGGAACTGATTACAAAGATCTACATGTGATCTCCTCCCTGGGAGACAGATAACAGAAAAGTGGTGAAGGGAGATGTCGGACAGGGCAAGATATAACAAAATAATAATTTATAAATTATCCAGAGCTCATGAGAGGGGGGGGAGCATGGATGGAGGGGGAAAAAAGAGGACCTGATGCAAAGGGCTTAAGTGGAGAGCAAATGCTTTGAAAATGATTAGATGTGCTTTACACAATTGATGTATGTATGGATTGTGATAAGAGTTGTATCAGCCCCTAATAAAACGTTTAAAAAATAAAAATAAAAGCTGAGACGATATCAACCCAAAAAAAGAAGAAAATAACCCACACACATAGACATGAAATGAACTTCTAACATCAGACATAGTTGGACTCAATCAATCTAAGATTCTACCTCTAGAGTTTTCTGGTTAGGCCTGAATCTATCACGTAATTGATTAACAGGAAATTTCCTATGCCCTGAAATTTTTATTAGTTTTGGTTATGATTAGCGGATGAAGCAGCCCTGATTAAATTTCCCCACTACTTAATTTTCTTTAGTTTCTAGACAAGCCTCTACATAACTGAACTCTTCAGTTTTTGCAAAACAGTTTTTACCTAGGTAGCTCATGTTACAAGAACCATTTAGTTTCTGGAATTACTTGGAAAAACTCAAAAGGTAGAAGTTGCGCAAATCCTTGGCGCTTTGGTTATACAAATCAGCCAGTTGGCTACCAGTTATAAACGAAGTTACATTTCAAGTTAAACCAGAAATTTGAAGTTCAAGTTCTGGTTCTTACAATCTGCCACAGTCACTATTATAATGGCATTTGACTGATTATAAGTTATAGATAACATGGCACATATTTAAAATCTTAGTTTAAAAGGAGTATCAAAGAGTTACATGGCTATTAAATGAGTTGATCTGGTTCATTTAATTTTATACAACCTTATTTAGTACATTATAGAGGCACATTCTTGATCTGATGTTTAAAATTCCTGTTTTAGACGTTTGTACATCCACTGACAAAGGAATATTTTGAGCTAAAAATTGGTGGAGCTGATTGGCAACCAACATATTATCTCCATCTTAATTGAATGATTAGTTAACTGTTGCTTGAAGATTGTTCTTATGTTATAAAGAATGTGAAAAATTTTTAAAAAGAAGATGAAGAGTTTAGAGTTAAATGTGGACTCATAACATTTAATAGAAATAAAAAAAGCATTCAGGTGAGCTGTTGGTGACAGCCTTATGAAGGTCTCCTGATCTACTTCAACAGCAAAAGTTTAGGGCCCAAAACAGGGTAAAACACTTTTCCTTTCTTACCAAACAAAAAAATCACTGCCAACAAGCTGATTTAGACTCATAATGACTCATAGGACAAGACAGAGCTTCCCTTGTGGGGTTTCAAGAGGGTAACTCATTACGGGTGTAGAAAGCCTCATCTTTCTCCCATGGTGGCTGGTGACTTCTAACTGCTGGCCTTGCTACTAGCAGCCAAATGCATAACCCACTGCACTACCAGGGGTTTCTTTTGGTTTCTTACATCTAAAAAGGCCATTTTTACTTACCATATATACTCGTATATAAGCCGAGTTTTTCAGCACATTTTGTATGCCGTTTTCATGGTAAAATTAGGTGCCTCGGCTGATATTCGGGTCAGCTTTTACTCGAGTGTATACGGCGTATAAGTTTCATGCACGGCAGTGAAAATGGCACAGCTGTAGACTCATCATGAAGTCCACATATCAGATGGCTGCTGTTAGGCGCCGTCCAGTTGGTTGCAACTCATACGACCCTCTTTATGCCCAAATGAAAACACTGCCTGGGCCTGGGCTGTCCTCAAAACTGTTGCTATGTTTGAGCCCATTGTTACAGCGCTCTGTCAATCCGTCTCATTGAGGGGCTTCCTCTGTTTCGCTGCCCCTCTACTTTACCAAGCATGATGCGCTTCTCCAGGGACTGGTCTCTCCTGACAACATGCCCAAAGTACTTGAGATGAAGCCTCATCATCCTTGCTTCTAAGGAGCACTCTGGCCATACTTCTTACAAGACAGATTTGCTTGCCTCTTTGTCAGTCATGATATTTTCCATTTTCTTCTCTGGCACCACAATTCAAATGAATGGCTTCTTCTTTGGTGGTTGTTGGATGGTTATAACCAGAAATCGACACAAACTAGTTCAAGTGAGGGTGCATTGGAGGTCCTGAGAGACCTGGTTTGACTCCTGGTCCATGCATGTCATGAGCAGCCCCCACTGGTCTGTTGGTGAAAGCTGGTGTATGACTAAGAGGATTCATCCAGCTACCAGACGAATACAAAGAAGAAAGACCTGGAGCTCTATTCATGAAAATCAATGAAAACCTTAAGGATCCCACCAGACAATCGTGGGAATGGTGCAAGACTTCACAGCATTTCATGGACGCCAACTCAGCAGCAACTAACAATTATGGCTCAAATTAAAGGGGTCTTGTAAGGAAATAATTTGTATGTGATCCCAGGAACACTGAATAATTAGGACAAAAACTAGGCAAGTCCAGTTTTCCTTAGAGTAAACCTCCCAGTGGGTAGAGAGCTAAAGACTCTGTTTTATCACCGGTATAATTCCACAAAAAGTTCCATTTGTTCTTCAGTATTTTATTAAGCTCTCTCATAATATTTTGTTTGGCTCAGCTCTGCCTGTGTACTGAATTTTCTTGGGTCAGGTTTCACTGCATGTCTAGTCAGCTATAAGAGGTGTGAGGGTGGATTGGAGGTGGATTGGAGATTGGGAAGAAAGGATAGGAGAGAGGGGAGATGAAATTACTTTCTTAGGAGGGAATGCATGAGGTGAGGCAGCAGCTAACCGCTCCAATCCAGTTAGATAAATGAGGCTATCCTGCCTTTGCTTTGCTGAAACGTTTGTCACGATGCTACACTCTTCATTATTTTAAGCCACATGAAACAAACAGGATGCTGACTTCTCAAGCTGCATAATAAGCAATACACTATAACACGATTGCTGAAAGTTTAATTACCCTGGAAGCTTTCAGTCCTGTGATAGTTTATTTTCTTACTACTAACAACTTGTGCAAGTTTTACAAAGAGGCATGCGTCCAAAATATAACTCAAAGAAATTTCCCCATTTTACCACTCTTCCTGCTACAAAAAACAAACTCTTGAAGAGCTTCTTTAATTAAAAAAAGTAGCTAAGAATATTGTTTCAAAATATTATTTAGCTATAATATTAATTCAGGGGAATTTTTCTGGGATTTATTTATTTATTCTCCTCTACTAGATCTCTACTATCCTGAGTCGGATTGATTGCAATCCCTGGATTATGAAATGATGCTCGTTGGACCATGGATTTTAATGATAATGTCAAGTATATGCCAATAAAACTATTTTTTAAATATGTCGATAATGTATCTGTACATCTCATTCTTCCATCTTGCCCTTATTTATTATCCTGCTTCCCCTTGCACCTCAAATGTAACTACTATCCTGACCTTTGCTTTTGTGTGTTCAAAGAAGGATGTCATAGTACACTCCGAAGAGTCATCCATATTACATATATTCTCTTATATGCTAAGAGGGTTTTCATTTGCTATTTCTCATACCATCTAACTAATTCTGAGGAAACAACTCTAGGAAAGAAAATAGAGCTAACAATACAAGTCATTGAAACTGAAGAGAGTTAAGCATGGAGACTGTTGCTAGGTGCCCCTTGAGTCAGTTCCGACTCAGCATGGTCCTGTGCCATCCTCACAATTGTCCTTATGTGTGAGCCCATCAATGCAGCCACTGGGTCAGTCCATCTCCTCGAGGACCGTCCTTGTTTTGGATGCTCCTCTACTTTACCAGGCTTGGTGTTCTTTTCTAGTGACTGCACTCTTCTGAAAACATGCCAAAACATGTATGTGAGATGAAGTCTCGCCATCTTTGTTTCTAAAGAGCATTCTAATTTTACTTTTTCTAAAGCAGATTTTTTGTTCTTTTAAAAAAATCATTTTATTGAGAACTCATACAATTCTTATCAAAGTCCATACATACATCCATTGTGTCAAGAACATATGTACATTTGTTGCCATCATCATTCTCAAAACATTTGCTTTCTACTTGAGCCCTTAACATCAGCTGCTCATTTTGCCCCTCCCTCCCCACTCCCCCCTACCTCATGAACCTTTCAAAATTCATAAATTATTATTAATTTGTCATGTTACACTGGCCGACGTCTCCTCCAGCCCTCTTCTCTGCTGTCCCTCCCCCAGGGAGGAGGCTATACGTAGATTCTTGTAATTGGTTCCCCCTTTCTACCCCACATTCCCTCCACCTTCCAGGCATCCCACTCTCAGCACTGGTCCTGAAGGACTCATCTGTCCTGGATTCCCTGTGTTTCCCGTTGCTATCTGTACCAATGTACATCCTCTGGTTTGCCAGATTTGTAAGGTAGAATTGGGATCATGACAGTGGGGGAGAGGAAGCATTTAAGAACTAGAGGAAAGTTATATGTTTCATCGTTGCTACCCTACACCCTGACTGGCTCATCTTCTCCTCACAACCCTTCAGTAAGGGGTGTCCGGTTGGCTATCGATGGGCTTTGAGTCTCCACTCTGCACTCACCCACATTTACAACAAAATGATTTTTGGTTCCTTGATGCTTGATACCTGATCCTCTCGACAGCTCATGGTCACACAGGCTGGTGTGTTTCTTCCATGTGGGCTTTGTTGCCTCTGAACTAGATGGCCACTTGTTTATCTTCAAGCCTTTAAGACCCCAGACACTATATCTTTTGATAGCCGGGCACCATCAGCTTTCTTCACCACATTTGCTTATGCACACATTTGTCTTCATTGATCATATCCGGAAGGTGGGCATCCACTGATAGGATTTTTAGTTCTTTTATGTCTGATAACTGGTCCCTTCTACACCTCATGATCAGACAGGTTGGTGTACTTCTTCCATGTGGGCTTTGGTGCTTCTGAGCTAGATGGTCACTTGTTTATCTTCAAGCCTTTAAGACCCCAGATGCTATATCTTTTGATAGCAGGGCACCATCAGCTTTCTTCACCACATTTTCTTATGCACACATTTGTCTTCAGCAATCGTGTCGGGAAGGTGTGGATCCTGGAATGCCAATTTAATAGAACAAAGTGTTCTTGCATTGAGTAAGTGCTTGAGGGGAGGCCCAATGTCCATCTGCGGCCTTAGTACCAAACCTATAAATATGTGCACATAGATAGATCTATTTCCCCACACTCTTATATAAATATATTTACTTATGTACATTCCAGTCTTTAGACCTCTATAAATACCCTTTGTCACCTAGTTTTTTCCTCTATTTCCTTTTACTTTCCTTTTGTCCCACTATCATGCTCAGCCTTCAGTTGGGTTTCAGTAATTTCTCTCGGTTACCTTGCCCTTGCTGAATCCCTACCAGGCCTCTCACACCTCCTTGCCACTGATTTTGGACCACTTGTTGATCCCCTGTCCCTGGGTTTGTCAGCACCACCTCCTTACCATCGCTTCCCCCTCTCCCGTGTCCCCCTGAAACCATTGGCCCCGTTGTTTTCTCCTCCAGACTATTCATCCAGTCTATCTTATCTAGATAGATCTGTAGAGATAATAATATGTACCAAAAATCAAGCCATAGCAAGATAGGCGATGAGTGAGAACACAGCGATGACAACAAAAAAGGAAACCAATTGCCCATAGAAGAATAATTTAATTAAAAGAAAAAAATTTTTAAAGAAAGAAAAACCTGTAAATAGATCAAGGCCTGATTTTTTATCTCTAGTCGTGTCCTTCAGTCAGGTGCAATGGGGTACCATGCTCTGACCCCAGAGCCTGTCCTTTCTACTCCCTCAGGGGCTCCCTGACCTGCTCCCACGGTTGCACTGCCACACGCTTTTAGTGGTTTGCCTCAGTGTCACAGGGTCAGTCTGGACCAGTCCCGACCCTGAGTCTCCAGTGTTGTCTCCCTTAGGGCCCTGGGCTATCAATGGTTGGCGTGTCTCATAGTGGGATCAGCTGTATTGTCCACTCTGTCCATTGGCTGTTCAGAGCAGGGATATCGCCCTCCATGCCTGATGGGCCAGGATGTGCTCCAAACTCTCTTCCTCCCTCTTCATTTGCTCCGATCTGGAATGTACTTTAAATATTCTTTGCCAGCACCATAATTCAAATACATCTTTTCTTCTTCAGCTTTCCTTACTCAATGTCCAACTTCCAAATGCATACAAGGCAAATGAAAATCCAATAGCTTGGGTCAGGCACACCTTAGTCCTCAAAGTAACATCCTTACTTTTCCACTCTCTAGAGAGATCTTGCGCAACAGATTTACCTAATGCAATACTTCTTTTGATTTCTTGACTGCTGCTTCACGAGCACTGATTGTGAACCCAAGCAAGACGAAATCCTTGGCAACTTCAATATTGTCTCTATTTATCATGTGTTACCTGTTGGTCCAGTTATGAGAATTTTGGTTTACTTTACATTGAGTTGTCATCCATACAGAAGGATTCAATCATTGATCTTTGTATTAGGTTGAGTTGTCTAGAGATACAAACCAGTGACATTCATCTATGGATAAGAAAGAACTTTATGTTAAAAAATGACTTTACATCAAGAAGATACTCCAGCCCAGTCCAACTCAAGTCCATAGATCCGATGCTCACTGTATCCTCTTCAGACACCTGGAGCTGCAGGCCAATGGCACCAAAAGGTGATCAGGAAACAGGGAGCTCACAAGCTGGTTCGTGCAGAGTCTTGTGGATCCAAGGTCCATAGATACATAGCAGGGCACTTATAGCTCTCAGCATTGGGTGGCTACAGTGTTGGGTGTAAAGTGGCAGAGAAAGAGCCAGTTCCCAGAGTCCATCTGTCATACAAAAGGCACATCCCCAAGGAGGTGTCATCAAGTTACCCTTGATTGACAGGTTTTACTGCATGCCTATCCAAGAGTATCCCGTTTGACATAAAATCATCCAACTACCACACTCTTCGTCAGCAAGTGCTTCAAGTCCTCCTCACTTTCAGTGAGCCAGGATGTGTCATCTGCATAGCAAGAGTTGTTAATAAGCCTTCCCCCAATCCCATTGCCACATTCTTCTTCATATAATCTATCTTCTTAGATCATGTAACAATTTTTAAATGTCAAATCTAGAGTTGTTGAGAACATTCAGAATGTTGTATAGCCATCACCACTATTTATACCCACCGTCTATTTTTTATCATTCTATCACCACTCTTCAGTGAACTATTTCCTCTCTCTAGCCCCTCAGAAGACGCTATGGTGGTACAAGAGTTGAGGAAGATTAATTACCAGCCTGGGATATGCAAATGATATAGCCCCTCTCGTAGAAAACAAAGGTTCCTTGGAACACTTACTGAGGAAAGCGAAACACTCCAGTATGATGACACCTGAATGTGAAGAAACCGAAAATGTCCATAACCAGGAGCAAAAAATTGGGTTGCGAAAGATCTAATTCTATTTCAATCTATTTCAATTAATGTGCCTGGAAATAGCAGTCACGAAATCAAATGTCATACTGCAGTGATCAGATCTACCAAGAAAGCCTCTTTAAAGTTTTAAAGAGCAAAAAATGTCACCTTGATGACTAAGTTTCTCTGACTCAAGCCATGCTTTTTTTTTTTTTTGATTGCTTCATATTCACGTCAAAACTAGACAAGGCAAATAGAAGACACGGGTTAGTCTGGGTTCTCTAGAGGTGAAAAATCATTAAAAAATATATATATACACACATATGAGTGTGATTAGATATACACACACATACATAAATGTATGAAGAAAGTTATAACAAGGAAATATGGCTCACACAGTTGCAGAAATGGTTAAGTCTAGTCAAGTTCAAATCCATAGGTGTGATAGAAAGCTAGAGTTTTGTCCTAAACCATATAGCTGCCAGAGCCCATGAACCAAGAAGCAGAAAGATGAAGCAAGACCATGGCTGGTGGATGCATAGGCTGATGTGTCCAAGATTGGTAGGTCAGATGTTTGACTCTAATGGCTACCAGGGTTGGTAGACTATATGACAGACCTTTAGTCCCAAGAATTGGACATCAATGAATGAGATTCAGGATCCAAACCATCAAGAAGAGAAGAAATTGTCTACATTATTTGCTTTATATGTGAAGAGAGCCATATATGTTTCTTTATATCCTAAAGAAACATTATCAAGACTGGGACCTGAGTGAGAGGTCCAATCTTCCCACAACTTCTTGGCTGTCCACAAGAAATCCCATCATGGAGTTGATTACATTATGTTAGATCACCTCATGGGGGAGAACTCAAATGCCAAACTACTACGAGTTCTCAGCCAAGTTGACAAGAAACTATCACAACCATAAAGAAATTGATGCATGCTGATTGTCATGTCCACCACTCATGTCAGTTTGTCCTACCGAGATGGCTTACATGCTGCTGTGATGCTGGAAAGCATGACACCAGTTTCAGGGGAATATGCAGGCTAAGAACAGACTACGTAGTAGAATCACTTTTAGTCATATGAAGCTTTCTGGATCTTCTATGCTGATTTATCATGCCTCAAAATGAGAAGTAGCTGCAAACATCCATTACTGATCAGAAAGATGTTTACTTGTGCTTTACTGAGTACACAAAGGCATCCAATTGTATGGATCATAGCACACTAGAGGCAACATTGTGAAGGGGATTTCCTGAACACTTGGATGTGCTCATTCAGAATCTGTACATAGACCAATAGGCTGTTGTTCAAATAGAACAAGGAGATTGTGTTAGTCTGGGTAGACTAGAGAAGCAAATTCATAGATACTCATATGTGTACAATAAAGGGCAAAAAAAGAAAGAGCTTTATATACAAGAGCAATTGAATATTGAGAAAGCATCCCAGCCTAGTCCAGATCAAGTCCATAAATCCAGTAACAGCCCATATGTTCGATACCAATCTATAAATTCCTCTTCAGGCTCACAAAACACATACAATGATGCCAAATGCAGGAAGACCACAAGCCAGCAGTTGGAAAGTCTTGTGGCTCCAGTGGCGGTAGAGGCATCTCAGCACTGGCCGGGGTCTTCATGTGGCTCCTTCAGCTCCAGAACTCCAGCATAGCCCCACGTGTCTTGTCAGCTGCGATGTCTCCAAAGGCGTGTGTCACGCCTCCAAAGAGCTATTTACCTCCTTAACACCTCCAGGTGAAGTCATCAAGCTGTTACTTGATTGAAGGCTAAACTCCACCCCTTCACTCTTAATAGTCTCAAGTTGACACCAGATTAAGTAACTACCAGAGATGATGGCCTAAATAAATTGCGTGCATCAGTTTTGCACAATGCAATACATCATTTGATTTCTTCATTCGTGCTTCCATGAGTGTTGATTATAGATTTAAGTAAAATGAAATTCTTGACACCTTCTGTCTTTTCTCTCTCTATTATGATGTTGTCTACTGGTTCAGTTGTGAGGATTTTGGTTTTCTTTACTTTGAGTTATAATCCACACTGAAGGCTGTAGCCTTTGATCTTCATCAGTAAGTGTTCCAAGTCCTCTTGGCTTTCAGCAAGCAAAGTTGTATCATCTGCATATCATAGGTTGTTAATGAGCCTTCCTCCAATCATCATGCTGTGTCCTTTTAATCTAGTTTCTCAGATTTTTTTGGTCCAAAATACAGGTCAAATACGTATGCTGAAAGGAGACACCCCTCATGCACACCTTACCTGATTTTATACCACAATGCAGTATCTCCTTGTACTGTTGGAAGGACTGCCTCTTATTTTGTGTACAGTTTCCCCAGGAGCACAATCAAGTGTTCTGGAATTCCCATTCTTCTCACAGTTTATGATTCACATGGTTGAATGCCTTTGCTTAGTCAATAAAACACAAGTAAACATCTCTCTAATATGTTCTGCTTTCAGCCAAGATCCTTCTGACATCAGCAATGGTATCTCTTGTTCCATATGTGCTTAATCTAGTTTGGATTTCTGGCAGCTCCTTGTCGATATACAACTATTTTAAAATCGTTGTCAGCAAAATTTACTTTCACGTGATATTAAAGATATTGTTTAATACTTTCCACAACTGCTGCCTCACCATTCTTTAAGATAGTACAAATACGGATCTTTTCCAGTCAGTTGGCCAGGTAACTGTCTTGAAGATTTCTTGCGATAGATGAATGGGTACTTCCAGGGCTGCATCAGCTTGTTGGACCATTTCAACTGGTCAATTCATGAAGCTCTACTTTCAGTGCAGGCTTGGATTCTTCCTTTAATTTAACCTTGATCATATGCTAATTCTTGAAATGGTTGCATGTGGACCAATTAAGGGTTTTTTAGTGCACTTACTCTGTACATGTGTCCCATGTTCCTCTGATGCCTCTGCATCATTCAGTATTTTGCTCAAAGAATCCTTTAATACTGCATGCAACTCAAGGCTGAAAATCTTTCTTCAGGTCTTTGAACTAGAAAAATATCAAGCATACTCTTCCCTTTTGGCTTTACGCACTTCGTCATATTGCTTTACTATGTTTCCTAGAACTGCCATTTGGAGTTTTCTGTTCAGCTCTTTCACCCCATCATTTCTTCTATCTACAGGAGGTAATCAAGAGCAAGTTTTAAAGTCTCGTGTGACACTCACTTTGGTCTTTTCTTGGCTGTCTTTTTAATAACCTTTGGCTTTCTTCATTTATGATGTTCCGGGTGTCACCCAAAACTCATTTCTTGGGTCATTAGTGTTCAATACGTCAAATGTGTTCTTGAAATGGTATGTAAGTTCAGGTGGACTGTGCTCTAGGAAGTATATTAGCCTTTGTCGATTGGTTTTAATTTTCTTCAGCTTCAAGTTGAATGTATATGTGAGCATTTGATACTTTGGTCCACTGTTGGCCCCTGGCCTTTTTTTTGACAGATGATATTGATCTTCATCATTGCCTCTTCTTCCCATGGATATAGTCAATTTGATCCCTGTGTATTAAAATTGACAAGGATGTATATGGTTGCCATTTATGTTGTTGAAAAAAGATATTTGCCTATCATGTGATCTCCAGCTATGTTTCTATTGTTGAGGCCATCTTTTCCAACCAGTATCCTATCTTCTGTCACATACATAGTGTACACACTATACTTCAAGACAGACCCTGATATGTTCATCATGGTGATGAATGTGATGTCATTCCTATTGAACTTTTCATTCCTAGGATTGCAAACTATGATTCTCCTATTCAAAATGGCCAGTTCCTGTCTGTTTCAGCTCACTGATGCCTAAGATACTGATCTTTATGCATTTCATTTCATTTTTATAACTAATCATCTTCTGAGGTAGATAATCATAATTACATTAATCCTCATTTTACAGGGATGGGTCGACGAAGGCACAGAAAGACTGCGTACTTTGTCCAAGATCACAATTTTATGCCAGGCTCTCTAGAGAAGGAAAATCAGTGAAGCCTTTTCATACGTGTGTACGCCAAGAGGTTTTATAGCAAGGAAATTGCTCACAGTTGTGGAGGTAGACAGATTCCAAGCCCATAGATTTGACATCAGGTGGAAGTCTTTTCCTAATTCATGTGGTTGCCAGAGCTGCTGAACTCAAGATTAATACATCAAACAGCAGGCTTCTGGTTGCAGACATGAATAAACCCAACGTTGGCAGGTAGGATGGCATGGCAGGCTGCTGACAACTCCCACGAAGACAATATGGTAGGTAAGTAATTCCCCGAAAGGCTGATTATTTCATTTTCCCTAATGAACAGCCATTCTGGTAAAGGTTGTAGATAACTGTATGGAATACTGGAAGAAAGGCTAACCTTATGTTTTTGGTTCTACAGTGGGGTACTTTCTTAAGGGGAGCTGGTCTCCCCTTAATTCAAGGAGCAGTAGGTCTGTAAATCTGGGAATTGATTGACTCTTTATTCTAGAGATCCAAGTTAAGCTGCTACGCACTTGATCCAGAATTATTCTGCTTGTACTGACCAGGTCAATATTTAATTCAATTTTTAATTTTATTTCCCATCTGTTACACTCCCAGGGACACTCTGCCTAAGTAGCTAATGCCATAAATTCATAGGAGTCAGAGTATTCTAATTACTATTTTGACTTTGTTGTCCATTACAGTAGCCACACCCAGCTTTTCTTTGTTCATATGCTGCCACTTGGCCCCTACCACCACAAGGTCCAATCAGACTCACTGCCACGAGGTGTCATAATTCAAGTAGGGCAGTTCCTACTGTCAAATATGCCATATAAAGTCCTCATCATAGTGGTAAAACGTTTGTCCTCTGGGAACTCCATTTGTGAGTCTATAGCTCTATCCCAATAAATTCCTCTAACATAGCCGTTTTCATAAGCCTTTGGATACTTTCTTCTACAATATATCAAGGCAAGTCTGGTGCTTCAGCTTGATTTATTATAAGCCACCACACACCCGCGTTTCCATGGGTCCACCAAATAAACTATTAGATCATTTCCTTAAGTCTCGAGCTGAAACACTGAATGAAGAACCTGTGTTTAGTGTGCCCATATTAATGAACTCAGACCGATCCAACATTATGTCCCTTGCACCATTAATCTCTACGAGTGGTTCTCAAATTTCCTAATGATGCAACCCTTAAATACATGTTGTGGTGACCCCCCAACCATAAAATTATTTTCGTTGCTACTTCATCACTGTAATTTTGCTACTGTTATGAATCCAGTGACCCCTGTGAAAGGGTCGTTTGACCCCAAAGGGGTCACGACCCACAGGTTCAGAACCGCTGATCTATCTATACCTTAATAGCCATTCCTCCACATGATCTCCATGTTTCTGTTTGTACATACTAGAAAAATCAAGTAGCTCTTTCAGAGTGTAGCACATTCTTCCTGGGTCACAATTTGAACTTGACTTTTTGGGACTCAAGTTTAATTATAGCTTTGAAACAATAATGGGTGGTGAGGGATGTTTCCAAGAACAGTCAGCAATGTCATACAAAGTATCTGTCTCAGAGTATACTCCAGGAAGTGCTCCACATGCCATGTTAGCAGGTACAGTTGGATTAATCTCATCAAATGTAGATGGAAGGAATAATGGTTTTTCTGGTAATGGGTTAGCTGGCCAAGGTGGAATAGTCACTTCAGGTGGGAGCGGGGGTGCTGTTCACAGGAACGATTCAATGGAATTTATAGAACCAATGTACCCGCCTTTCTGACTATATGCTTTCCCCCACCCACTCCGTTTCAGAATACCATTTCTTCTCAAAAAATGCCCTCACTTTAAATTTAGACACTATTCAAGGTCAGGAATTAAGTTGACGTTGTAATTCAGCCACTCTTATTTAATTCTCACTGCCATTGAGTGGTCGATGCCATCTCATAGTTATCAAACTTTTTAAATTCAGCTACTCTTCATTCCTCTAGGAGTTGGTCTGCAATCTGCAAGGTTGGCAGTTTGAATTTACCAGCCTCCGCAGGAGAAAGATGGGGCGCTCTACTCCCCTAAACAGTTACATTTTACATTTGCTAAGAGTCGGGCAGCATTGCCTCAATGGCAATAATTTTGTTTGTTTGTTTTTTAATGATAAGACTCTGGTTTTCATTTTCCAAAATATTACCTCTGCTCTATAAGAAATAAGGCTTTCTTTCAGGGGACAAGGGATACTTTAAGGCTTTTATGCTGCACTGGAATTGTGGCTTTGAAGTCACGAGTTCATGTGTTTCCTTTATCACTTTGTCCATCTTAAGTTGTACAAAACAAACAGCTTTCTTATACTTCTGACAAAATTGCAAAAAGATACCAAAGACACAAACAGCGAGAGCCCAATTTCTCACCAACATGATCTATTGGTAGTAACATTTTGTGTATTGATATTGCCACTTCATGCGAAGGACTAGCAGCCCCTTCTTGACTTATGGAGGCAGAGGTATCAGTGCCTTTAAAAATAATCAGAGTTAAGAACCAATTTAGGAAACTCATCCTTGCTATTTAAAATCTCTAGAACCACTCTTGGTAGCAAATGTCCAAGACTCAGTTCTCTAAAGAAGAAAAACCAGAGAAGTATATCCATGTATATATACTAAGAGGTTTAAATCAAAGAAATGGTTCACACAGTTCAGGCTGGAGGCAGACTTCTGGATCAGAGAGGAATTAATCCAAGGTTAGCAGGTAAGATATCAGGCCGCTGACAAATCCCAAGATCAGTAGACAATATAGTAGGCCACTGGTTCAAGTCCAAAGAACCGGAAGTTAGATCACAAGCTGCAATTAGGATTCAGATCCAGCAAAAGCAATCAAGTTTTTCCATGACGTTCATTTATGTTGGAAACGCCACATCACGGATATTATTATGTCTTAATTACAAAACCACTATGAACCCTTACCAAGTTGACATAAAACTATAGTAATTACCTAACTAGTAGTATGTAAGTCATATCACATCTCATCTGGAAATACTCCAATATTGGCCTCCATCTCATTTGGGGTAAAAGCCAAATTGTCTCCAAAGTAGCTAAAAGACCCTTCAGTATGTGCATTCTTCCCCAACTTTCCTACTCGATTTTCCTTTGCATATAACCATAACTTTATTACCTCTCCTTCAACAAACTTATCTCTAACAGGGCCGGGATCCTTGCTTTCTTATCTGTGTCCCTGCCCTCATCCCATACTTCCCTCAATGTATAAAACAATGCCCTGCTAGTAAACTCTCTGAATATTGTTGCACTGATAAATGTATTTCTTCTTGTTTAGTCTATGTGGGCAACGATATTTTAAAAGAATCAAAAGTATAAATTTTAAAGTTGTATGTAAATTCCATTTACACTGCTCCTCACTTGTTGACCTGGTTAAGTTCCAAAGATTAGGTAGTTATGCAAAAATTAATGTTATTTGAAAATGGAGGATGACTGCATCATCACACAACTGCCATATTCAATCATGATATATCTTACAGATTATAATATTGCTTAACTACCAAACCACAGAGAATAATAGCCCTGCCAAGTTAACACTTAGCTTTAACCAACACAGCAAGTGTTACTGTCCCCAAACGGCAGTGTTTGGGCGTACATAATGTGCACAATAGTCATGTGGTAGATTGTTTTACTATTGTTGTAAATTAGTATTAGTTATAATTCTTGGGGTTTAGTATATTTTGTGTGTTCATAAAGTTCTATACTCTCTGTAAAATTACTATTAACAAACTGATAAATCATGTAAAATTAAATCCTAATCTGTATATATAAAACTGTAACACGTTACTGAGGGTTAGGAATACAAAAGGAAAACAACACTCTATTTAGTTAAATAATAGCAGATAAGAAAACACCATAAATGAGAAAGCCTAAAAGGACAGTAATTTTTGGTGGATTCAGTAGTTTGAAAGAACATAATCTGAAATGCATTGGCTTCTACTTTAACTGCCCAGGATTGAAGTATTGATTTGGACAGAGCAGTAACAAAGCAGCAACTGCAGAGTGTTAGGTTGTAAGATGTGGCTGCCTTGTGTAACATTCTGAAAACAGTTCAGTGGATACAAGAGCTGAATGCTGTTTTACACCAAGCTCTTCATTTGCAACTTAATTACCTGAAATTATTGGTGTTAATGAATTCATCTGCTTAAATTAAATTATTTACATTACATTGCTTCAATACTGGTGCTCAATTCAATTGTTCAAACACTGGGTTTTCTTTTGGATGCAAGAAAAAAATTCCCATGATGTTTTATATATATAATTTGTTGTAATCCTCCAAAATTATATTTTAAATGTTTATAAAGTTCTATATTAGCAAAGCAATAAACTGTATATGAACAAGAGCTACCTAGCTGATTTGTCAAAATGTTTATTGGTGGCTTCCATTCTGAGATTTCAATTCTGTCCACTTGCAGGGAGGACCAGGAACCTGCTTCCCAAGTGCTTTGAGGCCTGTGGCTCAAAGATCACATTAACGAACACTAGACTTGCTATTTTCCTTTTTTTTTAAAAAATCATTTTATTGGGGGCTCGTACAACTCATTACAATCCATACATCCATCCATTGTGTCAAACACATTTGTACATTTGGTGCCCTCATCGTTCTCAAAGCACTGGCTCTCTGCTTGAGCCCTTGGTATCAGTTCCTCATTTTCCCCCTCCCTCCCCGCTCCCCGCTTCCTCATGAACCCTTGATAATTTATAAATTATTATTATTTTGTCATGTCTTACAGTGTCCGATGTCTCCCTTCATCCCCTGTACTGTTGTCTGTCCCCCAGGGAGGGGGTTATATGTAGATCCTTGTCATTGGTTTCCCCTTCCACCCCATCCTCCCTCCGGGTATCACGACTCTCACCACTGGTCCTGAGGGGTTCCTCTGCCCTGGATTCCTTGTGTTTCCAGTTCCTATCTGCACCAGTGTACATGCTCTGGTCTAGCCAGATGTGTAAGGTAGAATTAGGATCATGATAGTGCGGGGGAGGAAGCATTTTGGAACCAGAGGAAAGTTGTGTTTCATCATTGTCACACTGTCCCCTATTTTCCTTTTTTCGTAACCTACTTTGAAGCTTTCAAAATAACAATTTTGGAAACCTAAGGCGGAGGGAGTGGCAAACTTAGGTAGCCGTCAAAAGGCCCAAGAAAGAGCGGTCCACGTTGCCAAACTTTCTCAGGTCCCTGGGGAGGAAATCAGTTCGAGTCCAAGGCCAGCCCCACCCTCCCCACCCCGCCAACAGTTCACCGTCCTTCTACCCGACCTGCCCACGTCCCTCACCACGTCCCCCGAGCGCCACGAGCTCATCTCCGCGACAGAAGGTAAAGAACCCCGCTCTCCCTGCGTGCCCCTCCCAGGGCCTCAAGGACTGGGGTTCGCTTCCCGCCACCAGGCTCCTCCTCCGCCCCGCTCGCCCCGCCCCCGCGGGTCCAGTCCTCCCGGAGCCTCGCGACGCGGCAGGTCTTGGCGCCAACCGGGAGGCGGCGCTGTCCGCCCCGCGCGCTGCCGCCGCGGGCCCGAGGGAGGCGGAGGCTGGGCGGGCGGAGGAAGGGGAGGGAGCGCGGCGCGCGGCTGCTCTCGCGTGCTCTGCGCCGCTCGCGTGACCGCTCGGCGTGTGGAAGGCGCCGGTCCCGGGGCTCGGCCGGCCGGGGGCGCGCCGCTTCCGAGAGCGTCCGCGTCCGGGTCCGGGTCCGGGTCCGGATCCGGGTGGGCTGCTCCCGCCGGCGCCAAGGGCGGACGGGCCGCGGGGGTTCCGGGCTGACACGCGCGCACGCTCCCGGAGGAGCCTCCTGCGAGGCTGCTCTTCCTCGGCCCGACGGCGAGCGGCAGTGTCTCCCCGCCCAGCGCACACTCGCCCCGCGTCTCCCCCCGCGGCGGCTGCTCCTCCTCGGCTCCGCCAGCCCCAGTGCCGCTCCAGGGCGGGCGGGCGGCGGCGGCGGCGGCGGGCCCGCGGAGCCGCTTTGTGTGCAGCCTGGCGAAGGGCGGCAACCCCACCACCTGACAGAGGCCCGGGCTCTCGATGCACCTTCCGCCCGCATGAGGAGAAGGTAAAGGCGGCGGCGGCGGCTCGGCTCCCGCCCTCGGCGGGTGGAGGAAGGGGACGGAAGGGGGGCGAGGGGGTGGGGTGGGGTGGGGGCGGCGGTTCCGAGGCCCGGCGGGGCTGCCCGGAGGTGCCAGGAAGGCCTCGGCGGCGCCGGGCGACCCGGGGCGGCTGGGGGCTCGGGGAGCCGCCGGGGCCCCGGAGTGGAAGTTGAAGGAACAAAATGTGAAGTGCGGAGCCGCGTCAGCCGCTTCCTGGCGTGCGGCTGGGGGTGGCGGGCGCCTGCTTTCCCCTCCCGCGGGGGCGGGGGAGCGGGACAGCGGAGGGCGGGCGCGCGGCGGGGCCGCCCGGGGTCCCGGCGCTCGGCCCGGCCGGCGCGTTTTGTTCCCGGGGTCGCCGCGGCGCGTGGAGCCGCTCGGGTCCCTAGTTTTGCGGCCTAAGCCGAGCCCTCTAGGCCTCGCGTCTCTCCCCGGAGGGGCCGGCCGGGTGGGGACTCGCCGCTTCGCCCGGACCCCGCGGGGGGTCCTCGGGGTGCCCGGCGGCCCCCCGAGGCCGCCCAACTTGGGACCTTGGCGCTTGGGGGCGGCTTTCATTGTGAAAGGAGCGCTGGGAAACTCCGGGCGCTCCCGGCGCCTCCCGCGGCCGCGGCGGCTGGTGCCGCGAGAGCCCGTGGGCTCGGGCCGGGGGCGCGGGCGGGGGCGCCGGGGGCCGGGGCGGGCCGGCCCCCGGGGAGGGCTCGGTGGCGGGGCCGGGGGCCCGGCCCTGGCCTGTCGGGAGAAAGGGCCCTTTCTGGATTCGAGATTTTTTGAAATGAAAAAAGAGGTTACAAAGTCGCCCCTTTCCCGCTGAACTTTTGTTTTCTGGCCGACAGAGGCCGGTAGAGGACTGTGAAAGAAAAGTTGTCCCCCAGGATGGACTTCTCCACCGCGCAGCCCAAGCCTGCCACTGCCCTGTGCGGCGTCGTGAGCGCCGACGGGAAGATCGCCTACCCGCCGGGGGTGAAGGAGATCACCGACAAGATCACCACGGATGAGATGATCAAACGACTGAAGGTAGGCGGCCGGCAGGTCCCTGCAGGAAGCGCTTTACCCTGGTGCGGAGAACTCCACTGCCAGGCCGGGCCTCCTAGGAGTCGCCCGAGGGGTGCAAGCAGTGAAGTGCTGGGCTGCCAGCCCGTAGGTTGGCAGAGGCGCCTTGGCAGACAGGCCTGGCGATCTGCTTCCTAAAGATCAGCTGTGAAGACCTGGTGGAGTAGTTCCACTCTGCACACATGGGAGTGGCTTATTGGAGAGCTTCACCTCCAGAGTTTGGGGGCTGTTACCTCCCGCCTTTCCTATTTTGAATATGCCTTTGAATGCGTTTCTTAGGGATGTATCTACTGTGGGGAATTTGAAGAATGTTTTGGGTTTTTTAAACCGTACTGTTTTTCGAGTGTATGAATTGCAAATATTTTTAAAAATTTTTCTTTGAAATACGGCATTTAATGGGAATATTGTTCAGTTGCTTGGCATTATGCATTGACAGTAGATTTGCTCTGGAAGGTTTGTATTGATAATTGACATCAACTCAGAGGGCTGACTTAGATAAAAAGAGAATTTTTTTATTGCAACTGTATTCTAAATTCGAGAAACTTAAAAAAATATATGATATAATTAAACTTTTACAGAAGGTACTGAGTTTTCAAAGTCTAGGCTTGATATTATAAAATGATGATTTAAGTCCACATGTTCAAAGAGCTTTGAAGCAAGGGTATTGTGGGTATTTTTTAATAGGGTGTCTACTTATTTAAGCATGGTGAGCATGAGGTCCACATTCTAAGTTTCAGCCTGATGTTGATCTGACTTTTGGTTTCTGCTTCATGGTCGTAGCCTGTGGTCCTTATAAAATAAAAGGTCATTTTTGAGAACAGACCAGCTGAAAAGCAGTACTTATCTGCCAGAGTGACTTTAAATACCTCCCAACAGACAATTGGTCACACAGAGGACATTTTGGTTGTCATACCTGGAGTCCAAACTAGGGTAGGTAGGAGTGCAGGTACAGCATGGAGAAATTTTCTGGTAGAAGTACAATAATGGTAGGTCAGTGGTAGACTTCTCACCTTCCACGTTGGTGTCTCGGGTTTGATTTCTACACAACTCATTTGTCAGTGGAGGCTTTGCTTGGCCAGGCTTCAGTGCAGCTTTCAGTCAGACAAGCTAGGAAGAAAGACTTGACCATCTACTTCCCAAAAGTTAGCTGTTGAGAACCTCCACGGAGCACAGTGGTCAGGAGGGGAGTCGCTATGAGTGGGGAAGTGACTCCACAGACCCTCACAACAGCCGGAGTAGGAGTGATCCAAGAGACATTAGAGTTAGAATCAATTGGGCTTAGTGGGAGGTGAGGGAGAAAACAATGTTTCTACCTTGGGCATCTGGGTCAAAATGTATATGTAGAGATACAGTACCTAAGATTCATACACTGTTGTGAGTATTATACGGAATATTTTAAGCATTCTTGTCTTTTAGCTTTAAAAAATAGATTTTGCTATGTGTTTAAATCTTAAGGAGCCCTTGTGCTAAGAGTGGGTTGTGCATGATGCTGCCAACCATAGTTTTAGCAATTTGAAACTACCAGCGCTCCCTGGAAGAAAGATGAGGCTTTTTGCTTCCCTAAAGAGTTACAGTCTCAGAAACCCACTGGGCATTTCTACTCTGTCTTCCAGGGTTGCTATGGATTAGAACTAACTCAGTGGCAGTGAGCATTTTTTTTCCTTCGGTTTTCCCCTCTTAGGAATGGGGCACAATTCTTTTCGTGAAAATAAATCAGAGTGCCTAATTGATGCTGCTTAAGGTTATATCTAGCCCTTAGAGATGCTGAAAAGTATAAATATGACGATTCATTTAAATTTGTGTGAACCTTTAAGATTTATTATTTTTAAATTAAGAGTATCGAAACTTTGAATTTTAGCAATGTATATTCTAATTGGGAAAATAGGTTTCAGAATGTATACATTTTCCATTTGAATGTTTATTAATATCTGAAATACATAACTCATAAATGGACATTGGTTTAGTATATGCATTCCTCATGAGTTCGTTTGGCAGTTAAAATGAAAACTAAAAAAAAATCCTAATTTGAGTGTCCTACTACTAAATCTTTTACTGAAGAATTATTTTTTTTAAAACTTAAGAATTCTTAAGGACACCCCCTCCCCCTGCCTATTCCTCTGTGCTCTGTATCTGAAAACCTGTTTGGATATTATACATTTTTAAGTTTGTTTTTAGGTTAGATTTTTTGTTGTTGTTTTCTGGTGTCTATTAGAACTTTTGTTAACGACAACATTTATAAGTTTTGTTACAATATTGCAATAATGTTCAAATGCTGTATTAATATCAAGAGGGCTTAAAGGCAACAATATTATTTTGCCAATGATAATTTGAAATAGTTGGTTCATTCTCTTTAGTTTTGAGGAGAGACCAGAGTATTTTTTACCGTGGAAACATAATTTTGGAGCTAGAACGAACTTTAAAAATACTCTAGAACCTCACTTCACAGATGATAAGAGTGAGGCTTTGATGGGAAAATTACATTTACCAGAGTCAGTTATAGGGCAGGTTCATGACTGAACCTGGATAATGGCATCATGTCTATTTTGACTTTAAGAGCTATTTTCATCTAAGGAATTTACATTTAGAATAGAATTAACTTTGTGGGTTTTAATCACACAACAGTGCAAAGAGAAGGGAATCAGGAGAATTGGTTTGATCTTTTGCTGGGCGGTATAGGACAGCAGTTTTTAGCCTCAGAAGAGAAGTGATTGTGATGCTTTGGAGCTTCCTTGGATCGATTCCATAGAGCTTGTCCTTGGAATAACTAGAGTATATTTTGTAACCCTAGAAGCTTTGTTTGTTTCTGGAGACCTATTGTACATACAATTAAGTGTATATTTTGTTCCATCCTGTGAAACGGGCTTACTGTAATTGCCTTGGATGTGCTACGGTCATATTTCCATTTAGGCCAGTGGTTCCCAACCTTCCAAACGCCAAGACCCTTCAGTACAGTTCCTCATGTTGTGGTGACCACCAAACCATAACATTATTTTCTTTTTTTTTTTTTTTCATGATAAAACACTGCATTTATTCAGCAACCACGATTCTGAGGCAATTTCCAAAAAGATTTGGCCACATTGGCTCATTTAGTCCTCTTGTCACTCACTTTTTTTTTTTTTTAATTTTAACAATTTATTGGGGCTCATACAATTCTTTTCACCGTTCATATATATACATACATCAATTGTATAAAGCACATCTGTACAGTCTTTGCCCTAATCATTTTTTTTCTCTTTTCTTCTTTTACATTTTATTAGGGACTCATACAACTCTTACCACAATCCATACATATACATACATCAATTGTATAAAGCACATCCATACATTCCCTGCCCCAATCATTCTCAAGGCATTTGCTCTCCACTTAAGCCGCTTGCATCAGGTCCTCTTTTTTTCCCCTCCTCCCTCCCCATTCCCCCCTCCCTCATATGCCCTTGGTAATTTATACATCGTTGTTTTGTCATATCTTGCCCTATCCGGAGTCTCCCTTCCCCCCTTCTCTGCTGTCCCTCTCCCAGGGAAGAGGTCACATGTGGATCCTTGTAATCAGTTCCCCCTTTCCAACCCACTCACCCTCCGCTCTCCCAGCATCGTCCCTCACACCCTTGGTCCTGAAGGTATCATCCACCCTGGATTCCCTGTACCTCCAACCCTCATATGCACCAGTGTACAGCCTCTGTCCTATCCAGGCCTGCAAGGTAGAATTCGGATCATGGTAGTTGGGGGGAGGAAGCATCCAGGATCCGGGGGAAAGCTGTGTTCTTCATCGATACTACCTCACTCCCTAATTAACCCATCTCCTCTCCTAAACCCCTCTATGAGGGGATCTCCATTGGCCAACACTTGGGCCTTGGGTCTCCACTCTGCACTTCCCCCTTCATTTAATATGATATATATATACATATATATACATACATATATACATATACACATATATACACATGCAAACACACTTATATCTTTTTTTTTTTTTTGCATGATGCCTTATACCTGGTCCCTTGGGCACCTCGTGATCGCACTGGCCGGTGTGCTTCTTCCATGTGGGCTTTTTTGCTTCTGAGCTAGATGGCCGCTTGTTCACCTTCAAGCCTTTAAGACCCCAGACACTATCTCTTTTGATAGCCGGGCACCATCAGCTTTCTTCACCACATTTGCTTATGCACCCATTTGTCTTCAGCGATCCTATCATGGAGGTGTGCAGTCAATGATATGATTTTTTGTTCTTTGATGCCTGGTAACTGATCCCTTTGGGACCACTCGCTCACTCAGGCTGGTGTGTTCTTCCATGTGGACTTTGTTGCTTCTGAGCTAGATGGCCGCTTGTTTATCTTCAAGCCTTTAAGACCCCAGTCACTATCTCTTTTGATAGCCGGGCACCATCAGCTTTCTTCACCACATTTACTTGTTCACACACTTTGGCTCCAGCCGTTGTGTCGGGAGAGTGAGCATCATATAGTTCCAATTTAATAAAAGAAGGTATTCATGCATTGAGGGAGTGTTTGAGTAGAGGCCCAAGGTCCTTCCGCCACCTTAATACTTGACCTATAAATATAGACACATAGATCTATTTCCCCATCCTCATATATATATTTGCACCATAACATTATTTTCGTTGCTACTTCATCATTCAACTCCTCAAAGGGGTCGCGACCCACAGGTTGAAAACCGCTGATCTAGGTAGCTCATTCACATACAAGGATGAGTCAAAAACCCACCGTAGCCATGCATCCCAATGACCTCTCAGTCCTGCAAGCTTTCCAGAAGGCCCTGGTCCTGGTCATGCAGGTGGAAGAGCAGGCCAGCAAACAAGTTAGCAGCAAGAAATAGTCCCAGTGATGACTGCAAATCAATTAGAAAATAATGGAAGTTTCTCACAAACTTTTTGAAGCCCCCTTGTATATCTATCACAAACTTTTGCCTGTTCAGTTGTTTACAGGTTTAAGTTTTACTGACAGCAATTACAAGAATGTGTTTGCAAGCTAACATTCCATGATCCATGTAGTTTTTCCATCACCCCTACCCTCCATCCCCCACTTTCTGTATACTGACCCTAGTAACCACTAATCAACTTTGATATCTGGTTTTTAAAAAAGTATTGTTACTAATGGTCCAGTTCAAACAGGCATAGGTTTATTCTAAACAAAAGCGTTTAAGTGGATGGTTGCAGATGAGTGCTCTCAGTAGTACTTATCTTAATCTTGTTAACTCACTGTCATCAATGCTAACTCATACCGAACCCTATAGGATAGCTCCCTCCCCCTCTCCTTTTTGGGCTTCTGTAACTGTAATTGTTTATAGTAGAGAGCCCTGTCTTTCTCCCTGGTCTTGTTAGGGTACTTTCAAAAAATGATCCAATCAAAACTGGCTTCTAAAAAAATTTTTTTTAAACTGCCTTCTAACAGGATCTACTGGACTAGTTAAATTCAAGGCAGAGAGGTCAGCTCAGAAGGTTATGGTGGTAGATCACAGGGGCTTATTGGGAAGAAGTTTTTTTAAAAGCTAAAATTTGAGAAAAAAACTAGTCAGGTTACACCAAGGATCACCCCCCCACACCCCATCCCATCCCCTCAAAAATTGTAATAATAAACTTACTCTTTCTCCAAAGGTAACCAAGTTGTCCTAGGAAAATTTCATTAGGAAACCTTACCTGATCCCTCCTACGGCTGTCTTACCCCTTCATATATTTTTTTTAAAATCAGGTGGGGGGCTCGTACAACTTTTATCACAAGCTGTGCATACATACCTACATTGTGTCAAGCACATTTGTGCATTTGTTGCCATCATCATTCTCCAAACATTTTCTTTCTACTTGAGCCTTAGGGATCAACTTCTCATTTTCCCCCTCCCTCCCTCATGAACCTTTGTTAATTTATAAGTTATTATTTTTTCATGTCTTACACTGTCCAGTGTCTCCCTTCACCCACTTTTCTGTTGTCTGTCCCCCAGGGAGGGGATTACATGTAGATCATTGACGTGGGTTCCCCCTTTCTCTCCCACCTTCCCCTTCCTACTCCTAGTATCACTACTCTCATTAATGGTCCTGAGGGGTTTGGCTGTCCTGGATACCCTATTTTTCCAGCTCTGATCTGTACCAGTGTACATCCTCTGGTCTAGCCAGATTTGTAAGGTAGAATTGAGATCATGGGCGGGGGGAGAAGAAAGCACTAAAAAACTAGAAGAAAGTTGTGTATTTTATCACTGCTATACTGCACCCTTCCTGGCTTGCCTCCTCTCTGAGACCCTTCTATAAGGGGATGTCCAGTGGCCTACAGATGGGCTTTGGGTCTCCACCCCACACTCCCCACTCATTAGCAATGATAAGATTTTTTGTTCTTTGATGCCTGATACTTGATCCCATTGACACCTCGTGATCGCACAGGCTGGTGTGCTTCTCCCATGTGGGCTTTGTTGCTTCTTATCTTGATGGCCGCATATTAGTCTTCAAGCCTTTAAGACCCAAGACACTATATCTTTTGATAGTGGGCACCATCAGCTTTCTTCACCACATTTGCTTATGCACCCACTTTGTCTTCAGCGATCCTGTCAGGAAGGTGAGCATCATGGAATGCCAGTTTAATAGAACAGTGTTCTTGCATTGAGGGAGTACTTGAGTAGAGGCCCAATGTCCATCTGCTACCTTAATACTAAACCTATACATATATGCACATAGATCTATTTCCCCATCATATATAAATATATTTACATATGTACATGCCTGTATTTAGACCTCTATAAATGTCCTTTGTCTCCTGGTTCTTTCCTGTTTCCTTTTACTTTGCTCTTGGCCCACTATCATGGTCAGCCTTTATTTGGGTTTTAGTAATACCCCTTCAAAGTTCTTTTTGTTCAAAATTTCAAAGGAACACTAAAGTTGAGTCCCCTAAGTATGCTGAAACTGGCACGGTGTGAATCAGAGCACAGAATTTCTGGGAAGGGTTTACAAGATGATAGTACTGCCTTCAGAAGTGTGTAGACTTAGGTGCAAGACCTAGGTTGAGAAACAGTAGTGTCACATCTTGATGTTTAATAGGTTTTTATGATTTTGTAGCAGCACTTTTTGCTTTGCCCTCATACATAGCCAAAACCATTCTTACTTTAGTGCAAAGTACAAGTATGAAGACTCTGTGGCCACATATTACAGCTATGCTGCACCATACAATTGATTCTTATTCACATTACTATTGTTAGTAATGTATACAGTGTTGTAATGTGTAATTTGCCGACGTTATCATTCTCAAATATTCACTCACAGGTGTGCTCCATGTTATGATATATAGATACTGGTGTTAAAAAGGAATGAAAACCAAAAATCTGACTGGCAACTGAGTTATCAGAGTGGAACTCTGTCATAAGAATAATTTTTAATGCTCTGAAAGTGTCCTCCATTTTTATACCACCAGGTTTCTGCTTCTGTGTTTTTGTCACAATTTTCTCTACTCTCTCTCTGTGTTAATGATTATTCACTGCCCCAGTTTCCCTATGCCCCCGGTCACTTCAGTTTGCTACTACTATATGGCCTATTTGACAGTTTACTAGGAATTAGGATATGGTAGGCTTGATTGAAAGGACCCTTGGCTTAGGAGGTTACAGTGGACTGCTAACTGCAGGGTCAGTAGTTTGCAACCATCAGTTTCACCAAATAAAGAAGATTGTGGGGCTTTCTGTGCCCTCAAAGTTTTACAGCCTCAGAAACCAACAGGAGATAGTTCTACCCTGCCCTATAGGGTATCTATGAGTCAAACCGACTTGCTGGCAGTGGTTTGGAGTTTTGGGTGGGACAAATAGTTAAATGCTTGGTTATTAACTGAAAGGTTGGTGGCTAAAACCAGAGGCACCTTGAAAGAAAGCCCTGGTGATCTGCGTCCAAAAGATGGAAACAATTCTCTCAAATACATGGGTGCCATGAGTTGAACTCAACTCATGTGTAATTTGTTGTTGTTGTTTTGGATAAAGGGACTTCATATACCTTGGGGGAAGGAGGAAGAAATTATTGGCAGGAAAGCCATACATTTTACCCCTTTCTTTCCCTCCATTCAGGGGTGGGGGTGGGGAGTGGTCCAGCTCACTCCCATCAAATCCCAATTCTGACTTACAGGGACCGTATAAAACTACCCTCTTGGGTTTCTAATTTTTAAATCTTTGAGGGAGTAGACAGCCTCCTCTTTGTTTTGCAGAGTGGGTTCGAACCACTGACCTGTGACTAGCAGCACAATGTATAGTCCACTACTCCACCAGGGCTAGGGCTCTTTCCCCCACTCCATTAGGATTTCAGAAATACTTTGGCTTGATTATAATTACTTTCGATTCAAGGATTAATTTTGTTCATGTCTAATTGCCACATAGTGTGATAATTTGTATATTCTTAAGCATCTAATTTCTACACTTACGTTCTAGCTAGGCTGGCAAAGAAGGTCCACAACAGCTTCATTCAAACACCTAGTACCATTTTCCTGTGTTTAAAGTAGCAAGAGGCTATACCAGGCTCAAGGGGAAGCCCTTTTTTCTCAGTTCAAGAAGTAGGAAAGAATTTGTGGCCATTTTAATCTGCCAGAGGAGCTCCCATATCAAGTCAAAGTGTACTTATACTTATAAATCAAGCAAAGAATGTATCTGAATAGTAACAGTAAATAATTTCAGCCAACGTTTGCTGTACTTGGAACATTTATTTTCAATTCTGTGAAAAAACAAGGTAGAAAAAACATACTTATTAGGGAAACATTAAAGAGGAGTAAGAGGCTTGTGATTAACTCTTAAAACCTTGGTATTTATTTCCCTCCCTCCAGCACAACTTTGCCCCGAATATTACCAGCTGGTTATAATGATTATCGGTTTTAAATTACGGGGCTAGGAAAGATGGTATGTTAATATCCACATTCCCTTCACTTAGGTTTGCTAGTTGTTAATATTTTGCCACCATTTTTGTTTCTCCATGTACACAAACAGAGACAGATTCAGTCCTGTCCGTGTCATCGTCCCCCTCGGCCCCCCCCCCCATGCCCTCCTGATCAATGTGAGAGAATTACCTGTAGACATTTCACTTTCAAATGCTTTGGCATATATCTTCTTAGAATAAGGACATTTCCTAATGTATTATCATTGTTTTTAATCACACTCAAGAAATTTAACATTGACAAGATAATACTACGTATTAAACAGTCCATAATGAATCTCCCCAATTATCCTAAGAAGGAGCTGATTTTTTACCTCTATCCAGCCTTGGTGGCACAGTGGTTACACACTGGGCTGCTAACTACGTGATCAGCAGTTGAAGCCACCAGCTGCTCAGAGGGAGAAAGATGAGACTTTCTACTCCCATGAAGAGCTCCTTGCCCTGTGACATCACTATGATTCCGCAATGACTCAATGGCAGTGAGTTCCAAATTTCAACCAAGAGTGATGTATATTTACCACATTATTTACCCTCCCATCTTATTTTTTCCCCATTATATGATTTTTTTTAAGAATCCATGTCAGTTGTTTTACACTACTAGCTCCATAATTTTGTTTTGTCCCATCTCTTTATTCTTAGATCCAGGTTAAGTACGCTACATAGACATTGTATAAAGTGTGCTACATGGATGTTATTGTGCTGGTTATACACTTCCTCTTGCATAAGATTAAGACGTGCATAAGCGACATTTTGTTTGAATATAAATGCTAAGTTTGGTCATTTGGTTAAAGTCTTCTAGCTTTGTATTATAAAGTTAACTTCTCCTTTGCAATTATTAACTAATGCTTGTGAGAATAACTTGTTTTCCAACAATTATTACTTAATGGTTTTAATACTTGATACTACTCTTATTTTTGGCTTGAATCAGTTATTACTTGGCTGCAAAATCTTGATTTTTTAATTCTGTCTTTCTATATTTGTTGGCATTCAACTGTAAAGAAGAGCCCAAACCACCCCCTCTTTGCTGCTGCTGGTGGTACTATTAAAGCATTTCTTGTGGACTCTTTTTTTCATTTATTAATGCATTAGAATCCATTCCAGTCTTCTCTTCCTTCTAAACCCAGATTGTCCCAGGTTGAGCATGCTGGCCCTGGTGTCTTTTTAATAGGTGTACGAATCTTTGCATGTTTCTAAAGCTATTTGGTACAGCAAGGTGTTCTTGTGCTTCCTTACTGAGATTTGGGTAGTTTTCCCCCCCCCCCCTCCGCCCCCCACACCACCACCCCAAGGAACCATGTTTCCTTTTTCATTAAAGAGTAGCATTTTATAAACCAAGATCGCCAATATGTGTTCACATTGCTTGTAGGATGCAATTTCTGCACTAGATTGTTGTGCTCACTCTCAAAGAGGTTCTCACTCATAGGAACTTTGAAAGATAGAGTAGAAGTACCCCATTAGGGTTTCCTCACCTGGAATCTTTATGGGAGATTGCCAGGGCTTTTCTCCCCACTGAGCCACTGTTAAGTTAGCAGGATTGACCTTCTAGTTAGCAACTGAGCACTTAATCACTGTGTCATACAAATTCACTGCCATCAAGTTGATTGCAACTCATAGTAGCCCTATAGGGCAACGTAGAATTGCCCCCTGTGGCTTTCTGAGCCTGTAACTCTTACAGGAGTAGAAAGCCTCAATTTTATCTTGTGGAGAGGCTGGTGGTGTCAAACTGCTGACCTTTTAAGTTAGCAGCCCGATAGCTTATTACACCAACAAAGCTCTTACTGTGTCACACTTGAACTTACTGCCATTACTTGTGTTCTTAAAGGGCGCTATAAGTATTCTGTCATTAGGGCTAATTTTTTTAGTATATAGAAGTAGGAATAAATTTTGACTCCCACAAATAATGAGTTTGTTTTGATAACCTCCATTTGCATTTTATCAACAGAGTTCTCTTTTTTAATTGGGTGATGGCTTAACAAAACAGACAATCAGTTTTACATTCAGCAATTTGCCCACATTTTTGTTTCAACTCATCCATTGCAGTCCCCTCAAAGTACCATTACTTAACCCATTTCCTCTCTTTCCTGTTTTCATTCCTCCTCCTAGCACCAGAGTTGTTCCTCTACTTTCTTCATCCATATTTATATCTTCCTTTTCCTACGGTGAAACTCCTGGTTTCCCATAATATCCGTGCATTTATTTCTTTTCACAACCCCATAAAGGAACCCTGGTGGCATAGTGGGGTACAAGTTGGGTTGCAAGGTCATCTGTTAGAAATCACCAGCCCCTTGCTGGAAGAAGGATGAGGCTTTCCACTCCCATTTCAGAAACCCGCAGGAGCAGTTCTGCCCATTGTGCAGGGCTGCTGTGTGTGTCATACCTCCATGGCAGTGGGTCTGAGGTGGGTGGGTGGGTGGGTTGGTTCATTGGTTCATTTAGTGATACTATAGTGAGCAAAAAATAGTTTTAGAATTACTGAATATCCTTTCTGAGATTTCTTTGCTGTTCCTTATGTCTTATGAAGGGTAGATAAAGTACTGTTTGATATTTACTTATATTTAAATTCTTTCTTAGTGACTTGTGATAAAATTTTCATATTGCTGGTCTATGTGGTACTGTTTTTATTCAATTTTAAGGATTTCACTTTTTAACTTAATTTTTATGTGCATCAAGAGTCAGAATTGTATGAAGATTGGTTATTTGTATGTCTTAATTCCTATTCTTTTTTCTTTCATTCTCATTTTCACATAACTCTGTAGTTAATACTTTTCATTAGATTCTGGTTTATCTTTTCTGGTACTTGCCCAAATATAGCGTACAATATGTACTCCTTGTAGCTAACTTTTTTGACTTAACAATGTATGTTGAAATGTAATCCACCTCATTAATGAACCTTATTCTAATCCTGGTGTTAGGAGACTCCTAATGTAGCTGTGCCAGTTTATTCAGCCATCTCTCTCTGTTGGCGTCTAGGTTGTTTCCCAATTCTTGATTTGTAAAAACGCTAAAGAAATAACTTTATTCTTCACATATTGTTTTGTGTTTGTGAAGACATATCTTGGGACGAGTGGGATTCTTGGATCAAGAATAACTTTGTAAGGGATTTTATTGTAGATTGTCAAATTCCCCTCCATGGAGCTGTGCCATTTTGTACTTCCACCAGTAGCACTTAAAGAGTGTCGGTATTTTCCCCAGCTTATCAGTAATAGATTGTCAAATAATGCCTGCTTTTAAACTAGCAGTCAAATTGGCAAATTAATATGTTGAAAGAAGCCATTTTATTGCCACTTGGCAACAGTATGAGAATGATTAAATGTATCACCTTGAGGTTCAGAGCAGTAAGAAGTCTATTTAGATGCCCTTAAAACACAAAGGGAATTGAGTGATTTTTTTTTTTTTTTTAAGAAATAAAGAATGAATAAGGACATTAGTAACTGGAGTCTTAGAATCAACATATCTCCCTTAGGATTTAATTAAAAACCTTTAATTACAATTAGGTAAATCTTATTGAAAACCTAAGTCACATTGGCATGTAGAACTTAGAGACTGATTTCTTTATATTAGATAAAATATTTCTCTAAAGTTCAAGGTAAAAACCAATTGGTGTTCACAGTAGGAGAACAGGTTTAATGCAAATAACCTAATGGGTATTGTTATGGTTAGTGTCTATTTTCAAAGTTAATTGAGTAAAAGATAACTCTCCGAGGTTCTGGGCACATGGAAGTATGTTCAGTTTAATTTTATGTCTCAGAAAGATAAAATGAGTGGCATTTACATGTAGATATGAGGGGACTTCCAAAAGTTCATGGGAATATTTCATTATCTTAATTCCATTTTCCACAAACTTTCTGAAGTCTCACCCATTTTTATATGGCCGAAGATATGCAAATTCAAGAAACTTCTAAGTTACCCTTGTAATGTACATACACAAGATGAAGGAGCTCACTAAATTTCTTTTTCTTAAGTTGGCATTTGGCCTTTTATGATTATGAATAGCTTTTTAATTGATGTGCATCCATACACAGGTGTGCCTAGATACAGAGTCCCTCAGCCTTCAGGGCTTTTGGTAAGTAATATATTTTTTTTTAATTGGCAACTGCTGTAATGTATGTGTTTTTTCTTGTTTTTTATGTTGCGAAATGATTAAGATTAAATATTAAAACGTTCACTGTGAGAAACACTCCACTCTAATTCGTGCTAGTAAAAGTAGCCTTTACATAGCATTAGAAAGGGGCCTTTATGGTGTAGTGGACCTGTACACTGAGCTGCTCACCACAATCAGCAGTTTGGGAGAAAATTAGGCTATCTAGCTCCTGTAAAGATTTAAAATCTCGATGAAACATATAACTTCCTCTAATTCTTTAATGCTTCCCTAACCCCTCCACCTGCCTATCATGATCCCAATTCTACCTTACAAATCCAGCTAGACCAGAGCATGTACACGGGTACAGATAAGATCTGGAAACACAGGGAATCCAGGACAGATAAACCCTTAGGACCAAAAAATGAGAGTGGTGATACCAGGAGGGGAAGGGGAAGAGAGGGCAAACTGATTACAAAGATCTACATATAACCCCCTCCCAGGGGGATGGACAACATCAAAGTGGTTGGAGACATCAGTTAATGTAAGACATGAAAAAATAATTTATAAATTATCAAGGGTTTGTGAGGGAGGGGGGAAATGTGCTCGACACTATGTATGTATTGTGATAAGAGCTGTTCGAGCCCCCAATAAAATGATTTTTTTAAAAAGAGAAAAATCTCAAACTCAAAGGGGCAATTTTACTGTGTCCTATAGTGTTGACTGTGAGTCAGAATCGACTTGATGGCAGTGAGTGTTTTGTGGTGGTGATGGTTTGAAACCCAGTAGGGGATACTTGATTTATATTATGACTAACAGAAGCCCTGGTGGTATAGTTAGGTTAAGTATTGGGCTGCGATCCCCCAAAGTCAGCAGTTCGAAACTACCAGCCACTCTAGGAGAAATATGAGACTTTCTACTCCCCTAAACAATTACAGTAGAGGAAACTCCACAGAGGCAATTCTACCCTGTCCTATAGGGTCACTATGAGTTGGCATCAACTCAATGGCGGTGAGGTGGGTTGGTTTTTGTTTTTAAGTTTTTAAACTCCAAAATGACCCTTTGAGCAACAGATAGCTACACTACTAAATCCTGTGCCGTCCTCACAATTACTCTGAGTCCATTGTCGCAGCCACAGTGTCAGTTCATCTTGGCACAGGTCTTCCTCTTTTTCACTTACCTGCTACTTTATCACTGCTTTCATGATATTTCTATATATGATCTAGAATAAAGCACGTAGAATATAGATAGATACTTAATAAACACCTTGTGGGGTTGGCTTATGGGATCTGAAAACAGGGTCAAATGGCAACTCTGTAAAATAGTTGTTCAACTTCCTAGTTTGGTGAGTAATGTCTGCAATCTTAAAAGCTTTTGAGCGGCCATCTAATGTGCAACTATTGGTCTCTCTTATTTTAGAATAAGAGAGAAGGTAGTAAACCAAAGACTCAGAAGATGAGAAACTAGGTTAGTCTACACAGATTCCAACCTCATCTGCTTTGAGACCAGGACTAGATGGTGTCCAGCTACCACTGCCAGCCATTATGATAAGGAATGCGTTAGGTGAATTCTGATAGAAGCAAAATGCTGAACAGAAGTCAGATTATTAAAAAGTCCAGACTTAGTCATTCAGCTGAGACAGGAGAACTCCTTGACACTATTAGCCTGAGATATCTTTAAAGTCGAGTCAAAAGTATTCTATAATGAAAAAAAACTATTCTATAATGTTGTCTAATGACGTTATATTGCTATGAGTAGTGTGCTTCTTTTAAAAATCATTTATATGAGACCATATCTACTCAAAGCAAAGATGAGAAGCCAAGGGAACAGGGAAATTAGATTACTGGTAATGGAGCTACCGGAACAGAATCAATGAGAAAGTTGGCACACTGTATATACTATCACCAGTATTTTTGAACCAATTGGGTAGAAATTACTCAATGGGAACTAAATGTTATTTGTAAACCTTTGCCAAGAGCTCGATGAATTTTTTAAGTCATTTTTAGTATTTTGTGTTTTATTTATTTTACAATGTGAATTTGACTTTTCCAAAGAGTTTTCTAGTATTTGTGTGGTGGAAGCTCAAAATAAGCATTAATGATGAATTGATGTCACATTATTTTATTTTGCCATGTTTAATACTTGAAAGTGTGTTAGGTTCCCTAATCGTGTTTGTCATATAACTTCAAATGGTTGTTGAATTGAATATCAGTCATCTAGCTACTACAAAATAAAGTGGAAATTGTTTATCTGTTAAAAAGAAAATCGTTGAATGAAAGTATTTTCCTTAAATTCACAAGGATTGAGGCAGTGTCTCTAAGGAGACTGTTTACATTTTTTCAGAAGCTATTTAGAACATGTGGATTATGTGTTGGGCTGCTAACCACAAGTTCAAAAGCACCAGCCATTCCACTGGAGAAAAATGAGACTTTTTTGCCCCTGTAAGAATGACAGCCTCGGAAATCCACAAGACAGTTCTACTTATCCCACAGGGTTGCTGCAAGCCAACTGACTGGACAGCAGTGATTTTTAGTTTTGAGATCTTCTTGGCATATCCTTAACTAACTTTGAGGTAAATGGTAAGAATCAGGCAGTTTTTTTAAAAGAGATTTTTTTTTTATGTCTTTGAAATAATTTTACTTTGTCCACTAAGTTTCTGTCCATCTTTTAATTCATAGTTTCTCAAATATTTGGTGGCTAGAATCCATTTCTTTTGTCTGAGTTCTGTATGTTTTTCTTACATATTTGTGAACTGATAATTACCAATATTTATTTATATTTTTATTTCATCTAGATTTATTTTCCTCTTTGCATTCTTAATTTTCATTTTAATACAGAAAAAAACATAATTTTATAAATAATTTACTTTCCTTATCGCCAATTTTTATGCAAGTGTCTTAACCGGTTTAAAATTTTTAAAGTTATCTGTAGGACATTTGACATTAAGTTTAAATTTTTTCCAGAAACAATTATCATGAATTTAGATTTATCCTTTAAAAGGGATTCCTGATGGTATAATAGGTTATATGTTGGGTTGCTAACCTCAAGCCTGGCGGTTGAAACCTAGCAACTGCTCTGTGAGAGAAAGAAGCTGTTTGCCCTCAGAAAGATTTATAGCCTCCAGAACCTATAGAGCAGTTCCACTCTGCCCCATAAGGTCGTTGGGTCAGAAGCTACCCAAAGGCAATGGTGGGTCATCCTTAAAAAGTTTGCATTTATTTCAAAAGGCACATAACACTTATACTATGTTCTCTTTCCCTTATCTGGCAATCTATTATTTAGAACTCTGTAATACTCTACAAATTTTGTTCAATTGTGTTTTATTGTTAGATAATTTAAGAAAGATGGTTTCTTAGGATAGCAACATACATACTTATCATAGTAGACAGTCTAGATTTCAAAATAAAATCTCAGTTCCATCTAATTTTCCTAATTTGAACTACTACAGAAATCTGATGCAAATATAGACACAGTCAACATTCATTTTTGAATTTTTAAAAAATTCAAGTTGAGTTTGGCGGTTCTTACATATTTTTATTAATGAAACGCATTTTGCATTTTCTAAAAGTAAGAGGGTCAGTAAGTATTCATAAGTTCTGCATTTTCAAAAGTGTGTGGCATTCCAAAATGAACCATTCTTACATGTGTGCTATACATCTTGTACTTTTGAGTTATCAAAGATGAAATGTGGCTTTATTACTTAACATTTTAATTACTTACAAATTAGCAATGCTTAAAATAAATGATGGTAATTAAACATAATATATCTAGTAGTGCACATTGCATTATTCTCCAATAAGAGATTGCTATTCTCTTGTGCCCTTAATAAAAAAAAATTATTTTATTGGGACTCATACATCTCTTATCACAATCCTTTTTCCTTTCTTTCACTATAATGTATCCTTTGTGGTTTTAAAAAATATTTATCCAGTTTGGAAGGGGCCCTTGTGCTTTAGGTTAGGCATTGGGATGCTAACCTCTAGGTCAGAAGCTTAAACTTAGGAACTACTCCTTGGAAGAAAGATGAGACTCAATTTCCATAAAAATTGAGTCTTGTAAACCCTTACATAGAGTTGCTTATGAGTCAGAATTAACTCAATGACAGTGGCCTTTTTCGTTATCCTGCTTGTGGTTCTCATAGTTTCTTGATCTCGTTATTTTTGGAAAAGGTGAAATGAGAAGCAGGATCATCACAGGTCAGTGGGTCCAGAGTTGGATGGATCCAAGGTCAGTGGAAGCATAGCAGGGAACCAACAGTTTCCAGAATTGGGGGAGGCAGGAGCACATACATAAAACCCAAACAAGGAGGAAGGTGAAGGGCAAGAGAAAGAAGCGTTCTCACTGTCTGTCTTATAAAAAGGCCACCTCCACAAAGACTCATTACCAAGCTACCACCTGGTTGACAGGTTGAACTCCACACTCACCAAAACTCAAGCCATCAAGTCAATTCTGACTCTAGAGATCGTTTAGAACAAAGTAGAACTGCCTCTGTGGGTTTCTGAGACTAACTCTTTATAGGAGTAGAAATCTTCAACTTTCTCCTGTGGAGCAGTTGGTAATGCCCAACACATAACATACTACACCACCTCCACATAGGTAACATCAAATTGACATCAACTATAACGACTACAATGTATATAAGAAAACGGGTACTTCTACCCTGCCCTATAGGGTTACTAAGAATCAGAATCAACTCCATAGCAGTGAGGGTTTTTTGTTTTTGTTTTTACTTGAATCTCTGGAATAGTCTGCCACATCTTTGTCCCACAGAGTGGCTGTTGGTTTCAAACACCAACTGTTCAGTTAGCATACTAAAGCTTAACTAATTCACCTGGGCGTAGTTAGTGGGATCTTTATACACCATTTGCCTTTTTATGATACTTCACAATATTTTTAAAGTTAGTCCATGTGATAACCTATGCTTGGGCTTCATTGCGCTTTATAACTAATGTTCCATTGTACTGATGTATTCTGCACTTTTCATAAATTCTAATTATGCCATTTCAATTTTATTTTTAAAACTATATTGGTACTTGTGTTAGGGTTCTCTAGAGAAACAAAACCAGGACACTTAATATTTTAGATATACAAAGAAATAAACAGCTAATTAGTCTATAGAGCACTACAAATGACTCATTGCAATTCACTGCTGTGTGACAGTCAATACACTGGCAGTCCTCCAACTCACTAGGGCTGCCGGGTGCAAGTCAAGGAAGAGACAGCTAAGTCTTCCATAGAGCAATTCAGGCAATCCGGCCACAGGCAGCAAACAGCAGGACATGTTACTAACAGCCAGACGACAGGGTCTGACAATCTTCAGTTCAAGTGATGTGTACACCAGCAGTATGGTGAAGCAGGTCTTGAAGGAACTTCAAACTGTAGTAACACAGTCCACGGGTTGGGTGTCCCACAGATAGTGTAGCTCAGGTTGAAGCAGAGAACCAGCCAAGGCAGCTGCACACTGGTCTGATCATCAAAGAGCAAGAGACGAACGAGAAAGGCAAGGCTTGTTGAGCCATTTATCTCTCTGCCCTTCAATTAAATTTCAATTAATCCCATTTGTGTTCATTGGCCAGGTTGGCACCATCAAGCTCCTGCCCTGTGCATAACATGCAGTATTTCTGTTTTATATACTCAAGTATAAGCTGACCCAAATATCAGCATAGGCACCTAATTTCTTCACAAAAACTGCATTGAAAATGTGCCGAAAAACTCAGCTTATATATGAACATACACGGAAAACCTCACTAGATGCATTGGTATTATGTGTGATAATAATTTCTTTTCGAAGAACTAATATCCTGCTAGTCCCAAAGAGTTGGGGATTGATGTTGCCTGAAAACTATGATGCAATTTGGCTCCATTACCCCCCACCCCCACTCCTCCTTGAGCATATTCCATTGCAGTTTTGCATTCTGAGAAACAGAAACTCAGAAAATTTGAAGAAACGTCTTATGTATTAAACAATCCCAAGGAGAAAATAGGACCAGTGGTTCTGGGAGACAAGGTCGAGGAGGAGGCGTGGGATAGGGAGCTGGGAGCCAACAAACTCAGGAACAAGGGATCTAAAATCAATGACAAGGGTATAGAATGCCTAATGGGGTTTAATCAATTGTAATGTAGCCAAGAGCAATTTCTGAGAGCTGAATGAAGGGTAAATATGATGGTGGGGAGGAGGAAAGTAAAAAGAAATAAGAAAATTTAGGAGGCAAAATACATATATAGAGGTATAAATATAGGCATGTACATATGCAAATATACTAACATATAATGATAGGAGTATTGGTTTATGTAATCTATATTTATGTGTTAAAGTATTAAGGTAGCAGATGGACATTGGACCTTTTCTTAAGTCCTCCCTCAACACAAGAACACTTTGTTCTAATAATCTGGCCCTGTGTGATACTTCCCTGCCTGACACTATTGCTGAAGACAAAATGGGTGCATAAGCAAATGTGAAAAAAAAAAACGACGGTGCCTGGCTACTGGCATTTGTGATCTTAGAACCATGAAGTTTAACTAGCAGCCATCTAGCAGGGAAGCTGCAAAGCCCACATGGAAGAAGTACACCAGCCTTTGTGAACATGAGGTCAAAAACAGTTATATCATTGTGAAAGAGAAGGGTCAGAAGGGAGACCCAAAGCCCTTCTGTAGACACTTGGACATCCCCTCACAGAAGGGTTTACATGGAAGGGACAATTCACCCAGGATGCAGTATAGCACCAATGAAACACACCACTCTCCTCTAGTTCTCTGTTGCTTCCTCCCCCCACTATCATGATCCAAGTTCTAGCTCACAAATCTGGGTTGACTGGAATATGTACATTGGTACAGATACTAGCTTTTGGCACACGGAATGCAAGACAGATGAACCCCTCAGGACAGTAGTGATATCATGAGGGCACAGGGAAGTTGGGTGGGGTTGGGGAGGAAGGGGGAACTGATAGCAATGACTATCAGTTATTGTATGATCATTGGTACAAAACTGATAGTATAACAAATTAAAAATTTGGATGAAGAGTCACAGCAGATGGTGTAAGATATGAAAATGATATATAATTTATTAAGGGTTCACAAAGGGGAAGGAGGGAGAGGGGAAAAAAAGAAATGTCTTAGGTGTTCAGTACAAAATCCAAAGGTCAAGCAAGGCAAACTAGATGCTGGGTCCAGAGGATATGCTCCACCCCTGCATCTCAGACAGCTTATTTTACACACAGCAGGGTGGTATTGCAGGCAATCACAGTTACTCACAGACCAATCTTAATACTGTTTTCCCCCACCTTTTTACCAAACCCATTCAGGGAAAGGTCATTTGCTGGGAGTTACAGTGAGTATAGATAATGCAATCAAATTAACATATAAACCTCTGCTTTTTAAATGATATCCAAATATACTAATTTATTCTTCACTCCTGGACTATATCTTACTTATGTACCTATGACCTGGGGGTTCTGGCAAGCATTGGCCTCTCCCAATCTTAATCAGCCTGACTTTATCTCAGGTTAATTCAGATGCAGCTTTTCTCCTTAGTTGTAGCACAGTGGTTCTCAACCTGTGAGTCATGACCCCTTTGAGGATCGAACGAACCTTTCACAGGGGTTGCCTGATTCCTAACAGTAGCAAAATTAAAGTTATGAAGTAGCAATGAAAATAATTTTATGGTTGGGGGTCACCACAACATGAGAAACTGTATTAAAGGCTTGTAGCATTAGGAAGGAAGGTTCCCTTACAATTAACAGTAACCAAGATAACCATTAAAGAATGTGGCCCAATTCACACCCTCTACTAAGGTAAGACCTTAATCTCATCCTATTCAGATAATGCCCTCTAAAATGAAACAAAACTTAGATGCTATTAAGTTGGCTCCAACCTATAGCAGCCCTATGCTCAACAGAACAACGCACTGCACAAGATTGTATCATCTTTTTACAGTCGTTTCTATCGCCCATTGATGCAGTCAGTGTCAATCCATCTCACCAAAGGTCTTCCTCTTTTTTAGTGCCCTTCCATTTTACTAAACATGATGTTCTTCTCCAGGGACTTGTCTCTCCTGACAATATGTCCAAAGTATGTAAGACACTATCGTGTCTCTAAGAAGCACTCTGGCCTTCTTCCAAGCCAGATCTGTTTGTCCTTTTAATAGTCCTTGGTACTTTCAATATTTTCCAGCACCGCAGTTCAGATGAATTGGTTTTTCTTTGGTCTCTCTTCTAAAGTCTTCCTTATTTAATGTCCAACGAAGGAGAATGCCATTGCTTTGGTCAGGCACACTTTAGTCCTCAAAATAAAATTCTTGCTCTTCAGTGCTCTAAAAAGGTTTTGTGCAGCAGCTGTACCTAATGCAATACATCGTTTGCTGCTTCCATGAGCTTTGATTGTGGATCCAAGCAAGACAAAATTCTGACAACGTAAACCTCTTCCCCATTTATCATGATGTTACCTATTGGTCCATTTGTGAGGATTTTGGTCTTCCTTACATTGAGTTGTAATCCATAGTTAAAGCTACAGCCCTTGATCTTCATCAACAATTCCTCTTCTTGTTCAGCAATCAAGATTGTGTCATCTGCATACCAGTTTGTTAATAAGCCTTCCTCCAATCCTTGTGCCAGGTTATTCTTCATACAATCCAGTTTTTTGATAATTTGCTGAGCATATAGATTGAACAAATACAGTGAGAAGATACAACCTGACCTGGTGTACTTTCCTAATTTTAAACCATGCAGTATTCCCCCTGTTGTGCTCCGCTGTGTACAAGTTCAGTGTACAAGAATGAGTACAATGCAGTGTTGCAGAATTCCCATTCTTCTCAAGGTTCTCCACAGTTTATTATGATCCGCACAGTTGAATGCCTCTGCATAGCCATGAGATTAACGTCTTTCTGGTATTCTCTGCTTGTAGCCAAGATCTGACATCAGCAATGATAGCCCATGTCGCCTTCTGAATCCAGCCTGAATTTCTGGCAGCTCCCTGTCAATGTGCTGCTGTAACCGTTGTTATGATCTTAAAGTAAAATTTTACTCGTGTGCAATATCATTCTGTAGTTTGAGCGTTCTTTTTTCTTAATTAGAAAATCATTTTATTAGAGGCTCTTAGAGCTCTTATAACAATCCATATATCAATTGTATCAAGTGTATTTGTACATAATTTTCTAAACATTTACTTTCCATTTGAGTCCTTGATATCAGCTCCTCTTTTTTCCCTCTCTTTCCCCTCCCATCCTTGTGACCCCTTGATAATTATAAATTATTTTTTTCATATTTTACACCCAACCGCTCTCTCCCTTCCCCCATAATTTCTATTGTTCATCCCCGGGGGGTGGGAGGTGGGAGGGATAAGGTGTCAATCATTGCCTTTGGTTCCCCTTCCTCCCCTCCTCCCATCTTTCCCCCACCATCCTGGTATTGATACTCCCATTCCTATTCCTGGGTTCCATGTGTCCCGAGCTCATCACTTATCTGTACCTGTGTACATGCTCCAGTGTAGCCCACAGTGAAAGGCAGGACTGGAGTCATAATAGTGAGGAAGCCTCAAGGAACCAGAGGAATATTGTGTGTTTCATCAATGCTGTAATATTTCCTGGTTGACTCATCCCTTCCTATGACCCTTCTGTGAGGGGATGTCCCATTGTCCACGATAGATTTCAGGTCTCTGCTCCGACCCCCTCGTTCTCAACAATATGGTTTTTGTTTGGGATCTTCCGATGCCTGGTTTATCTGATCCTGTCAACACCTCATGGTCACATCGACTGGTGTGACTATTCCATGTAGCCTTGTTGCTTCTGTTAGATGGCTGCTTGTTTAACTTCAAGCCTTTAAGACCCCAGACACTGTATCTTTCGACAGCCACCATCAGCTTTACCACATTTGCTTATGCACCCATTTTGCCTTCAATCATGGCGGGAGGGTGAGCAACCCAGTTGAGTATTCTTTTGAAACTATAACCACAGGCATTTGAAGTCCAAAATTATAACACTTAGTAAGGGATTGTGGCTAGAAGGGTCATATTAACTAACTACATTTTGTATGTTTATCTTATCATTCCTGCTTTTACTGTACATTAATGTTATTTTAGACTTCGTGTCATTTTGGGGTGATTTGTTTTTTTGTTGTTGTTTTAAGTGGATGGTCTGGGGTGCTCAGATGTTTTTGGCACATAGGATGGTGTGGAAACAATATGGAGGCTACATCTAACCTTCCACTCCAAGATGGCCAGTGGCCACAAGGTCAGATATGCCTCCACCCATCCCTTTTTTGCCCTATTTTGGCACCAACCTCCCCTCACATAGAACTGACAGGTGATGTTCAAGATTGTGGGGCTTATTAGGGAAGTTAACAGGTTACAATTCAGATGAGAAATGCTCAAGATACAGTTCTTTAGTCAGGGCAGTTTATTTTCTTCCCTGCTTAAGCAGTGTTACAGAGCTCTTTTAGAACTACCAGTGAATTACCCAAAGGGCATGCGACTCTGCCTCTGAGCCTCAATCTAAAGGTGACCTACTCCAGCTCTGTGGGTCAGCAAACTCTGCTCCCTCAATTAAGTGCCCATAGGCACCACATTCTGGGGGCCAACCTCTTGCTGCACCAAAGCACTCAGCTTTACTTGTTCTGTGGGATGGAGATTTACCACTTTGTCACATGTTCTCTAGTTCTGCTGCTGCGGCTCCTCTGCTACTGCTCTGGTTTCAAAGATGTCACCTGGGCCAAGAAAGTTCAACACATAGGAATCTCAGGATCAAAATGTGCTCCGCTCCTGACTCTTCTCTCTTGCTGATAGGGAGATTCCCCTCTTCCTGCTTCTGAGATGGCTCATTTTATACCCAGCAGGATGGCACTCTGTTAACAATCACTCACACCTGCATCTTAACCTAATCAGTAACTTCCCCCACCTTCTTACCCAGACCCACTAGGAAAACGAACTTTGTTTGGTGGGAATAAAAAAAGGCTATGGCTAGAAGAGCCATATTAAATAATTTACTGCATTACATTTGGTAATTGCTTCTTTACACCCTTTCAGTTTACCAAGGGTTTCATAACAACACGTTACTCTTCTACGTTTGGGTAAGAAAATCGCCACATTTTTGTTTTTCCATTCTGCAAATTGTGTTACTATTAATAAAAACCTTAAATGCACAAAAGCTTTATATTTTGATCAAGCCCAAGTTATCTTTTTTGGTTTTTTGTCGCTTATGCACTTTGTTGCTTATATTACAAATAATCTGTTAGAAAAACCAGGTCCTGAAACATTTTCCCTAAAAAGGTTTATGGGAAAATGAAATGAAAAGATATTGAAATTTTCCCATGAACTTTCTGATGTGCACATTGTGTTTTCTTCTGAGAGTTTTATGTATGATTCTTATATTTGGATCCTCGGTCCATTTTGACTTAATTTTAAGTTATCTGAGGTATGGATCCACTTTCATTTTTTTGCATGTTGGACTTAATTTATCTCAGCGCCATCTATTAAAGGAGTTCTTTTCTGTTGAGTAGACTTAACGCCTCTCACAAAAATCAGTTGCCCATAGATATAAGGATATATATGAATGAAAAAAAAAAGGATATATATCTGAACTTTCCATTCCATTGGCCTATATGTTTATCATGTCCATTACTATATAGGTAGTCCTTGACTGACAACGTGCTTCCATTACCAATGAGTCTGTTCTGGTATTAAAAAGACACCTCTTAAAAAAAAGAAAAACCACCTCTTTCCCCGCCCCCACTATTATTGCCTTTGATCAGTATCTTTACTTGTCCAGTCTTTGGCAGTTGGAAGCATTACATATAAACTTAGAGCGAATAACATCAGAAAGTTATATAGTGCAGTCTTGTAAGTAGTATTTATTACTAACAAAATGTACTTTAGCCCAAAAAAGGTGGTTGTAAGGGCAGTTCATCATAGCTCAAATATGGTGGCAGGGGCTGCCTACCAGTCTCAAATTATTTTGATTAATGTAACTTTTTAAATGACTGTTATTTTATGCCACTTATAGGGCTTCATATAACTATGTAAATGGGTTTTTATGTTTCTGCAAAGAAGGTTGTTGGAATTTTTATGGGGGATTGCATTAACTTTATAGTTGACTTTGAGTCCAATTGATATTTTTGTCTCTCAGTCCATGAACATGGCATGTTTTTCCACTATGTAGATCACATTATAGTGTAATATAATATAGTATATTATAGTAACGTGGTATAGTTTCCAGTGTACTAGTCTTTCACTTTCCTAAATGTATTCCTAGGTATGTATTTGATTTAATGCTTTTATCACCGGAAATTCTTTATTTCCCTTTGAGAATGCTTATGTATAGAAACCCAGCTAATTTTTGTTTGTGAAACTTGGTAACCTGCCACTGTGACTTTATTTGCTAGCTCCAGAAGCCCTGATGATGTTGGGTTTTTCATTGAGTGCCCACTAGAAATTCAGTAGTTTGAAACCACCAGCTGCTGTACAGGAGAAAGATGTGGCTTTCTACTCCTATAGTTAAAGGCTCGGGCAGTTCTATCCTGCTTTGTAGGGTTGCTATGAGTTGGAATTGACTGAGTGGCAGTGAGTGAGTAGTTTTTTATAGATTATATGTCAGCTGCAAAGAAAGGTTCTACTTCTTCCTGATTTGGATACCTTGTTATATAATTGGTCAGTGCAGAATTAAGTAGCAGTGCTGTACATGGATATTTTTTGTGTTATTAGTTATCTTCAAGGAAATGCTGTCAGTTTTTTCACCATTCAAATGGACGTTATTAGGTTGAAAGAATACTACTATTGCTAGTTTTTTTTTTAAGTTTTTTTTTTATGATGAAAGGGTGTTGGATTTTGTTAAGGCCTTTTCTGTGCTAATTGAGGTCATCATGTGTTTGTTTTTTCTTCAGTTAAGGTGATATATTACACTGCTTGATATTTAGATGCTGAGCAACTCTTGTATATCTGGCTTGAATCCAACTTGATTGTAGAATATAATTCTTTGAATACACTTTTGGGTGCTGCCTCAGTTTCTCAGTGCTGCTGTAATCTCATAAGTGGACGGCTTTAATGAACATACATGTTTTTCAAAGTTTGAAAAGGCTAGGAATCTTAATTCAATATACTGTCTCTAGGGAAACACTCTTTTTGTGTCTTTTTTTCCATCTTTTTTATTTCTATGACATTTTTTATGTGACACCTATAAAGGGATTTCAAAAAATTCATGGAAAATGCAATTTTTCACAAACATTTGAAATTCGTATCATTCCCCATTTTACTTGCTTGTTTCTGTACCTTTGCTGCTCTTTTTTATTACTTAGTAATGATGAGGTTTAAGACAATCGAAATCATTAGTAATTAGAATTACACAGCAAAATCACAGTGAGGTATCACTCAATACCACTATGGTGCCTATTTTTAAAGGGGGTGCATCCAGTGTTCTCAATGATGTGGAAAAATTGTAAACATTGTGAATTACTTTTGTAATGTAAAATGGTTCCACTGCTGTGGAAATGTCTTTGGTGTTTCAAATGAGAAAGCTAGTTGCTTTTGAATTGTTTCTGGCTCCTGATGGTTCCATGTGTGTCAGAATAGAATTATAATTCATGTGGCTTCAATGCCTGATTTTTTCCAAAGTAGATTACCAGACTTTCCCCCGAGGCAAGGTGGACCTCTTAGTGGACCTGAGCTTCCAACCTGCTCATTACTAGTAAGCATAATAACTACTTACATCACCCTGGAACACCTTTCTAAAAATACAGATCACCAAAGGGCAGCCTTGGACTGAATACCTGGGAGTATGTCTGTGACCTTAAAGAGCCAGTGGATCTAGAGAGAAATAAGAAAAGAGAGTAAAATAGAAATGAAAGCACAGTCATATCAAGATTTACAGGCTACAGCAAACATACTGCGCAGAAAATTTTATAGTGGTACGAGAGTAAGTCATAAAATATTGCTACTAGCGCCAAACAATGGAAACTCCCTAAATGGCCATCAGTAGAAGAATGGATAAACAAACTGTGGTACATGTTACACACAGTGAAATAACTTCAAAATGTGGATGATCCTGGAAGACAGGCTGAGTGAAATTAGTAAATCACCAAAAGAAAACTATTGTGACATCCACGAAAAGGGTTTCACAGGAAAAGAAATATCCTTTGATGGTTACCAGAGGTGAGGCAAGGAGAAAGGGTAAATAAATGGCTAGAGGGCAGAAGCACATTTAACTTGGCTGAAGGAGAATGCAGTATTGAATGAGAGGGAAGAGGGGTGTCAATTCAAAAAAATGATGGGGGGACACGGAGGCTGGGAGAATTAATGGCAACAAGGTAAATACTGTTAAATACACAATCCTGCTATAACTGACCTACAAGTAGATGTGTGCATAGACACACAGGCTGTGTAGGACAGAAAATGGCAGTATACCCACAAGGTACTTGAGTGTAGGTATTTACCTTTGCTGCAAATACATCCATAGATGTAGGAGATCATAACATTGAGAACACTTCTTACACATAACCAAACATGTTGAGGGAAGGAGTCACTAGGCCTGAAGCCTGAGGACCATTGTGCCACCAAGGTCGACTTTAAGAGCAAATGGATGATCTGTTCCACAGCCAGCCCTTAGCAGTGTTACGTCTGGTAAAAAAAAAAAAAAAGCATCTCAGTTGTATTTTTCCAAAGATGAAATCAATTTGATCCCTTTGTGGTCCATATAATGAGGTGAGCTCCATGTGTATAGTGGCTATTTATATTGGTGAAAAAAAGGTATTTCCAAGGAATAGCTTCTTGGTCTTTTTTTTAAAGAATCATTTTATTAGGGGCTCATACAACTTTTATCACAATCCTTACATACATCAATTGTGTAAAGCACATTTTTACATTCATTGCCCTCATCATTCTCAAAATATTTGCCCTCCACTTAAGCCCCTGGCATCAGGTTCTCATTTTTTTTACCCTCCCTCCTCACTCCCCCCTCCCTCATGAACCCTTGATAATTTATAAATTGTTATTTTGTCATATCTTGCTCTGCCCCACGTCTCCCTTCACCCACTTTTCTGTTGTCTGTCCCCCAGGGAGGAGATCACATGTACATCCTTGAAATCGGTTCCCCCTTTCCAACCCACCCTCCCTCTGCCCTCCCAGTATTGCCACTCACACCACTGGTCCAAGGGAATCGTCCACCCTGGCTTCCCTGTGTTTCCAGTTCTCATCTGTACCAGTGTACATCCTCTGGTCTAGCCAAACTTGCAAGGTAGGATTCGGATCATAACATTGGGGTGGGGGGGTGTCATTTTTTTTAAAACAATTTATTAGGGGCTCATACAACTCTAATCACAGCCCATACATATACATACATCAATTGTATAAAGCACATCTGTACATTCTTTGCCCTAATCATTTTCTTTTCTTTCTTCTTTTTTTCATTTTCTTTTTTTACATTTTATTAGGGACTCATACAACTCTTATCACAATCCATACATACACATACATCAATTGTATAAAGCACATCCATACATTCCCTGCCCCAATCATTCTCAAAGCATTTGCTCTCCACTTAAGCCCTTTGCATCAGGTCCTCTTTTTTTCCCCCTCCCTCATGTGCCCTTGGTAATTTATACATCGTTATTTTGTCATATCTTGCCCTATCCGGAGTCTCCCTTCCCACCCTTCTCCGCCGTCCCTCCCCCAGGGAGGAGGTCACATGTGGATCCTTGTAATCAGTTCCCCCTTTCCAACCCACTCACCCTCCACTCTCCCAACATCGCCCCTCACACCCTTGGTCCTGAAGGTATCATCCACCCTGGATTCCCTGTGCCTCCAGCCCTCATATGTACCAGTGTACAGCCTCTGTCCTATCCAGCCCTGCAAGGTAGAATTCGGATCATGGCAGTTGGGGGAAGGAAGCATCCAGGATCTGGGGGAAAGCTGTGTTCTTCATCGGTACTACCTCGCACCCTAATTAACCCATCTCCTCTCCTAAACCCCTCTGTGAGGGGATCTCCATTGGCCGACACTTGGGCCTTGGGTCTCCACTCTGCACTTCCCCCTTCATTCAATATGGTGTGTATATATATATATATACATATATATACACACACACACATATATACATACATACACATATATCTTTTTTTTTGCATGATGCCTTATAGGGGGGGGTGTCATTTAGGAACTAGAGGAAAGTTGTATTTTTCATCATTGCTAAATCGCACCCTGACTGACTCGTCTCCTCCCCAAGACCCTTCTGTAATGGGATGTCCAGTGGCCTACAAATGGACTTTGGGTCTCCGCTCTGCACTCTCCCCCTCATTCACTATAGTAAGATTTTTTTGTTTTGATGATATCTGATCCCTTTGGCACCTCGTGACTGCGCGGGCTGGTGTGCTTCTTCCATATGGGCTTTATTGCTTATGAGCTAGATGGCCACTTGCCCTCCAAGCCTTTAAGACCACAGGTGCTATATCTTTTGATAGCCGGGCACCATCAGCTTTCTTCACCACATTTGGTTGTTCACCCTCTTTGTCTTCAGTGGTTGTGTCGGGAATGTGAGCATCATAGAATGCCAATTTAATAGAAGAAAGTCTTGCATTGAGGGTGTACTTGAGTGGAGGCCCAATGTCCTTCTGCTACTTTAATTCTAAACCTATAAATATAGGCACACAGATCTATTTCCCCATCCTCATATATAAATATATATTTGCATATGTACATGCCTTTGTCTAGACCTCTATAAATGCCCTTTATCTCTTAGCTCTTTCCTCTATTTCCTTTGACTTCCCTCCTGTCCCACTATTCATGCTCAGTGCCCACCAGGGTTTCAGCAATTCCTCTTGGTTACATTACCCTTGATCATGCCTAACCAGGCCTCCTAAACCCTCCTCACCACCAATTTAGAGCATTTGTTGTTCCCTTGTCCCTAGGTTTGTTAACACCACTATCTTTCCCCTCACTTCCCCCTCTCCCATGTCCTCCCGGAACTGTCGGTCCGTTGTTTTCTCCTCCAGATTGTTCATCCAGCCTATCTTATTTAGACCTGCGGAGATAATAACATGCACAAATACGAGAGCAAAACTAAGCAATAATATACAACGGAACATTAACAATAATAAACCAATGACAAAACAAAACACAACAAGAAAGAAAAGCTTGTAGTTAATTCAAGGACTGTTTGTTGTCCTTTAGGAGTGTTTTACAGTCCAGTCTGTTGGGGAACCACACCCTGGCCCCAAAGTTCACCTTCAGCATTCCCTGGGTACCTTGCCACTCCGTTCCCTTGCTGTTCTGTTGCACCCCCTTAGTGTTTTGCCTTGGTGTGGCGGGATCAGGTCGGGCGCAATTCCCACACTGTGTCTCCACTTTGTCCCCTGTAGGGGCTCTTGGTCAGTGAGGGACGTCATGTCTCATAGTGGGGACCGCCATGTGGTCCTTTCTGTGGACTGGCTGCTGTAATCGGGAACCATCGTCCTTAAGACCTGGTGGGCCAGGCTCAGCGTATCTTGACTACATTTTTTATCCATTTCAGACAGATAATGCTTAGGTTAAAATCTTCTTTCATCTTGGCATTAGTGACTAGTTACTAAATTTGAATAATGGTCATATTAACTTTTCTTCCCTGTAGATTATGTGTATTATCCTATTACTAAGAAGCATTTTTCCTCAGATTAGATCTTGACATGTTCTTTTTTACAGTGAATGTGACACTTCCTCTTCAATTGTCATTCCCAGCTTAGTCTTTAAAAAAAAATCACCATCAGATTTATTGCAATTCATAGAATCCCTGTATAGGGTCTCTGAGGAGTGGCTGGTGGATATAAACCATCAGCCTGTCCTTTACAGTTCAGTGCTTTGCCAAATAGCACCCAGAGTAGTAGACCATAGGAGCTTCTGATTGTAAATAGTGAATTCCAGTCCATTTTAGCTCAGCAATACCTACAGTATCTAATTTCAAGCAGTCCCTTTCAATTTTGACAACTTAGCTTTTTTCCCCGCACGTTCATATTGTGCATATTCCACATTCTTAGTACCATAGATGTTTTCAGATGCTCTCAGTTATGCCATGCCAGTAAATGGAAGTATTGAAAGCTTTACTCCATCCAGTTCTACTTTGAGGGGGCAGCTCTTTTTCAGTTGTATTTTTGAGCCTTCTGACTTGAAAGTCATCTTCTGTCACTATATCAGATAATATTTTGCTGCTCATCATAATGTTTTTAATACCCAACTTTTTTTAGAGGTAGATCACCAGGTCCTTGTAGTTTATCTTAGTCGTGGAAGTGCTACTGAAACCTGTTCAGCTTGAGTGACCCTTTTGGTACTGTATCTGAAATACTAGTGGCATACCTCCCAGCATTATAACAACATGCAAGCCATCACGATAACAGGTGTTTGGGATAATGCCGAGGTGGGTTGGGTTTTTTATTTTTTTGTTTGTTTTTAATTTTAACAATTTATTAGGGGCTCATACAATTCTTATCACAGTTCATACCGGGTTGGGTTTTTTATTATAGATTATTTGTTGGATTGTGCTCAAGCATTATTGTTACAGGTCTAGGTTAGTGCATAGGCATCTCGTGATGAAATGATAAACATACCAAGAGTTTAGTTTCTCTGTAGCCACTCCTTGGAAGAAAGATGAGGCTATCTGCTCCTGTAATGATTTATAGTCTTGGAAAGTATTTAGAGACCAACTTGTAGCTTGTATTACAGAATATACAGAATTGAATTTTTTGAAAGGGCCTCAAACAGTTCACAGGAAAACTTCATTGTCCTTTATTTCTATTTTCCATGAACTTTTTAAAGCTCCCAGTATATATTATCCTATATATATAATTAAAGGATAAACTTGTTCTTTTTGTATTTAATGTTTGGTTCTCAAAGGCATTCATCTAGTGTTTCTCTAGGCTGGTAGCAGATATAGGAATTCTTTGCCCAATGCTACTTACCTGTCACTGTCTCATCTTACCTACTTCCTTCCTTTTTACCTTTCTCTTAGGGTATTTCCTATATTGCCTGCTGCCTTACCTCTGGCTCTCCTGGCTGCTACCAATTAAGGGAGGGGGAAGTGGCAAGATGAACTTATTTAGAGAATTAAACATTAAAGAAGAAAAAGAAAACTACAGAAAATCTCTGAGGTGGTCAAACCCAACCAAATTCCCTGCTATGGAGTTGATTCCGACTGTTAGTGACCCTAAAGGACAGAGTGGCACTGCCCCTGTGAGTTTCGTAGACTAATTTTTTTTTGTTTTTAATTGGGAGCTCTTACAGCTCTTATCATATTCCATACATGTGTCCATTATGTTAAACACGTTTGTACATATGTTGTCATCATCTTTTTCAAAACATTTTCTTTCTACTTGAGCCCCTGGCATCAGCTCCTCTTTTTTTCCCTCCCTTTCCCACCCTTCCTCTCCCATATCCCCTTGATAATTTACAAATTATTCTTTTTTCTTCTTCTTCAAGTCTTACACCGACTACTGTAGAGACTAGTTTTTTACAGAAGCAGAAAGCCTGATCTTTCTGAGGGTTTTAAACTGCTGGCTTCAAGGTTAGTGGTCCAAACCCACTATGCCACCAGGGCTAGAGGTTTCTAACTACTCAGACCAAACCTACTGCTGTTGAGCTGCTTCTGATGGCACAGTGGCAGTATAGGACAAAGTAACTGCTCCAGAGGCTTTACAAGGATATCAGTCTTGATGGAAACAAACTGCTACATTTTTCTCCTACTGAGTTGCTGACAGGTTCAAACCAGCCTTTCGGTTAGCAGTTAAGTTCTTTAATCAGTAGAGTTAGAACTATTTCTAAATCAAAACCTAAATAAAACAGCCCACCAACCAAGGTTTTGCTGTTGCTTTTGTGTTTTGCTTTTTTGGCCTGTCCCTGGGTTATTTGGGGCACTGATTCAGAAAATGGTATTGGATAATCCACATAAGCTGTAGTTTCTTAGAATATGGTATTCCACTTTATTTTCAGCTACTATGCTACATCACTTTATTAATTTATCATTGCTAGTTTTAAATATCATAGAATTCAAACCCACAAATAATAGGATAAGACAAAAGGAAGAAATGTGTTGTTTTGTTTTTTTAAAGAATTAGGTATTAGGGACATCCAAGGGAAGTGTAAGGTTATGCATTGGGCTCCTAACGCCAAGGCTGGAGCCTTGTCAAAACTAACACTTCTGTAGAAGAAAGATTCGGCTTTCCACTCCTGTAAAGAGTTCCAATCTCAGAAACCGACAAGGGTAGTTCAGCCTGTCCTTAGGACTGCTGTTAGTGGGCATCTATCAATCAATGGCAGTGAAGGAAAGCTCTGTATGAACCCATAGTGACAAATTGGTTACTCATTGAGCTGCCAGTAATAAGACAATGGTTGAAATTGAACAGTGGCTCTTCAGTTTTTAAAAGATGTAAAGGTTTGGAAACCCCAAAGAGGCAGTCCTTTGACTATAGGGTCACTGTGAGTGGCAGTGGGTTTTTTTGGTTTGAGAGGCTGTGCACTACATACAGAGAATACAAGCTTGATACTGCAAAACCAGAGCATCGCTTGAGAAGAGTAGGAAATTGAAAAGGCACATATATGGAAGGTGTGGTGGCAATTTAGAAAATCAAGACTCCATTAGCAATTTTCATAAATATTTTGGAGATCTGAAATTCTTCAGATAATGGATTTCAGAACACATTTAATTTTTTTAAATTAATGAATCTTTTTATTGGGGCTCATACAGCTCTTATCACAATCCGTACATACATCAATTGAGCAAAGCACCCTTATACATTCATTGCACTCAACATTCTCATAATTCACCTTCCACTTGGGTTCCTGGAATCAGCTCGGTTTCCCTTTTTTTCCCCTCCCTCCCCGCTCCCCCCTTCCCCCTTGTCCCTTGATAGTTTATAAATAATTATTATATCTTATCTTACACTCCCCGACATCTCCCCTCACCCACCTCCCCATTGCCTATCTCCCAGAGAGGAGGTTACACATAGATCTCCAAGATCGGTTCTCCCTTTCTACACCCCCTTACATCCTGGTGTCGCCACTCCTACTGCGGGATTTGCGGGGTTCGTCTGTCCTAGATTCCCTGTGTTTCCAGATCCCTACTGCACCGCTGTACATCCTCTGGTATAACCAGGTCTGCAAGGTAGAATTGGGGTCATGATAATTGCGAGAGGAGGAAGCGTTCAGGAACTAGAGGAAGATTTTGAGTTTCATTGTTGCTACACTGAACCCTGAGTGACTCATCTCCTCCCCACTACCCCTCTGGAAGGGATGTCCAGCTGTCTACAGATGGGCATTGGGTCCCCATCACGCACTCCCCCTCGTTCACGGTGATGTGATTCTCACCACCACCCCGCCTTTGTTGTTTGAAACCTGGTCTCCTCTGCCCTTAACGATCACCTATGTTGGTGTGCTGCTTCCGTGTGGGCTTTGTTGCTTCTGGGCTAGATGGCCGTTTGTTTGCTTTCAAGCCTTTAAGTCCCAGACGCTACATCTCTCAGTAGCCAGGTACCATCAGCCTTCTTCACCACACTTGCTTATGCACAGTTTCATCTTCAGCGATTATGTGAGGAAGGTGATCACACAATGATTGTTTTTGTTCCTTGGTGTCTGCTACCTGGTCCATTCAACACCTTGTATTCGCTTAGGCCGGGTGCTTCTTCTCTGTGGGCTTTGTTGCTTCTGAGCTAGATGGCCGCTTGTTTGCCTTCAAGCCTTTAAGACCCCTGATGCTATATCTTTTTGATAGCCGGGCACCATCAGCTTTCTTTACCGCGTTTGCTTACACACACGTCTGTCTTCAGTGATTGTGTCAGGAAGGTGGGTATCATGCAGTGACCATTTAGCAGGGCGAGGTGCTATTGTGTTGGGGGATTATGCATGAGGAGGCCCAATGTCCATCTGCTACCCTACTACTGAACCTATAAATATATGCACATAAGTCTATTGCCCCCATAATCATAAATAGATTTACATATGTACATGTCTGTATTTAGGCTTCTCTGTATATGCACTTTGCCTCCTACTCCTTTCCTCTATTTCCTTTCGCTTTCCTCCCATCCCACTACCATGTTTAGCCTTCATTTTGGTTTCAGTAATTCCTATCAGTTACCTTGCTCTTGGTCACTCCCTACCAGTCATCCCCTCCCCTCTCTCCTCTGGTTTTGAACCACTCGCTGTTCCCTTGTTCCTGTGTTGGGCGACACCTCCTCCCTTCCCCTCCCTCCGGTCCTCTCATGTCCCTCCAGGACTATTGGTCCTGTTCTTTTCTCCTCTCATTATTTGTCCGGCCTATCTTGTCTAGGTGGACCTGCTGATATAGTAATATGCAGAACACATTTAATTTATGGAAGTCAGTGGATGATTCATGCTAAATGTTTCAAAGATAAAGTTTCATCCCAATCATCTTTATAAGAAAAATTCTAACTTATTTTTAAGAGTTTCTGTGCACAAATGGAGAACTTGTGCCATCTTCTAACAAGCCTGGAACATTTTAATTTTAATAAAGGAGTTTGAACAGACACATTTTGGGTTTCAGACCATTTGAGTCTCTTGTACCAAACTCCCTACGAATCAGTCAGTTCAGACTGATAGCAACTGTTTGATAAAATGGAACTTATCCCTGTGGGTTTCTGAGAGACTGGTAAGCTCAAAAAGCTCACCTTGTGGTTAGCAGTCAAACAATACCTACCCACTCTGTGACCAGGGCTCCTTATTTATTGTACAGTAACTCTTCTTTCTGGCATCCTTGTAAGATAACAAATTGGAACTGCGTGCTGTTCCGTTAGTCGTTTATTGATACTTGGGGGAAATTCCAAGTTCATGTAATTTGTTCTGTACAAATATATCTTTGGATCAAAGGACACCTTGTGAAGTACAACTTGACATAAATAGTTAGTTGACACAAACTACTTTAAATGCACTTCCTCTGTCTCCAGCTAGCTAACACATTGAAATGGCCTGGTTTGTGTTTTAATGGGCAAGCAGAGTGAAGGGCGGTATGTGGCATATGTTCTGTACCTCAAGAACTAGTGCTGATGGGGGGAGGGGGAGGGCTTATTGCCATTACTAAATCAGTGGGTCAGAAAACCCAGGAACAAGTCTAAAACTTTAGAGGCACCAAACTGTTTTCTGTCCAGTGTAGTTGAAGAAAAAGCAAGCTATATATCATGATTGCCCCCCACAAAAAAAACCCTAAAAACCGTGAGCAAAATTAAACACAAACAAGGGATTTTTGTTTGAGGATTCATTTTCTGGCATTTGTACAAATTTACAATGTTCAAATTTTAGAAAGGTTCTTTTTTGACTCTTAGTTGTTTCATTCTATTTTTCATAAAGTTCTAATAACCCCAGGGATACAGGTCACATAAGTGTCTACATTTATAGGTTTAGTATTAAGGTGGCTGAAGGACCTTGGGCCTCTACTCAAGCACTCACTCAATGCATGAATACTTTTTTTTATTAAATTGGCACTCTACGATGCTCACCCTCCCGACACAACTGCTGAAGCCAAAGCGGGTGAACAAGCAAATGTGTTGAAGAAAGCTGATGGTGCCCGGCTATCAAAAGAGATAGTGTCTGGGGCCTTAAAGGCTTGAAGATAAACAGGCGGCCATCTAGCTCAGAAGCAACAAAGCCCACATGGAAGAACACACCAGCCTGGGTGAGCGAGTGGTCCCAAAGGGATCACTTATCAGGCATCAGAGAACAAAAAATCATCATATCATTGACTGCACACCTCCATGATAGGATCGCTGAAGACAAATGGGTGCATAAGCAAATGTGGCAAAGAAAGCTGATGGTGCCCGGCTATCAAAAGAGATAGTGTCTGGGGTCTTAAAGGCTTGAAGGTGAACAAGTGGCCATCTAGCTCAGAAGCAAAAAAGCCCACATGGAAGAAGCACACCAGCCAGTGCAATCACGAGGTGCCAAAGGGACCAGGTATAAGGCATCATGCCAAAAAAAAAAAAAGGAAAAAGATATATATATACATACCATATTGAATGAAGGGGGAAGAGCAGAGTGGAGACCCAAGGCTCAAGTGTCGGCCAATGGAGATCCCCTCATAGAGGGGTTTAGGAGAAGAGATGGGTCAGTCAGGGTGCGAGGTAGTACCAATGAAGAACACAGCTTTCCCCCAGATCCTGGATGCTTCCTCCCCCCAACTACCAAGATCCGAATTCTACCTTGCAGGACTGGATAGGGCAGAGGTTGTACACTGGTGCATATGGGGGCTGGAGGCACAGGGAATCCAGGGTGGATGATACCTTCAGGACCAAGGGTGTGAAGGACGATGCTGGGAGAGTGGGTTGGAAAGGGGGAACTGATTACAAGGATCCACATGTGACCTCCTCCCTGGGGGAGGCACGGCAGAGAAGAGGGGGAAGGGAGACTCCGGATAGGGCAAGATATGAATATATATATTTGCTTTCTACTTGAGCCCTTGTTATCAGCTCCTTATTTTTTCTCCTCCCTCCCCAACCACCTCTCCCTCATGAACTCTCGATAATTTATAAATTATTATTATTTTTTCATGTCTTACACCGTCCGACATATCCCTTTGCCCACTTTTCTGTGCCCCATGGAGAAGGTTATATGTAGATCCTTATAATCAGTTCCCCCTTTCTACACCACCTTTCAGTTCCTATCTGTACCAATGTACATTCTCTGGTCTAGCTGGATTTGTAAGGTAGTATTGGGATCATGATAGTGTGTGGGCGGGGGAGCATGTAAGACCTAGAGGAAAGTTGTATGTTTCATCGTTGCTACACGGAACCCTGTCTGTCTCCTCCCCGCCACCCTCCTGTAAGGGGATGGATGTCCAGTTGCTTGTAGATGGACTTTGGATCCTGTGTTAGTATGAATACTTTAGAGAAACAAATTCACAGAAACTCACGTATAAGAGCTTAATATAAAGATTAAGTGCACATCAAGAAAACATCCCAACCCAGTGCTGCCCAAGCCCACAAGTCCAACATTAATCCATATGTCCAACACTAATCCACAGAATTCTCCTCCATCTCACAAAACACGTACAATGATGCTGACTACAGAAGGAAAGCCGAATCAGTGAGTGTGTAAGCATCTCAGGGCTGACAGAGGTCTCCACACGGCTGCTTCAGCACCCAGGGTTGTGTTGGGGTAGGTCCATGGGGCTTCTCCTTGGAGCTGTTGGATTGGGGAAGGGAACGCGGGCTCACCTTGGGTGCACGGAAGAATTATGACCAGTTGAGATGCAAAAGCGGCAAAAGGAGTTTATTCGCTAGCTCGAGCTAGGGCTTCCCTCCCTCCACTGCCCAGCACAGCAGGGACCCAGTGTCCAAAAGGAATCAGCCCCGAGTTCTTTGTTCCCTGGACTTTAGCCCAGTGTTGCTGTTCTTTAAACTTATTGGAGAAAACTTCTGGCATCAGCGTTGTCCAGTGGTGGTTGGTGAGCAGTTTCGCGTATATTCTCTTGACTGGTCAATTAGTGGGGGGGTTGGGGGGGTGTTGCTGCTCCCTACTGGTCAGTCTGGGAGAGGTTATGCCTTCTCTGACAGAATTACCTCAGAGTCCAGGAATCTGAAATTAGAGCTTAAGCCTGCCCAAGACTTTGGTTTTATACAGCCGGTCATGGTGCTGATACCGGCAGTTGTAAACCAGGACCCCACATCCCCCCCCCCTTTTTATGTTGTCACTATTTAGAGTAACCATACTCCAACCTGATTAGGCAATAAGCAGGTGCACAGAAGCGAAAAATTAGCAGGTTATATTAGGTTTACTCTAGGGGTAGTTTATATAAAAACACGTTTTTCCTAATGCTATGCAGAGCTCCGCCGCCGCCCCCCCCCCCACTATGTCTTTACAAGTACTCTTGCTCATAAGTGGCGTTCTGTACCTCTTCTATTACAAGACTGGGGTCTGGATTCAGCCTGTGATACTGTTGTTGTAGTACCATTAGCTGGACAGTATTGATGCGTTCTTTCACAAAAACAATTAACTTATTTACAATGCATGGTCCAAAAGTGAGAATGAACAAGAGTATGATTAGGGGTCCTAACAATGTAGAGAGCAGGGTGGTAAACCAAGGCGAGTTATTAAACCATGATTCAAATCATCCCTCCTTTTGTTCACGTTCTTGTCTCCGTCTGGCCAATCCTTCCCTGACTTTAGCCATGGACTCTCTTACCACTCCAGTGTGGTCGACATAAAAACAGCATTCTTCTCCCAGGGCTGCTGGAGGAGCACTAGGTCTAGCCCCCTGTGATTTTGTAACACTACGTCGGACAGGGAGGTTAGTAACTTTGCTAAATGGGAGGTAGATTCTTCTATTCTAGCTATATCTTCGTCTATGGCTGCCCTCAAACTATTAAATCCCCGGTGCTGTACTGTTAAGGATGAGATGCCGGTTCCTGCTCCTATTGCACCAAGGCCAAAAAGAGTAGCCAAGGTTACTGACGTAAAGGGTTCTCGCCTCTCCCCGGTCATCTTGGTATTCTCCAGACCCCTTGTCCATGCGTCACTTACCTTCCCGTTACAATTGCTGAAGACAGAATGGGTTCGTAAACAAATGTGGTGAAGAAAGCAGATGGTGCCCTGCTAAAAAAGATAGAGCATCTGGGGTCTTAAAGGTTTGAAGTTAAACAAGCAGCCATCCGGCAGGGAAGCCATTAAGCCCACATGGAAAAAGCTCACCAGCCTGTGTGATCATGAGGTGTCAACAAAGCCCATCTATAGAAAATTGAACATCCCGTCAGAAAAGGAGCACAAGGAAGGGACAATTCAAACAGGGTGCCATATAGCACCAACGAAACACATCATTCCTCTAGTTCCTGAATGCTTCCTCTCCCCCTTTACCATTACCCAGTTCTACCTTACAAATCTGACTAAACTGGAGAACACAACATGGGTATAGATAAGAGCTTTGGACACATGGAATTCAGGACAGATAACCCCCGCAGGAATAACAGTGAGAATAGTGATATCCTTGGGGTAGAGGGGTGGTTTGGGAGGGAGAATGGGGAGAAATGGGGAACCCATCACAAGGTTGGATATGTAGTTCACCCCCGCCTCCCAAGGGATGAATAACAGAAATGTGGGTAAAGGGAGACCACGGACAGTGCAAGATACAAAATAACAATGACAATATGCAATTGATCAAGGAGTCACAAGGGAAAGATAGCGTCTGGGGTCTTAAGGGCTTGAGGATAAACAAGAGGCCATCTAGCTGAGAAACAACAAATTCCACATGGAAGAAGCACACCAGCCTGTGTAACCATGAGGTGTCAATGGTATCAGGTATCCGGCATCGTAGAACAAAAAAAGCATATCATTGTGAATGAAGGGATGTGCAGAGTGGGGACCAAATCCCACCTGTAGACAATTGGACATCCCCTTACAGAAGTGTCACAAGGAAGGGACGAGCCAGTCAAGGTGCAGTATAGCACTGTTGAAACATACAACTTTCTTCTAGTTCTTTAATGCTTCCTGCCTCCCCCCACCCCCTCCTCGACCACCATCATTACCCCAGTTCTACCTTACAAATCTGGCTAGACCAGAGCATATACATGGGTACAGATGGGAGCTGGAAACACAAGGAATCCAGGACACATAAACTCGCTGGGGGGTGGGGTGGGGGGAGACAAGGAGCCAATCATAATTATCTACATGTAACCACCCCCAGAAGGACGGACAATAGAAAAGTGGGTCATCAGTCAGTGTAAGACATGAAAAAATAATAATTTATAAATTATCAGGGGTTCATGAGAGAGGGAGGGGGAAAATGAGCTGATAACCAAGGCTCAAGTAGAAAGAAAATGTTTTGAAATGATGATGGCAACAAATGTACAAGTGTGCTTGACACAATGGATATATGTATGGATTGTGATAATAGTTGTATGAGCCCTCAATAAAATTATTTTTTTTAAAAAGATTTGAAGTTTCGGGAGAAAAAAAAGAGGATATTAGATCAAGAGGCTCATGTAGAAAATGTTTTGAAAATGATGGCAACATAGGTACAAATAAGCTTGATGTGGTTGATGTATAGATTGTTATAATAGTTGTAAAAGCCCTCAATAAATGATCTTTTAATAAAAAATTTATTAGCATAGCTTAATAAAGCAACTATTAGAAATCTGTGCAAATGAAAAATTTCAAATGTTTAATGTTTTATATGAGTATGACAAGAGGAAATTTTGGGCATCTTAAAATGAAACATTTATTCAATATGAACTTGGTAGTAAAATTATGTTGGTTAAAAAAAAGATAAATGTTCATTTTTTATTATTATAAATTGGTAGCTGTAGGAGGGAAATCACCTCCCCAGAAAAAAACAAACAAATATCCCTTATCTTATTCAAAAAATCTCCCTCTGACCAACCACTATAGTAGTAGCATCAGAATGACAAGGAAATGCTTGGTATTTTGAACAGAACTAATATCATACATAACTTATGTATGTTTAGTTAATCATGAGCCACTTAGCATTGGAGATTTCTTTATGGCAAGGTTTTTAATTTCAGATTCATTTCCTTTTTTTGTTTGTTTGAAACTAGCTTGTGTGTCACAAAGAATTTAAACCATTTCATTTTTACTTTTCCTCTTAGACCCAATTAGACCAATGTTTAGGTCTGATAAAAGGAATCTGGGGGGGGGGGGTGTTTAAGGTTGTGTGCTGTGTATCTGTTTATTTCCCCTTTTTGTTTGTGGACATAACACAAACAAAGGAAAGCAGACGTAGTTGCATAGCCCATCTCATCAAAACAGTAGCAGTATTCCATTAAACTCCCTGTAGAGGTGATTCTTTGTTATCCTTTTTTAAAAAAAACTTCCTATAATTAAACTCTTTTCCCATTCTCGTTACCTCTCTATCTTCCTGTTCTTTCTCTATGATCTGCTGCCCTGGGCCCCCTGACCGTGGCCTCCTCATAGTCTTTAAAATTGTCTCCTTGGGGATGAAAACCATTTTTATGCTTTCCTTTTTAGTAATAGTTTCATAAAATATCTTTATGAGATTGTGTGACTTTGCTGAGCATAATGTCCTACAATTTTGTCCATGTTATAAGGTGTTTGACAGATTTGTCGCTGTTTTTTAACAATGTATAATAATTTATGTGTGTGTGTACCAGAGTTTATCTATTCCTTTGCAAGTTGGGTCTTTTATTGTTTCCATCTTTTTGGTTTAATAGAAATTGCTGCAATAAACATTTATGTGTATGTCTGTTTATGTTTTACTTTTTTATTTCTTTGGGAAGGTATACAAAGTAAAGAGATTATAGGATCATTAAGTTTTTGTATTTGCATTTGTTTAAGAAAGACCATACTGTTTTCCATAGTGGTTATACAATTCAGGAATCCCACCAGCAATGTATGAGCATTCTAATTTCTCCACATCCTCCCCAGTATTTATTTTATTTTTCCCCTGGGAATATTGATCTGAGGTGGTATCTCGTTATTGTTGTGATTTGTATTTCTCGTAATGCCAATTAATGGGAACATTTCTTCATAAGACAGTTGGCCGCCTGGATGTCATCTTTAGTAAGTTGTCGGTTCATGTTGTGTGCCTCTTTCTTACTAATAAGCTTACTAATAATTTTCTATAGGTTTTTAAAATTAACCCCATTATTAGATACATGAAGGCCAATTTCCCCCCCAATATTTAGGTTCTCTTTTTACTCTTTTGATGAGGTCTTTGGTATACATAGATGTTGTATATTTAGAAGATCTTAGTCCTTCATTTTATCTTCTATAGTGTGCATGTTTATTTTTCATTATGTTCGATAGTGTATTTATTCCTTGTATTAATGCCCATCAGATTGTCCTTTTTAATTACTAATTGCCATAGGGTTTATATTTAATGGTTCCAGGGTTTATATTTAGGTCTTAATTGATCTTGAGTTCACTTTTGTATTTGGTCCACTTTCATTGTTTTGGAGGTAGAGATTCAGTATTTCCAGCATCATTTATTGAAAAGACTATCTCTTCCTGTAATGTGTTTTAGTCTGTTATCAAAGACCAGGTGTCTGTAGGTACTTGGTTGTATTTCTGGCTTCTCTGTTCTAATCCATTGGTATACATGTCTCACCATATCTGTACCAAGCTATTTTGATTACCATGGCTGTATACAATAGGTTTTGAAATCAGGAGTGAAAGGTCTCTTGCTTTATTTTTATTTTTTTGTTTTTGTGGTTCAAATCCCTCTGTAAAAATCAAAGGTTTTTACTTTTTTTCCCTTTTCTATTTTTACATTTTATTAGGGGCTCATACAGCTCTTAGCACCATCCATACATATACATGCATCAATTGTATAAAGCACATCCGCACATTCCCTGCCCCAATCATTCTCAAAGCATTTGCTCTCCACTTAAGCCATTTGCATCAGGTCCTCTTTTTTTTTGCCCCTTCCTCCCTGTTTCCCCCTCCCTCATGTTCCCTTGGTAATTTACACATTGTTATTTTGTCATATCTTGCCCTATCCGGAGTCTCCCTTCCCCCCATTCTCCGCCGTCCCTCCCCCAGGGAGGAGGTCACATGTGGATCCTTGTAATCAGTTCCCCCTTTCCAACCCACTCTCCCAGCATCGTCCTTCACACCCTTGGTCCTGAAGGTATCATCCACCCTGGATTCCCTGTGCCTCCAGCCCCCATATGCACCAGTGTACAACCTCTGCCCTATCCAGTCCTGCAAGGTAGAATTCGGATCTTGGTAGTTGGGGGGAGGAAGCATCCAGGATCTGGGGGAAAGCTGTGTTCTTCATTGGTACTACCTCGCACCCTGACTGACCCATCTCTTCTCCTAAACCCCTCTATGAGGGGATCTCCATTGGCCGACACTTGAGCCTTGGGTCTCCACTCTGCTCTTCCCCCTTCATTCAATATGGTATATATATATATATCTTTTTCCTTTTTTTTTTTTGGGCATGATGCCTTATACCTGGTCCCTTTGGCACCTCGTGATTGCACTGGCTGGTGTGCTTCTTCCATGTGGGCTTTTTTGCTTCTGAGCTAGATGGCCGCTTGTTTATCTTCAAGCCTTTAAGACCCTGGACACTATCTCTTTTGATAGCCGGGCACCATCCGCTTTCTTCGCCACATTTGCTTATGCACCCATTTGTCTTCTGTGATCGTATGATGGAGGTGTGCAGCCAATGATATGATTTTTTATTCTTTGTACCTGGTAACTGATCCCTTCGGGACCACTCGATCACCCAGGCTGGTGTGTTCTTCCATGTGGGCTTTGTTGCTTCTGAGCTAGATGGCCGCTTGTTTATCTTCAAGCCTTTAAGACCCCAGTCACTATCTCTTTTGATAGCCGGGCACCATCAGCTTTCTTCACCACATTTACTTGTTCACCCGCTTTGGCTTCAGCAGTTGTGTCGGGAGAGTGAGCATCGTAGAGTGCCAATTTAATAAAAGAAAATATTCATGCATTGAGGGAGTGCTTGAGTAGAGGCCCAAGGTCCTTCCGCCACCTTAATACTAAACCTATAAATGTAGACACATAGATCTATTTCCCCATCCTCATATATATGTTTGCATGTACATGTCTTTGTCTAGACCTCCATAAATGCCCCTTGACTCCCAGCTCCTTCCTCAGTCTCCCTTGACTTTCCTCCTGCCCCACTACCATGCTCTGTCCCCGCTTGGGCTACAGCTATACCTCTTCTCTAAGCAACCTTACCCTTGATCATTCCCCACCAGGCCTTCCACTCCCCCCTAGGCCTTCCACTCCCCCCACCCCACTACCCTTTTGGGTCCCATGTTGTTCCCTTGTCCCTGTGTTTGTTAACACCACTTCCTTATGCCCCTTGCCCCTCCCCCAGCCCAAGAACCCCCCCCCCCCCCCGGAATTGTTTTTCCTCCAGATCATCCAGCCTGTCCTATTCAGACAGACCTGTGGAGACACTAACATGCACAAAAACAAGACAGAGGAAAACAAAGCAACAGTATACAACCAGACAACAAAACAACAAAAACTGACAAAGAACAAAACAAAACACTTCACGAAAGAAAAGCTTGTAGTTAGTTCAGGGATCGTTTGCTGGCCCTTAGGAGCGTTTTCCAGTCCAGTCTGTTGGGGCACCAAGCCCTGGCCCCAAAGTCCACTTTCAGCATTCCCTGGGGACCTTGCCACTCCATTCCCTTGCTGTTCCACTGCACTCCCCCAGTGCTTTGCCTCGGTTTGGTGGGATCAGGTCAGGTGCAATTCCCACACTGTGTCTCTGGTGCTGTCCCCTGTATCACCCTTAGTCACTGAGGGGCATCATGTCTCATAGTAGGGCCAGCCATGTTGTGCTCTCTGTGGACTGGCTGCTCTACTCAGGAACACCATCCTCACGGCCTGGTGGGCCAGGCTGTGTTCCACTGTCTCCTCCTGCCCCTTCATCTGCTCCCATGTGCTCTGATCAGATATGTCCATCTCCCGGAGCTGCAGAATCAATGTCGTCCTTTGAAACAAATTCTTTTCGGGGGAAGGGCAGGAATCCACTTAATTTTTGGTGCTGGGGCCAGCCTCCCAGACTCTTGCTTTATTTTTGTCTTTTTTTGATAGTCTTTGTTTATCTCCTTTACCTATGAAATTGGTGATTAGCGTTTCCATTTCTTTGAAGAATCATGCTGGGATTTAGATCAGAATTGCATTGGATTTATAGCATGCTTTTGGTAATATTGTCATTTCCACTGTATTACTTAATCCTCTCTGGAAGCATAGGATTCTTGGTGGCACCGTAATTCAGAGGTGGTCTGCTAACCAAAAAGGTCAGCAGTTCGAAACTACCAGCTGCTTCTCAGGAGAAAGACTAGGCTCTCAACTTCCGATAAACAGAGTCTTAGAAACTCAGGAACAGTTCTTTCCTATCTTAGAGGGTTGGCACCAACGCAATAGCAATGAGTTGTTTCATATTTTTAACCAAAAGCATAGAGCAAGTCTCATGGTTTTTGTAGAAATGTTTTATAATTTTCTTTGTATAAGTCCTTTTATTTCTTAGTAAAGTTTATTCCTAACATTTCAGGTAGTTATTATTGTCAATGTTATTCTTTTTAATTTCCTTTTCTGTTTCATCTTCTTTAATATAGAAGAGTCTAACTGATTTTTCTATTTTGGTCTTTTAACCTGGTAAGTTGGTCTATCAGCCTGCTACTTTGCCAGGTTTTCAATTTAGCAATTATTTGTTTTAATCTTTGGGGGTTTCTCTATATAGCATTGCATCATCTGCAAATCAAGAGAGTTTTATTTATTCTGTTTATTTTCCATATAACAGGTTTTTCTCTTTCTAAAGTACTAATAAGATATGTAATTATCTGTTTCATTTTTCATTCTAGATAATTCTAATTTTCATTTTAAATCTTATTAATGTTTTGTGTCTTTTTTAATATGCAGTTGACACTTGAACAACAGTGAGATTGGGAGTGCTCACCTCCTCCACTGTTGAAAAATCTGCATATAATTTATAATAGACCCATGAACAGCACAAGTTTGGACAGGGCAGGCCCAATTAATAAGCAGATATGTCTTCCTGCTGCTACTGCAGTGAGCTCTGGTGTGGGAAGTATCTGCTTAAAAACAGGTGGCACTAATCATCCCCTGGGGACAGTTCTCAACAAAGTGTGATTGAATGGTAGTAGTTACTGGGAAGCTTAACTGCCCACATTTATAAGCTGGCCCACACAATTCAAATGTGTTGGTCAAGAGTCAACTAATTGGGGGTGAAAATATATACAAATCCTTTTCCTGATTGATTCCTGCCTGCGGCCTTTCACTTCCACTGAGCCTTTCAGTAATCAGCCTTTGCCAGTGTCCTTTCTTTTTTCAAAATAAGCTCTTTTTTTAACTTCAGATGGAACACAAATCACTGACACTTCATCCCATCTTTGCTGGTATACATGTAAAGGCCACTAAATTTCGTCAAACACAGCTTTAAATGCATCCCACAAAGTTTGAGTATTTGTTTAAATTATCAGTTCAAAATATTTTCTAAATTTTATTAGGATTTCTTCTTTGATATAGTCAGGCTTTAGGGAAAAAAATAAAATCACAAGTTTATAAAGCAGTTTAGGTTTCTACACAACTGTCTGGTGACATTGTTTACATTCTTTTTATCAGAACTACTACTACATAAAAAATGAAATAAAATAGCAGTTTTGAGGTGCCTCCATCAAGGAAACTTTGATAATAAGGTGTCAGAAATATAATTTATGATACTGCAAAGAATTTGGAGATATATCTGCCTAGGCCCTTTTTCCCTTGGACTAGATATAAAAAAACATGTGAGCCTTAAGTTCTTAATAAATCTAGTTCTAATGTGTCTGAATAAGTGGTTATTTATAGAAACACTATTCATTGGTAATAGCCATTTTGCCTCTTAATTGAAAATGTAACAAAGTTGGATTGTGTATCCTATCATAGTAATTGATTTCTAGCGTATGTTGTGCTGATGATATTTTTCAAAGCATATTTCTTCAATGATTTCTAAATATATGGAGTTTTATTTTTTTATAAATGGTTACAGATGGTTGTGAAAACTTTTATGGATATGGATCAGGATTCAGAAGATGAAAAGCAGCAGTATCTCCCACTAGCCTTGCATCTTGCATCTGAATTCTTCCTCAGGAATCCCAATAAAGATGTGCGTCTCCTAGTAGCATGTTGTTTGGCTGACATCTTTCGAATTTATGCCCCTGAAGCTCCATATACTTCCCATGATAAACTTAAGGTAAATATAATCTTTATACAACTATTTTACTTTGTGTAATAAAAATGTAGGTTTTCATATTATCCATCTTACTATATTAAGAATATTTTGCTTATATTATGCTTTTAAGTAGCAAAACAGGCTAATAATCATTAAACTAATATCCATTAAGCATCCACAAGATGCCTGTTATCTTTTTTATAAGGCATTGAAAGCTGCAGATTAAAACTAGCCACTGTTTACTCATTTAACCTTCAGGAAAACTTTAGAAGGCACAAATGGTTAAACTGAAGATATAACCCTGTTTTAAAAAAGTAGTAAACCAAACTTGACACTCTCAATGGACTCTTTTCTCATCTAAGTTCATTAAAATAGAAAACCACATGCCGATCTTGGTGGTTCTGCTTTGGTTCACAATGTTTTTAACTCCTCTTGAACTGATTTTATGTTCTGAATTATTCTATCCTTGGCAAATTTTAAGCCTTTGGATTGTTTTCTTTTTAATTAGTGTAGAGACCACTTTGTCCCATATTAATGCTATGTGAAGTTAAGGTTTTTAAAACTTTATTAGGAAATGAAACATTGTCTAAAGTACAACCTTTATACCTACTGTGTTCCACACAGCGTTATAGTCACAAGCCAAATTCTAAACTAGGTAAGGAAGATTATGTTTTACCCGTAAGAATTTGTAATGGAAAGACTCAAACCAGCTCTGAAAATGAAGATAATTGTTTGCCAGGATGCAACGTAAAGATAGCAAAGGGCAATGAAAGGGAATATTAAATTAGAGGCTCCAGGATTCCTCTCAGAATAAGAAAGCATAAAGATTTACATTGCTTTTTCTAGACAGTTGACTAAAATAGAATGTTCTTTTATTGTGTTTGTAATAGATTGTATATATATATAGTATTATAGTTCTATGAATTAATAATAAATATTTGTTTCTCAAATAATATATTTTATCATTTTTTAACAGGACATATTTTTGTTTATTACCAGACAATTAAAAGGTTTGGAAGATACAAAGAGCCCACAATTTAATAGATACTTTTATTTACTAGAGGTAAAAATAAATTTTTTATTCTTTAAATACTGACAACTGCATCTAATTAGAAATTATTTATAGTAGCATTGTACTAAAAAGTGAATCTTCTTGTTTTACACGACACAGGTACTGTTTCACATTTCATAAGAGACATACAGGTTTTTTTATTGCTCCTTATATCTTGAAGAGACAAAAACTTACTTCATGGGAAAAAGTTAATGTGGTAGGATGGGTTGACTAGAAAAACAAATCCAGTGGCATTCAAATATGTATAAGAAAGAGCTTTATATCAAGGAGCAATTTGATATCAAGAAATCACCCCAGCCCAGTCCAACTCAAGTTCGTAAGTCAAGTTCGTAAGTCTGATACTAGTCTGGCCCCTCTTCAGACACAACACAGGCCATATGCAAAATGCAAGAAAACCACAGATTAGTGGGCGCAAAGTCCAGTGGATCCAAGGCCAGTGGAAATGTAGCAGGATTCCAGCAGCTCTCAGGGTATCCAGCAAATAAAAGGCAGAAAGAGAGGGGCCTCCTTATGAGAAGGCCACACCCCAAGGAAGCAGCAGATTAACAAGTCTGTCTCCACCCCCAGTCAGGGATATCTAGTTGACATAAAGTCATCTAACTACCACAGTCAGGTTTTAAATCTATAGTTTTTGTTTTATCTTTTTACTTTTAAACATTTAGAGTTTTTGAGAATTTCTTTTCTATTTAATGGTATTCAGTTATATTCATTTTTACTATTTTTCTTATTATATGTATATATTAGCCTTTAGCAACTTAGTATTTTCCCATTTAAAATGCCAACAGGCAAATGCCTTTTTAAATGTCATGGAATGTAACTGATTTTGTATGTTCAGCCTTTACAGTCTTTAATATAATTTTCAAATTCTAAAATAGATTTCATTAATGAATTTGTTTTATCATAACTATTTTGAATATGTATAATTATGTAATATTTTTATTTATTTAAAGAATTTAGCTTGGGTTAAATCATATAACATCTGCTTTGAATTGGAAGATTGCAATGAAATTTTTATTCAGCTTTTTAGAACTCTCTTCTCAGTGATCAAGTAAGTTATTTTTTTTAACTCTGCTGTTTAAGCATCACCTTTTCTTGTGTGTATTATAGTGTCATGTCACAGTAAGATGTTTTAGAAGTACAGGTATACCTCTTTTTTGTTTGTTTGTTTTTGTAATGAGTTTTATTGTTTTGCCATTGTGTTTTTCACAAGTTGACGGTTTATGGCAACCCAAGTGGAGCATGTCTTTCAGAGCCATTGTTCCAAAAGCATGTCTCACCCCATGCCTCTGCTACATTTCATTAATTCTTACTAATTTCAAACTTCATAATAGGCCATTCACTCCCATGAAGATTTGTGGTCTCAGCCCATGTGGAGCAGTTCTGTGTTGACCTATAGGGTTGTTTTGAGTTGGAACTGTTTGGGGTTTTTGTTTTGCTTTCTTTAGTATAATATTATAAAACAATATTGCCACAAAATCAAATCTTTATTAAACAAAAATATAAAAATGGGAGGCTATTCTTTCTCAGCATATCCTCCATATACACTTCTGTAGGTAGTGCTCCCACCTCTAACCCTTTCTTGAAGTATTTTGTGCTCTTCTATTACACTAAGTCAAGTAGTTTAACACCCTCAGGGGTCTTTTTGTTTCCTTTCAATGTTCTTTGAGTTTGGAGAACTTCAAGAAATCTGAGCGGGTAGGGTTCGGGCAATAGGGTGGATGGGGCAAAGTTCCCCAATGAAATTCTCATAGGACAACCCTTGCTCCCCTAGAAGAACAAACAGGTACAATATTGTGATGGGGAAAATATTCCTTGATGTAATTTTCCTGTCCTCTATCTCACTTAACAAGTGTATTACCTGGTGTGGTGGGATAACTGGGTCTCTATCTTCTTCATTTTTCAGGCTAGTTCATAGTTCAGACTTTTTCATCTGGTGACTGGGTTTTAAAATAGCAAGAAAGGGTTGAAGTGCTATTGTGCTTCTCGCTTCTTGAATGCTTGTTTCATTGGCCAGAACAAGGTATACAGGCAAGCTCGGGTTTGAGGGCTGATTAAAGATGCTGTATATTGATGAGAGAAGAAGCAAAGCCATATAATAACGAAGTGTGGAACACTGACAGCATTGTGACGGCTTCTTTTAAAATTACAGTATTGTGCCCTTTTCTTTTAATATTACAGTCAACAAAATTGAGTCAAACACTTAAACTTATTGTCATTCAGCTCCTTTGATGGTTGCCCACTTAAAACTAGTTTTTCCCTGTGGGTACTTTGCCACTTTCCTTATTTGTTTTCCCTCTCAGCTCCATCTTCATGATATCCAATGTCTGAAAACTATTTTCTTCCCCATTTTTGTTTTTAATTGCTTCAATTAGAAAGATATGTTCTGTTCTTATTTTCCTTCTCACTGGAAGTAGAAGTCTAAAGGAGCAACTGATAAGGGTTAGTAGAGCATGTGAACGTAATTTTTAGAAAATTCTTATCTCCACTATTTTCCTATCCCAAAGTATTTATGAAATACAGAGCCAACAGTTTTGTTTTGTTATTATTTTTTGCATTCTTTTTTGTTTTGTTAGAGCCAACAGTTTTGTTGGCATACAATTAACATACCTACAATTCAGTGGCTTAAGAACAGTGCATCTAAGTTGGTTTTTTGTGCATCGAGCTGAATCTCTGTTCTCCTGCATTCACCACTCCTCACACAGCAGTAGAAGTGGTCCTGGAAGCCCCTAATCTTAGGAGATAAAGTTACTCAGGAGAGGGCTTGCAAGGGTTCCATGTTGGGCTGCTGACTGCACGGTCAGCACTTGAAACCACCAGCTACTCTGCAGGGGAATGTTGAAGCTCTGTACTCTTTGTAAAGATTTATAGCCTCGGAAACCCACCGAGGAAGTTCTGCTTCAGTCCTATACAGTTGCTGTAAGTCTGAATTTACTTGATGGCAGTGGGTTTGTTTTGAATTTGTGTACAAAAAGGGCGTCTTCTCAAAACTCTAGTCTGTGATGGCGGCCATTTTCTACCAACCCCGTTCATTTTTATTCTTGTGTTATATCACCAATTTCCCTGCAGATGTATTATCAATTAGTTGCGGGGGCGGGATTGTTTTATTGTTTATAGATGAGCTGTACAAGTGTTCTCAAAGTTCACTTTTTTAAAGTTGTTCTGCTTTATTATGGTAAAAATGTGTATAACAAAACAAGTTACTCCAATACTGTATCTGCCTCCCTTCCACCCTTTAAAATTCACTTAGTGGATTTTTTCTCAACTTTTTATAGTGAATTTAGGTGGGAGTTTACATTTCTGTATTTATCAACTTACGCTACTGATCCTAAACCCCAGTAGCTTTACCACCACCACACCTCCCTCTTCTTCCTCAAGGCCATACTTACCTACCCTCTAGTCCAGTGGTTCTCAACCTTCCTAATGCTGAGACCCTTTAATACAGTTCCTCATGTTGTGGTGACCCCCGACCATCAAATTATTTTTGTTACTACATAACTAATATCTCTACTGGTATGAATCGTAATATAAATATCTGATATGCAGGATGTATTGTCATTGTTGCAAATTGAACATATATAATTAAACATAAAGCATAGTGATTAATCACAAAACAATATGTAATTACATATTGTGAAATATTTGTGTTTTCCAATGGTCTTAGCCGACCCCATGAAAGGGTCGTTTGATCCCCCAAAGAGTCGCCACCCACAGCTTGAAAGCCTCTGCTCTAGCCTGGTGATCCATCTTCTCTCCTTTGTTGCCCTCTCCCCCAAAGATCAGAGTTAGCTTCTATTGTTAAGAAAGACATTGTCTTGTGTTTTCCTTTATAACAGTGGTCTCATACAATATTTATCCTTTTGTGGTTGGCAAATTTCTCTCAGCATAATGTTCTCCAGGTCCATCCATGCCATTTTCGTCATTACTCATTAGCAATGTATATAATGTTCCATTGTGTGTATGCACCAAAGTTCATCCATTCTTCCACTGACAAGCACTTAAGTTGGCTTCCATCTTGTTGCTGTTGTGAACCATGCTGAGATGAACGAAAGCGTGCATATGTACACTAATGTTCAGGCTATGGGTCTTATTTCTTTAGGGTATATACCCAGGAAAGAGATTGCAGGTCTTAGGGAATTCCTTTTTCCAGGTTTTGGAGGTGGCACTGTACTGTTTCCCACGGTGGTTATATATTTTTGAAGTTCTACCAGCTGTATTTGAAAGTTGCAGTCTCTTTACACTCTCTCCAGCATTTGTTATTTTCTGGACTTTTGTTCTTGTTAATTTTGTTGTCAGTGTTTGTGTAAGGATTTGGTTCTCGTCTTTCAGGTGGCTAGTGATTGCAAGCATTTCTTCAGTGTTTGTTGGCTGTGTGGATGTCTTATTTGGTAAACTATCCTAATGTGCTCTGCCTGTTTTTAATTGAATTATTCGTCTTAGTTAAGTGTTGCAATTTCCTATAGATTTTAGACTCTGGCTCTTATTCTGGTTTAAAATTTACATTAGCTTTGATTCTCTGTATGTCTACAATGGTATGGCAAAATTGTTTTGCTTTTATTTTGTCTTTTGTCTATATATTATGATAAATGTGGAATCAGTTGTTCAAGTCTTTAGATTAAATGCCATTGGGGAAAAAGCCTAGGCATTCTGCCATTTAACAGTTTTGTGGTCTGCTTTTATTGTGTGTTCTCATTGAATATTTCTATAGCCATTTTAGGTTTCCATTCAACAATTTCTGCACAAATTACCCAGTGATGTGTCTTCTTTAAATGCGTTTGTGTTCACAGTAGATTCATTGAGGAGACCTACAGTTGACACTTTGACTGGTTAAGAAAGCAGAACTGAAATGAATTGTGGTCTAATATTTTACCATGTTGATTTTTCATTTGTTTGAAATTCATTGAGAGATTCCAGGATAACATTTTCTGAACCTTTTAGTCATAAGTTCTGATCAAGCATTTTAGGTCTGAATTTAGTGGGCTTAAACTATTAGCGAACAAGGCAAACATTACTTGTGTTTGCTTAAGCTTTTTGTCTTTGACTATGACTTTATCTTATTTGGGGTAATCCATTATGATTTTAAAAAGATAGAAAAAAATGCCTACTTTCATTACCATCTTGTTGTTGTTGTTACTGTTAACCTCTCTTTTAAAATGTGGGACAGATATAATAAACAAGCCCTGGTTGTTTAGTGGGCTATGCGCTGCTAGCCACAGAGTCAGCAGTTCAAACCCAAACCCACCCACCATTCCAGTTGCCTTTCTATTCCCATAAAGAAGTAAAGCTGAGGAAACTCAAAAGAGTAGTTCTACTCTATCCTATAGAGTCACTATGAGTCAGAGAGTTTTGATTTTGTTTATATATATGCACACACATGAAGGGAGTAACCCCCAAAACGGAATTTTTGTCAAAGCTATGTATTTAATTTTTTTAAACAAAACTACCTTATCACTTTCTTTTTTAATCATTTTATTAGGGGCTCATACAACTCTTATCACAATCCACACATACATGAATTGTGTAAGGCACATTTGTACATTCATTGCCCTCATCATTCTCAAAACATTTGCTCTCCACCTAAGCCCCTGGCATCAGCTCCTCATTTTCCCCCTCCCTCCCCTCTCCCACCTCCCTCATGAACCCTTGATGACTTATAAATTATTGTTTTGTTGTATCTTGCCCTGTCCGACGTCTCCCTTCACCCACTTTAGTGTTGTCCGTCCCCCAGGGAGGAGGTCGCATGTAGATGCTTGTAATTACCTTATCACTTTCAAAGGACTCCCCATTTCACTTAATACATTTATCAAATCTGCAATTCCATTCTTGGAAACATTTTAAAAACTCATCTCTTTGGACAGCTGACAGCACCTCCCTCATTTTTTTCGTCACCTTGTATGTCATCAAATTCGCTGTCCTTTCATGCCCCTCTTCCTTCACAAAAACAAAGAAGTCACAGGGAGCAAGGTCACATGAGTAAGGTGGGTGGAGAAAAAGGCATGCTGTTTTTTGCCAGAAACTGGCACACTGAGATAGGTGTGTGAGAAGGTGCTGTGTTGTGGCAAAACCAGTCCCCCATCTGCTACAAATCAGGTCCTTTTTGTTTCACAGTTACCTAATCTTTTCAGAACCTCTAAATAGAAAGCTTGACTAACAGTCTGATATAGTGAAACGAACTCCAAATATACTAAAGGCTGACATTTTCAGCCTAGTTGACGTTTTTATCCGTTCAGGAAGTCCGGATGTTGTCATCAGTCGACATTTCACTTTTAAAAAAAAAAATCATTTTACCTCTCTTATCACAATCAATAAATACATCCATCCATTGTGTCAAGCACTTTTGTACATTTGTTACCGTCATTTTCAAATTTTCTTTCTACTTGAGTCCTTGGTATCAGCTTCTCATTTTTCCCCCTCTCTCTGGACATTTCACCTTTTTTGAAATGAGAGAACCACTTATATACTTGAGTTTTTCCCATAGCACTGTCCTTGTAAGCTGTGCCCAACATCACCACAGTTTCTGCAGCAGTTTTTCCATGCAATATTTGAGTCACTTGCTGTTTTCTTAAATTGGCCATCAGAAAAAATGAGATTCAAGTGAAACTGCAATTATGAAAAAATTCAGTGACCAGAGAGAACTGTGTTAGTAGTCTGGGTTGACTAGAGAAACTAATCCAGGGAGACTCATATGTGTATGTGAAACAGCTTCATATAAAAGAACAATTGTTTATTGAGAAAACATCCCAGCCCAGTTCAGATAAAGTCCAAGAGTCCAATATTAACCCATAAGTCCACTGCCAATCTATAAATTCCTCTTCAGACTCATTGAAACACATGCAATGATGCCCAATGCAGGAATATCACAGGCTAGTGGGTGGTAAATCTTGAGGATCCAATGACAGTGTAAGCACATCTCAGTGAAAGTGTGGCTCTCCACCTGCCTCCGGGGCTCTAACATAGCTCCATGTGTCTTACCAGGGAGACAAGCAGAGTCTATGTTTCTTGCCTCCAGTGAGCTTTTTGTCTCTGTGGCGCCTCCAAATGAGGTCATCAAGCTACGACCTGATTGACAAGACACTTCGCAAGTTGACACCAGATTATGTAACTATCACAAGAACCTTCCCAGGCAAAGCCACTGGGTACACTAATGCAGAGTGAGTTGCTAAATGCTTACTTAGCGGGGAAAATGCTTACTACAAAAGCTTCCTCAACCCAGCACAAATTCTGGGTTTTTTGGGGGGGCACCCCCTCGTGTGTGTGTAGATATAAACAAAAGTGTTTTTTCTTTGATGCTGACACTTAAATCTATCTTGGAATACTACCTGGGTAGGAACATAATACATTTTAAAGGTCTTTGTTTTGTTAAAATACAAAAATAAATTATGCTGGTTTTGTAATAGTCAACAGAAGACAGTAAACAGAATTATCAAAATTCCCTTAACATTATTGACATAGGTCTTTTAAGTTAAAATGTTTTAAAGTCTAAGATTATTCTTTTAACGTGGATAGCTTAATTTTCTCTTTTTAACTTTTTGTATCTCCTTCCTTTTTATTTTTATTTTAGCAATAGTCACAATAAGAAAGTACAAATGCACATGCTGGACTTGATGAGTTCTATCATCATGGAAGGTGATGGAGTTACTCAAGAGTTATTGGACTCCATTCTTATTAACCTAATCCCCGCACATAAGGTTTGTAAGAATAAAGATTTTAAAGATGAATATTTAATGACAGTTCTACACACAAATGTTTTTTTTACCATTTGCGGTCATAATAGTTTCCACTTTCACTCTCCAGCCCCAAATAAAATATAGTAAGACATATTAATCTTACAGCCATTAGTTTTTAGATACCATGTTAGTTAACATACTGTTATATTCAGAAGGATTTTTATATAAAATCTTTTTGTTCTCGTATTCACCACTCCTACATAATCAGAGAATTACAAGGGGTTGAGGTCTTGTTTTTGAGTTAGTTTTGTTTGGGAAATAAAATATATTTGGAAAATAAATTATATTTTCTCCTCCATATATCTATGTAGACCATGGTGATTCCGAGTTCTTTTCAGAATCGATATTTATCTTTTTTATGGCATTTATAAAAAAGGATTTAGACAGAAGCAGAAACCATATTGTTGGTTAAGGGAGAGTGGATGAAACCACATTGTTGTCCCTCCTTATTTATTTTTTTATTTCTCCCTAAAAGATTGTCCTAAGAAATTGAAAGACTGACTACCTGGAATCTATCCCCCTGAGCTCCACTGAATCCTTCCCCATTTTCCACAATTGTCCTCCTGGCCTTTTCCAGTCTGGTTCACTGCCGTGTTACCAGATGTTAGGTGAAATTTGTCTAGTTAAACGTGTTCACAATATAATGTGACTACCTTTAATTTTTTTCTGTTACTCTAAATATTTCTTTGAATTTTATTAATTCAAATTAAATCTATAGGTGATTAAAGTTTTGACAGTATGTCACAAGAGAGCCTATCTCAGGCTGAGTAAAAAAGAAAAACAGGAATCAGAAGCATTTTGGCATTTATATTTTAGCTATAAGTGGGGAAATAATCCCTTTTTGGAATTAGAAAAGGTATCTTAATTTTTAGCTAATCTTGTCCTTTTTGCCGCTGACATAAATTCATCAGCAGAGGTCAAGAAGCTGTAGCGTGTGGACCAGACCCACCGCCTGTTTATGTGAATAAATTTTTATTGGCATACAGCCAATGTTCATTCATTTTCATTTTGTAGCTACTTTGACAGTTCAACAACAAATCTGAATTGTTGTGGCAGAGACTAAATGTTTTAGTTTCCCAAAGCCTAAAATAGGTATGACTGCCTAGCCCTTTAGGAGCCCTCGTGGTAGCATAGTAAGGTACACATTGGTGTGCGAGCGCGATCAGCAATTTGAAACTCAGCTACTCCTCTAAAGAGTTAGGCTCGGAAACCCATGTGGGTCCTTCTGTTCTGGCCTTGAGTCACAATGACTCAAACTCGACTCCATGTCAGTAAGTTGGTTTGAGCGAGATCTGGTTCTTTAGAAAAAATTGCTTTAAGTATAGGTTTTTCTGGCCTCTTTTGGGGGAGAGGTGCAAGATGATGGATGGCTAATGTTTCTGTTTGGTACAGAACTTCAAAGGGTAAACATATTAATGGGTATAATTATTTCTCAGTACATGTTTTAATTGAAAATATGTATTTTCTACCGTCTTTCTCAAACACTTTAATTTGTTAGAATGTATTTGGAAAATGCAAGAGGGGGGGTCTAGTTTTTCAGAAATACAATTGATCAAGAACTCTTTTCACTCAGAACTCTTCTCAGTCCTACCCTTCCTCTGAACCCACATTGATTAGCCAAAAATTGAGCATCGTGGGTTAGACATGTGCATGTGTGTTTAAGATTCACAGGTGTTCAGGTTGTTTAACAGATACATAAAACCAAAAGCCTTTAATAAAATTAAACATTGGACATTTGGCTGTATTAATGCCAAATGTATTTTAGGTCTTGAGTCATAGTTGTGTTCATTTTACGACTTTGCAATTAAGACCATTTGGCTGCAGGATACTAGGTAAAAGACTGATTGGACCCAAGTTCAATTTTTTTGTTTGAGATTTTATAGAGTAAAGGACTTCAGTGTTCTAATCATCTTATCTTATTATAAATTGTAACTTTGCATGTTCTATTTTGTTTTTCAGAACTTAAATAAGCAGTCATTTGACCTTGCAAAAGTCCTGCTAAAAAGGACAGTCCAGACTATTGAGGCATGCATTGCCAATGTATGTATTGCTACCTTTTTATTCTGTAATTGTAAAATTCTAAATCTAGGATATTTATTTATAGAAGAATCTCTCATATATGGATTTATTTAGTCCATCAACTTAATTTCATCTATTCAAAGCGAATCTGAAAGAAGTAGTATATGCAAATGTAATCAGTGATGGAGACTGCAACGTAGCTGTAAAAGCCTATTGTTTGTGTGAAGCACACACCTTGTTGGCATGGTTTTTCAGTGGCACAGGTGGAGAATTATATTTTATGAAAACCTTTCTACAATCTCTACTACTTCTGCTACCTTTCTAGTTCTGTGTATCTCACGAATATGTTGCTCTCTCTCGCTTTCTCCCTTCATGTTATGTTTAGGCCACTGTCTCTTTCTCTTCTTGTCTTCTAGGCCATTCTGTTGAAATCCTACTATTTCTTCCTCAAATACTTCTTGTATAATAATACATTCTTTTTTAAAAATAGACTTTTATTCTGTTAATTTTTTTGGTTAAAAACTCATTTATTTAGAGGGACCATGTATTTGCAGTTTAGTTTTCTTAATTTCTTTGCTACATATTCCCTCACACTCAAACCTTATTTTTCACATGTTCTGGATAACAGTTTCATGTCTTTCTTTACATACTTTCTGTTCTCTGACATTGTCTTCATCTTTATTAATAAATGGCTGTAAATATTTCTTTGAATTGATACATACCCATCATTTGTCTTAACAATTTCTCGATTATCTTCCATTTATTTCTTTTAGTGTTTTTTTTATTAATCATCTTTATGAATGTAACTTTTCTCTTTCAGTGAATTATTCTGTATATATAAAGACCCGAGTGTAACCTCTTTTGAAAAAAATGCCAACAGCTCTCTTTGTTTTTAACTCTCCTCCCTATTACATTTAGGACAATATTAATTTTCTGTTTGGAGATTTACTCTTTTTTATGTGACTGTCTTATTACATATTATACATAAAACACTTTTCTGCATCATCCCTTCAGTGATATATATATAAAATGCATGGTTATATAGCACTCTTCAAAAGAATATGTTTATGTAGAAAATCTAAACAAGTTTTTTAATATTTCATGCTTTTTAAGTTTTGTTTTTAATATCTCCTGTAGTTTTTCAATCAAGTCCTGGTGCTGGGAAGGTCTTCAGTGAGTGATTTGTCAGAACATGTATTTGATCTGATTCAGGAGCTTTTTGCAATAGATCCTCATTTATTATTATCTGTCATGCCACAACTTGAATTCAAACTGAAGGTAGGATTGACTAAAATTCTTAAACCCTTTAAAAATGTATATTACATAAAAGTTTTTCTCTCACTGTACAAGGATAAGTAAGACATTACTTTAATTTCTTTTTTTAATAATGTAATTAATTCACATCTTAAAACTTCAGTTGCAAAATGCACAAAATTACATTCCATTGTTAAATATCTGCTAAAAAACCATCGACAAAAATAATATGCAAATATGGGGAAAACTATTCTCTTAGTAAGTTGTAATGCATGTTGATATTAAAAGATATTATTATGTTATTCTCTGTTAAAACATCAAGAGATTCTAAACCAAGGGCTCTAAGGGTCTCATATTTTTAAATGACTGGCAGGTGGGAAAAAACTGATATTTGTATTTTTTTCCTAAACTGTAAAGTCATTTAAAAGTAATATTTAGGGGAGAATTGATCACAGTGATCTTCATATAACCCCCCCCAAGGGGGTGGACAATAGAAAAGTAGATGAAGGGAGACATTGGACAGTGTAAGCCATGAAAAAATAATAATAATTTATAAATTATCGGGTTCGTGGGGTGGTAGGGGAAAAAAGGACTGATACCAGGGCTCAACTAGAAAGAAAATGTTTTGAAAATGATGATGGCGACAAATGTAAAAATGTGTTTGATACAGTGGATGGATGTAATGTATGTATGGACTGTGATAATAGCTGTATGAACCCCCACTAAAATGATTTAAGTCCTGTTTGTGTTAATCTGCTTTAGAGTAAAAGGGAACACTCCACAGAGCCTCCAAATCAATTACTTTGTAGTTATACACAAAGATAGAATTAATTAGTTTTTGTGCCTAGGATTAGAGAGAAATAAAAACTAGATTGGCTTCAGTAAAGTTCTTTACTGAAGTTCATTGATTGGTAAACTGTTAATGCAGAATTTCTTATTTTGCCCACATAGTTATTTAAAATGTGTGTGTGTGTGATTAAAATAGTATATATCTTTATGAGACATCGTGTTCACTTTGAGATAGATGAGTAAGTAATGAAGTTGTAAATCAGAGCCCCCAAATGATTTACTGCACAAGAAAACCATCCCCATCACTGCAATCTCATTTTTACCTTTTTCAGTAATATATTTTAAATAATAAAAAGGGAGGGGACAAGTTTTCATTTATCTTTTTATTTCTGAAATAATATATAAATGTGAACTTCCATCATTTGAAATGGTCATTAATAAAATAGCCATTGCAAATAGAACAAAATTTTTGAGTCTGACAATGTAGTTTCTGGCATTTAAGATAGAGATTGATCTTTACGTTAGGTCAGTTGACTAGAAACAAATCTAGAGACTTTGTATAAGAAATAGCTTTATATCAAGAAGTAATTATATATCAGGAAAACATCCTAGCCAACTCAAGTCCAATACTGGTCCATAAGTCCCTCTGCAGACTCCCACAGCTACTTGCGATGATGCAGAATGCAGGAAGATCACAAGTCGATGTGTGCGTCCGAGGGTGCTAGCACCAACACAGGGCTCTGGCAGCAGTCCATCAGCCAGCAAGAAGGTGAAGGCAGAGAGAGGGGGAGATTCCCAGGACCTTCCTTATGAAAAGACCACACCCATGAGACACCATCAGGCTTTGACCTGATTGACAGGTGGAATACCACCCCCACACTTTTATATCTCTTCAAGGTGACATGAAATTATGTAACCACCACAGTCTTTAAAAACATTAAAAAAGCTTGCCAGTAAGCCGGACTTATTAAAAAGCTACACCACCCAGCATTGTTGTCACTTTACTTGAGAAAAAATGTTGATAGTTTCATTTTTCATCATTTTGCTTAGTGTGCCTGTTTCACTCAGCTTACAGTGTAAATATGCATAAGTAAAAGATAATAGTCCCATAGTCGTTATTTTTTCTGTTTTAAACTAACTTTTTTTTATAATGTCCAATTCACCTCACCACTTAGATCTATCTACTTAAAACTCTTTTTTTGCTATTAAAATTTGTTTTCTTGAATCTTTACATTCTTTATAGTCATGGTCTCAGCTTAGTGCACATTAATTAAACCTTCTATATCAAAACCTTGTTCAATATATGTTGACTTCTTTGGTATCTATGTGGTTATTTCAAAACTTAAATCACAGGATATATTTATTTCTTTATAAGACAGTTCTTAGTAAGGCTGGGATTATTTGCATCTCTGACCTCCACAATTTCTTATTACTAGGACTTATAGAAAATCTTAGAATTGATTGGTTTTCTTATTTCTGCAACATAGATAGTGTGTAGATTACAAACAAGTTCTGAAGTACACATAAATTAGCAGTTAGGTGTTTGAAACAAGCAGAGAACCACACGATGTAACATGGAAACATCAATTTCTTTATAGTAGAAGAGAGCACATGGTACTATGAAGCTGTCACCATTATAAGCGGAAATGTGAAATTTTAAATTGATAATCAACCTCAGGCTTCATTTATTTTTCCTCTCACCCCCAGAGTAATGATGGAGAAGAGCGATTAGCTGTTGTTCGACTTCTAGCTAAATTATTTGGTTCTAAAGATTCTGATTTGGCAACACAGAATCGTCCCCTTTGGCAGTGTTTCCTTGGACGGTAAGAGAACATACACTTCTATAGTTCTGACTTCATGTGTCAGTGAATAAATAGTAGGGCTCTTGATTAAAGCCACACATATCAAAACATGCTGACATCTGTATGCTGCTGTCTTTGTTGGAGAGCAAATTTTAGTTCTTTAGGAAGCCAATTTTTATCCAGTGTCTATGTGTGTGTTCATTATACACATTTGGGGGAAATGAAATTGTTATTAAAACAAGTAGGTAATATTTGATGATGTTCTAAATCTTCTGATTTTTTTTAATATACAAAAGGTCCAACTTTTAGAATCCATGGCATTTGTCAGCCTAGCAATTTATTCATTTACTTGTGTTTATCTTTGGGCCTGTAGATTTTCACATTGCCTACTGTGTTTAAGTTGCTATAGTTGTCTGATTTTGAAATGGAAAATGCTATTACTCATTCTTTATTTTCACAAATCTTAGAATGACTTTTTAACTTGATTTAAAAATTATGTGTACAGTTAGTATTCTGGAAAACATTTGAAATCCACTATAATTTACTTTAACAGCTTCAAAAGTTGAGAAATTCTCTTGAAGTAAACTCACTATAATTTTTATTAACTACTTCATATATTAAAGCAAGATAAGAATCTGAGAAATTTCTGACATTGACATAATGATATCCTAATATTATTGGCTTAGAACAAACAGGTCAATTTGAAGCTCTTAAAAGGAATAAATACCAAATATTTAGATAGTCTATAAGAATTTTTTATTGTAAATTGAGTGGGTAGTCCATTAGGATTTAATCTATAGAGATTAGAAAGTTAATTAGGCTCCCTACATTCATTATTTACCGTTTACTGCTGACACAGGATGTGTGTGTCTCTAGAAACAAAGAAATTCTATCAGTCTTTTTGTATTATTTTTCTTAATTATAGCATTGTGGTTTGATATTCCATGGTATTGAAAGGTTATAAATCTTTTTTTTTCTTAGAGTTAGAAATTTATGATTAACTCAGAATAAGAAAGGAGATCTGCTATTCAGACATTTACTTCAATAACTTAGAGGATTTTGAGATCACTATGTCCTGCTATATAAAACCTTAAGTATTTTAATTACTAACACATGTATTTTTAAAATATTACCTAGTAATATAATTTGAAAAGTGCTCACTTTATCTTTATTATGTGATATTTTAAATTCACGTGTAATGATATGTACACAAGACTTCAAAAGAGCACTTTCCTATAAGCAATTCCTGACCAGTAAAACTTCTGTCTTTAAAGCAGTATAACATTTTTGTGTATTGCAAGGGGGAAAAAAACTTTACTCATTAAAAGATTCCTGGCTGCTTTTAACATAGTTTTGCTTCCCGTTTCTTGCTCCCTAATATTTTCCCTTTTTTTTTTTTTGGTTGTTTTTTTTTTTTTTTTGAAGCAGACTATTTAGCTTAAATTTTAAACTCTAAAATGTTTTGACTTAAAATTTTGTAGTTCTGGTTAGGTGGTGTGTTTTTTACAGTTTGTTTTAGTATGATATACAGGTTCTGGTTTTGAAAATGTGTTGCTGGAATTATGTATTTTTTCACTTAAAAGTTTATGCTCTATATGCTTCCTTTTGATCATATTATCTATCACTAAAATAATCTACAAATTGTCTAATCAGTAACTATTGATCATAAGCTTTTATATTCTATATAACAAGATATAATTATAAAATTATCTTGCTATAAAAATCTATAACAAAATAATTATTTGAAAATAATTATTTTGACTTAAAATTAAAAATTAACAATCTTTTGCAGATTTAATGACATTCATGTTCCTGTGAGATTAGAAAGTGTGAAATTTGCCAGTCACTGTTTAATGAATCATCCAGATTTAGCAAAGGATCTCACAGGTAAGTTAGCTGATTTGTTGCAAGAATATAAACATTTTAGGTTGTACCTGTAACCCAACGTAATTTCTGAATTGATTTTAACTCTGGCTAGATCAGCCTTATGGCAGGACAATATTTCAATTTAGATACATAACTAATAGTAAAGGAAATGGTGATTATTTTCTTGAATTACTTCTGATTCTTTGCTTGAACCCAGAGCATTTGAGCCTATCTAGCAAAAACCGACTTCATGGACCTAACAGCAACATAAAAGAGTAAAAAAACAATTACATTCTTTTGTCTGTTTTGTTTGTATTGAGTTACTTTGGAATTTTTTTAAAATTTAAAGTATATTGATTTAGATTTTATAATACAAACAGGAGGTCTGAGCAAACTTTTATCTACATTTCTACCATTTCAAAAAATCTTTCCTTTGTACCTGTAATTCTAAACTATGTAAATCAAATATGTTGTGACTTACATTTTCCAGCATTGTTGTTAGTACCATCCATTCAGTTCTGACTCATAAATACTCTGTGTTCAAGCAGGCAGAACACTGCCTTGTCCTGCACCATGCGAATAGTTGGTGCTATGTTTGAGTCCATTTTGCAGCCACCGTATTGGTCCATTCCCTGAAGTTCGCTGAATCTCTACCACGCATGATGTCCTCCAGGGACAAAAAGTACATGAGATGAAAGAGTTGAAGTCTCGCCATCTTCTCATCTAAGAAACATCCTGCCTGTACTTCTAAGCCAGATGTTTATTCTTATGGCAGTCCATGATGTATTAAACACTCTTTGCCGACTCCATTATCTAGTCTCCATAGGCATATGAAATGACTGAAAACACACCATCCCTTAGGTTAGGTGCACCTTGTCCTCCAGGTGACAACTTTGCTTTTTGGAACTTTTTTTTAAAAGACTTTTCCCAGCAGATTTATCTACTGCAGTACTTTGATTTCTTGACTGCAACTTTCATGAGTATTGATTGTGAATCAGTTAAGTTGAAATTCATGATATTGCTTATTGGACTAAGATAACCAAACCATCTTGTCATCATAGATAACCACTGCCATCAAGTCAATTCCAAGTCTCACAGGATAGAACTGCTCCCTAACATCTTTCTATTGTGGAGTGGTTGCTAGGTTTATTGCTTCTCGGCCTTTTGGCTAAGATCAAGTGTAGTGGTTGCTAGGTTTACTGCTCACCTTGCAGTTGACTTGCTTAACCCACCCTGCCACCAAGACTCCTTAGGCTTTGAATAGTCCAATTAAAATACATTGCACAATAATGCACTAATGATGTGGCTTAATTTATCTTTTCATTACATAGTATATTGCTTCCTCAAAAGCATAGTCTTTTCCACCATTTGTATTTTAGCTGACAGCTTAACTTTGTCATTACAGACTATTTAAAAGTTAGATCACATGATCCAGAAGAAGCTATTCGTCATGATGTTATTGTTACCATAATAACTGCTGCCAAAAGGGACCTTGCCTTAGTCAACGACCAGCTGCTTGGCTTTGTAAGGGAAAGAACGCTGGACAAACGGGTAAATCTCAGGAATTTCCTCATTTTGCTTTTACTCTGATTATTGGGCATTATTATGGGTAAATTGTTTGCTAGGTAGTACAGGAGTTACTTTCTGATACATGTAGAGTATATGTCAAAGGCAAATTAATAATCAGCTAATAATTTGTGGTTTTCAGTGTACCATTACCTTGCTTGTGTTCATGAATAAGCACGTTGATCTTAGGCATGGGTTTCTTTCCTTTGTGAAAGAACAGTTAAAATTTATTTCTATGAGTATAGTGATAGGTCAACTGTGCTTCTTAAAGTTAGGATATCCAAAAATGACTTTTGCGTGTGATTCACTGCACTACAGGAGTATGATCGCACTTCCTAAGGAAGTAATGTTGTCTTCTATGTCAACTATGGACATAAATGGTGGGTATATATTTACCTTTGTTGTGTGATTTCCTCCATTTGGTGCTGTTACAAACATGGATTGAAGAGGAAAGTACTAAGAACCACAGCAGCACTTGCTGAGAAAATTATTGCTATAAGGTGCCATTGAGTTCTTTCCAGCTCCTAGAGTCCCCACATACAGCAGACAAAACTCCACTGCCCCAGCTTCTGTCATCCTCAGGCTGATTCTGCATGCTGCTCATTAAAATCTTCAACAGAAGACTGTCCTGCATTATACAACTCACTTGTAATTCAGTTTAGACTGTCTTCCAGAAACCAGTGTGGTTTCGACATAATTTCAGGGTTGACGAAGAATTATTCTTGATTATGAAATTTAAAAACGAGATAATCTTTTAAGTTCTTAGTTTTAAAATAGTCATAGGAAATAGATATGTAAAATAGACTAATTTATTCAACAATGTCAGTAATTTTTTATTGTTTTATTAGGGGCTCTTACAACTCTTCTCGCAATCTATACATACATCAGTTGTGTACGCCACATTTGCATATTCATTGCCCTCATCATTCTCAAACATTTGCTCTCCATATAAGCCCCTGACATGAGCTCCTCATTTTCCCTCTCCCTCCCTGCTCCCCCTTCCTTCATGAACCCTTGATAATTTATAAATTATTATTACTTTATCATATCTTACACTGTCCAACGTCTCCCTTTACATACTTTGCTGTTGTCCCCCCAGAGAGAAAGTTATATGTAGATCCTTGTAATCTGTTCCCCTTTTCTACCCTACCTTCCATCTACCCTCCTGGTATTGCCACTCTTTGTACTGGTCGTGAAGGGATCATCTGCACTGGATTCCTTGTGTTCCCAGTTCCTGGTCTAGCTAGATTTGTAATGTGAATTTGGGATCAGGATAGTGGGTGGGGAGGAAGCACTTAGGAACTAGAGGAAAGATAGTATGTTTCATCATTGCTGCATCGCACCCTGACTTGTTTGTCTCCTCCCCGAAACCCTTCTGGAAGGGGATGTCCAGTGGCCTACAAATTCACAACTGTAGGATTTTTTGTTCCGATGATACCTGATCCCTTTGACCCCTCATGATCGCACAGGCTGGTTTGCTTCTTCCATGTGGGCTTTTGTTGCTTCTGAGCCAGATGGCTGCTTGTTTACCTTCAAGCTTTTAAGAACCCAGACACTATATCTTTTGATAGCCGGGCACCATCAGCTTTCTTCACCACATTTGCTTATTCGCCTGCTTTGTCTTCAGCAGTTGTGCCGGGAAGGTGAGCATCATAGAAACCCAATTTAATAGAAGAGAGTATTTTTGCATTGAGGAAGTACTTGAGTGGAGGCCCAATGTCCTTCTACTACCTTAATACTAAACCTATAAATATGTGCACATAGATCTATTTCCCCATTCTCATATAGAAATATATTTGCATATGTACATGTCTTTGTCTAGACCTCTATAAATGCCCTTTGTCTCTTAGCTCTTTCCTCTATTTCTCTTGACTTCCCTCCTGTCCCACTATTCATGCTCAGTCCCCACCAGGGTTTCAGCAATTCCTCTTGGTTACATTACCCTTGATCATGCCCTACCAGGCCTCCCACACCCTTCTCACCACCGATTTGGATCACTTGTTGTTCCCTTATCCCTAAGTTTGTTAACACCACTACCTTTCCCCCCAGCTCCCCCTCTCCCTTGTCCCCCCCGGAACTGTTGGTCCTGTTGTTTTCTCCTCCAGATTGTTCATCCAGCCTATCTTATTTAGACAGACCTGCAGAGATAATAACATGCACAAAAACAAGACAGAGCAAAGCCGAGCAATAATATACAACTAAACAGCAACAACAAACCAATGACAAAAAACAAAACAACACAAGAAAGAAAAGTTTGTAGTTAGTTCAAGGACTGTTTGTTGGCCTTTAAGAGTGTTTTCAGTGCCAGTTCAGTCTGCTGGGGCACCAAGCCCTGGCCCCAAAGGCCACCTTCAGCATTCCCTGGGGACCTGGCCGCTCCATTCCCTTGCTGTTGCTCCCCCTTATTGTTTTGCCTCGGTGTGGCAGGATCAGATTGGGCTCAGTTCCCACACTTTGTCTCTGGTGTTGTCCTCAGAAGGTCTGTTGGTTAGTGAGAAACAACATGTTTCATAGTAGAGCCGGCCATGTGGTTCTCTCTGGACTGGCTGTTCTAATCGGGAACATCGTCCTCAAGGCCTGGTGGGCCAGGATGTGCTCCACTCTCCTCCTCCTCCCCATTCATCTGCTCCCATGTGCTCTGATCAGATATGTCCCTCTCCCAGAGCTGCAGATTCAGTGCCATCCTTTGAAATAAATTCTTCTGTGGGGAGGGGCAGGTGTCCATATAGTAGTTGGGATTGAGACCGGCCCCTCAGAACTCTCCACTGGTTCCCTACTCCACACTGGCATGTTGCATTCACATCTTGGAGTCCTGGGTTGAAGTCTAGTCACTCTTTCCCTGTGGAGACAGTGTCAGTAATTCTAAGTGAACATTTTCAGCCCCCTTGTTTTTAATGTAAATGAAATGACACTCCACCTAGTGGCTGGAGAGCAACTCCCTCCCTCCCCTCTTTCCCACATCAGTCTATGGTATTGCCATTTGAGTAATTTCCTCTTAGAGCAAATTCACTCCTTTCTTCCTTCTTTGTTCCACAGTTTCAGGAAGCGTCACATAAATGAATCTTTCTAACTGAGACCGCATGAAATGGTCACATGAGGACACACTGGGCATTTTAGGGCCTGCATTTTGGTGTAGTTTCAATGATACTGGGCATAACCTTTTTGAAGCTTGTGTTCTTGTCTATATAATTTGAGGATTCATTTTAGTCTTAGATTTATTGCTCACATTGTTTTCCTTTGCCTTATAGGAGAAGACTTCAAAAAGTCTGTGGAAATTTTTCATTTTCTTTTATCCCATTTTTCCATGACCTTTTAAAATCCCCCCTTATGAAAGATATCAACAGACATCTATGGTACTATAACTGTAAAGACCATTTTTAATAACTTTTAAATCTCAGGCAAATGTTCTCTTTTTAATAATTTTATTGGGGGCTTGTACAACTCTTATTCCAATCCATACATAGATCCATTGTGTCAAGCACATTTGTACATTTGTTACCTTCATCATTCTCAAAACATTTGCTTTTGACTTTAGCCCCTGGTATCAGCTCCTCATTTTTTACGCTCCCTCCTCATTCTTCCCTCCCTCCCTATTGATACTTTATAAATTATTATTTTTCCATGTCTTACACTGACCGATGTCTTCCCTCACCCACTTTTCTGTTGATCATTCCCCAGGGAGGTGGTTATATAGATACTTGTAATCGGTTCCACCTTTCTACCCCACCTTCCCTCTACTCCTGGTATCCCAATTCTCACCACTGGTCCTGAAGGGTTCATCTGTCCTGGTTTCCCCATGTTTCCATTTCCCATCTGTACCAGTGTACGTCCTCTGGTCTAGACGGATTTGTAAGGTACAATTGGGATTATGATCGTGGAGTTGGTAAAGCATTTAAGAACTAGAGAGAAGTTGCATGTTTCATTGTTGTTACACTGTACTCTGACTGGCCCATCTCCTCCCCGCGATCCTTCTGTAAGGGGATGGCCAGTTACCTGCAGATGGGCTTTGGGTCCCCACACTTCACTCCCCCTCATTCACAATGTTGTGATTTTTTTTGATCTTTGATGCCTGATACCTGATCCCATTGACACCGCATAATCACTCAGGCTGGTGTGCTGCTTCCATGTGGGCTTTGTTGCTTCTCAGCTAGATGGCCGCTTGTTTATCTTCAAGCCTTTAAGAAGCCAGATGCTATATCTTTTGATAGCCGGGCACTATCAGCTTTCTTCACCAAATGTGCTTATACATCCACTTTGTCTTCAGTGATTATGTAGGAAAGGTGAGCATCATGGAATGCCAGGAATAGAACAAAGAGTGCTTGCATTGAGGGAGTACTTGAGTGGAGACCCAATGTCCATCTGCTACTTTAATACTCAACCTATAAATATATGCACATAGATTTATTTACCAATCATCATATATAAATATATTTACATAAGTGCATGCCTGTATTTAGACCTCAATAAATGCCCTTTGTCTCCTAGTTCTTTCCTCTATTTCCTTTTACTTTCCTCTTGTCCCACTATCATGCTCAGCCTTCATTTGGGTTCCAGTAATTCCTCTCAGTTATATTACCTTTGATCCTGCCCTACGAAGCCTCTTACACCATCCTTGCCACTGATTTTGGATCACTTGTTGTTCCCTTGTCCCTGGGTTGGTTAACACCACTTCCTTTCCTCCACCCACCCCTCTCCCTTGTCCCCCCAGAACCATTGGTCCTGTTTTCTCCTCCAGATTGTTTATCCAGCCTATCTTATCTAGATAGACCTACAGAGATAAAAATAGTCACACAAAAAACAAGACAGCAAAAAAATTAACAAAAGAAAACACAACAACAAAACCAAGGACAAAAAGAAAAGCCTGTAAATATTTCAAGGTCTGTTTGTTGACCTTTAGGAGTGTTTTCCCGTTGAGTCTGATCGGGTGCCACACCCTGGCCCCAAAGTCTATTTTTGGTACTCCCTCAAGACTTCCTTGTTTTGCTCCCCTTGCTGTTCTTAGTGTTTTTCCTCTGTGTGGTGGGGTCAGATCAGCCCAGTTCCCACACTGTGTCCCCCGTGTTGTCCCCTGTAGGGCTATGGGTCAGTGAAGGATGTCATGTCTAGTAGTGTGGCCAGCCATGTGGTTCTCTCTGTGTATTGGCTGCTCTGAGCGAGGATATCATTCTAAAGGCTTGGTGGGCCAGGATGTGCTCCACTCTCTCTTCCTACCCCTTCATTTGCTCCCGCATGCTCTGATTAGACATGCCCCTCTCCCTGAGATGAAGCTTCAGTGCTTTTCTCCGAATAAATTATTTTTGGGGGGAGGGGCAGCTTTCCAAGTAGTTGGGATTGGGGCTGGCTCCTCAGACCTCTACTGGTTCCTTGCTTCATGCCGGTATGTTGCATTCACATCTTGGAGCATCGGATCAAGCACAAGTTTTCAGTCAGAATAGCATGAAATGTTCTATAAGATTTGTAGTAACACATCCAAACTCACTGCCATTGAGGCAATAGCAACTCTACAGCAATGTGTAGGGCAGGCTAGAACTGCCTCTCTGAGTTTCTGAGACTAACTTCTTATGGAAGAAGAAAGCCTTGTCCTTCTCCCACTGCTTGACTTGGAGGGAAATGTAAAAAATGATACCTCACTTAGCATTTGGTAAGCAGTTAGCCTATCTCTTATGAGAAAAACTTAGACGGTGTCTGTTTATCCGAGTATGTAAGATTGATTATACAACCTGGGGACTAGTCAAGCCTTGGCAATTATTATAGATTGATATAATATATACTTCCTACTTGCTAAAACTTACCAGTCTCAGTTTTGCAATGGTGAGTATGCTTTCTAGGGAAAGTTAATAGCACTTATTTTATTTTTTATTTGGCAGTTTCATTGAAGTCATCTAGTGAGCCTCTCCTTTCTGCTGTCTATTGATTAATGTGCCAGATCATGTTCTTCGAAGTTATAATGTCTAGCTCATCTAATAAACTTTATACTTTATAGTGGCGAGTACGGAAAGAGGCTATGATGGGTCTTGCTCAGCTTTATAAGAAGTACTGTCTTCATGGTGAAGCAGGAAAGGAAGCTGCAGAGAAGGTCAGCTGGATAAAGGACAAACTTCTGCATATTTATTATCAGAATAGCATCGATGACAAGTGAGTGTGAGCCTAATGTCTTGCCCAATCCTTGAATGTAAAGCTGCATTTTTAACTGCAGTCTATTTCTACTTAATATTTTCATGCAATTTATCTCAAGTTTAGAAATCACTTTCTGCATATTTGTAGATGCGGTTTAAATAAGATTCTAATCAGATTATAAAGTAACATACTGTGCTAAAATACTCATGGGATTTGGAGTCCAACCGGCCTGAGACCAGAAGTTAATTCTGTCCTGTGTTTGCTGTGTGTTCTTGCCTGCTCCTTTCTGTGACCCTCTATAATAGCTTAAAGGTAGAATATGAATTGCTTCTCAACAGCATTTTTATATCAGTTATTAAAACAATGGTTCTATAGCTACCTAGCTCAATGCATGGCAATGCAGCACTATTTAATACTCATGGTTACTGTTTTCCTTTTTGCAACACTATTAATACCAATAGAGAAATTACTATGTTGTTTTTTATCTTCTGGGTGTTACTTGTAATTGTATATTGAATTGTACTAATTTTAACCGTTGTTTTTTCTATTAGACTGACACCTTTAGTATCTATTAATAAGGATTTCATAGGTTAATGATATTGAATGATGGGCAGAAGCGTAGCCAGAATAATATTCCAATATTGGTGAGGCATTGATGCCATGGAGAAAAGAGAGACCTGCTGTCTACAAGAAAAGCTAAATTTTCAGGGACTGATAAAAATTTGTTTTAACTAAATGAGAGCTTGGGTTTTTTTTGTTGTTTTTTTTTTTAAAGCTGAATTTTCAATCAAAGAATTTTTTCGAGAAATCACTATGCCTGGCACCATAGCTTTATATGTAGTACTAAATAATTTAATAAAGCTCTCTGGAGCTTTGAGGAATCAATGAAATACCTAGTACCCTGTCTTCAAGAATGACATAGCACTTTTGGAAGAAAAGTTTCCTGTGGGCAAATCAAAATATGAATATTACAGTAATCATAGCATAAATCGTTAAATTTTAAAATATCTATTTTCTCAAGGAGCAGAGCTGATAGTATGCTGGTCTTTTCCTTTATATTTGTCCATATAGTTAACACCATTGGAATGGTTACATTTTATGAGGTGGTAAAAGCTTAGATGGTTACAGCTTTGTAAAAATTAAAGATTCTTTTGCTTGTTTTCCCTGTTATAGGCTATTGGTAGAGAAAATCTTTGCTCAGTACCTTGTCCCTCACAACTTGGAAACAGAAGAAAGAATGAAATGCTTGTATTATTTATATGCTAGTTTGGATCCAAATGCTGTAAAGTAAGTTACTTTTAAATTGACTATTTTAAGTATCACCTAAGGATGTCACAAAATTACTTCACCTAATCAAAGAAATTGTGTTTGATGGGTTGTTGTTTTTTCTGATTGAGTGGATTATGTCAGATAAATACTTGTGAAATAAGAAATTACTTAAATTCCAGTTCATTGAAAGTAAAAATTGTTCTATGTGAATGGGATCATATATAGGTTGGAAGGATGATTCCAGTGGCTCTTTGAATTCCTCATGCAAAAATAGGTTTTGTTTGGCTGTTGCTATTTTTGTGTTCTAGTATGATAGCTTTATCCTCTGGCTTAAGGTATTGATTTTTAAAATGGAGAACTTATCCATGTCAGTTCTAAGTAGGATAACAATATAGTTGATTGTCCAAACTAAGGTTTATTTATTTATTTTTAGGGTGATGAAAGATACTGTTAATGATTTCTGCCAGAACAGCTGGCTTAAAATGGAACTATCCCAGACAAAGCAGGATGTGTTTCACATCACCTTAATAAGGCTTTTAGGAAGTCAATGAATCCTACCATTGAGAACTCTGATTCTATTGGGGTATTAAGACCATAGTCATTATGGTCTTGATATATATATATATACAGATAAATGTTGGTATAACTTTTAATTTTGATATAATTTCACCTTTTAAAAAATGATACAATCATTATCATATGCCTATATCCTGTCATTAAATACTTCAGTAGGGATAAAATATTCTCTTACATCACCATTACTAGAGTCATTAACAAATCAAGAAATTTAGTGTTACTGCAGTAGTACTATTTAATTCAAGTTCGTATTCAAATTTACTCATGTTCAACTAATGACCATTATGAGTATTATTTTTTTCAGGCTAAGATTGATTATACATTACATTGAGTAGTCTTGTGTCTTTTACTCTCCTTTAATCTGGGAGCTTTACTTGGTTATTTTTCCTTTTTATTATGACTTTAACATTTTTTGCAAGGGTATTACATAGAACAGTTGTGGCTTCCTGCCCCCGTCCCTCATAGTCATCAAAATCTTGCCTATTGGTATATAAAACCATGTTTCTTCTTCTTTGTTTTTCCTTGTAACAATGGTGATACTAAATATTTACCTTTGTAAGATTGTCTGAGTTTGCTAAGCATAATGTTCTCTAGTTTTTCCATGTCTTACAGTTTTTAATTTGAATCTGTATCACTTTGAAGAAATTCTTTTTTCTATATACCGTAGTTCGTAGCTTTTCATAGAAGGCACTCTGTGTTCTGTTTCTTGTCTATGGTAGACTCGCGCTTCCTTATGTTCCCACCTCACACACTGCTCTTCAGTGTCCTGTCCCACCTGTGCCATGTACTTTGATCACGTTGTTTCTCCTTGTGCCAGAACTCCAGTTACTTCTGCTTAAATGAACATCTTTCAGGGTTGAAAGATTCTGTTTATCCTTCTAAACTTCTCAAACAGCTTTTTTCATATATAGCTGTGTATTTACTATTTTATACTAATCTATCTCAAATGTTAATAAACTTTCTGGTGCTAAAAAGATATTGTAGAAGAAAAGCGTGTAGAAGGTATTCTTAAAATAAAAAAGACAGTAAAGTTGAATATTAGCTTCCTTTTTATAGAAGGCAAGTTTCTCATGCTTGTATCTTTATTTACAGAGCTCTTAATGAAATGTGGAAGTGTCAGAACATGCTTAGGAGTCATGTACGAGAACTGTTGGATTTGCACAAGCAGCCCGCAGTAGGTTCATGATTTGTCTAAAATCCGTGTTTATTTTAGTCGTGTTCAATGTTTATTTAGACTGAATACTCGGGAAAATCAAGAGCACTTTAGAGGTTTTACTTCTCTAAATGTTAAATATAATTCCTATGATTCTCCAGAGTAACACTCCATTTTAAGTTAACATAACCGACTCTTCTTGCTTTTTTTGAAGTCAGCTGATTTTCCTCTGGGCTAGGGCATTTTTTCCCCTTGCCACTTTTCTTTTTTAAAATCAATTTATGGGGGCTCTCACAGGACTTATCACAATCTATACATACATTGTGTCAAGCACCTTTGTACATATCCAACTCTTATTTCTAGTGCATGCAAAGAAAAGTTTTCCGGCTTTTTAAAATTTTTAGGCACTGGAAATTTTATATAATTTATTAATTTTAAAATAATTCATATTAATCTTTAAAATAGCATTAGAAGTTCTTTTTTTTTCACTCCATGACTCATCTTTCAGTAGTCATTGTCACACTGGGTTTCAGTTCTGCAAATATATCAGTATTAATAAACAAGATCTGTCCACCGTATTTGAATAATTCTCTGTATACTTATAAGTGTTTTGGCTATAAATAGCTCCCGAACTAGAGCACCATAGACATACTCCTAAAGGGTCGGGGAGAAGGTGAGCGCGGAAACAGGAATTGGCCAGCTGGTCACTTGTGAGCCGCCTCCTCTGACCAACAACTCCACTCGGTGTGGGTGACAGCAGTCCTACACAGTATTCAGAATCTGGTAGCTAGTGACAAAGGGTCTGTTGCTTTGCCACTCCTCGTCCAAATTACTTAAATTTCATACAAATAAAAACAAGTAATAAAGTCATCCTGTATTGTAGTGAGAGAAAGTAAAGTAACATGGAGAGAGAGATTATCCTGAGGATATTTAAATAATGGACCAAAAAAAAAAGCTAATGGAACTGTATTACAAAAGAAAATTTCCACTTTCACATTTTAGATTAATTTTTTGTGTTTTGTAGTTTCACAGTAAATTTGAATTCTATTCAATTATTTAATTGAATTCTCTTCTGGCAATTTTCATTTCAGTCTTCTGACAAGATAACCTCCCTGTGGATGTTATGTACTTCTTGTACATTTTAAACACCTTTCTTTAACTTGCCCTCTCATTCCATTTGTCTTCATAGGTGCTGCTACTCAAACTCTTTGCTACATTCTGTGTAGATAAAAGACATGATCCGGTAGATAGTGATGAATTGCTGTTTATGAAAAAATACAGTCATGAGAATTGTTCTTAGAGAAATTGATTAGCCTGTATAACCGCTGTTTTCTTTTTTGTTCGTTTTAAATTTCAGTCAGAGGCTAACTGTTCTGCTATGTTTGGAAAACTGATGACCATAGCAAGTAAGTCTGTTTATTCATTGAGTAGAAGTATATTAACCACCAAAAGCATACAAACAATTTACCCAATGGGACTATCACTATAACACTGAGAACATAATCCTTAATTTTATTTCTAAAATCTGTTCATCTGATTTTCTTTTAAGAGCCCAATATTATTTTTAAGTTGGCTTGTTTTCACTTGTTATAGATTAATTTTCCTTTGGTAAAGTTAATTCTCTTTTAATTTCATAGAGAATCTGCCTGATCCTGGAAAAGCACAAGACTTTGTGAAAAAATTTAACCAAGTTCTTGGTGATGATGAAAAGCTGCGATCTCAGTTAGAGTTATTAATCAGCCCTACCTGTTCATGCAAGCAGGCAGACATTTGTGTGGTTAGTAACCTGTACTTTTACATATGTCCTCCTGGCTTTATATGTTGAATTTTTTTATTTTTTTGCTTTAAAGCCTGTTATTCATACAATGTTATATTCTATGTGATTTCAGTAATATCTTAAATTCTGCAGTTCCTTCAAAAATATCAAACTCAGTTCCATGAAGTCAATTCTGACTCATCGTGACCCTGTAGGGCAGGATAAAATTGCCCTGTGGGTTTCCAAGACCGTAACTCCCTACAGAATTAGAAAGCCTCGTCTTTCTCTTACAGAGCAACTGGTGGTTTTAAACTGTTGGCCTTGAAGTTAGCAGGCCAACAAGCACCCCGCTGTTCCCATGGCTCCTCTGTAGTACCTAGGAATATATTATCTGTGTTAGTTAATTATCTTTTCTCCCATAAGGAAAAAATAAAAAACATGAAACTAAGCCAGGATAGTTGATCTGTTGAATTTCAGGAATAGCGTGCATTGTATTTAGCATTCATTGAATGAATGGAAAGAATTTTCTGCAGGCTTCAGAGAGTTGGTGGAAATGGTAATGGAAAGATAATTGGCATTTTCCACGAACTTTTGGAATTTCTCTCCTTTATTATTAACCATAACCACATGGCCATATATATGGTTTCATTTCTAGGTCATGCAATTATTTTTTAGATTTTTTACTTCATGTTATTATTCTTATCCTGCCCCCCTCCCTGGTATTACTATTATACTCCATAGTTTATAGAAAATTATCAGAAAGGAAATATTCATCTATTCATTTATATAACATTTAATGAGATTTGGTTTGAATTTTATCCATATTGCTTGCTACCATTGTGACCTTTAGTAAATTTCTCAATATTTCTGAGCCTCATTTTCCTTGTTTACATTTTCTTATTTAAATATTACCAACTTAATTGGATTTTTAAGAGAATCGGGTAAAATGAAATAATTTTAATATAAATTGCCTAATACAGAACTTCACGCTGCCCTATAGTATTTAAATAATGATAGTTCTTATGACATTACATATAAAGAAATAGAATTGTTATAATAATGTTTGTCTGATTTGTCCCAGAAGTTATTAGAGTTGGGTATGTATTAAAAAATACGTAATAAGGACTGTGATAGATGTAAATATATGTATACAGTGACCTAATTAGTATTATGAAGGTATCTTTTTACTTCAATATATAGCATACAATGACTATGAATCTTTAAAAGGACATTAGGAAGTTATTTTGGAGATGGGAGCAATGAACTTCTCTATCAACATCCAGGAATGTGGATCAGCCTAGGACCCAGCAAAAACAAAACAGAAACTCACTACCATCAAGTCAGTGCTAACTCACAGCAACCCAATTAGATGGGGTAGAACTGCCCCTGTGAGTTTTTAAGACTGTGACTGTTCAGGGCAGCGATTCTCAACCAGTGGGTCGCAATCCCTTTTGGGGTCGAACGACCCTTTCTCAGGAGTTACCTGATCCATAACAGTAGCAAATTTACAAGTAAAAGTAGCAACAAAAATAATTTTATGGTTGGGGGTCCATCACAAGATGAGGAACTGTATTAAAGGGTTGCGGCATTAGGAGGGTTGAGAACCACTGGTTTAGGGGAATAGAAAGCCCCACCTTTCTCCCACTGATCAGCTAGTGGTTTCAAACTATGGACATTGGGATCACAGCCCAATTCAGATCCATTACACCACCAGGGTTCCTGCTCAGGAACCTACTCAGGCTGCCTAAATAGCAACCCAGACCTGGGTAATTTAATGAGCACACTTTCAAGTCTCGTTTCGAGTATGGCTATGGGCCAGATTTGTCCTTCAGGCCATGGTTTTAGAATATTTAAATGTTTAACTTCATTTACAGCTTGGTAGTTTGCATTTCAGTATGTATACCTAATAAAGTGAATTAGTTGATAGATTGATATAGCTGGAAAATACCCAGAGATCATTTGATTAGACCGACTTATAGATAAGGACATGGGATTTTACAGATGTGAAGTTTCTCATTCTGTGTTCTTGGTGGTTACAATGGGTGAGCTGCAGCCAGAGCCTTGAGCCCTTAAACTTTCTTACAGGACGTCATTCTTTACAAGAGCCAGATCTGAGCACTGCTCAAGAAATAGTAGCTTGAAGAACATGCACATGTTATTTACTTATGGTGTAAAAGAAATAGAAATCAAAGTTGGTTGTGTTTAAAAATATGGCTCTGAAGTGAACCCTACTGTTTATTAGACCAGAAAGATCAAAGGTTTCTAAATCCAAAAAGTATATATGCAAACAGATGTCTTGTTACCAAAATATCTGGGGATGAGCTGTACAGCCATGCAGTGTAGCCACGCTGTGAGCACAATTTTGGGAACTCTAAAGTCCCTGTAGAGACAGGGACTTTGTTGCTGCTGGAAAGAGCATGGTAATGATACCATGCCCCTATCCCTGTCATTCTGTGTGACTTGAGCACATTATTTAACTTATCTTAATGTTCTCTTGTGAAAAGTTGTACTAATAATACCCTTTAAACATGCAGGAAAACAGCTACTGTTAGAAAAAGTTCATGCCACTTTCCAGAAAATCGTCTCCATAAGAATTGCTGAACACTCTTTGTGTAGCTAATATGTGTTTCCTTCTGAAGTAAAAGAAATGAAGCAGAAATGTGCAAACAACTAAATTTCATTTGTATCCTTCTGTGCAACCTTCATCTCATCTCTGAGATATTCTCATCTGCCCCTAAATAGCAATCACCTCCACATAGGCAAATGTTAGTCTTATAAGACAGTTAGTGGGAATGAAGAGCTCAAACATTTTCCTTCTCTGCCCTACTTTCACTTCTGAAATTTTGTTAGCAAAAAAATTGGATGAGAGAAGTATTATTGAAATATGATGTTTATAAGATTTGCTTTCCCTTTAGACTTAAGGTTTTGGTCCTGTATTTGCATCTATTCAGCTCTCCTTGCTGTCGTATGCTCCTGTGTCTTCCTATGTGGCTGGTGTACTGGACTCACCAGCAGAACCATGAAAGAAAGGGCTAGTGACTTATTTCTATAAAGATCACAGCCAAGCTCAGTCCTACTTGTGTGACTCATAGGGTCACCATGAGTCAGAATTGACAGTGCCCATGCATTTGGGGTTTTGTTGTTAGTTTTAATTTTTGCCTTCCTGAAACAATGATTCCCTAAATTTAAGAACTTCGGAAACTTGTTCATTACACATTTAATGAGACAGTCTAAGGTTTGAGTTTCAGCTACACTGCTCTGTTATCTCTGATCTTCATTTTCCTCTTCATGGGGGTTTTAATGGAAGACCTGCATGGCTCTATAAAATTTAAGTAAATTATATTTTTTACAGCATTAGCAATATGAGGGGTCTTTAAAAAGTTAATGGGAAACTTTTTGACAAGCATCAGGATTCTTAGGATAGGTATGAGGTAACATGATGAATCACCAACTTTTAACAAAGCCTCAAAATGATTTTGAGGTAATTGTTTTCAGACCACTCTTAAAATCCATTGTCAGGTTGGCAGGTGCATTGTATCGTCAAAAATCCCAATACTATTTTGTTTTTTGATCAAGAATATAGTTTTAAAATACAATCTATACGGAAAGTTGTTTGTGCATGGTCTCTCAAAAGCTTGCAGATTAAATGGAGGTAGGCAAATGCTTCCATAGAGATAGACTGCTCCAGTAGAGTCGTGTGCTTCGGCCACAAAGGAATAGCACCCACCCCCGTGGGGATGAATGTGGGTGAGGGACTGCCCACTCTAGAATAAGGCTTAAAACAGTCAATAGGAATTGGACCACAGTGTCAGGAATGATTGGCATATTTCTAGTTTGGGTGGCTTGATATCAGAGGAGGTGCTTTAGGATGGGAAAAATGCCTCTAACAATTAGCTAATTCCAACTGTGAAAAATAACTGATAATATTGAATCTCATTAGCAGTCATTTTAATTACCAGATTAAAAAAAATATGTCTGAGGGGAAATAGTATGAAAAAATACTTTGTTGGTAAAAAATGAGAAATGAAAATATATGAAGAAGAAAGGGTGTGTGTATGCAAATACCATTGTAAAGCTTCCTTCATTTTATAATCAATTGATTTTTAAATTATAAACTTACTCAATGACTTGTATTAGAAATACCTAATCTGCAGTAATAATCAGCATAGATTTGATCAGAAATTTCTTCACTGTTGTCAGGAATAAAGAAACTTACTTTCTTTTAACTCTTTCTACCAGCTATTCTGGTCTATATTCTCTGAGGGGCACTTCATGCTCGTTCTCGTTTAGGCTTTCTCAGCTTTTCCACTGTGTAACTTGTTAGTTTTAGATATGTATGTATTTGAAGTGCATATGGACATTTTTATTATTAAATGTATAGAGAAGACCATTTATGTGTTACTACTTACCTGCTACAACCTAATTTCGTTTCAGAATTTACGCTGTGTATCCCCAACATCACTTAAGATTAGCACACATTTAAATAATTATTATGAGAGATTACTTAAATATTACCTGCATAAAATCATGGAGTGTTATGTGAATACGAAGATGATTACAAGGGAATATGGGAAACTCTAGCTTTGTCTTATTATGCTTATATGTAAGGGTGTTTTATAAAGTGCTTTTACTATTTATCCTCTTGCCACTTTTTAATCTCATTTATGCACATGCATAGTGCCATGCCTAGTTTTCCCTTGTATTAGTAATTCAATGCAGTGTATTTCAAGGTATTCCCAGATTACCTTAAAATCAACTAGGCATTTTCCAATTAATAATATTGGTTGTTAGATAATCACAGACTTTCGTGTCTTGGTTTTCTCGTGCTGCTGTAACAGACATACAAATAAGTGGCTTTAAAGAATGAATGTATTTTTTCAGTGTCAAATGTGAGAAGTCAGAATTCAGGATTGCTGTCTGGGGAAACTGAGCTTCTGTTCCATGGTGTCTTCCACTGGCATGGATGTTCCCCTCATTTGTACTGACTTAGTCTCTGCCTGTCAGCAGGGTCTCATTAACCTAGTAATTCTGTCCTCTAATGGGATTGCATCTACAGGTATAGGGGTCACCATTCTAACCCTTAGGGTTAAACAATTAAGTTGTATACTAAAGAAACATTTTATTTCAATAGCTAGTAGTGTCGGCATTCATCATTTACATACATATCTTGGCTAGAAGTATACAAAAAGTAAGCACTGAATTAAACTTATTTTCTCAAATGCTGAACATCACTCCCTTAATTGCAATTTGCTAAAATAAACTAGACCTTTTCTAATGACTAAGAAATTCTCTTCAGAACCAGTTCTTTGAATTTATACTCTAATAACAAATATGAATAGAATATAATTTAGTATGGCCTTTATAATTTCTATTAAGATGTGACTGAAACTGTAGTAAACACCCTTTTGAAACTGTAGTAAACACCCTTTTTCCTTTTCTCTCATGTCTTCTTGATATATGTGAGACTTAGAAAAAAAATTATGGGAAAATGGAATTAAAAGATAATAGAGGTTTTCCCCAGACTTTTTGAAGCCTCTTTGTATATCCCTAAAATAGTAATTTTGTAGGGGGGGGGAGGACACCTGATAAATATCACTACTGCTTTGTAGTTTGGAAAAAATCTTAATTACTGTAAAAATATACATTTTCCAATTTAACATCCAATTCATCACATGGTAATCATCATCTATAATCGTGTTTAGAAACACTGGTGCATTATTTCTTCAGCTAAAATTTCTATATCCCCAACAGAGGTATTTGATTAAAAACCTTGTTATTAGAGGAAGTTTCTTTCACTACTACCTAGCACATTGTCGTTTTTGTAGGAGTTGTTTGATATAATACCAGTGTGTTTGAACTTAAATTGGGAAAATTACTTTTACTTTCAACTCTGTCAAACAGCTTCTAGTTTTTGTCAAAATTATGAATAATTAAAATGCCAGGGAATTTAGGAGATTCACCTAGCCCTCCACGATTTCTTTCAGAACTGCAAAAAAACTTTGTGAATATATAAACATTTATAAATCATCTTTCATCCTTTTAAGAAGAAATTGATAGCCTAAATAAAATATAATATTCTGTCCAATTATAAAATATAAGGCAAATTAAACATATTTCTAAAATGTAAATTGTTTTCAATTTTTTCAAAAGTTCTGTATAAAGCCAGGTTTGTTATGCTATGTAGCATTCTTGTAGGAGAAATAATGAGACACACTAATCTCACAGAAACCATATCCTCTATGCTCTTTACAATCCAGAATTTGTAGTCAATGTTCAATGTTGTTAGATACCATCAAGTTGCTTTTGACGCATTACAACCCTGTATATAATAACAAAACAAAATACTGCCTGATTCTATGCCATCCTCACAATGGTACAAATTATAGTTAAAGTATACATTTTTTAAAAAGTAAAAATTTTAGTTCTATTGTTTCAAATCCATCAAATGCTTTTGGTATCTACAATCATTTTAATTTGGGGAGGAAAAAGAAGCATGAATTCGAATCATACTTACGTGAACTCCTTCCTTCCTATAGAGAGAAATTGCTCGGAAACTTGCAAATCCTAAGCAACCAACAAATCCTTTTCTAGAGATGGTCAAATTTCTGTTGGAAAGAATTGCACCTGTGCACATTGATTCAGAAGCCATAAGGTGAGCTGGGAAATGTAGTCTCACTCAAAAACTAATCTATGATATGAAATTACAGTGTTGTGAAATTCTGGATTTGGGGGGAAGTCTAATAAGTTTCCTATATACCTTTTTAATTGTAAGAGCATAGTACATCTTTCAAGTTGAGAGATTTGTATAGCTATCAAGCTACCTCCAATTCTTAATCATTTTAAGGACCACATAATACTTCAGTATCTATTATGCCACTGTTCATTTTGGGAAGTTGAAATCATATACCTCTATATTACTTACTAGCTTTTTGACTTGAAGATGCCCAATAATTTTCTGTATTTTAACTTATTTACAACTATAAAATGCCTATAACCTTGTTTTTAATAGTGGTAGAACTACTATAGTCTCCTGCATTTCACTTATTTCAAATAATTTCATATTGTAACTACTTACTGTGCAACCATTTCTCTTGTACTAATTATCATGTCTCATTTTGTCTATATTGGGTTGTTTTATACAATTTATCTACTTCTCTGACCAAACAGCCTAGAATTAAGAGCACTGGTTCTAGTATCAGGTCTCTAGTAATTTTACTTTATGTAAATCACTGTGGTGGTTATCTCAAAATGCTATTTATTTTTGACTTAGGTTTTCTTCATCTCTAATATCTGACCCTTGAAATAATCATTTGCAAATAAGAAAACTAACATTCTGAGGGATAACATGCTTTGTATTTGTACAAACCTTGGTGTAATGGAGGAAATCATTCTTCAATTTATTATTTTCTCTGTTAGTAATCTTTCCTCTGTACTATTTCAATCCGTTAGATCAAGGGTGAAATAGTAGAAATAAGCACCCTCACCTCTGAGTACTGACTTTGAAAGAGATGTAATGTCATCAGGAAGCTCTTGCTATTTACTTTCAAAGAAACCTTGTAGCATTCACTACTTCAGTAAAGTACACCAATGTTTGATCTCTATTCTTGTAAGACCAAAAATTTAATTTTCTCGGTAGCATTTAATTTTCTCAGCATTACGAATTGTTTGGACTTAGAAAAATGGATTTATGTTAACATTTCTAAAAGACTAATTTATGTAAATGTCCATTAATATTATTGAAATATGTATCTTACAGTACTCTTTCCTGGAACCTAAATCTACATGAAAAATTATTATCAACAGTTGATCTTGTTACTTGTTCTCAAGTTGCCAACAACTGAATTCAACCCATGTGTCATTGAGTGCTTTCTCCATTTTTGCTGACCCTCTATTTTACCATACTTGCTGATTTTTTTTTTAATTTAACAATTAAGTACTCGTTCTAACGATAGGTCCAGAATTGCTACCAAAGTCTCATCATTCTTGGTTCTAAGAAACATTCTGGTTCTATTTCCTCTAGGAGCACATCCCATGTTGAGTATGTTTTCCCAAAACCACAAGTCAAATGTATCCACTTCTGTTCTGTCTTTCTCATTTACTGGGGAAATAGATAAAGTACACTGAGTAACTCTGGAGGAAGGTTACCTACCCAATCGTGGGAGTTGTTTGTAGTTGAGTTGGGAAGGCTTCTGAAATAGGCGGCACTAGGGTGGATTTACCAACTAAAAAATTGCTACCAACCAAAGGGTAGTCAAGTCACAAGGCTGTGTCCTTGGATGTATTACGTAAGCTACTTTGAGCTTCTATTTCCTCATCTTTAAAATAAGGACAGTAATTATTACTAGCATACAGTTGTTTTGAAGCTTTGAAAGATATGCCTGTGTAAACATTTAACAATGTGTTACACAGTAAATGCTGAATAAATGTTAGTATCTTTTTTATAAACTTGAGTATCTTAGTAGGACACATGGTTAATGTGCTTGACTGCTAACCAAGGATTTCATAGTCTGCCTCAGAAGATAAGCCTGGTGATATGCTTTTAAAAATTCAGATATTGATAACTCTAGACTATAAAAATAGTCACACACACAGGATTGCTGTGAGTTAGAATCAACTCAGTGGCAGTGGTTAGTCTGTAAAAGTCAGGAAAATGTAGTATCACAGAAACCAAACAATGGGTCAGATGCAACTCGGGAATCACTGCGCTATGACTATTTTCATCTTAACATTTTTCATATGCACTATATACAGTGTTACATTATTGTTAGATATTTACTTGAGTTAATTGATGTTATGATTGTTCAAAGAACTGCTGTGTAGCAGGCAGTAAAGAAAAAAGATAACTAGGTAATTGACGTCTTTCAGAACTTAAAATGGGGTCATTGTGGTGTGAACCATTTTGTAAGTTGGAAAATGCTCATATTGGACCATATAGTCATTGAGTTAGGAAAAGATGAAAGGGGGAAGGGGCTAGGCTAGAACCATTTAAGAGAAAGGGTGGTAAGAGAAAATCCAGAGAATTTTGGATTGAGAAGAGTATAAGAACCCAATATTTTCCAAAGCATGGCACACCTAGAAAGGTACATATTTAAACAAGAAGGTTACTTATGCAAGAGTCTGTTAGGTCTCATTTAGCTACTTTGAGTGGCAGTAAAATCATACATAAATATCCCAGAACACTCCTTCGTTCTGCTTTCGCAGCTAAACTGGGAATAGCCAGGATAAGCAGCTTAGTGATGAAACGAGAGCAGTGGGATGGTAGGAAGGAGCAACAAGTCCAAAAGTATTGCAATGAAATCATCAAAACATTAATCACAAAAAATATCAAAATAGGTCAACAAACAGACCTTGAACTATTTACAGCCTTTTCTTTTTTGTGTCAGTGGGTTTTTGTTATCGTTTTGTGAGGGTTTTGTTTTTTTTGGTCCCTGTGTCTTGCTGCCTTGTTTTTTTGTGCATATTATTATCTCTGCACGTCTATCTAGATAAGATAGGTTGGATAAACAATATGGAGGAGAAAGCAATGGGACCGATGGTTCCAGGGGGACATGGGAGAAGGTAGGTGGGGGAAAGGAACTGGTGTTAACCAACCCAGGGACAAGGAAAAACAAGTGATCCAAAATCGGTGGAAAGAAGGATGTAAGAGACCTAGTAGGGCTTGATCAAGGACAATGTAACCAAGAGGAATTACTGAAACCCAAATGAAGGCTGAGCATGATAGGGGGACAGGAGGAAAGTAAAAGGAAATAAAGGAAAGAGCTAGGAGGCAAAGGACATTTATAGAGGTCTAAATACAGGCATGTACATACGTAAATATATTTATATATGATGATGGGGAAATAGATCTATGTGCATATATTTATAGGTTTAGTATTAAGGTAGCAGATGGACATTGGGCCTCCACTCAAGTACTCCCTCAATTCAAGAACACTTTATTCTATTGGCATTCCATTATGCTCACCTTCCAACACGGTCGCTGACGACACAGTGGGTGCATAAGCAAATATGAAGAAAGGTGATGATACCTGGCTATCAGAAGATACACCGTCTGCGGTCTTGGAGGCTTGAAGGTAAACTAGTGGCTATCTAGCTAAGAAGCAACAAAGCCCATATGGAAGAAGTACACCACCCTGTGTGATCAAGGGGTGTCGAAGGGATCAGATATCAAGCATCAAAGAACAAAAAAATCATATCATTGTGAATGAGGGTGAGTTCAGAATGGGGACCCAAAGTCCACCTGTAGGCAACTGGGCATCCCCTTATAGAATCGTCACAGGGAGGAGACAAGCAGTCAGGGTTCAGTGTAGTAATGATAAAACATGCAACTTTCCTCTAGTTCTTAAATGCTTTCTCCTCCTCACTATCATGATCCCAATTATACCTTGCAAATCCAGCTAGACCTGAGGGTGTACATTGGTACAGATAGGAACTGGAAACACAGGGAATTCAGGACAGATGAACACCTTAGGACCAGTGGGGAAAGTGGCGATACCGGGAGGGTGGAGGGAAGGTGTGGTAGAAAGGGGGAACTGATTACAAGGATCTACATATAAGCTCCTCCCTGGGGGACGGACAGCAGAAAAGTGGGTGAAGGGGTGTGTTGGACAGTGTAAGATATGACAAAAAAATTTATAAATTATCAAGGATTCTTGAGGGAGGGGGGGAAATGAGCTAATACCAAGGGCTCAAGTAGAAAGCAAATGTTTTGAGAATGATGATGGCAACAAATGTGCTTGACACAATAGATATATGTGTGGATTGTGATAAGAGTTGTACAAGCCCCAATAAAATGATTTTTTTAAAAAAACTGATTGGCTTCCCACATACTCCCTTAACCTGGCCGATGGCATGGAGTGGAACAGGGATGCCATTATCCATCATAATTATTGGTTATTCCTAAGTGCCTTATTTACTATTTTTTAAACTAAAAATTCTCTATTCTCCAAAAATACATATATCAAAATGTGAAGCTATTGTTTTTGAGCATGTCTTCTGTCTAGGTCTGTACATTTCTGGAGGTACTGTATTCATCACTGAGCCATTGGTTCTCAACCTTCCTAATGCTGCGACCCTTTAATGCAGTTCCTCATGTTGTCCTGACCCCCAACCATAACATTATTTTCATTGCTACTTCATAGCTGTAGTTTCACTACTGTTATGAATCAGGCAACCCCTTTGAAAGGGTTGTTCGACACCCCCCAAAGGGGTCACGACCCACAGGTTGAAAAACGTTGCTCTAAGCTTCCTCAAAGAATTCTGCATTCTTGGACTTATATCAAATGGCAGGTTGGGGCTTGGGCATCCTTGAGGGATTCAAAATCATGTTCCTTTTCAATATTCTTTGAGATGAGAATAAACTGAGTTATAGGAATAACTAAAAAAGTCTGAAAGAACACCATCAGGGTTATAGCATGGATATGTATTGGTTTTTACTTAAAATAGTGCCATGTTGTGTAGGTGGATTTTTATTGACCATACAATAACTCATCTTGTAGTTGTAGATATATTTCAAAAACTTACTTATTGTTATAATATCTGTAACAGCTCCCAAAAATTATTTTTAAAATATTAATTCTATAGTAGTGAACTTCAATATTTTTCTAATTTCTTAATCTGTTTTTGAGTTTAGCATTATACATTAGTGAATTGCTCTTTCAGTATATATTTCTGATTTGTACATTGATTTTTAATCTCACTAACATTGAGTCAATTCCAGCTCCTAGTGACCCTATAAGATGGTAAAAGTTCATCTGGTTTTCCCAAGACTCACACTTTATGGGTATAGAAAGCATCATTTTTCTCCCACAGAGAGGCTGGTGGTTTTGAACTCCTGACCTTAGTGGTTAGCAGTCCAACGTGTAACTCAATATGCTAATTAATGCCTTTGTCTATTTGATGGTTATTGTTGGTATTTTGTTTTGAGTGAATTGTCACTTGGCCATTTAGCAACAACCATTTGTGTTTTCCAGAATTACAAGTGATCATCTTTTGTGTATAGAAATGAGTATTGTATACCGCTTATAATCACATAAATAATTTCTTCTATTTTCTGTTCATAACTAAGAATGTTCACATATTTCAACCATTCTTAATGTGCTGGATTTTCTTTAATTTTCATTTTCAGATTCAACTTAACCTATTTGGTACTCAATTTGGTTGTAAAAAATAAATTTTATTTTGCTACATAATTTCTAAAGGTATTAACTAAAACAATACTCCCTTGTTTAATGAAACATTAACATTTAAACATGTAGGGAAATAAACTAAGAATAAATTCATGGAAATAAAAAAGAATAAATTCACGTTGAATATGGAACAAGTAGGAAAATAAATTTTCAGAAACATTCTTGAATCTAGAGTTTTAAGTTCTGTATATTTCCTGACATAGTCCAGTTGGAATGTAGTTGCTAATTTTGAAAAATCACTAATTCAGATTTTCTTATTTTTATAGTGCACTAGTAAAATTGATGAATAAATCAATAGAGGGAACAGCAGATGATGAAGAGGAGGGTGTAAGTCCAGATACTGCTATTCGTTCAGGACTTGAACTTCTTAAGGTACTTTCTAAACAATTTTATCTCCTTAATTTCCTCAGTCATAATCTTCATTATCTTTAGCATATGCTGGAGTCAGTCGTATTTTGGGAAGAATTATTGTAGAGGTTAAAAATTGGGGTATAAAACATATTTTACATAAGTAGTATTTTGATTTACTTTTTAAATAATTTACTGTGGTTTAAATACATTACCATGGGCTAAACCAATGGCACTATAAACAGAAGGACCTTATACTCCAAGGAGATGATTGATAGGGCTCTCTACCACAGGGTGGGGACATGGGTGAGGGGGAGACAGGGGAAAGAAAGTGGATGTTAACAAACCCAGGGACAAGGGAACAACAAGTGATTGATCTAAAATCGATGGTGAGGCAGGTGTAGGATGCCTGGTGGGGCTTGATCAAGGGCAGTGTAACCGAAAGGAATTACTGAAACCCGAATGAAGACCAAACATGATAGTGGGACAAGAGGAAAGTAAAAGGAAATAGAGGGGAAAACTAGGAGGCAAAGGGTACTTACAGAGGTCTAAATACAGATATGTACATATGTAAATATATTTATAAAGAAAAGGAAATCTAAGTACATATATTTATATGTTCAGTATTAAGGCAACAGATGGACATTAAGCCTCTACTGAAATACGCCGTCAATGCAAGAACACTTTGTTATAATAACCTGGCATTCTGTGATGCTTAGCTTCCCAACATGATTGCTAAAGACAAAATGGCTGCATAAACAAATGTGGTGAAGAAGGCTGATGGTGCCCAGCTATGAAAAGATAGAGCATCTGGTGTCTTAAAGGCTTGAAAATAAATAAAGGGACCATCTTGCTGAGAAGTAACAAAGTCCACATGGAAGAAGCAGACCAGCCTATGTGATTATGAGGTGTCAATGGGATCAAGTATCAGGCATCAAAGACCCAAAACAAAAAAATCATATCAATGTGAATAAGGGAGAATGTGGAGTGGAGACCCAAAGCCCATGTAGACAATTGGACATCCCTTACAGAACGGTCCCAAGGAAGTGACGAGCCAGCCAGGGTGCAGTATAGCACTGACAAAACATACAACTTTCTTCTAGTTCTTTAATGCTTCCTTCCCCACTATTATCATGACCCCAATTCTACCTTACAAATCCAGCTAGACTAGAGCATGTACATGGGTACAGATAAGAGCTGGAAACAGGGAAGCCAGGACAGATAAACCCCTCAGGACCAATAATGAAAGTAGCAATACCAGGAGGGGAAGGAAAAGGTGGGAGTAGAACACGGGAACCTATCACAATGATCTACATAGAATCCTCTCCCAGGGAGACGGACAACAGAAAAGTGGGTGAAGGGAGACATCAGTTAGTGTAAGACATGAAAAACTATTAACAATCCATAAATTATGAAGGGTTCATGAAGGAGGGATGGCAGGGGAGGAAAAAGAACAAAAGCTGATACCAAGGGCTAAAGTAGAAAGAAAACGTTTTGAAAATGATGACGGCAACAAATGTACAAATGTGCTTGACACAATGGATGGATGGATGGTGGGTGATAAGAGCTGTACAAGCTCCCAATAAAATGATTTTTTTAAAATTCTGTACCATAAAATAACAACAATGTCTGTAATGTGAACCAGAGGTAGATAGAAAACAGATTGAGGAATGGATTTGGGGCTCACACTTAATCCTAGCTCCAATGCAAGAACAATTCTTACGTCATTGTTAGACCTGCTCTATACACACCCTCATTAAAGAAACATGGAAGATATGGGTGCTACAGCAGAGTAGTAAATTTAAATGGTGCCCAGCTATCAAAGAGTCATGTGTGGGGTTCGTTTTCTAACAAGCAGCCATCTAAGTGGGACCTCAACCAAACCCACATGATAGAAGCACATCAACAGCTTGTAATCCAAGGATTCTAAATTATATCATCTAAATCTGAAGGAGAGTTTAAATTGTACAAGTCTAGTTTGAAACCTATGGATGACAGTGGAAGTCCAAAATACATTCACAGAATCTATACATGGATTGGGCCTCCAGGGATTCCCCTCTGACTATAAGGGGCAGAATGGCCTGGTTCTTAGAGTATTGGAGGAAGAATTATAGTAGATTAAAATGATAAATCTGGCTTGGATGGTTAAACCCATATCAGTTGATCTCTTATGATTCACTGTGAACTTGATCTGGGTTTTTTTTAATACCCTACCCCAAAATTGGAGCTTATCTGTTGTACTTTGTTATTTTTGGTAGTGTTCTTAAATCTCTGTTGTATATCTTTCTATGTTTTTTTAGGTATGTGAAACTCAGGTTGGGTGAATTTATAGAGACAGTAACTAGAATGAGGTTCCTGGGGTAGGGGATGGGGTGGCAACAGTAGAGGGTGAGTAATGAGGAGCCAGTGTCACGGAGTGCAAGAAAGAAGAAAATGGTTTGAAAATAATTGTGATTGTACAACACTGCTTGATATGACTGAACTATGAGTGCTGTGATGTTGGATTATGTCTTAATAAAATGGTTTGAAAAGTGATTTATTGTATTTAAGGTGAAAATTTGCATAGTAAATTGGGTTCTCGCTTTAAAATTTCTACACAAATTATTCGGTGATATGGGTTACATTTGGTACAATATATCACTCTCATTAATTACATTCTGATTATAGCATTTCCCATACTTCTAATTCCCTTTAACCTTCTTGTGAAGCACTCTGGTGGTGCGGTGGGTTACACACATTGGGCTGCTAACCACTATGTTGGATCAAACACACCAGCCACTCTGAGGGAGAAAGATGAGGCTTTCTGCTTCCTTAAAGATTTACAGACTCTGAAACCCACAGGTCCTATTTCTCTGTCCTGTAGGGTCATTGTAAGTCAAAATTGATTTTGTAGCAGTGAGAGTTACTTTGTTTTTCTTGGTTGGTAGTCCTGTAAGTTACTTGAAAGTTTTAGTGCTGGATTATTTAGCAGACACTTTTAAAATTACAAGTATGCATGCAAATGAATGAAAAGATAAGTGAAATATACATTGTGTTTATAAAGGACAAAGACACTATAATGATTAAAGAGTCAATTCTCAAAGAAGACTTAAAAATAAAATACCCCACCCATTAACAGCATAATTCATGTTTCTTCAATACACTGGGGACATTCTCTAAAATAGAACATATTTCAGGCCACATAAAAATAATTAACTCTGAGTGAACCAATGATCTCTCTAGCATAGAGACAAACTGCTCAGGTTAAAGTGGTTAATGTCACACAACCTTTTAAGTGGATACACCTAAACTTGAACTCCCTGTTATTGCAACAAGAAAAACATGTGACAAGTAGGCCTGCACCAATTCATTTTAAATCTCTCCCTCTTCCCTGCCCCCCACTTCCCTCACTATATTCATGAATCAACTAAATGGTAATGGGATTGTTTGTTTCTTGCAGTGGTGTTTATAGTTCTCATTATGTAGTTCTTTTACATCCTGTTAGGTTTCTTTTCTATATTGTTTCATTTGAAGGCTATTGTAAATAATATTGTTGGACTTGTATACTTCCACTTCCACTTAGCTGAATTCTGCAGTTTAGATCAATGGCATTCCTGTTGAATATCTGGGCTTTTCCATGTATAGGATTATTACAGTAGGCACTGATCTCTTTCTAATTAACCAGCCAGATTTTTCTCCTCTGAACTGTAACATATACTCCTTACATCCATATAAGAAGCAATAACTAATATTACCATTAAAAAGTGTGGTCCAATTCATACTCTCTACTAAGATCACATCTTAATCTCATCCTGTTCTTAGAAGATAATGTCCTTCAAAAATCAGACTATAACCACAGGTTAATAAAGTCCGAAATTATTAAGGGATTTTGGCTGGAAGGGCAGTATTAATTAACTGTAACTCGATTATGTCATCTGTGAGTAGAGATAACTTTATTCGTCCTTTCCAGCTCGAGTCTTTTCTTCCTCTTGTCATTGCTTTAGTCAGTATTTCCAATAAAATATTGAATAAGTAATTTTCTCGAGAGAAAAATTCTCAGCCTCTCTTTATTGAGAATAATATTTTTTTTGAGAATAATATTTACTGGCTGTTGGTTTTGCATGTGTGCCCTTAATTTATTGAGGTATTTCCTTTCCTGTGTTGCTGAGAGTTCTCTTCAGAAAAGAATGGTAAATTTTATTAAATACCCTTTTTTAACATCAGTTAAGATGATTGTATGATTCTTTTTCTTTGTTTTATTTATATGGTGATTTGTGATCATTAATTTTCTAATGTTGACTATTCTTTCTTCCCTAGTATTAATCCCATTTGATCATAGGTTCATAAAACAATTTCAGGATTTTTTAAGCCACTTGAGTGGAATAAATACAAATACCAACTCTTTGAATTTTTGTTAAAATTTCCCAATAAAACCATCTGGGCCAGAAATCAGATTCGTTGGTATACAATTTCCAATAATCTTAGTATGAACCGTTAATAATGTTCCTAATTTTATTTGCATTTTTCTTTTTTTTTTCCTCTGGCATTTGGTCAATAGTTTGTCATTATTGATCCTTCTTTCTGTTTTCCTGTTTCCCATTTATTTCTGGTCTGATTTTTATGATTCCTTTCTGGTAACTTTGGTTTATCTTACTCTTGCTTTTCTATTTATCCAAGTTATTACTTTTGAGTCTTCTTTTTAATGTGAGCATAATAATCGTTTTCTCTGAGCACTTGTTTTGGCTGTATACCAAAGATTTGTTACGTTGTATTTTAATTCTAATTTGATTTCCTCTATGATGCAAGGTTTTTGTTTTTTTAATCGATTTATTAGGGGTTCATACAACTCTTATCACAATTCATACATACATCAATTGTGTAAAGCACATCTGTACATTCATTGCCCTCATCATTCTCAAAACATTTGCTCTCTACTTAAGCCCCTGGCATCAGCTTCTCATTTTTCCCCTCCTTTATGAGCCTTTTATAATTTATAAATTATTATTTTGTCATATTTGCCCTATCCAACATCTCCCTTCACCCACTTTTCTATTGTCCATCCCCCAGGGAGGAGGTCACATATAGATCCTTGTAATCGGTTCTCTCTTTCCAACCCAGTCTCCCTCTACCCTCCCAGTATCACCACTCACACCACTGGTCCTGAAGGGATCATCTGCCCTTGATTCCCTGTGTTTCCAGTTCCTATCTGTACCAGTGTACATCCTGTGGTCTAGCCAGACCTGGAAGGTAGAATTTGGATCATGGCAGGGGGGCGGGAGGGGGCGGAAAAGAAGCATTTAGGAACTCGAAGAAAGTTTTATTTTTCATCAGTGCTGCATCACACCTTGACTGGCTCGTCTCCTCCAGTGGCCGACAAATGGGCTTTGGATCTCCACTCTGCACTCCCTTCTTCATTCACTGTGTTAAGATTTTTTTTTTTGTTCTGATGAAGCCTTACACCTTCAGGCCTTTAAGACCCTAGAAGCTATACCTTTTGATAGCCAGGCACCATTATCTTTTTTCACCACATTTGCTTATACACCCATTTGTCTTCAGCGATCATGTCATGGAAGTGTGCACCCAATGATATAATTTTTTGTTCTTTGATGCCTGATAATTGATCCCTTTGGCACCTTGTGATCACACAGGCTGGTGTGTTCTTCCATGTAGGCTTTGTTGCTTCTAAGTTAGATGGCCGCTTGTTTACACTTAAGGCTTTTAAGACACCAGATGCTATATCTTTTGATATCCGGGCACCATCACCTTTCTTTATCACATTTGCTTATTCACCCGCTTTGTCTTCAGCAGTTGTGTCAGGAAGGTGAGCATCATAGAATGCCAATTTAATAGAAGAAAGTATTCTTGCATTGAGGGAGTACTTGAGTGGAGGCCCAATGTCCTTCTGCTACCTTAATACTAAACCTATAAATATAGGCACATAGATCTATTTCCCCATCCTCATATATAAATGTTTGTATATGTACATGTCTTTATCTAGACTTCTATAAATGCCCTTTGCCTCCCAGCTCTTTCCTCTTATTTCCCTTGACTTTCTTCCTGTCCCACTATTCATGTTCAGTCCCCACCAGGGTTTCAGCAATTCCTCTTGGTTACATTACTCTTGATCATGATCTACCAGGTCTCCCACACCCTCCTCACCTCCAATTTGGATCACTTGTTGTTCCCTTGTCCCTAGGTTTGTTAACACCACTTCCTTTCCCCCAACCTCTCCCTATCTCATGTCCCCCCAGAACTTTTGGTCCTCCTGTTTTATTCTCAGATTGTTCATCCAGCCTATCATTTAAACAGACCTGTGGAGATAATAACATGCACAAAAATAAGACAGAGCAAAACCAAGCAACAATATACAACAAAACAGCAACAAACCACTGACAAATTAGAAGCACAACAAGAAAGAAAAGCTTGTAGTTAGCTCAAGAATCATTTGGACCCAAGGTTTTTCTTACTCTCCCTGTGACAAATTTATAATTTTTTAACATCATGGTCTGAGAAGATATTTTGCATGATTTTAAACTTTTAAAATATTACAGTTTTCTTTGTGGCTTAAAATGTGGTCTGGTATAAAGATTGTTTCATGTGCTTTGGGGAAGAATTTGAATTCTGCTGCTATTGGGTAATGTTGTCTTTTTAAGATTTTCATGCCTTCTCTGTGAACGAACCCTTTAATCATTATATAATGCCTTGGTCTTTTCTAAAAATAATGTTTTATGTTTCATTCATCATTTGTGTTCCTGCTAATATATACTTGTCTGCTAAATATTTCCAGTCTGAACTTTCAAAGAACATAATAGGACTTCCCAACAAGAAAAAGGGGGGAAAAACCAACTCACTACTATAAGAACCCTGTAGGACAGCAGAGAACTACCCCTGTGGGTGACTGAGGCTGTAGATCCTCTGAATGAAGAGCAGCTGGTTGGTAGTTTCAACTGCTGACCTTGTTAGAAACCCAACCTGTAACCCACTGTGCCACCAGGACTGCCCACAGAAAATCATAACATGGCCGTGTCAGATCACGGGACCTTGAAGCAATTAGTAACCGCAATAGACCCAAAAGGAATTTTCAAGGAAATGAGCAATTAGCCAGGGTCAAGTCCAGCCAGATTATGTGCTAAAGTTGACCTAATATAGGGAATTAGCATTCTCAAGGGAAATAGTGCTCGGCATATTTTAGGGGCGTTAGAGTTAAAGCTGACAGAATCTGTGAAGTAATGCAAATGAAGATTGAGTCCAGTTGTTAAGGGCTTTTGAGGCAAGAAGTTACTTTGTGTAAGGACTTTTAACCTGACTTTTAACATAATATGGTACTTAATCGAAGTTTCATTGGCTAGAGCAGAGAGGGGAAGAAAATGAAAGGAAAAAGATATTGAGACTATTCTGATATAGAGTAGACAAACAGTGGATAGGGCTGTGTTGGCCTTAAATATTATTTCATTGAGATCATTGATTTAATTTTTAATATGTGAGTCATATTTTTAAAATAGGTTGCTTGTGACTTAGCTTTTCATATTTAATTTGTCACTTTTATGTAAATAATCTCAAAACCTTGTTAATTAAAATTTATCGCAGTGACCCTTATCAAATGAGAGGATTTCTCCACTGACTTTATGTCCCACTAAATAAATGTTTATTGGGTAAATTAATGAAGACTACCTGATTTATATCCCTTTACTTCTGCCTCCACACATTTAACCTTTATCCTCTTAATACACTATCTACATTGTTTTTACTTTGTGGAAGATAAACTTTCAAGATATAGCATAACTAACTTGCTGTAGTTTCCTTAATGATAGGCTAGGACTCATATCTTCTTTTCTATTTTCAGTACTTACCACAGGGTCTAACAAATTGTGCATACTCAATACATGTTGCAAGACATAATTGCTTTATATTTTGATATTGTTTGTTCAAAGAAAACTATAAAATAACTTAAAAGAAACCAAAATAATCTACATAAATGGAAAAATAATTCAAGCTCATGCATACATAGGAAGATTTAACATTGTAAAAATATCACTACTACCCAAAAACAATCTATGAAAACAATGCAAGTAGGGAATGATATAACTCTACTAGCTCCAATAAAATGGCTTTATGGTGGAGGGATGGGGAATAAATGAAACAATACAGTTCTGAACCAGATTCCAACTACATTCTTCTCTTTTTTTTTTTAAGTTTTATTAGCACTTCAACCATATATCATATGAGTGGGTACCCCCCCCCCCAAAACTGGAATTATGCTGGACAGGGCAGAGCTTTCCTAATACAGATGTTCCCACTAGGCGAGTATCGAACAATTCACTCTGAGTTAGTGCACCCAGTGGCATATCCTGGGAAGGTTCTGTCTGGTCACAGTGCATTTTTTCATAAAAGCAATTTCACTCAAGCCTCATTTTTTGGGATGGCCAATTTAAAGGAACAGTGTGCAGCTGTGAAATTTTGTTTCCTGGTCGGGAAAAATGCCACAGAAAAGTTGTGATGTTGAGCAATGCTTACAAGGACAGAGCTATGGAAAAACTCAAGTATATGAGTGGTTTTCTCATTTCAAAAATGGTGAAATGTCAATTGATGATGTCGACTTCCCTAATGGGCGAAAATGTCACCTTGTCATTTGGAGTTCATTCCACAAGGTCAGGCTGTTAATCTTTTTATTTCAGAGGTTCTGAAAAGATTGTGTAACAGTGTGTGACAAAAGAGGCCTGATTTGTGGCAGACGGGGGACTGGTTTTGCCACCACGACAATGCACCTGCTCACATAGTCATCTCAGTGTGCCAGTTTTGGGCAAAAAAAAAACCGCGTGCCTCTCTTGCCCCATACACTTTACTCACTTGAGCTCTCTCCATGTGACTTCTTTTTGTTTCCATGAATGAAGAGGGACATGCAAGGACAGCGATTTGACGATGTAGAAGACATGAACAAAAAACGAGGGAGTGCTATCAGCCATCCGAACAGATGACTTTGAAAAATGTTTCCAAGAATGGAATCTCAGATTTAACAATTATATTAAGTATAATAGAGAGTACTTTGAAAATGATAAGGGTTTTTAAAAATTAAATACATAACTTTGGAAAAAAATCCTGGTTTTTGGGGGTTTCCCTCATACAATTCATTAATTCATTCATATCAAGAAGAGTTGTACAACTGGCATCGCATTCAATTCTAGAACATTTGCTTCTTCCTTGAAGTCATTGTTATTCATGTATTTTTTCTTCTAATTGCGGCAAAGATATACACAACGGAACATTCTCCAATTCCATAACTTCTACTTGTATAATTCATTGTAAATTATTCTACCACCATTGACATTAACTCAATGTACCCTATACAACAATTATTTCCCCTTCACCTATGGTAACCATTGGACAAGTTTGGTTCTCCACCCCCTCCCCATCCCCTGTGGTTTTCTTGATAAAGTATTCAAACCTCATATACTTTCATGGTTAAATCACTTTTAAAATGAATCTCATAATCACAGTCAATCCTAGTTCTTCCTCCCCATCTCACATTTATTGCTTGCTTCCCAAATCCCCTCACCCTCCCTATTTCCCACCCCACATCCCTCTAAACCATTGCATCATTTATTGTGTCTATTCATCTACTTCCATGCTTTAGAAACTGGGAAATCCACCAATAACAAAAAAAATTAAGTGTTAAGGATTAAATGATAATATAAATAATGAGTAAGAAAGAAAAGACCACTGTCAATATTTTAAAACACAGTGCAGAAATTATTGTCATGGACCAAGCACGAAATAGTTGAGCCTAGAACAATTTCAGGTTGGGTCAAGAAGGAGGCCAACTGACCACATATCAAGTTTGAGCCAGTTCAGTATAATCAAGTGTACAGTGCTCGCTGTATTATAGTAAAGCTGATGCAGACCCTTGCTGAGGCTAGACGGGATCTGCCAGAGACCCAAATCTGACTAGATACACTGTCATTCATAGCCTACTGTAAATTGCGTGTTCGCATTTTAAGATCTGATGCTTTTCCCTTCATCACATGTGGATTTCGTTACTCAGCTACATTCTTTAAGGAAATGTAAAAACTAATTGCTTTATATGGAAAGGGAAGAGACCCGGAATAAACTGAATTTTTTAAGGAGAAGAACCATGTAAGAGGCCTGTCACTACTGGACCTCAAAACCTGTTACAGAGTCACAGTAGTATTACAGCCTAGTAATAGTACATTAATGGGTATAAACCAATGGAACCAATTAAAAAACTTAGAAATAAAAGGGCAAGTCTCCATCTACAGAAAAATAAAACTGGACCCAAACCTCACCCCATGTATAAAAAAATGAATTCAAGATGGATCAAAATGCACCTGTAAGTCCCAGAGTTATAATGAGCATTAGTGAAAAAATAGGGACAAACTTAGGAGCCCTCTTGCAAGGCATTGGCACTATCAAATATGAAGGAGGCACAGACAGTGCAGGCCAATAGATGCCTGGGGACCTACTTGAAATAAGACATGCATCATCCGAATTCTACCTTGCAGGGCTGGATGGGGCAGAGGTTGTACACTGGTACATAGGGCTGGAGGCACAGGGAATCCAGGGTGGATGATACCTTCAGGACCAAGGATGTGAGGGGCGATGCTGGGAGAGTGTAGGGTGAGTGGGTTGGAAAGGGGGAACTGATTACAGGGATCCACATGTGATCTCCTCCCTGGGAGAGGGATGGCAGAGAAGCGGGGGAAGGGAGACTCCGGATAGAGCAAGACAGGACAAAATAACGATGTATAAATTACAAAGGGCACATGAGGGAAGGGGGAACAAAAGAGGGCCTGATGCAAAGGGCTTAAGTGGAGAGCAAATGCTTTGAGAATGGGGCGGGGAATGTACGGATGTTCTTTATACAATTGATGTATGTATATGTATGGACTGTGATAAGAGTTGTATGAGCCCCTAATAAAACGTTTAAAACAAAACAAAAAAAAGACATGCATCAAAGATTAAAAAAGATTTGGATTAGGGAAAAATAGCAATAACACAACAGAAAAGGGACAAATCTCTGAAATGTAATGAAAATTGCAATACCATAAAAATAAAATCAATAATTTAAAAGTGGGCAAAGGACTTAAGTTAACAAAAATGACATTCAAATGGCTCACAAACAGGTGAAAATATGCTTGCTCAGTATTATTAGCCATCCAGGTGATGCAAATCAAAACAATAAGGAACCTTGCACTGACAACCCAATTTAAAAAATAAAATCCTGGAGAGAATGCAGAAAAGTGAGAACTCTCTTGCCTTGCTGGTGGGCCTGTACAATCATTGCAGTAAGCCATGTGACACTAACTCAAACAGCATTGAATAAGAATTCCATAGTACCCAGCAACATCTCGCCTGGGTATGTACCCTAAAGCCGTAATAACCAGAAGATGAAGACATGTCCACTCCCACATTCTTTGCAACACTATTCATAACAAGTTAGTCTTGCTTGGTCAATTGTTGGGGTTACTTTTTACTAAATTTCATTTTCTATTACCCAATTTTTAAGCAGTTATCCAATTTCCATGTATTTGATTTTTTTCCCTTTATCATCTATTGTTTTCTAATTTTATAGCGTCATGAGCATATGCTTTGTATTATCTCTGTGTTTGGATTTATTGAGGTTACTCTTTGGTCCATGTGCAGTGGAATGTTTCATGTATGCTGGAAAAAATGTCTTAAGTGCTCTGTATGTGTCTGGTTGATTGTATTATTTAATTCTTCTGTGTCTTTGTTTATTTCTAGTTGCTCCATCCTTCATCAACAGTAGTGTATTAATAAGAAAATTTTATTGTGTAGCGTTATCTATTCTCTCCAAGTTTATGTTTGATTAATGTATTTTGAGGTTCTTTACGTAGATATTCATTATCATTAAATCCTCTTTTTTTTTTTAAATCAGGCAGTAAGCCCTTTGTTTATTCAATTTAAAGATTTTTTTTTAACATTTTATTAGGGGCTCATGCAACTCTTACCACAATCCATACATATACATACATCAGTTGTATAAAGCACATCTGTACATTCTTTTCCCTATTCATTTTCTTTTTTTTAAGGCATTTTATTTATTTATCTATCTATTTATTTATTTATTTACATTTTATTAGGGGCTCATACAACTCTTATCACAATCCGTACATTCTTTGCCCTAATCATTTTCCTTTTTTTAAACATTTTATTAGGGGCTCATACAACTCTTATCACAATCCATGCATATGCATACATCAATTGTATAAAGCACATCTGTACATTCTTTGCCCTAATCATTTTTTTCTTTTCTTTTTTTATATTTTATTAGGGACTCATACAACTCTTATCACAATCCACACATATACATACATCAATTGTATAAAGCACATCCTTACATTCTTTGCCCTAATCACTCTCAAAGCATTTGCTCTCCACTTAAGCCCTCTGCATCAGGTCCTCTTTTTTTTTCCCCTCCCTCTGTCCTAATCACTTTCAAATCATTTGCTCTCCACTTAAACCCTTTGCATCAAGTCCTCTTTTTTTCCCCTCCCTCCACACTCCTCCCTCCCTCATGAGCCCTTGATAATTTATAAATTATTATTTTGTCATATCTTGCCCTATCCGGAGTCTCCCTTCACCCCATTTTATTCCTCTTTTTCAAATGACTCTTTAACCATGATATAATGTCCTTTATCTCTTATGATGGATTTTGCTTTAAAATCTATTTTATCAGAAATTAATACTGTAACTGCTGCTTTTTTTTAGCTTAGTTTGTTATATTTCCTTCCTTAATTTTAGTCTGTTTGTCTTCACATCTAAAGTGTGTCTCTTGTAAACAACAAATTGGTGGGTTTTGTTTCTTATCCATTCTGCTACTCTCCTTATCTTGACTAACACATTTAATCCATTTACATTCAGTGTCATTATTGGTTGGTATGAATATATTGCCACCATTTTACTATGTGTTTATTTTTGATGTTGCTGATTTCTTTATTTCATATAAATGTCTGTGCTGACTTAAAACTTCATGTAATTTCTTCATTGTTTTTGTTTGTGTGCTAAATCTTTGTGTTTTATTTTGATGGAGTTTATTCATTTTGAGATTGCCCTGTAATTTATTTTCTTCCCAAATTTAAAAGTCTGTGTCTATCTTTAAATCTTGATTTCCTATTCATTTGAAAGTTTTAAACTATACCCTTTATTTACTTTGTAATTGTCATCATTATAAATTAATATATTTCTGGTTCTGTTTTCAGTCTTGTAGGTGTCTTACTTTTGGATACTTCTATATCGAGGTTGATCTATAAGTGTTGCTATTTTTGTTAATCTCAGGTTGTCTTCTATAGTTGATTTTTCTGTACAGTGAACTCCCTGTAGTATTTCCTTGAAGGTTGCTCTGGTTTTTTCAAATTCCTTTCACTTCTGTCTATTTGGAATTGTTCTGATTTCACCCTTGTACTTAAGGGACAGTTTTACTGAATATGTGATTCTTGGTTAGCTTTTTGGTTTTCCTTGCAAATTTTTATGTATTTATTTATACACACACATCATCATCATCCTAATGCCTTCTTGCCTGCATGGTTTCTGATTAAAAATTAGAGTTTAGTCTTAATGGTTTCTCTTTGTAGGTAACTTTTCAAGCTCTTACTAGGATTCTTTCCTTGCCTTTTGTTTTGAAAAGTTTGAATATGATATAATGATTTTCTTCTGAGGCCTAACCTGTTTGGGGTTCTTTTAACATTTGAGTGCATTATCTTCTCATCTTTCATGAGTTTAAGGCAAGTTTTTTTCCTACAACTCATTGATAATTTCATCTGTTTTTGGTGTTTCTTCCTGTTATGGAATTCCAATCACACATAAGTTATTTCTCTTGACAGTGTACTGCATAATTCTTGGGTTCTCTTTGGATTTTTTTTTTTTTTTTTTTTTTGCGGGTGACTGGTTCAATTTTATTCATGCAAAGCTTCAACTTATATATTCTTTTTCTTGGCTTAAAGTTTATGGCCTGAGGTCATACATCAGGAAATTCTCAGGCCACAAGGCCATGACAAGTTAAATAAATCACATCATGATTCTTGGTTAAAAATTAGTACATCTTGAAACCAAAACTTTCTCAACTACAAGGGTGATAGACATAAACCTTCTAACAACAACTGAGCACACTTCATCCAACTAGGGCACATTGTTCTAACTATGAAATCAATAGAGCATTAATACATTTCATTATCAAAAATTACTTGACAGGCTTTAGCTGTTCTTTCTTAGGCTGTTCCTCTAGGGCTTTCGTTTCTTGTTCTACTAAGTTCACATAAATTAAACTCCCAAAAGTCTTTCTGTAACAAGGTATGACTCTGGATTTTTTTGTTGTGGTTGTTGCTCCTCTCATAACTCAAATTCACTGCCATCAAGTAGAATGCGTAGTAACCCTATAGGACAAGGTAGAGGTGCTCCTGTGACGTGCTGAGACCGTAACTGGTGCTGACAAAAAATACTGAAAGTATCATCGACTGCCAAAAGAACAAGCAGACCTGTCTTTAGAGAAGTACAGCCAGAATGCTCTCTATATGGCACGGCCTCATCTCAGATACTTTAGACACACTATAAGGGAACACTGGGCAACAATGAGTTGAACTATTTTTGATAACAAGAGTAAATGGTGGGAAATGGAAGGAAAAAAAACATGAGGGAAAGAATGGTCCCGGGAGAAGGACAAAAATCTTGGGTAAAGTAGAGGGGCAATGAAGAAGTAAAAGGCCCCCTGCAAGCTGGATTGACACCGCGGATGCAACAATATTAGGCCATTTTGAAGATGCCACATGATCGACAGTGTCTTCTGTTGTACCTGGGGTTGCTATGAGTCAACTCAAAGCACCTAACAACAGTAGATCCTCAACATGAACAAGTTGCTGGACTCCAGGGCATATCTAAACCACACCCCATTACTCCCTCTCCCACCTTCTTCCTTTCCTCTTGGCATCATTCAGCAGCCTGGCAGGCTTTCACTTCAGCAAAGGACCCTGTAGCAGCTCCTCTACCCATGCCACAAGCTCTTGACTCCAACAGCAGCTGCTCATGATCAGGAATCGGTCACATCAATCAGGGAGTGGCAGTCAAGGCCACAACCAGTCCCTGTGCCCACCTCTTTGATCCCCTCCTACACCCTAACATGCAGCAATGTTTGGGTCCATCAACCAGCCCAGCCACATACCCAGCAAGTCTGCCCTTCCCATATCCAGTGAATACAGCTCTCAAGCTTTGTCCATCAGACTACCATCAGGTTTTAAATTTAGTCTTTATAAAAATTTAACTAGATTGTACTGGGACTGCATATATAATATGCAGGTATGTAACATCTAAATCGCATAACATCTGATTACACATTGGGAAAATTTAACAGCACATAATTGTAATTAAAAATTCACAGTAATAGCTTCTTTGTTGATAGCTATAGTAAATGGATTTTTTTGGTGATGGATTTCTTACTTTATAGGATATTTTTACCAGTCAAAGCTCACAGTAAACTCTTAGTACACATTATATAAAAATTGGACTATTAAGTTTGGAATTTTTATATTGAGTAAACATTCCTTAAATCCAAATATATATTTATAAAATGATAGAATTATTAACATTGTAATATCATTGTGTATACATTCCAAGTCACACACTAGAAGAGGGGGAAGAATAAAAAGGACAAAAGCTGAATATCTACTGTCATAAAGAACTACCTGGAAGTTACTACACAGTAGCCTCAATTAACTACAAGAGCAGATTATGGCATGTTGTCTATTCTGTGCAGTTAGGATAAGCAGACTGTAATTTGTGTGTTTTTTTAAGATTTTTTTCTGAATTTAAATCATTGTCTGCACTTCTAAAGCTGTATCTATTCCTGCAGGTACTGTCTTTCACACATCCTACCTCGTTCCACTCGGCAGAGACATATGAGTCCCTGTTACAGTGCCTGAGAATGGAAGATGACAAAGTAGCAGAAGCTGCTATACAAATTTTTAGGAATACAGGCCACAAAATAGAAACAGACCTTCCCCAGATAAGATCGTGAGTATATTTTTTCTTATAATAAATATCTTATTCCTTTAAGAATCCTAGCCATAGAATCATATCCCTTTTGTGTGTAGGGGGCTAGAATAAAGACAACTTCATTCAGAAGCTGATTTTTGTTTATAGTAAAATTACTTTTTCAATATTATGTTATCTAAAGTTATCAGTAGAATTTAACATCTACCACCTGCATATCTGACCCCAAAATGAAGTCGTCTACTCAGTAAAATATTCATTGGTGGGTAGCAGTGGTGCAACTATTGCTTTCACCTCTCCCCCAGCTCACCTCTCCTTTTCTCCCTCTCAAGAATGAGGCATGTTTACTTTTGTCTAGTTTTGTTTTCATTTTGACATGTTAAGGAGGATCGTTGCCTTAGGATCAAACTTCATGCTGAAGGTTTTTATTTAGACTTCATTCAACCCTTTAGGGAATATGCAAGTAATTCTTAGTATCCATTCATAAATCATTTTTCTTCTCAGGATAACAATAAGACAAGAGGACTTTAGAAAAGTAAAAAAGAGCCAGTGTTGACATTTTGATGTGTATGGGTTTTGTTTTTCGTGGATATGTTTGTCTATCTGCCTAAAGTGTACGGCAGTTTTGATAGGTTCGAGTAAACATGTCCTTTTCATTTTACTTGTTTTCTAATACCATTTGTAGGTACCAAACTTCACTATTTTCTAGCTCTGTCCTGTAGGAGGCTCAAGTTTTTCTAATCTATATTATAGCTTTAAGTAATAAATAGTCCTTTGAGTAGTTGAACAGTCCATGGTGCACACATTTAATATTTGCTAGATGTTTTTTAATATTTTTCCCTCAGTATACTTGCACACGTCTATCATTTTAGGTTTTTGAAATAACTGATGAAAACTGTATAAGGAATGTAGGAAATTAGAAGTATGACCCCAAGAAATAACTACCTTAGTTTGTTTCTCAAAGAAATCTGAGTACTTAGAAGATAGCATGCATTCAAATAGGGGAAGTAATGCAGGAGGTATTACTTGTGGTGTTTGATTGTTTTTTCACTATTGATATTTTTTACAGGACCTTAATTCCTATTTTACATCAAAAAGCAAAGCGAGGTACTCCACACCAAGCAAAACAGGCTGTGCACTGCATACATGCCATATTTACAAATAAAGAAGTCCAACTTGCACAGATTTTTGAGGTATGTATAATATATAGGATGTATGTTGGGCTTTATTTTTTTTTAAGTGTTCTGGTTGTTTATACATTCCAAGTGACATAGAGGTTTGCACATCAAGCTGCCAACCACACGATCCGAGGTTCAAACTCTCCAAGCTGGTCTGCAGGAGATACATAAGACTATCCACTCCAAAGTCAGAAACTCACAGGGGTGGTTCGACTTTGTCCTCTGTGATCGCTGTGAGTTGCAGTCAACTTGATGGCAGTGAGGTTTTGTTTTTGGTGTTTTCATCATAGCTAAAGCTAGAGGTTTTTAGCCTTTCTGATTTTAATTTAAATTATGTGACAGCAGATACCTCGTGTTTCTTTTTCAGTACCATAATCCCAGCCTTTCATTTATATTTTGAACTTAATTTATATTGAATGATAATGTACCCGTGACATTTTGTCTTTGTTTGAGGCTTGTTGGCTGAAGTTCATTTATCCTTACTGAGCATTGAGTTGATGATTTCGAAACCTCATCTATCTGACAACTCTATAGAATCGTTTGACTCAGTATGCTCTTATAGCATTATCTGTTTAAAAATTGAGTACCATATTAACCAAACCCAGACAACTTATATTTTCTTTGATTCAAATTCATTTTAAACTGCCTCCCAGGCCACTTCCAGAGAACTGGAAAATAATGCTGATTTCAGTGAAGTAGAAATGCTAGCATGGTGCAATATACTCCTCGTTGCATGTGCACGGGGTCACGTGTGCTTTTCTACATTCTTTCCATTTTCAGTTTCAATGGCTAAGAACCAAGAGTTGGTGTGGCTACAGTTACTTATGGCCATATATCACTAGACTAGATTGACTTTGGCCACATTACATTCAGAAATGTGTTTTAATAGAATGTCTAGACATTTATAAAACAAACTAGTAATTTTGTCTATTTTATTTTTATAGCCACTCAGTAGGAGTCTGAATGCAGATGTACCAGAACAACTTATAACTCCATTAGTTTCTTTGGGCCACATTTCTATGTTAGCACCAGATCAGTTTGCTTCCCCAATGAAATCTGTAGTCGCAAATTTTATTGTGAAAGATCTACTAATGAATGACAGGGTAAGTTTCACCATCGTCATGAGAACATACAGCTGTGGTATTACTCCTAGAGCTTGTAATATTAAAACTCCTATCTTCATTTGTCTCAGAAAATATTTGCTTCTTTCTATAATTCTCTTATCCTTTTAAGTTATTATATAATTCACTCCCTTATTTGCTTACTCAAATTTTCAAATGCTTTCTGACTTCTCAGTAGCTGTTACTTGAACTTGACATTCAAGAATGGGGAAAAGAGACCATGTGATGAATGTCTTAGGAAGTTAAAATGTAAATCAAATACTTTATCCTAACCTTTAGGGAAAATTGAGAACGTTCTGGGGCATTTGAACTTTTTTTTTTTTTTTAACAAAAACGGTTTTTAAATAAGTAAGCTTGAGTTATACTAACCTTTTGAAATATACCAAAAGGACCTCAAGCTTTTGGCACTAAATATGAGGGTAAGTAAAAGTATTACTGTAAAATAAAAACCTTTAGAAAGCAAAAATATCAAAAATTAAAGATATTGTTTCTTAACATCTGCATTTATATATTTCTAAAGGCAGTACTTTCCATCTTTCCTTAGAAATTATTTCTCTTTCCTTTACAAAGTTTCCAAACCGCAGTCTGGGCATCCTCGAGGACTAAAGTCTTACTCCATGTAGATGTTTTATGAGGTTAGGGAACCAAAAGAAAGGGACAAGATGAGGGCTATAGGAAAATAAGGTAATTTTCCCCAAGAAATTAACAGAGGACAGACCTTCCCTCAAAGAATGAGTGGGTGCATTGCTAGGATGGGAAAACTTCCTCAGCAACACAGCTCTTTGTGTTTCTTAAAACTTCTTCCTATTAAGTCCTGGAGTTTCCCTGTGCTCCTCAGGAAAATCTAAGGTTACCCCCTGGAAATTTCGCCCACCCAACCCCCAGAAGTCACCCTAGCCTTCAGAGCTGGCCTGTTGGCCTGGGAGTTTCCTTATACACTCGAATATAAGCCAACCCAAGTGTAAGCCGAGGTACCTAATTACCTGGGAAACCAGAAAAACTGATTGCCTCGAGTATAAGCCTAGGGTGGAAAATGCAGAAACTATTGGTGAGTTTCAATAATCAAAACAAATGAAAATAAAATTTACTAAAAATTGAGACATCAATGGGGTAATGTGTTTAAATAATTATTTTAAATAAAAACATAAATAAAAGGACAAGTCATTTAACATTAGTAAACCAGCACAGTAAGTGGAAAATAGGTTCAACAAAAACAATAAGATACAACAGTGACACCTTAAGAGTACTATTCCCTGAGCCCAATCAGCCACCAAGCTAAAGTATAAAGAGTTAAAATCCTTCAAAACTGGATTCCTCAGCATCATCCGTATCCCAATGCAGAGCTTCAGCTGGTGTGAGGTCATCATAGACGCTGTCCTCACTGCTATCGCCGTCATCACCATCACTGCTGTCATTTTCATACAAAGCGCAATCTTCACTGCCATCCATAGCATTACTAATACTACATTTCTGGAAGGCACGTCGCACCCTGTCTTCTGGAATGTCTTCCCATGCATCTTGAACCCACTTTGCTATTAACTATGTCAGGCTTCATGAGATTTCCTCCTTTTGTTAGTCAGACTTGACCAGATGACAGCCATTCATTGCCACATCCTTCTCATACAATCTTTAAAAGGTTTATTCAAAGATACATGTCATAGGACGGCTCTGATTGGTTAGATGTGAGTAAACAAACATTCAAAGCCCTGCAGTGTCAGTGAGGCTTTGAATGAACAGCGGAGAAACGGCAATCACCCGGGAGATAATGGGCACTTGTCTGTTACCTTAGGGCGGGGGTGGCAGCTAGATGTTAAACCTCGCTGGGGTACCACTCACCCATGTATACACTGAACCCCAGTTTTTCAGCACATTTTTGGTGCTGAAAAACCCGGCTTATACACGTGTATATACGGTAATCATCCAACAAATCCATAAACCACTGTTTTGAGTGGACCTGTTTTGTATATTTTGGGGGACTGGGTTTAAGGCACTTTTAACAATTCTTTAAGACAAGTGACAAGTGTATTACTGAGAGAACCTAGGTGCAGCCATCCACTTATCAAAGAGATCTGTTTAAGTAAGTTTTGTTAGTAATAAATAATGCAGGTCGGAACTGTAGCAATACTGTTTATACCTACCTTCATTTATCTTGTGATTGAGGTAGGTACTGAAGGGTATGTGTACTAAGAGCTTTGGTGGTGTAGTGGGTGAAGTGTTTCGTTACTAACCCCAAAGTTGGCAGTTTGAATCCACCAGCCATTTGATGGGGGAAAAGAGGTTTTCTTCTCCTTTAACTGCTTCAGAAACCACAGAGGCATTTCTGGTATACCTATAGGGTTACTACAAGTTAGAATTGACTCGATGGCAGTGAGTCTAATATATTAGTTCTGAGTTCGATCCTAGGACTGTATAGCTTGCAAAAGCCACCCTGTGATTTCTGAAACACATCTATAATTAAAATTAACCACATGGGCCTAAATTAAAGGGATAGTGAGTAAAGACACAAATTAGCTGGAGCATTGTAAATAAAGGTCAAGTCAATGTCAACTTACCCCAAATCCTTCCTAACCTTTCTAAGTGGCTTACTCAGCTTGAGCACCCAGTGTAAGGAACTCTGAAGAATAGGGTCCTCTCCTCGGCCACCCATTCTGGATATCATCCTATGTCTCACTTCCCACCTCTCACACTTCCATTGATAAATGGGGCGAGCAAATGTGATTTAACATTCTTCACAAATGACAATTATTGATGAGTCCTATTTTTTAAATGCTTAAGTAATATGAATGAACTATTGAATTGTATGGTATGTGAATTAGGGGCCAATAAGAATGATTTTTTGTTTGTTTTTTTTAAATAAATGCTTATTAAGCGGGAAAGTTGAGTATAAGGTATGACTTGACCTTGGACAAACCAAAAGTAACCCTAACAGTCTTAATTCCTGATCAAGCTCAGTCTTCTAGTGATCCCATTCTTTATTTCTTTCTGCATTTGCCCACTCCTTGTTTGAACAAGGACAGCCTTCCCAAAGACTTAAATCAAACTGATGTTTTTTTTACCCCCCTTAACGATGAGAGATCTGACTGTTAGTTATACCTCCAACTGCCCGATATTCCTAATAAAACATTTATAGCCAAGTTTTTCTAAAATACAATGTTATTTTTGCTTTATCAGTGTATGTACAATATATTTAAGTTTCTTATTTAAGCAAAACATAGCAGTCATTTCAAAGTTTTTCTTTAATTGAAAAAATTTAGTAATCTCAGCCTGATTCCTTTCCTTCTGATCAATAATGACTTAAGTCACAGAACTGGAGCATTTATTGTATTTTTCATAGAAATAACACACACCTTATAGAATATGACACTTTCCTCCCACCCCCTCCAAATGATAAAGAGTTTGTTATGGATGTCAGCAGGTTGTAATGCCAGTGAGAAAGCTCAGAAGAAATAAGATAGTCATTTATCAGGATATGTTACAAAGGTCTTTCAATTCTGCTAATAATACCAAAGGGACATTATTCTGCTGTAAGCCTCAACCTGAAAACATTCAGTTCAAGTTTGTGAGTCAGCAAACCCAGCACGCCGAATTAAGTGCCTAGAGGTCCACCCTGCCCCCAAATCCAGCCTCCTGCACAAAAGCCCTCAGCTTTATTTGATCCATGAGTTGGGAAATCCACCACTCCATTATATGGTCTGACTCCTGGTCCTGTTGGGTCTTCTGAGGTCACCACCACATGAGGAACTGTATTAAAGGGTCATGGCATTAGGAAGGTTGAGAACCACTGGTCTAAATGAAAAGCTTGATTAACAGTTTGACCTAATGGAACGAACTCCAAATACACTCCCCCCTCACTTACAAAAAGAAAAGGAAAATGAACATCATCTTGATCTTTGATTTCACTGATGAGCTTTTTGGGGGGTGAGGTGACAATGGCATCTTCCACTGGCTTGATTGATGTTTACTTTCCGGTCTTGTCATGACCTTGGGGAAAGTCCGGGTCAGTTCGGCTGGTTAGAACCCGAGGCACAAATTTTGCAGCATCCCATCTCATTCCCAAATCTTCCATTAAAATTCACTGAATCAAGCTCCAGATAGTCCAGATAAGTTGCCTGTTTTTTAAGTGATCTGTCGTCAGTCTTCAAGCACAAGTGCATGAATTTTGTCAACATTGTCATCCACTCAGGAAGCTGACAGATGTCCAGAACAAGGTTTGGCATCCATCAACATTTCACCTTTTTTGAAATGAGAAAAGCCCTCATACACTTGAGTTTTGTTTGTTTGTTTACACTCGAGTTTTTCCCTAAGCGCAGTCCTTGTAAGCTGTGTTCGACATCACAACAGTTTCTGCTGTATTTTTACAAAATTTCACCGCTGCACATTGTTCTCTCCGGTCAACACATACACACACAGAGCTTGTATGAAACTGCTTGTATGAAAAAATTCACTGTGACCAGAGAAATCCTTCCTCAGCAAAGCCACTGTATGTACTAAGTCACAGTGAGTTGCTCAATGCTGGCCTAGCAGGAAAATGCGTACTACTACTAAAGCTCTGCCCAGAGGAGGTTCCCCCCCCCCCGTTTTGGGGGGTAACCCTTTGTATATAATACTTGGATTACACAGGCTCGTGTGCTTTTTCCATGTTTACTTAGTTGACACCTCACTAAGGTGATTGCTTGTTTAAAGACAAGCCTTTAAGACCCCAGACGCTATTCTTTATTCATAGCCAGACACATCTGGTTTCTGCAGGGTACTTCCTATAGCACCTTTATCTTTAGTGATCCCTTCTTGGGGTGGATATTGAGCAGGGCCATGTCGTAAGAACTAATTGTTCTTACATTGGGACTACAATTAAGTGCAATCTCAAAATCCATGTATCTATGTCTGTGGTTCACTTTAGAGACATTATCAATTTATAAGAGAGTGCATTATAAATCATCCCCCGGAGCAAAAGGTAATTTTATTGATAACCCGAAAAAGAACAAACTCACTGCCATCAACTCAATGCTGCCTCAGCCACCCTCTAGGACAGGGTAGAACTGCCCCTGTGAGTCCCAGCCTGTAACTCTTTACAGGAGGAGAAAGCCCCATCTTTCTCCCGAATTCTACTAATAATATCATTAGCTAGTAGTATAGAATTTAAACCACTGATGAGAAACAAATTATAGAGGTATAGGCTGGCTTCATATCTCAGTACATGAATTGTTGACCCATGCAGACTAAGCTCATAAGTGACTGGACACTTTACACAAACAATGGGGGTTGTGAATGGGGCAAAACTTTAAATGATATTCAAAGGTAGAACCATGCCCACCAGATAAAACATATGCCATAAGAAAGCAAGGAGGGCATAAAAATAATAAATGGTAGTTCAGGTCCACCATTTATTGAGCAGCCTCAAAGCGAGAGATCTGAACCAAAGCCCAATGGCAGCCAATTGCCGCTCACGTAGTCAAAGCATCTATTAGTTATGATCATCAGCCTTAGCCAACCATAGTGAGTCATTTGGTACCACTGAAAGCATAAGAGTCTACACAAACCTCCCCACATTTCGACCAGCTGGCCCCTGGGGCTGAGCCATGCCCATAAGCTCAGTGAACTTTACCTTTTAAACTTCCAGTCTCTTTCCAGGTCTTCCCTTAAAATCAGAATTCCTCTTTTCTCAGCAGTTCTGGTTAGGGTTCAGGTTCTCTTTTCTAAGCCCCTTGCTCTACCTTGACTTCACATTAAAACCTTTTATTTTCAGGCAGTCCTTAACTCCTCATACCCAAATACACTCATCTAGTCTCCACCCTGGACTTGATGAATGTGCATAGAATCTGGGCTTCTGGCAGGATGGCTCCAGTACACACTGGCCTCCTGTTAATCAGCCATGCTTTTAAAAACTGGACCACTTCAGAAGCCGCTTTTCTCCTCAGCTGCAGCTTACTATTCCTTATATCAGTTACAAGCAACAGTAACCAAAATAAATTATTCTAGGAGTCAAATGCCTTTTTTGTTCTGTCTCAAAAAAAACAAACATTAAGTGAGCCTAGATCCTTTGCAATAAATCCCACTTTTTTTCAATTGCCATATAATTCACATAACAAAATTTAATAATTCACTCCTATTAAGGAGAGTTGTCCAACGAATGTCTTTTAATGATCAGGGATAATTTTTGGCTTTCCAATTTTCTTATCTATTTTACAGAAATCATATATTTACCATATAAAGCTTAATGAGCAAAACACTGAAATTTTTGCTTCCTAAAAGTTAAAATTTATTCAATTATTTATAGTCCACAGGTGAGAAAAATGGGAAATTGTGGTCTCCAGATGAAGAAGTTTCCCCTGAAGTACTAGCAAAGGTAAAATTTTGTAGCTCTTAATAACTCTTAGTTGGTATAAGGAATGTTTGTCAGTATTCCTTTTACCTAATACTTAATGTGCATTTTTCAGTGGGGTGTTTTATTTTCAATTCCTTGGTGAAAAGTTGTTTGTTTTTTTCACAAAATTGCGCTCATCATTTGGTTATTTACATATGGCTGTATTCAGTGTCCTCTGCAGACTTTCCTCTTTGCTGAACAGTCACAGTGGGACTCTCTCGTTAAAAAATTATTGCGTGTTGATGCATAAAGCCATCTAAAGATTAGTAGTCTAGATTTACCACTATCACTTGGAAATATTAACTTGTAAATTTATTGCCATCAGATTGATGACTTTCAAGAGAGAGAAATTATACTTCAGTAAAGGTTCTTTTTTAAAAAAATAATGATCTTAACATTTGAAACAGGGCTTGAAACTGTTCGAACCAGTTTGGTCAGTGAAGCAAAACTGGAACAGACCCAGGTTTTTAGAATTTGGGCTAATCCCAGTGTGTAAGCCAGGACTGTTGGAAAGTGATCAGCCATTCAAAGAGGTGTCATCAGCTGCCATGTTTGAAGCAAAGACCATTGTGTTCTACTGAGCCGGGAATGAGAGCTGATTTATTATGCAATGCACTCACTCACCTAAACCCTATCCAGATTTTCTTAGGAGACAAAATGTGTGGTGGGCTTCAGCTTGTAATTCCCGTTCTGGTTCGTGCGTGTGGTTCTTTCGCCTTTTTTACAATAGTAGTCTGTCTGGTTTCCCTTCAGCTGTGGCTGAATGCATTCGAGGTCCTGATTTGAAATAAGAAACTATATGTCTACATTGATAATCTGTTTCACTTTTCATAGCTTCATTGTAGTCATGTGTCCATCCATTCCTGTATCTGTTGTTAGTGAAGATAGTTAATAATACCTGTATCCATTCACTTGCTCTCGCAAGTATATTAGCAATCTTTTGAATACAAGTAAGACAACAATCTTTTGAGTACAAGTTTGGAAGTAATTATAACCACAGATCATTATGGAATCACATAGATTTTTTTTTACTAGAATGTTGAGACTGCATCAGACGACTTAAATGGTTTCTTTAAAACTGCTACTTTAGCAGTATGAAAACTATGAACATCTATCTAAATACTTTTAATCGCTATAATTAGTATGGAGAAACTGAAAATGTGAAAATGGTTAACATACTTGGCAGCTAACCAAGAGTTTATATGTTCAGATTAACCCAGAGGTGCCTACTTTTGAAAAATCTACCACTGAAACCCCTGTAGAGCTATTTGTGTTTGAACACACATATCAGTACAAGTCAGAGTTGACTCTACAGCAAGTAGTTTTTACTTGGTAGCATTTTCAGTAGTTGCCTTTTAAGTAAATTTTCAAGTAATTAAATATGTTGAATAACCAGGACACGCAATTAGCCACTATCTATATACTACTTGTTTCAGTTGCCTACCTGTTGGAGGTAAGAATACTCATTAAGTTGTTTAAGAGATTAATTAATACAAGTACAGCTTTGGAAAAGTACTTTGCATATATTAAAGACCAAATAAATGTTCATTTTTATTGTCACTATTGTCTCTGGGACTTGTCTAATAAAAGATAAGTAATTTAATTAACATAAAGTAGGCTTCCTTTAATTTGAACTTTAAGTTGCCTTTCTTTTAGCATGTTAATATTTTATAGGTACAGGCAATTAAACTTCTGGTAAGGTGGCTGTTGGGTATGAAAAACAACCAGTCTAAATCTGCCAATTCAACTCTTCGGTTATTATCAGCGATGTTGGTTAGTGAGGGTGACCTGACAGAACAAAAGAGGATCAGGTGAGATTTTTTTTCACTTCTAATGTTCTTAGCTCAGTGTTCATAGCATATACATTGGAATTATTTGCCTAATTAATACTGAATGTTAGAATTGTACCCTCGACTTTGCAATCACATCTCACATCCTACCTTCACACTTAGAACTCTTCCAGTATTTTTATTTTAATAATTCTGTCGTATCTTTCTATAGTCCTAAAGACTGAACTTTTTTCTCAATAATCCATTAGTCTGTCACTTCAGTCTAATGTCCTAGTTAGCTTCAGCATGTGGTTCAGTGAAACCATTTCTGTGTTCTTGCGCTGCACAACACTGCAATAGGGATTGTGTAGTTCATTGCCCCAGAATCCATGTGAGGATGGACAAGCATTGTCACCTGTGCTCGGTGCATCATTCCTGTTGTCTAGGAGTGCCCTCTGCTTCGTGTCAAGCAGGAGTCTCTCATGGGTTCCTGTCATATCTATATTTCCTTAGTCTTCAAAGTAACAGAGCAATGCTGTGTTCGATATAGAAGTTGAAAGGCTATAAGAGAAAGGCTGTCCTTTCTCCCCATTCATTATCACACTTTGCCATCTAGACAGGAAAACTCTGCAGGAGGCCCCAGGGACTTACTTGAGACACATGCATTTTTATATCTATCCCTTCCTTCTTCAGTGTTTCCCAGAATAAGAGATTCTGCCTCCTGAAGGGGGTGCTTAACTGGGGGTGGGGGTGGGGGACGACCTCCGCAAAAGCAGGTGAATGCACATTATCCTTAATTACAAGCTATAAAACAAATCTTTTTAATATCCAGGGAAGCACAGAAGAATATTTTCTAAAAGGAGGTGGGATGGTTTGCCAAATAAGTTTGGAAGCTTGTGTTCGATGTGTTCCTTTTTCTCATGTAAATCAGCAGCTTTTCTCCCTCATTTAAGCTGACATGAGTCTGCATCTTATTGTTTGTATATGTATATGCCAAAAATGTTTGTAGAAAATATACTTAAAATATTAGTAGGTTGGTACTTTGGTTTTGTTTTACTGCGTTTTCTACAATGAGTAAGTATACGTCTTAAAATGAGAGGTGCAAAGTTCCCAATGTGATGGCTCTTCCTTGCGTGGCTGTGGTGGAGGGGCAGCAGGACAGAAGCAAAAGCAGGTGCATGTATCAGAAAGTCACAATTTGAGCCGTTTTCCATTTGTTTAGCTCATGACCTCAAAGCAACTTTCTTGTTTGTCCATTACCAGATTTTAAGCCTAAATCATCGTACACCTTACACTCAAAAAGGGATCAAAGTGTGTCTATGAATGAATGATAAAGGTTATAGGAAATGTTTATTTCTTTTTTGTTTATAGTAAATCTGATATGTCTCGCTTGCGATTAGCTGCTGGCAGTGCCATAATGAAGCTTGCTCAGGAACCTTGTTACCACGAAATTATTACCCCAGAACAGTTTCAGCTCTGTGCGCTTGTTATCAACGTAAGTCATGTAATCCGCGCTCTTGTGTTCAAAGCTTAATACTGTTACGGTAATAAATAGTAAAAGCGGGCTGCTGACTTAGCTCCGTATCTCCCAAACATTAACTTGTTTATTCACCCAATGGAATTTTGTTTTCAGAAGCATACTGTAAACTTTTTTTAAAATTAGATTTGGTTTTTTTTCCCCTTTGAAAGTACTGATGTTTCTATCTTAAGTGTGTGTGTGTTTTTCTGTGCTGCTGTAGGATGAGTGCTACCAAGTAAGGCAGATATTTGCTCAGAAGCTGCATAAGGCACTTGTGAAGTTGCTGCTCCCATTGGAGTACATGGCGATCTTTGCCTTGTGTGCCAAAGATCCTGTGAAGGAGAGACGAGCTCATGCCCGACAGTGTTTGCTAAAAAACATTAGTATACGCAGGGAGTACATTAAACAGAATCCCATAGCTACTGGTAAGTACCTTTGAAAGTTTTCTGTGTGTCAACAGATCGTATCAGTCCATACATTTTTATATTTTAAATTTTTGTTTCTAATGGCATGGCAGCTTTTAAAGTATGTTGTCATTGTAGTGGTGTGCCTCCTAGTTTTTGAAACTTATGTATAGTACATAAAACTTTCCATTTTTCTGGTGAGCTAAACAGTATGCCTTAGTTTGAAAACATTGGTCAGTTATCAGAGACCAAAGAATTATTTTCCTAGTTTTGCCTGAGACCCACCATTACAATTTTTAATTGACTTTAATATTCTCTAAAGTGAAAGTTAAAATATTTCTGGACCATCTAGCTGTCACATTCTCTCTGGTTTTAAAGCAATTGAGGGAAGAAATGGAAATTGAATTGGTTAGGACTTGAATATGAAAATGATTTTTTTAATTTAAATCATTTTATTGGGTCTCTTATCACAACTCATCACAATCCATACAAGTCTTATCTCAATCCATACACACATCAATTGTGTAAAGCACACTTACACATTCGTTGCCCTCATCATTCTCAAAATTTGCCTTCCGCTTGGGTTCCTGCAATCAGCTCCTCAGTTTCCTTTTTTCCTTCCCCTCCCTCCCATGAAAATGATTTTTATAAAAACCATTATTGCTGTGTTTTCCTTTTAGAGAAATTATTATCACTGTTGCCTGAATATGTAGTTCCATACATGATTCACCTGTTAGCCCATGATCCAGATTTTACAAGGTCCCAGGATGTTGATCAGCTTCGTGATATCAAAGAGTAAGTCTTGTTTTGTTTTTTTTTTGCCAAGAATCCTGAAGGTTACATTAAACTATGCCCTATTATTATTCCCATCAAAATGAAATTGTGCTTTTGTTCATATGTTGTAAATTCCCATCTGACAAGTTCCTATTGGTTTATTTTTTGTTTGTGTTATTTTGTGTTTACAATAATATGTCTTTTGAATACTTGAACTAGGTTGCTTTGGTACTTTTAATTTTTTTTTTTGGTACTTTTAATTTTTATATTACATAGTTTGTACTATGTGTATAAAGAGCTGAGGTTTGTTCAGTTTGATAAGTTGTATAGTAAAAATTTCTGGACTTGAAATTTAACTTTACTTGAAATTTAGTTTTTAAAATATGCATGAGGACTCACACGGAATCTTCTGTAGCAGCATTGTTGTAATACAAAGTTAGGTTTGCTATACTAGATGTATAGCGATATATAGGTAACACAGAGAAAGATAAGATAGACAAGTATCCACTTATTCATGAAGTGTTGCTTATATAAAATAGAAATTTGTATATTAAATAAAGCAGAGATGGGCGGCGGGTTAAGAAAAAAAAAATAAAACAGAAGTGAAAGAAGATCTAGAATTACCCAAAAGTGTCCTATAACAAACTTAAAGCGCCATCTGCTTTCCCCTGTTCCTATGCTTTGGGGGAGGTATGCTTAAACTGACTCTTTGAAGTAGGTGGGACAGTAAGCCTTCTCTTACTTGAGGTCCTACTCCACATTTTTCTCTACTTCCTGTAGCTGGAAGTGTTGTATCTTTTCGTTGAAATCCTAGAGGTGTAAGCAACATGACTTTTTTTTTTTTGACGTTTTTTGCAACATTGTTCTCAATAATCATTTGTCTGCTATCCTGTTTTTACTCAAACGCTTCCATGGATTACCAGCTTCTATAGTTAGAAGCCTGTCATTTCCTTAATGTAACTTCCAACACACTCCATCAATGGTGATGTTGTGCTTAATATTTCAAATGCTTAAAAATAATGATTTGTAAATTTTTATATGTCTTTAAAGCCATATTAGTTAGACATGTGTTTCACATCATTTGGGGGACAGTAGTTGTATGTTGTATGTTACGTGCAATGTAGACAAGGAACTTCCCAGGGGACCCAGATAGAACCTTCCACATTGATTCAGTAAAGCTTTGTTGGTTTTGTAAAGAATCATTCTGGGGATGTCTTGAAAACATCAGTTTCCAGGTTCTTCAATAAGAGTTGTCCATTGAAATTCCCCCAAGAGGTTCTAATGGTTAACAGGGTCTAGTATCCACTTTTTCTTAGAAATTCAAGTGACCTCCTTAGATGTTTTCTAAGAGAGTTCAGTGAGTGTACAAGTGGGAAACAAAACCAGTTTGCGATGTGGTGGCTTAGATGCATGCTAGAGTGCCTTCGGTGTGCATCTCATGGTGTCTCGTGAAACTGAGCTGAGTTTTCGTTTTTAATGTTCATATTTTGTGTTTGGATTTTCTACTTGTGTGAAATATTATAAATAGATGTTATCTTTAGTACAATTTAGAGTTTTCCTGGTGATCTATTTTCATGATTTACTTTGATTTTACTGTCGCTAGACAACAAGAGTTCCTGGCAAGGTGGTAATCCATTAAGTACAAAAAATACCTATATCTAGTGTTTTAATAGTTAAGTCTGTTTACACTTAGGTGCCTGTGGTTCATGCTTGAAGTTTTAATGACAAAGAATGAAAACAACAGCCATGCCTTTATGAAAAAGATGGCGGAGAACATCAAGTTGACCAGAGATGCACAGTCTCCAGATGAATCCAAGACAAATGAAGTAAGATGTGTGATATGTGTTAGGCATGTGGGAAGATGTTACAGTAGAAACACCTTAGCACTCGTAGCCCGCTTATTTTCCTACTGTTGTTTTACGATAGTCATGCAGAGGAGCCCTGGTGGCATAGTGGGTTACAGGTTGGGTTGCTAACTACAAGGTCAGCTATTCAAATCCACCAGCTGCTCCTTTCTAGAAAGATGAGCCTCTGCTCACATAAAGATTTACAGCCTCAGAAACCCACAGGAGCAGCTCTACCTGTGTCCTAGAGCATTGCTATAAGTAAGAATCGACTGGGTAACCGTGAGTTTGAGTGTATAATCATTCAGTTTTTATTGTATCTCATTATAAATGTGTATGAGGAATCTTTAATACTATGGGGAAACAAACTTCTGCAGACCAGGAGGGGAAAAACAGTCAAATTGATAAGTGCATACATTGGTATGTTTTTGTTTGGGCTTTGTTTCTCTTTTCATTTATTTTGTTCTTTGCATTACATATTTGATATTCATGATATATTAAGGTAGAAGATAGTTTTGTTTGATCAAGGAACAAATTACCTCATGTCCTTCTTTTGACTCTACTTGTAATTAGTACTTGTGGTTCATTTGTACTACCGAAGGTTACATTCTCTCTCTCTTTTTCCTCCCTAGAAACTGTACACAGTGTGTGATGTGGCTCTGTGTGTTATAAATAGTAAAAGTGCTTTGTGCAATGCAGATTCACCAAAGGATCCGGTTCTCCCAATGAAATTTTTTACACAGCCTGAAAAGGTAATTTTCCTTGATTTTTCTAATGCACTCAACTGACTTAAGTTTCAGTTACTTTCATCCTCTGGCAAAGATCAGACTGTCTTACCACAGAGTGAAGAAATACTGAGTTTTTCTTGGGATAAGAGATTGTCCCAACGGCTTTTGTTTTGTTTTGAGAAGGATGTTTTGTTTTGATAAATGATGAGGGCAACAAATGTACAAATGTGCTTGACACAATGGCTGGATTGTAATAAGGGTTGTAGAAGCCCCCAATAAAATGATTAAATTAAAAAAATTTTTTTTAACATGACATTTAAAAAAATATTTTCATCCAAAACTCTGCAAGATATTGTTAACGCCTTACAGCGTAGAGAATGCAAATCAAGTTTAGCAGTTCAGACTAGACAAAAATCTTTGTTGTTGCTTAGTCTGAGCTACTTTTCTGGGAATTTTAAATATGAAAGGGGGATTTTTCAAAATTCCTAAATTATTTTAACTTCATTGAAGTACTGTTAGTCTTTCGCAGGCAAAACATACACATTGAATGTTCATTACAGTGTAATCATCTGTACAATTATATATGAAACGTTAGCATCAATACAACTAACTAGTCTTGGCAACTGATAGACCTGTGTTCTCATCAACCACTTCTAATGTGAGGGAGTTTAGATGAGTTAACACCTCAAGACCTTAGTTTTTCATCTGTGAAGTACGGTACTGGCACCTGTGCACAATTACTAATACGTTATATAAGTTGATCTGATGAGTTTGTCACTTTTAATAGATGCTCAAAAATAGTCCTAATTTAATTCACCTGATTCATTTTTCTGGTAACATGGAATTGCATTTCTTTATTCTTTGCCTTAAGGTGACATTTTGAAGTTTGTTTTTATATAGAAGCTTGTTTAGAATTAAAAATAGTATTCTTAAATAACGATGTATAAATTACCAAGGGCACATGAGGGAGGGGGGAAAGGGGAGGGAGGGGGAAAAAAAGAGGACCTGATGCAAGGGGCTTAAGTGGAGAGAAAATGCCTTGAGAATGATTGGGGCAGGGAATGTATGGATGTGCTTTATACAATTGATGTATGTATATGTATGGATTGTGATAAGAGTTGTATGAGTCCCTAATAAAATGTAAAAAGAGGAAAAAAATTAAAAATTAAATTAAAATAGCATTCTTATTGTTTAAAGAATTCATATTACTTTCATTGTCATAAAATATGTATATATAACAGCATATTTTGTTTCAGATTTTACATCTACAATTCAGTGAAATTATGTTTATATTTTAACCATTACCCTTATCCATTCTCAAATTATTCTACCACAAAATAAGATTCTATAGTTTAATCTGCTATACATTTCAACACTGTTGGTTTGGTAGGATAGCCTAGTGATGCTATCATATATCTTCATGAATAAAGCGCGTGAACATTTCTTTTAGTTGCATAAAATTCTGTGTGCTAAAGAAATTGCACGTCCTTGCCTAACACACATGCCAGAAATACAATTCCCTTACAGACAAATTTAAGCCCCAAACCACATGAAAATAATAGTATTACTTCATTTAAAATGTCATTTTTAAATTTTGTCTCAGGCATTTTCCTAGGTCTTATGTGCCACTGATTTAATTTACATCTAAGCTAGACATAAGGCTTTGTTTACTAAGTATATAGTGATTATTTACTGGATTGATAGGTAAAAGGGATTCTAACAAATGTTAATGGAAAAATCCTATTATCTTTCTTTTTTAAAATCGTTTTATTGGGGCTCAAACAACTCTCATCACAATCCACACACACATCAATTGTGTACAGCACATTCTTTGCCCCCATCCTCTAAACTCTCGCTTTCCGCTTGGGCCTGTTATCTTTCAATCCCATTTTTTCAATTTTGTTTTTGTTTTGTTTTTTAACTCATATCTTAGTGCAAGTGTAATTGTTTATGTAAGTCACAATGCCTGAAAGTTCGTCATAGTTGAGGTAATACAAATTAATATACCTGCTCATTTTAATTAATATGTCTGTCTTCTCTCCCCACTGTCCCACTAGGACTTCTGCAATGACAAGAGTTACATTTCTGAAGAGACCAGGGTGCTCCTGCTAACAGGAAAGGTATTTGTACCAGATCATTTATATCGCTTCTGCCATTCCTAGAAATCACCTTTATGTGTCCTGTGGTCGTCGTCCCCTTGGATTGATAGATGCTGATTTTAGAGATCCCGATGTGCATGGGAGCCCTCCAGCAGCTATTCTCTGGCTTTGTCTGCCATGAGCACTCTGAGGATTGTGCCCTGCATGTTCCATGGTAATGTGGACTGAAGTTACTTAGACTCCACAAAGCAGATTTTCCTGAGAAGGGGTAAATTAGACTTAAGATGTGTAGAATAAAAGAAATACTCTTAAAATGAGATAGCTCATTTTCTGAAAAAGTAATGTGAATACACCTAGAAAAAAAGAAGGAACTCCAGTTTTCAGTAAACACTTTCAAAACTGTTATATATGTTGACAAGCTTGATTGTGTGACATTTCACTGCATGTGTTACTTTTTATTTCAATTGTGTAATAAGGATTTAATGTTACAACTCTTCATTGTTTTAATATAAACTATTTTCCAAAATTATCGCTTCTATAAATTTAGTGTTTAACTTCCCAAGGTAACAACAACCCCTTGGCTTGGACTAAACAGTGTCTCTTAGATGTGTCGAAATTTCTATCTCTGTCTTTTGGTAAGGTAAAAAAATAACATGAATGTGTGTAATTTTTAGCCCAAACCTGCTGGAGTGCTAGGTGCTGTAAACAAGCCTTTATCAGCAACAGGAAGGAAACCATATGTCCGAAGTACTGGAGCTGAGACTGGAAGCAATATCAATGCAAATCCAGACCTGAACCCTTCAACCGGAAATCGATCAAGGCAATTTTTTTTTTTTACTGTCATCCATTTGATTCCTCGTTTAAAATATATTCGTAAAGCCCTGCACCACAGACATCACAGCTGGACTCTGCCTTTAGAAAGTGTTGGAGTGCAAGATAATACTGCTGGGTTTTAGCATAGACAGTAAGCTATCCATTTTCAAACAATATAACCAAACAAATGAACCCCATTCCTAGTAAAAATTATGAGCCCATTGCGACTCATAAGGTCTCCGAGACTAACAATTATTCTGGGAGCGGTGGTCTGACCGTTCTCCAAAAGACTCCTGGGTTTGGAACCACTGACCTTGCCTTAGAGGTACAACCGTGCCACCGGAGCACCTTTAAAACAATAAATGTAGAAAAGTTAAAAAATTTTAAAGAATTTATATTCTAGCTAGCACTAATTTACTTTAAAATATTTATTACAAAAAAACAAACCTTTTGCTCTTGAGTCAGCTCCGACTCACGATGGGCCCGTGTTACTGAGTAGAACTGCTTCATAAGATTTTCCTGACTGTAACCTTTACAAAAGCTGGTCATTGGCTCGTCATTCCATGGCTCTCCTGGGTGCATTAGAACTGTCTTGTCAACTTTTTAGGTAAGCAACTCATTAATTAGACACATTGCTTGAACCATCATATAAGAAAATTTAACATGTAGGAACTATGTGAAAGTGTCACACTTTTAGATAAACTGAATTAATATGCTTTTTCATTGTTAACCCAAAGCAGCTATTACATGAGTACAGATAACATTGTTAAAGGACTTACCCTTTATAAAAATATTTCATATAATGGTACCATGTTGGGTGTTCACCATCTTCACCATTCTGTGAAAATTTCCATCCACCCTACTTAACACAAACTGTCAGGGCTTTTAAAGATTGTTTTCAAAACTATGAAATCTTAAGAAGGAAGTCAACAAATGCTTATTTAAAACCATTTTTAGCAGTATATATAAAATAATGTTGAGTGACTGTGGTTTAAAGAGATGTGACCAAGAGGAATTACTGAAACCCGATTGAAGGCCAAACATGATAGTGGGACAAGAGGAAAGTAAAAGGAAACAGAGGAAAGAACTAGGAGGCAAAGGCATTTATAGAGATCTAAATACAGGCATGTACATATGTAAATATATACATAACAATAGTGAAATAGATCTATGTACATGTTTATATGTTAAGTATCAAGGTAGCAGACGTACACTGGGCCTCTACTCAAGTACTCCCTCAACACAAGAACACTTGGTTCTAATAACGTGGCATTCCGTGATGCTCAATGTCCCAACATGATCACTGAAGACAAAATGGTGGGTGTATAAGCAAAAGTGGTAAAGAAAGCTGATGGTGCCTAGCTATCAAAAGATATAGTAGCTGGGGTCTTAAAGTCTTGAAAAGAAACAAGTGGCCACCTAGCTGAGATGCAACATGGAAGATGCACGCCAGCCTGTGTGATCATGACAAAGACCCAGAACAAAAAATCGTATCAATGTGAATGAGTGCAGAGTGCAGCGAAAGCCCATCTGTAGACAACTGGACATCCCCTTACAGAAGGGTCACAAGGAAGAGACGAGCCAGTCAGGGTGCAGTAGAGCACTGATGAAACGTACAACTTTCCTCTAGTTCTTTGATGCTTCCTACCCCACTATCATCCCAATTCCACCTTACAAATCCGGCTAGACCAGAGCATGTACACGAGTACAGACAGAGCTGAAAACACAGGAGATCCAGGGCAGATAAACCCCCAGAGTAGCGATTAACAGGAGGGGGAGGGGAAGAAGAAGGTGGGCGGAGAAACGGGGAATCGATCACAGTGATCTACTTACAGCGCCTCCTTCCAGGAGGTGGACAACGGAAAGGTAGGTGAAAGGAAACATTGGTCAGTATAAGACATGAAAATAATAATGATCATCTATAAATTAACAAGGGTTCATGAGGGGAGGGGTAGGAGGAAAATATGAGGAACTGATACCGGAGGCTCAAATAGAAAGAAAATATTTTGAAAATAACAATGGCAGCATGTATATGGGTGGGCTTGGTGCAGTGGATGGATGTGTAGATTGTGATGAGAGTTGTACGAGCCCCAAATAAACTAATTTATTTTTTAAAAAGACAAGACAAAATGATAATTTATACACTATCAAGGGTTCATGAGGGAGGGGTAGTGGGGAGGGAAGGGGAAAATGAGGAGCTGATATCAAGGGCTCAAGTGGAAAGAAAATGTTTCAAGAATGATGACGGCAACAAATGTACAAATGTGCTTGACACAATGGATGTATGTATGAATTGTGATAAGAATTGTACGAGCCCCCAATAAAATGATTTTTAAAGAAGACATGAAAATAAAATTTCTAAAGGGTTCATAAGGGAGGGGGAAATGAGCTGATGCCAGGGGCCCAAGTAGGAAAAAAAAATGTTTTTAAAATGATGATGGCTAAGGCCCTGAATCAAGACCAATGGTTTGCAGTAACTTTTGGTTTCAAACAGGAGCCAAGAGCCATGTCTTCCTATGGTCTGTTGGCTATTCTGTACCCCAGAGGGAAGTGGCCAGTTCATTTGGAAGAAACATAGTCTATAGAATAAATGCCTTTTTGTTTAATTTCAAAATCAAAAATAAATAAATAAATAAAAATGATGATGGCAACAAATGTGCTGACACAATAGATAGATGGATGAACTGTGGTAACAGCTATATGAATCCCCAATAAAATGATTAAAATAAATATTAATAAGTAACTGAAACAATAAAGAGATGGGAATGCTTGACTATCTGCTATATTGCCTTTCCTACGTATTGTCCATCTGCAACATAATTCTACATAACATGAAGAACACAAACACTCTGGTAGGCTATGACCTACAGTTGTAATTTTGGTTTAGGGTTTTAGTCTCCAGCCTCACTAAGAGATATGACTATGATTTTTGTTTCTTGGTGACCAGTCTATTAGCCAGGTAGATTTTCAGCAGTCATCCTTGTCTTAGTTGTTACAATTAAATGGAAATCCAAGTTTGATAGACCAGTGATCTATAACAACAGAAGATCCAAATCTTGTTCACTTTGCTTGACTTGACAAAGTCTCTAAAGGCCATCTCCTTATCTGTATGCTGCGAGAGCAAGCGTTCTTCCTGTGGTGAAATAAATAAACCTTGTGCATGTTTTCAACAGGGAACCGAGTTCAGAGGCAGCAGAAACTGGCGTCAGTGAAAATGAAGAGAACCCTGGGAGAATTATCTCTGTCACGCCTGTGAAGAACATTGACCCAGTAAAGAATAAGGTAAATTGTTTAAATTTACAAGTGGCCCTCTCCCATGGAGATTCATATTACACCTTTATAGTAAGAGTAAGACCCCAGAGCAGGGACGTTACTGTGCACGCGCTGTGCACTAAACCCTCTGTGCTGCAGGTCTCCAGAACTCTCTGCCAACTTTGTTTTATACACGTTGATAGAGGGTCACGTCAAGGCCGCCTTCCCCATGCTGCCTCTCCCCAACACCTTGAAAAGTAGGATTTGAGTGTTTATGAATTCTTGATAAAGTACTCTTGTTCTCTTACTTTCAAAATGGGGTGAGTGAGAGGGAAGGGCAATGGAAGCCCTTGGTTGGGAAATGCTGGGTTTCTTTAATGACTGTGGAGTGACCCAGAGAAAGGTGGGGGGAGTGGGTGTGCACAGCATAATGAACACCAACAGGTTTTGCTGTGTTGTGCAAATTGTTTAATTGGCAAATGTTTTCTAATATACACAGGGCTTCCAAAAGTTTGTGAAAACATATTAATGGAAGTTTTCCATGAACTTTTTGAAACTCCTTTGTAGGTTTTCTATAATTTTTTAATGGATTTACCTCAAGAAATAAATTCTATATCATCTGAAATTCTTGTTGGTGCCTTCATTTAAAAGCTTTTTTTAGTATTATTGGGGGAGAGGATATGTTTTCTGATATACATTTCACTTACTACAGATTCTTAATATTAAAAAATTACAAATTGAGTATTTTAAAGTAGTGACATTGTGTGTTTTGATTATGTGTGAGGGGAGAGAAGTAACTATTCTATTTCAGATATGTAGTTTATAAAATGAATACTTTTGGCGATTTCCCTGACATACCATATATACTCATGTATAAGCTGAGTTTTTCAGCACAAAAAATGTGCTGAAAAACTGGAGCTCGGCTTATACACGGGTCAGTGGTACCCCAGCGAGGTGTAACATCTCGCAGGTGATTGCCGTTCCTCCGCTGTTCATTCAAAGCCCGCTGACACTGCAGGGCTTTGAATGTTTGTTTACTCACATCTAACCAATCAGAGCCATCCTATGACGTGGACGGCTCCAATTCGCAGAAGCACTGTAGTGATTCACTTACGCCGGCAGCTGAACTGGAAAGGATGTGTCTGTGCCTGCGCTCCGTCTCTCCCTTCTGGTCTCTGTGTTAATTCACATCCTGCATTTCCCACCCTAGGCTTATACTCGAGTCAATCAGTTTTTCTGGTTTCCCAGGTGATAAATAGGTACCTCGGCTTTTACTCAGGTCGGCTTATATTCGAGTATATGTGGTTGGGTCTCGGAACCCACCTGGGGGCTCAAGATGCCCTGCCCTTCTCTGCTCTCCCTTCCCTCCCCTTAGTTCTTTCCCTGCCTCAAAATCTTTCTCAACTTAAATCAATCAATAAAATAAAATGAATACTTTTGTATCAAAAATTATTTTTTAGATGCTAAATTTTACAATTTTGCCTTTAAATTTTGGTTTGAGTTCTGGTTAAGGACCTGCTTACTGTGGCACCGTATTTTGCACAAGAGAAAGGACAGTAGCTTTGTTGGTGGCGCACGAGACAAACCTGAGTCTGAACCCGATGACACTCCTGGCTCTGCCACTCCTCGCTGCTGGGTGTCCTTGGGAGGATGGCTTTCCCTTAGGTTCCATGCAACTGTTCAGTGAGCTGTGACAGACAGAGCTCAGTAGACATGTTATGAAGATACCACAAATATTTCTGTTCTCAAAGAATCATTCTTGACAAGCTTTTCTTTTGTTGCCCACCATATGCGTATAATGAGCATCAAATTATTTTGGTATTAATCCCCTCAAATGCATAAATATACTAGGACGACAGAGCAGCTGCTGGGTCGAGCCACTCCAGTGTTGGTTTATGGATGAGTACTTAACCACTGCGCCACCAGGGCTCCTTTCTAGGAATATATAGTTACTCCACAATACCTGACCTCTTGCTACACAAGTTGTCAATATCTTGAACTCTGAAACTGGGTGTCTATGGATACGTCCCCCTCCCCTAGAAATTTCTTGTATTTAAAGAAGTCTGAAGTGGGTGGTGGGTAAGGTCAGATTTCTCAAGGATGTTCTCATAGGATAGCCCTTGCTACCCCTGAAGAGTGAGCAAGTGCGTGGTCATGATGAAAAGTATTCCTCAGCGTATCTTTCCTGGCTCGCCGCTTCTTAAAATGTCTGGATAATGAGCCCCCGCCATTGCCCTTTGTGAGGTCCTCAGGAAAAGCTACCAGCTGTCCCTTTGGAGTTCCAAGTCACAGCCGCCGCCATTCCCTTCTCAGATGCACTCGCGCGTGGCCTTGATTTTAACCTGCCTAGCAGTTCCCTCAGCAACCACTGTCCTGATTAAACCTTGCTCTCTGGATCGTATCGGTACATCCAGGACTTGTCCCTGGTTGTGATTCATACCATAAAATGAGCTCATTATCTTTGTGGGGGAAAGATCAGCTCCTAATGCTGCATTATTCTCGTGTAGGTTTGGGGTGTTTTAGAACCACCCTCGTGACTCTGAGACAGGTGTATCACTGCTGAGAGGGTTTGTCTGTAGCCATTCACTGATGGTAGAGACGTGTGTGAGCGTGTTTTGTTTGAGGTTAACCTGTGGAGGCATGTGCTAGAATTCTATGAGGTGTTCTTGTGAATTAGCTTTGAAGAGGTGAGAAGAGGGAGCAGTGGTGGTTCGGTGGCCGAGTTCCCACTTTCTGTACAGGATATCAGGTCACTGGCTTCGTGCACAACTGACAGCCAGCCGTCTGTGGAGGCGTGAGTGTTCCTGTGATGCTGAGCAGGGTCAGGAGAGCGTCCTGATTAAGGAAAACGAGGAAGGAAAGACTGGTGATCTACTTGTGAAAATAAGCCACTCGAACCCTGTGCATCACAGCAGTCCAGTCCACAGCCAACCACGGGCCTGGTTCAGGACTGTGCAGGACTGCACACCTCCTGAGGGGCAGCCTAGCTGATGACGGCGGCGATGGGAACGCCGACACTTCGGTGCTTCCAGCAACTGCCAGATAAAGTTCCCATCTGTGAGGGTTAGAGAGGCTCTGTGTGTCTACCTAGAAAATCTATACATGATTCCCATCAATGGGCTTCTTAATTCTAACTTTCCAAGTGGCTATACTTTTATTTTCTAATTCATCTATAGGATGATATTGGCTTTAACACTTCCAAAGAATGTTGTGTTAAACTTGCTGTCATGTAAAGACATAGGGATTATATATTCAGCAAGGCTTGACAGTATCTCATCAGGCCCCATTAAGTTTGTGTGAAAAAGTCTTCCTTCTCTCCATACCTATAACTTATAGCTGACCAGGAGCCCTGCTTAACCATAAGACCAGTGGTTCAAACCCACCAGCCACTTTGCAGCAAGAAGATGATGAGGCATGTGCTCTCATGAAGATTTACAGTCTTGACAATCCTGAATAGGGTCACTATGAGTCATAATCGACTTGATGGCAGGATTTTTGGCAGTTAAGGGGGAGGGGGAGGTTTTGTTTTTTAGAACTTACCAGTGATTCCTTCCTATGTGTTGTTGTTAAGTGCTGGTGAGTCCCTTGCGATGCGTAACGACCCTGTACAACTGACCAAGCCCCCACCCCTCTGTGCTAGCCTCACAAGTGTTCTTATGTTTGAGCCCGTTATTTGCATCCACTGGTTTTCAACCCCTCTTGCAGGTGATCTTCCGTCTATTTTATCAAGCATGAGGTTTCGTAAATGTGACTGAGTGGTTTTTAGTAGTTTTTTAAGCACTATAATTTGTATGTGTCTATGTTGTTCTCTACATGCTTTATTTTTTCTGTATATATACACCTACATACTTTATTTTCCTTTTTGATTTGACGACACACATTGCAATGAATATCTTAAGTATTTGCCCTTACTGGTTTGGGTGCTGGTCGGTAAAGTCCAACAAATGAGACATGGTATTTTCATACTGGAACGTGGGGCAGGTGACCACCTGAGCATGAGGTTTGTTCTCTACATCTCCACCAACAGCAGATGTCGCTGTGCTTAATATTTCCTTAGGCATTGCTGGTGAGAAGGTAATGTGGACCAGCTACTGGGCTTTGGGATGTGGGGCAGGTGATAGCCCCTCACAACACTACAATAGAACCACCCGATGACCCATCAATTCTCCGCTTAGATGTATGCCCCAAAGACTTGAAAGCAGGGACTCAAACAGAAAACTGTATTACTGTTCCTATCAGCAGTATTCACAAAAGGTAGAAACCACCTACCATATACGCTCGAATATAAGCCGACCCAAATACCCGCCAAGGCACCTAATAATACCACAAAAACTGCATTAAAAATGTGCTGAAAAACTCAGCTTATTCTCGAGTATATATGGTAAGTGCCCCTGAGCAGATAAAGGGATATGCAAAATGTCACATTCATACAGGGTAAGCAAGAGGGGCTTTGAAAGGTTCTTAGAGAAGTCCAGTTAAGAGAAAGACATTTTCACAGAATTTTTAAAGGTACTTCATGTTATTTGTATAGAATATTATTCAGCTATTAATGTGACTGAATTGTACACATTAAAATAATTGAAATGTCGAGTTTTTGTTATATACATTTTACCACAATAAATTTTCTAAAGGAAAAACGTACGCCCTCTGTCTGAATAGTACCCACTGTTGTGATTGGCCTTTCTCTAGCAACCAGTAAGCTCGCCATTGCCTGCTGTTTGTCAGCCATCCAGGTGTGCTCTTTTGTGGATTGCCTACTCATATTTTGTCCGTTGTTAATGTATTTTCATTTCTGAATTTGATTCTTTCATAATAATTTTGTTCTCTCAATTTAGCCTCCCTTCCAATCCAGTCATCATATAGCTGCCAATGTGATGTTTTTTGTTTGTTTGTTTTAAATCATTTTATTGGGGCTCATACAACTCTTATCACAATCCATACATCCATCCATTGTGTCACACACATTTGTACATATGTTGCCATCATCATTCTCAAAACATTTGCTTTCTACTTCAGCCCTTGGTATCAACTCCTTGTTTTTCCCCCTCCCTCTCCGCTCCCCCTTCCCCCATGAACCCTTGATAGTTTATAAATCATTATTATTTTGTCATATCTTACACCATCTGACGTCTCCACCCACTTCTCTGCTGTCTGTCCCCCAGAGAGGAGGTTATATGTAGATCCTTGTAATCTGTTCCCCCTTTCTCCCTCACCTTCCCTCCACCCTCCCAATTGTGGTGTTTTTAAAGTGTAATTTGGATTACACTGATACCTGCTTAAGTCCTTTGGTGACTTTCTTTAGCACTTAAAAATAAACCCAAACTACTACTACTTTTTTTTTTTAAGATCATTTTATTGGGGCTCTTACAGCTCTTATAACGATTCATACAGAATTTTATCAAGCATAATTGTACATCTGTTGCCATCATTATTTTCTAAACATTTTTTTCTTTTGTTTTTTTTGGAAATCATATTTTTTATTTATTTTTAATCATTTTATTGGGGGCTCGTACAACTCTTATCACAATCCATACATACATCAGTTGTGTACTGCACATGTGTACATTCGTTGCCCTCATCATTCTCAAAATATTTGCTCTCCACTTAAGCTCATTTTTCCCCCTCTCATGAGCCCTTGATAATTTATAAATTATTATTACTTTGTCATATCTTATACCATCCGATGTCCCCCTTCACCCACTTTTCTGTTGTCCATCCCCCAGGGAGAAGGTTATATGTAGATCCCTGTAATTCCCCTTTCCACCACACCCTCCTTCCACACTCCCAGTATCGCCACTTTCACCACTGGTGTTGAAGAGATCATCCGTCCTGGATTCCATGTGTTCCCAGTTCCTATCTGTACCAGTGTATATCCTTTGGTCTAGCCAGATTTTTGAGGTGGAATTAGGATCATGATAGTTAGTGGGGTCAGGGGAGGAGCATTTAAGAATTATAGGAAAGTTATATGTTTCATCGGTGACTCTTCTGTAAGGGGATGTCCAGTTGCCTACAGATGGGCTTTCGATCCCCACGCCGCACTCCCCATCATTCACAGTGATAAGATTTTTTTTTTGTTCTTTAATGCCTGATACCTGATCCCTTCGACACCTTGTGATCACACAGGCTGGTGTGCTTCTGTGTGAGCTTTGTTGCTTCTTAGCTAGATGGCCACTTGTTTACCTTCAAGCCTTAAGACCCCAGATGCTATATCTTTTGATAGCCGGGCACTATCAGCTTTCTTAAACCAAATTTTCTTAATATGTCTTATATTTACTTATATCACTCCTTATATAGTCCAGCCAAAAAAAGCAAACCAGCTCTCTGGTCTATTCCAACTCATAGAGACCCATTGTGGCAAGTAGAACTGCTCCACTAGGTGCTCAAGACTGCCTGCCTTGTCTTTGTCTCAGGAGGAGGCTGACAGGTCCCACTTAGCCCAATACGTAGTCAGTCCACTGCCCCAGCAGGGCTCCTTCCTCATGTCTAAATGCCTGAAAATCTACCAGCTTTTCTTGTCAAGATACTTAATGCCAGCTGCTTAGTCTCTCTGGAATCCACTACTTCTCTTGTCACAAGGTAAATAATCCTTTCCCCAAAGGTCAATTCTTTAACAAACTCTTAGCATTTACAATTTATTTTATTTACTTATATGTTGTGCTTGTAACTGAGAATATCATTCTTCCTCAACTGTCCATTATGGGTTTTGTTTTGGGTCTTTTTTGTATTGAAATGTAATTTTATTACTTGTGAGTATTTGAGATTACTTTATAGTGTATAACATAATGTAAAACTGGAAGAAAAAATTACTAGCAAAAGATTAATGATTAATGTCATTAAAATTCTTTTTACAGAATGACTTACTTGTGATAGTAGAGAGAAATTAAAGAACTTCATAACACAGAAAGTTAAGATAATTATTTAGATACATAATAAAGAAAAATATGTTTATTGCCTTCAAGTCAATTCTGACTCATAGCAACCCTATAAGACAGTAGAACTGTCCCCGTAGGTGCAGAGACTAAATCTTTATAAAAATAAAAAGCTTCATCTTTCTGTAAGGAGTAGGTGATGGTTTCATGGCTAGCAGCCCAACATGTGCCCTCTACACCACAAACGAATGCCCTTGAGAAAAATATAGCACATTGAATATGCACCTATCTACTTTAAATTATGTGTGTGGAGAGAAACACCTTTTCAATTTTAAATGGGTCAAAACCAAAGCTAAGCAGATCTTGTGTATTTTATATATATTGCCTATACGTTTTTATAAGCATTTACTGAGCAAATCATATGTGGCATACATCTGAGTCTAGCCCCTACCCACCTTATAGGGCTTTATATACATGCCTGATGGCACAGATGCAATGAACCAGCAAACCTAGAGTCCCAATGCCTTTAAGATAGTTTCTAAATCCCTTTTTCCAGTACAGCTTGTTCGTGTTTTAAGAACTTGTGCCAATAGAATTGTCGTGTGCTCTTTCAGGAGATCAACTCTGACCCGGCCACCCCGGTCCCCATCAGCAGTGAGCGGGCCAAGAAGAGAACGGCAGCTGCTGCTGGGGCGGAGAATATTCAGCAGCAAACAGATGAGAAAGTGGATGAATCGGGACCACCTGCCCCTTCCAAGCCCCGGAGAGGACGGCGACCCAAGTCTGAGTCTCAGGGCAATGCTACCAAAAACGATGACATGAATAAACCTGCTGGCAAGGGCAGGAAGCGAGCCCCGGCAAGTCAGGAAAGCCCCGGGGGGTTAGAAGCAGTCAATGCCAAAGCACCCAAGTTGCAAGACGCAGCCAAGAAGGCAGTGCCACCCGAGAGGCAGATTGACTTACAAAGGTAGCGCCCACTGTCCATCCTGCACTGTACCTTGAGACATTTGTCGATTACTAATTTGTGTCAGTCAACCGCAGACCCCTCAGCATTAAGACAGAAATTTGGATAGTGTGAGGCCTCTGTTTATTTTCAAGGGGAATGTTATCTTTTGCTTGGTGTTTTGCAAATGGTTGTGTGGCATGCAGAGATGGCAAAATGAAGGCGATGGAAGCCATGAAGCATGACCAAGAATACCCTGCCCTTGAACAGATTCCTCTTGTTACAGTTCATCCTGACGGAGATTAATGTTTCCCTCCCTCCCTCCCGGGAAGCAAATTCAGAATTGCTCCTCTTGGGTCAACCTTGAACTACAATCTCAGATTCTCTATAAACTGTCCCGTGTCAGTAGAGTCCTTCAATACGGTACGGCTATACTTGACCTACTCTTGGAGCTTAGCCCTACCCTTCTTTTGTTCTGTATTCTTAAATCGTAGGCCCCTAAATGATTGTCTTGTCAATTCTAGTTACTTTACTCCCTAAAATGAATTTCAGTTACACAAAAGTTGAGTAGTACTTTGGTACTGGCTAGAACTGTGTAAGGGGCTTCTAGGGTCCTATCCTAGTCACTCCTCATCTCACCCATACAAAAATAATAAAAGAAGTCTTCTTGAACATGGGTTTATCCTGCCAGTAACCATAAACAAATTGTTAAAAGTTGTGGGGAATTGTAATTAATGAATATTTTGAAGCCACCCTGTATGACTCTATGGGTAAGGAAATTAAGATTGAAAAGATTATTTCTCTCAGGTCACATGATGAATTCTACCTAGAGTTCCAAATTGCCTTCAGTCCAAGTGTCTCAGCAGCTGGTGTAGACTGCCCTGACTCCCTGTGACCCACGGACAACAGAATTGGAGCACTGACACAGGGTTGCGTCAGCTGGTCTAGCTCCCGCAACAACAATATTTCCAGAGCGGGTTGAATTCAACCTGTATTTCTGAAAACTTGGTGCAGGCACACTGTTTACCTTTTGTGAGTTCCAGCTAAGACTTTAGGTAATGCACTTTGGACAAGCTCACTTGGTAGAAAAAGACATCATGTTTTATAAAAGGAATTGATGAAAGTGAAGTAGCCTATCAAAATTGACTCAGTGACTGGAATCTTTTGGTGTTTGCATTGGCAATGTGGAGTGCCAATTGCTTGCCCCTACATTAAACAACTACAGGCCTTCGCCTGCTTGGGGCCCCATCCGCCTGCAGCGTTCTAAGCAGACGAGCACGTTGGGAGGGAGCCAAGGCCAGCATGCTCTCAGGGCCTTCCCCCAGTATCGGGTCAGAACGTGCCCTAGGGGTCCCCCTGCGGGGCGCCCTCTACCTGACAAAACAAAACAAGGTTCTCCTGGTGGGTGGCTTGGTGGTTTCGTGTTCACTCAGTTCAGAAATCAAAAGTTTATTTCACTATTTCCATGAGAGGCTTCAAAAAGTTTATGTGAAAATGACCATTTCATTCCATTTTGCCAAGTACTATTTTTTTGCCATGAACTTTTTGAACATATATTCATTTTGCCATGTTATCCAGTAAGGTTTTTCTTCTGTGATACCAACTGTAAAAATATTAAGGAATATAATATTTCCAATAAGTAACTTTTAATGGTGTAAGAAAATAGCAACACTTAGGGATTGAAATATAAGTACCTAAACGTATTTGGCCTACTACTGCATCCCCATTGCAGAAAAAACATTTGCTCAGCAGCCCCCTGGATTGATGTCGTGCCCCTGGGGACTTGTAAGAAATAGTGGCCCAGAACAGTGCGGCCAGGCGGTGTTTCATATTGGTCTGGACCAGTGCTACCTGCGGGGGGGGGGGGGGGGGGTGGCCTTTGACAACAGCTCTAGAAGCTGACATCATTCGGGTCCAGTTTGCTTTCTTGTATGTGTGGTTTTTAACTTTCTGCTTTTTCTTGACTCCTCTCCCCCAAGGTAAGAAGAAACTTCATTTGCAAAGGGAGAAAATGAAGGCCAAACAGAAGCAGGCTCCGGCTTCTGCCACAGCTTGGATTCACAGTGTCCCTGAAGAGAAAGTTACCTTGTAGAGAACACATACTTTTCTGCCTTGAAAACTGAAAGAAACAATTCCTTTCCCTTCACATGGCCACACGTTCTTCAGTGGAAATGTACAGCAGAAACTCTGGAGAGTCGCTAAGAGCAACTCCATCCTCCTCTCCCTTCCCCAGACTTTTCTCAGGAAAAGTCAATAATTAAGCAAATTGCTTAACACGTGGCTCCAGTTCCTGCGTATCTGGAGTTGAAAGCGCGTGATACACCATTAATTTCCATGCTGCATTTTTTATTTTAAGGATGTCCTGACACTGACACTGAAAATTCATCAATTTTAGAGCCATGAATTCCCATGTTTCACAAGAAAAAGAAAGTCTACTGAGTTAATTTTTAAGAAAAGATCAGATGAAATATTGCTTTGTTTTTCCTTTTGGAAACTTTTCTGCATAATTCTTTCTGCCTGCCTACTTTTCTGCAAAAATGAGATGTACAGACTGCAGTTCCCTGCTATGAAAAGTGATGTGGTGGCGATTTTATAAACGTTGCTTTCTGATTTTTATCAGAGTGAGAAAAATAATTAAAATTATTATTGATTTGCAAGTAGTAACACTTTTTTTATTTCCCCTCCATTTTAGTTTAATATAATTTGCAATAAATGTACATATTGTTTGTTTTATAAAGCATATTACTTTAAAATGGTTTTTACTCCTGTGATTATTAGAATAGTTGGAATCTTAAAGGAGTTAAAGACTATCTGCATTTGGTTTTATAATGTTTGTCACCAGATGTTTATTACTGATGTTTAAAAAAAGGTTTTGTTTTGCTTTGTTTTTAATAGCTGGCCTTTGGCAGCCTGTAGGAAAGCTGGAGGTGTTTAGGACTGCTCTCAGTTCTCAGCCTTGTGCTATTTGGAAATCAGTGTTTTGCTTCTGTCTGCGATCCGGGCTCCATTTCCATTTCTTTTAGACGACAACTGTCGCATCAGTATGTTATGTTTCTTGGCCTTGTTCAGCATAGGTGATGTGTGTACTTTTTGGGTACACATAATCATTTATATTTAATGACTACAGAAAATAAATGCTTCTAGATGTCATATGGTAGTCCTTTTTAATCTTTTGGGGTTGTTGTATTGTTTTGTTCTGTTTTGTTTTTTGTGAAAGGGCTAAAGGTATAGAAGTAAAGAACCAGTTACAGTTAGCTCCCTTGTTCATGTGATTGTGGCAGGCAGCAATGAAGGCAGGCGAGCAGGGCCCTGCAGCAGGAGCTGCTCCCTGTCAGCATCCTGTTCTGCTCTCTGTCTGCACCCTGCAGGCTTCGCCTCGGAGCCCTGGCCGGGGCTCACTCAGTCTCTGCAGACAGACCGCGCGGGCCAAAGGATAGGAGATTCTGGGTTGTAAGTTAGTCTTGACCGGGTACAGACAACAAGGGGTATGAAACAGTGAAAGTGAACTGTGTTGGAAAAGGATAATTATTCGCGTGGACTCTGCTGGCTGTCTGTTGACTGATCAAGATGAGTAATTCTTTTAATTATGCTGATCAACATTTAAAGCATCAAAAATGGATCGGGAACATTATCTTTTTTAAAAGCAGGAAACACCTCCCCTACCCCTCATTGTTTCTTGTTGCCTCTTAGAACCCTTTAGAAGGAAATGATAAGATATTGCCTCCAACATACTGAAAAGAATATCTATGCATAAGTACCAGAGAAGTCCCTCAGCGACCGATGGGCATGTTCTAGGCAGGAAGACTTGAGTAGCTCTCTGGGCATCAGACAGCTTGATTGTTACCGCCACTGGCTGATTTCCCCCCAGCAGAGTGCCCGGGGAGGGGCCTTCCTACCCTCTTGCTCCCACTTCCCCAGCAGCACCGGTTGCTAGATGACCAGGATGCCCATCCCCTTCAGCATCAGGGCCAGCGGCAGGAGAGGAGTCAGCCGAGGATGTGCAAGGCCCGCTCCTGCTTACTGGCCAGATGCAGCTCACTCTGGCTCTACAGAAAGGACAAGCAGGAGGGGAATTAGGTAAGCTGATGGGAGGGACTTATATAAGGGAAATGTGTCCGTTTTCCTTGGGAAAGGAAAACAAAATCCCTTAGGAATTTGGTATTCACATCTCAGAGAACTACAACACAAAAGTGCAGACTTACATTTGAAAATTAATGTTACTCCTTGTGTCTAGTTTGAAGCTTCTTGTATTTGTCTAAAACTACAAGCCAGAATTTTGTATCTCCTTTGATAAAAAGTGTGTATAATGTAAAGTAGTTTTGCATATTCTTGTGCTGCACATGGGCTGGATTTTTAAAATTTTTTTTTTAGAAAAAGACTTGAAGCAGAACCTTGTAATTTGTGTAAATGATGAGTGTAAAATCCTACCATAAAATGCTACAAATATGCACTGTTTCAAATAAAATCAAGAAATGCAGCATTATGTAGTAGTGTGGAACACTGAATGTTCATGACCCTCCGCCCTCCAGTATGTCACAAGCTAAGAAACTTGGGCTTCTGGGGTCGCCATGTGTTTTTTTTATTTTTAGTCTCCGTATCTTATATGAAGTTGAACGCCACCTTCAGGCTTCTTGGCCAGGTAACACAATCTGGCAGGCAGTGCCATATTAGGGGCAGTGCCATGTTAGGGGCAGTGCCATATTAGGAAATCATAAGTTCTGATGGATTTGTTTCATAACCTGAGAACTTTTTATTCATACCACCTATGATACATCTGTTTATCACTATTTTTGGAAATGCATATTTAGTTTAATTCATTTCAAAGTCCAATAGGAACATTTACAAGGACTTCATTGTTGAGTGTTTCAGCTGTTTGTTGTTAATATGTAGGGGCTACTCCTCCCCTGCTCTCTAGTGAAAAATCCTCGCGTTCTGAATACACTGTCCTTTTAGGGGTGGCACTGGTCCCATTCCCCTGGGGAAGCTGAGAAGCAGCCACACACATGAGGGTGGAGTGGGTAAAGGCCACCTTCAGATTGGTGGGAGCCCACAGACTCTGATGTTCGTTTCATCTGTCCAGGAGAGGTCGCCATTGGTAACACCAAGACCGATGCCTTAGAAGGACTGGCGATACACTACAGAAATACCCCAGGTGAGCAGGTCTGACTGCTCCAGGTGACCAGTTCAGCCCGGACTCAAAGCCAAGACAGGCTGAAGAAGCAGAGGATCCCCCTCCCTTGTCCATAGGTAATTATGGGCCCCACTCCAACTCAGTGACTTCATGTGAGGGTAGGACTGTCCCCTACGGTTTTTTAGACTGCAATCTTTCTTTTTAGCCCCAGCAGAAATCATGGCATAATTCACATGTCGCAGTTCAATGGTTCACTTACAAGAAGACGTGTACACTCCTCACCACGGTCCACTGTAGAATGTTTTCTTCGTTCTTTTCCTTTCAATGTTTCTGACATACTCAGGAACCATTACTCCCAATTACTATATAGATTGACTTATCCTGGATCTTATATATGCTTAAAAAAAGAATAACAAAATAAACATTTTTAAAAACTCATTCGGAAAGGAAAAAATACTAAACACTAGAACAAACTTAAATGGATCATGAAGGAAATCAAATGATAAGTCGCTGGATTGTACCCCAAAGGCGTCTGCAACAGTGCCTTCTGATGCATTCTGCACGTTCGCGGCGGTGTGCGCATCTTGGGTCCGTGGTCAGCGAGATACTTGGGTCTTGAGTTGCTAGATGTGTTACTTAACCATTGCGCCACTGGACTAACATAAGAGATGCCATCCCGAGATCTGCTTGTAAGGCCCTATGGAGCTTGCAGAGGGAGCCACCTGTCAGGCCCTGCCATTCAGGGTTCCTTGCTGAGGTGCGATTGGTTTTCAGTTAGGAGGGTTTGGAGCTGGTTTTCTCTACGGAGGTCATGCCCGAGGGCTGCCCCTCATTAACCAAAGGCTAGAGACTGAGGCAGCAGCCCAGGGGTCCGTGGTGGCTCATCAGGCGCTGGGTCTGGAAGCAGCTCTGAAACAGCTAGGTCTGGAAGCGGAGGCTCATTGCAGGGGACTGCTTCGTGGTCAGCCTCTCAGCCACAGTTGCCTGTGGAATCCACCTCGGCTGCAATATTCCTGACACTGGAATCACCTTGGAAGTATCTTTGGCCCTCGTGCAACTCAGTTTCTGGCCGGTAAAATAGATGGTCACAGGACACGTTGGGGGGAAAAGTGAAACACACTGGCAGTTGCTGGTGCTCACCAGCTCTGCCTGCCAGCCCAGGGGAGGAGTTGGGGATCCCTAACTGACCAGAAACCCTCCAGCAGACACGCCAACACGCCGGGGCTTCTGTTTTCCAGGCCCTCGGCCAGCTTTCCAGAGCCCTGTGACCCAGTTTCCATTTTCTCGGTTACATTCGCACACAGGTCAGCCTCCCCGTGGCCATCTCCGACGAAACACCTGGTCGTTTGTATATGAGGCCTCCAGCCTCCTGGGAAGGCGGAGCCCTCTTGGAAAGCCCTCTGGCAGCTGGCTCGGGGCACGCTCGGGCTCCCTAGGCGCAGGTACATGTGGCTCTGCCAGTCAGACCTGATGGTGACACCACAGCGCTCCTGGGACGTGGGTTTGAATTAGCCAGAGTGGGTTAGCAACTATAAAGTACCAAGCAAATTGCGGTGCAGGTGACTTTCCTGAAGAAGATGGCTGGCTGGCTGGCTGGCTGGCTTGGTTAGGGCAGTGAAGGCCCACCCCTCATGTGCTGAAGGGTTGACTTCAGCCACGCAGGCTCCTGTGAAACCGTTCACGAAATTACCCCTGAGCCAAAGGGCCCGTGGCAGTGAGGTGCCCACCACCATCCACGAGTGAAAACGCAGTTCCAATTCAGGGGAAGTGCTGTCCTTGGCTGATTAGGGAACTCTGCATTTGCGTTTAAATGAGAATACCAAATTCAAAGGGTTTTTTCTTGGGTTGCCAACCTGTGAGGGTCACAGATGAATAGAGTGAGGTTCGGAGGCTTAGCGGATCTTGTTGGGAGCGGGTATCATGTGAAGGCGCTAGATCCATTGCAGACACACCGGGCGCAGTGGAAACAACTCTGGCTCTGTGCTCAGGATTCGCCCTCTTGTGTCCCAGGCCACACAGCACAGCAGAAGTTTGCTGTCTCACAGTTCCGGGTGTTCAGTGTCTAAATCAACATGTGGACCCGCCAGGTGCCTTCTGACATCAGCATCTGGTAGCGCTGGGAATTCCTAATCTTTAGATGTTTTAAGTACACCTGGCCATCCTCTATATCTCTTATTATAAGGGCACTACTCAGATTGGATTAGGACCCACCTTACTCCTGGATAGGTCAGGTTCATTGAATAGCATCCTTTCTTAGCACCTTCAAAGGCATTGTTTTCAAACAAGGCCAGGTACCAGGAGTTAGGACTGCAACATAACTTTTAGGTGGCATAATTCAATGTATAACAAACACACTGTATAAGACTCAAAACATAAAAAGCTGACAAACTGTACTTGCTTTGCTAAAAAAGAAGAAAAGATACTGTTAGGTTTCTGGAGCTGGTAATAACCTTGGTTCTTGGCTTCACACAGTGAAAGAATTCACGCTGAAGCCTGTTTTGTAATCCAAGTGGGTTTTTATGAAGGGCAGGGCAAGTTTCAAGTTTTACAGTCTCAAAGGGGTTCACAACTAGGCCAGAACAACCACGTGAAAAGGAACACCCATGTGTGCAGATCTTGGGGGATCCCCAGAGGCCAGAAACCCAAGAACCCTAGGCTGAGAGCATGTGGCCAAGATGCTGTGGGCCTCAAGTAGACCCGGAGCAGGTGCATGTGCATCTGCACGGGGGAGAGAGACCTGCCCCTCCGCCTGCCTCTGAGCAGGAGCAGGGTAAGAGCCTCCCAGAGCGTGCTCCCTGCCTTTATTCTACCCCACCCCCTGCCTCGGGGAAGGTGTCATTCATATTGGTTGACCCCATTGGCTGGGTTAGGCCCACTTGGGTGATGTCATGAGCCTGGACCTAGTTTGACCCTCCCAGGTGTACCTCCCACTTGGCTCAGGGTCTTCATAGGTGTCTAATGGCTGCCTGATTTCTTTCCAACCTCTCTGGGGACCTTTGCAGGCATGGGCGGGACAATCCCCTGTTCCTAAGCTAGCTACCTAACAGGATTTTATTAACACTAGCCATTCTAAATGCTATCAGTAATGAATTATTAATACCCACTTCATCTGCACCCCTTCTAAATTGTTTTGGTCTAGGTCCTAAATAATTGCTGGAGTTACTATTGAGTTTTATTAACACACAGGTAGACTTCCTATCTGTTCTGGAAGCAGTACAGCCTGAATGACTGGGAAGTGGGGATGGTCAGACTCTCATGTACTGGCCACATGTTAACAGATGGGACTAGACCCTGAAGAAGTAAGCAAACAAACTCACTGCCTTCAAGTTGATGATGACTCATAGCTTCTGACAGCCCAGAACCACCCCCTGTGAATTCCAAGACTATAAGTGCATATGGAAGCAAACAGTCTGTCTCCTGAGGAGTGGCTGGTGCTTTCGAACCTCAGACCTTTCGGATCTCAGCCCGGTGCATCATCACTACACCACCAGGGCTCTTCAAAGAAGTAAAGGGTCAGCATACAAGAGCAGGGGCCTCAAGATGATGGGCGCCATGGTAGCAACATTGGGCTCCCTCCAACAGACAGGTAAGAGTGTAAAGACGGTATCCAGGGCCACATAGTCTATTCTCGTGTCCATACGTTTGCTCTGGGTCAGAACCAACCTGATAGCACATAACAGTTTAAATGAGCACAATTCCATTTGTTGTCAAATAATGCCCTTATTCTACCTCACCATTGATTTGATGAGCTTCCGGTGGCCCTGATCTCATCAGACTGCGCAGCACAGGTTTGTCTTCAGAGTACATTTTTCATGGTTCAAACTTGCTTCAGGCTCAGGCGCCAACACTTGTGGCACGACATAAGCCTATGTGTCAACACTAAATTCAAAATCTGGAAGGAAGGAAAACATTATATGTGTGCGATCCAGAGTGGTCCTAAGGGGCAGTGTGTAACGGAGGGGACATTAAGGAGACAGAGCATCAAAGGCTCACCTTTTCCAAGTGGACCAGAACCAGAACGAAGCAGTAATGGCGTCTCTCCAGCCTCATACAGTCTCAGGTGTGCAAACCACATAACAGGAAGGGGCTGTATTACAGCAATGGTTCTCTACCTCATGCCGTGACCCTTTAATACAGCTCCTCATGTGGTGGTGACCCCCAACATAAAATTATTCTTGTTGCTATTTCATACCTGATTTTGCTACTGTTATGAATCATAATGTAAATATCTGATATGCAGGATGTATTTTCATTGTTACAAATTAAACATAAAGCACAGTGATTAATCACTAAACAATATATTGTTATATATTGTGAAATATTTACTGTTTTCCAATGGTCTTAGGTGACCCCTGTGATAGGGGTCGTGACCACAGGTTGAAAACCGCTGCTCTATGCCATCCAGATGATTAATTGTCCCATTCCTTAGCACCTCCTCCCTCTCAGGTCAGTGCCTTCCGGAAGGTTGAGAACCACTATATAGGAGGCATACACGTAACAGTAGGGGGAGAGCTCAGGGTAGACATGCAATAGGAGAGAGTCACCAGAGACATACGTGTGACAGGAAGGCACATCAATAAGATGGGCGGGCTCTAGAGTTAAGATGGTGGCCTAACTTGGTGGTCTCTGAGCTGGCTTGACCTTAAGTGTCCCGGCTCTTCAGGGAACTATCTATGATCCTTATCAGAAGGCAGTGGGCCCTACTTAGGGAGGGACAGACAACAGGGTCTGATGACAGACAGCCTGCAGGCAAGGAGTCTTCAAGCTGCTGACCTTCAAGTGTATGGAGTAGCCACCATGTGCTTGCAAGGACCTAAGACTCGCATTGTTACAGGAGACATCCTGGGAAATGGCTTAGGAGGTTGTGACTGGAACACATCTCCAACCCACAATCATGAAGATCCTCCTGCACAGGAGCCCAGGTCGCCCAGACTCCTGAATGTAAGAAAGCTGAGAGTTTGTCCACAGACGTCTTTTACCCAGTTCTGTTAACCATGTTTATGCCTTCAACTATGTGCAAGTTTCTGCCCGCAACTGCCATCATCCTGGGAAGATGGCCTCAAGCCCTTTGTAGTGCTCTTGTTCTCGAAATGAATTATCTCCGTTTGGTTTCCTCAAAAGGCATTCCTTTGCCCCTCGTGTTTGAAACATGGAATTCTGGGTGGAAATTCTTAAACTGTTCTCTCTGGCCGACACAGTTTCAGAGAAGTCTGATGGAGGTCCTAGCCTTGCTCCTCTGGGGAGCAAGGGCTCTTTACGTCTGTCTCCGAATGTGTGCCTTATCTTTTGTTGTTATGTTTTATTGGCACATGTCATGTAATTCAAGAATTCAATCATGTCATGCAGTTCAGTCACATCAAGAAGATTTGCACAGCATCACCACAACCAGTTTAGAACAGTGTCTTCGTCCTTGGTGCTCATTGTTTCTCCTGTAATTTTTTTTTCAATTGTGGCAAAAATATCCTCCAGTTTTATAACTTCTACATGCATACATCAGTGTCCATGATTCCACTCTTTCTGTTGTACAACCACTATTAATATCCTTTTCCAAAATTTATCCCCACCATTAACATAAACTCAAGGGTAACCCAGAGTAACCATGGGTCCAGTTTGGTTTTTTTTTTCCCCCCAAGTAGTTCTCTTGGTATAACAGTCACATAGCATACACTTCAGAGTTAAATTGCTTTTGAAGGGTTGTGTGTGCATCATCACAATCAGTTCTGATGCTCCCTCCCACATGGTTTGCTCCCCAAATTCCTTGCTCTCCCTACCACCACTCCCATGACCTCTATAAACCGTTACATCACTTATTGCCTCTATGTAGTGACTCACAAATGGGAAACCCAGGGGAAACAATAAAAACCAAAATAACAAGAAAATAATAAAAATAAAGAGTAAGACAGGAAAGACCCACAATATTTTAAGAGCCAGAGTAGACATTTCTGTTGTGGAACAAGTAAGAAATATTTGAGCCTAGAGCAAATTCAGGTGGGGTCAGGAGGGAGGTCAGCTGACCAAGCATCAAATTATACGGTGGTTGGATCCACCATAATAAGTTTACAATAATCTCCATCTGATAGTAAAGCTGTGAGTCCCCACCTGTGGCTAGAGGGGATCTGCCAGAGGCTTAATCTGACTAGATTCTCTGCTGATGGATTTTGGGCTCCCCCAGTCCTCCATGGCCTTCCACATATTGGATGTTCACAATTTAAGTTGTGATACTTTTCCCTTCATCATACTTGGATTTTGCTCTTGTCGTTTTGGGGTCACACAGGCTGGTGTGCTTTTCACTGTGCACTTGGTTAATGCCTCACTTACTAGATGGCTGCTTGCTTGGATACGAGTTCAGGATCCATCTGCTTGTCCATGGGTTGTGAATGACTGCTTTACTTTGGTGGTCACAATTGTGACAAAAACAAAAGCCACCACCAACAACAAAACAAAAACCAGGCAGAAAAACGTCCTGGGGTGTACGGCGATGGCACTGACAGCATCAATACCGTATCCAATGACATAGCACGTAAAGTACTGTTGAAATGAGCTATGGGAGTGAGTCAGCTGCAGTCCGTGAGTCGCGGCTTTGTACAGACTGATTGCTCAATTGATTGAGCTCTGCTGACCCTGCTCGTGGGAGCTGGTGCTGGAGAACGTCCTCTCATTGCATACAAGTGCAGATCCTGGGTCCCCTCTTAGTGGACACCCCCTAAGCCAGGGGTCCAACCCAACGTCCCATGAGCATTGCCACAGTCTTGGGGTGGCCACGCTTTGCTTCCTCTGCCATCAGAGTGTTTCAGTCCTAAGTCAAAGGGTAGGTTTGAGCCCAACTCGTGCAGCCGGGCTTCCATGTTGAGTCCTGGTGTGGCACGGGGGGTACTGTTGACAGCAGGGCCTCTTTACTTAGGCCTCTTTCTGTTTTGCTTACAACAGTTTGATGATGATGTATCTAGTTGTGTCTTTATTAGTAGTACTCAATCCCCTTTGTGCTCTCTGCTTCTTGGATCTTGTTTAGTCTTTTATTGTACATGAATGTGTGTAAAATTATCACGTTGTTTCTTTCCAATAACGATTCTGCTTATTTTCTCTTTTCTCCCTCCATGAATCCAATTAAACACATGCCAGAGTCTCAGATGGCCTATTATGTTTGTTCATTTTTCACATTGTACTTCCATTTGGATAATTTCTACTCATCTATCCTTGATTTCTTTGGCTCTTTTTTATTTTACTCTGGTGGGAGGATACATTGTCTCAATGGCTTCTGCCTGTGCAATTCTGTGACGCAGATTTCTTTCCGAGCCTTTTTCCAGTTCATTCCCTTTCTCTATTTCCATGGACCGGTTTGTGTTTTCTTGGCTTTTTTTTTTTATCTTCGTTCTGATCTTTATTACTCCCCCCTAACATTGGGTTCAGTGTGTTCTTACGTTCCTTAAGCTGTCCTGTGAGATGATTAACTTGAGATCCTTTCTACAACTGTAACTTCTCCCTCTTAGCGCTTTTGCTGCGCCCCCTCCCTCGGGAATGTTGCGTTGCACACTCACTTTCATTCATCTCAACCTAGTTTGCGATGGCTCCTTTTGAGTCTGTCTTTGACCCAAGTGTGAAAACTGTGCAAGCCCCAGACCTTGGACTTCAGCAGTCAGGCCAGTGCTGCCGTGGGGCTGCAGGAGGAGGCAGAAGGGTGGGGGGCTAATTGGGGGCTGCCGTGGCTCACTGAGGAAGGATCTCGCGCTGTTATGAATGAGATAAGGCTCCCGAGGTTCAAAATCACTACTTCTGGCTGTTCTTTCCAGCACCAGGGGAGGGGGCCCTGGCCTTCAGAGCTCCCTACTCTGCGGTCAACTTGCACCATCGTCTCTGCTGTTTCATAATTACGAAAGGACCGTAATTATGATGCAAATGACCTACTGTAGGTCGGGAACACTTGGTCACATCACAGACAGACAGACATAAAGGGCAGTCTGGGGAAGGGAGTGGCCCCGGTATCACAGAGCAAAACCAGCCCCTGCTCCAGAGTCAGGGTATGGAGGGGTGTGGCTGCTGTCCAGCATCCAGCGGGGAGGACAGACACATGGCGCTGTCAGATTTCTGGGGTGGTTTACCTCCTGTTCTTGCTTCCCAAAGCTGAAAGATTTCGTGCGGCAGAAGCACTTTTGTAAATCCAAGTAAGTTTTATGAGGGAAAGAGGAGTTTCCAGTATTACAGTCTCTGCACACCCTACCCCTGGAAAGTGTGCGGGGCCGCCTGGGGGGGCCGTAGGCAAGTTGGAGATTGAAAATGGCCGTTTCTGGGGAGCTCAGAGAATCGCGTGGAAGGAACACCGCAACAGGAGCCAGACCAGCGCTTGGATCCAAGAGCAGGAGATCCCCGGAGGCTCCCAGGCACTTGCACTGAGCTCGGGTAAGAGAAAAGCGCTTTTACGGCCTCCCGCCCGCACTGGCCGCGGAGGCGTGGTTGAGGTGTTGGCTGACCCTGTTGGCTGAGTTTAAACGCACCTGTGTGACGTCATGTTGCTGGTGCCTAGCCCAGGCGCCCAGGTGGACCTCCCACCTGGGTCTTGACTTGAGTCTGAGCATGCTTACTTCTGGATTTTCCCATAGGTGTCTAATTAGTGGACCTGATTTCTTTCCAACGTCCAACCCCTTTATTGTGGTATGGACAGCTAATTTTCGGTTAGCGTAAGGATTCCGTGGAGACAACCCACTCTATCCCTAATCTTGCTACCTTTCAGCTCCTGTCAGTAGTGAGAGTGAATGACAGCCAATACCCAGCAGGTAAGATCACCAAGATCCAACCAATGCTTGGTCTCATCCGATTGGAAACAGGATCTCAATCTGTTGAGGAGCCGGCCAACTTCAAGTTGAATTTGGAAGGAATACAGGAGCATCACAATGGTGACAGATAACCAGCCACCGCCAGGAGCAGGGACTCTCGCACTAAACTACTGTTCTTCAGTGCTGTCCGGTTCAAGTAATACTAACAATTTAGAGCACTTTACGTAGGACTTTTAAATATTTACTCAAAGAATGCCAAAAGGTATTGCTACTGAAGCCAAAAGGGTTTCACTACGCACGTGTACAGGTTTATTATACATGTACATGTACAGGTTCATTATAAGAAAACCACGTTTCTGCATGTCTCTGTGGTCAGTAGTGGCTGCAGGCAAGTCCTCCCAGTGCATAACTGCTCTCAGTCTTGTTAGAGAGTCTAAAAAAAAGATTTTTATTTTTTTATTTTAGATTTTTTTCTAAAATACTTTCTATGCCGAGGCGGGAGGAAAACAATTTTGAGAGCAGGGCTAATATCAATTTTTAACAAAACTCAAGTGGGATCCTTCTTAAATCATTGAAACTTGGAATCAAGTGTATGGGACTTCTGTCCCACGTGAAACAATAGTTTGAGGCAAAGTCTAGCATTTTAAGAAATGTCTGGAAGGTCTCATCCATGCTCTTTGCAGAGATTCAGAAGAGATCACTATGTTCTTGCTCTTTCCCCCACTTCTGAAGAGAGTCTCTTGATGGACTCTCTTCAAAGACACACTAGGAAACGTTTTAGGAAAATTGAAGCTGTGGGAAAGGGCCAGGGAAGTTGTGCTCTAGACTTTGTGTCCATCATGACAGTGAACCTCTCCTTCTTGGAGGGTAGGCAAGGCTGTCCCGATCAGACGTCCACCCACCACCAGCCCTGACTGTGCTTCTTCCGTCTCCTTCTGTTCTCTGGGTACTTCCAAGGAATGGCTCAAGGCGGCCAAAGCGGCCTCGATTGGGGGGAAGGTTAGGAAATATCACCATTAGAAAGCCATAGGACGAGAATGTCAAGAAATAATAGCTTCACATTTGGAGATTTTTATTAAAGGTTTCTATGTCTGTAGCAACACTCTTGGTCTTGGGCTCATAACATTTTAAGTGGGTGTTTTTTTTTGAAGCCCCGGCCCCCGCACTATATTACACAGACTATGTTTTTGCAATGACATTTTCAACTCAGTCCACAGGTTACATAATAATAAGATGCGATCAGAATGGAGAGGGACCCAGCATTTCCCCGAGACAATGGTACTTGACTTGTGCTCCTGGAGAAGGCAAAAGCACGTTGGAATGCCTACTACAAATGACCTGGCTGTATAGTCCTGCTCCTTTCTGAGGCCCCTGGTGGCTTAGTGGTTGGATTCCTACCTGTGAGATCTACAGTTCAAGACCACTAGTCACCAGTCACTCGGGAAAAAAGACACGGCTTTCAACAGCCATAAAGCTAGTCCTCCAAACCTACAGGGCAGTTCTACCCTGCCCTGAGTTTGGGATTTGTCCTGTTTCTAGACCCTCCCTCTCTGAGGAGCCCTGGGGGACTTTTGAGGAGCTGTCAGGTAGCATTAGACTGCCAACCACCAGGGCGGAGGTTTCAAACTGACTTGCTGCTCCACTGGAGAAGGAGCGAGGCCCTCTGCTTCCAGAAAGATCTACAGCATCTGGCCCTGATACTGTTCTTTCACCACGAACTTATTTCACCTGCCTCAGACATTGGGTAATGTTTGTCTACGAACAGATAAAGCAAAGGGTGGAAAGGAGATAAAGCCAAAATAGACTCTTAAAAGTACAACACAGAGTGCTTATAAGCAGTGCTATTTAACACACTACTCACGTTCCTTCTTCCCACCAACCCGTTTCATAGCATGGCTGCTGGCCTGTGGCACAGAGGACGTGAGTCTAAACACTCTGACGGGAAGGACAGGAGTCCCTTGGGGCTTTCTGTGATTGTCAGCCTGGGGACTTTTGAGTTGAGACACCCCAGATTTCAATTTCCCCCCCTCTTTTTTTTGTTGTTAACAGTTTTATTGGTGCTTCAACTACATATAATACAGTTCAATAATCCAATTATGTCAAGAAGAGTTGTATTATCATTACCAAAATCCATTTTAGAACATTTTCTTCTTCCTTGTACTCATTGCTATTTACATTTTTTTTCCAGTGGTGGCAAAAATATACACAACAAAACATTCTCCAACCAATTCTATATGCATAATTCGGTGCCAACACCTCACATTTCTCTTTGGCTCTTGAGCTGTCTCCTGGCTCTAGTTTTCTCCATGCACATAAGGTTATGCTCGTGGATCTTTGGCATGGCTTAATAGCAAGCACCGTGAGCTTGTTCACCAGAGGAACTCCAATCTGTACTTAGAGCTGAGCACCAGGGCTCCTCTTGTCTCTGCATGAAACAAACACAAGTAAACCTCATGGGCATCCAGTTAGTTCTGGCTCATGGCGACCACACAAGACAGAGTAGAAATGCCCCTGGGGGCTTCAGAGACTGCAGCTCTTACAGGAGTTAGAAAGCCTCGTCTTTCTCCCAAGAAGTGGCTGGTGGTTTCAAACTGCTCACCTTGTGTTTGGCAGCCCAGCCCATCACCCACTATGCCCGGGTTTCCTCTAGTCTCTGTATGAGTGGTGGGGGAAAAACAATCAAGAAGACTTGCGACCCCATTTTGGGGTCATGTGCTAAACACCACACCCAAGCGCCTGCCAGGGACCCTATTCCAGCTCATGACGACACGACAGGGCAGAGCAGGATGCATAGGTCAAGAGATTAGGGGTAGGGTGGGCTGTCTCCACAGAACGCCAAGCTAAACGACAATAAGCTGACCGCGCCTCAATAAAGGGGGTGAAAGAAATCAGGCCCACAGTAGACACGCATGGGCACAATCCAAAGCCAGAATTCGCAAGCCAAGGTCACCTAGATACAGATGAAGGTCAACCCGGGCACACACACCGTGCACCAGGAACATCACACATCATGTCACGGGTGATGGGCCAGTACCCCCCGCCCACCTCACTCCCAGGTGCAGACAGAAAGGGAGAAATGGCTCAGACTGAGGGCAAGCCACCCTCTTGCAGGGCGGAGGATGGGCTCTCAGGCTCAGTTCTGAGACTACCCTTGGGGTTCTGGGGACTCCACCACCGGCCATTTTCCACGGGTTTTGCAGGCTCCTTTGAAGCGGCGATTGTTGTTCGAGAACTTTCCCACGGCTCTGCCCCGTGGCCAGGCCCTCCCCAGAGACAGCGTGCACTGAGACTGCACTACCGCGAATTTGCTGTCAGCTGGCTTAAGGACAGGGGGTTGACCCTCCCATGCCTGCAAGGGCCCCCATAGAGGAGGTTGGAAAGAAACCCGGCAGCCTTTGGACACCGATGGGAAGACCCCAAACTGAGCATCCACAGAGACTTCACCCCGTTGGGCCTCACTCAGTCAACGAGGTCAACCAGGAGCATCAGCCAGCCTCAACACCCAGAGGTTTGAAATATCCTGGCTGTGGGCGGTGGCACTCTGACCCTGCTCCTGGTCAGCGGCTGGCAGACAGTGAGGGTGTCCCTCGCAAGCACACACGCACCCATTCTGGGGCCCTTGGGGCCCCCATGCTCTTAGCCTCAAGGGTTCTTGGGTCTCTGGCCTCCCAGGATCCCCCCAGTTGCGCATGTGTGGAGCACAGGGTGGTTTGTGCCCAGTTGTGCACCCCAGCGCGGCTTCCAGTGGCTTTAGATGCTTTCTAGAAATAGCGTGGACCCTTTTGAGACTAAAACCTGAAACGTTTCCTGCCCTTCATAAAAAAGTTACTTGGAAGACAAAACGGGCTTCAGCGAGACTTCTGTCATGTGCGAAGCCAAGACCCGACGCATCCCCGCTCCGGAACCAAACATCCCGTCCCTCATCAGTTACCTGGATTGCCAAGGTGCTTCTGCCACGTGAATTCTTTCAGGCTGAGAAGAACCGGGGTTAACCATCCCAGAGACCTAACCGGACTCCCTTGTGGGTTTTGGAGACTAACTCTCAAAAGCAAAAGTTGATGTAAACAATGGGAGGTGGGTATGGCGCAGGACCGGGCTGTTTTGCTCCGTTGTACACGGGTCTCGTGAGTCGGAAGGGCCGAAGAGGCACAGAAGAGGCAGCAGGAAATCGTCTATGCTCGGATGGGAGAGAGGTGAGAGAGAAGACTGGCTAGGACTTCAGAAGAATGCTATTTGGTGAACTAAGATTTCTTCAAGAGGGGGGAGAGAATATTTCAGACAGGATGAGGCACGAGTTCAAACCCCATCTGTTACCAACAAAGCATGACCCTATATAATTACCTCTTAGCTTGAGTTTCGAATCAACAAAATGAGTGTAGCTAAAAGTTCTCTGTGACTCTTCACACTAAAAAAATATCTTGGCAGCCAACTACCTGTAAATGAAAACCAAATTCAGATGATGGCAAAGACCCTCCCTGCTGACATCAGAGGGACGGTGGCTGAAAGTAGAGAATATCAGAAAGGAGTTGACTTGTGTTGGATTGAGTTTGTTGACTCATAGTAAATTACAGATGACCTTGAGAAGAATGGGAATTCCAAGACACTTCCTTGTGCACCCACGGCACCTGCACAGGGACCGAGAGGCCATTGTTGGACAGGCCAAGGAATACTGCCCAGTATGTTCCCGGGCGCCTCGACTGCCCAGTTCCGGTCCCACTGACAAGATTTCAGGAAAGGGACAAAATTCAGACAGGGGTCAGAGAAAAGTCTGAACAGAAAGAGTGGACTTATTTAAGGGGATGCTTTGAAAAAGACTTCTGAAGGGCTCTTAGCTAGTGTGCAGTGGAATGTTGAGCCGGACCTTTTGTTCTGCCAATGCCACGCACCTGTCACTCACTGGCTTTCTGGTGGGTCTTCAGCCTTTGGCTTGTTCTCTGGTAGTAACTTCCCACTTCCTTTCAGGTAACTGCACACCTGCATCCGACTTCACTCATGCTGTGCTTTTGTTTCCAGATCCCAAACTCAAGTTCCTAGTCAGCCATTGTGGGGGTCCTGCTCTTCCCTATGCAGCCTTTTCACCGTCTCTGGTCTCTTCTATCAAAAAGGAACTGTCTCGTCGGCCCCGCACCTATCTTTGTGCTGGAGGCATGTTGCGGTCAGGTGAGGGGGAAACATGGCTCTACCTCTAATTGATGTTACAATTCCTGCGGGATTCCTGTCAACACCACTTCTTTCGCCAGCCTCTGTCTACCTAACAGTTTAAGTCAAGGGTTGTATCCTCGCACCATACTTACTACTCCATCTGTATGCTCAACAAATACTCTGAGAAACTGGGCTTTCTGAAGGACGAGATGAGCATTGGAGGAAGGTTTATTAGGAGCCAGCCATATGCAAATGACATGACTTTGCAGGCTAAAATAAGCAACTTGAAGCACTTGCTGATGAAGATCAAGGATTGCAGCCTTCAATATGAATAACGCAATGTAAAAGACCAAAATCATCATAACTGGACTAACAGGTAACAGCATGATAAACGGAGAAAAGATGGAATCTTGTCAAAGGTTTTGCCTTGCTTGGATCCACAACCAGTGCTCATGGGAACAGGCGGCGAGGAAACAAACACCACACTGGGTAAATCTGCTTCACAAGACGTTTTTGTTGTTGTTTTCTGTTATTCAAATATTTTTATTGATTCTCTTTTAATGAAGTCATTGCCAATCCATAATTTCCCTTGGCTTTATTTTTACATTAGGCCATTATCATGCAGCCACCAAAAAGCTCGCAGTAAATTACATAGGCTTGTAGGCCACTTCACTCTAGCTTCCTAGAATCCGCCACTTTGCTGACTGCTTTCCTCGTCTTTCTGTGCCAGAATCAGGATCAGCACGAATTGCAAACATACCTGCTTCAGTGCAAGCATTTCTCAGGTCTGCTCCATTACTGAGATTCACCTGAGCAGCTGGGAGAAGAGTGGGACCATTCAAGTGCCTGAGAAAAGAGGTGAAAACAGCAGGTCTGGTTGGCGATGGAGGGGAGACATTATGCTTGAAGAGTCTGGAACAGTGGTGGAAAATCATGAATTCTGCAGGCACACCACCTGAGCTCAGTTCCTAGAATGGATTGGTCACAGAGCCTACAATGGTTTTTTCCCTCTTTATGATGGATGTTTTCTTGCTATTATAAAAACAAAGCCCAGCTCACTGCCATCAAGGCAATTCTGACTCACAGTGATCCTGTAGGACAGGGTACTGCCTCTGTGGCAGTGGTTCCCGACCTTCCTAATGTCGCAACCCTGTAATACAGTTCCTCATGTTGTGGTGACCCCAACCATAACATTGTTTTCGGTGCTACTTCCTAAGTGTCATTTTGTTACGGTGCTGAATCGGGCGACCCCTGGGAAAGTAGCCACGCAACTAATAACCCACCACTTTGCCACACGGCTCCTTGCTGTAGCAGAGACTAGTAATTCGGAAGAAAGAGGTGGGCTGGCTGCAGGAGCGATGTTCTTGAATGGGAGAAAAGGAACAGACTCCATGTGCACGAGCTTTTACACTGGGAAGGGAAGAAGTCCTTCATCATGAGGGAAACCGAGTCCACCATCACAGATGCAGGCACATACTTGACGCTGAGATGGAGTGCGCTTTGCTTCTATTTCTCAGTCATATCAAACATGATTTCATTAGTGCTGAGACATTGGAAAGAGCTGTTGAGAGACTTGAGGCAAAATAACGTGGTACAATCGTCTTGGAAAGAAGACTAAGATGCTATGGGAAGCTAGTGCCAGGCCCGCTTCAGATGCGGGTACTCGGTTTGCAGTGACACTCGTCATCACAGCTGGGTTTTCTCCAGTCAAGTTGTGCAATGTAGGCACAGCAGGTGACTGGCAAGAGGGCGGAGGAGGTGTTTCAAGGTTGGTTAGGAAGCAGCAGAAAGCGGGAGGATGACTGTCAAGCTAACGATGAATAACCAGGAGTGCAGAGTCGACGTTCAGGGATGCGAGGTGCAGAATTTTTCATCAAACCATATCAATAATTATTCTACATTTAATTAGTCTAAATGTGCCAATTAGAAGACAGGTTGCCAGAAAGGATTTAAAAAAAAGCAAGACCCAGCTTCTATGCTATTCACCAGAAGCCCACTATAAACATAGACTAACGACATTAAGGGCAAAATAATCTAGGAAGACATATCGCACAAACAGTAGCCAAAAGCTGGAGTTTGCATATAAACCTCAGACTAAGTAGACTTTAGAATTAGAAATATGAAGGGACCTCGAAATGTTTGTGGGGAAGTTCCCTTATCTGTTTATTCCATCTGCCCACAAACTTTCTGGAGCCCCTGGTACTTCCAGACAGAAGAGAGTGGCATTAACAAATGATAGAGATCAATTCTCCATGAAAACATAATGAGTCTAACAATTGAGCTTCACAATACCCGAGACAAAAAAAATGTATCTGAGAAAAAATATACAAATATACAAAGATAGCTGATGATTTCAACACTCATCTCTCGGTAACCAATAGAACAATTATAAAGAAAATTAGTAAGGATACAGAGGACCTAGGCAACACCATCTACCAACTTCATCTGACACTCAGAAGACTCCAGCCTCCCAGAGCAGGTGGACACAGTGGCTGTCCCATGGCCCATGAGGGGCACAGGACTGGAAAGTTTCACTCTGGCACACATAAGGATGCCGGGTCCCAACAGTAACAACAGCGGGTAACACATTCTCTCTCCGGACCCAGCACATGGAGCCCTCACCCCGACAGACCACGTTCAGTCATAAAAAGCTCTCAAGCCATAGAAGAATTACACAAGAAAGAACAAATATATGGTACATCCAAATATCTGGCAATCGATGAAAATATTGTTCTCCATAAACCATGGATCAGAGGATGTCTCAAGGGAATTTTTAAAAAATCATTTGACGTGAATGAAAATGAAAAGAAACAATATCAAATTTGTAGCATAAAATGAAAATAGCTTTAAATGTTCTGAAATTAGTAAGTTGAGTCTTCACCTTTGAGAAATAATAAAATGAGAAGTCATACAGCTGTGAACTCAATAGATGGATCCTAGTCAAGAGGACATTTATGGGGCAGGACATCAAATTCATGTGGATACAAGAGTATCCTGTCTTGTGTAAACAGACCTTCTGGGTCCCCGAGAATGGGGAAGCCCCACTGCTGACACTATCTTTACAGCACGTATGGAAACTATCCCATGGAGTCATGGTTCCCGAAACAACAGCTTAGCTCAATAATGAATGCAGGCTTTGAACACTATGCTCTTTTAAAGACTAATCTACAGGACATCAAATTCGCAAGGGTAATTCTAACGCATAGATCCAACGTTAAAGGGCACACAGCGTGGAGCATCAAGAGTGTTACCGATGGCATTGGGCTGTACATCTGGAAATTGGTGAACGAATATTTTGTTTATATTCTCACCAAGTGTAGAGAAATAGAGGGTAAATGTGCCAACCCGTTTAGCTTTAACCAGGGGTCAGCACTGAATTGTCATAGATAAGTCAGATACGGGCAGTAATTTGGAAAGCAATTGTTCAGAGTCAGGATAATGTAATGGGAACATGAGCCTGGATGTCAGACAAGGATGAATTTGAAAGCTGAGCCATAAAGTCCTCCTTGGCTGTTCATTCTATTTCAACTGTGAAGTATATAGAAAAAGCTCAATATTTATTTTGAAGGATTCCTTGGGATAACATAATATGTAAAATGCCATTGGCTAAATAGTAAAAGTCTGATACTATTTCCTATCCTGCTTTGAAAAACAGCACTAAGTTTATCCTCAATCAAATATTGTAATTTTTTAAGGAACAGTTAAGATTTAAATAAATGAACAAGTCACTTGAACATAGGGGAATCGCCAATGTCCATACAGGTTTGAAAAGATGCTCAACTATACTGTTAACTAAAAAGCAAATTCATATTCCATCTCACCTACACTTTATTTTTTAATTCAAGAGAATGATTAGATTCATCATAGTGGGGTAACCGTTTCATGTTAAAGGCAATACTGGTACATCATCTTGCAAAAGTATTTTGGCAATTAAGCAAGTTTCCAGAGAACACTGTACAGGGAGTCATCTGAAATGCACAGTGATTCAGTGTGGCATTATTTTGAGTATTTTAACCAAAGTAGCCATACAATTTCCAAAGTAAATAGTGTAAGATTATTTGAAAAACAAACACATGACAGCTGAGTGCTGAGAATGTTCTGACTGCTTGTGGTAATGCCCACTTCTGATCGTAAAAGCCACCTAGTTATACATTTTAAACAACTGGATTGTGTGACATGTGAACTGTCTTTTACTAAAAATGCCCTCCCATAGCAGTTGGCACACTTCCTGCATTTGATCGTTCCGAGGCAATCACATTCCACACGCCACCCTTTCTTCCCACCTATTTAGACATTATTTTCTATGGCTCATCCCAGGTTCAGCACCAAAAATATTTTCTCAGATGAGTACTTTGCTCTCTTACGTGGTATTCCCACTCCGTGTCTTGTTATTTCAAAATTCTTGGTAAAATAGCTTACATTAGGACTATCTAGTTATCGACCACTAAGCAAGAATGTATTCCTATGTTCCAAGAATAGCTGTAAAGTTTCATTCATTTGCTGTTTATCGAAGATTCTTCCTTGCACTTCCCCTATTATCATTTCATACGTAATAAAATGTAACCGGTAAGCTCTCGTTTCCATCATCCTGCGAGTGGACTGGTTCTCCTGCTCCTCCACGGACTGGAGCAGCTGTTTGGCACTCTCACACGGCGCCTCCCTGAGCTATTTGCTCTTGTTCTCCCAGGAAATGACCAACCTGTTACGGCCAAGTCTTTCTTTTGTGTCACATTCCATATTGGAGTGTGCTGTTCAAGTGTTTTCTGAACAAAGGCAAATGGAAAATAAAATTTTAATTATCTGGAAAGATCCTCATTCTACAGATAGCTCTGGTCATCTAGCTAGAAGTAACTTTCTCCCAGAACTTGGAAGACCTTGCTTCATTATCTCCTACTGTCCCATAATATTGAGGAAAATTATGTAATTCTCATTTTAGGAGAATGTTACTCAGAAGTATTTTTTATCCTCTCATTTTCCCCAGTGTTCTCAATCAAAAAATGCCTTACAAAGTTGTTTTTTCCATTCACGTTTGGTGGGTCCCTTCAAAGGGAGATTCGTTAGTTATTTTGTCTGTGAGAATTTTATTCTATTTCTAATACATGTTCGAGATCTTCTCAAAGGAACCTTGGATTTCTTTTTTTTAAAATATCCCATTTTTGCGTAGTTTTAAGGAGCCCTGGTGGCACAGTGGTTTGAGTTGGTCTGCGATATGCACGGTCAACAGTTTGAAACCACCAGCAGCCACGGAAGACTGGGCTTTCTACTCCACAAGTTGCAGTCTTAATCTTGAAAAGCCAGTTGATTCAGTCAGCATTGCCTCAATGGCAGCGATTTGGGGGGGGAGGGTGGGGATGGGGTGACAAAAGTGTTACACATCGCCAAGTGCACAGTCACCAGCTTCTCCACATAAGATGACGCTTCCTGCTCCGGTAGATTAGCCTTGGAAACTCACAGGGGGCAGTTCTCCCTTGTCCCACAGAGACTCGCGTGAGTTGGAGTGGACTCAATGGCAGTGAGATTGTAGTTTTGACATTTCTAGATTCCTTAAACTTCCAAATCTTTTAATAAATATAAATACTGAAGAAAAAAGCATTTTGCATGGATGCAATATATTTCTCACAAAGGATAGTTTCAGGTTTGCTCTTGTTCATTGACGTCAGGGGCCAACTGGTGCTGCTTGTAAACTGACAGTTTCCTCGAGTCTGAAGATCTTTTCTCCATGACCTTCCCCCTGGCACGGGAATTTGTGCACCCCAGTAAGCTGGCCTCAACTATCAGTCGTCTAGAAATAGTCTACCATTCCATGGGCCTTTACGTGACTTTATTTTCAGTCTGTGACTGTTACATGTTTGGTCTTTCAGAAAATTCTCAAAACAGCAAGCCTCTGCCACGTTTAGAATTCCCTCGGTATCTAGCTGACGAGGTAGAAGGGATGCTGAATTTCAGCCAAACCCTCACTCTGGCCTGCTGTTTTGCCCTCTTATTCCAGAGGCTTTCTCCAATTTCCTAAGTAACAAATTAGCTTGATGCTTATCAGCTCTCCAGGTTTGACCCTTCTGTTAACCTAAAATCAATTTCTCCTTTCCCATTAGCTTTCAATTTCCAAAAGTACTTCAAAAATTTTCCCCCTTCATCTTCTAGATAACTCCCGACCTTTGAAGTTTTGTCACGTCAGTGGCATTTAGGAGGCGCTGATATGAAAGCAATTTTTCTACTCATTGACTGTGCACTTGGTGTCCACACAACCTAATTTGCAATTGAGAAAAACTGGAAACCATAAACAAGTAATAGGACATGTAGAACATGTTATACCTACTTGGTAGTCTATTTATAGCTATTCAAATGTGTAATAACCATTATGCTTGAACAAGTCAAATCATCATCATACATTAAATTGTCACAAGTGTATTGGAGGAGGGCATATCCAAAAACATTGAATGAAGTAGTGCTTACTTTTTAAAATTTAAATTTTCTGAAAAAGCACGTGTTCCAGTACTAATAATCATGCTACCCACGGACCTATCAGGGTCTCATTCCCCAAGGCCTCCAAGGCTTTGCTTGAGCTCCTCAGACCAGTTCAGTGTCACAATGGCGCCCTCTCTCGAAGAGGCCAAAACTGTGACTGAAGTCATTCAGGACACAAGGTGGGAGAAAGTGGAGTTAAGGCAAAGAATGACAAAGCATATTCCCACAGCTTAGGAGAAAGCAGTGTTAAGGAAAGACCTGCCCAGTGAAGGAAAAAAATTTTTTTGAAGTTAAGACCGTGGTATGTAACCAAGAGTCTAAGAAGCACGCTTGGGAAGTTGGGACACTGTCCAATAGGAATCCGGAGAAAAAGAGCAGGCAGAGGGAAGGGTGTGCTAAAGGAAATCAGTCAAGAGGCACAGAAGGACTTGCAACACAAAGGAAAAGGATTTCCAAAGGATTTGGGTTGCTTCCACACTCCATGAGGGATGTCTTCTGGACCCAACCATTCTGCCCAGTTCTGCCACAGGCTCCCAACCTGGATCTTTCACTATGCCCTTCCACCATCCCCATCACTACTCCAAAGTAGGTCCCTCACAGTCTGCTTGTTCCACTTACTCAGTTTCCTTATCTGCAGTTCAGTTCCAAAGAAATGTCTTCCATAAATGCATTTTTCTATACGTTCTTCCCATGAACATTTTCTGGGTGTTTTGTCCACATCTAAATTTCACCATGTAGAGAAAGGTTGGGAATGAACACAGGGAGTGAAAGTGTTTGATATAATTGATACAACCAAAATGCCAGTTACAAAAGCATGAACCCAAACCCGCTGCCTCGTTACTTCATGGTATTTGACCGTGTAGGTACACTGCCGTTCAACAAGTCAGTCTAGACTTGTACAAATGGTCAAGTTCAAGTCAGATACCTTGGAAGGGTTGGCCATCTAAGACTCTACCGGACACAGCTCCACTCTGCAGACCATGCGTCAAAAATCAACTACACAGGGACGGATTCAGTGAACTCTCCAAAATTGGAAACCAGAGGAAGCTACTGTCTGTATAGACAATAGCACTAGAGGTAAGGAAAGATCACTGTCATTCCTTGAGGAGGCCTACTACTGATGAAAAACACTTTAAAATAATAAAATGCTATAACCTCTTCGCTACTTATAACCTTGCCATTTTTTGGTGTGTGTGGTTCCGAGATTTAATGTGTGTGGGGGCAGGGAGTGCTGGTCTGCCCCTGAGAGACGACCCTATGGCCAGGCCCCAACCCCCTCAGCCCACAAGTCAAGCATCCACCTTTTGCAACTAACAGAACATGGCAAAATTGGACCTCCTGGACCTGAGGGAAGCCAGACCTATCCTTACATCTTCAAAACATTAACATAAGGAAAAACCTGTACTTCCACACACAGAACAATTATGACATCGTGCAATCAAAAGCGAAGTCTCTGATAGGGCCAAGTAGATTTTGCGGGTTAATCGCTCTATCAATTACGCTCCTTTGGAGCTCCGTGGCAATCTACTCGCGTGAAGATTCCAGTGCAGGAACCCGACGGGGCAGCCCGTCACCTACGGCTGCGTGAGTTGGAACTGACCCCACCTTTCTTTTGGATTCCAAGAAACATGTATCACAGTTAAGTCTCAAAATGCTACTAACTTTAGTAGATAACATACAGAAATATTATGCCTCTGGATATCCACTAGACATAACCTGTGTGGCTGGGAATGATCATGTGAATCATTATTGTTCAGAACATAGTCATAATTATAATGTAAATACTAATGAACATGCACATCAAATCAAATACATACACTACACATAATAAAGCTTAATCTTGGCTATTAAACTGATGAACTGCCCTCAATGGTAAGGGACTTTAAAAAATTCATGGGGAAACAGTAAGTTTCTCTATAAAAACTTTGAAGCCTGTAGTATTTTGTACATTCAGCAAAGCTGTTAGATTATAAGGTAGAAATGAAGGCAACATGCTTTTGAGCTGCTCAAACTTTGTCTTATGCAGTTGTTCATTTATTAATAGCTCTGTAAATACTGTCAGCTGGATTATCTTGGTGTTTCTTCTTTCATTCAACTCCTATTAAAAAGGACATGAAGGGGCTATTAAGTAAAATGCTAACATTGATTTAATATACAGAATGCAATGGGGAAAGTGAATGTTAACATGAAGAGGTGGAGTATTCACATAGGACACCAGAGAGCTTATGAAGAGTTTGGATGTTTGAGGGTCTAAACCTGCAGCCTGTAGTTACTGAGCTTACGATCCGAGCACTCACAGAGCTCACTGGAACTGCATTTCATCCTGGCATCCCAGGTCAGGAGCACTGCCGCCACTAGCCAGCAGCTCACAGGGTGCTGCATGACGGACATAAATGCCCCGGAGACACCAATCAGCCTTGGCCCTGAAATGGGGAGCACAAACCCTCAGCAATGGAGACTGATCTAATCACCAGGGCAAGGGAAGGGAGCACTAGCCCATGGATAATTCACACGCATTAGACTTTGAAAACAGACTCACAGGAAGGAGAAGCTCCTTCAGCAAGCCAGGATAAAGCCAGCCTACTGGTGGCCTCAGATTGAGCCCAAAATCATCCTCCTGCAGTTTAGCCAAAACTGACCTCATGTTAAAAATTACATGAGGAGCGGAACGTGCTGGTGCGGAAGGAAGTTAAAAAAAAAAAAATTACATGAACGCCAATACAAATGTTAGCTTTTCCCCAGTGCTGTACCAGTTTTGATTTTCACAAACAGTATAGTCATAGGCAGATAATGTACTGAGATAAGGAAATTGAAGCGCAGAAAGATTCTAGGTTCTGATCTTGGATAAAGGTGGGCATTGTAACTCAGGACTAACCCCAAGACAATTCAGAGTGCTTTCCACAGTACTAGGCAACCTTTCTAGAAAGATGTCAATATACAACAAGCATCATTTTGCCAGCATCAAACATTCCACCTAGTCTCAATTTTAAGTTAGAACCCACCCAATTAGAACGGAACAGTTCAAGCTTTAAGATTCAAAGACCTGATGCATTTTCTGCACTTCACACCGTGTGCTCATTACTATGAAGCCTCGTCAAGAACTATGTGGTTCCTTTTCTGATGTAAAGTGACATGGAAACTACCTGTCCAGAATCGGAGTACCCAGAAATAAGATAGAACCGTTTACAGGGGAAAACATGCATGCATTTATTTCTAAGCATTCCCAGTGAGGGGGGAAAAAAAATTCAACATCTTTAAAAATGTGTTTATTTTTTTTAAAAAATCAGTTGTGTACAAAAGTGTTTCGTAGTTTTTAATTCTCAAGACAAATACCCAACCCTCCACCCACAGCCCACCCTACTTCAATGGTCTTTCTGGTAACCCACCCATGTTCCCCCTTACAGGAAGTTAACGGCCCAGAATAGACCCTCCTACAGAATTTATCATCACTAACAGATTGTTTAGAATAGAGACCTATGGACGCTAACAAGCAAGATTCTTTCTCGGTGAGGTTAGTGAGAATCCCTATAATGGCAGTAGGCTCCCAGCGGGACACCACAACAAAGCACCATCAACTGCTGAACGCTAAAAAATAGATATTCTCTTCAATAGCATTTCATTTTCTATTGAAAAGGTCTTTAAATTACATTAAATAAGTCTCTTTCCCCCCAAAGAAATAGTCTAGCTTTTATTACGATGCCTGGAAAAAGGAGTAACAGCAAGCAGACAAGGATCATTAACAGCACAGTGCAGTCATTTGTTTCCACTCGTCCCCGGGAACCACACTGGGAAACAGCGCCACGCTGACGTTACACGTGTCACGCGTGGTGGAAATAAGCAAGTGAGAGGTGCCACATTCACAGCGACAGTTGGGTGATGCTCACAGGTCTCTGCGGGCACATCAGTCCAATGACACAGGAACAGAACAATGGGACAAGAGAGCTATTAACAGTCCCCTAGCCCTTTGTCATAAGGTTTGGATCCATGTTGCAACAGTGTGAAAATAAGAACACAGGACATGATATATGTAGATACTGCAGTAAAGTCACATTTGAAGAAAAAAAGGTGATTTATCAGTAAATACTTCAAGTTGCCTTCTTCCCCCGTGATAGCAACTGGCTGATGTTAAAGCATTCATTTTATATTGGTACCAAAATGATGGAAATACAAATTTCTAAAATCAATGGTTTGTACCCTGGAATGGAAAGTCCTGACCTAGAAAAAGTGACTAATACAACATCATTTTATAAAAGCCCATGAAATCAAGATAACTGTAAACAGAAGGTTTCTTTTTCTTAAGGAAGCTTCCATTTATGTACAGGAAGAAGGTATACCTGGCTCCAGTCTTTCATGCCTGAATCCATCTTAAATCTTTTAAGGAACAAGTCTTAGTTTCCTGTGCTGGTACCTAGGATTACAGGAATATTACCATTTCCCTTCTGTAGAACGTTAAAAGTCTAAATCAGGCATATGCTTTGAGCCAAGACCTGCTTTTCACATTTATGAACTTATTAAGCAGCCTAAAACTTAACATAATATGCTGCCTTCTGTAGTGCACAAATGAGCAAACCCACTTTTAACCGCCAATTATTTTTTACAGATACTTAAAAAATGTTTTGCATAGTTTTAAGTGCCACCAACAATCTTGAATGTGACAGACGGCTCCCTCTCACCCTGAAAAGGAAAACCAGCCTTAATTTCATTTAAATAATTACTCGCCTAAAAAGCAATACTCCACTACAAGCATTCATATATTCTTGGATACATTATGTGTTTGGGTAACCCACAGTCACAATGCTAAACATTTGGGGAAGCCAATTCAATGCATTTAATTTAGTACCATGTTCCTCAAATATTTAGTTATATATTGCTACATACATATTTAGATCACAAACTACTACTCATTCATTCTGTAGTCACATACTGTACAACTAATTGTTTCTTCTTTTAAAAGTCAGGCATACACTTAGGAAAATGAACCAATTACAAAAAACAAAGCAAAAACGAACCCTACTAGAACATTAGAGACTTCTAGAAAATCTCCCTGCCCTAAATGGGATCTAACTATATTGTTTTAATCTTACTCTTTGAGGTTTTAAAAACTGAAGGAAGCATGGAAAATTATAAAAATAAGTTCCACCAGGGTACTTCTTTCCTAGGCCTAAAAACTTAATGTCTTTGTTCTACACATTTAGATCAGAAGGGGAAAAAAGCAGTTACCTTGATTTATGTCTGGGGAAAAACATTCACAAAGAGGGCAGTGGGAAACGTACCAGAAAGGAAAGTGGGATATAACATTAATGCAAATGAGGTAAATAAAATTTTATAATTAAAAAAGTCCGTTATGGAAAACCTTTCAAGCCAAGTATTATCACCTGTTTTCCAATTTTCTGGGCACTAGGGATGTTAAAGTATAGTTAGAAGAGTAGTTACCCTCTGGGACTAATAAGTATAAAAATCAAAGGCAAGATATAGCTGCCTCCAAAAGCCAAGTAACTCCAAAGTTTTCTCTCTCCTTTGTCTAACCACAGAACAATTAAATATACCCTGATAATATAGGCAAATAGTAAACTATGTAGATGTACTCAATACTAAGAAATCCAAACATTACTTATATTACCAAGCCACCCTCCACTAAAAAAAAAACCCTAATCCTAGCTAACAGAGCAAATGTCCACAGTTTCACACTTCCACCTAACTTCAAAAAATAAAGTATAAGGTTTTAACTGTTTAAAATAAATTAAAAAAATCTTGTTTCCTTTGGCATCTTTAGAAAATAACTAAACTACAACAATAAAAGGAGATGATTGTATATAAAGAAATTCGTGCCTAAATGAATACATGGGGAAAAAACATAGCAACTTGTATTTATTATGCAATAATACCAACTACAAGAGTTTACTGCTGTTTAGAAAAGCCTTATGATTTTGGAAGAACCTTCACATCCTTAACATTACAATGTATTTCATAATTTTTTATTGCTTCTAGTATTAAGATTATTGAGAAGTCAAATGAAGTTATGCTGAAATTATGGTTCAAAACTTACTTTCCACCAAACACTTAACCATAATTTAGGATAAATAACAATTTAAGAAAACAAACCCTTATGTCTTACTACATACAGCCTTACTTTAATTCAGTCTGATTGTTACAACTTTATTATTTTGCATTGGTCCTGAAAATTTAGTAAACACTGTATGTCTACACATAGGACTGCCTGCATACGTCACTGAAATCTTTATAAAATGGTCACATCAGTGTTTGAGCTTGTCAAACTAACAATTTTCAAACTTTGAACTAAGAATGAAAGGTAACTTTAATATGGATAGAAAGTCTGACTATGTACAAGAGAAGGTAAAGATTTCAATTCTCATATTATCAGAAACATCATAAAGAAAGCTAGATTTGTAACACTCTTCTATTCCTATGTGCATTTGAAGTATGTACAGAAAAACATCAACACAGCTTTCATGTGTCCATATGGGGAAAATGCAAGCAGAGGGATTTTTGAAGTAGCCAATAAAGCAATCTCTATAAGCCCAAAATTAGGCTAAAAACTACTGCGGTTGATTGCATCCTTGCAAATTCTCAAAAGAAAATTTCATCTAAGACAGTTTTAAAAACAGAAAGATGTCAAATTAACTGTAAACTACACTGGGTTTGTTTTTTCATTAAGTCTGGGAATACTGCAACATCAAGTGTTTACTGTTTGGGGGCAGCTCCGTTTCACATTATTACGTACATGGGGAAGCTTTAAGAGTGTTTTAAGAACTGTGACACAACATTCCAAGCCTGGGACCTAAGAATGGAGCACGGGTCACTGCCCTCAACACACGTCCTCACCCAACAGTGTCAGCTGGGGGTGGTAGTGGGAAATAGGGGTTGATGTTCCAGTCTGTTGGCAAGGACAAAGAGTTCTGAATAAGGTCACCATCTTCAATTCTGTATAAATCTCATATCGAAGATTCTCGAATGCTTAAAACGGTGGTCGTCTTGGCAGCTACCCATCCTAAGAAGTCAAGTACAAGCATGCAAGTAAATTCACAGGCACAGAGGAGCCATGTTACAAACGGTTAAGGTAGCTGTGATGCACCACCAACAATCTGAATGGCCCTGACACACTCAAAATAGTATCTTAATTAGTCAACAAAATCCTGAAGCAAACTCTTGCTAGTCTTGGTACACCGCTAAATGCTAAAGTAGCATGTTTTTTCCATGGTTCTAGCTTAATTCAAAGAATTTTTACACTATCAAGTAAGAAAAAAATTAAAGTATTTCCCCTTTTTAAATTTACACAGACGTTTAATTAGCTTTATTTACAGAGCAGGATTTTTGTTTGTTTGTTTTTGTGTCTCCAATGGTGCCTAGATAACATCATTAGGCAAGAATGCCGGTTTAAAAGAAATCTATGCAGAATTCTAAAAATAACAGGTGGTGATGCTCCTCAAGAAGGGGCACGCGGGACTCTCAGCAGCTCTCATCCGACGCCTCAGTTACTCAGAAGCAATTCTGTTGCAGTCTCTACATCCCAGGATTTTGAAGACAAGGCCACTATTACTGCGTTCTGTAAAGAAAAAGGGACGCAAAAATTCTCCAAGAAGTACTCATAAAATATTATCTAATGAGAAATTTAATTTCTTTTCTGTAAGTTGTACTGCATTTGCAAAAAACAAAAAAGGCTCTAGAAATCAATGGGTAGAATCAACAACAAAAAACAAGAACCACTTATTTAAGTAACAACATAAAAACATTTTCTTAATGAAAACTAGATTTAGTTATTATGCCTCTCCTCGGAATCCCCACCCCCACCCCAGAGAAGGCGTAACAGCAATAATTTAAAAATCAATCCATATTTAAAAATCAGTATGTCTTTAAAGTACTTACCCTATCAAAGCCCATAGCACATAGATTTTCTATTTTTTTGGTGTATTCTGGACTAGAAACTGGTGCTCCAGCATACACATGTGCCCAAAGTCGAGCTGTTTGTTTGAACATTTCAGGATTTTGTTTGTACTGTGTGGGGGCAAAAAAATGATCCACATGTCAATACAGCTAAAAAAAAAGCCATACAGGTTGTTCAGTTCTTAATTACCCAAGTCTGTTTTTCCTTAAGTAATGAATTGACATTTAAAATAATTGACTTTCTATTGTAAAGAAGCTAAATCACTCAAGATGATTTACCGCATATATTTGTGTATAAGCCGAGTTTTTCCGCACAAAAAATGTGCTACAAAACTGGGGTTCAGCTTATACACAGGTCAGTGGTACCCCAGCAAGGTGTAACATCTCGCAGGTGATTGCCGTTCCTCCGCTGTTCATTCAACAGCTGTTGACACTGCAGGTCTTTGAATGTTTGTTCACTCACATCTAACCAATCAGAGCCATCCTATGACGTGGCCGGCTCCAATTCGCAGAAGCACCCATAGTGATTCACTTACGCCGGCCCCTGAACTGGTAAGGACGTGTCTGTGGCTGTGCTTCAGCTCTCCCCTCTGGTCTCTGTGTTAATTCACATCCTGCATTTCCCACTCTAGGCTTATATTCAAGTCAGTTTTTCTGGTTTCCCAGGTAATAATTAGGTACCTCGGCTTATACTCAGGTCGGCTTATACTCGAGTATATACGGTAACTTAACATTTTGATTCACATGTTACATCAACTGAAGACAAAGACAGATAACATTTAGCAGAAAATTCATGTTAACTGAGGCAATCGAAATCCTTTACAACTGTAGCTGTATACATTATACAATACTAAACTTGCTTCTAAAATGATGTGGATATTAACAACTGTGATCAACTTTCATATTAAACACAACTCAGGCTAGAAACTAACTGGACTTCACTGTGTGCTACACCTGTAATAGTGATTTAAAGAACCACACAGGCCAAGTTGTAACATAAAAAATTATTGACACATTATTTAGTAGTTTTTAAACACATGGGTCAGAATCAAGGGGATGACAACTTACAAGCAAAATGACGATACAGATTTCTAAAAGGCAAGGTTTCTCATATGTTTGAAACATTTGGCAACCACACCAAATTCACTGCCATCGAGTTGATGTCTACTGTACGACAGGGTGTGCCTGTCCCTGTGGGTTTCCAAGACTGTGACTCTTCACAGAGAACAAAGCCTAGTCGAGAGGCTGTTGGTTTCAAGCTACTCAAAGCACAATGCATAACCACTAGACACCACCAGGGCTACTGATTCCTTAGTAAGGCAAAAGAAAAATTTAAAATAACTGCTTAATTACCTTTGAGAAACATAACAAAGTTATACATAAAACAAGGAATGAAGTTTTTCTTAGGAAATAATGTTTCCCATAACAGATAATATATACATTAAAGTATTAAAGCATGAAGAGAAATTCATTAAAAGAAAAAGAAGCAGACTGTCCTTTTGGGAAAGCTAACATGGCAGATTGGATGAAAAGACATACAGGAAAAAAGAAGACATACAGAAATGAATGCAGTATGTTTTTAAAACAGTCATTTTATTGGGGGCTCTTACAGCTCTTATAACGTTCCACACATCACTTGTATCCAGCACATTTGAACATATGTTGCCATCATCATTTTCTAACATTTACTTTCAGTTTGAGCCCTTGAGAATGCAGCATTTTTAAATGTGAGTTTGAGAAACAATAATTTTGGAGATGCATAGAGGTTTGAAGATAGGTTGACTCATGTGTTAACACAGCAAACTAATACTCTGAATTCAAGCTACTGAAAAAATATACTCTCTAGAGCTGGTAAGTGACACAGCGACAGACACAGGCGCACACTTCAGTGAACACATCAATGTGGTACATTTTACACTATGGAATTTTAAAATGCAAAATACAGAGATCAATTAATCAGTGGCTTGGAGGGCTGGGGGTGGGGGAAGTAAAGAGGAAAATGAAACACTCTCAAGATAATAAAAAACCTCACTGCCAATAAGTCAAATCTGACTCATAGCGACCCTATAGGACAAGGTGGAAGAACTGCTAACCACGCAACACAAAAACCACTATGCCAGCCCTGCTCCTTCTAAACAGATTAAACACCTGTAATTTCTAGTGACGAGAAAAGCAGCATCAAATGCAGGTGAGGTGTGCACACTTAGACCAAGGCCGATGATGTCACGAAGAGAAAAGATTTCTGGTAAAGAGATGCCATATACAATTTTACAACTGAAAAATACATAGGCATTTATGTGTTCAGGTATAAAGATGTGATGTATCTATTGCCATATGTACATATGTCTGTGTATATATGTATATATGCGGGGGGCTTCAAAAAGTTTATGGAATACTCAATTAAAAGATAACTGAATTTTCCCACAACTTTTAGAAATTCCTCAGACATATGAGTTACATGTACTTCTTTTTTTTTTTTTCACTTGGTTCTTTTTTTTTTTTAATTAATTTTAACAATTTATTAGGGGCTCATACAATTCTTATCACAGTTCATACATGTTACATGTACTTCTAAGACATAACCACACACCGGTACTGCAAGACTGGTTTAGAACCATAGGCTTGCGGGACAGCTATGTTTTCCGTCACAATGTGGGGTGTACTACTTGAGATCTTAAAAGATCGCAAGCAATCATATAAGATACAATTATTCATTTCTACTCAACCAGAGAAAGGAATTAACAAAAGACTCAGAGAAGGAAATAGTAAATAGGAGTAATTATCTATCTAACCCACAGAATGAGAGAAAATGTGGAATAAAACTTAAATTCCTGAAAGAGGCTAGATGTACAGCACCAAGACTTTAAGAATCCCAAGACTAGCAGTCTAAGAGACCCTCCTTTGAACTTGAAACTGAGGCTATTTTTGAAATGGAAGCGATTTCTGTTGGTTACTTCTCAGCTAAATAATAGATATGCTCCTGAAATACACACTATTACCCATGAGAAATATGCTTCCTTAAACAATTAATTATATGTGATCAAATGGTCAATAGTTACCAAAAAGCAAAGATGAGAGGGCAAGCAAGGGAAGTGAAACTAATTAATTAATGGAAACGGAATGAAAAGTACTAGTAGAATTGTAAAAATTTACACTAATGGCAAAAAATAATTTGTGTGTATATTTTCACTTAAACACTTATTTAAATGATACAACCAAAACAGAATTAATGAGAATGGTGACACATTATGAAAAATATAATCAATCAATAATATGTACAGAAAAGAGCGCGCACACACACACACACACAGACACAAAAACCCCAATAATCTGTATAGAATTTACTAAATGGAAACCTTTTTTTCAGGGGAACTAATTTTGACTTGTAAGCTTTTACTTTAAACACAGTAAAATATTTAAAAAGAAAAAATTTCTGGAGACCAAGTTTGTAGACAGTTCAATTTATTTAAGAACTCTTTAGAGCGCAGACCCAAAGCCCAACTATGGAGAATGGAACATCACAGGGAGGGGGTGAGTCAATCAGGGTGCTGTAGAGCACTAATGGGTCACGCAATAGACCTCTGATCCCTGGAGGTCTCAATCACCCCACCCCCTCCCCACTATCACCTCAGTGCTGCCTCCCAATCTAGACTAAACAGGAGCATGAACATAGGTTTAGGCAAGAGATAAAACTCACAACACATGGAATCCAGGAATAAGGATGGAAATAGAGATGAAAAAAAGGGAGGGGGAGGGGAGCACCGATGACAATGAATGTCACATAACCGCACACCCCCAGCCAGGGGGACAACAACAGAAACCAGAGGGGAAGGGAGACAGTGTGAGATTGGAAAAGAACTATAATCTACAATCTATCAAACAATGGTCGGGGGTGCGGGGAGGGAGGGGAAAAAAGAGGAGCTGATTCCAAGGGCTCAATGGAAAGTAAATGTCTAGAAAAGAATGATGGAATTTAAGTACGAATATGTCAGATACAATTGATGTATGGTTTGTAACAAGAGTTGTAAAAACCCCCGATGAAATGATTTAAAAAAAAAAAACACCTCTTTAAATAATGAATTATAAAATTCAATCAAGTTGTTAATAGTAATGCTATAAAAGGGATTTATAGTAAAATAAAATTTTCATTTTATGAAACTAAAAGACCAATAAAGAATCTGGAAGAGGAAAGGACAACTATCAGAGTAGATGAAATGAGAACGATAAAGATTTTCAGCTAATAATGTGATCAGAGGAAGTAAACAAAAATAATAGAGAGAGATTCTGGGGCATGGAATCGACAGGGAAAAGGAGACATAGGTAGGAATCCCCAGTCTGTGACCTGGGTATTTAGCACAGCAGGTAATGGAAAGATAAGACAATAATGAACAGATAGACAAGTTTGCAGATGTTCAGATTCTGCACTCAGTTTTGGCTGTACTTGAGTATTCACGGAAAACTCACACGGAGTTTATTCAGTGGGAAAGTGGCTCTTGTGTGCAGAAGTGAGGTCAAGCCAGAACATTCATCTCTGTATAGGTAGGTGGTGAGAGCAGCGTGAAAATGAGCATCCAGTGAGAGCCCACAATGGAGAGTGAAACGGACAATGTCAAAACCAAGGCAATACATTTAAAGGGCAGAAGAGAGCAAATGCCTTGAGAATGATTGGGGCAGGGAATGTGCGGATGTGCTTTATACAATTGATGTATGTATATGAATGGATTGTGGTAAGAGTTGTATGAGCCCCTAATAAAATGTAAAAAAAGGAAAGAAAAAAAAAAGAAAATGATTAGGGCAAAGAATGTACAGATGTGCTTTATACAATTGATGCATGTATATGTATGGATTGTGATAAGAGTTGTATGAGTCCCTAATAAAAAGTTTTTAAAAAAAGAAATATGATCCTCAAGACATGAAAGATGGCATTTTCAAAATAATAAAAAGGCATAATGACATCGAGAGTACAAATGAAAAAAAATAAATACATAAAGGGCAGAAGAAAGTTGAGAACTAATTGTAGAAAGTGTTTCAGAAGTTAAGAAAAACATGTCTGAGTATGGGAAGGGAGAATGCTCAGAAAATCCTAATATGTTCCCACTCTCTCAACTTTCTGTACACTTGAAAACTTTGTTAGAAAAAAAACCCAAAAATTTAATAAAAATAAAATTTAAAAAAACATTGACTGCACACCTGATAGTATGCTAAAAATAAATAAGATTTTTACAGTGAAATCTGATGAAATACCTTCAAATTCAGCTTCAATAAGCTATGGTAATGTGTTAACAATTACAAAGCACTAATGTAAAACCTTAGGTTAGTATAAATCGAGTGCTTAAAAAGCCACCATCTTACCTGATTTGCTACTACTGCATCTTGTGGATCATCTGGTTCTGCAGCTGCCAACAGTGCTTGCAATGACAATAATACAGTACGAAGAGTCATGGCTGCCGCCCTGAAATTCAAAATAAGGAAAATAACCTTGTTAAGTGGCAATGGTAAAGTGGATGCTTCTGAATACTTATAAAACAAGAAACAACAAAAGACCACTAGACCTAAAAAGTAATTAGATTTTATCTTAACCATAGTCAATCACTGATCTACCTATTATATTTTCTTCACAGTGGGCCATTGTTTGCTGGACAATTCAAACCATCCAACCAAGCCTTCTTTGTTGTTGTTGCCAACATCCTCTTCAGCTTTCTCCACTGCCTGCCCGCTACTCATTTACAATACAAAGTGATAAAACCTTTCCTGTATCAATAAACAGCTTGTGAAACTTACCTTCAATGGTATTCTAAACCAACTAAAAACCAAGTGATTCAATAGTTCATTGAAACATGCCATTATGTCTCGATTCTATTCAGTTCTATTCAAAAACTTTTTGAAGGAAACATTAATCTAGCAAACAAGCACCTACCGACCCAGCAAGAATTATCAGCCTTTCTACTAAAAATTGTTACATATTTTTAAGTATTTAACTCTTTAGCAAAACTGAGGGGCAGTTTTGAACTCAAAACTGACCCAAAAAACTTCAAATACTCTAACTTTAGATTCAATTCATAGCAACCTCAAAAAACAAGTTTACTACAAAATTTTGTATGCTTCTAAATTCTCACAATTATGTAGGGGTGAAGAGATTTTACCATTTTTGGTTATCCAAAAGAAAATAAATGTAAAAAGAAAGAAAAAATAAAATAAAGATGAATACAATAATCAATGGGGGAAAATAACACCAGAAACAATGTAAGGAGGAAGAGGGGGGTTGAGAATATGCATAGGATGACTCAATAGCATCTAACAATATGCATACACACATCATCATTACCTGGATCAATACATAAAGGATTTCCAGCTCTTGAAAAGCCTCTCTTTTTGTGTCCCTCCCACACAGACCTGCTCTCATCCAACCATGAGCCTCATTGTTATCACCACGTATCAGATGTGGCTGATTTGAAAGCTCTTTTATGTCTGGCTTTTATCACTGATGATGTGCATGAGACCACCCGTACTGTTTACAGTAATAGTATGGTCTTCAACTGCTAGGTACTGTTGTTCCACCATAGGATTCTATCATCGATCCACTCTACTGCTAAGCCAGGAGTCCTCAAACTTTTTAAACAGGGGGCCAGTTCACTGTCCCTCAGACCCGTTGGAGGGCCAGACTGTATTTAAAAAAAAAAAAAAAACTACGACAAATTCCCACGCACACTGCACATATCTTATTTTGAAGTGAAAAACAAAACGGGGCAAAAACACCCCGGCAGCCTAGATAAATAGTTTGAGGACCCCTGGAAGACATTTGGGTTATTTCCAGTTTGAGGACAGTCTGACTGAAAGTGCCATGAAAGATCTTCTAATTAGCCTTTTGCTGGACATGTCCTCATTTCTTCTGGATACAGACCCGAGTGTGGAGCTGCTGAGCCAAAGGGCGCGTGTGTCTACTTTTAGTCAGCTGCTGCCAGTGCTAACAGGAGGGGCCATTTTTAAGCAATGCGTGACACCCAACTGCAGGGGTTTGGTGCCCCCTCAAGTCAATTCCAACTCACAGCGCCCCGACAGCAGGGTGTCCTGCACTGTCAATCTTCACAGACACAGACGGCCACATCTTTAGCAACACTTAACCACTGTGTCACCAGGACTCCTGCTTGGGCAATGGTATCCAACTGTGATAATAATTTTTATTTAATTGATGACTAATGATGACAAGCAAAGTTTATTATCTAGCAATTCTCTTCAGCAAAGTGCCGTATTTTTTTAAAAGTCTAGCAAAGAAACCAAGTTTGCTGACATAACAAAGGAAATCCAAGCGAGTGCTCTTGCTATCCCCACACGAGCTTGTGTTTGAATACATCAGGAGCTTAGGCACACCACTGGCAGGCCACATGCCGAGAGGCATCACAGATTTAAAAATTCTTGCCACAACAAAGAAAGTATAATAAATGCTTGTGCTCTGAGGTACACATTAAGTATAACCTTGGAATTCATATGAGAGAAATGGCAAATAAAAAAATCTCTTACCATTGATCTTTCAGAATATCCAAACAAATAGCCCCCGTGACAGAACTAATATTAGGATGCCATATTTTAGTGATAAACCGGACCTAGAATATAAAGCACACTTAAGTTTTTAAATAACAACAAAAACATACATACAATATATATGTATATATGTGTGTACATACATATACAGTGTAAGTAGAACTTAAAAAGTAAAATCCTATTTTAAAAAGTCCATACTTCTAGTCACCACTTTACCTAAAGGAGAGAAAGGTTTAGATGTCAAACGTGCAGGAAGCTGAACACTGTCATGGACATCTGAAACCTTTTCACCATCCAAACCACTACTGGGCGTCTACAATTTACCTAGTGTAAAATTAAATATTATGAGCAATATAACTAGGTAAAATGGCACATTGTAAAAAAAAAATTTTAAGATAGTAAATGGCACTTTTCCTAGTGTAAATTGCGCGTAACATAAATTTGAGTGAGAAAATTATGTAAAGTCCATGCATGGGAGTACAAGTGGGTGTAAGACTGTAACACTTTAAAAAAATAGTTCAAATACTTGAACATTTACGTTTCACACTTCCAACAATGTAGAGATATCAATGCTTAAAAGATTTAAAAATCCTATAACCAGTTGCTCAGCATGGCGACTCATGATGAAGCGATCACAGAACTGTGCACCACAGGGCCTTCTATGGCTGACTGTAGAAATAGGTTGTAAACTGTCCCTGCATGGGCTTCCTCTTAGCCCCCAAATGTGTTAAGAGTTCTATACTTGGTAAGAAAAGAAGCTTACGCAAGATCAAATAGCTAGTTAGCAATTAAAATATCAATCCCATAAACTATGATTCCAAATCTGAGTCTTTCATCACTTCACTATTTGCCTCTGCACCAAAGAAACCAATACAGGAACAAGGCCAACTTTTCAGACCACCATGAAATGAAACCATCACCTCTCTTCTACACTACGATTGTAAGAGCTGGCAGGTGTCAACCTAACAGCTGACATACAAGCTCCTGTGCCGAAATTTTATATTCATTTAATATTCAATAAACTAACTTTGATGTGCCAAGCAATGTTTTAAGTACTTCTTCAACCTGTACTCCATGTGTAAGCTGTTTATGGGAAGAAGGAAACAAGATAGCTTAATTTCGTTTCTCTTCTTGTGACTTCTTGAATTGTCAGCAATATTTGTTTTTCACTTATAATAAGCTCACTCCCTCCAGCTCCTATGCCACCTGAAAAGACATTTAAAATCACTAATGACTTCAGAATGCTTAATACTTACGGGCACTTTCTACTCCAATATGCATTGGTCTTTTAAAAACTTATTAAAAGATCATTTTATTGGGGGATCTTACAACTCTTATAACAATTCATACATCAATTGTATCAAGCATATTCGTACTTATGTTGCCATCATTCTTTTCCAGACATTTACTTTCTATTGAGCCCTTGCTATCAGCTCCTCTTCCATTCCTCCCCCCTTGTTATTGCTTTTAATAATATCTATTTCTCTCCACTCTGAGCTGCCAACGGAGTTCACTCTTCCATGAACAAGTCATTCAGATTTGGTTAACACAAGGTAATACAGAGAGGCACCCTGCAATGGCCGTACGTGATTGTTGTCTGCGTACCCTGCTTGATGCTGCATCCTCTGCACAGTCCTCCAGGCCCCTTGACAGGTAAATGTTTCCAACCTGTCAGAGCCGCGTGTCCCATTTGGCACTCACTCGGCTTACTCCTGGCCAGTTCTTCCAAGAAAGGAAGCTACCCTATTACTTTTGAGTCCCAAGCCCATAGTAAGCTTCCCAACAAGCGCGAGCTGGTCAAAACACAAACACTGAAAATACTGGGAAGGGGTGGTGGAAGTAGGCAAACAAATGTAGAAAGTACACATGATTTGTACAAAAATAAAAGTTATTCACTTGGAAAAACTACCACCTCAAAACCTCATCTTCCAAATAGCACACAGCAGACCATACACCAGGTTTACTTTGCAGCACAAAAGCTGAGACAAAAAAACTTTTCCTAATTTCAGTTCCAAGCTGTGCCCCTTCAGTCAACACCCTCCCCCAACACCTTGATGTGGGGCCATACGAAGACTGGTATTCTAAAATACAAGAGGTAAATTATGTTAAGTGCACCATAGATGTCCCAGTGGTTATGTAAACGTTAAGGCATTTATCATTTTTCTGCTAGGGTACAGGTGTCTCTAGACTTTATTGCCTTCCATCGCGTTCTCTCCATCATTTCTCCATACTAAAACCAAAGAGACCCTTTTGAAACAAATCGGATGTCAAGGACCTTAAAAAACTTCTAGCAATAGCCACCTGGGGGATCTCAACCCCCCACTTCCAACTCATATTCCCCAGTCTCCACTCCTGTTAAATGAGTTGAATTCAAGATTTTTTAAATCATTTTACTGGAGGCTCATACAGCTCTTACATACATCATGCACATTTGTACGTATGTCGCCATCGTCATTTTCAAAACATTTTCTTTCTACTTAATCCCTTGGTATCAGCTCATTTTCCCCTCCCTCACTCTTGAACCATTGATAATTTATAAATTACTATTATTTTTTCATGTCAAGACTTTCTTTTTGCCTCTGGGTCTTCATAAAATTCTCTCAGTGACATACCTCGATATTATTTCATCTTGACTTGTCCCCACAGCACCGGGTATTTTACTATGTTCAAAGTACTAATCATACTTCAATAATCACTTTCTTACTTGTCTAGTCTTGCGTAGAAGAGACTGTAAATATTTGTTTACTAGAGTAAACACAGGACCTGAAAGTGCTTGAAAATGAAGAAATGTACAACTAACATATGACAAATGTATTACATAGCACTTTTCTCAAATGCAGTGCAGGCTAACTAAGACATTCCTATAAAGAAGGTTTACATGCAACAAACATTTCTTCATAACACATATATCCACAAAATTTGACTTTTGAGTGAAAAACATGAACAAAATAACTATATCCCATAATTTCAATAGCTGAAAAAATTCATAGCATTGTGAGTTAAAAACAAAAACTGGTTTAATGCTTTTAACAAGATTGGAAAATAGACTTAATTACCAATGAGGATGTAACATTTATGGCTTGAGCAAATGGCATAAGGTTATATGAACTGTGTACTTTTTTTGTGAGTGTGTCTTGCTTTTTAAAGAAAGGTCCATGCAAACAAATTATGCGCACGGCACCAGGAAATACCAGGACTAGGGAAATTATGAAATAAGAGTTTTTTTCTTTGAACTACAATCTACAGTTAGGAATAAATACTTATGAAATTGTAAATGATGCAATAAATTAGTTAATTATCAAGAGAATGTTTCATTGTCTATCAGTAGATATAAGTTTTTATTATTTAGTGATCTAACACTTATCTCCTTTCTCATCAACTACCCCCTTTCAGGATTTTCACTTGTTTCCCTGTTCTTCAAAGTCATGTCATAATGTCACAAATTAATAACCACATCTCCCCCCCACATTTGCTCTGTATGTTTGTATTCAATCAATCAGTTAATATCCATTTTATTTTGCCACCCACGATCCTACCATTAATCTTTTATACCAGGAAAATGTAAAATCAAGAGCTCTCACAACAGGTGACACATTTAGAATCGTGTATATGTTTTAAAAAAGAATAAATCTTAAGTACTATGTATGTAAAAAACAGCGAATTTACAAAACAAAAATAAAGGAAGCTATTCTTAGTAACCTATATTGGACTCCCATCAACATCCCTAGCTCCTCCTACAAGATAAATCCTACACTTTAACTTAAAAAAAAAAAGTTATTTAAAAAATAATTTTATTGGGGATTCATCTTATCACAATCCACACATACATCCATTGTGTAAAGCACATGTGCACATTTGCTACCCTCAACATTCTCAAAACATTTGCTCTTCACTTAAGCACTTGGTATCAGCTCATTTCCCCCCTCCCTGTCTAATGAATCCTTAATAATTTATAAATTATTTTGTCATATCTTTACATTGTCCGATGTCTCCCATCACCCACTTTTCTGTTGTAGATCCTTGAAATTGGTTCCTCCTTTCAACCCCACCCTCCCGGTATCGCCACTCTCTGCACTGGTCTTGAAGGGAGCACCTGTCCTGGTTTTCCCAGTTCTTATCTGTACTAGCGTGCATCCTCTGGTCTAGCCAGATTTGTAAGGTAGAATTGGGATCACGACAGTGTGGGGGGTGGGAAGCATTTAGGAACTAGAGGAAAGTTGTATGTTTCACACACTGCACTCTGACTGGTTCCGTCTCCGCCCTGCAACCCTTCTGCTGTAAGAGGATGTCCAGTTGCCTACAGATGGGTCTTGGGTCTCCAATCTGCACTCCCCCTCATTCACAATGATTTGATTTTTCGTTCTTTGATGCCTGATACTGGATACCTTCAACACCTCCTGATTACACAGGGTGGTGTGCTTCTTCCATGTGGGTATTGTTGCTTCTGAGCTAGATGGCTGCTTATTTACTTTCAAGCCTTAAGACCCCAGACGTTATATCTTTTGATAGCTGGGCACCATCAGCTTTCTTTACCGTATTTGCTTATGTGCTCACGTTAATTCTTATAATAGACAATTTTAGTCTCTACTTCATGGTAGAGAATTTGAGTTCTATTTCCATAAAGATCTCCCAGTTTCATGTACATGAGAATTCCAGGTTACAATATTACACTAGCTTCAATTAATTTCTTGTGCAAAATGCTATTTTAAAGATGCATGCACAGAAATGGGTACTCATTAAAAGCGGTGTATATCCTCAATTTCACATATGAAGGTATTTAGGTGACCTCAGGAAAGAGAGTAAAATGCACAACTGACTTTCCAGTATATAAATGCACAAATCACTGGACTAGAGGTTTTAAATAATCTAATAGGTTTTTCTTTTACTGGTCATTGTTTGTTGTTTTAACCAATGGAATATATTACAGTTTAAACTAGAAATAACATTTATTGTATACTGTAGGGTTGCTATAAGTCAGTATCGATACAATGGCAGTTAAGTTTTTGGGTATGTATTAGATAAAATGCTTTCTACACTATATCCAACTGACCCAAGTTATCAAGGGGCTTCAAAAATTTTGTGAAATAACTGTATTAAAAGATAATGGGAGTTTTCTACAAACATTTTGAATCCATCTCCTATGCTTTCTCTGTGAGTTAACTTATGTCCTTCTGATCAGCAATTTTGTTTGAGATAAAACAAAAATTTCTGTGTCCACGTTAACATAAATGACTGTTTTAAGCTTTTTCTCAGATTTTAACTGTGCAGAGCATAAAAAACCAGCTAACGTCAGCTTTTACTTCATAGTGTCTAATGATAAACCTGAATTTATATATTAAACATTTGTGAATACATGATACAGAAAGGAAATTAAACACTCCCTAATATTTCCATTTCATCTTTTATTACCAATTAGTGCATATATATATATATTTTTACTCTGTGCTCAATAACATGCACTATTAAAATTTATTGCTATTAAGGGAGATGCATATTTATTTAAAATGCTAAATTCCAACTATAAGTAACTAGCTAAAGTGAAAGGGATATAAATTTGGCTTGACAAATTTGGAAGACTTTTTAACTTCTCAAAGAATGAGTTAGCAAAAATATGGGTCAGAAATCAAGATAGAAAACTCAGTTTAGTTTGAATTTTCATATACTTTATATATTTTCTCATTCTATTGAAAAAAAGAAGAGGATAATAAAAGCTATTCAGCCATGAGACCAAAGTACCAGATAGTTCCTTACTACTATTATTGAAGCAATACTGATCAAAAGAGAAAAATATAAAATAGAATTTAAAATTCTCATGGACTTCAACCTTTCTGGAGCTATGAAGACCTGCTCAATATCAGGAAACACTGGTCCTGAGATATTTTTTAAACCTCAAAACAAAAACATTCCCAAAGTCTTCTAAACGTTTAGAAAATTGGACAATAATTTAGCTAACAAGTAAAAATTAATGCATTTCACATTTTGCTCTTTTAATAACTTTATTAAACTAACAAGTCAAAAGATTAGATAGAAAGGTCAGGGGGCAATGAGTTTTATTTATTGAGGAAGAACAATTCAGAAATGGAGGGTGAGAATGGTGCACAACTCAGATTTTAATTAACATCACTCAAATGTACATGTACAAACTGTTGATCAATATAGGCTTGGCTGAGTACATTCTCATTGAAACAAAAATGAAAAGATAATTTTAAGTTTTCTAAGAATAAGAAATGCATGTTGAATAAATTTTTTTCAAAGTTACTTCAAGAACTAAAGGAAATATATTAAAGCACCTAAAAGCAAAGTCGGGCCTATGCAGCCACGCTGGAGCTGTTAAAGACGAGAGGACCCAAACAAGCACCTAACTGAGCCTCTCGGGGTTCAGGAACCATCACCACAGCCCAACAGTGAGCCACTCGCTCTCCCCGCTCCACCAACACTGCGCACACCGCAGTCACTGCTCCACTAAGTCACTGCTTAACAACTGCCTTCGTGGAATGACCCCTCTCGTATTTTAAATAATAAACGAAACCATACAATACGTGCATTTTGGTGCCTAATTTCTGTGGTTCAACCATGTAATTATTTTTAAAGTGAATGATATTCTGTTGCATGAGTATATTCTACTTTATTCATTCATTAATTCATGGATATTTGGCTTGTATTTAATTTTTGCCATTATGAACAGTGCTGTTATGAATACTCATGTACCGCCTGTCTGTACAGCGTGGAGACAAACGTTTCTGTTTCTTTTGGGTAGATATGCAGAAGTGAAAATTCTGAGTCATGTCAACTCTATACTTACCATTTTCATCAGTAGTGAATTGAATTCTACAGAGTTTCAATTTACAGAACAATTTACGTGTCAGTGCTATTATTTTTAAATGATCTTACAGAGGAATTATTTTAGGAAAAGCTTCTTAAAGTGGTAGTTGTTAGCACTGGGTAAAATTTACTAAGGTCTAGTCTAACTCTGCTTTCAATGTTAAACTGGTAAATTCTTCTTCGGTTATTTCGGCTTGAGACGTGCCAAGCACATCTTTTCCTTTTGGTTTCTAAGTCCTTGCTTCTGCACATTTCATTGTAATACTCTCTCCGCTAATCACCTATTAAAAACCTTCTGTTCTCTTCTTTCACTTCGTCTTTTTGTGCACACACTAGCCACTCTACATTCAAGAGGAAGTTTCAGTTTCTTCTGACATCTATTCTAGTCGTTTTTCTCTATCCTGTCTTTTTAATGAGCTTTCCTTTCTCCGTGTACGGTCCTTGATGTCACCCACAATTGGTCACTAAAGTTCACTACTTCAAATCTATTCTTAAGATGGTCTCTAAATCCAGGTGTGATATAATCCACATCCTAATTTGCATCTGTCATGCCTTTTATCAATTTCTTCAGCTCAACTTATATTTAACAAAGGAGCAACTGATGGCTTCTTTCAAAGTTGGCTCCTGGCCCTGTTCTGACTGGTGCTAGCTAGTTAGCTTCTGAACATCTGTAGAAGTGGGTAAAAATCTTTATAATTTCTTCACCTTTGGCACTAGTGGTTGGTATGTACATCTGAATAATAGTCCTATTAACTGATCATTCTTGTAGGCATATGGATATTATCTTAGTACTGACAGCATGGAACTTGAAGATAGATTTTGAATGTATTATTGACGGTAAATGCAACATCTTTTCTCTTGAATGTGTCCTTTCTGGCACAACAGAACTGAATTTTTAAAATTGTCCTTCACAACAAATATTGATGACTTATTCTTATAATGGAAAATCAGCAGGGTATATATCAAAGTATATGCGTATAAGCACACCAAAAAAGTGAGCATCCCAAACTAGTGAGTGATCCAAATTCATCTCAGAATTCCTCTTACCGTCTGTTCTGTGTAAATTCTACAAGATTCTCCGAGTACCTGCTATCCCACATAAATTCAAGGTCATTGGCTAGAAGCTATGCTGCTGCTAGGTCAAATTGTTGCAGCCACTCTGTCAACCCATCTCATTGAAACCTTGTATCTTTTTCGTTGCCCCTGTAACTTTACCAAATATGCTGTCCTTCTTCGGGGACTGGTCTCTCCTGACAGTTCCAAAGTATGTAAGATGAAGTCTGCCACCTTTGCCTTTAAGGAGCACTCTGGCCATGCTTTTCCCAAGACAAATCAGTTTGTCCTTAAAGTAGCCAATGTACTTTTAATATTCTTCTCCGGCCAATTCAAATGCTTCGATTCTTCTTTGGTCTTCCTTATTCGGTGTCTAACTTTCACACATGCAAATGAAGCAATGGAAAAATACCATGCCTCGGGTTAGGTGCACCTTAGTCCTCAAAGAAACACCTTGCTTTTCCATTCTCCACGAAGGTCTTGTGCAGCACATTTACCTAATGCAAGTCATCTCTGGATGGCCGCTTCCATGAGCATTGATTGTGGATCCAAGCAAGACAAAAATCCTCGACAACTTCATTCCTTTCTCCATTTTTCCATGTTATTACCAGCGGTCCGGTGGAGTTATAATCTATACTGAAAACTGCAGTCTCTCATCTTCACCAGCAAGCACTTCAAGTCTTCCTCACTTTCAGCAAGCAAGGTTGTAGCACCTGCAGACTGCAGGTTGTTAATAAGCTTTCCTACAATTCTGATGCTACATTCTTTTTCATGTAAGCTGCCTTCTCTGGTGATTTCCTCAGCATAAAGATGGAACAATATGGTGAGAGGATACAACCCTGTTGCACATCATCCCTAATTTTAAACCATGTAGGATCATTCCCTGGTTCTGTTTGTACAACTACCTCCTGATCCATGCATGCACAGGTTCTGCCTGAGCACAAGTGTTGTGGAATCCTCATTCTGCTCAAGGTTAGCCACAGTTTGCTGATTCACATAGTCGAATGCCTTAGCAGTAAATAAAACACAAGTAAACATTCTCTGGCATTCTTTATTTTGACCCAAGATCCCTAGTTCCATTGTCCTCTTCTGAATCTTGCCTGACTCTGGCAACTCCTTGCCAATGTACTGCTACAACCATTGTATAATCTTCAGCCAAATTTTATTCGCATGTGTTATCATGCAAGCTATAGAACACAACAAAGTTGAAGATATTGTCCCTAACGTCAAAAACATGAAAGTTAAGATAGAGACGCAAATTGGTACACATATCAGTACTAAATATATGGTACAAAATGGTTTTGAGAGAGTAGAGGGAGATAGATCATTTTAAACAATATGGAAATAGACAAAAACTCAAATAATACCAGAAAAAAACATAGAATAAGCATCATCTATGCAATAAAGTACATTGTTTATTATGGCTCTTTAGGCCTAACTTGACTTTTTTTTATACCCACCAAATGACCTTCGTTTTCTTAAAAGATCTGGGTAAAACAGCGAGAGGTAAGAAGGTGTAGGTAATGACTGAACTTAATGATTCAGTTGTGAGTGGTTATACAGGTTGTCAATGATGACTGCCATTCTGTTGGGTATAAAAGAGCCATCTTGGGGTGGCAGTGGTGGTGGTGGTGGTGGTGGTGGTGTGTGTGTGTGTGTGTGTGTGTAAGGGAGCCAGCAGGCATTTACTACCAGTAAGAGAGAAGGGCCAGGAGTGTGCATGACACCTCCTTGATCCAGGAGACAGCTCTGACACCAGAGGAGCAGCCACAGTAGAACCAGGAGACAAGCATGCTGGACTTCCCAGCCCAGAGAGCAAGTAGAAATGAGTGATTTTCGGCAGGAGGCTGGCTGGAGGAACTGAATTGGCTACTAGAGCTGATGCCTTCAGGTTAACTTACAAAGTGGCATGCCTTGGGGCACTTAATAAAACTAAACTCACTGCCATCAAGTCAATCCTCATTCACAGCAACCCTATTGGACAGGGTAGAACTGCCCTACGAGGATTCTAAGACTGTAACTCTTCATGGGAGTAGGAAAGCCTTGGCTGTCTCCCAAGGAGTAGCTGGTAGTTTTCAAGTGCTGACTTTGAGGTTAGACATCTCAACGCATGGCTACTAGGACACCAAGGCTCCTAAGGGCAACTGTCCAATTGCTTTGTAACATTGCCTGAGCTAAGTGGCCATGAACCATAGAGCAACTTGCCCTGACTGAACAACTGTATTCTGAGCATTACTCACCTGAACTGTAGCCTGATAATTTCCCTAAAAAATCTCACCACTGTGAGCACTGTCAGAATTGCTGTGGCCATTGGACTAAGTTATAACATCTAGTTGAAAAGCAGCATGGGTCTTGAAAGGGGTGGGGGGAGAGTGTCTGACCTCTGCCCTGTGGCAATCGGCCTTGGAAGCTCTCGAGATCTGATGCCAACCTCATGTCATTTCCCTTCTCCTATAATCTATGAATAAGCAAAGGGAGTCCTGGTGATGGAGTGCTTACTCACTGGGCTGCTAACCTCAAGATCAGCAGTTCAAAAACACTAGCTGCTGCTTGGGACAAAGCTGAGACTTTCTACTCCTGTAAAGAGTTGCAGTCTCACAAACCCACAGGAGCAGTTCTATTCTGATTTACAGAGGTGCTAGGAGTCAGTATTGACTCAAAGGCAGTGAGATAAACAGCAAATAGTCTAGGCTGGATATTGAAACACCTGCTACAGGTGGCTTCAGAGTAGTAGAAAATTAGGAGTGAAAAACAAGACTGGGTTGGGTTACGAGAGGTTTTAAATGCCAAACTAAGGAGTTTCAGCCTTCCACAGAGAAAGAAGATGAAAACTGTACTTCATGAAGAGTTCTAGAACAGCAGTAGAAAGCATATGTAGGACTAGCAAAGACAGAAGGCAGCCTAAATAACATAGCAAACAAAAACGCTCAGAAGTCAAATGACAAAAATAAAGTGGATGCAGGAGAAGAAAACTGGCTTCATGCCGGGTCCTCCTATGTGGGTGTACATGCATATGGGCAGACCTACCTGGGGACTGATAGAGGAGAACAGTGTCTCGGTTCCTAAGACCATCAGAAAACATGTATTTCTGACGGGATAAGGACCCCTGTTAAAGGGTCATGACCCACAGGTTGAGAACCACTGAGTCAGAGTATAACTTCACATTTCCATGCTTTATATGATCCTCCAGCATTCTATTCCATCCCTCCATCCGCCCCACTTTTATCTTTTTACTTTTGTTCAAATTAATCGCGATGTACTTATCTTATCTGCTAATTTCCCCCTGTTAAAATTGAGTTCTATAAAAGAAGTAACAGTATTAGTCCTATTTGGTATAGAATTCAGTTTCCCTAAAAAGCATATTTCTCTGAGGCAAGTAGGAACCTCTTTCTACTTGTCTAGGGTTCCTATAAATTTAGGAACACTGGATGTTTCTCTAGACAGAATTTAAGCCATAATAAGATAAACATTTTATTTTTGTCTAAAGCCATCACTGGCTGACTTTGAATAAACTTGCTTTTAATTTAATTGCAAAAGCAAAACTTCTGCTAGTTCATGAAATCTTATCCACACTAAATTCTTACATGGTACACAACTCAGAAAGCTATGGTTTTAATAGGCACTAAATGGGCCAAGAAATGTACTATACTTTCAAAGTTCATGCACAAAAAGAGGCTTACCGTACCTTAGGGGGATTAAATGGATAGGTTTCTGGTATTTTTATCTCTAGTTGGTATCTTCCTCCTAAATGGGGGAAAACAGAAAGTTAAGCATGCTGCCTGCCTCAAAGAGATGATGCCACGCACGTTGATAGGACTTTAAAAAACATGTACTATCTTAGATTCAATTCTAATAAATTTGATTTAGAGTTGATACTCCAAAATAAGACAATCAAAGTACATGGTTTTAAGATTTATTTAAAGCATATAGATATGAAAAATGTGTATTAACTGAGTAGAAAATTTATTTGATCTGGAAACTGCAAACTTTAGTCTAAATAAAACAAAAATGAAAGCATATGGACTACCCATTCATACAGGTATATGATTACTTCAAATCTATAGATAATCCAATGATAAAGAACTAATCAGTTCATTTAACTAGTCCTGATGTACTAGTTAAAATCATCTTCAAGATCCTGGATGCTTCCTCCCCCCAACTACCATGATCCGAATTCTACCTTGCAGGGCTGGATAGGGCAGAGGTTGTACAATGGTACATATGAGGGCTGGAGGCACAGGGAATCCAGGGTGGATGATACCTTCAGGACCAAGGGTGTGAGGGACGATGCTGGGAGAGTGGAGGGTGAGTGGGTTGTAAAGGGGGAACTGATTACAGGGATCCACATGTGACCTCCTCCCTGGGAGAGGGACAGCAGAGAAGGGGGGGAAGGGAGACTCCGGATAGGGCAAGATATGACAAAATAACGATGTATAAATTACCAAGGGCACATGAGGGAGGGGGGAGCGGGGAGGGAGGGGGGGAAAAAAAGAGGACCTGATGCAAAGTGTTTAAGTGGAGAGCAAATGCTTTGAGAATGATTGGGGCAGGGAATGTATGGATGTGCTTTATACAATTGATGTATGTATATGTATGGATTGTGGTAAGAGTTGTTGGAGTCCCTAATAAAATGTAAAAAAGAAAAGGGAAAAAGAAAAAAAAAAGAAAGAAAAAATGATTAGGGCAAAGAATGTACAGATGTTCTTTATACAATTGATGTATGTATATGTATGGACTGTGATAAGAGTTGTATGAGCCCCTAATAAAACGTTTAAAAAAAAAATCATCTTCATTGGCTTTTCTCTAATCAGCCCCAATTGTAAAAAACAGGAAACTTAGAAAAAAGGGAAATAGAAGGTAAAAAGGTACAAAGGCATAGATGGAACAGAGACAAATCATACGGATTATCCCACAAACTGAACAATAAAACTTCTTCAAACACAAAAATGTTCCAATTTTATTGTATCCTAATAAAATGTCAAGAAGGCAAAATGTCAGATTAAAAATATGGTTGCTTCTCCTTTAAATGGCTACACAAAATAAAAATGTTTACAAAGAAGTATTGACTAAAGATCTATAAACAGAGGGTGTCCATGTGCTTTGAAGTTATCTCAGAGCTAAATATGCTCTTTGTGTAAGAGTTTTCTATCCAAGAGTAATTGTATACATATAAGCTTTTTAAAAATTATCTAGTTTCCTATAACTTATTCATTCAAGCAGATGATAACTATCTCTCAAGAAATTTTGAAGGGGAAAGTCTTACACTGGATGAGAGGCTAGATTAGGATCCCACGCCTTAGAAGCCATGCAATTTTCTTTTTAACCAAGCAATCTTAAGAACATAACTTTAATATAGATTACTACACCAAAGCATAGCAAATACAAATGTGCTGCAGACACACTGACAGATGAAATTATGTCTGAGATTTGCTACAAAATTATTAAGATGCATTAAATAAAAACCAAGAACAAAAAACTGGCCAGGATCTGGTAGTTATTAAAACTCAGTAATGAATACATGAAGGTTCATTATACTATTCTACTTTTGGATTTATCTAATATTTCTATCACAAATAAATAAAAGTAGAATGGGAATTACTGACTGCAAAATTCCATGTAGTCAGTGGTCTGAAATTTTCTAAGTATATTCTAAAGTCTCTCAAATTTTTCTCACTAGTCTGACAATGCTGATGAATGAGTTGAACCAGGTGCTAGATCACAATGAAGATATAGCAATAAATTAAAAAGTAGTCACACAAAAAAAGAAATCAAACAAACAAAATAGTAAAGACAGGTAAGGAAGGCCCTTGAAGAAATGTATTTAAAAAAATAACAACCTGTGTTCAGAATTAATATTGCTAGCCTCAAATATTAACACAGTAAATTTGGCATGAATAAATAACATAGTCTCCTCTACCTTCCTAAGAATCCCATTTTTTTCCTGATTAAATAAAGCTTACTTTCTCATTAACCTTCCATGCAACATTCTTCTTTGGGAATGTCCAAAAACAATGCCCTAGAAGTAGTGTAAGAGAAGCAATTCCAGAAGAACTACATAAATAATGCTGGAAACACCCTTGAGTCTCCAAAATCCTACTTCTATTTACATGCTATTAATATATTCCTTAGTAACTTTCAACATGACTATTACACATTAGCCACCGGTATTTGATATGAAGGGAGCACAACTAGAGAAACTTTATTTACCACATGCATGTTAAGCCGCTTTCATGAAAAATATTTACTTACTGAAAACAGGCTGTTAATATTAAGACTTAATCATTTAAAAGTTTTATTTAATGCAAAAAAGCAAATAAGTGACATACACACACACAAACACACATATCAACAAAGTTTCCACAAATTTTAAAAGCTTTTAGAAAGAAAGGATGATTAAATGCCACATAAACTGCCTTTTTACTTAAAAATGATTTTTGATTTAACTTTTAAGGTCAGAATTTTGCTAAGGAGATTAAAAATAAAACAAAACAAAAAAACTCTCCAACAATTAATATTATCAAAATATTTCACCCATATTCAAACTTGAAAGTAAAAGCATCCTGCGCATATTCTCGCTGTCCTGGTTCTGTGGTAGCCAGGGCAGGTTAAACATTCGCTATATTAAACCATGCATGTGCCCCCAGGCTGAGTTCTTTTCCTGAGCCTTGCTTTATAAGTGATGGCGATAAGTTAAAAAAAGAAAGAAAAAGCATTTAAGTTTATGTCCTTAAACGATGTTCTTCCTAAACAAATTAAAAGTTTCCCTTAACAGTTTTATAATAAAAAACAGATTTTAAACAATCTATTTGAACTATGAGGACACATCAAAAATTACTGCTACAAAGTCATTGAAATCTTTATTCAACACAACATGAAAACGTGAGGCTACTGTTTCTTAATACTTTCTAGTTAGGTCTATATGCTTCTGAAGACAGTGTTGCCATCTCTAACCTTTCCTCTAAAGAATTCCAAACTCTTCCATTTAAATCAAATGAGAGAGTCTTAGCATCTATGAGGGACTCAATTGTGCTCATCTGAAATGTTCTTTGAGTTTGGGGAACAAAAGGAAGCTTGAAGGGGAAGATTAGAGCTGAAGAGTGGATGAGGTAAGGTGTCCCAATGAAATTCTTATAGGACAGTCCTTGCTACTTGTAAATAATTGAGCAGGTGCATTTTTTTCATGATATTTTAAAAAATTCATTGGCATAACCTTCCTGACCTTTATCTTACGCAGTTTTGAATTTTCATTAAAATTTCCCAACCAAAAAAAACTTCCCAACAAGTGCTGGCGATCATCCTGTGTCCAAGAGGACCTTTTTGGAGTCTCAACAAAAACAGTTGCTGTAACCTGCCTAGAGGGAGGGGGTGGTGGGGGTGGGGTGTGTGTGTGTGTGGGTGTGTGTGAGAGAGAGTGAGAGAGAGAGAGAGAGAGAGAGCTGGACTGGCCCAGCAGATCCCACCAGAAGGCACTGTTCTGAGTGGACCTCTTTTTGGAAGGTAACCCTCAGAGGACTAAGAGAAGTACATCACTGGGAGCACTTGTCTGAAGCCGTCCATACCAGAATAAGCCCATGAGTATATGAAGTGGAAACCTAACAGCAATATTTATTTACCTAGTATAATAAAAAGCTTATCAAAAAAGTTTATAAAAATGTCACTGTACAAGCAACAGAAGAAATTGGCAATTAAAAATAACCAAATGTATTTCTAACCAATTAAGAACATGGCATACTTATAACTCGATTGTCCTACAAATAGACATACAGTATCAAATTTTAAAAGAACACCTACTTATTAGTAGTAAGAGCTGCCAAGATAATGACCATTCTTTGTCTAATTTAACTCAATGCCCTGTTTACAAAAATAAATGTTAGAAAAGCTCTAGAATGTTACTAGCCTGTTTTTTAACAAGATGCCTAAACCGAAAAAGTAACTCAAGAGTATTTATAATGTCTGCCTTCAAGAAGCTAGTGTATCCTTACAGGTACAGAGTATCTGCTATTAGGACAAGCACTCGACTTTTATAAGGTACTAAAGGTTTCTCCTCTATCTACTGATTGTCAAAAGGACTGTGTAAGAGAGAGCCCATGAAGGCATCCAACTCCAGGTCTAGCAAATATTAGGCAATCAATAAATACTATGAAAAAAATCAAATGATGATATCTAACAATGGTTCATATAATGAACTATGAAACAGTATCATTTAAGAATTGGTAGACTATGGCAGAGCCATCCTAGCCCATAGAAAACAATCTGAGAATGGAAACATTATTCTAGAATATTAGGGATTTTTTTTAGTAACTGCTCATTATAAAATTGTAGAACCGCTACATTATAAGTGGACACATTCAGTCAATGCTGCGTTATTAAAAAGCTGAGTTATTAAAAGCATAGGCTTTAAAGTGAAAAAAACATTTAGGACACAAATCCCAGCTCTGCCACTTAGTAGGGATTTGGCTTTAGACAAATTATATCTAGCTTAAGGTTCTTCATCTATGAAACAGTAATAACTGTACTTATACCTCATAAGATTCATTGGGAGGATTGAATGAGGCAATAAAGCTCCTATAAGAGCTCAATAAATTATATTGCTACAGATTGTGTTATTTTGTTTCTATTAAACAAATATTTGAATGATTATTATATACAAGAAATCTGATTATCCTATAAAACCCAATTTAAAAAAATTTTATGAGAGACTCATACAACTCTTATCACAATCCATACATACATCAATTGTATAAAGCACATCTGTACATTCTTTACCCTCATCATTTTCAAGGTATTTGCTCTCCACTTAAGCCCTTTGCATCAAGTCCTCTTTCTTCCCCTCCCTCTCTCCCCGCTTCCCCCTTCTCCTCATGCGCCCTCAATAATTTATAAATTATTATTTTGTCACACCTTGCCCTGTCCAGCATTAAAACCCAATTTTACAATAGTACTCATTATTGAAGAGTTGACTAATGAAGGATTTAAAAAACTGTACTTTCTGTATCTTACAATCAGTCTAAAGTAGCTACAGATGTGGGTTATAAATACAAAAGTTTAGCAAAGGTTTCTTCTCTGTGTCTATAAACAACTCTCCAAGCTACTGTAAAGAAGAAAATCAATGATGTGGTCTTACTGCCTGTACATAAAGACATGAATGAATAAAATGCTAAATGAAAAACAGGGAAAGGAGTTTTAAAAACCAATGAATGTTACGAAATAATCGATTATCAATTGCTAAAAGGGAAACTAGTTTACCACATAAACGAAACACGACAAAAAACATTGTCTCGGTCACAATTTAGAACCAGTTTGTTATCGCTATCACAGGAAGAATAACCAAGAGTCTACTGTATCTAAGTTAGGGACTTAACAGACTACTTGGTTTGCACTGTTGTGCTCTAACCTAATTAACCAACCGATAACTTAGCTCTGCTAAATCCAATTTGGAGAAAGGAAAAAAATAGTTAAAGTTCAATAAGAAAACCAGTCGAGAGAAATATCTAAATTTATTATTTAAAAATTGCTGTATATCTTAAGCCAAATGATATTAGCGTCTATAATTTATGGCTCCTTAAGGTTATTCTGATGCAAATGCTTCAGAGACAAGTTCTAATATGCACAATATTTTTATATACAAAAAAGTACTTGCCTTCATATGGTGTGTCTGGAGGTCCTGCTATTTCTCCTCTTAATTCTGTAAAATTCTCATCTACAAGATCTACTTTAATTTGATTTTTGCTCGTCTTAAAAATAAACAGAAAATAAATGTTAGTTATGTCAGCAAGAAAAAGCCTATTTTAAAGTATTACCTATAAAAATCTTGAAACCCGTTTTTCAAGTTTGCCTGCCTGCTCTATAGAAAACAAGTCTGTGCTTACGATGGACTTAAATAACCACTTTCAAGAATATTTAAGACAAAGAAAATAACAAAATGGACATGTACTATTTTAATAATATACCACTTGGAATAATAGCTTGTTGATGTTATAGGAATGGCATTAGAGAAAAATGGTAGACACTTGTTTTATGTCTGCCGACTTCATATACGTTAGGTCCAAAGTGGTCGATCTCACGGGGGCTCTATCCAGATAAAGGAAATGTCAGGGTCATTATGAGCCATCTCACTTGAGCTAAGCAGGACAATCCAAGATGGTTAGGCTTGCGGATGGAAATCCGGCACCATCCACCAGGGTGGTGAAAGCTCAAGTCATCCTTAATTTCTCTTCCCATGAACATTCCAAAGGCATAAATGCTTCACTAGAACCTTCTAATGACTTTTTAAATTGTTTTTCTCTGCTTACTTGCTTTGGAGAAAAGGGTAACAGTATAATTACATGCAAGAGGAAAGAAAGGTAATTTAAAAAAAAACCCTCATGTTTCTAAAGATTTCTATTTTAAATTTATCTACATCGACTCATTTTGCACTCAACACTTCGAGTAAGTAATACTTCCACATTTATAACATCACTGAGTCCACAACCAGTTGCCTTAAATAATTTAGAAAGCCCTCTTGTCGGATTCACATGAACATTCACCAATACGTGCCTACAAACGAAACGAGTGCTCCATTTAAAATTTTAAACCTATACTACTCTCTGACTGGTCAGTATTCCTAATAAGGTAAGTTCTCCACTTTCCAGAATGTTTAAAATGTACGTTTCTTATATTATTTTTGTCTTCACTTTTTCATGTTTGATTCCACTCACCTAACTGACACAATATATTCTAATACCTTAGAGGAAAGAATATTTACTTTTGAGCCATTCTTAAGCTTATTTAATGGATGAAAGTGTGTTAAGTATTACTGTTTTAAGGTTCTTGGCTCCCCATCTCCACCCAGTTCCTCACTACAGAAGGCAACAATTTTCCTCTTTTCATATACTAACATTTTAATATGGACTATTTGGTACAGAAATAATACATAAGTGTTAAATACCACATTTTAAAGATGCTATATAACATCTTATTACCATCTATACTCATGTATAAGCCAAGTTTTCCAGCATACTTTAAATACAGTTTTTGTGGTAAAATTAGGTGCCTCAGCTGATATTAGGGTCAGTTTATACTTGAGTATACACTGTAATTTGTAGTGAATGTTTAGAATTAAAATATCTACTTTTACATGTACCAAAAACATTCTAATTGTTATTTCATAACCCTTTCTACATTTGGCTTTACTTTTTCTCTAAGTATTTATTTACCCAAAAATGTTAAAATGTTTTCTCCCATGGCCTAAGATTTTATCATCATTGGTACTTCGCAGTGGAATATAAGAGTATAATTTTAGAAAGGGTAAAAAAGGAAAAAATTAGCAATGGTAAAAATACTTTGTATATATAAGAATAAATAACATTAAGAGGAAAATTGGAAACATCAGACTTTCATTGATCTATTAAGAAGCCACAATGTAACTATGGGTTTCCACTTCTTTCCTAAGATTTAAGTTAAACAAACAAAATTACTCAGTTTTTATAAATCACCAGTGCTTTTTGTTGACTTTTTATTGTGAATTAGGTGAAGGTTTACAGACCACATCAGTTTTACATTCAACACAACTCATCAATGCTTTTAAAGTTATCTATAGATCCTCATATCTCATTTTCCCACTACAAAATGATTTATTCATAATTTTAAAAAGAAATGGTATAAGATGATTTTTGCTGGTTTGAACTCACCCAGGGGAGTTGCTCACAAAAGGGAGTAAGAGGGGAGAGAACGGGGCATAACCACACTTTTACAAAGAGATCTGTTAGTTATCATGTTCAAAAAAATTATAAAATTAGATGCTTACTGTCCATGGCAGGGGTTTTTTTGGGTGATGGTTAAGGTTATGTGTCAACTTAGCTGGGCAACAATTCTCAGTGGTTTGTCCCTTATGTTAACTATGCAGTTTGGCTGTTATGTAATGGTATCCCCTTCCTTTTATGATATAGATTCTATATACATATCATCATCTTCATGATGTGATCTGATAGGATGAGTCAATCAATTTTAAGGGGGCTTCTGGCTTTTGCTCATTCTAGATTCTGCACTGGGTTCATAATTATCTAACCTACAGTTCTTAGGACTTTAGCCAAAGGCCAAGAGTACTGCCTGTAGGTCCTGAGGCTTGTCAGTCTCTACGGTCTATGAACCAGTGATCTGCCACCTTAGCTGCCTCCACTCCTGTGAGTCAGGAGGTGCCTCTAGTCTGACACCAGAACCATGGACTTGGGACTTGCCAGTCTCTACAACACTATGAGCCATTCCTAGGAGATAAAGATCTTCTGCATGTGTACATACGCATGCACATGTACATACATATGCACATGTACATACATGCATACAACACTAGCTTTTACTTTTCTAGAGAACTCAGCCTAAGTTATCTACTAAGTCTGGTGATACAGTGGTTAAGTGCTAGGCAGCTAACCAAAAGGTTAGCAGTTTGAACCCACCTGTCACTCTACAGGAAAAAGACACAGCAGCCTGTTTCTGTAAAGATTTAGAGCAGGCGTCCTCAAACGGCGGCCCGACAAGGACATTTATGCCGCCCGCCGGGTATTTGTGCCCCGTTTGTTTTTTTACTTCAAAATAAGGTATGTGCAGTGTGCATAGGAATTTTTTCATAGTTTTTTTAAAACTATAGCCAAGCCCTCCAATGAGTCCGAGGGACAGTGAACTGATCCCCTGTTTAAAAAGTTCGAGGACCCTGATTTAGAGTTTTGGAAACACTATGGCAGCGTTCTACTCTGTGCTGTAAGGTAGCACTAAATACAAATTAACTTGCCAGTACATGTTCACAATATGATTATTAGGGAGTAAACATGTTTTAAAATAATGTTTTAACTTTAATCTTATGACATCTTTCACCTAACCTCTCAATTGATAGAAAATACAAGTTAAAGAATAACAATGAGAAAATACTAAGCCAAACCCTAAGACTTCCTAAGAATCAGTGAACATGCATGTGGAGAATCAGGATAAACATTTAAAAGACAGCCCCTAATAAATTGTTTTAGAAAAAAATTTAAAAGACAAAAATACATATCTGAATGCAACATGTAAACTTTGGGTAGGAAATGACTTAAAAAAAAGAAAAGCTATGAAAGACATTATTTAAAAAAACAAAACAATATTTTGGTTAACTGGGGAACTATAAATATGAATTTGAATATTAGATGGTTTCAAAAAAATTATCAATCTTTGTTAACTAAATAATATGATTATATAATATTAAAAAGGAGTTTGCTTTTAAGAGATGCAAGCCAAAATTTTGGGTAGTGAATTTTATCTCCAACCCTCAGCAAAATGGTAACGTTCTATTTTTTTCTTTCATTTTTTTATTAAAAAAAATCACTTTATTGGGGACTCTTACAGCTCTTATAACAATCCATACATCAATTGTATCGAGCATATTTGTATATATGTGGACAAAATGTTAACTTAAAGATAAACAAGCGGCCATCTAGCTCAGAAGCAACAAAGTCCACATGGAAGAACACACCAGCATGTGTGATCGAGTGGTCCCAAAGGGATCAGTTACCAGGCATCAAAGAACAAAAAATCATATCATTGACTGCACACCTCCATGATAGGATCGCTGAAGACAAATGGGTGCATAAGCAAATGTGGTGAAGAAAGCTGATGGTGCCCGGCTATCAAAGAGATAGTGTCTGGGGTCTTAAAGGCTTGAAGGTGAACAAGCGGCCATCTAGCTCAGAAGCAAATAAGCCCACATGGAAGAAGCACACCGGCCAGTGCGATCACGAGGTGCCAAGGGACCAGGTATAAGGCATCATGCAAAAAAAAAAAGATATAAGTGTATGTATGTGTATATGTATATATATATATATATATATATATATATATATATATATATATCATATTAAATGAAGGGGGAAGTGCAGAGTGGAGACCCAAGGCCCAAGTGTCGACCAATGGAGATCCCCTCATAGAGGGGTTTAGGAGAGGAGATGGGTTAATTAGGGTGTGAGGTAGTATCGATGAAGAACACAGCTTTCCCCCAGATCCTGGATGCTTCCTCCCCCCAACTACCATGATCCGAATTCTACCTTGCAGGCCTGGATAGGACAGAGGCTGTACACTGGTGCATATGAGGGTTGGAGATACAGGGAATCCAGGGTGGATGATACCTTCAGGACCAAGGGTGTGAGGGACGATGCTGGGAGAGTGGAGGGTGAGTGGGTTGGAAAGGGGGAACTGATTACAAGGATCCACATGTGACCTCTTCCCTGGGAGAGGGACAGCAGAGAAGGGGGGAAGGGAGACTCCGGATAGGGCAAGATATGACAAAATAACGATGTATAAATTACCAAGGGCATATGAGGGAGGGGGAAAAAAAAAAAAGAGGACCTGATGCAAGGGGCTTAAGTGGAGAGCAAATGCCTTGAGAATGATTGGGGCAGGGAATGTATGGATGTGCTTTATACAATTGATGTATGTATATGTATGGATTGTGGTAAGAGTTGTATGAGTCCCTAATAAAATGTAAAAGAAGAAAAGAGAAAAAAATGATTAGGGCAAAGACTGTACAGATGTGCTTTATACAATTGATGTATGTATATGTATGAACTGTGAAAAGAATTGTATGAGCCCCAATAAATTGTTAAAATAAAAAAAAAAATTTTTTAATGTTAACTTAAGTAGTGAACTATTTTCAAACCTTCTACTTAAAATTTTCTTAATAAAAATGGAACACCTGGAGGGAGGTAAATGGAACAGCTGGTTTTTCCTATTTAGCATTTATGTTTTAAAGATTATATTAATGGTGCCAGTATGATAAAATAGGACACTTCAAAAAAGATAGGCAGTTCCCCTCCTCTTCCCAAATCTTAGGGAAATAAATTCAGATAGTTTCTTTTTTTTTTTAATTTTAACAATTTATTAGGGGCTCATACAATTCTTATCACAGTTCATACATATATATACATCAATTGTATAAAGCACATCTGTACAGTCCCTGCCCTAATCATTTTTTTCTCCTCTTTTCTTTTTTTACATTTTATTAGGGCAGATAGTTTCTTAATGATATTCTATGAACAGTATGTAATACCAAAGCAAAACTGAATTTACCGCTATCAAGTCAATGCTGACTCACCGCAATCTCAATTTGAGTTTCCAAGATGACAACTGCTAAATGGAATAGAAAGCCTAATCTTTCCTCCTGAGGAGCTGCTTGCTGGTAGTTTCAAACAGCTGACCACATGGATCGCAGCCCAACTTGTAACCACAAGGGCTCCTTATTATGTAGTAACTGGAAACTTAAATGTTCAACAAAAGAATGGTGACTAAACAGCTCAAGCAGCAAAGTCATTAAAAAGGAATGACCAATGTCATTAAAGAAAACACAAGTATAATGAAAGGGGAAAAAAGATGAAAAATAGTGTCCATATAAGATCCTGGTTTGGTAAAAGGAAAAAGGAAGTAATGTCAACATTAGCTACCTGTGGCCAACAAAATTGTGGCTTACTTGTTGTATCTTTCTAAATTATCATAAAGGAGAGGAGACAACTGACTTCTTTGAAACCTCACCATTTCTCAAGCATGAATCACTCTAATGTCTTTGTCTCCTTATCTAACTTAGAACTCTCTCTCAAAAATACTTGCAATATTTTCTTCCTTCATGGTATCCACAAGGCAAAGCCCCAGCTAGTTACAAAACTCATTCCCCAAATAACAAGCTTCTGTGTCTGTCCCAAGCTGCTAATCATTGTTGGAGGAAAACTATCATTAACTGGTCTCATGTTAAATTTAAGACCACTAATCCAAAATGGGCACATTATCTAACAATTCTATTATACAATGGCTACCCCACAACTTTTCACTTTCTTTAAAACTCCTATGCTCTCCTTTTGTATCTTCATGTTCAGATAACTTTTAACTCATAATTCAAGAAAACATTTCAAAAATTCTGTGTCTTCCTATGTTCAAAACTCCCAAATTCATGCACTTGAATCTATGCTCAGTGGGCAAAACTGTCCTATAGGATAGGGTAAAACTGTTCCTATCTCTGAGTCGGTAACTGTTTACTGGAGTAAAAAGCCTTGTCTTTCTCCCAAAAAGAAGCTGGCAGTTTCAAACTGCTGACTTTGCAGTTAGCAGCCTGTGTAATCACTATGGGACCAGGCCAAGGATGGAGAGAATTTACCTCACATACTTTGAATATATTATCAGGAGAGATAAAACCCTGGCGAAGGACATTATGCTTGGTAAAGTCGAAGGGCAATGAAAAGAGGAGACAACCTTGATGACATGGTTTGACACAGTGGCTGACAAGAATGGGCTCAAACGTAAGAACAATTGTGGGAAGACACAGGGCCCCGCAGTGTTTTGTTCTGTTGTACATAGGGTTGTTAGAGTCCAAATGGACTTGACAGCACCTAACAACAGCTTCTATTAAAGACCAATTTCTCTAATAATGCTGTATTCTAGTCCCTCTGTTCTGCTTGAAGACTTATACATACAACTACTTTCCTTCTCTCCAACATAATAAATTTCTCCTGAACATTAATTAACACACTATGTATGTTAAAAATGTATCAGAATATGCACTATACACACTCGAGGATAAGTCGACCCAAGTATCAACTGAGGCACCTAATTTTACCACAAAAACTACATTAAAAATGCGCTGGAAACAGATGTACAAATGTGCTTGGATGTATGTATGGATTGTTTTAAGAGTTATACAAGGCCCCAATAAAATGATTTTAAAAAATTTTTTTGCTGGAAAACTCAGCTCATGCACGAGTATATAGAGTACATGTATTTTAAGTTTGTCACGTCATCTTCTTCTCCAGCTATGTTCACGTTTCTATCTTCCTCTCAAAGCAAAACACAGACTGGCCATAGCTGCCATTTTGCCATCTAGCATTCTTTTAGCAACCCGCTCCAATCAGGCTTCTCGCTGCACCATTCCAATGAGAATGTGCTGGTCCAGAGCACCACTGGACCACTTAGTGTGTCTCTAAAAGGCTTCTTTCTTCCTTCTGCAAAACGACAAAGTTGACTCACTCTGATCTTCTTCAAACAGTCTTCTCTTGGCTTTATGACACCACTCTCTCCAGCCTTCCTAATAACTCACTAAGAGCTAACAATTTTTAATTAATTCTCCTTAGTTCCACTTTAAACTGGGTTAGGGGCTCAGAATAAAAATTGTCCTTGAGCCCCTCCTTCCTAATCAAATTCTCCGAGAGTTAAGTCTTCCAGTCTAGGGCTTTAAATAGCAGGTGGTTTAAAAAATTCGGAGGAAAAATGCCACCGCTATCTTTTCATTTCACTTTCCCCACAAACTTTTGGAATCTCCTTATATATCGTAAACTGTCCAAATCTCTCCAAACCTTACCTCCAGACCCATAGATTCAACTAAAAAAATCTATCATGGACAAAAGCAAAATTCTTCAAGTTGTCCCAAGCTTGCAATTTGCTCCTCCCTCATTTTTTTTTCCATATCAGAAATTAGCAACTCCATCTATCTAGTGGATAACCAGAAACGAGGTGTTTTCCTAATCTTCTTTACCTTCACTTGGCAACCACACCTAATTAATCAGCAGGAAGTTCTGTTGACTCTACTTTCAAAATATGTTCCAAATCCTTCTAAATCTCCACATTCTCAGACCCCTATGAAAACCATCTCTTGGTTCCCAGCTGGTAACTTCAGTTCATTCTCACTAACCCTCCCTTACAAAGCAACAGTTGCTAGTTGTCTATCCAGTTTCCTTTCATCCCTTCTTTCTTACAAATGAAACTTTGGTTTTAATTGGGAACTGTGAAGAGCTAAAAAGCATTTTCTAATATCCCTTAAAACAAGAAGTGGTTAGAATGACACAGTATTAACTTAAGAAATAAAAGCAGAGTTCATTCAATGGGGCTAGGGGGAAAGCTGTTTCAAGGAGGCAAATTCAGCTGACCTGTGATTTTCATCTGAAATTCAAAATGGTTATTTGGATTTCTGGCAGTCATTTTGAGAGTTTGAAAACAACGGTCATACCCATAAGAATGAAAATGGGAGGTTGGAAGAAGTCTATTATCCCTGTAAAGCATCCAACCAGCAAGACTGTACTATGTCCCTTTAGACTTCTTTTCTATTTATTTACAGCACTACTATTTGGTTTCTTCTGTTACATTACAGTCAAATTAAATTCTTTTCCATGGGGCCCTGGTTAGGTTCTTGGCTGCTAACCTTAAAGGTTGGCACTTGAAACTCCAGACAGGCTTACTCTGTCCTATAAGATCCCTACATGAATCACAATCATCTCAATGGTAACGGGTATGGTAATATCCTTTCCCTCTTATATTCAATCTCAAATGCATTCTTCACATACCAACCAAAGTGATCTTTTAAAACACAAATTTTGTCTTTGGGTGTATACAGGACAATGGCTTCTGGTCTCACTTAAAATCTAACCCCCTAGCTGGAGCACGGAATCCCTTACACTCTGGTTCCTGCCTACTTCTCCAATTTCACTTTGTACTCCACTGTTCCCCCACCTTTATTCACAATACTCCAGAGCAACAGTAAGTTTAGTTCTCCAAACACACCAAATGTATTTCCAATTTTGGGCCTTTCCTCTAATCTGGAATATTCTTCCTTTGGAGACATAGCTTTGTTATTCCAATCTCCATCTAATCTAAAATCTTCTGAACACCAGACAAAAGCAACCAATTAATCGTCTATATAATTTATTCCACCACTGTCAGCCTATTGTACTATGGTAACTTTCAAGTGGCTGTGATGTTGAAAAGATTCTACCAGTATTTCCAAGACCAACCCCGTCCTCTATTGCGGTCAGGTTCAGCTGAGCTTCCCTTATCCACCCACCACCCGACTGCCCAATTTTGGGTTTGGATAGTGAAGTGATCACAATCTACCACTATCACCAACACTTATGTGAATCAGAAGCCCAATTTTTTCCGGAATATTTTTTATTAACATATTCAATCCTTCCTACTCTCAAAGGTAATTTACCTTTTATATTGGCTGTGGATGAACTCTCCAGAACTTAAGAAAATCCTGACATTTGTGCAGGAAACCAAGTGCTCACTTAACCATGCACTGGGAAATTAAAAAAATCAGCATAGTAGGCCCTTAAAGACTACTTCATAAAAACATGAGCCAAAACACCTAACAAAATAAACACACTAAAAGTTCATCAATACACCCAATGAGGATCTAATAACGCCATTTTTTGTGGATGTCTGTGGATGTCCAAGAGAAATTCTTGTACATATATGCCAGTAAAAACAAAAAAACATAAAAACAATATAAAGTCTGACAGACGGATACAGGAAACTATGGTTTGTCCTATACAAAAACATACAACTATACACAAAGCAAACAATGGACAACTCCCGGAACAATGCTAAACGAGGGGTGGGCAGGTGGCACATAGAGTAAAAGCAAGTTCTAGAACATTCTTAATAGTTCAAAGGCAGGCAAAATTACATCACTCACCTACTCCCGTACAGTTGGCTTGTTCCAGAAACTCAAGAGGCAGTTCTAATCTGCCCTACAGGTCACTGAGTCAAAAACGACTGGATGGCAGTGAGTGGAGAGTGCAGCACAATTTTAGGACAGGACTTGCCTCTGGAGAAGTAGATGCAAAAAGCACTGGTATTGTTCTATTTTTCAAGTTTAATGATGGGCAATAGATTTTCATTATATTGTATTTTATAACTTATATTTGCCTGATACTTTGTGTGTATCAAATAGGTCCATTTAAAAAAATAAAAACCTATACCAAAATGTTAAAATTAAGATGGGTTCTCTTGTTTTTGAATTAAGGATTTCTTTTTAACTATACAGTGTGTTGTAAGTTTTCTTTAAAGAAAAAAGTACACTGAAGAAAGTTTATTTTAAAAACACATTCTCATTTTATGCCATTAATTCAGCTACAAGTTTGGTAATCAGAAGGCATTTACTAAAATTAAGCTGCACATACATGGAAGAAACACACAAGCCTGTGTGATCATTTAAGACCCAGAACAAAATCATACCCAATGTGAATTGGGGGGAAGGGGGAAGTGGGGGACATAGAGAGGAGACCCAAAGCACATCTGCAGACAATTGGACATCCCCTCACAGAGGAGTCACAGGGAAGAGAAGGGCCAGTCAAGGTGCAGTCTAGCACCGATGAGACACACAACTTTCCTCTAGTTCTTAGTGCTCCTTTCCCCCACTGTCATGACCTCAATTCTACCTTACAAATCGGATTAGACCAGAACATGCACACTGCTACAGATCAGAGCCACAGCACAGGGACTCCAGGAGAGATAAATGCCTGAGGACCAACAATGGGAGTAGAGATACCAAGAGGATTAGGAGAGGGTGGGAGGAGAAATGGGGATGGATCACAAGGACCAACCTAGAACCCCCTCCCAGGGGAATAACAGAAAAGTGGGTGAAGGGCGACAGAGGATGATTAAGATATGAAAATAATAATCTACAACTTATCAAGTGTTTGTGAGGAAGGATGGGCGGGGGAGGGAGGGGGAAGAAATGGGGAGTTGATATCAGGGGCTCAAGTGAAAAGAGAAAGCTTTGAAAATGATGATGGCGGCATATGTACAAATGTGCTTGACATCCTAGATGAATGTATGGATTGTGATCAGATGAAAGAGCCCCCAGTAAACGTAAGGAAAAAACAGAAAATATGAGATACATCAGGCAATTTTTAGAAAGACACTAATAAAATATATTGTTAAATCTAAAAAAAAATTAACAAAAAATGTTACCTAGGTAAAATGTTGGACATTATGATTATACAGAACTTTTAAACCAGCACTCAGTATATACTTGCTATGCTTTGCTAAAAGTCAAGTTGACAAGACACAACCAAATGAGAAACAAAAAGTTGATCCTGTGAGCTAATGTACTGTGTTGCAGCTTTATGGATGGCCTGCTCTCAACTGGAATGCTTATAGTTGCAGATCGCCAAAGCTCCAACTGGAATGCGGATGCTTCACATCAAAGAACATCCTGGGCTCTTCAGAGTAATGTATTATTGGGACAGGTTTAAAATTGGATATCCAAGATGGTGGAGACTGGCTGACGGAGCTGGTGTACTGAGGCTCAAATAAATGGAACAAGGGGGAAGAAAGGAAAGAAAGTAAGCGGCACCAGATTCCTCACTGCAAAGACAGGGGTCACTGCATACTCTTTTTGCACACTTCTTCAAGAGAAGCTTTCCAAGGACAGTTTGCCAGCCCAGTCAACCACCGTAAGAGACGCGGAATATGCTAGTACAGCAACAGTAGCAACCAAGCATCAGCCAATCAGAACAAGGTACTAGCAGACAGCCTAAGGCAGAGCTACCAAGTTGATTAAATGAAGTTTAAGAGCTGCACTTGCCACAGACAAGTGTTTTTAGAGTAGTTTGCCCATGACAGGCATAAGGCAATAAAATAGAATCGTTTTTGTAAGCTCAATGAAAGTAGATTTCCAGAACAGATGATCAAGATCACATCCAAACAAACTGCATGGTCCTTAAAGGATTGCTGAGAACCAGTTAGATGAAACAAGCAGGAGTGGGTATCATCTTTCATACGCAACATCCAGTTTACCATCAAGATGCACTGATATGTTTCATAAGTTAAAATACTAGAGCCTGGGGCCAATTAATTTCAAACAAGCCCTCTCAGTTATATCTGAAAATCAAAACTGCACTCTCTAGCAGTAACATAAAGGACAGTGCTATCAGACTCAGATTTGCTTTTACCCAAAAGTCCTCTAATCCACTCCATGCCGCACCCACCTGTGAATGGGTAATCCGGAACTCTAGCATCAAGACAAATAGGCCAATTATAAAATGAGGAAAGGACTTGAAGAGGTATTCCCCAAAGAAGATATTCAAATGGCTACTAAACACATTGAAAAGATGTTCAGCCTTATTAGCTACCGGAGATGCAAGCCAAAACCACAAGAGAACATCAGATACACTCCTACTAGGGGGGCTAAGATTTTAAAAAGCATAAAATGACGAATGTTGATGAGGAGGGTGTGAGGTAATTGGAACCCACATCTACTGCTGATGGAAGTGCAAAATGCTAACAGCGGGTATGAGACACAGAGTGGGAGGTCATCAAACACTACAACTCAAACTATCATGTGACCCAGCAACTCCATTCCCAGGGATATGCCCCCAAAACTCTCAGAGACTAAAAAGATTTGTACACTAACATCCATCACAGCACTATTCACAATAGTTAAAGGTAGAACAACCTAAATGCCATCAACAGATGAATGGATAAACAAAGTGTGTTATATAATGGATATCAAGAATGATGTATGCTATGGTATGAATTGAACCTGAAAACATTATGCTGAGAAAATAAACCAAGTACATATAGGAAAATATTGTATGACCTCAATTACATTAAAAAAGACCAAAAAAGGGGCAAATGTATAGGCCAATGTGTATTAGTGGTTACCAGGGGCAGGGGGAGAGCTAGTAGAAAAATCACACTAATCAAAAGATAGGGTTGCCTATTCAAGTATTGAAACTGCTGTCAATAAGTTGTGCACCTGTAAAAAGTTGAACTGGCAAAACTTGTGTGGTGGCTATTTTTACAAGAACAAAAACAAGAGTTGCTGCTAAAATTGCTTATGCAAAAATAAACAGCATGTGGGCTATGGTTCCTTGGTTTAGAAGCAAAGTTTTATGGGACATCCCAGTTAACTGGCCTAATAAAAAATACTTAGTTCATCTAGTCTACTTCTAGATCACTACATACTTGTTATGTCTTAAAAGCTTGCGAGTGACTACCCAAGGTCTCTAATTCATCTGAAAAATAGAGGAAGAAGAGTTGGGAACAGGGGAAAGAAATGGAATATGTGGCTAACTGCCTCCATAAACAACTATGCTCCTTTGTCTTAAGTCCAGCAGAACTAGATGGTGCCTAACTACCTTGCTGAACACACTGATCAACGACTCCAAAGGATCCGGATCAAAAAGGGAAAACAGAGACAGAATTTCAAAATCTCATCGACGCTAGACGTTCTAGAGCCACAGAGGGTAGAGAACTTCCTGAAATCATCTTCCTGACATAATCTTTAAATCTTAAATTAAAAACTATCCACATTATCCTCTTATACCGAACAATTCTTAATATTAAGAGTTTAACTAGGTTTTGTTTCGCCTCGGACTCTTTTACAAACTAACAGCATAAAACTGACAACTGTAACTCTAAAGATTATACAGCAACCACAGGGAGGATGCATTTATGTTAACAAGAGTTCAGAAGAGGCAAAAAATGTGACATCACTGACTTGTAATGCAGAAACTGTTGAATTGGTCTGTTTTTCTGGATTAACAAAATAAAATAAAATCTAATAAAAATGAAACCTAGTGACACCATGATGGTTGAATAAGGGTAGACCAACATTTAAGGCAAAGAAGAAAATATAATTAAACAGCAAAAACTAATTTAATAGTCTATCTGAGAGATGAAAACTAGCTCTAGGATGACATCAAAAGGGATGAAAATTGAAAAAAAAAACATGAAAATGAGGCAATAGATTCAGGAAATAAATGAATTAATATGGAAGAAATCTGTGCAAACAATTTATAAAGCCTAGTAATGAGCCCAAAGGAAAAACCAGAGTAACTAATGAAAGAAAATTCTCCATATAAATGAAAATGCTAACGAAGATATGTAAAATGAGTAACAGAAGGTTCTCTGAATTTGACCATTTGCAAGATAATAGTGATCCCTGAAGAACAGCCTCAGTATGTGGCAGAAAAAGAAGCGTTGAGTAGGCAAGTTAAGGAATGGATTAGAATCAGATGTAGGAAAGTACCTGCATGACAAGGAGCCCTGGCACATAGTGGACAAGCACTGGATGCTAATTTGGAGGGTTGGGGGTTCTAAGCTACCAGTGGCACCATGGGGCAAAGACCTAGTGATATGCGCCTAGAAACATTTCAGCGGAGGAAACCCCACAGGGCAGACATTGTCTGTCAGAGTCACCATGAATCAGAACCAACCTGATGGCACACAGTAACTCCTAGTAAATGCCACGTCCCTGTGGGTTTCCGAGACTGTAACTTTAATAGATCTTATAGTAAAAAGCGTCATCTTTGACCCAAGGAGTAGCTGGTGGTTTTGAACTGCCAACCATGTGGTGCCCAGCTCAGCCCAGGCCAACGTCTAGCCACTACGGCTATTTTTTTCCTTTTTTTTTTTAAATCATTAGGGGCTCATACAACTCTCATCACAATCCATACATGTCAATTGTGTAAAGCACATTTGTACATTCATTACCCTCATCATTCTCAAAACATTTGCTCTCCACCTAAGCCCCCGGCATCAGCTCTTTTATTTTTCCCTTTCTTAAAAAAAATTTTTTCAGGGCTCCTTAATAACATCAAGTGATAATAACCGCTTTTGGTAAGACAAAAAGATAAAGCAGAGTTAGGAATCAAGCCACATACTAGAAGACGGAAAAAATTAAAGAATGCCTACAAATCAATAAAAATACAAACCTTCTTTTTTAAGTATTAAAAAAAAAGACAAAATTCACAAAACACTGTGTTATCAGGGTCCTCTAATGAATCCTGCCACAGAACCAATTAATGCTAACAGATCCGAGGTGACTAGCACCAGCCACATTGCTACTGGATGTTTCATTTCTGGGTCACACACACTAATGTTTTCACATACTCAATTTTATGTACTTCTAGGTGTGACAATATTTCTAACGCCTTTAAGTGGAATGGGTGCAGAGTTAGCAGGGATGTGAGCGTAACTAAGGTAATCATGAGGATGTTCTAGTGTCAGAGACATAGTTCCAAGTCCTCCTTCCACTACGTTAATAAGAAAATTCATTTTAAGACGGTAAAACATGAATAACAAATTTCATAAAGCTGTCATAGATCTACAATGCCATATAGTAGGCACTCAGCTAGAGGTAATTTATTTTAAATCTGCAGTTGAAAGCAAAAACCTACAGGGAGAAAGAGAAAGGGGTTTTGAATAAAATGAAATTCATGCAGAATTCCAGAAGAACACACCTCACTTGACTGAGCAGTCGTCTCTAACTTCTAAGACCCAACGACAGATTATAGGTTAAGAATCTGGATTCCTTCGTTCGGTTAAAAGAGACCAGGGCCCTAAATTGCCACAACTCTATATATTTGAGAGCTTTTCACATATACGGCACCTTTTAACTCAAACTTTTCTCTGACGTACAATGTCTCCTAAAGAGAGAATAACAATCATGTTGAGAACAAGGTTCCCGTTTTCTTTTCATCCCTTCTGAGCCAGTAGTCCAGGTTCAGAGTGCTACAGCCGCTGACCTGAAGACCAGCTTCCTTCATCACTAAACCACAGAGGGTGTCTTTAAGGTCCAAGGATAATAAAAAGCAGATATATGAAAGCACAGCTTAATTATTTTTATTATCTAACAACTCTCCATCTACTGAATGCTTAAGATGTCTTGGGCACTGCTCTAAGCACTGTGAAGACTCTCATTCACAATCTTTCCACAAGATTGCAATCTGGAGTCAGTTCTTCCAGGTAGTTAGAAGAGTCAAGACTCAAAAATAATCTAATTCCCAAAGCCACACACTTAATCAGGAAGCTAAATTTACTATAATGTGCTTCAGAAGCTAGAGAGCTTTGCCTCCTGGCAAGTGAAAGTTCCCACACCATTACAGAGAGGAAAAGCACTATGTACAAATACGGTCATCCTTTTTGGTGCTCAGAAGTTTTTAAGTATTTTGTTTTTGTGGTATTTTTTAAATCAAAAGGACTTCTCACAGAACAAACATTCACAATGGTGATATGGAGCTGACTCATACACAAAAAGCCTGGGCTCACCATTACAACAGCTCTGCCACTGAGCAACACCCAATCTCTCCAGGACTTTATTTCCTGATCACAACAGGTGAGTCTTTTTCAGCTACAAAATTCAACATATTTTAACATATTATATTTTTAGAGATTCTTTGGAGGGGAGAGAGTAGAAAACACACATACAAGAACAAACAAAAAACCCAGCCAGCCCTTCTTTACATACTCCCAATTTTTTTATTACCCCTAACAGAAACTACTCATTTTCCCTCTTCCAACCCCTGGTAACAATTAATGCTACTTTCTGTCTCTATAAATTTGCTTCCTCTAGATAGCAAATATTTTAATGATTCACTCATGTAGCATATACCAGAACTTCATTTCTCTTTATGGCTGAATAACATTCCAGTATTTGTAATATTCCATTGTTTGTATATACTACATTTGGTTATCCATTCATTTATTGATACTTATTTTGAACTAATATTATAAAAGGCATCTTTTAAAAACCTTCCAATAAGCAATGAATCCTATTTTTATCTTTTAAACATACTCAAAATTAATCTGTGCAATCAAGACATTGTATAGTTGGCTGTATATATGCTACAAAAAAAAGGAACCTTAAGCGGGTGCTTCCATATCCTTATCTATACTTTGTTATTTGTGAATATGAATATGTTACCATCGAGGCAATCCCATGTGTGGCAGAGTGAGATTGTGCTCCATGGGGTTAATTTATTGGAAGACCTTTCTTCTGAGACACCTCTGGGTGGACTTGAAACTCCACTCCAGGTTTCCCAAAGCAGGTGTCCCTGAGGGGTGTCAAATCAGCCCAGGAGAGCTGAAAAAGCAGACACTACACTGCATCCTTGATCATGGACAATACTACCAAAGTGTTTTGTTGCGGGGAGGGGTGGGGAGTACTAATTTTTTTCCTGAACAATTTGGGAATCTATGCTCCAACCTTTCACGTGGCAATCAAACGCATCAACAGTAGTTCAGAGGCAACAATTCTCACCTTCCCATGCCAGAGACCCAGGCTCAATACTATTACTATGACACTCAACAGACTTCAGACAGACGAACTAGGAAGAGGCATGAGGGTCTGCTTCTAAAATCAGTCAGTGAAAACCTCAACCACCATGGGTTGAACCTCATATCATCACAGGGCTGGAACAGGGCCTAATATTTGTTTCATTGTGTCTTAGGTTATAAGTCAGGTAAGATAGTCAACATTTTTTGAAAAATAAAAATGATAGAGAATCTAAGTGAGGGGAGTGGGGAATGGGACTTATGCTAGCTATTAGAAGTCAACAAAGTAACTGGAAAGAAGCAAAGGACACAGCTCTGAATGTCACGTTCTTCTAAAGTTCTATTGTTTGAATTGGCTGATGGTTTCCTTACTGCATGTATACTTTAATTCAATAGAAAAAGGTTTTGTTTTTAAAGTTAACAATAATGAAACTTAGAATTGTGACCAAATTCCCAGCTATGTGTACACACACGTGCACACAAATAAAACATATTTAAGAATATAAATGTTTCTTGCCTTATCAATAAATCTCTTCTACTGCCTACTCCCAATCCAAGTGCCTACAGAACAGATAATCTACATACAAATTACACTCTTCCTATAATTCCTTTAGAATTACCCCTGATAAAGAGATCAATTTTGAATTCCTGTAAAACCGGGCTGAAGAGCCCCTTCCCTCCATACACAAACCTTCAGAACTCCCACAACATTTAACATTTCTGGGCACACGTTAAGAAGCCCTGGTGGTATAGTGGCTAAGCGTTGTACTGCTAACCCCAGGGTCTGCAGTTCGAAACCACCAGCTGCTCTGAGGGAGAAAGATGAGGCTTCCTAATCTCATAAAAGTTAAAAGAGTCTCAGAATCCCACAGGAGCCGTTCTACCCTGCCTATATGATCACTATGAGTCAAAATCGACTCGATGGCAATGAGAGCACCATTACTTTTATCTATCCTTTGTCTGTCTAGCCTGTCCAACCAGATTAGTCTCTTAGGGCTACGGTTAATGTAACTGCTGATAATGTACCTATCAAGAAGTGTATATTATGTACGGAGGGGCAGCATATAAACATCTAAATGTACACTAGATGAACAGAGAGCCATGTTTCTATTAAATACAAAAAGAAATACATTTCAAATAGTATTGCCATATTGTCCAACCCACACCCAGAAACCCATTAGTTTTAAGTCATAAATTCTAGCTTACATAATTGTAAAACACGAAAACACTTTTCTACTTTTAAATTAAATTCAGATGCTGGTTACTTTACTTTCTGGCAGAGCGTTTCATCTTTGTTTAAATCAAACAGGACAAACTTTAAAAGAAGAAAATTATGAAAGGAAAAAATACTAAAGTTAAAAAGATTAACTGAACAGTCAGTCAGTAGTATCCACGCTATACATTTTTGCCCATTTATCCTTTAGGTAAATTAGACATCTCACCTACTTAACAACCTTACATGTTCTTCCAAAGAGTGCTTAGTGGTTCCCAAGAACTGGCAATGTCTAGAAACATTTTTGGTTGTCACCACAGGGGTGGAGGTGAAAATGGCAAGGCTGCTGGCATCTAGTGGGCAGGAACCAGGGGTGCTGCTTAAGCACCCTACAATGCAAAGGAGACCCACCCACAATAAAAAATTATCTGCTTAAAAAGTTAATAGCACTGAGGTTGCGAAACCATGGTCCAAGTCTACAGAAATTGAGAGAACTTCTTCTAAGAGTATAACTAGTTATAGATGGAATAACCTAGACCAAAATATATATATTTTTAAATCATACACAAAATCATGTAAATGCTTGAGTCAAACTTGACATACAATAGTAAGTTCTATAAATGCAATTTGCTCATGCCATAGATTAGCATTCCCTATTTTTAGTTTGTCTATATAAGTTTTATGTTTAAAGTTTTTCTTTTTTAACAACAAAGACCTGGTGGCACTGTAAGCTTAGGACTACTAACCACAAGGCCTGAGGTTCAAACCCACTAGCTGCTCCAAGAGAGAAAGGTGAGCCTGTTCCCTTCTGTAAAGACATATAGCCTTGGAAACCTTGTAAAGGCTCACGGAGTAAAAATCGACTTTACCGCAGTGAGGCTGGTGTTTTATTTTTGTGTGTATGTATGTGTGTTGAATATAGGGCGATTTAGTTCATTGTTCTTCACATTTTAAAATGTTTTACATACTGAAATACAGTAAATCTTGCATTAAGTTAATTACAGGTAGCATTAGTATTTTATTGTTATAGTTGTGTTTAAATCCTTCAACCAGTAATACAAACCAAGTTATTTTTAAATAATTAAAGCATGCTTATCATTGGCAAGTCATGACAGCGTGGAAACAGACCAAGATCAAAATCCCAATATTATGTTTGCAGACTATTTAACTTATTTCACCTCTTTGAGCTTTCTCATCTAAGAAACACAAACTCACTCTGTTGATCTGTTAAGAATTAGCATCAATGTATAAATGAATTAGCAGTTAGCTGTTAGCAGCAATAATTGGTAAGTAACCTTAATTAATACTTCTTTTACTAAGTTCTCACAAGTAACAATTCACCTAAGAAATCTAACTTATACAACAACTCAAACCTACTATAAATTTCACTTTAAATCAATTTTGAATCTTTAACTTTAAACTACCTAATTTATACTAAGATTGAATAATGCTGTTATAAAAAAGATAAATTTAAAAAATAAATAAGAAAAATTTCCAGTCTTAGATAAAAAAAATGTCTACATGGTGCTAGTTGATTTCATGTACATAACTTATCAGCATGATTCAAAATTCAAGCCATCTTTACACCCCAAACATCCAATTACAGTCCAGAAAAAGCACAAAAGTCAAACCCACTGCCGTCAAGTCTGAGGGTTCTGAGGCTATAAACCTTGCCCAAAGCAGACAGCGTCAGTGTTCTCCACAGGATAGCTGGCTGGTAGGTTGGACCGGACTTTATGGTTAGTTCTTCAATGTTACAGGGCAGTCCCAAGAGGCAACCAATGTTACCAACCTCTCAAGAAAGCCCTTTGGATACAAATGGTCTCTTCCATACTATTTTGCATCTTGCTTTTTAAAAATTAATCTTGGAGCTTATAGTTTAATTTAAGAACACACTCTTAAGATTGACTGTTTAAAAGCTCTTAGAACCAGAATTCCACAGTTATCTTTACCCATAAAAGAAAATAAATCTTTAAACATGAGTGTATATAAAATGAACTTTGGTAAATTAAGATATTTGCATAAAATGGCATAATAAATACCTGATTACTTTAGGAGCTACTCACAATGCTGTGCTCACTTAAAAAATAAAAAAGAACTACACTTTGGTGGCCCAGTGGTTATGAGTTGGGTTGCTAACAATAGTTCTAACCTACCAGCTACTCCCATGCATAAAGGAGGAGGCTTTCTTCTGCTGTCAATCCTGAAACACACAGGGCCTTCAGAGTATGTCAGAATCACCTTCAGACACTGCGTTTAGAAGTCCCTCAGTGAGTTGATAACAACACAAAAAGATGGCGAAAGTAAAGCTATTTGTTGGTTATATTTAGTCCAAGATTATATCGCCTGACTCTTTCCTAAATGTTCTTTGCAATGTACTTTTCTGAAAGAAGTTTCCTTTCAGATTTTTAAGGATACTGTTTTCAGAAAAAAATAGCTTGTCTGTTTGCGTTTCCTGCTTCTTCCTTTGAAATCCCAAGACACTTACTTGAAGGCATCATCAGCCCTTACCTATAAAAGAGCGGTATTATTTAAAAAGTAGCCATTATTATTGCACTGTAAGGATTTCTGGCAACCTAATTACTAAGAGGATTATAGTGAAGTCTATTTTGTTTTGGGCATGTACATCCCTACTACAAAAGAGTACGTCTAGCCTGGTGGTAACAATTATTAGCTGCAATTTTTCATTTGTGTATACCAAGTAGCTCGGAATACATCTTATTAAGAAATCCGAATCACTGTTTCACTAAACAGCAGTACAGACATTGACTATATCTGTACTACAAAAATACCAAGTCATTCTTCCATTCACGGTTTTGACACTTGATCAAATAGAGATCAGAGTTCATACACACTCTGTAAAACAGATCATTACTTATATACTTGCCACAAAGAATTGGTTAGCATTTGCCACTGATGAATAATTTTAAATAATTTCCCCCCATGGCTGCATGGAAAGATAGATGACTATTGGAGACTCGGGCACATATAAAGCCCAAGTGCTTTCGGCCTCCATCAATTACTTATCATAAACTTACAATGCCTACTTCCCAAACTCATTACTGGGGTTGAAGTATCAACAGTAAGAAAATAAAAAATTACCAATAGAAATGATATACACAACAAATGGTAGTGCCAGCTAGAAAAAAAAATCATCATTTTCAGTATTATTTTTTAATCTTCCATTGTTAAATCCACCTGGTAACACAACCTGAGTATCGTGTGGGTTTTACAGTATGAAGACCTAGCCACTGTCAAGTTTTTAGTCGAATCACTAACGTTTTCAATGTCTTATACAAGTAAGTGTAAGCAGTATGAAAGAGCCTAAAAACCTGTCAGACTCAAAATAGCTAGAGATCATAGTTGTGCTGTTTTGTGTGTTTAATCACTTGCCATTTGTGTCTTGATAAACCACCTTCTACTCACCTTAATAAAGAGAGACACCAACCTATTAGCCTGGTGAAATCCCATGGGTTTCCTTGTTTTGTTTCTGCAAGCTCATGTTGCGAATAGGGCTATTTTTCAAAAGTAAGATTCAGGTTAACTATTAGGGACATCATAATGAAGTTGCATGGTACAGCACCACCTGAGTCAACAGAGGCATTGTCTTAGAAGAGACTGCTCTGTAACTTGTCAACAGTCTTTTGAAACAAGCTTACTCACACACCCTACTATTGGTTCCCAGTTAAAATATTTAAATGCCGGGCATAACACCGAACACCTCCCATCGACCTAGTCGGAGACTTGGGCTGTCAATAGTCCATAAAGAGGTCCAGAAATCGGGGGTACGTGGGAGCGTGCGGATGATCTCACGTGGGATTGCTTCCCCAGCTCGGGTTAATTTCCTTACACTTCCCCCGCCCCCACACCAATAAGATAGTAAACCATCGTCTCTCCCAACACCCAGCCGAGAGGGAGTAACTCTGCAGGGCTTTCTTTCTCCTTTTATCCATACCTAGGCGGTCTCGTGCCTCGCTCCGGAAGGGCAGGGCAGGGAAGGCCTGACAGCCAATAACCCGGGATACCCCGAGAAGCGGGGGCCTTCGAGCAGCCCAGCGCCCGGCGGATCCAGTTACCACCTTCCCCTTCCCCCCCGCGGCCACTTCCCGGGTTTTCTCCGGCCCGGCCTGCACCGGCCCCATCCGCAGCCACACTCCCGGTCGCGGCCACCGCCTCGGGGACCCGACTAGGCTCGCCCCCCCCCCCCCGAGAAGTGCACTTCTTCCCCAGCCTGCTCCCCCAAACGCGTTCCTCCCCACACCTCCCGCCGGCAAAATCGTCCATCCCAGGGCCCTGGGAGGGGACAGGGAGGGGGGGGGCTGCCTCCCCACCGGCAGGCAGGCGGCCGCGGGGCGGGCCACCCAGGGGTGACCGGGGCTCTCGGGGTCGCCGCTGCAAGGGCCCTCCCACCCCGGGCGGAGGTGGGGGATGGCCGGGAGTTCATTTCTGACCTCCTCGCTCTTCAGCACTTCCTTGAACTCCCGCTTGATTCGCTGCACCGCGATGTTGGCCATGTCTCCGCCCGCAGCTGATTCGTACCCGCCTCCTCCGCCACCGCTACGACTAACGCCACCGCCGCCACCTCTTCCTCCACTGCCTCCTCCTTCGGCGATTCAGACCCGAGCACACGAATGCTGCCGCTGCCCTCGGCCGCCGCGCTCGCCCCAGTGTGGAATCACCTCCGCGCCCGGCCACCAAAATGGCGCCGGGTCCGCGCATGCGCACACGGTGACCCGGGCGGGCGGCGCAGCCGCTCCCGTTGTAGCCCCCGCTCTACCTCCGCCGCGCTGCCGCGCCGCGCCGCGCGTCTCCCCCACCCCCCGCGTGACTCCGCCCCGTGCGTCTCCCCGCGTGACTCCGCCCCGCGCGTGACTCCGCCCCGCCGGCGTCTGCGGCCGGGCGGGTGCGGTCTCCGCGGCGCTGCACGCCGGCCTCGCGTCTCCTGCGGTGCCTCGGCCACGCTGCACAGAAGCGTCTGAGGTCGCCGCTTTCCGCCGGAACCCAGTCCGCCGGCGCTCCTGGACCCGTCCCCCGACCCTCGCTCAGCCCGGCCCAGACGGAGCCCCGGACCCACACCCTGCCTCGGCCGGTGCGACTGGTCTATGAAAACACCAGATCCTGCAACTCAGCCCTGCCCAGTTCCAGTTTGGAAGGCTCCAGAAAACCCACTGCGGTCGTTTTTGTTCCAAAATGAGGCACAGCATAAGTGCCACTCCGATTCCCATCGGCCCTAGAAATCGTTCCTTTAGGGATGGTCCCACGAGGGCATTTGAGATGGCTACTCCATGGAAAGGCCAAAGGCCTGAGGTCAATGAGAAGCAGATGTGGAGTTCTGGTGGGGGGTTTTCAACCTATGTTTTGTTGTCCAGGGAAATGCACAGCAGAACCTAAACTAGCACAGACTTATCTTTGATCAGCTACATAATTAATGCCGAGCTGTGGAACTAAAAAGGTGGTTTTCAAACTTGAGTGTGAATCAGAATCCCTTGGAGAGCTCGTTAAAACGCAGATTGCTGGCCCCCATCCCAGGAGCCCAGGGGTGAACCCGATCATTTGCATTTCTGAAAAATTCCCAGATGATGTTGATACTGCTGGTTCAGGGACCAAGCTCCGAGAGCCACTGAACTGACATTTATGAAATTAAAGTGGGAACCGGAGAAGGAAACTCCTGGAGGGAAACACTGAGACAGCGCCCAATCGATTGGGCATTTGTTGGCACCCCGATAAATGCGTGAATGAATAAATGAATGAAGAGTAAAATGTTTTAAGTGGAAAGGATGCTTAAAAGGCAATTGAAAGTGGTTGCTAAAGCTTACAGTAAATAAAGTAGTTGTGATGCTGAGAAGTACTTTGAATAAAGCAGTTTCGAATGAATAATAAAAGGTGTTCATTTAGAAGTTTATATTCAAGCACTTCCTTCACCTAACCGGTAATCAAAGTACTCTGTTATTTAAAAAAAAAAATCACATACGTACTGAATGACCTTTGCAAAAGCTATTAGCAAGTTAGGAGCCGAAAAGGAGAGCCTTGCTAGAGGTGAATCATATAGTCGAGGGGGATTTCTTGAACCTCCCCAGAGAGTTTTTGATTCCAGCTCTCCTCATACTAAGCTACAGTCTCTTGGTGGACGGGGTTTCGTCCTCTGCAAAGCAAGAAAGGCTGGAGTCGATGAACGCTTTCAAATCCTAAGCGTTCAGTATTCGAAACATCATCCCAAAATATCATTTCCCTGCGTGAACAGACATAAAATTCTAAAAATCTTCTAGCAGAGCCCCCTAGTGGGCCTAACAGAAACCAAATATATACAAGTATGTGGGTCCCAGTACAATAATCATGTAACTCATACCAAGCTATGTGTATTTGTGCCAGAACTAAAAAAATATATCCTTTTGAAGTGTGAAAAAAATAGAATACTTGTATTATCTTCGTTTGGTTGCCAATCCTGGTACTGAAACTTCAAAGAAACTTGCTCTACTGAAATCACAGGGAATCCAGTTAAAAGGCCTAGGAATTTCCTTGGGGGAACAGGCCTTAGTAACTTAAATGCACATAATCATTGACTCTGCAGTCCCATTTCTAGGGATTCGGTTTATGGTCCTTGCAGAGAATGAAACAGCTGCATATTAACTAATAAACAATCTTCAAGAAACATTTTAAGTGAAAAAAGGACTATGCCAAATGTAATGAGATATCCTAGATGGAAAAAGATGTTGGATCCTGAAATGAAGAAGGCATTAATGGAAGAACTGGTAGAACCAGAAGAAAGTCTGTAATTTAGTTAATAGTATCGTTTCAATGTTAATTTCTTGGTTTTAATATGGTACTATGGTTATATACGATATTAACAGAGGAAACTGGATAAAAGGTATATAGTATAAGAATCTCATTAGTAAATCTAAAATTATTCCAAAATAAAAGATACATTTGGGGAAAAGGCACTATGAAGTCCATATTGTATATAGCACGCCGTTATATGTGTGGAAGGAGGGAGAAACACGACTGCACCTAGCTGAGCTGTTAGGTACTGACTCCTGTGGTGGTGGTCATTAAAGCTGTTGAGTCAGTTCTGACTCAGAGTGACTCAATGTGCAACAGAACAAAACATGCCAGGCCTGCACCATCCTCATAATCACTGCTGCAAGGGGGCTTCATCAAGTTGATAGGAAAATGAAATTGCAAGATAGTGGGATTTTCCCACAAACTTTTTGAAGCCCCCTCATATTTCATCCTGTTGTTATAAACACATTGTCAATTCGAGGTCGATCCATTGCCTTGAGAGTCTTCCTCTACTTTACAAAGCCTGATAGCCTTCTTCATTGTTTGATTCCTCCTGATACTAGGCCCAAAGCACATAAGACAAAGTTTCACCATGCTCGCGTTCAAATATCGTTCCCGCTGTACTTCTTCCAAAACTAATTTGTTCATTCTGGCCATCTGCAGGGCACATGCATATATGATGCTTGTGAATCTATAAAATATCACTGGAAAGGTACATAAGAAACTGAAAACAGTATTTATCTCTGAGAAGGAAATCTAAATACCTTAGAGAACACGATGAAAGAGACTTTTTACCATGTACCCCATTGTATATTTTACCTATTGAATAAGATAACTTTATATATATTTACACATATACATATATTTTTAACAGTTCACTGTCACCAAGTTGATGCCAACTCATAGTGACCCTGTAGGACAGGGTAGAATTGCCCCTTTAAGATTCTGAAACTGTGACTGTTAATAGCAGAAAGCCCTGTCATTCTCCCACAAAACAGCTGGTGGTTTCAAACTGCTGACCTTGCTCTTACTAGAGTAACTCTTAAACCACTACACCACCAAGACTCCTTTATGAATAATACAGTACTGATTAATAACCTAATTTATGAACGAATTCAAATTCAGTGAATGCCTGTGATGTGCCAGGCATGCTCTAAGCCTAGAGGATATTATCTGTGAATAAGGAAAACAAACAAACATAAAACCTTGTGAAATTTACATTCTAGTGGGAGAGAGAAGAGGATAAAAGTAGCCTCAAAGTCTGCAGACCCTAGGAGGGGCCCTGAGATGTGTCCAGGGGTCTGTGTTGCCAAACTTATAAAATACTACTATGACATTACATATTTCGCCTTTGCACTATAATGGCATTTGCAATGGTGAAGTAAAAACAATGGTCGGCAAAACCGATGTAAAATTTCTGTACTAGTTATGAGTCCCTAATAAAATGTTCATAAAAAATTTTCTGTACTAGGAATAATTCTTCTGTGCCACATATCTATTTGAATGCCAATTACACTTTGGAATATCTTTTAAAAAGCAATAGATATCATTAATTTTATTAAAACCTATGAAGATATTTGAGTAAATATCTTCATAATATTCTGCATGACAAAATGGGAAGTGTCCATAGAATACTTATGTTTCAAAACAAAGCACAAGAGACAGTACTTGGGATTGGGAGCCAGCCAATCCCAAATACATGGACACTCCCCTTTCCCCCAGAAGAATTCACTTCAGAGGACAGCACTGATGCTACAGCTCAGGGAGAGGGACATGTCTGATCAGAGCACACGGAAGCAAACGAAGGGGGAGGGAGAAAGAGTGGAGCAATCCTTGCCTACCAAGCCCTGAGGACCATATTCCTGCTCAGAGCAGCCAATGCACAGAGAGGACCACAGGGCCAGCCCCACCACGAGACACGATGTTCCTCACTGACCTTACTGCTATGGGGAACAAAACCAGAGAGACAGTGCGTGAATTGTGCCCGATCTGACCCTACCACACCAAGGCAAAACAACAGAGCAGCAAGGGACCAGCGCAATGAAATCCCTGGGGAATAACAAAAGTAGAGCATGGGGCCAGGGCATGGCACCCCATCAGACTTGACTGGAAAACACTCCTAAAGGTCAATAAACAGACCTGGAACTATTTACAGGCTTTTCTCTTTTTTTGTTATTGTTTTCTTTTCTTTTGTTGCTTTGTTTTGCTCTGTCTTGTTTTTGTGCATATTACTCTCTGCATGTATATCTAGATAAGATAGGAGGGATAAACAATCCGGAAGAGAAAATAATGGGACCAACAGTTCCTGGGGGAGACCCTGGAGAGGAGAAGGCCCGGTTGGTGGGGAGGGGGAAGGAAGTGGGTGTTAACAAACCCAGGGACAAGGGAACAACAAGTGATCTAAAATTGATGGCAAGGAGGGTGTAGGAGGCCTGGTAGGGTTGATCAAGGGCAATGTAACCAAGAATTACAGAAACATAAATCAAGGCTGAGCATGATAGTGGGACAAAAGAAAAGGAAATAGAGGAAAGAACTAGGAGGCAAAGGGCATTTATAGAGGTCTAAATACAGGCATGTACATATGTAAATATATTTATATATGATGATAGTGAAATAGATCTATGTACATATATTTATAGTTTTAGTATTAAGGTAGTAGATAGGCATTGGGCCTCTACTCAAGTACTCCCTCAAAGCAAGAAGACTATTCTATCAGCCTGGTATTCCATGATGCTCACCTTCCTGACAAGATCGCTGAAGACAAAGTGGGTGCAAAATCAAATGTGGTGAAGAAGCTGATGGTGCCTATCAAACGATAGAGCATCTGGGGTCTTAAAGGCTTAAAGGTAAACAAGCGGCCATCTAGCTGAGAAACAACAAAGCCCACATGGAAGAAGAATACTAGCCTGTGTGATCATGAGGTGTCGATGGGAACAGGTATCAGGCATCAGAGACCCAGAACAAAAAAATCATATCATTGTGAATGAGGAGTAGTGTGGAGTGGAGACCCAAAGCCCATCTGTAGGCAACTGGACATCCCCTTATAGAAGGGTCTTGGGGAGGAGACGAGCCAGTCAGGGTGCAGTATAGCACTGATGAAACATACAACTTTCCTCTAGTTCTTTAATGTTTCCTCCTCCAGCCCCACTATCATACCCCTAATTCTATCTTACAAATCCGGCTATATCAGAACATGTACACTGGTACAGATAAGAGCTGGAAACACAGGGAATCCAGGGCAGAAAAACCCTCAGGGCCAATATTGAAAGTACCCCAGGAGGATAAGGGGAAGGTGGGGGGAGATAGGGGGAACTGATCACAATGATCTATCTATAACCCCCTCCCAGGGGGGTGGACAATAGAAGAGTGGGTGAAGGGAGACATCAGTCAGTCTAAGACATGAAAAAATAATAATAATTTATAAATTATCAAGGGTTCATGAAGGAGGAAGAGTTGGGGAGGGAGGGGAAAAATTAAGCTGATGCCAAGGGCTCAAGTAGAAAGAAAATGTTTTGAAAATGATGATGGCAGCAAATGTACAAATATGCTTGACACAATGGATGGATGTATGGATTGTGATAAGAGTTGTACGAGCCCCCCCCAAAAATTATTTTTTTTAAAGAGAGAAACTTGTGATCATGAGGGGCCTAGGGGACCAGGCTTCAAGCAACAAAGGTGGGGGGAAAAATCATATCATCGTGAATGAGGAGAGTGCATGATGGGGACCCAATGCCCATCTGCAGACAGCTGGACATCCTTTGCAGAGGGGTAGTGGGGAGGAGATGAGTCATTCAGGGTTCAGTGTAGCAATAATGAAACTCAAAACCTTCCTTTAGTTCTTAAATGGTTCCTCCCCTCCAACTATCATGATCCCAATTCTACCTTGCAAACCTGGTTAGACCAGAGGATGCACAGCGGTGCAGTTGGGATCTGGAAACACAGGGAATCTAGGACAGATGAACCCCTCAGCACCAACGGTGAGAGTGGCAACACCGGGAGGGAAGGAAGTTTGAAAGGGGTAACTGATCTTGGGGATCTACATATAACCTCCTCTCTGGGGGATGGGCAACAGGAAAGTGGGTGAAGGGAGACACCGGGCAGTGTAAGATAAGATAAAATAATAATTTATAAATTATTAAGGGATCATGAGGGAGAGGGGAGTAGGGAAGGAGGGGAGGGAAAAAGGAAAATGAGCTGATTCCAGGAACCCAAGTTGAAGGCGAATTTTGAGAATGATGAGGGCAACGAATGTATAAGGGTGCTTTACTCAATTGATGGATGTATGTATGGATTGTGATAAGAGTTGTATGAGTCCCAATAAAATGATTTATATTTAAAGAGAGAGAGAAAGAGAGAGAGAGCGAGAGAGAGAGAGAAACCGTACTTGTGCAGTTCTCTGAGTTGGGAGCTGAAGTACCCACTTTTTAATGAAACACTACTTTTTCTTTTTTGAGTTTTGGATTTTTAATTTGTTTAATCATTTTATTGGGAGCTCGTAAAGATATCATAACATTCTGTAGTTCAATCACATCAAGCACTATTGTATAATTGCAACCACAATGAGTTTCAAATCATTTTCTTTCTTCTTGAACGCCTTCATATCAATTAGCTCCCCTTTATCCCCTCCCTCCCCAACTCTCCCCCTACCCCACCCCAGGAGCCATTTTTTTTGGGTGGCATCTTACACCATCCAATGTATCCATTCATATACAATTCTGTTGTTCACTCCCCTCCAGTGGGGTTATACTGTCATCAGTGCTGTCAGCTCCCCCTTCCCCTCCCTCCCCACCCACCACTTCCCTTTCCCTCAGGGAATCATTATTCCTTTTACAGTGAAGCATGATTTTCACTTGCAATTAAAATTCTGCTGAAGATAATTCAAAAACAGTTGCAGCAGTATATAGGCAGGAATTCAAGCTGGGTACAGAAAAGGACATGTCATGAAAGACATCATTGTTGACATCAGAGGGCTACCTTAGCTGAAAATAGAGATTACATGAGAGATGTTTATTTATGTTGTATTGGCTATGCCACGGCATTCAATTGTATGGATCATAACAAACAGTGAATAACATTAGGAAGAATGGGAATCGCAGAACACTGCATTGTGCTCATGTGGAACCTGTACATAGACCAAGAGGCAGCTATTTGAACAGAATAAGGGAATACTGCATAGTTTGAAATCAGGAAAGAAATACCTTAGGGTTATATTCTTTCACTATCCTTAGTCAATCTGTATGGTGAGCAAATTCTGAGAGGTGGGCTCTGTGAATAAGCATTTGGCATCAGGATTGGAAGAAGGCTTATCACCAACCTTCCATACACAGATAGCACAAACTTGCTTGTTGGAAGCCAAGAGGCCTTGAAGCACTTGCTGATGAAAATTAAAGAATATAGCCTTCAGCATGATTGCAACAAGAGGAGCTGGATTATATGAAAAAAAATGTGGGATCAGGATGGAGGAAGGCTTATTCATCACCTGCGATATGCAAATAATACAGCTTGACTTGGTGAAAGCGAGAAAGACTTGAATATTTACTGATGAAGATCAAGGATTGCAGCCTTCATTATGGATTAGGACACATACAAAGAAAGCCCAAATCCTCACAACTATAATATCATGTTGAATGGAGCAAAGGTTGAAGTTGTCAAGGATTTTGTCTTGCTTGGATTCACAATCAATATTCATAGAAGCAGCAGTCAAGAGATCAAAAGATGAGCTGCGTTAAATCTGCTGCACAAGACCTTTTCAACTCAGCTCACTACCGTCCACTCAATGTCAACTCGAAGTAACCTGATAGGACAGGGGAGAACTTGCCCTGAGAATTGCTGAGACCATAACTCTTAAAAGGAGTGGAAAGCCCTGTCTTTCTCCCTTGGATGTACTGGTAGTTTCAAACTACTGACTTGCTGATTGTGGCCCAACACATAACTACTATGTCACCAAGGCCTCTTTAGAGTATTGAAAAGCAAGGATGTTCCCTTGAGAACTGAGGTGCCCTTGACCCAAGCCATGGTATTTTCAATGGTCTCATATGCATGTGAAAGTTGGACATTGAATAAGGAAAACCAAAGAAGAGTCCATCAATTTGAATTATGGTCTTGGAGAAAAATATTGAAAATACCATGGACTGCTAAAGGCAAACCAATCTGTCTTGGAAGAAGTGTGGCCAGAACGCTCCTTGAAGGGAAGGATGGCAGTACTTCCTGCCACCTACTTTGCACACATTGTTAGGGGAGACCACTCCCCGCAGACAGACATCAGGCTTGGTCAAGTGGAGGGACAGTGAAAAAGAGAATGCACAATACGTGTTGGCACAACGGAATGGTTCCAACAGTGGGCTCAGACACAGGGCCATTGTGAGGATGGTGTGAGACCAGGCAGTGTTTTGTTCTGTTGTGAATAGGGTTGCTATGGGTTGGAACTGACTCGATGGCACTTAACAACAACAATTGCAACTCAATGTAAAGAAAATAAAAATCTTTACAACTGGATAAATAAACAACATCATGATAAATGGAGAAAAAATAAGCTGCCAAGCCTTTCAGTTAACTTGGATCAACAATCAGTGCTCATGGAAGCAGCACTGAAGAAATCAAATAGTGCACTGCATTGGTCAAATCAGCACAAGACTAGTGGATCTGAGGGAGAAAAAATGAGGCTGTGTGTCCCTGTGGTAGTTACATAATCTGGTGTCAATTTGGGACCTGAGAGGATTAAGGGTTAAGGGGTGGAGTTTAGTCTGTCAATCAGATCATAGCCAATGAGGCCTCTGTCTTGGCATGGCCTTCTGATAATTCTGGGAATTCCTGAATTTCCTCCTTGTGGGAGACACACTCTCTCTTGGCTCACTCCCTTGGAGACTCTCTACTCACAAGACACGTGGCATTACACTGACAGAACCTGTGCACTGGGTACTGGAGAAACCACATGGAGACCCCTGCTAGTGCTGAGATGCTTACAACACCACTGGACCCACAAGACTTCGCACCCACTGCCCTGTGATTGTCCTGCATTCCACATCATTGCATGTGTTTCGTGAATCAGAAGAAGACTTTATAGATTGGTATCAGACATATGGGTTAATATTGGAGTTGTGGACTCAATCTGGGATGTTTTCTCAATATTCAACTGCTCTTGTATATAAAGCTCTTTCTTATACACATATATGTATTTGTGAATTTGTCTCTAGAGTCTACCTGAACTAACACAGTCCCCATAAAGATTTAGAGTCTTGGAAACCCTGTAGAGGGTTGCTATGAGTCAGAGTTGTCAAGATGGCAGTGGGTTAAGTACATTTGAGTATTCTCTCTCTCTTTCTCTCTCTCTCTCTCTCTCTCTCTCTCTCTCTCTCTCTCTCTCTCTCTCTCTCACACACACACACACACACACATACAAAAACTGATTGCCATCAAGTCAAGGTCAATTAATAGTGACACTATAGGGCAGTTCTAGCCCTTTAACTGGTCCTAGAACTCTAACTAGACTGTAAGCTAGACTATAACTCTTTATAGTAGTAGAAAGCCCCGTCTTTCTCCCACAGAGTGGCTGGTTGTTTCAAACTACTGACCTAGTGACTCATAGCCCAACATGTAAATCACTACACCACCAGGGTTCCTTAATACATAAGTATTATATATGTACAAGTTGTAAATTGATTTTGGGTCAAATGGAGAAGTTAATCTGGTACCTCTTGTATTGTCCCTAAAAGTTTGCTGTTGCTTTTTCCATCAGCTACTTTATGTAGGGATCTCATAAGCCCTCAGCTGGTAGCTTGTTTCCCCCACTTTTTCTTTTGACCCTAAAAGGTTGTTGTTGTTTTTTAGATGATTTTTTTTGTCAAGTTCAAGTAAAGACTCGATTTCAATGTTACTTTTCCACCTTTTTTTTTAACGTTTTATTAGGGGCTCATACAACTCTTAACACAATCCATACATATACATACATCAATTGTATAAAGCGCATCCATACATTCCCTGCCCCAATCATTCTCAAAGCATTTGCTCTCCACTTAAGTCCACCTTTTTTTTTTTAAAGCCACTCAAACCATTATTTAGGTTTGGGGTATAAGGAACTTAGAGAGTTTTTCTCTTTGTTTTAAAAGAAACATAATACACATATTTATACAGGCCATCTCAATAAATGAAATCAACAGGAGTGCCATATATGTTGGGCTTTTTGTTTGGTTTGGTTTTTGAGGTTTGATATGGCCTTAAAAATACTGATGTGTTGATTCAAGTAAATAAATGTGCTTTGTTAACCCCTGATAATAACCATCCACCTTTGAAATGGCAAGCTTCCTTCTAGTAGACCGTGAAAACTACTGTTACTGTCCTTCAGATAAAATTTTCCAGTTCTAAATGGGTGCATAAGAAAATGTGGCAAAGAAAGCTGGTGGTGCCCAGCTATCAAAAGATATAGCATCTGGGTCTTAAAGGCTTGAAGGTTAACAAGCAGCCATCTAGATGCAACAAAGCCCACATGGAAGAAGCACACCAGCCTGTGTGATCACAAGGTGTTGAAGGGATCAAGTATCAGACATCATCAGAACAAAAAATCTTACCATAGTGAATGAGGGGGGAAGTGTGGAGTGAAGACCCAAAGCCCATTTGTAGGTAGACCACTGGACATCCCCTTACAGAAGGGTCTCAGGGAGGAGATGAGCCAGTAAGGATGCAATGTAGCAATGATGAAACATACATGTTTCCTCTAATTCCTAAATGTGTCCCTCCCCTCCCCCCACTATCATGATCCCAATTCTTTCTTGCTAGTCTGGCTAGACCAGAGGGTATACACTGGTACAGATAGGAACTGGAAACACAGGGAAACCAGGCCAGATGATCCCAGTGGTGTGAGTGGCGATACTGGGAGGGAAGGTGGGTTGGAAAGGTGGAATTGATTACAAGGATCTACATGTGACCTCCTCCCTGGTGGATGGACAACAGAAAAGTGGGTGAAGGGAGACATCGGACAGGGCAAAATATGACAAAATAGTGATTTATAAATTATCAAGGGTGTATGAGGGAAAGGAGATCAGGGAGGGATGGGGAAACGAGGAGCTGATGCCAGAGACTTAAGTGGAGAGCAAATGTTTTGAGAATGATGAGGGCAATGAATGTACAGATGTGCCTTACACAATTGATGCATGTATGAATGGTGATAAGAGTTGTATGAGCCCCTAATAAAATGATTAAAAAAAAGAACATGAACAGTTCCCCAAAGTACCTTTTGCCACACCATTAAAAAAATTAAAAACCATATATTGTAAAGTCCAAAAAATAAAAAAATAATAAAATAATAGAATAAATTTTCCTGTTTTTCAAAATGCAAAGAAATTCTTTTTTCCCTCAAACAGTTTCCTGACCTTGTGTCAGGAGCCCTGGGAGTGTAACGGTGACACCTTGGGCTGTTAATGTAAGGTGAGCAGTTTGAAACCACCAGCCGCTCCACAGGAAAAGACGGGGCTTTTTACTTTGGTAAAGTTATAACCTCATCAACTCACAGGGGCCGCTCTACCCTGTCCTGTAGGGTCATTATGAGTTGACATTGACTCGATGACTATGAGTTTTGACCTTTATGTTTTGCCAGCTTTTTGATACCCTTTTCTTCTCTTGTTTTCCTCACCATTACCTAAATCTCTCATTTAACTCTCTTTTGAAGATATTCAATCCTAACTCTAGGTCATTGTACCTTTATTCTGCATGGTAGTTCCATAACTTCACATCAACTTGAAGATTTATAAAAGTGTAGGGTGGAGTCTAGTCTGGCATTCAGGTCAAGCCCTGAGTGCAATATTGACAGAGTCAAAAGAGAGGAGCTGATAGCAAGGGCTCGAGAAAAACACATTGTTTTGGAAATGTTGATGACAATATATGTACGACTGTGCTTAAAACCACTGAATGATGGATTGTCATAAGATTTGTAAGAGACCCCCAAGAAAGTTATAATTTATATATATTGAAAGACGCTATGGACAATAGATTGAATGATGCAAGAAGCATCCAACGAAGATGGAGAGAATACACTGAATCACTGTACCAAAAAGAACTGCTCGACAGTCTACCGTGAGCAAGAACCAGTGGTGCCGAAGGAAGAAGTTCAAGCTGCACTGAAAGCATGAGCCAAAAACAAGGCTCCAGGAATTAATGGCATACCAACTGAAACGTTTCAACAACGATGAAGCACAGGAAGCAATTACTCCTCTATGCCAGGAAATTTGGAAGACAGCTACTTGGCCAACTAACTGGAAGAGATCCATGTTTGTATCCATTCCAAAGAAAAGTGACACAACAGAATGCGCAAATGATAGAACAGCATCATTGATATCACCTGCAAGTAAAGTTTTACTGAAAATCACTCAACAACAATTGAAACTCTTGTGATGAAGACCAAGGTTTGCAGCCTTCAGTATGGATCACAACTCAATGCAAAGAAGACCCAAATTCTCACAAACAGGACCAGTAGGGAGCAACTGCCTCTTCATCCACGTACAGTTTCCATGAGAGCATAGGAGGTGTTTTGTTTTATTTTACTTTGTCTTCTCAAACTGCTCTTTGAAATTATCTGTTCAGCTCATTTACTTCATAATTTCTTCCATTTGCCATAGCGGTTCGATAGTTAAGAATTTCAAAATGGAATTCCCATTCCTCTCAATGGTGTCCATGGTTTTTTATGGTTCACACAGACTAATGCCTTTGCATAATCAACAAAACACAAATAAACATCTTCCGGTATTCTCTGCTTTCAGCCAAAATCCATCTGACATCAATGATAATATCACTTTTTCTACGAAACTTTTTGAATCCAGTCTGAACTTCTGCTAGCTCCCTGACAATATACTGCTGCAATCATTGTTGGATGATCTTCAGCAAAATTTTACTTGCGTGTGCTATTAATGACATTAAAATCATTATAGCTATAATGCGAGCATTATGTTGGGTCACCTTTCTTTGCGATGGTTACAAACATGGGACTCTTACAGTCGGTTGACCAGGAAGCTGTCTACCAAATTTCCTGGCACAGACAAGTGCGTGATCCTTCATCAGTTTATTGAAACATTCCCATTTCTTTGTTAAGTACCACTGACTCTTTAGGATATAGAAACCTCTGGAAATGACTGAATGTCCACTGCTTCTTTTTGGTACAGAGACTGTATATTTGGTCCATCTTTTCTTGATGTTTCCTCTAGTGTTCATTAATCAACTTGAGGCTTGAGTTTTTTCTTTAGTTCTTTCAGTTTCACGTTCATCCTCTTTGGTTTTCTAAATCTGGGTCTTTGCACCTTATATTATAACACTTGACTTTGTCTTTGAAGGTTGTCCTTTGCAATTTTGGGTTCAGCTCTTTCACCCCACCCTTTCTTCCATTTGCTTTAGCTACTCTGTGATTAAGAGCAAGTTTCAGAGTCTCTTCTGACATCCATTGTGACCTTTTATTTCCCCTTCCTGTCTTTTTAATGACCTTTTACTCTCTTCACGTGTGATGTTCCCACAGCTCATCAGGCCTTCTAGCACTAACGTTTAATGCAGCAGATCTGTTCTTGAGGTGGTCTCAAAATTCAGATGGCTCTCCTGAATTTGTGTTGACTCTCCTCAACTTCAACCTGAACTTTCATATGAGCAATTGATTGGTCGTCCCCTTTCGCTTGGTTTGACCGGCTGATAATGAGATTCTCCATTGTCTCTTCCCACAGGCGCAGTAAATTTGATTAATATGTATTGCCTCTCTCTAGAGAGTCCGTGTATATGGTCACCTTTTGTATTGTTGAAAAAAGGTATTTTCTATGAACAAGTCATCAGACTTGCAAAATTCTATCATGCTATCTTTTGATTCATTTCTATCACCAAGACTATATTTTCAATCACTGTTCCTTCCTCTTTGTTTATAACTTTTGTATTCCAATTGCTAATAATTGCATGCTTGATCAATTTCTGACTGAAGACTTTGGTAGAATTTTTCAATTTTTTCATCACTTCCTTTCATGGTTGGTGCATAAATTTGAATAACAGTTGTATTGACTGGATTTCCTTGCAAGTGGATAGGTATAATAATATCACAGACAGCAATATATTTCAAGATAGATCTGGAAATGTCGGTTTTGATTATAAAAACAACTTCATTCCTCTTGTATTCCTTGTAGCATACTAAACCTGATGATTTTTTATTAAAAATTATCCAATACCAATCCATTTTATCTCCCTAATACTTAGGATATCTATTTTTAAAAAATACTTTTATTGGGGATTCTTACATCTCTTATCACAATCCATATATTCCTCCAATGTGTCAAGTACATTTGCACATATGCTGCCATCACCATTTTCAAAGCATTCTCTTCCCACTTGAGCCCCTGATATCAGCTCCCTATTTCTTCCCCCTCCCTCCCCCGCCCGTCTGCTCTCACGAACCCTTGATAAGTTATAGATTATTTTTCCATATCTTGCATCGTCCTCCGTCATCCCTCACCCACTTTTCCATTATTCGTCCTCTTGGGAGGGCGTTCTAGGTTGATCCTTGTGATCGATTCCCCCTTTCTCCCCCACCCTCCCCTAATCCTCCTGGTATCTCTACTCTCCTCATTGGCCCTGAGGGGCTTATCTATCCCAGATCCCCCATGTTGCGGGCTCTTATCTGTAGCAGTGTGCATGCTCTGGTCCAATCTGACTTATAAGGCAGAATTAAGGTCATGACAGTGGGGTGAAGGAAGCACCAAGAGCTAAAGGAAAGTAAAACCATACCTACTGTGAATCAGAGGGGCATGGAGTGGAGACCCAATGCCCATCTGTAGACAATTGGACATCCCCTCACAGAGGGGTCTCAGGGAAGAGATGAGCCAGTCAGGCATAGCACCGATGAAACACAGAATATCCATTTTTATGTGATCCATTTCATTTTTTTTACATTTTATTGGGAGCTCTTATAGATATTATAACAATCCATGGTTCAATTAGATCAAGTATAATTGTACAATTGCTGCCACCACCAGTTTAAAAACATTTTCTTTCTTCTTGAACTCTTTGATATCAGCTCCCTTCTATCCTCCTCTCCCCCACCCTCCCCTCTGAAACCCTTGTTATTAAATTTTATTTATTTATTTTTTCCAAGTCTTACACCATGCAGTGTATCCATTCATCTACCACGCTGTTATTCATTCCTCTCCAGTGGGGTTATATGGTCTTCATTGCTATCAGTTCCCCCTTCCCCTGCCTCTCTTTCTGTACCCTCTGGGAATCATTGTTCCTGTTACTGTTTCTGAAGGGTTTATCTATCTTGGGTTTCATGCAAGGAACTCTCAATTATGAAAATGAACATATACTGGTCTCACAAGATTAATGAGGGAAAACCAAGACCACAAGAGTAAGAAGGGGAAATATTAAAGAACTGAAAGATAGTTATGTGCTTCATCAGTGCCATTTCATTTTTTTCCTTTCATTTTTAATTACTTCCAATTTTCCTAGATTCTTACTTTGTACATTCTAAGTTCTAATTTTTAACATTTTTATTGGCACGTAATTTACATATCATACAATTCAATAGTTCAAGCATTCAATCATGTCAATGAGAATTGTACAATCATCGCAATATCAATTTTAGAACATCTCCACCCACTCCCCAACGGTTAAGTCGCTTTTAAAATGAGGTGTGCAATCAGTCAGTTGTACGCTCTCTCCCCCTCCAGCCTTCATTTTCATTCCTCAAATCCCCTTTCCCTCCCTATCACCACCACTGCATCCCCTATCAGCCCTTGTATCAGTTATTATCACTATATCTCCACTCCTCCTGTGCATCGCAAACCTGGAAACCCAACAGAAACAATGAAAACCAAAATTGAAGTAAGATGGTAAGGATAAAAATAGTAATACTATAATGACCAAAATGCAAATAATGAGTAAGGAAGAACAGACCCTCATGAACATTTCAAAACCCAGGGAAGAATGTTGGTCATGGAACAAGAAAGAGACACCTGTACCCCAAACCAGTTTAGGTCTGGTCTTTAGGGAGGTCATCTGGCCAAGTATCCAGTTTGTTTCCAGTACCAACCATTGACCGGTGTTGCAGCTATTCTTCTCATTTTGAGTCGTGCTCCAGTCGTAAGTGAAGGTCTCTAAGGCTTTCCTCCACCGGCGTCATTATGGCTGACTCCATGTTGAGGAGGCAGCTCTTCCTCAGTCTAATTTTGAGCACCTTCCGACCTGGGTGGCTCATCTTCTGACACTGTATCTGACAGTGTTTTGCTGCCATTCCTGAGATTTCCAGTATCTCACCGTGTCACTGCTATTTATAAGGATTTCAGGGGCTACGTCCTCCAAAGTGGACAGCCTGTTCCTTCTTCATAGTCTGTCCTTAGCCTGGAAGCTCTGCTGACACCTGTGGGCTTTGAGTGACCCGCTGGCATTTGAAATACGGATGACATAGCTTCCTGCATTCCAGCAAAACACAAGCCACCAAAAATACAGAAAGTTGAAAAATGCCTATGTTGGCTTTCGTGAAACGTCTTCCTTATAAGCCTCCATGATCGTCCTCTGTCCTTTCTAAGAATCTCTCGTGATTGTTCCTTTGGAATCCCCAAACCCAGTTATCGTAGCTTTTGGAGGTGACCTCTTTGCCTTGGGTTAATTGGCCCAGCAGATTCCCTTGTAAGCCATAGTTTTCATCAGATATTTTGATTTCAAGTCACCCAAATGAGCCTAAAACAAGTCTATTACTGACAGAATTTGTCACCCCCATCCATTAATCACAGACATGTTTTCAAACTTTTTGTTTGCTTATTTTTTTCAATAAAGTAGTATGTGTATGAATTGTAATCCCAGTAGCAATATATATAACTAAAAGTTATCCTAATATATACTACATTTTGCCTATCCATTTATCTTTCGATGGACATTTGGTTTATTCCCCCCCCATTGTTTATTTATTTATTTAATCATTTTATTGGAGGCTGATACAACTCTTATCACAATCCACACATACATCAATTGTGTAAAGCACATTTGTACATTCGTTGCCCTCATCATTCTCAAAACATTTGCTCCCCACTTAAGCCCCTGGCATCAGATCTTCATTTTCCCCTCCCTCCCCGCTGCCCCCTCCTTCATGCACCCTTGATCATTTATGAATTATTGTTTTGTTATTTCCCCCTTTTGAAAATAGTGCTACCACTAACACTGGTGTCCAGGCTTGTGTTTGTGTTTCTGCTTTCGATCCCAGCTGGCACGGCCGCAGACCAGTTAGGGTGGAGATTGCTGGAAGTTCTCTATTTAGGTTCCAGGAACCACCAGACTTTCTCACAGCAGCGGTGCCATTCATATTCCCACCAGAAATGAAGGCATTATTGTTTTTAGTGTTTTCCTTTATTTCCTCTCCTATATCCCTAGTTCCACCTAATTTAAATTTTGTAGTGGTTGCCTTCAGATTAGAGCACACAACCTTAACTCTTCGGAATCTATTTAGATTCAATATTGTGCCTCTTCACACTTGACAGCTGTCATTTCTCATTTCCTACTTCAGTCTTCCTGCCCCCTGGCTTTTCCACATTTCACTTCACAAATGCGAAATACTTTTAATAGTCTCTCGGTTTATCATTTTCCTAATTCTTTTTGTGATTATGATCCGAAGTTTATGTCCTTACATATTATAAATCCCACCTTTCATTGCTAGTCCTTGCGCCTTCTAAATAAATGAAAATAGCTACTTCATTTTATACTTACATCATATTGGTGCTTTTGAATTTTTTTTAGTGCTTCGGATCTCCGATAGCATTGCTCTTCACTCAGAAATCTAAATGTTTAGCATTTTTCCCTGTTGTGTAGCTCTGTTGCTGATAAATTTGCTCAACTTTCCTTTATCAGAGAATGCCATTGCTCTTATATTTTAATGCTTTTCCTCTTGGTTTAAGGGAGATAAAAAGTAGGTCTTACACTAGAGGATAGTGCATACATCTAATACGTGATCCGTCTCTTGCCTTTCCTGGACTTGCAGGGAATTGAGAAGTTGTTAATGAGACTTTTCTCCACTGCACATGTTCTTCCGTGTTCCCTAGCATACTCTTCCCTCCGTACTGTGTAGCCTCTGGTACCTGTCCCACTATTCAAGTTGCTATCTGGTGAACCTTGAATGTTCGCACGTGGCACATTTATAAGCTGGCCCTTAGCTGTCAGCTCCTGGGAGATTCACACTTGGACAGCAGGGTTCTTGCTCTCATGCCTTACCTTTAGAGCAACAGCTGTCGACCTGTGGGTCGCGACCCCTTTGGGAGTTGAACGACCTTTTCACAGGGTCGCCCAATTCATAACAGTAGCAAAATGACAGTGATGAAGTAGCAATGAAAATCATTTGATGGTAGGGGGTCACCACCGCATGAGGACCTGTACTGAAGGTCGTGGCATGAGGAAGGTGGAGAACCGCTGCTCTACAGGGTTTAAGGACCTCAGAGCCTCACTCTGAGAGCGTCTGCAGTAGGGCATCTGTATCCTGCTCTCTGACTCGAGCTCTCTGCTTGACACGATAAGAAAGTATCTCCAGGCAAAATGCTGATCCATCCTGGAGCTCACTTTGGGGTTTCTCTTCTCTCCGAAATGGCAATGTAGTCACATGCCATTTACTGTATATTGACTGGAAACAATTATCCCACATGTCCAGTTTTACAGGTGACATTAATTAGAGTTTATCCAGTACCAATTACTTCACCCGGGCCATAATTGGAAACTAGACAGAGCAAAATATTTTTAAATGATATTTCTAAAAAATAATTTGCCTTTTCTCTTATTTTTTTTATGGCATGTACTTAGTGAGTTTTTAAAAAAATCATTTTATTAGGGGCTCATACAACTCCTTTTACAATCTGTATAGACATCATTTGTGTCCAGCACGTTTGTACATATGTTGCCATTATCATTCTCAAAACACCCACTCTCCACCTGAGGCCCTGGCATCAGCTCCTCATTTTCTCCTCCCTCCCCGCTGCCCCCTCCCCCTGAACCCTTGATAATTTATAAATAATTATTATTTTATCATATGCCTTTTCTCTTAATGATGAAATAACAAATCATTGTTTTCCCTTAGGGGGCTCCAGTACTATAGTGGTTACATGTGGGGCTGTTAACCACAGGTCAGCAGTTCAAAACCACCAGCCAGCTCCAAAGGAGAAAGACATGACTTTCTATTCCTGTTAAGAGTTATAGTCTCAGCAACTCATACGGTCGCTCTGAGTGACTCAATGGCAGAGGATTTTTAAAGACTGTTTCTTCTTCTTTCTTACTTTTTGCTGTGCTTTCCAAATGGACTTCAATGACAAAGTTTTTCCTGTGTTTAGGACAAGTCTATTGTCTGCAACAAAAATTGACTTTCCTATTTCCTGAAAGGAAAAAATATGTATATAATTATACTCATATTTCTTCTACACTCCTATAATTATCCTGCCCGTACCCTGGGATAGACACTCCCTGCTTTGGAGACCGACATAGGCTTGGGACGAGAGCAGTGGAGAATGAGCATTGCAATAAGGCGGGAGGGCATCCCCCACTCTCCTATTTTAGCCTCGACATTGCCGTTCATAATAAGGGTGAGGGAGAAACGGGAGGAGGCCTGTCCCCATCCTGCTTTTAAGGAGAGCAGGTTAATGGATACTGGGTGGTGGGTGCTAGGTGAGTTGGGTCTGACTCACAGAAGCTCTATATTCAACATAAGGAGACACTGCTCAGTCATGTGCCATACTCTCCGTCACTGTCGCGTTCGGGGCAGTCATTGCAGCCACCGTGTCAACCCCGCTTGTTGAGCAGCCGTTCTCAACCTGTGGGTCGCGACCCCTTTCGCAAGGGTCACTCGATTCATAACAGTAACAAAATGACGGTGAGGAAATAGCAACGAAAATCATTTTATGGTTGGGTGGGGGTGTCACCACAACATAAGGAACTGAATGAAAGAGTCGCTGCATTCAGAAGGTTGAGAACCACTGATGTTGACAGTCTTCCTATTTTTCCCGGCCCCTCCACCTTTCCAAGCAAGATGCCCTTTTCCAGAGACTTGTCTCCCCTAACAACATGCCCAAAATACGAGCGACAAAGTCTTCGTTTACATTTGTTAAATGTTGTAACATTTTATTCTGAACATCAGACATGATACCAAAATATGAGCTATTTATTTCAGGAAAATTGTTTCTTTCCCCTAACTATGAGCTCTGTACTGATGTTTACAATTGAATTCTGACAACCTGTAGCTCATTAGTGGTATTGCTTATAATCATCACATATTCATCATAACTAACTTGGTAGAGCGTAAGAGCAACCTTTCCCACCTTCAAAGTGAGAGACAAAGTGCTGCCATCCTTCCCTCTAAGGAGCATTCTGGCTGTACTTCTTCCAAAACAGATCCATTGGTTCTTTTGGCAGTCCACAGTACTTTCAACATTGTTTGCAAAAACCATAGTTCAAGGGCATCATTTTTCCTTTGGTCGTTCTTACTCAATGCCCAACTTTCACATGAATACGAGGAAATGGAAAATACCATAGCTTGGTGCACTTTTCTCCTCCAGGTAAAGCTTTAGAGAGGACTCGTGCAGCAAATTTACCCACTATTGGGTAGACAATTTAAATCTCTGCCACCGATCCTAAAAATCTTAAGAAAGAATCTAGTTCATTTTCATTTTACAAATAAGAAAACTGAACAGATGTGCTTTATACAATTGATGTATGTATATGTATGGATTGTGATAAAAGAGTTGTATGAGCCCCTAATAAAATGTTTAAACAAAAAACAAACAAACAAACAAAAAAAGAAAACTGAGGCCCAGAGTGTTAAGTAATTTGTCTCAAATCAAATAGCTTGTTAATGATTAAAGGCTGAAATTTAAGAAGACCTTTAATTTAGACACCACTAGTCTCATATCTGGAGCTCTGCTGGCATAGTGGTTATACTTTGGGCTGCTATCTTACAGGTCAGCAGTTTGAAACCACCAACAGCTCTGGGCAAAAGAGGCGTCTTTCTACTCCAGTAAAGAATCACAGACTCAGAAACCCACAGGGGCAGTTCTACCCTGTCCTATAGGGCCCCTAGGAGTGGAATGGACTTGATGACAGTCAGAGTTTGGTTTTATTGTTGTTGTTAGTGTTTTTGAGAGTCATATCCTGTCTTCATCTCTTCCTAATTGTGCAAATTAAGGGCAAGTTTTTAAGCTCTGAGAGTATCCATTTCTAAAATGACCACAAGCTTACCTACTTCGTTTGATCATTGTGGGAATTGTATGAGTTAACACATAGCTAATTCCTGGTAGATAGTTGTTCCATGTGCCTTTCCGTTCTTTGCCAAGGAAAGAAACTGTCTACAAGAACTCATTAAAAAGTATGCTGCACATCCTGGCCCACCACGCCCTGAGGACAATATTCCGGCTTGGAGCAGTCAAGGCACAGAGAGGACCATAGGGCCGGCCCCACCACGAGACATAATGTACCCTCACTGATCCATCGAGCTAAAGGGGACAACACTGGAGACACAGTGCAGGAATTGTGCCCGTCTGACCCCATCACACCAGAGCAAAACATGAAGGGCATGCAGCGGAGGCCCCAAGGAATCCCAAAAATAGACTTTGGGATCAAGGCACGGCACCTCATCAGATTTGACTGGAAAACACTCATAAAGGTCAACAGACAGACCTGGAACTATTTATAGGCTTTTCTTTTTTGTTGGGTTTTATTTTTTTTCTTGCATGTCTATAAGACAGGCAGGATAAACAATCCCTAGGAGAAAACATGGGGACTGACGGTTGGGGTAGAGGAGCATGGGAAAGGGGGAAAGGATGGCGGGGAGCCAACAAACCCAGGAAAGGAAAGAACCAGTGATCTAAAATCGATGATGAGGAGGGCACAGAATGCCTGGTGGGGTTCGATCAAGTGCAATGTAGCCGAGCGGAAGTACAAAGTGCCGATGAAGGTAGAACATGATAGTGGGACAGGGGGTTAAAAGAAGTAGAGGAAAGAACTAGGAGGCAAAAGACATTTAGAGGTATAAACATAGATATGTACATTTGTAAATATATTTATATACAATGATAGGGAAATAGATCTATGTACATATATATTAAATATTAAGGTAGCAGACGGACATAGGGCCTCTACTCAAGTACTCCCTCAATACAAGAACAGTTTGTTCTAATAACCTGGCATTCCATGATGATCACACCTTCCTGACACAATCACTGAAGGCAAAATGGGTGCATAGTAAATGTGGTGAAGAAAGTTGACGGTGCCTGGCTATCAAAAGATATAGCATCTGGGGCCTTAAAGGCTTGAAGATAAACAAGCGGCCATCTAGCTGAGAAGCCACAAAGCCCACCTGCAAGAAGCACACCAGCCTGTGCGATCATGATAGGTCAATGGGATCAAGTATCAGGCATCAGAAGACCCAGAACAAACAATCATATCAATGAAAACCAGAGGTGGGTGGAGTATTGACCCAAAGTCCATCTGTAGACAATTGGCCATCCCCTCAAAAAAGGGTCACAAAGAAGAGACAAGCCAGACAGGGTGCAGTATAGCACCATCGAAACATACAACATTCCTCTAGTTTTGTTTGTTTTTTTCAATAAGAGCAGCGTGGCTTTATTGCATGGAAGCAAGGGAGCATCGGGCGAGTGAGGGTCTCCACTGGAACTTATCACTGAGCAGGGCTGCTGGGTCTTTCTGGAAGCCAGGACAGGAGAGGATCCGCCAACCTGCCCTCTTTGGTCCATCCTGTGGGTCAGGGGCCAGGCCCGTGCTACTGGGGACCAATGTAGGACACGGTTTTCCCTGTTTTCTTCAGGGTCTCGAGCAGAGTGTCCACGCTGTGCTCCGAGTCCACGCAGACCTTCTTGTTGGGCAGGTCGATGTCAACCTGAACTCCTCCCAGCTTGTTGAGGACTCGACTGACCGCGTTAGAGCAGCCCTCACAGGCCATGTCCACGGAGAACACGTGCTTCGGCATGACCGACGGTGGTGATGGCAGCGATCCTCCCCATTCCTCTAGTTTTTTAATGCTTCCTCCTCCCCACTATCATGACCCCAATTCTACCCAGTTCTTCCTCCTCCCCACTATCATGACCCTAGTTCAAATCTGGCTAGACCAGAGCATGTACATGGGTAAAGATAAGAGCTGGAATCACAGGGAATCCAGACCAGTAATGAGAGTAGCAACACTAGAAGGGTAGGGGGCACGTGGGAGAAGAAAGTGGGCACCGATCACAATGATCAAAGTATAACTTCTCTTCAGGGAGACAAACAACAGAAAAGTGGGTGAAGGGAGACAGGAGTTGGCATAAGATGTGAAAATACTAATAATTTATATATTTTCAAGGGTTCATGAGGGAGGGAGGGAGGATGGGGGAAAGAGTGGAAATAATGAGGAGGTGACGCCAAGGGCTCAAGTAGAAAGAAAATGTTTTGAAAATGATGATGGCAACATATGTACAAATATGCTTGACACGATGGATGTATGGATTGTGTAAGAGCTGTAAGAGCCCCCAATAAAATGATTTTTATAAAATCATTGCAATAAACTTTCCCTCACCCGTATATTGCTTTAGAGAAAGAAATTCACATAACTCAAAGAAAAATTACTAAATTGATAACTCTTGTTATAATACAATGGCACATTACAAAACCTTAAGTAAACAGAACAAAAAAATAAATGTCTTGTATTCATATGGCTAATACCAAGACGGACACATACAAACATCTATTTCTATGATTTAAAATTTTGGAGTAGTCAGCAAATAGGAATTTTAGAGAATGCTACACACACCCCAATACAGCTGGCAAGCAAGAGGGCAACAGCTTCCCTGGCATACCTGGGAAACTCCCGAATGAACACATCTGCCTGCTCGACAGCACCGATAGATATATAGATATATATTATTTATCTATTTAACAAATGGAATAGAAAAACTGGAACAAGCACAACATAGATTGCTTATTGAATATATCTGCCTGTTTGACAACACTGCTATGTAATGTATATGTTTAACAAATGGAAAAGAAAACTGTATACATGTCTAAAATACATGTATATGTAAAACATACATGTATAAAACTGTGTGTATGTGTACATATGCATGTATGTTTATAAATATATATTTAAGGAATGGAATAGGTAAACTAGAAGAAGCACAAAATAAGTTGCCTGTTTCTAAAAGCATTTGGCGTTTTACTCTGTAGACGGCTAACCAGAGTGTAACTAGCAATACTGTTCCAAACACTAGAAGGCACTATTTCTCCACTGTGGCAGGAAACGAATGGAACGCAGTTTGAACTTTCAACTTCTCTGCCCCATTTTCTGTTCAAGGTCTGAAGACACAACAAACAATGCAGCATGACAAATTAAATATGCTTTTCTACAAGGTTTCTAAGCAGCGTAAAGAAAAGCAAGAGGCGTACTAGCAAAATACAGGATCTAGTGAAAAACTGCAAACCCAATAAAACGGAGAAACAAAAAAGCTGCAAAAGAAAGCTTTCATAGAAAACCGAGCGAAGGTTTACAGAGCAGGCCATCAATTTATAGTCGACAATTCATACTCGCTTTGAGTCCCCTCCTTCTTGCAGTGCCCTCAGCAGAGCATCATTCCCACGTCTTCCCTGGGTTCCAGGTTTCCATTCCACTTCCTTTCCTCCTCGTCGGAACGTGGCCCTTGGATCAGTGCTGCCCTTTTCATGTTAAATCGTTGAAAACTCTAAGGTGTGCATACCTCGTTGGTGTGATTATCCCCCTTATAAACCATCTGCTGTGTGTCTGAAAATTGAACCATGGAGACAAATTCAGGTCTAACTAAGAGCCATAGATCGAGGGCCGGGTCCTTTTGTTATGAAGGTAAGATTTGTTTCACATTCTTCTCCGTTCTGATCAGGACTTTCTCAAGTAAGGTACGCTTTTAGAACCGAGAGTGTAGTGGTAGCTGGGTACTATCCAGTTCTTTTGGTATCAGGTCCTGGACAGTGGTATTTGTGTGGTCCATTAGTCCATTATCTTTCATGAACATTTTGGAGCCCCTTGTATTTTAAAATGCCAAATTACAATCTGGAGTACTGTGACATCGTTGGCTGGGCATCAGGCTGCTCGCCACCACGTCACAGGAAAAAGACAAGGCTGTTTCCATAGAGATTTACAGTGGCAACTCTAAGCGAGGGGTCAACTAAGTCCACGTGGAAGAAGCACCCCAGCTTGTGTGATGACAATAACAAAATTCAAATACAGCCAAGGGAAAAGTATCAGAGCTAAAATTATAAACACCCAATTGGTAGAAGGCTATGGAGGACAGTAGGAGCCCCAAACCTGCCAGCAGAGTAACTAGGGCGATTAAGCCACAGGCAGACCCCCACTAGCCACAGGCAAGGGTCTCAAACAGCCTCACAATAAGACAGAGGTCACTGTAATCTTGATTATGTGGAATTGAACTTGACACTTGGTCAGCTTGTTAGGTTTCTCGACAGGGTAATACCTCAGTTCTTGGCTTCGCACCAGAAAGAATTTAAAATGAAGCCTGGTTTGTAAAATCCAAGTGGGTTTTTTATAAAGGACATAAGTTTCAGGTTTTACAGTCTCAAAAGAGTACACGCTATTTCAGGGAAGCATGCCAAACCTCACGGACCCCACTGGGGCCCACCAGTGAACACGGGCAACCTCGTGGGACTGCACACCCACACGTGATGACTGGAGGACAGAGATGGAGCGGCATGGCTGGAGCTCCAAAGAGGGGTAAAAAGACTGCCTTCCTGCTGCCAGGGTATTTCAAACCCCCTCCTGGAGAAGAGTTAACCCCATTGGCTGAATTAAGCCCACCTGGGTGGGGTCATGAGCCGGGGCCTAGTTTGAGCCGCCCAGTTAAAATCTTCGTGGTGGTTAATAATTGCCTGATTCCTTCCCAGCCCCCTCTATGGGGCCTGTACCGGCATGGGAGGGACAACCCCCTCCATGCCTATCCTGGCTCCCTAATAAGCTGGCCTCCCTATTGACCCAACCTGAATTTGCTCCAGCTACAAATATTTCTTGCGTGTTCCATGACAAAATGTGGTCTTTTCTTTCTTACTCAATATTTGTATGTTTATCTTTATATTAGTATTATTTTACCTTTACCACTTATTTCAACTTTGTTTTTTATTATTTCCACTGCTTTTCCCAGTTTGTGAAGCACAGAGAGAGATGCACAGAGATAAGAACTAGTACAAGGGTTTAATAGGGGATGGAGGGGTGGGGGTGGGAGGTGGGAGGGTGCAGAGATTTGGGGAGCAGACAATGAAGGCAGGAGGGGGAAGGGGACACTAGTAATGATTGTGATTACACAACTCATTTTAAAGGCTATTTAACTATGGGAGGGGGTTTCTAAAATTGATTATGGTAATGATTGTACAATTCTTGAACAATTGAACTATTAAATTGGATGACCTGTGGATTAGGCACCAATAAACATGTAAAAAAGAGAAAGAAAAGAAATTCCGCCATAATAAATAAATACAATTTAAAAGGAAAACAAAGATGGACAGTGTTCTCTGGGTTGGCATTGGTGCCATTTCCCAACTTCACATGCATTCTACTTCTTTCTAAAATAAGGAAAAAAATTGCTTGTGATTTGAGTGGAACTTTACAAAGCAGATTGGCCTCCTTTCAACAATGGCACACATTTTCTATGTGATTATGCTCCCGACAGTGTGACAGCATATTCTTTCCACTTCCTTCTTGTATTTACCATTTCCCTTCAGCCTTCTTTCCTGTCTCTTTCTGCCTTCTGCGCTTTACCCCGTGCAAATGCCCCTCATTTGAATTTCTCAGGTCTCTTCTTCTCAGGAGTGCTACCTCCCTGGTGTTACAGGTAACTGTCTACCTTTTGGCTGAAAGGTGAGTTCAGCTCTGGGCATGAGGAGTACCTAAGGAGGATTGCCTCCGGGTTCTCCCAGTCTCTGTCAGACCAGTAAGGCTGTATTTTGCTTGTTTGTTTTCTCTCCCACGTAATTGAGGACGTCTATTCTATTGTGACCTGAGGACATGGGGAGGAGGTCATGTCTGACCTCCTCTGGCTCTGCAGAGACTCCAACTCGAAGTCTTGCAAGAATGCCTTCTGTGAGGCAGACGTCAGACAAAGTGCCTCTACCCTCCATTCATCTTTTTTTTTTTATGTTTATTCTATTTTGTCACACACTGTCCCCCCTACAGCATCTACTTCTCTGCTTGGTTCTCACTATTGCACTGGCCACACAGAACTCACAGACAATACTCACAATCGTGGGAGTTTATCGGGGAAATTAGCAGCTTATATCAGGTCAGGATCAGAAACATTGAGAACACTGTCTTTCTGTGTGTAGCAGCGTCTCTTCTCAGCCCTGCTGTGTGTACATACATGTATTTGCGGTCCCTCACAGGGAGGATAGCAAATGTTTGGATCTGTAATGGAGGAAGATGAAGATGAGGGTTTTGAGGCCACCATAAAAATGTAAAGCTGCTTTGTTAGTACTGGCTGGGAGGAAATGTCTTTTTTTAATTAATCATTTTATTGGGGGGCTCTTACAAATCTCATAACAATCCATCATTCACAGAGGGGTCACAAGGCAGGATGGCTCAACCAGGGTGCAGTATAGCACCTAGGAAACACACAACCTTCCTCTAGTTTCTGAATGCTCCCCCCCCCCCCCACTGTCATGACCCAGTTCTACCTTATAAATCGGGCTAGACCGGAGGACGCACATTGGTGCAGATAAAAACTCTCGGTGCATGGACCATATTCTTATGACTCGGGGAGATCTTGGTGACAGAGGACCCATTATTTCTTCCATTGAATTTAGATCTTGTAGTTCTCAAAGAAAACATTAATGTAAGGCTTTGAGATACATATTTCTTCATATAAATCCAGGAGTCCCTGGATTGCCATGAATCATAATAATTTCAAACACAACTGTTTTTTTTGTTTTTTGTTTTTAGCAACTGGCACTGTCTCTACTAATCTCGTTGAAGCTCAAACTTACTGTCTTGAAGAACAGCAAGAGGGCTTCTTAGGAGCAAGTATGGCCAGACTTTGTCTCATAATTTGGATATATCATCAGGAGAGACCAGTCCCTGGAAAAGAACATTATGCTTGGTAAATAGAGAGTCAGCAAAAAAGGAGGAAGGTCCTCAATGGGATGGACTAACACAGGGGCTGCAACAATGTACTTAAACACGACGGCAATGGTGAGGATGGTGCAGGACCAGGCAGTGTTTCATTCTGTTGCATATAAGATCTCTAGGAGTTGGAATCAACTTGATGACATCTAACAACAGATTACAAAATGTATAGTTCATTTGTCCACAGGACTTCTCAGCCAGCCAGGCAGGTGTTTTTCTCTCTGGTCCCTAACCTCTCAGTTATGTGGTCTCTTGGCCTCCGCCTCATTCCGTACGCCAAGACATCCACTAGCTGCTCTGCTCTCATGCCCCTGCTCCTCTGCTCGGGCTCATGGTCTTCGTGCTGTGGTGCCTGGCTTCTCAGCTGCCTCTGCCACTTCAGGCAGAGATCTTGTACATGCCTCGGTGGCTTTTCTTTCTTGATAGTCATAGGATTTTTCTTCCTGCTGATGGAATGGCTTTCAGACCCAGAAAAATGCCCCCACCCAGTTGCTGGGCGTGAATTACAAAGACTCTGGATAAAGGAATCATGCCATATTATTTCACTTCACTACACACAAGCCATGGTATTTTGGGATCATCTTATATGCATATGAGAGTTGGACACTGAATGAAGAAGACAGAAGAAAAAAAAAGAAGACAGAAGAAGAATTGATGTATTTGAACTATGGTTCTGGCAGACTATTGAAAGAATCATGGACGGACAAAAAACCAAACAGATCTATCTTGGAAGAAGTACAACCAGAATGCTCCTTAGAGTCAAGAATGGCTCAACTTCATTTCACATTCCTTGGACACGTTGTCAGGAGAAACAAATCCCTTGAAAAGGACACCATGCTTGGGAACTAGTGTGACAGTGAAAAAGAGGAACCATTTGACAGGATGGTTTGATACAGTGGCTGTATCTGTGGGTTCAAACCCAAGCACAAGTGTGAGGACGGCCCAGGACCAGGCAGTGTTTCACTCTGTCATACAGAGGGCCACTGTGAGTTGGCACTAACAACAACAACAACACACACTTATTGACTTAGGCCACATTCCTATTGTCCAGAACCTAAGGCATATCACACAACAGCATAGAATGTGAAGATGGGTAATAAAGATAGACTAAACCCGAGTTGTCAATGCCAGGAAACCGCAAAAGTGACAAATTGGAGATGGAGGCAAAGGAGACAAGGCTCAGTCAGGAATGAGAAATGTAGAGAGGCTTTATTAAGGTGAGGGAAGTCCGTCGTGCCTGGCAGTGAGGCGGTGGGACATATGGAGGGCTTGAGCTGAGGATGTTTGCGCTGCTAAGAGGGAGGGAGGCCTTCTGGTGCTGCAGTTGCAGGGTCTGAGTCAGGATGTGGTCTGTGAGTAAATCATCCTGGAACGCTGAGGGACAGGGCTGTACAGACCCAGGCTGGGGAGATAAGCTCCTTGGAATGCTGGAGGCAGGGACTGCACAGTCAGCTCTGGTCTTCAAGGGGTGTGGGGTGGGGGGAGGGTCCACACAGTCCAACCAGCTATCTTTCGGGAGAGTTGGGAGAAGTGGCTGCATGGTCTGGACCTGGCTCAAACAAAAAGTAGTCTATAGTCGATCAAAACTCAATGACCTTAAAGTCTATGACTTTGGCATAACTGTCCTCTGCTTCTGTCCATGAAGGGTGTTTTAGCTTTAAGGCCAAATAAATATTTCAGTTTCTGTAATTGTGATAAGTGTGTTTTAAGTTAAACACAGCAAGGTTTGTTTTATTCTAGTAGGGTTCCACTTGAATCCTTTAATATTTCCTCCAATATGTAATATTTTGGGGTGAAATCAGGTAGATCTCAGAATCAAGCCTCTCTCACCTATGAAAAATGTTGACCCTTTGTAAAGCCAAATCTAAAACACATGTAGCCAAAAGCAAGAGGCAGAATAAAAAGAAATTCAGATTAAAAAATGCCTGATTAACAAGTTAGTACCGCTTGGCTCTTCCTGTTGGGGTTTATTTTAAATGTTGTGTTTTTCCCAAGGGCAAACAAGACCTTCCCTACTTCCCCCACCAAAGTGTGAGTCTCCTTTTTGGAGAGAGAAAAAATCTAAGGATGAAAAATAAACAGCTAGTTACCATAGATAGATAGATAAAAATCTAGTGATGTCCACACATGTCTCCTTGGAATTTCCTTGGAAATTCTTTGAGCACCATTTTAAGACTATCTTCAACACTCTGCTTCTGTGATACCAAATGAGAGTAAGCGCAGGGCAATCAAGGTCAGACTGGAAGAACCACATTGTTAAAAAACCAAAAACTGACTCAAGTTAAGGGCAGATGTGTGGACTAGGGTTTTTGGTCTTTATTTTGCTACAAAAATTATAGAAACATTTATCAAACAAAAATATTTAAATGTGTCTTATTTTTTGTGCATATTATTATATCTGCAGGTCTATTTAGATAAGATAGGCGGGATAAACAATCTGGGGGTGAAAACAACGGTACCAACAGTTCCAGGGGGACTTGGGAGAGGGAGAGGCATGGGGAAGGAAGTGGGTGTTAACAAACCCAGGGACAAGGGAACAACAAGTGATCTAAAATCAACAGCAAGGAGAGTGTAGGAGGCCTGATAGGGCTTGATCATGGGACAATGTAACCGAGAGGAATTACTGAAACCCAAATGAAAGCTGAGCACAAGAGTGGCACAAGAGGAAAGTAAAAGGAAATAGAGGAAAGAACTAGGAGGCAAAGCAAGGCATTTATAGAGGTCTAAATACAGGCATGTACATATGTAAATATATTCATATATGATGATGGGGAAATAGATCTATGTACATATATTTATAGGTTTAGTATTAAGGTAGCAGGTGGATATTGGGCCTCTACTCAAGTACTCCCTCAATGCAAGAACACTTTGTTCTATAAACTGGCATTCCATGATGCTTACCTTCCAGACACAATCGCTAAAGACAAAGCGGGTGCATAAGCAAATGTGGTGAAGAAAGCTGATGGTGCCTGCCTATCAAAAGATATAGCATGTAGGGTCTTAAAGGCTTGAAGAAAAACAAGCGGCCATCTAACTGAGATGTAACAAAGCCCACATGGAAGAAGCACACCGGCCTGTGTGATCACAAGGTGCCAATAGGATCAGTATTCAGGCATCAAAGAACAAATCTGTAGGCAACTGGACATCTCCTTACAGAAGGGTCACGGGAAGGAGACGAGCCAGTAAGGTTGCAGTATAGCAACAATGAAATATATAACTTTCCTCTAGTTCTTAAATGCTTCCCTCCACACCCCCCTCCCACTATCATGATCCCAATTCTACCTTACAAATCTGGCTAGACCAGAGGATGTACACTGGTACAGATAGGAATTGGAAACACAGGGAATCCAGGACTGATAAACCCCTCAGGACCAATAATGAGAGTAGTGATACCAAGAGGGGAAGGGGAAGGTGGGGTAGAAAGGGGGATTACAAGGCTCTACATATAACCCCTTCCCTGGAGGATGGACAACAGAAAAGTGGGTGAAGGTAGACATCGGACAGTGTTAAGAGATGATAAAATAATAATTTATAAATTATCAAGGGTTTGTGAGGAAGGGAGGGAGGGTGGGACAGGGAGGGGAAAAATGAGGAGCTGATACCAAAGGCTTAAGTAGAAAGAAAATGTTTTGAGAATGATGATGGCAACAAATGTACAAATGTGCTTGACACCATGGATGGATGTATGGATTATGATAAGAGTTGTAGGAGGCCCCAATAAAATGATTTTAAAAAAACAAAATGTGAAGCTATTGTTTTTTTATATATCTTCCGTTTGGGTCTATATACTTTTAGCATTATTTTTAAGTCTACTTTTCATTATTTATTTTTCTTGATCATATCGCCTTGGAGAGTTTTTAAAATGTTTATTATAAATTGAGATTTTACATTTAATCATTAATAAATATTCTGATTCAACTCATTCATTGCAATCCTCTGAAAGCACTATCCATTTCCCAGCTTCCTCTTTGTATTTTTATTTCCATTCCACCTTCTTTCCTAACGATGTGAATTTTCTCCTTCACAAATGCTGCTCTTTGGATTTTAAACGGCTGATTCTTGTAACTGGGGTAAGTTCAGTTCTAGACCTGAAGGGTAAGGGACCCCACCAGTCTCCATCTTGCCAGTGAGTCTGGTCTGTTTGGTGATTTTGAGTTCTGTCCTACATTTTTCTCTCACTCTCTCAAGAACTTGCTAGTGTGAGCCTTTTCAGAATTGGTAGAGGCAGCCAGGCACCGTTGTGTCTTCAGCTCTCAAGGATGTGGAGACTGATGTTTGCATGGTACGTGAGTCCAGTGGAAGAATTGCTTTCGTTTATGCAGACGCGGGCTTTTTTGTGTTTGTTTTTTTTCCTGAATCCAACTGGAATTTTATTTGACACAGAACACGATATGTTTGCATGAGCACGACAAACTGAAAAGACAAGGCAGCGAAGATATGGTTCTATCTAATGATAATTAAGTAACAGGAGGGCAAGGCAGTAAATGAATAACCAAACATTTAAGTTTGATAGAAGAATTCATTTTTTCTAATGCCCGTACTTTTGGAATCCCCACACTCTGTTGTCCAGTGGACACACCTTCCGTGATGTGTTGTTTTTTGATACTAGGTAGTGTGTCACAAAAGAATTTAAGTCCGCTTTAATTTTACATTTCCTCTTTTGAAAACCACTCAGACCAGTCAGTGTGTAGGTGTGACGGGTAGGGGATCTCAAGGGTTATGCAGACCTATTTTAAGATGCATCGTAAGAGAGTGAATGTTTGATTACAACCACTTGACAGACATATCATAACATGTCTTGGATATCAAATAAAATGATCTTACCTATAACTAAGCACCCAGTCTGATTTTCCATTTGGGAGTTTTTGTTTGTTTTTAGACACACTGGGTTTTTCAAAAAGAGTACAATACCCGGAGCAAAAAGGTCTCCCCAGGTTTCTCTGAAACATTGTTTAATTCAAAATGGCGTTCAGGCACCAATCCCATCCCCGCACCCTCTGAAAAGATGTCAAGAGGCAATGGTCTTTGTGGGCTACCTCGACTTTCATGAAAGCTAGAGGTAGAACGGCAATAATAAGATCTTAGACGAATTGTCTAAAATAACCCACAGAACCAAGACCTAAAGGTCCCTGCACCCAGAATAATAAGTACTGTGAAGTGTTTATCTATGCCTAATGGGCACCAGGAGCAGCTGCATTCTGTAAAGCCTCAGGTTATCTATGAATATAGACAAACACTCAAGTGTCCAGACTTAAAACAGTTCACTTAGAAACTTAGAGGTGTCCTGCTAGAGGAGTGGTTACACATTGGGTTGTGATCCGCAAGGTCTGCAATACGAACTATCACCTGCCCCATGGGGAAAAGACAGGGTTTTCTACTCTCTTAAACAGTTACAGTTTTTTACAAACAAACAAGAACAGTTACAGTCTAGGAAACGCACAGGGGCAGTTCTACCCTATCCTATTGGGTCACTGTGAATCGATATAGACTTGACAGCAGCAAATCTGTGTGTGTGTGCGTGTAGATTTAATAGTTTATTAAAGCTTAAATCTGACTACTCTGCATAAGTGAAAACCCCAAAGTGATTTGCAAAATCCCCATGTAGATTAAGGCTTCATTGAATCTCTTCTGATTGTTAACCAAGGATGTAGATAATCTTGCCATCAGGCAGAGTGCATTGGAGAGTGGATTACTCTAGCCAGTCTGGGGAGGGGTGGGCAGTCCTCCTTAGGGGTTTGCCTGCGTGTGCCTTTGATGGGATCAGTGTACTGGGGACTGTCCAGCTGTTCGCATAGTCATGAGTCATGGGCCTATCAGCCTTGCCCTGGCTGCCTTGGCCATGGAGCAGTCATGCAAGCTCTTCTAACATAACATGTATGTCTCAATCGGGTCCTGTTTCTGCTTCTGCGGTGTCATAGTAACTGTGATGTATTTCGTCTGCCGCCAGTCTTGAATTTGTGACTGTGTCTCCTGTTCCATGCCTTGTTTAATTAGCATCCTGACTGTGAATCCTGGGACACCATTATGGCACATCCTGCAGAGCTGGCAGGTGGCCGTCCAGGGGGACGGGAAGGGGTGGGAGGAGCAGACTGATCTCCTGGTTTCTGCCAGACAGGCCAGATAGTGGCAATGTTTCCAGGCACAAGGTCGCGGGATAGGCTTCTGAGGCCTTGGGGACCACCACCTCTAAGCCCAAGCGAGGCCACTGGGTCTTTTTACTTATTTGATGAAATTTTTTATGCCCATAAGAGAAGTCCCAGTCATCTCATTTTTCTTCTGCTGTTTGTGTGTGTTTTCAATTATATATTTTTTTCTTTTCTTTTTTTACATTTTATTAGGGGCTCATACAACTCTTATCTCAATCCACACATATACATACATCAATTGTATAAAGCACATCCATACATTCTTTGCCCTAATCACTCTCAAAGCATTTGCTCTCCACTTCAGCCCTCTGCATCAGGTCCTCTTTTTTTCCCTCCCCTCCCTCCCCGCTCCCCTCTCCCTCATGAACCCTTGATAATCCACAGATTGTTATTTTGTCATATCTTGCCCTATCCGGAGTCTCCCTTCCCCCCTTCTCTGCTGTCCATCTCCTAGGGAGGAGGTCACATGTGGATCCTTGTAATCAGTTCCCCCTTTCCAACCCACTCACCCTCCACTCTCCCAGCATAGCCCCTCACACCCCTGGTTCAGAAGGTATCATCCACCCTGGATTCCCTGTGCCTCCAGTTCCATATGGAGCAGTGTACAATCTCCACCCTATCCAGTCCTGCAAGGTAGAATTCGGATCATGGTAATTGGGGGGAGGAAGCATCCAGGATCTGGGGGAAAGCTGTGTTCTTCGTCGGTACTACATCGCACCCTGACTGACCTGTCTCCTCTCCTAAACCCCTCTATGAGGGGATCTCCAGTGGTCAACACTTGGGCCTTGGGTCTCCACTCTGCACTTCCCCCTTCATTCACTATGGTATACACACACACATATATATTATTTATATATATATATATATTTTCCATGATGCCTCATACCTGGTCCCTTTGGCACCTCATAATCGCACCAGCTGGTGTGCTTCTTCCATGTGGGCTTTATTGCTTCTGAGCTAGATGGCCGCTTGTTCACCTTCAAGCCTTTAAGACCCCAGTCACTATCTCTTTCGATAGCCGGGCACCATCAGCTTTCTTCGCCACATTTGCTTATGCACCCATTTGTCTTCAGCGATCCTATCATGGAGGTGTGGAGTCAATGTTATGATTTTTTGTTCTTTGATGCCTGATAACTGATCCCTTCGGGACCATGCGATCACACAGGTTGGTGTGTTCTTCCATGTGGGCTTTGTTGCTTCTGAGCTAGATGGTCGCTTGTTTATCTTCAAGCCTTTAAGACCCCAGTCACTATCTCTTTTGATAGCCGGGCACCATCAGCTTTCTTCACCACATTTACTTGTTCACCTGCTTTGGCTCCAGCCGTTGTGTCGGGAGAGTGAGCATCATAGAGTGCCAATTTAATAAAAGAAAGTATTCATGCATTGAGGGAGTGCTTGAGTAGAGGCCCAAGGTCCTTCCATCACCTTAATACTAAACCTATAAATGTAGACACTTAGATCTATTTCCCCATGCTCATATATATATATTTGCATATACATGTCTTTGTCTAGACCTCCATAAATGCCCCTTGACTCCCAGCTCCTTCCTCCATCTCCCTTGACTTTCCTCCTGCCCCACTACCATGCTCCGTCCCTGTTTTCAATTATATTTGATAAGGTGTTTATGCCGTGCGTTTGGGGGCTTACGTTTATCCCTTTTTTGTCACTGATGATATTTACAGCTCTGGTTGTTACATTCAGGTTTTTGATGCATCTTGAGTTCATTTTGTCTGTGGTGTGAGGTCTGAGCCCTGTTTCAGCCTTCTGCAGATGGAGAACCAGCACCATTTGTTAAGGAGACTATTTATTTCCCATTTGGTGTGTTTCAGTTCTCCCTCAATGACTGGCATTTCATAGGTGGATGGATTGACTTCTGGATTGTCAGTTCTGTTCTATGAATCCACGTGTCTGTGGACGTTCCAGTCCCCGGCCGTCTGGCCGACCATGGCTGGGCAGCAGGTTTCGAGATCGGGAAGCGACAGGCCTCCTACTTTGTCCTTCTTGAGCACTGCTTTTCTTATCCAGGGTTTCTTTACCTTCCACATAAAGCGGTGATTCCCTTTTCCATGCCAAAACAAAGCCAAAAGCATTTATTGGCCAGCTTAATTTCTCTTTTCAATACTTCATTTTGTATTAAACTTGGCATGCATCATCATTTCAGAATTTGTGTGGACGGGGCTTTTTACCCCCTCTATGGAAGGGGGTGGACATCGGTTAACATCTCCAGTGTACTGTAAAGACTTCTTGGTTTGCTGATTCTTTGGGATTCAAGCATCAGACTCGTTCCAAGGACAATTTAACATGAGCTCTTGATTAAACTTTGAATCGAAGCCACCTCCTGAAATCACCTTAAAACTAAGTAACAGTTTAACTTAAACAGTAAAGATTACTGCCTGGGAATGTTGTACTCTTCTTAAAGTAATCGATTCACACCAGTTATTCTAAACCCTAGATGGGAAAGTTGGGAGGCAGGGAGTGTCAGTGAAAGAAAGTGAAGCAACTAAATCAGAAATAACCAGAATATTTACACAATGGGAAGATTGTAATCAATGCCATCGGTCATCACGTGTATACACAGTTGAATGGGAACAGGCTTTGCTGCGTATATTTTCACCAAAGATATGATACAATATTATTTTGAAAAATTAACACTTGATGATGATGGACATGTCAATTTTGGGAATATCATGCATAACTTTGAGAAAAGACATATAATAAGATCTTCATGTGTACAAATTTATATATAATGAAATTTTCAATTCAGGTCCTCTTTTTTGGTGATTAAAATCTGATACTCTACTTTTCTTCTTTTTCATTGCCTCCACTAGCTAACCGGCCAACTCACTGCCATCAAGTCAATGCCGATTCATCGAGACCTTATAGGACAGGGTAGAACTGCCCCCGTGTGTTTCCAAGACTGTAACTCTTTTTAAATTTTTTTATTTTAAAGATTGTAACTCTTTACAGGAATAGAAAGTCCTGTCTTTTTATCACAGAGAGGCTGGTGGTTTCAACTGATGGCCTTGCTGTCAGCAGCTGAAAGTGTAACCCTTCACCACCAAGCTGCACAGGTCATTAGACACTGGCCTATGCAGACGATCATGTTATCTAGAGGACAAGGACTAAGAGCGCTGCTTCTGAACTTAGAATGCTGGGTGACCTTAGAAAATCACTTATCCTCTCTGTTCCCCGGCTTTCTCATCTGTTAAAAAATGTAACAATGCTGTCATCTAACACATTAGAGCGACATATTCTGCCCAATATAGTACCAGGCCTAGCACCTGGAAAATGCTCACCTAACCCTTGCTTATGACAATCGGGTTTTACGTTCGCCTGTTCCTGGTGATCTATTTACTTTGCAAGTAATTGGTGGAGAGACATTCATAATTTAACGACGGTTTCTGTGTATGCGATTTCCAGTATTTGGGTGGAGAACTATTTATCAAAGCCAAGGACTCTGTGTTCTGTTTCTGTGTCATCTTTATTCAGTCATTAAATAATCACAGAGTCTGTCTTTGGCCTTATATTACGCATTAATTTCTATGATTAATTCTCGAAAATGGTATCTGGTTCTAAATTGTGTTTGTACGCAGGGCAACCTTCCAGTAGGAATTACAGGGTCTCCACCCAGACAAGTCACTCAACCCAAACACCATCATCCTCGATTTTAACTCCAATTCAAACACAAACATCTACAATCTGAAGCTCATTTTTGCCTCTTATAAAATATTACCAAATACCATCTCATTTTCAGTCTTAACTTCTGAATCCAATTGATCCTGTGTACTCTCCAAAAATGTGTCCTGTCCCTAATTAACTTATACTCTTAAAAACAGAAACAGAACAAAAAAGCGAATTAACTGCCATCAAGTCAATTCCAACTCATAGCAACTCTGTAAGACAGGGTTGTCTCTCTGGTTTCCGAGACTGTAAATGTTTATGGAGCTAAAAGCTTCATGCTTCTTCCATGAAGCAGCTGGTAATTTCAAACGGCTGAACTTACGTTTGGCAGTCCAATTTGTAAAACACTATGACACTCTAAAACGGAAAATTTCTCCATAGGAGATTCGTTTCCATTTTCTTCCCAGTTCAATGCATTTGGGATCCTCCAAAGTATTTCACGAGACAAACTGATTTAACTAGGAACACTTCGTACACTTCTCCACAGATTTCATGATTTGATCAATCATGATGCCTTTAGTTCAGGGCTGGGGGAGTCTCTGGGATTATATGTTTAAATATCATACTTTTTCTGTTGGAATCTGCCTGTGCTCTTGTCCAATTACACTCCAGAGTCATAGCAATTGAAAGTTAAGTCAGGAATTTAAATTTCAAATAAAATAATGTGTGTTAAGGATGGAATCAGAGCAGACGGGTTTTTGTTTTTTTGGGGGGGAGCTCTGATAGATAGCCTAACGTTCCATAGTTGAATCACATCAAGCAGTGTTGTACAGTTGATCCCACAATCAGTTAAAAAACATTTTCTTAAAAACACAAACAACCAAAACAAAAAAACATTTCCTTTTCTTTTTTGCTTTCTTCTTGAATTCCTTGATATCAGCTCCCCTCTATTTCCTCTCTCCCCCACTAGTTCCCCCAGGAACCCTTATTCCTTCTCCATTTCTCTATCTCTTTCTATAATAGGGTTGTGTTGTGGGTTTTTTGCTACCTACATAATCTAATATATCCATTCACACACAATTCTGTTGTTTACATCATGTGGGGGTTATATAGTCATCAAAGCTAACAGCTCCCCATCCCCCCCACCTCTTTTCCCATACCCTCAGGGATCCATAACTCCTGTTCCTGTTTCTGATGGATTATCTTTCTTGATTTTCATGTACTGAATGATCTTAAATATACATATGAACATACACAAATCTAACATGATTAATGAGATAAAACAAATATAAAACATAATAGTAAAGGGAGGAAATATTAAAGAACTAGAGGATAGTTATGTAGTTCATCAGTGTTATACTGTGCCCTGGATTTATCACCCCTTCATGTGGCCCTTCTGAGAGGGACTGTCCAATTATCTTACACGTGGGTTTTGTGTCTCTACTACACGCATGCACCTTACAGCAATTTGGCTGCTTGTTTTTGAATGTCTGATACCTCTTTCCTTCTACACCTCATGATCACACAGGCTGATGTGCTTCCTCCATGTGGGCTTTGTTGCTTCTGAGCTAGATGGCCGTTTGTTTATCTTCAAGCCTTTAAGACCCCAGACGCTATATCTTTTGATAGCCAGACACCAGCAGCTTTCTTTACCATATTTGCTTATGCACTCATTTTGTCTTCAGCAATTGTGTCAGGAAGGTAAATATCATACAGTGCCACATTATTAGTATCAAGTATTCTTATACAGAGGTACGATTTAAGTAGAGGCCCAGAGTCCATTGGAGCAGACAGTTTGACCCAGGTCTTAAGCAGTGGGGGTGATAGAATCAAAATACTCTTTTTCTCCATTTTCCTATTAAGTACTATTATATCAGTTTGGTAACCCTTAATTTCCTTTTTTATCTTTAAACAAAGGCTATTGCTGACCTAGCCTACATGCTTTTAGCATCGTGGAACATTTTTAGTTAATGCATACCTGAACTAATAGCTGTAAACAGGCTTCAATTGCTAAAAACTCAGATGAAACAGAAGTGGTAATCCTTACAAGCCTACAGTTTAAAACAGGAAAATGATGCAATGTGGCAACAGCATTAAAGTAAGAAAATGCATTAGAGAACCAAAAATAAGGATATTCATTATGCCTAATGGCTGCCTTATAGCAAGAGGTCCCCAGAGGCCTTTGGCTACCTTCTTTAAAGGCTAAGGTTAGATGAAGTTTGTTTCTCAGATCAGAAAACACTGATGTATGGATAGAATATATTGGGAGCTGGGGACTCTGAATGGAATCATGATAGGAGGTTTTTATATTTGCTAGTCCCAGAAGTTTATTCCAACTAAATAATTAGTCTCAGCAGCAGAGCTGAGACCAGATACAAAACACTATTCCACCTATATTCATAATTCATATGGACAAAACCATATTAAATCTATCATTTTTATTAGGTGCCATCAAGTCAGTTTCAACTTAGCAACTCCATGCAGAACAGAACCAAACATTGCCTGGTCCTTTGTCACCCTCACAGTCCTTGCTGTACTTGAGTTCATGGTTGCCGTCACTATGTTAATCCAGCTCATTGATGACCCTCCTTTGTTGTTTTTGCTAACCCTCTACCTTGCCAAGCATGACATCCTTCTGCAGAAACTAGTCTCTTCTGATAACATGTCCAAAATATGTGAGGTGAAGTCTCACCATCCTTGCTTCTTTTTTTAAATGGCTCATCATAATTTACATCCTTGCTTCTAAAGATCATTCTAGTTGAACTTCTTCCAAGACAATTGATTTGTCCTTTTGGCAGGTCATGGTATACTAGGGAGTACCCCCCACAAAACATTTTTCCCTTCAAAGCTATGTATTTAAACTGTTTTACATAGCAACCTTATCATCTTCAAAATACTTTCCATTACACTTAGTGATACATTTGTCAAATCTGCGATTAAATTCTTGGAAACTGTGTCAGTCCGGGTACACTAGAGAAACAAATCCATAGAAGCTCTTATGTGTATAAGAAAAAGGTTTATATACAAGAGCAGTTGAATATTGGGAAAATATCCCAGCACTGTGAAGATCAAGTTTATAAGTCAGATATTAGCCCATATGTCTGACACCAATCTATAAAATCCTCTACAAACTCACGAAACACATGGAATGACGCTGAATGCAGGATGATCAGAGACCAGTGGGTAGAAAGTCTTTGGATCCAGTGGCGTTGTAAGCATCACAGCACCGGTAAGGGTTGCTATGTGGCTTCTCCAGCTTAGGTGGTCTGGTTGCATCAGGGTAGGTCCATGTGTCTTCTCCAGCTCAGGGCACTCATGTGTCATGTGAGCTGCAATGTCTCCCAGGGAGTCAGCAGAGAGAGACTCTCTTGTCTTCAAGGAGGAAAAGCAAAAGTTCCCAGAATTCTCAGGAGAAGGTCAAGCCCACACAGAGGTCTTATTGGCAATCTCTGGATTGGCAGTCTAGACTCCATTCTACATTCTTAATCCTCAAATTGACACCAGATTAGATAACTACTACAGAAACATTTAAAAACTCATCTGTGTGGATGACTGACAGCACCTCCCTCATTTTTTTCTTTGCCTCTTTTACATAATTAAATAACTGTCCTTTCACGTCCCTCTGCATTCATGGAAACAAAAAGAAGTTGCACAACATGAGGTCAGGTGAGTAAGGTGTGTGGGGCAAGAGAGGCATGCTGTTTTTTGCCAAAAACTGTTACACTGAGATAACTGAGTGAGCAGGTACATTGTCATGGTGGCAAAACCAGTTCCCCATCTGCCACAAATCAGGTTTTTTTGGTGACATACTGTTACACAATCTCTTCAGAACCTCTAAATAGAAACCTTGATTAACAGTTTTCTCCCACCCAGGGGGATGAATAAAAGAAATGTGGGTGAAGGGAGGCAATGGACAGTGTAAGACACGAAATAACAATAATAATATATAATTGATTAAGGGAAAAAAGAGGAGAAGATACCAAGGGCTCAAGTAGCAAGAAAATGTTTCAGAAATATTGATGTAAACATATGTACAAATAAGCTTAATACAATTGAATGATGTATTGTTATAAGATTTGTAAGAGCTCCCCAATAAAATGATTAATAAAACAACAACAACAACAAACAGTCTGACCTGGTGGAATGAACTCCAAATGCACTATAAGTTGACATTGTCATCAGTTCCGGAGGTTGACAGATGTCCAGACCGAGGTTTGTTATCAATTGACATTTCCCCGTTCATGAAATGAGAAGACCACTCATACACTTGAGTTTTTCCCATAGCATTGTCCTTGTAAACTGTGTTCAACATTACAACAGTTTCTGCGGCATTTTTCCCCAGCAGGAAACAAAACTTCACAACCTCACACTGTTCTCTTAAATTGGCCATCACCTAACACAAAGTTTGAATGAAACTGCTTTTAGGAAAAAATTCACTGTGACCAGAGAGAACCTTCCCAGGATATGCCACTGGGTGCAATAACTCAGAGCAAGTTGCTTGATGATTGCCTTGCCTAGCAGGAAAAAATACACACAATTTTTCCATTTTGGGGGGTGGTGGTAATCCCCTCATATGTATTATTCTTCAAAAACACTGTAATTCATGTGTTGGTTCTTCATTGGTTTTTCAATTCATGCATATGAGGTGATTGAAAAATACTATGACTTGGATCAGCATACCTTAGTCTTTAAAATAACGTTTGAGTTTCTTTTAATAAAAACATTTTTAAGAGCCTTTTTTGAAGCAGATTTGTCCAATGTAATATGTTTGATTTCTTTACTATTTCTATTGGTGTTGATTATGGATCCAATTAAAATGTAATTCTTGACAACTTTAATCTTTTCTCCATTTTGTTAACAATGTAGACACTATTAAACTATTTATTTATTTATTTTAAAAATCACCTTACCCCTCAGGGCCAACAATGAGAATAGAGATACCAGGAGAAGAAGGACAAGGTGGATGAAGAAAAAGGGAAGCAATCGCAAGGATCAACATATAACCCCCTTCCAGGGGGATGAACAACAGAAAAGTGGGTGAAGGGTGACAGAGGACAAAGTAATATATGAAAATAATGATCTCTAACTTATTAAGGGCTCATGAGGGGAAAGGAAATATGAGGAGCTGATATCAAGGACACAAGTAGAAAGAAAATGCTTTGAAAATGATGATGGCAACATATGTACAAATGTGCTTGACACAATGGATGAAGTATGGATTGTAATGGGAGATGTAAGAGCCCCCAATAAAAGTATTTAAGTAAATAAATAAACAAATACATCACTTTATTGGGAGCTGTTACAGATACCAGAATATTCCATAGTTCAATCACATCAAGCACTATTGTATACAATTGCTACCTCAATCAGTTTCAAAATATTTTCTTTCTTCTTTTTTTTCTCTTTCTTTTCTTTTTTTTCCTGTTTTTTTTTTATTTTAACAATTTATTAGGGGCTCATACAACTCTTATCACAGTTCATACATATACATACATCAATTGTATAAAGCACATCTGTACATTCTTTGCCCTAATCATTTTTTTCTCCTCTTTTCTTTTTTTACATTTTATTAGGGACTCATACAACTCTTATCACCATCCATACATATACATACATCAATTGTATAAAGCACATCCATACATTCCCTGCCCCAATCATTCTCAAGGCATTTGCTCTCCACTTAAGCCCCTTGCATCAGGTCCTCTTTTTTTTTCCCCTCCCTCCCCTGTCCCCCCTCCCTCATGTGCCCTTGGTAATTTATACCTCGTTATTTTGTCATATCTTGCCCTATCCGGAGTCTCCCTTCCCCCCTTCTCTGCTGTCCCTCTCCCAGGGAAGAGGTCACATGTGGATCCTTGTAATCAGTTCCCCCTTTCCAACCCATTCACCCTCCACTCTCCCAGCATCGTCCCTCACACCCTTGGTCCTGAAGGTATCATCCACCCTGGATTCCCTGTACCTCCAGCCCTCATATGTACCAGTGTACAGCCTCTGTCCTATGCAGGCCTGCAAGGTAGAATTCGGATCATGGTAGTTGGGGGGAGGAAGCATCCAGGATCTGGGGGAAAGCTATGTTCTTCATCGGTACTACCTCGCACCCTAATTAACCCATCTCCTCTCCTAAACGCCTCTATGAGGGGATCTCCATTGGCCGACACTTGGGCCTTGGGTCTCCACTCTGCACTTCCCCCTTCATTTAATATGGTATATATATACATATACATATACACATACATACACACACTTATATCGTTGTTGTTTTTTTTTTTTGCATGATGCCGTATACCTGGTCCCTTGGCACCTCGTGATCGCACTGGCCGGTGTGCTTCTTCCATGTGGGCTTTTTTGCTTCTGAGCTAGATGGCCGCTTGTTCACCTTCAAGCCTTTAAGACCCCAGACACTATCTCTTTTAATAGCCGGCACCACCAGCTTTCTTCACCACATTTGCTTATGCACCCATTTGTCTTCAGCGATCCTATCGTGGAGGTGTGCAGTCAATGATATGATTTTTTGTTCTTTGATGCCTGGTAACTGATCCCTTTGGGACCACTCGATCACACAGGCTGGTGTGTTCGTCCATGTGGACTTTGTTGCTTCTGAGTTAGATGGCCGCTTGTTTATCTTCAAGCCTTTAAGACCCCAGTCACTATCTCTTGATAGCCGGGCACCATCAGCTTTCTTCACCACATTTACTTGTTCACCCACTTTGGCTCCAGCCGTTGTGTCGGGAGAGTGAGCATCATAGAGTTCCAATTTAATAAAAGAAGGTATTCATGCATTGAGGGAGTGTTTGAGTAGAGGCCCAAGGTCCTTCCACCACCCTAATACTTGACCTATAAATATAGACACATAGATCTATTTCCCCATCCTCCTATATATATTTGTATGTACATGTCTTTGTCTAGACCTCCATGAATGCCCTTTGACTCCTAGCTCTTTCCTCCATCTCCCTTGACTTTCCTCCTGCCCTACTACCATGCTTCGTCGCCACCTGGGCTAGAGTATACCTCTTCTCTAAGCAACCTTACCCTTGATCATTTCCCACCATGCCTGCCACTCCTCCTTCTCTACCATTTGGGGTCCCATGTTTTTCCCTTGTCCCTGGGTTTGTTAACACCACTTCCTTATCCCCCCTACCCCCCCACCCCAAGTCCCCCCAGAACTGTCGGTCCCGTTGTTTTTCCTCCAGATAGTTCATCCAGCCTGTCCTATTCAGACAGACCTGTGGAGTCACTAACATGCACGAAAACAAGACAGAGGAAAACAAAGCAACAGTATACAACCAGACAACACAACAACAAAAACAAACCACTGACAAAGAACAGAACAAAACAGTTCACAAGAGAAAAGCTTGTAGTTAGTTCAGGGATCGTTTGCTGGCCCTTAGGAGAGTTTTCCAGTCCAGTCTGTTGGGGCACCACGCCCTGGCCCCAAAGTCCACTTTCAGCATTCCCTGGGGACCTTGCCACTCCATTCCCTTGCTGTTCCGCTGCACTCCCCCAGTGCTTTGCCTCGGTGTGGTGGGATCAGGTCAGGTGCAATTCCCACACTGTGTCTCCGGTGCTGTCCCCTGTATCGCCCTTAGTCACTGAGGGGCATCATGTCTGATAGTGGGGCCAGCCATGTTGTTCTCTCTGTGGACTGGCTGCTCTACTCAGGAACATCATCATCATGGCCTGGTGGGCCAGGCTGTGCTCCACTCTCTCCTCCTGCCCCTTCGTTTTCTTTCTTCTTGAACTTCTTGGCTTCAGCTCCCCTTTATCGCCTCCCTCCCCCACCCAGCCCCTCCAGGAATCCCTTGTTTCTTTATTGCCATATCTTACACCATTCAATATGTGCATTCACATAGAATTCTGTTGCTCACACCCCTTGAGAGGAGTTACACAATCATCAATGCTCTCAGCCCCCCCCCCCACCCCGCCCTGCCTGCTTTCTCCCTCTACCCTCAGGACTGTGATTCTGATATTGGGGGTGGAAGGGATTTGAGGGCAAGCACTTTGATTTTCTGATCTAACAATGGGAGCACAAGTGGGGATTCGACGTGTACGTCATCTTCCTGAAAGTCCTTTCTGCCATTTTTCATGATATTATTTATCTGCCCAGTCGTGTGAGTTTGCTTGTTCTTATGTTGAAGTGTAATCTGTACTCTAGGTTGGAGTCTATACTGAGATCCATCATTATTGTCTACATCTTCCTCTAACCAAATATCCAAAAGCATAATGTCATATGAAACAAGAGCCAAAAGGCATAGTAGCCTTTTTCTATATAGTCGTAGTTTTTGCCATTGTTAGATACCATCAACTGAGTTATGACTCATTGTGACTCTACACACAATAGAACTGAGCAAAGAAAGGAAATGAGGTAACACAAAAGCATTTTGCAAGACCAACAACTTCTTCATCACAAATACCTTTTTTTCCAACAACATAAATGGCAACTATTGCAGACTTCTTCCGGTGAAAATCACAGGAATGAAATTCAACACCTCTAGGGAAAGAGACTGATGCTCAACATCAGGAGCAAAAAAACCCCAGCTGCTCACTGTGAAATTGACCGTCAGCTGAAAGTTCATATGCAAGTGTTAAGTTCATATGCAAGTGTCATGTTCCAGCTAAAGAAAACAAGTTCACCGAGGCCAAAATCAACTCTCAAACTACTGAGAACCCTGCCACAGCCAAATTGACATAAAATCCAACATCCATTAGGTTTTTCTTCCTCAGTAACAGCTTCACCTTTTTTCATTCATCAATACTTTTCATCTGAATCACTGTGGTAGTTCTCTTTGATTTTACCACTTAGCTGGTTCATGTGGCTAGTGACAGGATGAAGCAAAATAGGAATTCCCTTCTAATCCATTCTAAATTGTAGAGTATCACATTGTGTAATTAAAGAGAATTTGGCTGTCCTTTTACATTAGGAAACAAACATTTGTACAGTTAGTCCCAACTTGGTGAGGCTTGCAGTTAGGTTTAAATTACTACGTTGCATCTTGTTTTAAAAGATGACCGCTCTCTAGGTTCCTTAATTAGAAGCCCTGGTGGTGTTGTGGGTTATGTGTTGAGCTGCGAACCTCAAGGTCAGCAGTTTCAAGTCACTAGCTGCTCTATGGGAGAAACATAAGGCTTTCTAAACACTTGTGAAGAGTTACAGTCTTGGAAACCCACAGGGGCAGTTCTACTTTGTCTTATAGAGTTCCTGTGAGTCAAAACACACTCTATGACTCTGAGGTTTTGGTTTTGAGGTTCCTCAATTATTGGTTTTGGAATTACTGAATCCAATATTGGAAAAGAAAATTTGATGCATTTGAATGATGGTGTTCACAAAGAATATTGGAGATATCATGGACTGTCAACACATCAAACTAAGCTAATTTGGAAGATGTACAGTCAGGTGCTTCTTACAAGTGAGAATGATGAGACTGTCTCACATGCAACATCATGCTTGGTGGAGGCTTAGCAAAAAAGAGGAAGCTCTTCAATGAGATTGTTGGGAATTAGGAATCATCAGCTGTTTGAGCTTCAGGAAGGGCTAGCAGGTGTATGTTGTCATTTGGCCCATATCTGAATGATTTTGGAGATATTTATGGGAATTCCAAAGGCAAAGCAAAGTGGGACAAGCTAATACTCACCGATGAAACCCTATGCTAGGGTCTGAAGTTGATTTTCATTGTCAAGTTGATGCCCTCGTTTGATCTTTGAAGTGGCAACCTGCGTTGCCATGAAAAGGTTGGAATATAATGACTGCTAAATGAAAGAAGGGTGAAATTGTTCCCAAGGGAAAATGAGCCGTCAAACTGGTGTTACAAAAGGGAACACCTAACATAGTTTAACGAAATTCCATTTAATGGATGTAGGCTGCCACTCAAACATCAAAGTTGGCCACCAACTTGCTGACTCAGATCATTTTGGCTTAGGGATTATATGGTGACTATCAGCATGTTCCACTTTGATTTCTCTTAGAGTTCTCATAATTATTCCAAAGAGCAGTGCCCCAAACAAGGACACCTCTTAAAATTATTTTTATTGTAGTGAAATTGAAAATAAAACATTTGCCCTTGCAACTGTGTTTAGTCTGGGTAGACTAGAGAAACAAATCCATTGAAACTCATATGTGTATGAGAGTTTTATATATATAAAAAAAGAAAGCATCACAACCCAATCCAGTTCAAACCCATAAGTGTGATATTGGCCCATATGTTCAATACCAATCTATAAAGTCCTCTTCAGACTCATGAAACACATGGAAAGACACTGAATGCAGGACGATCACCGGCCAGTGGGTAGAAAGATACTTTGCTATTGATTTTGGAAACTGGTGCAGCTACTCTGGAAACCAGCTTGACAATTTTTCAAAATTTAAAACTATCTTATGACCCAATGTAGTATAGTGAATTATTATTATTATTATTATTATAAATCATTTTATTTGGAGGCTCATGCAGCTCTTATCACAATATATACATGCATCTATTGTGTCGAGCGCATTTGTTGCCATCATCATTTTCAAAACATTTTCTTTCTAGTTGAGCCCTTGGTATCAGCTCCTCATTTTTCCCCTCCCTCACCCACCTTCCCTCCATCATGAACCCTTGATAATTTATGAATTATTATTTTTTTCATGTCTCACACTGACCAATGTCTCCCTTCACCCACTTTTCTGTTGTCCATCCCCCTGGGAGGGGGTTCTATGTAGATCATTGTGATCTGTTCCCCCTACATCCCCCTACCTTCCCCTCCTAGTATGGCTACTCTCAATATTGGTCCTGAGGGGTTTATTTGTCCTAGATTCCCTATGTTTCCAGCTCTTATATGAACCCATGTACATTCTCTGGTCCAACCGGACTTGTAGGGTAGAATAGGGGTCATGATAGAGGGGGAGGAAGCATTAAAGAACTAGAGGAAAGTTGTATGTTTCATCGTTGCTATACTGCACACTGACTGGCTATTCTGTTCCTTGTGATCCCTCTGTAAGGGGATGTCCAGTTGCCTACAGATGAACTTTGGGTCTCTACTCTGCACTCCCTCTCATTCACATTGATATGATTTTTTTGTTCTGGGTCTTTGATGCCTGATCCCTGATCCCATTGATACCTCATGATCACACAGGTTGGTCTACTTCTCCCATGTGGACTTTGTTGCTTCTCAGCTAGATAGCTGCTTGTTTGTCTTCAAGCTTTGAAGACCCCAGACACTATATCTTTTGCTAGCAAGGCACCATCAGTTTTCTTCACCACATTTGTTTATGCACCCAATTTGTCTTCAGTGATCGTGTCAGGAAGGTAAGCATCACAGAATGCCGGGTTATTAGAACAAAGTGCTCTGGCTTTAAGGGAGTACTTGAGTAGAGCCCAATGTCCATCTGCTACCTTGATGCTTAACATATAAATATATGTACATAGATCTATTTCCCTATCATCATATATAAGTATATTTATATATGTACATGCCCTTTGCCTCCTAGTTCTTTCCTCTATTTCCTTTTACTTTTCTCTTGTCCCACTATCATATTTAGTCTTCATTGGGGCTTCAGTAATTCCTTTCGGTTACATTACCCTTGATCAAGCCCTACTAGGCATTCTACCGCCATTGATTTTAGATCACTGTTGTTCCCTTTTCCCTGTGTTTGTTAACACCCACTTCCTTTCACCTGCCTCCTCTTCTCCACCACCCTCACCCCACAAACATAGATCCCATTGTTTTCTCCGCTGGATTGTTTATCCCACCTATCTTATCTACACAGGCATGCAAAGACAATAATAAGCACAGAAACAAGACAGAGCAAAACAAAACAACAAAAGCAACTGTGGGATACAGAAAGACTTCTCCCCAGGTTGTCTCCCCCAAATATATGCCAAACCTAAGATGCTGCTTGCTACACATGGTAAAGGACTGTGCATGTGGAGGTCAATGCAAGCTGCTTAGAGGTTATTCTCCCTGGGGGTTATCAGCCCTCTAGAACAACCAGACTGTATAGTTGTCCCACCCTAAGTAGGGCCCCTTCTGATACGGGTAGTGGATTGCCCACTCAAGGATGACTAAGGTTCCGCTGCCATCTTGAGTCTAGGGTCTGCCCATCTTGTCACATTTGTACCCCTAGTCCCTCCCCTTCCTATTACGTGTACACCCTATCTCATCCCCATCCTGTGATACATATGCCTATTGTACAGCCGCTTCCTTTGATGTATGGGGTTATCTGGACTCAGGGGTATTGCACATCCCCAAATATCCATAGGCCTTGGTCAGAAATAAAGAAGATACACTCTCTCCTCCCCTCTCCTCCACTCTGTTCTGTTTGGACCTGGCTGCTGAGATCATGGCCGTCCCGGAAGGAAGTGAGCATGGTACAGTAATATGTGTCTGACTCCTTTGTTTCTCTCTCTCTCTCCTATCTCTCCTATTTTCCATGACTTGACTATGCTCTCTACATATTATAACCGTACAATTTCTCCTATGGACCCCCATGGATGTTAGAGACTAGTTTACTCTAACAAACAACAAAAAAGAAAAAAAAAAGATAAGCCTATAAATAGTTCCGGGTCTGTTTGTTGACCTTTAGGAGTGTTTTCCGGTTGAGTCTGCAGAGGTGCAACGCCCTGGCCCCACAGTCTGTTTTTGGTATTCCCCAGGGACTTCATTGCTTTGCTCCCCTTGCTGCTCTGTTGCACACCCTCAGCCTTTTGACTCGGTGTGGTGGGGTCAGAGCGGGCACTATTCCCGCACTGTGCCTCCAGTGTTGTCCCTCATAGCCATATGGGTCCTTGAGAGACACCTTTTCTCATGATGCGGCTTGCCCAGTGGCCCTCTCTGTGCATTGGCTGCTCTGAGCAGGAATATCGCGCTTGGGGATTGGTGGGCCAGGATGTGCTTCACTCTCTCCTTCCCTCTCCGTTTGCTCCCGTGTGCTCTGATCAGATGTCCCTCTCTCCCTGAGCTGCAGCTTCAGTGCTGTCCTCTGCAGTGCATTCTTCTGGGAGGGAAGAGGAGGTGTCCATGTAGCTGCGATTGGGCCAGCTGTAGTGAGTAATTTATGGTTTTTCTAGTCACCGAACCAAACCTAAACTCATTGCCATTGAGTCCATGTCAACTCATAAGGATCCTGTGAGTTTCCGAGACAGCAACTCTAACTGGGACCTTAGGATTTAGCACACAACGCATAGCCACTACACCACCAAGGCCCCCCTAGGCACAGTTAGGGTTTTTTTAACGCCCATCAAATGAATTTGCCCTGATGGGTCTGGGTAAGAAGGTGAGGGAAGATATAGATTGAAGTATATGATTCTGTTGTGAGTGATGGTTAACAGTGTTAATTGTGATTACCAACCTGCTGGGTATAAAATGAACCATCTCAGGTCCAAGGAGTGGGATTTCATTACCAGCAAGAGCGGAGGGCCAGGAGTAGAGAGTGTCCTTTCAACAAAGCTCCTGGTTTGCCTTTATTTCTGCCTGGCTTATGGTTCTTGGGGTCTTGAGTTTCTGTCTGTCACCTGGCCTGATTTCATCAGCATAGATGCAGGGGATCCTCCAGGTGGATTTTTGGGACTTACAAGCACCCACAAACTATGTGAACTGTTGTCCTTCATGCTGTGAATTCTGTGTGGCTGTTGCACTGAATTAGAGAACTTTGGGAAGTATGGGATTGTGTTAGACAGGGTTCTCTAGAGAGATAAAACCAGATGGCTGATAATTTTATATATATATTTATAAAGCTAGATCTATAACACAAGAAATAGACTGTTAAATTATATACAGATAAATAGATATATAATACAAGAAATGAACAGTTAAATTATAAAGTGCCGGGAGCCATGAGGCCCGGCCATAACCTTGCCTGTCCGGAGCCATGAGGCCCGGCCATTGTTTTGATCTTTATTGCCTGAGCTCTGTAACTTACCACAGGAACTTTTTTTCCTGCGGTCATTTTTCTCAGGGAAACACCTGCGGCTTGCTTCCCCCATTTATTGTTCTCAGGGAAACACCTGCAGCTTGTTTCCCTTTCCCTGGCCTATATAAGCTGTAGCCTTTTACTCAATAAACGAGACTTGATCAGGTTACTGTCTTGTCTCCATTTCTTGTGTCTCTTGTCCCCCCAATTCCCACTCCCTCCTCCAGGGTCCACGTTGACGTTCCCGTGGGTCGGAACACTAAAGCAGTATAAATGGCTCAGTGTAACTCACTCCCGTGAGAGAGTTGTGAGACACTGGCAGTCCTTTGAGTCTTGAGGGCCACCAGGTAGTCCTCTGTAGAGAGATCCAGGCTATCCCAGCACAGGCAGCAAACAGCAAGGCAGGTCACCACCTGGTTAAGTTTACGATAATCCACTGTCATTCTCCAGGATTCATCTGTCTTCTTTACAGGTCAAATAGGTGAGTTAAGTGGGGATGTAGTAGGAATCACCACCCCTGCATCGTTCAAGTCTTTGATGGTGGCACTGATCTCTGCAATCCCTCCAGGAATGCGGTACTGCTTTTGGTTTACTATTTTCCTAGGAAATGGCAGTTCTAATGGTGTCCACTTGGCCTTTCCTACCATGATAGCCCTTATTCCACATTTTAGGGATCCCATATGGGGGTTCTGCCAGTTACTAAGTATGTCTATTCCAATGATGCATTCTGGAACCGGAGAAATAACCACAGGATGGGTCAGGGGGCCCACTAGACCCACAGTGAGGCATACCTGAGCTAAAACTCCATTGATAACTTGATCTCCATAAGCCCCACTCTGACTGGTGGGCATTCCAAACACTTTGGGTCTTCTGGAATTAGTGTCAGTTCTGAGCCAGAGTCCAGTAATCCCTGAAAAGTTTGATTATTTCCTTTCTCCCAATGAACAGTCACTCGTGAAAGGCCGCAGGTCCCTTTGGAGAAGGCTAGAAGAAAGACTAACAGTATAGACCTTCGGTGATGTAACAGGGTCCTCCTTCAAAGGGACCCGGCCTCCCCCTCATTCAAAGGGTTGTGGGTCTGTAAACTGGCTCAGGTCTGGGAATTGATTGAGCGATCATGACTGTCTATTCTGCTGTTCACCTAATCTACCATTCTTTCGTCTGTACAGATCACGTAAATATTTAGTAGGTTTCCCATCTATTTCATGCCTAGGGACACCATGGCTAAGTAGCTAATGCCATAATTCCACACGAGACAGTTTGTTTTGATTACTACTGAAAACTTGTTGTCTATTATAACCACGCCCACCCTGTCTCTGTTGATTTAGTGCTGACACCTACCTTCTACCATCATGGGAACCAATCAGCCCCATTGTGGGCAAATGTCAGAGTTCGCTTAGGGCAGTGCTCACTGTTAATCCTGGTGCACATAAAATAGCAATTACAGGAGTCTTAAGAGATGCTGGGGCCCACTTCACAAACTTGTTCCTTATGGTTGTGGTAAAGGGTATGTCCTCAGGACACATTTGTACTGCTTTATAATTTAACTGTTCATTTCTTGTATTATATATTTATCTATCTGTATATAATTTAATAGTTCATTTCTTGTGTTATCTATCTATATAAATATATGTATATATATATAATTATCAGCAATCTGGTTTTATCTCTTTAGAGAACCATGTCTAACACGTTTTGGTGCCAGGAGTGCTTCTAGAGAAATAAAATCATAAATATGGGCTTTTTAAATTGGTTCTCCAGCCTGATTAGTCTTAACACTAGTGATGCTACTTCAACATCCCAAAGCATGGATAAGTCTGCTACTCTTCCTAATCCATGGTGTGAAATAGCAAAGATAATACCTAAAGTAGCACCACCGATAGATGAGGCGCTGGTTAAAGAAGATTCTCTGAGTGATCATGCTTGATATTTTCCAGGAGTTTTGTAAGGATGACAAGTATAGGGAAGCTGGTTGGCTGGTCCTTCTTACAATGGAAAGTGTGATTAAGGAGAGGGATGATCTCAGAGCCTCACAAGCACGCCTCAGGTGTAGACTAACGGATTTGAAAACTTCCATCTGTGCTACAAAGGAGAGCCTTCTCTCCTCTAGTAAAAGAGCTGACATTGCTGAGAACCAGGTCCAGAGTCTCATTATGTGAGTGGCTGAATTACAACGGCAGCTGAATTGCAGATCTAGAGCAGTGTCTGAAACCAAAGTAAGGGCATTGATTGGGAAAAGTTGGGACCCTGAAACATGGAATTGGAACATATGGGCTGATGATACAGAAGAGAAGGATATTGAACCCTTAGAAACAATTGACCCACCCCAGTCAATAGATCCACCCCACTCCTGGTACCAAAATGTGTTCTCTAGAGAGATAAAACCAGATTGCTGATAATTATGTATATGTATGTATATATATTTATAAAGATTGACAGCTATATAACACAAGAAATGAACTATTAAATTATATACAAATAGATACATAATACAAGAAATGAACAGTTAACTTATAAAGTAGTACAGGGATATACTGAGTGGAGGAGTGGGACTTGTCTTCAGGGAAATGGAGTGGTATAGCATTTTGGAAAAATGGGATGTTTAGGGCATAGTTAACCTCCTTCTTCTTTGGATTAAATTTTCTAGAAGAAATTATTTCCACACCCAGCAATTCTACTCCTAGTACACATACCCAAGAGATAGGAAACATGTACATGTTCACACAAAAACTTGTACATGGATGTTTTTAACATTGATTCGTAAGAGTCAAGAAATAGAAACAGCCCAAAAGTCTGTCAACTGATGAGTGAACAAATAAAATGTGGTGTATCCACAGGACAAACATTATTTGATGGGAAAGAGAATGGAACACTGATTCATGCACCAGCATTGATGAATCTTGAAAACACTATGATAACAGAAAGCAGATAGTTGCAAAGGTCACGATGGGTTGATGCCTTTTGCAGGAACTGTTATGAACAAACGAATGCACAGAAACTGAAAGTCTAATAGTGGTTTCTGGGGCCTGGGGGACAAAGAGGAACTGGGAGTGACTCATAATGGTTATGGGGTTTCTTTTTGTGGTATGAAAATGCGCTGAAGGTAGATTGTGGTGATAAATGCCCAAATCTCAATGTGATAAAAGCCACTGAATTATGTAGTTTAAGAGAGTGAATTTCACGTTATGGGAATTATATCTCAATAAAGCCGCTATTTAAACAAACTTTTAAAAAAGGCTGTACTTTTTTACCCCCAAGACAGATTTGTTCGTTCTTCTGGCATGCCGTGGTGTAGTTAACATTTTCCGCCAACATCATAATTCAAATATATCAAGTTTTCTTTGCTTTTCCTTATTATTCATTGTCCAGCTTGGAAGGAGTACAACCAGAATGCACAGTAGGAGCAAGGAGTGAAACGGGGTGGGGTATTGTTTTGTTCAACCATAGATAGGGTTGTTAGGAATTAGAATCAACTCAACTGCACCTAACAACACACTAAGAGGAAAAACAAATGGGTAGTTGGAAGGTTACATTTTATTTTTAGATATAGTGAACACAGCTTTATTACAATCCTTTAAAATTTAAGATCATCAAAGATAGAAGGTAAATAAATGTGAAAAGATACTTAACGTCTTCAGCTAGTCGATAAATGAACATTCATAGCATTTGCTCTCCACTTAAGCCCTTTGCATCAGGTCCTCTTTTTTTCCCCTCCCTCCCTGCTCCCCCCTCCCTCATGAGCCCTTGATAATCCACAGATTGTTATTTTGTCATATCTTGCCCTATCCGGAGTCTCCCTTCCCCCGCTTCTCTGCTGTCCCTCTCCCAGGGAAGAGGTCACATGTGGATCCTTGTAATCAGTTCCCCCTTTCCAACCCACTCACCCTCCACTCTCCCAGCATCGCCCCTCACACCCCTTGTCCTGAAGGTATCGTCCACCCTGGACTCCCTGTGCCTCCAGCTCCCATATGCACCAGTGTACAACCTCTGCCCTATCCAGTCCTGCGAGGTAGAATTCGGATCATGGTAGTTGGGGGGAGGAAGCATCCAGGATCTGGGGGAAAGCTGTGTTCTTCATCGGTATTACCTCACACCCTGATTGACCCATCTCCTCTCCTAAACCCCTCTATGAGGGGATCTCCAGTGGTCGACACTTGGGCCTTGGGTCTCCACTCTGCACTTCCCCCTTCATTCACTATGGTATATATACAATTGATGTATGTATATGTGTGGATTGTGATAAGAGTTGTATGAGCACCTAATAAAATGTAAAAAAAAAAGAAAGAAAATGATTAGTGCAGAGAATGCACAGATGTGCTTTATACAATTGATGTATGTATATGCATGGATTGTGATACGCGTTGTATGAGCCCCTAATAAAATGTTTTAAAAAAATGAACATTCAAACAGACCATAATGACTGTTGATGAGGATGTGGAAGAACTGACCATCATATACTTCTGGTGGGAATATGATGGTGCTATTTTAGATGATATTGCCAGTTGTTATTCTAAAAGTTGGGGATAGGGAAGACTAGAAAAAGTTATTGTCCAGCTTCAGATAAATGATATAGCACAGCTTGAAGACAGGTGTTTTAGAGATTCAACAGTTTGTTGCTGTGGCAGCGGCCCCGGAACTGGGGACAACAGTGGCAGTGTAAGCTATTAAGTGGTTCTGACTAAGCTTAAATCTTAAAAAAAAATAATTTTAGGCTATTTATGGAAATATTATATTTATTTATTTTATTTTTAATCATTTTATTGGGGGCTCTTACAGCTCTTATAACAATCCATACATCCATTGTGTCAAGCACATTTGTACGATGTTGCCATCATCCTTTAAAAAATATTTTATTTCAACCCAGGGACAAGGGAACAACAAGTGATCCAAAATCTGTGGTGAGTAGGGTACACGAGGGCTGGCAGAGTGTGATCAAGGGCAATGTAACTGAAAGGAATTACTAAAACCCAAATGAAGGTTGAGCATGATAGTGGGACAAGAGGAAAGTAAATGGAAATAGAGGAAACAGTAAAAGGAAAGGAAAAGGAAAAAATACTCTAGGAGGGAAAGGGCATTTATAGAGGTCTAAATACAAGCATGTATATATGCAAATATATTTATATATGATGATGGGGAAATAAGATCTATGTGCATATATTTATAGGTTTAGTATTAAGGTAGCAGATGGGCATTGGGCCTCCACTCAAGTACTCCCTCAATGTAAGAACACTTTGTTCTATTAACCTGGCATTCCATGATGCTCACTTTCCCAACACAATTGCTGAAGACAAAGCTGGAGCATAAGCAAACGTGGTGAAGAAAGCTGATGGTGCCTGCCTATCAAAAGATATAGCATCTGGGGTCTTAAAGGCTTGAAGTTAAACCAGCGGCCATCTAGCTGAAAAGTAACAAAACCCACATGGAAGAAGCACACCGGCGGGTGTGATCACGAGGTATTGAAGGTAGCAGGCATCAAAGAACAAAATGAGGGGGAGTGCAGATTGGGGACCCCAAACCCATCTGTAGGCAACTAGACATCCCCTTACAGAAGGGTCACAGGGAGGAGAGAAGCCAGTCAGGGTGCAGTGTAGCAATGATGAAACATACAATTTTCCTCTAGTTCTTAAATGCTTCCTCCTCTCCACTATCATGATCCCAATTCTACCTTATAAATCCAACTAGACCAGAAGTTGTACACTGGTACAGTTAAGAACTGGAAACACAGGGAATCCAGGACAGATGATCCCTTCAGAACCAGTGGTGAGTGTGGCAATACCAGGAGGGTGGAGGGAAGGTGGGGTAGAAAGGGGGAATCAATTACAAGGATCTACATATAACCCTTCCCTGGGGGACAGACAACAGAAAAGTGGGTGAAGGGAAACCTCGGACAGTGTAAGATATGACAAAAGAATAATAATTTATAAAATATCAAGGGTTCATGAGAGAGGGGAGGTCGGGGAGGGAGGGGAAAATGAGCTGATACGAAGGGCTAAAGTAGAAAGCAAATGCTTTGAGAATGATGAAGACAATGAATGTACAAATGTGCTTGACACAATGGATGGATGCATGGATTGTGATAAGAGTTGTACGAGCCCCCAATGATTAAAAAAAACAAAGAAACATTTTCTTTCTACTTGAGCCTTTGATATCAGCTCATTTTTCCCCTCCGTCTCCTAACCTCCCACCCTCATGAACCCCTGGTAAATTATTATTATTATTTTAATATTTTACACTGTCCTCTATCTCCCTTCACCCTGGGGTACAAGTTATATGATGATCATGGAGATCAGTTTCTCCTTTCTCTCCCAACCTTCCCCCTACCCTCATGGTATTGCTACTCGCCTTATTGTTCCTGGATTCCTTGTGTTGAGAGCTCTTACTTGAACCAGTGAACTTGCTCTGATCTAGCAGGATTTGTAAGGTAGAACTGGGGTTATGATTGTGTGTGTGGGGGGGAGAAAGTATTAAAGAACTAGAGAAATGTATGTTTCGCTGGTGCTATGCTGAACCCTGGCCGGCTCGTCCCTGAAATCTGAATGGAAGCAGATTGTTAAGTCTTTGCTCTTGCAGTGGCTAGTGGATTTGAACCAACAACCTTTTTACTTAATAGCTGAGCACTTAGCCATAGCATGTCCTGGGCGCCTTTACTCTGATTCATGCAGCAATGAGAGGGTGACTCCTGTGTGTCTGCTTTGGATAACTGGTGGTACAATTCTTCAAAATACGGATTTCAGGAAAAATACAGGATTGAGAGGAAAAATAAAGATTCTAATTCTGGACATAACAAAGGTTGAGACTAATAGAAATACTAATGAAGGTCGCTAGAACCATAGGTTCAATAGATTACTCCGTGAAAGAACAGGTAGTTCCGACTTTCAAGAATGTTCTACCTGGCTAGACCGGAGGATGGACACTGGTCCAGATGGGAACTGGAAACACAGGGAAGCCAGGGCGGATGATTCCCTCAGGACCAGTGCTGAGAGTGGCAATACTGGGAGGGTGAAGGGAAGGTGGGGAACCGATTATAAGGATCTACATATAATCCTCTCCCTGGGGGACGGACAACAGAAAAGTGGGTGAAGGGAGACATTGGACAGTGTAAGATATGACAAAATAATAATAATTTATAAATTATCAAGGGTTCATGAGGGAGGGGGAGCGTAGAGGGAGGGGAAAAATGAGGAGCTGATGCCAGGGGCTTACGTGGAGAGCAAATATTTTGAGAATGATGAGGGTAACGATGTACAAATATGCTTTATACGATTGATGTATGTATGGATTGTGATAAGAGTTGTATGAGCCCCCAATAAAATGATTTTTAAAATAGTAAAATAAAGAACAATTTTAAAATAGAAAAGTGCTCTGCCCAAATTGGTTCTGATATATGTTGAAAACCTCTTATTTATTTTTTAAAAGAATTTATAGCCTGTTATAGGCATCATTTTGAACAGTAAGTCAGAACATTGAACATCTGAGCGTAATACATTAGCAAATTATATACAGCAACATATGGTGGTAAGTGCATTTTGTCTTAACTCCACGATGTAAATTAGGAACCTCATGTATACAAAATGAAAACAAAGAACCCTACGGAATATGAATTCTTCTTTTTACAATTTTAAAAACAACTTTATTTCAGAAATTCTCAATCATATATAAAAGTAAGCAATTTAAGGAATTCTCTAGTCACCCAGTTACAAAAACTACCAACTCATGACCAACCTGGTAATATTTATGCTCACACCCATTTTGCCACAATTTTTCTGCATTATTTTGAAGAAAACTTAATATCATTTCATTTGATCCATACATATTATCTTTAGTCTGCATCTCTAAAATGTAAGGGTCCTTTTTTAAAAATCATTTTACTGGGGGCTCATACAGCTTTTATCACAGTCCATTCATCCGTCCATTGTGTCAAGCACATTTGTATATTTGTTGCCCTCATCATTCTCAAAACATTGGCTTTCAACTTGAGCCCTTGGATTCAGCTCATTTTTCCCCTCCTTCCCTGCTCCCCCTCCCTCACGAACCCTTGATATTTTATAAGTTATTATTACTTTGTCATATCTTACACTGTCCACCATCTCCGTTCACCCACTTTTCTGTTGTCTGTCCCCCAGGGAGGGGGTTATATGTAGATCCTTGTAATTGGTTCCCCCTTTCTACCCCATCTTCCTTCCACCCTCCCGGTATAGCCACTCTTATCATCTGTCCCTGGATTCCCTGTGTTTCCAGTTCCTGTCTGTACTAGTGTACATCCTATGGTCTAGCTGGATTTATAAGGTAGAACTGGAATCATGATAGTCGGTGGAGGGGCGGAGAGAGGAAGCATTTAGGAACTAGAGGAAAGTTGTATTTTTCATCATTGTGGCACTGCCCCCTGACTGGCTCCTCTCCGGATCCCATTTTTCTTTAGCACATAACCATAATACCATTATCCTTCCTCAAAATTAACAATTCTTTTTCTTTGACAGTTTTATTAGCACTTCATCCACATGTCATACAATTCAATCATAGAGGTACATGAATTCTTTAGGTTAGATTAAACGCAGGTAATTGTCTTCTCTCCCCCCAGAATTTGGAACTGGGATTTAGGAAATCCAGAAATCTCTTTTGACTAAAGTAGAGATGATGTATAGTTGATGTGGGCATATGCACGTTGGCAGGGTGTGGTTGCTGGTGGTCCTGCTTCTGCACCCTGGGGAGCCTTCTGGCCATTACAGAGGAGATGCAGGCTGCTCTCCTACTCAGCTGATACTTGCTACTCTCAAATTTACCTGTTATCTCATGCCCCCTTTCCTTCACTAAGCAGCATCAGGGCAATGGCTAGGCGATGTGTAGACCACAGCCAATGATCAATTTTCTAGTTATTGGAGGAAGTAATGGTTGAAAAGGCTCAAGCACCCCGGATCTGTGTGATTCTCTTGTGGTGGTTAGGTCCATCAAATCGGTCCTGACTCACAGCAACACTCTGTACAACAGAATAGAACATTGCCCAATTCTGACCATCCCTGACAATTGTTCTGATGTTTGAGCCCATGGTATTAACCACTGTATCTATCTTGTCAAAGTCTTCCTCTTTCTCACTACTGCACCCCCCCACCCCCGTACTTTACTAAGCATGATGTCCTTTCCAGGGACTGGTCTCTCCTGATAACACGTTCAAAGTACACAGACAAAATCTAGCCATCCTTGCTTCCAAGGAACATTCTGGCTGTACTTCTTCCAAGACAGATGTTTGTCCTTCTGCCAGTCCATGGTACTTTCAACAGTCTTCACCAGCTCCATAATTCAAATGCACCAATTCTTCATCAGTCTTCCTTATTCATGGTCCAACCTTTATTTTTTTTAATCATTTCATTGGGGGTTCTTACAGCTTTTTTAATATTAAATACTTTTATTTGGGGCTTCTTACAGCTCTTATCACAATCCATACATTCATACATTTTGTCAAGCACATTTGTACATATGTTGCCATCATAATTTTCAAAGCATTTTCTACTTGAGCGCTTGATATCAGTCTAGGTCCAACTTTCACATGCACATGAGACATGGAAAACACCATGGCTTGGGTCAGGCACACATCAGTCCTCAAAGTAACATCCTTGCAGACTTACCCAATGCAGTGTGTCCTTTGATCTTTGTTGCTTCCATGAAGATTGTAGATCTGGATTGTAGATCCAAGCCAGACAAAATCCTTGATAACTTTAATTTTTTTCTCCGTTTATTATGAGTTCCTATTGGTCCAGTTGTGAGGATTTTTTTCCCTTTACGTTGAGTTGCAATCCATGGTCTTCATCAGCAAGGGCCTCAAGTGCTCCTCACTTTCAGCAGGTAAGGTTTTGTCATCTGCATATTGAAGGTTGTTAATATGTCTTCCTCCAATCATGCCGCCTTTTTCTTCATATAAATCAGCTTCTCTGATTATTTGCTCAGCACAGAGATTGAATAGGTATAGTGAGTGGATACAGCCCTGTCACACATTGGTCCTGATTTTAAACCATGCGGTGTTCCCTTGTTCTGTTCCCACTACTGCCCCTTGATCCATGTACAGATTCTGCACCAGTACAATGAAGAATTCTGGAATTTCCATTCTCCTCAAGGTTAGCCCTAGTTTGTTATAGTCTACGCAATGAAATGCCTTTGCATAGTCATTAAAACACAAATAAAAATCCTTCTGGTAGCCTTTGCTTTCAGCCAAGACCCATCTGACATCAGCAGTGATATCCCTTGTCCTATGACCTCTTCTGAATCCACCCTGCACCTCTGAAAGGTCTCTGTCAATGAATTGTAATTTGTTGAATCATCTTCAGCAAAAGTTTACTTGCATGTGATAATAACAATATTGTTCTATAATTTGAGCATTCTGCTGTGTCACCTTTCTTTGGAATGGGTAAAAATGTGGATCTCTTACATTCAGTTGGCCAGTCAACGGTCTACCAAATTTCTTGGCATGGACCAGTGAATGCTTCCAGTGTGCCATCGGCCTTTTGAAAGGTTCCATTTGGTATCCCACAGATCTTGGAGCCTTCTTTTTGCTAATGCCTTCCATGCTGCTTACACTTCTTCGTTTAACACCGTTGGTTCTTGTATTGGTTGAACGCTTACGAGTTCTTTTGAGTTTAGTAATTCTGTGCATTCTTCCCATTATCGTTTGGCGTTTCCTCGTGGTTCAGTATGTTGCCCATAGAATCTTTCAGTATAGCAGCGTGAGGCTTGAATTTTTTCTTGTGTTCTTCCAGATGTGTTGAGGATGTTCTTTCTTTTGGGGTTTCTAGCTTTATATCTTTTCAAATTTCATTATTATATTTTGTCTTCTTGAGCTACCCCTTAAAATAGTCTATTCATTGTTTTTATTTCATCGTTTCTTCTATGTGCCTTAGCTGATCAACAATTAAGAACATGTTTCAGTATCTTCTGACATCCACTTTTATCTTCTTTTTCTTTACTGTTTGTTTGTTTTAAATGACCTCTTGCAAGTAGTGGGGCAGTGAAAAAGAAAAAGGCTTTTTGGGTTTTTTTGAGAAAGACTCTTGACAAGATGGATCGACACAGTGGCCACAACATGGGCTCAAACAATAGAAAAATTATGAAGATGGTGCAGGACTGGGCAGTGTTTTTTTTCCCCATGTGTTAGTTGCATGAGCCAGAACTAACTCAGTGGCACCTAACAACAACATGATATTATAGGTTATTAAAGTATTTCATGTTAACGAGACAGGATGCAAACTATAATATTAGATTATATTTTGAGTCAATGTTTCCGAAGATATACAAGAGATTAAACAAGCAAGTAGGTAAGGAGACTTCAGTATCATCAAGAAAGAAGAGCTGGGAGCCAGGCACATCCTTTGGACCTGAATTCTTTTGATGAGAACCTCCTAGACTAGGGGAAGATTGGTGTTGAGACACATGGGACTCTTCCCAGATGCCAAGTTCAAGTGTAGAAAGGAGGTTGAGGACCTTTCCTCCCAGAGAAATAGACTTCCTTTAGAAGTGGGACCCTGTATTCAGACATTTAGCCTTATTAACTGTGAGATGAGCCCTGGTGGCATAGTGGTTCTGTATTAAAGGGCTAACTGCAAGGTCAGCAGTTTGAAACCACCAGCTGATCCACAGGAGAGAAATGAAGCTTTCTACTCCAGTAAAAAGTTATAAATTCAGAAACCCAAGGGGGTAGTTCTCTCCTGTCCTATATGGTGATTATGAGTCAGAATCTATTTTATAGCAGTGAGAGTTGAGAAACTGTAAGAGAATACATCTGTTTGTTATAGCCATCTACTTAACAATATTTCTGTTATAGTAGGGCTGGGTAACTAAAACACCATACTCTATCTAATCATGGCCTATTTATCTATTGGAGACATTAATAGCTTCCTATTGATTCTTATGAGTTCTCTGTCAATATTCCAAATATCTCTTAATTGGTGGTTAGCTTTTAATTCTCTGTATCCACTAAAAATATATGTACTAAATTACTTTTAAAAATAGTTTTATTGGCACACAAACCACTTATACAACTCAATAGTTCAATCCTATCAAGAAGAGTTGTACAATCGTTACCACCTCAATTACTATTCCAAACACTGTAGTAGGAACTATTATTGTAAAATTACACATAGACTTAGACACAGACAGTTTAGTTCTTCTAATGCTGAAAGTTTTGAAAGTTTGGATATAAAGATTGGGGTAGAAATCCAGACACTATCCTGTATCAGAATGTGAATCAGCAATTCAGAAGGGCCTCTTGTTGGGGGAAATGTTTGTTCCTCTACATGGGCCCACAGACTGAATGGTGCATCTGGCTTCCTCCAGAACAAGCAAAAGACTAAGGAGGAAAGCTATCATCAGTGTCTTTATGACCTAGTTTCAGAAATCATCGCCTTCACTTTCTTAGTGTTCTATTGGTCACACAGACAAATCTTGATTCAAAAAGAAAGACACCAAGAGCCCTGAATACCAACGGGTAAGGATCATTGGGGATCATTTTGGAGACTAGTTACCAAGGATTCTAACATCTTGATTTTCCTGTGATTCGGTTTATAAAGCCTACTCCAAAGCCAAACACATCGCTGCTGACTGATAACAACCCTATAGGTCCTATAGAATAGGACCTAAAGAGCTGCCCTCCGAAGTCCCAAGGCTGAAAACCTTTACAGAAGAAGACTGACACATCTTTCTCTTGCTGGTATGAACCACCGACCTTATGCTTCACAGCTGAGCTCTCTAGCCCTGGTGCCACCAGGATTCCCCTTTTATTAAGCTCCCCTGCCCATTAAATAAAAAATCCAAACTCACTGCCACAGACTCTACTCTGACTCATAGAGATCCTATAGGATAGACTAGAACTGCTCCATAGGGTTTCCGAGGCTATAAATCTTTCTCCATAGGGCACAGACTTTTTTTTAAAACAGTTTTATTGGCACTTAATCCACATATTACAATTCAATAGTTCAATTATACCAAGAAGAATTGTATAATCATCACCACAATCAATTTTAGAACACTGTTTTCCCCACCATGGTTACATCACTTTTTAAATGGGTTGTATAATCACCATCAGTTCTAGTGCTCCCTCCCACCTCCCACATACATTGTTTGCTCCCCACCCCCGCCCTCTCTCACAATCTCCCACCCGCTACCCCGACCTCCCCTATAAACCCTTACATCAGTTCTTATCTCTATGCATCCACTCCTTCCATGCTTCACAAACTGGAAAACCAAACAGAAACAATAAAAAATTGAAACAAAAAAAGGTGGTAAGGATAAAATAATAATAACACAAAGATAAAAAGACAAATAGTAAGAAAGAAAAGACCACCGTGAATATTTAAAAGGCCAGAGAAGGCATTTTTATCCTGGAACTAGCAAGAATACTTGCACCTACAAGAATTTCCGGTTGGGTCAAGGGGAGGTCAAATGATCTAGTATTAAGTTCAATACAGTATTATCACTCTTACAATGACCCCTATCTGATACAGTAAAGCTGTTGGACGCCCTGGCCTGTGGCTGGTGGGGATCTGCCATTGACTTAATCTGACTAGATACTCTGGAAATGGGTTTTGGGCCCCCACTGTCCTCCATAGACTTCTACAAATTGGGTGTTCTCAATTTAGACCCTGATACTTTTCCCTTTGTCATATTTGAATTTTGTTATTGTCGTTTGGATCACACAAGCTGCTGTGCTTTTTCCATTTGGATGTAGTTGACTCCTTACTGAAATGGTTGCTTGTTTGAATATAAGCCTTTAAGACCCCAGACACTATTCTGGATTGATAGCCGGGCACCATCTACTTTCTTCACCACAGTGTGCTGTAGCACCCTTATCTTCAGTGATCCTTTCATGAAGGTGACCATCAAATGGGGCCATGTTATCAGAACTAACTCTTCTTACATTGGGACTAGAGTTCAGTGGGGGCCCAGAATTCGTCTACTTGTCCCTGAGATATGCATGGCTCTGGTGAACTTTGGCTGTTGTATTATGACAAATTCAAGACCCCATGAGACCAACTACCCCAACAACAGCAACAAACCAAATAGCAGACAACAAAAGAAAAACAAACAAATAAAAATAAGCAAACTATAGGCAGGGAAACAAAAACCCATTGGAGGCATCAATCATCCCCCCTGGGATATAAGGCGATTGCACTGGTAATGTCATCAGTTTTTCCAATGATACATCAGTCTGGACAGTAAAGGGATGAGGAGGCTAGGCCAGTACAGTCCCCTGTGAGCTACACCCCATGAGTGGTGGCTCCACACAGTTCGATCTCCCATTTGATCGGGTTCTCTTTACCCTAAACATGGGGGTTGGTCCCAGGGGAACTTCCTGGATCAATTCCTCCAAGTTCAAATTCTGACTCAATAGATCAAAACCTGCCATGTCACTGAAAGGGGGTCATCAAGGAACTAAGTATATGATGATTCTGGGACCCTTTCCACTGGACACCCACCAAGCCAAGGGTTCCTCCCAGGTCCAATGACTGCCACTTCCACTGCTCCGGGGCGGCCACTCTCTGCTTCCTCTCCCATCCTAGTACCCCGTTCGTCCTCAGTGCAAGGGTGCAGGCACCTTTGAGGCAGGACTCAGTTCATTCTGCTGGGCCTCTATGTTATGTCCTTCTGGTGTAGCCCCTGGATCATGCCATGCTGCCCTCAAGGTCAGAATCCAAGGTCATTATGGTGCTTAGTCTATGGCGTGTTTCACTGAGGGTTGGATAGATATGTATTTGTAGTGTCTATCCAGGAACAAAAAATCTGGTCCACTGTCCCTCTAGGTTCCCTACAATCAATGTTTATAACATTTCTTTCTGATGTGAGGTTACTTCTCACCTTCCATACTCAACAACAGAACTATCTATCAGTGTCTCCTCCGAAATGATCCTCTCCTCTGCTGTTGGCCTGATTTTCCAGCAAGGTTCTAGTTCCCTTCATGTGTGTGTGTGTGTGTGTGTGTGTGTGTGTGTGGAGGAGGGAGGGTTTCCATTGATCTGTCCCAGCCTTGTCTCAATGTTGTATAGCCTCCCATCTTAAAGGAGTGATCCCAGACAATGTGAGGTCTCCTCCAAGATGGCTCTTGTGAGTTGTGTAAAAGGGAGGTGGTGTATAGTTCATGGCCAGTAGGTACCCTTTTCCCCTTTTGTTCAGGAATTGGTCCCTAAGATTTGTTTAATTGGTGTTTCTCCTTATAGTGGTGGACTCATACACTACTAGTCCTTTTGTGATTGATTAACTTCACTCACATAATGCTTTCCACGTCCTTCCATGTCATATGATGTTTCATGCTTTCATCAGTTTTTGTGTTTTAAAAATTTTAATAAATCCTTTTATTGGGAGCTCTTACACTCTTATAACAATCCATACATCCATTGTGTCAAGCACATTTATACCTATGTTGCCATCATGCTTTTCAAAACATTTTCTTTCTACTTAGGTCCTTGGTATCAGCTCGTTTTTTCCCTCCCTCCCACCTTCATGAACCCTTGATATATACATTATTATTATTTTCATATATAACACCGAAGGCTGTTTGCCTTCACCCATGTTTCTGTTATTTGTCACTCTGGTGGGGTGTGTGTGTTATATGTTGATCATTGCAATTGGTTCCCCCTATCTCCCCCAACCTTCTCCCTACTCTCCTGGTTTCACTACTCTCATTATTGTTCCTGAGAGGTTTATCTGTCCTGGATTCCATTGTTGGGAGTTCTTATTTGTACCAGTGTACATGCTCCAGTCTAGCCGGGGGTGTGGGTAGTCAGGAAGCACTAAAGAACTAGAAAAATGTATGTTTCCTTGGTGCTAAACTGCACCTTGGGGGGCTCATCCCTGCTTTGTGACCCTTCTGTGAGGGGATGTCCAATTGTCTACAGCTTTGGGTCTCCACTCCAACCTTCCTTGTTTGCACAGATATGATTGTTTGTTTTGGGGTCTTCTGGTTCCCTGTTGACATCTTGTGATCACACAGGCTGGTGTGCTTCTTCCACGTGGGCTTTGTTGCTTCTCAGCTAGATGGCTGCTTGCTTATCTTCAAGCCTTTAAGACCCCAGACGGTATATCTTTTAATAGCTGGGTACCATCAGCTTTCTTCACCACATTTGCTTATGTACCCATTTTGTTTTCAGCGACCGTGTTGGGAAATCATCACAGTTTTTTAGGGATGCATAGTATTCCATTGTGTGTATGTACCATAGTTTCTTTATACATTCTTCCACTGTTGGGCATTTGGACTTCCATTTTCTTGCTATTGTGAACTGTAGGGCAAAGACTTTGTAGTTAGCAGCCGGATGCTATGACAGTGGAGGTGCCGCCTCTATTAAGCAAGTAATGGTAACTCTGCAACAACACATATACTTGTAGGCTTTTTAAAAACAGCAGCTGTTTTTGCAAATAGCCACTGTTACACATGCATGCACCCAAACACACACGTTTTCTTTACAGAGTTCCACAAAGTAGAGACCCTTTGTTAGAGGTCATTGCCCATAAATTTTCATGGCTACACTAGATTCCACCGTCAACTCTGAATTCGAGAAACTAAAAGTTCAAGATGTGTAGACTGAGAGCCAGTAAACTTGACTTCTACCTACTTGTAATATGTGTTCATTAACCAGCTAACACTGCAGGTTTTACCAGAAACGTTTCATTTTCTAGAAACCCTTACCTGTGTTCAATACCCATGTTAATTAAAAAGCTCTTACAGATTATACTAATTTGCTGAAGGTGACTCAGCCTGCTGAAGGGTGATTAGCCAAACAGCTGAGGTAAATGTCTGGATTCAAGTGAAGGTTAGGTAGTCAGAGTGAAGGAAGGCAATTTCTCACAGGCAACCATCACCTCTCCTAGCAGGAACCTTTGTAAAATACATTTGGGACTATCAGTTTAGGTTGTCAATTCATCAGCCTAAGAAAACAATTAGGTCATTCCTGAACTTTCCCAAATTGGAACCTTTTGGGGGGCTCCAAAGGTTCAGCGTGCAGCCTAGGAAGTCAGACTGGGAGAGTAGAAAGGACCCTGAGCCTGTTGGAAGCATCACAAACTTATTCCATCCCCATGATCCAAACAGCAACGTTTTGGGTTGACTGCATTCCCCTAGCCATTCCCTAGTCTCTCAGTCAGTCGGTGACATCTTCCTTTTAATACTAGCCATGGTGGAGTAGTGGTTACGAGTTGGGCTACTAACCACCGGCTCCTTTACCTGATGCAGACAAGGATCCTGTCAAGTCTTGGAAACCCACGGGGGTAGTTCTATGGGGTTGCTACAAATGGGTATCAACCAAATAGCAGCATGGTTTTTGGAATATATAGATTTTTAATAATTTTATTGGGGGCTCATACGCTTATCACAACCCATCCATCGTGTCAAGCACATTTGCACATTTGTTGCCATCATCATTCTCAAAACGTGTGCTTCCTATTTGAGCCCTTAGTATCAGCTCCTCATTTCCCCCCTCCCTCCCCATTTCTCTTCCCTCTGAACCCTTCATAATTCATAAATTATTATTTTGTCGGTTTGGGGGATGTTTTTAAAGCTTGATTTTATCCACCTTCTGGGTGCAAAAACAATCAGTGCAGGTGGAGAGGGTGGTCAATTAATGCCGCATTTGATACACTTTTCAACATGAGGCTAACTTCTCGATATCCAATTTTCACCCTGACCGGATTAACAGCATCTCTACAGTAAGGACACCTTGTTCAGCAAACTGCCACGTGTGTCCGCCTCCGCCCAGGTGTTTTAAAAGGCTCAGGCTCAGAGAGTACACTAGGACTGTCGTCCAGCTCAGGCGACGCAGCGGCTCCGCGGGCCAGTTCAACAACGCCCGCCGAGCCTCGCCCTCTGCTCCGCCCCACCCACCCCAACCGGAACTACCACCCGCGCGCCACGCGCCCCCGCCCCCACTCGCGCCCCGCCCCCACTCGCGCCCCCCCCGCGCAGTGGGCAGGCGCGGCGCGCGCGCATGCGCGGAACGAGCCGCCAGGGTCTGGAGCCGCTACCATCTGTTGCGCGGCGGCCGGAGGCTGCCGGCAGATCCGGGTCTCGTGGCAGAGCGTGACGTGGGCCGTCGAATCAAAACAGAGGAGGGGCGACGTCGGCGCCGGCGAGCGGCAGGCACAGCGGCGGCGGAGTCCTGAGCGGCGGCGGCGGCGGCAGGCAGCCCTCCCGCGGTTCCAGTGGGCCTTCCAGCTGCGCCCCGGCACGGCCGCCAGCCTCCCCGCCCCGTCGGCGTGGTTCGGGCGGGTGAGTGTCTCCCCTGTCTCGCCGTTGTCCGCCGCCCGTCTTTCCCTTCCCCGTCCGCGGCTTCTCCTGAGGGCTCCGCAGGCGTTGGCGGCTGCAGCCGACGGCGTCGCTCCTCAGGCTCCGCGCTTCGCCGGCCGGGCGGTCCGGCACCCGGATAACCCGCCGCTGTCCAGCCGGCGCCCCGTCCCCGGGAGGAGCGGGGCGCGGCAGGAACGTCGACGGGAGCCAGGATGGCATTTCTTATTTTGAGAGCCCGATCTGCGTGCGACGTGCCAAGGGGTAAAAAGAGGCGGGGGGAGTCGTGGCTGAAAGAAGAAGAATGCCACGCATCCTGAGAGGGACAGTCACGGTGGCCTCCGGTTCCGCAGCCCTTCCTGGGAATGGTGCCGGCGGTAGTAGGAGGCGGCCTTTGTTGTGCTTGACGGGGACCGGGAAGCTGCTTTCTTGAAAAGCGGGCGCTTCGTGGGCCCTATTGTGTGGCGAACGTGCAGGAGTCCCCCTCTCTGTTTGCTCAGTGAGTGGAACCGGGGCTGACAGACAGACGGGACGGAGGTAGCTGCTGCTCCTTTTCCCGTTGGAACAGATAATGTGTGATAAACTGGCCACTGGCACTGCCCGAAGTCCCATATTGGTGTTGAAAGCCAAAGTTTAGTGGCTGTTTATCAGGGACTTTCGCCAAGAGGAGGTTTGTGAGCTGTAGAGAATCCGTAGGATGCTATCCCCCCCCCCCCCCCCCGCCGCACCCCCACCCCGCGCCCGTTTGCAAAATAGAGGATGTGGCGTAAGTAGAAAGTCCGGGTTTCACATCCAGAAGGGCGGAGGAGCTTTGTGCAGGTGATACACACGTTTGTGGAAAAGAGACCTTCCAGTTTTTGCGGCCTTTTGGGGGGTGGGGGAGGTGGTGGTTTAGAAACGGTTGGTAGTTAGCAAATCAGTCATTTGTTAGCTATAAGGCCTTCCAGGTATTGTGATTCTTGAGGGGTCGTTTTCGCTGCCCAGTGATGTGGTCATTGAAGGAAGCTGATGTCCTTCTACTTGAGGTGACTGGCCACCCACATTTCCAGAGTAGTTGCCCTGAACCTTGACAGCGCCAAAGAGACAGACCAGGGGGCAAACCTTCCAAGTGGCCGAAGGTGGTATGAGGAACTAACAAAATATTTTTTTCCTGGAGAACTCATTAATTGAAGTATTTCTGTAGTAAACAGGCATACGTGTGTTCATTGTTTGCCATCCAATCCAGAAAGCGGTCTTAGGAATGTAGACTACTCCCTCGAAAGGGGTTGCCTCGTGGTGGTATAACATGGACCTCTTTGTCACCCGTTTTTTCCTCTCGCTTCGGTATGCCATTGAGCTAATTCTTAATACCACTTAATATGCCATTGAGCTAATTCTTAATACCACTGTTGGAATTCTGCTGAAATATTTGGACACAGAACATTTTCTGAAAGTTTTTTTTTTCCTTCCAAGCCTTTCGCCTTTATCCTAACATCGTTGCTTCTCTGGAATAATGTGGGATCATTGGAGATAAAAGCAGATAAAAAAAAAACAGGAAAAAGCAGATAAAAACAAAGAAGAAAATCAGTTGGTCAATAATGCTGCTACCCAGAAATTGCCAAAATGTTAGCAGTATATTAATACCTTCCTAGCTGTTTAATTCCACATTTTTGTGTTTATTCAAAAAATGGTATGCTGCATATGTTTTTCAAAAATAACCCACTTTCCGAAATACTTCCTCACCCACCCAAGTACAATGGTTCTCAACCTTCCTAATGCTGCGACTCTTCAATACAGTTCCTCATGTTGTGGTGACCCCCCAACCATAAAATTATTTTCGTTGCTACTTCATAACTGTAATTTTGCTACTGTTATAAATTGGACAACCCCTGTGAAAGGGTCGTATAACCCCCAAAGGGGTCTCAACCCACAGATTGAGAACCGCTACCCTAGTACTTCTTTTTTGAATAACAAAATGAAAAGTTTTGAAAATATGGACATTTTGACCTTTAAGTATTAGGAAGTATTCATGATATGTTTGGCAAGTCACAATTTTTAAAATTGTGGCTTTTCTTTCCCAAATCTCTGATGACAATGATGGACAGGTTTTCGAAATTTGTATGCACTGCGTGGCAATGTAGGGTTTTGCATGTTTAATTTTTGGGAGAATGGCCAATATGGAAGCTTAAAACATCTTTGCTAACAAAGTGGTTTGAGTTAGATATAAGTTAATTCAGCCCTATCCTGTATCTGGGTATCCTCTGTAAAAGTTGGGCTGCTAACCAAAAGGTCAGTGGTCCGCACCCTCCATCCCCTCATCAGGAGAAAGGTGAAGGAAGCACAATACTCTGTAAAGATTTACAGTTTGTGAAACCCAGTGTGGGCCGTTCTCCTCTGCCCTAGGGAGACCCTGTGAATTAGAATAAACTCCACAACAGTGAGCATTCATTCCATCATTGCATGGTCTGACATTGCCCTGCTGCCCGGCTGCTGGCAGTAAGAAGGACCGGGATGGTTTTTCTATGCAAAAAACATACTCTGTTCACACTGAGTCTTGAGTATGTGCCCATGCTCTTTCATTTCAACTTCAAAAGGTAACTATAGACCATATGGAAGTTTTCTGAATCCCTTGATGCCTGCTATTTATTGCACAACTTAGTTCTTTTTCTGTTTTGCCTTGAATTAGGTGTTTCTATTTTTTCTCTTAAAATTATTTACTTTTTCATTTTTTTGTTTTAAAGTCATTTTAGGGGCTCTTTTTATCATTTTATTAGGGACTTATACAGCTGTTATCACAATCCATATATACATCAATTGTGTAAAGCACTTTTGTACATTCATTGCCCTCATCAATCTCAAAACATTTGCTCCATGACATCAGCTCCTCATTTTCCCCCTCCCTCCCTGTTCCCCACTCCCTAATGAACACTTCATAATTTATAAATTATTATTTTGTCATATCTTACATTTCACCCACTTTTCTGTTGTCCGTACCCCAGGGAGGAGGTTTTATGTAGATCCTTGTAATCAGTTCCCCCTTTGCACCCTACCCTTCCTCCACCCTCCTGGTACCACCACACTCTTCACTGGTCCTGAAGGGATCATCAGTCCTGGATTCCCTGTGTTTCTAGTTCCTATCTGTACCAGTGTACATCCTCTGGTCTTAGCTAGATATGTAAGGTGGAATTGGGATCATGAGTGTGGGGAGGGGAGGAAACACTTAAGAATTAGAGGAAAGTTGTGTTTCATCATTGCTACACTGTACCCTGACTGGCTCGTCTCCTCCTGAGACCCTTCTGTAAGGGGATGTCCAATTACCTCTGCACTCCCCCTCATTCACAATAAGATTTTTTTGTTCTGATGATACCTAATACCTGATCCCTTCGATACCTCATGATCGCACAGGCTGGTGTGCTTCTTCCATTTGGGCTTTGTTGCTTCTGAGCTAGATGGCCGCTTGTTTACCTTTAAGCCTTTAAGACCCCAGATGCTATATCTTTTGATAGTCGGGCACTATCAGCTTTCTTCACCACATTTGCTTATGCACCCGCTCTGTCTTCTATAATCATGTTGGGAAGGTGAGCATCATGAAATGCCAGTTTAATAGAACCAAGTATTCTTGCATTGAGGGAGTACTTGAGTGGAGGCCCAATGTCCATCTGCTACCTTAGTACTAAACCTATACATATATGCACAATGATCTATTTCCCCATCCTCATATATAAATATATTTACATATGTACATGCCTTTATTTAGACCTCTATAAATGCCCTTTGCCTCCTAGCTCTTTTCTCTCTTTCCTTTTACTTTCCTATTGCCCCACTATCATGTTCAGCCTTCATTTGGGTTTCAGTAATTCCTCTCAGTTACATTACTCTTGATGACACCCTACCAGGCCTCCTACACCCTCCTCACCACCGATTTGGATCATTTGTTGTTCACTTTTCCCTGGGTTAATTAACACCACTTCCTTTCCCCCCACCTCCCCCTCTCCCATGTCCTCATGGAACTGTCGGTCCCATTGTTTTCTCCTCCAGATTGTTCATCCATTATTGGGGGCTCTTACAGTTCATAACATTCCATATATATGCATTTGTCTATATAAGATTAGTTCTCTGTTTTCCCCCCATCCATACTGCTACCACTTTGCCAGACTATCACTGTCTCTCATGTGCTCTACTGTGATAACCACCTCCTGGTCTGCCTGCTTCCACTTGGGCTTTCTGGGGTGCATTATCCGTACCCGAGCATAAGGTCTCCTGTAAAATGGAAAGCATTATCTACTTCCCTCTGAAAAGCCACCTGTTGCGTGCACACTCCATTCTAAGGCTTTCCAGACCTACATGTCCTGGCACTGCCTTTTCCAAACTCATCGTAGTCCATGGCCCTGGAGCTTGGCCACATCGGTTTCTTTCCATGTTGCAGTTTCACTGGCATTGCTGTCTGTGAAATGGGCCAGCTCTGCTCCTGCCATATCTGTGCCCTGTGCCTTCAGTACTTTTCTCCCTGATCTGTACTGGGAGATTGCACCCTCCCCCAGTGATCTCAGTCCAATTTTATTTCTCCCCAACATTTATCACTATCTGAACTGGCCTTCTTTATGTTCCTATCTGACTTCTACGCTAGAAAGAGGAGCCCTTTGGCAGAGTGGGTTAAGTTAGAATTAGCTCAGAGGTAATGTGCACTTGTTTGGACACTGGAGAAAGTACACCCTGTATGAACATGAACTTTGTTTATCTGTTTACTGCATAGAAGGTACTCAGTGAATGTTCACTAAATAAATTTGGTGAACATGTTTGTATTGGTCCTAAACATAAATGTCCATTTTAGGTCATTTATTTCTGTAGAAGACCTTAGTTTGTTTGTTTGTTTTTTATTTTATTAAGAACCTTAGTTCAGCCTCTCTTTTTTTGGGCAGTGTCTTGACTCTTTACTTGAGTGACTTGTGATGTTTGGTCCAAGGAACACCCTCATTCTTCCTCCACTAAAACCCACTTCCCTCAAGCTGATTCCAACTTGTAACAGCTCCTTTGCACATCTCCGAGACTATAAATATTTTTATGAGCAGACAGCCTCAACTTTCTGCTGAGAAGATGTGGGTTTGAATCCCCGAACTTGTAGTTAGTAACCCAAAGGTTACTCAACAGCACCACCTTAGGATTATGGAATTGATTCTGGGAGGAATTGGTGCCAGGAATCTGCATTTTCAATGAGTCCTGTGAGTGATTTAAATGCACATTAAAATGTAAGGTTGTCTGAGTATTTTCATTGTTTTTCTTGAGATTATTGCTTTTTTATAGGCATAATGATAACTACCATATTTTGAAATACTGAGTCAGGTATTATACAAAGAACTCTTAAAAGTTTCTAATTTCACTGCTGAGCAGCTCAGATGTTTACAAGCAGTTCACAGTTTATAAGTAAGAAGGTTGGGTGAGGTGAGGTATTATAGGTGGTGGAACTTGACTGGCTGACTGTTTTCTTAACCTCTGTCCCTGACATCCTCTGAACTATAGCATTCAGAAAAGCCCAGTTTAATTATGATAAGCCATGTTTTTTCAAAGGATAAGATGACGTTTTAGGTCCTGTTTCCAGTTCTGTCTTTAAGGAAGCTGTGTTGCTTTGCTGGCCCTCCTGCCTGGAAATTTGTTAGTGATTATGGAGATGACATTAAGAAATATTCTACAAGACTTCTAGATCATCTTCTTTGTTGTATTGATCTACCATACCTTCAATTTGGTGGGGGTTTTTTTCCTATCATTTTGACTTGTTCAAACAGCCATTTGAATTCTTCTGACTTTTCCTTCATTAACTTGGGTGATTTTTATAATTCTTTGGACATCTCATGAATCATCACAAACTGTAGCAATTTCTCATTGCGGCACCCTCTTCCAGGTGATTTTAAAAATTGCATCGTTTTGGTGAGATTTGGTTCCAGAGAAGTACTTTCTGCTCTGTAAGCTTGGCTAACTCTCCCTGTTTATCTTTAGAGACTCAGATCTCACAGGGTTTTCCCCAGATCTCTTACCTAACTCATCTGAGGCTTTTCTAAAAAGCCATGTATTTGTGTCTCCTGCCCTTTCACCTTTTGTGTTTAATGATTTTGGGCCAGCTGGCTTACTTATTTGGGAGGCTCTGGAGGTCAGGGGGATCCAATTAGGCAACCAGTAGGATTTGTTGATGGAATAAAGATTAAAGTCGAGACTTCTGTTTGTCTTTCAAGAACAGTACTTTACCAAAATTAATTACTTGTACTGATTTTTCCCATATAACTTTATAAGACTTGGAACAAAAATGCAATACAAGAAAGAAAATTAAGTTGTTTCACATTGAAGTTGGTAAATACTGACATGAGTATCCATCAGGAGAAAGATGGGGATTTCTACGCCGGTAAAGAGTTAGAGTCTCAGAAACCCACAGGAGCAGTTCTACCCCGCCCAACAAGGTGGCCATGAGTCTGAATTGACTCCGTGACAGTGAGTTTGGACCGAGGCAGAGGAACAATGTGAGGTTGGCACAGGATTGGGCAATGATTCGTTCTTTTGAGCGCAGGGTCGCTATGGGTTGGAACCGACTCACTGGCAACTAACAACAACATCCGTGTTGTAATGATTTTGTAAAAAAAAATTAAGCAAACCCTCCAACTCTTCCTTATTACATTTTGATTTATATTATGATTTTTAAAAAAGATTTTAAGACTTCTTAGTTACTAAACCAAACCCAAATGTATTGCCGTTGGGTCAATACTGCCTCACTGTGACTCTATAGGGCAGGGTAGAAACTGCCTCTCTGAGTTTCCTAGACTTCACTGTGTAGGGTGGTTGAATGCTCCATTTTTTCTTCCTCGGAGCTGCTGGTGGTTTGAACCACTATGCCAGGTTTATTAGGAAAGAGAGAGGGAGGGAGAGTGTATGTACATATAGTGTGTTTGTATGCATTGTGTGTGGTTCGAAAAACAACTACTAACCACATGGACTTTTATTTCATTCGAGAAGTGGGCGCAGAGCTGTAGAATTTGTCAACCCAAAGCCATTCTGAAAGAGGGCTGAAAACATAATGGCTTGATTGAATATCAATAATTTTGACAATATTGGGAGCATATATACCACTCTTTTTTACCTTCTTTAATATGTTTAACTAGCACATCAACCATGCATGCCCCTAATTTACACAAGGGCAATCAATCTCAGGTTGTTGCCCAAGGTCAAGATACTAGTAAATGGTGTTGTTAGGTCCATAGAAAACTGAGTTTGAATTCTGACAATTCATTTACCTGGCAGTTTCTCTTTGGGCAATTTTTCTTATTTTAACCTTAAATGTATATCGTTTTTAAAATGAAAAAGATTCAGCTCTTTAGAAACTTTATTTTTCTCAACTAAACTATTCAGTAGGTTTTATAGCAAGCATATGTTTTATTAATAAAAATTTAAACTTCATTGCGTTTGTTTTGGAGAAAGTTGCTGTCTTGTTGCTTATTTTCATACTGAATTTCATTTCCTAATTTTTTTTAGTCTTGCGGTCCAAAGCCCAGATGTGAGTTTCTGCTTTCTGAAACACAGACTGGAGCTGCTTATTGCTTGACTGCACTCACCGGACAGATATTACAGGTGCCGAGCTATCCAAATTTAACAGCCAATAACAATGCTTCAAATCAAGTTAGTGGTGTCAGAAAGCATCTTTCTGGTATAGTTCAGACTTTTAGTGGTCAGTGTTCTGACTGCTCTCATGGTTTATCTTTTTTTAAAAAAAGATTTTTAAGAATGAACAGTTTATTAATTCTCTGGTGAAAAATGCACATTACCATTGCAGATCAAGTCACTGTAGAATTTTTATTCTTTCTCTCTGCCAGCAGCAACGTTGGCCTTCATTCGGTTCTTGCGTTCCTTGAGCTTTTTCTTGATGTCTTTTGCTTCTCATGCAGGCCACATCTGGCAAGTCTGTGTTTAGGTTGTTTTCTTTGCAGCATCCAAAGAACCGTAAATCATGCCGAAGCCGGTAGTCTCGCCACCACCAAAATGGGTTCTAATTCCAAAACCAAAAATGAAATCTGGTGTGGTCTTACACATTTTGGCTAGTTTTTATGATTTTCTGTCTTAGACACTACACTGTCTCTGTCCCAGGGTGAAGGACATCAATGACCGTTTGTTTTCCCTGCGGTAGTCAGTTGGTCATGAACTTCCTGGTCCAGATAGCCAGCTATGCTGAGGGTACTCAGCAGCATACACCAGTTGAACCATTTCTACATGTCCCTTGGCATGATTGCATTCTTGGGGTGGTCAGCCAATTCCCCCTCCTTTTCTGAGTTATCCCTTCTCCATAACATAAGCTCACTGCCTCCTTAAATTTCTTGTTTCATCTTTTGAGTTGTTATGGTCACTTTGATCTCACATCTTAAAAGGAGCATATTGCTCAAGGCAGGCAGTTACTATTTTAGCTGAACTACTGTTTGTTTGTTTTTTTCAAACTTTTAAATTTTTTAAATTTTCTTTTTTAAATCATTTTATTGGGGGCTCATACAATTCTTATCACAATCCATACATACATCCATTGTGTCAAGAACATATGTACATTTGTTGCCATCATCATTCTCAAAACATTTGCTTTCTACTTGAGCCCTTAATATCAGCTGCTCATTTTCTCCCTCCCTCCCCATTTCCTCCTACCTCATGAATCCCTCCTAATTCATAAATTATTATTATTTTGTTGTATGTTACACTGCCCAACGTCTTATTCCTCCCCCCCCCACCCTTTTCTCTGCTGTCCCTCCCCCAGGGAGGAAGCTATATGTAGATTCTTGTAATCGGTTCCCCCTTTCTACCCCACATTCTCTCTACCCTCCAGGCATCGCCACTCTCACCACTGTCCGGAAGGAGTCATCCATCCTGGATTCCCTGTGTTTCCAGTTGCCATCTGTACCAATGTACATCCTCTGGTCTAGCCAGATTTGTAAGGTAGAATTGGGATCATGATAGTGGGGGAGAGGAAGCATTTAAGAACTAGAGGAAAGTTATATGTTTCATCGTTGCTACCCTGCACCCTGACTGGCTCATCTCCTCCCTGTTTGGTTTTAAGAAAACTTCAGGGGATGTTTTTTCTTAAGGTGTAAAGGTTATCTTGGGTCAGTAGTTGGAGCTTTAGCCTCCATGCCTCTAAAATGTCTACACTCCATGACAGTTTGAAATTCCGTTCTGCATTTCTCCTTATATGATCATGATTCTTTGATAGAATCTTTGGTCAAATTGTTCAGTAATATTTTTATGAACCTTTTGTTCAGTTCTGCTGGTCTCATGCCAAAGGGGACAAGTTAGCCCCACATTTGATCTTTTTTGACCCCTTTCTCTGCTGCTTGGCATCATTTGTTTGCTTACAGCATACTTTTTAGAAACAAGTCTTCGTTCTAAACAGTGTGTACAAGAGCTTCAAAAATTTGTGAGAAAATAGTAATGAAAGATAATGGAATTTCCCATTAACTTTTTCTCATATTTTGTTGCCTTGTTATTCTTAGCAAAGGTAACAGAAGAAATTGACATGAAATATTGAGCAGATGTTTAAAAAATCCAGGTTGCTCTCTTGATCACAGTGACTCTAAGGGTTTTTCCAGTCACCATGAAAGGCATTTAGGTGCAGCTCTACCTCGCAGGCTGTAGCACGCATGAGAGTTACGGGAGTTGAGAGAGCAGGCACTCCTTTGCTCTATTCAAAACAAGGTAGATAAGCAAGTGGAGATGAGCATGATAGCACCCAAAACCAAAAAGAACCTTGATTGTGTTCTAATTTAGTATTTGAATGATTATCATTCACAAACCTAGTATTGTGCTTTAACTCACAATTTCAGAACTCAGCTGACGTTAACATTTTTACCATGGTAAACTATCTCTAAGACATACTGCTATTTTAATGGTTTTTAAAATGTTAGGCATCCACTTCAATCTATTTACATCCCCTCAAATAGAAACTGTTCCTATTATGTAATAACTCCCCACTCACTCACAGCTCTCCCTACCCCCTAGTTCCTGGTCAACGTTAATACTTTGTGCATGATATTTATCCTTTTGTGTCTGACCTATTTGGCTCAGCATAGTGTTTTCCAGGTTATCTGTGTTGTAGCATGCATCAGTACTTCATTTCTTGTGACTGAATAATCCTCCTCTGTGTAGACAAGAGAGCTTCAAAAGACCCATGGAACAACTCTATTATCTTTTCATTCCATTTTCCTGGAAATTTTTAAAAAGAAACCTTTGGTTATGAGTTAGGTGAAGGTTACTGAGCAGAACTTCAGTTTTGAATTTAACATTTCATGCCCATCTTGTTTCAGACTGCCCGTTGCAGTCCCTTCAGTGTACCATCACTCAACCAACTTCTTCCCTGATTCCGATTTCCATCTTTTCGAACCCCCTGAACTTTGTCCTTAGGTAAATAAATGCTACCCTTTTGATCTTAAATGGTTGATTATTTTTACACAGAGGTGGGTGCAGTTCCAACCCTGAAGGGTGACAAGAGGCCATAGTTGTGAGGGTCTCTTTCTGACCAGTATCCATGAACTTTTTGAAGCTCTCTTTTATATCATGTTTTGTCTATCCATTTATCTTTTGATATGGGCATTTGTTTTTCCCCCCAACCTTTTGGAAAAACATCACTATGATTTCGGAATCACATGGTATGGAATTTTGATAACTTTTGTTGAATTTTTCTATTCCTAACTTAGGAAAAACATTGTTATTTCTTAGTTAAATTTTTTTAAAATTTAGGTTATAGTAAATAAATACTTTTGAGTAGGCATTTTATTTCATTTTTTTTAATAGTAGGCATTTTAGCAAACGTATTACAATATGAAACGTTGGGTTACAATGCCGGCTATCAACAAAGATAGGATACTGAGTATAAACAAAAGTTTTTTCTTTAACATATGGTACATGGACTCCCAGACCTTGACAAGACAAAGAGAGCCTCTTTGAGATTGTAAGAGTACAGCCCAGGGGATGATGGGAAATTAGATTTAGAATAGAGACTTCTCTTTTACACACAAGAGATAAGCCTGGCCCAGGGGAATGCAAGCACACCCAAACAGTGAACAGAAGCAAACTCTGGGTGAAGCTTGAAGATACCTTATACTTGAATTGGCCCACAGCTTTTCATCCGTTCAAAAGCATTCTTACAGATTCACGCTTGATCTTTGCCACAACCCTTTAAAATGAATCTTTTCAGTGGTCAGTCTTGTTTTATGGCTGGAGAAACTGAAGGCACCAAAGAGGATCAGTACTTCATCCCTTTCTCAGTTGTGCCCTAACTGAATTATTTCCGCTAGCTCTTACCTCAGCAAGCCTTGCCGGGTGATTTCTCGAAAGTGAACAAACACAGGTGAAAGGAAAAGTGGCCCTGAGGAAGAGGATGCCTCGGAGGTAGGAAAATACGATCATTGTGAGACTTTCCAGAAAACCAGCCCTTTAGCAGAATCAGATGCAGCTGAGAAAGGGAGGAATGACCTTCAAGGAGCTATGCTTTTAGTGGCAATAGGATTGGAGGTTAAAGAGAAAGTTCTCCTTTCCTGCAGTATTGAGACATGGACCCCTTGAGTGCGTGTCAGAGTAGGACTGTGCTCATTGAGCCCTGATGGTGTATTGACTGCACATTGACCCATTAACCACAAGCTCAGGAGTTTAAAACCACTAGCCAATTCATGGAAGAAAGACGAGACTTTCTCCTCCTTCTCAAGGGTTACAGTCGTGGAAACCCACAGGGGCAGTTTTACCCTGTCTCACTGGGTCACTATGAGTCGGGATCCACTCTATACCAGTGAGGGAGTGAGGACTTTTGATATGCTGGTATTTAATTAACAGTTTGGAGAATTATTTTTTTGTAATAATAATTAACTTGCTTGCTAGCTCTTGGTGCTAGGAACTGCATTTTATTTCTTTTGAATTCTGTTGTCAGTTACTTAGTCCCCTCCGGACTTGTTCGATACTTCCTTTGAAGGGAAGGAGAAGTGAGTCAGAAGACTGACTCAGAGGTAGGTACCAATATCACTTTTTGCTATGTGACTTTGAACAAAGCACTAAAGCTCTCTGGGCTTCAACTCTTCACTCTTTTAAGTTTTTATTGGCACATAATGCACATAGCATACGTTAGAGGTTCAGTCATACTAAGAAGAGTTGTGCAATCACCGCAATTTCAGAAAGTCCCTTTCTCTTTAAAGAATGAGTGAGAAGGACTGCATCCTAAATGGTTAGTACCACTTGGTATGTTGCAGGTTATTGAATACGACGTGGCATCTGTTCTCTGCAGGCTCTCTGGCCATGTGGCTGACCCTGTTGTTTCTAAATGTTCTCATTCCACTCAGTGGAAACCAGACGTATTGTCATTTGCCCAACCTACTCTTTTGAATTATATACCTTTTTAATGAGCATTATTTTTCTTATAAAAAAGAAAAGAGGAAGGTAACAGAGGTAGGTAGTTTATGCTTTTTAGAAATAACTAAGAAAAACGGGGGAGGGAGGGGAAAAAGAGGAGCTCATACACCAAGGGATCAAATAGAAAGTAAATTTTAGAAAATAATGATGGCAACATATGTACAAATATGATTGATACAATTGATGTGTGGATTGTTATAAGAGCTGTAAGAGCCCCAATAAATTGGTCTTTTAATTAAGAAAAGAGAAAAAATATAAACTACTAAAAAAAGTAACTTGCAGCCAAAATGTTTAACCATTAAACTCCTAATTCAAAACCATAAAAGGTATGGGTCAAAGTATAATGGAAATTAGAAATGAAAGATAATAAGCATGATATTCTATTTATCAGCAAAAAAGAAAAAGACTATGGGATCAGCATGGGGGAGCATTATAAGAACTTTGTAACTATATTTGCTTAGCTTTTAGTCTAAATTTTAAAACTAGATCATGACCTAAATGTAAACCTTAGAACCATCAATATCATCAGTGAAAAATCAGGGACAAATGTCGGGGTCCTAATATATTGACATAAGCATACTCTCAAACATGCATATAACAGAAGACAGACAAAATGAATGGGACCTTCTAAAAATAAGGAATTTATGTACAGCAAAAGGCTTCACACAAACTGTAAAAAGGAAAATCACAGACTAAAAAAGAAAATTGACAATGACATGTTGAACAAGAGATTAATTTCTAAACTCTATATTAAACTTTAATACTTCATCAAGAAAAAGACAAATAATAACCCAATGGGCAAAGGGCATGAACAGTTTACCAAAGAAGTTATTTACATGGCCAATAAATAGAGAAATGCCCATGATCACTAGCCATCTAAGAGATCCAAAATAAAACAGTGTTGTCACACTAGTGTACTCCAGCAGAGGTAGCAAAGTTTTTTAAACAAACAAACAAGACAGCAAATGCTAGAGAAGGGTGTTGAGACGAACCGGCATACACTGCTGGTGGAGCTGTCATGCTCTGTAGCCACTGTGGAAAGTGGTGCAGCCCTTCTTCAAGTAACTGGGAAAAGAAATATGCAATCCAGTAATAGCACGACTTGGTATATTCCCTATAATAACAACATAGCACAAAATATGCACACTCACGTTCATCACAGAATGATTCACAATAGCAAGAAGAGGGAGACAACTTGAATGCCCATTGTTGGAAGAACAGATAAATGTTGGTTCACACACACAAGGGGATACCCATCATTAAAGAATAATGGTGAAACACCTCCTGGCATGAATGCACGTAGAGGTCATTTCACTGAGTGAAGTTAGTCAAAAACAAAGATACAAATACTGTACGAGACTGCTGTTTAAAAAAAAAACAGAAAGGATTTTCATAACAACAGAAAGTGACTTTGATGGTTACCAGGGTGGGAAGGGAAAGGTTGAAAGGGGAAGTAATAGGCTAGATGGTGTTAATTTTGGTTTAAAGGATAAGATAACATACAAGAGGAAGATGGGAGGAAAAAGCAGGGGGAAATGGTGGGAAACAGCAAGCCATAGGGGATGGGGTGGGGGTGTTGACAAGTTGTCGAATGCAAAAATGATACTCTTGACATGTAAACCACCTAATTTACAATAAAATGTTTTTTGGGGAAAAATTGGTCATGATAAGATTGTGGGAATTTTTTCATTCCTAAGTATAGAGAATTGTGATATTTGGACTAAATAATGAGTTTATTTCATCATTTCCATTTATAAAATGTCTTTCCCTTCTTCCCAGGTATACGCAATAGCACGTTTTTTGCAAATAATTTGACTTGAACTTGAATCTGCATCTTTGCCCACCTCCAATCAATGATGTCAATGTAGTTTAGGAAAGATAAAGTACATTATTCGGAAGAGTGGGAAGTCAATTGATGTTACCTATTTATTTATTTGCTGTTCCAATGGCATCTTTGAGAGAATGGGCACGGTGGAGGTGGGAAGGGGACTAGGGACTGTACTGTGATGATTAGATAGATGTGGCAGGTGTCTGATGAGTCCAGATAAGAACTTACAGTGGGATTCCTTGTAAGAGGCTGTCACACAGTAGGTAGGGACATTGCTCGCTTTCCCCATCCCATTTTCCTCATTTTTAAAACAGGGATAATTTTCATGCTTTGTGTCAGAATGGCCATTGTGAGAATGTGGAAGGAGTTGTTAAGGCCAGACCCACTGCTCAGGCTGACTCCAAGTCATAAAGACTGTGTAGGATAGAATAGAACTGTTCCACAGGGTTTCCGAGACTGTACATCTTTATGGGAGCAGATAACCGTGTCTTTCTCCTGCTGAACAGCTACTTTGCTTGAATCGGCGACCTTGTGGTCAACAGCCCAACTAACCGTGAGCCTCCTTAACCTGTTGATGCCACCAGTGCTCCTTAGTAAAGCTGAAGGCAACTGCATATTATTGCTAGACATAACTATGCTTAAGGAGCCGTGGTGGTGGTGTGCTTTAGGTTTGGGGATGCTTGTCACAAGGTTAGGTGTTCAAACCCACCAGCTGCTCAGCAGAAGAAATATGAGGCTATCTACTCCTGTAAAGGTTTTGCTGAGTTGGAATCGACTCCATGGCAGTGTGGTACAACTATGTTTAATCAAGACCCATTTTGATAAAAGAATAAAGGAATTATATTGAGATGTTGGGTCATCTGATAAAATTCATCCCAACTACTTATTGTAATAATATGTGAGTATACTCATCTCTCTCACTGCCATCCAGTCGCTACCGAGTCATAGAGAGCACATAGGACAGAGTAGAATTGCCCTTGTGGGTTTCTGAGACTAATTCTTTATGGGAGTGGAAAGCCTCATTTTTCTCCTGTGGAGCTTTTGGTGCTTTCTAACTACTAACCTGTGGTTAGCAGCCCTATATGTGACCACAACTCCACTGGGGTGTTTTTGTTCATCATACTGGAATGGTACAATAATAGTATGACTAGAAGATAGACAAGTGTTCTGTTTAATATGAAAGGACTCAGGATATCTCTGCTCGTTTTATAATTGTCTACTAGGTGAAAAACCTCAGCATGTGGTTCAGGGTCAGGAAGATTTCTAGAAAAAGTACTTTAGGTGAGTGACTTCCTCTGTGATGTAATTGGAATACAGTTAAGGAAGAATGGAGTGCAAACTGATGTGTTGGTTCCCGAATGACCAGGGACCAGTTCTAGTCGTTCTGGGCATATGTTTCACTTTCTAAGTTTTATAACCATAGAACTTCTATCAGTATAATCGGTGCTTTTTAGGGATAAAAGTCAGTGATTAAAAAAAAGATTTTTCTATTTAATTGATCAGCAGCTCCATTTTTTGTCTTATACAAGCAAATAGCTTGTTATCTAAATTGTTACTTAGCATCCTGTTCCTGTGTGGATTTTTATTCTGAAAATGTGTGATGTAATACCAGATCATGGTTAAGATTTGTCGAACTGGGGGGAGCTGGGAAGCAGGGGGAAAAATGAGGAGCTGATGCCAGGGGCTTAAGAAGAGAGCAAATGTTTTGAGAATGATGAGGGCAATGAATGTACAAACTTGCTTGACACAATGGGTGTATGTATGGATTATGGTAAGAGTTGTATGAGCCACTAATAAAACGATTAAAAAAAAGCTTTGACTAAAAAAAAATTTCATCATATGTCACCTAGAACTCACAATAGAAAGAGACTTGAATGAGCTTTTGTGACCCTGGGCTAATTTAAGAAGCTAAAGCTTCGTATTACATATTTAGGATCTATTGTCAAGAAAGACCAGTCCCTGTAAAAGGACGTCATGCTTATAAAGTAGAGTGGGCAGTGAAGGAGGGAAGGCCCTCAGTGCAATGGGCTACCACAATGGGCTCGGGCATCGGAGCAATCATGAGGATGGCACAGGACCAGGCAGAGTTTCGTTCTGTTGTGCATCGGGTCCCCCTAGGTCAGAACTGACTTGATGCCACTCTACAGCCACAGCAAAGCTTAGGCGTTACAGCACATGAGCTACACAGATTTAGTGGGATCTCCAAGTTAACAGTGCGTTTTAGGTGTGACAAGTGACATTGTGGTTTTGCTTTTAAAATTTACTAATTCCTAAATACAGTCCAGGAGTCCTGGGGGCACAGTGCTATGCTGCAATTCCAAAGGTCAGCAGTTGGGAACCTCCAGCCACTCTGGGAAGAAAGAAGGTGCTTCCTAGTCCTGTAAGAGTAGTGGTTTCAGAAACCCGTGGCTTGCCCTGGCTGTAGGGTTGCCATTAGTCAGTGTGGACGCAGGGCAGTGAGCTTGGTTTTTGTAAATGTCGTGTAGCACCGTGTTCACCCTCCCTGGTTGTTCCACAGGTGCCCTTTTAGGTTCGTATAAATCAGGCGGAAATGGAACACTCTGTACATGGCATTTGATTGATACTGCAAGTCTCTTTCAATCTGTAACTATTGCCATCTTTAAAGCTTCCCCCATGTATTTAATAGTGATTTTTCTGGATTTAGGTGTTCCATTAATTTTTTCCCAAGTTATATTTCTTTCTTTGTTTTTTAAATTAAAAGACAATTTTATTAGGGATTTTTACAGTTCTTATAGCAGTCCATGCATCAATTGTATCACGGATATTTGCACATATATTGCCATCATTTTCTAGACATTTTCTTTCTATTGAGCCCTTGGTTTCAGCTCCTCTTATTTCCCTCCCTCTCTCTCCCCCACCTATTATATTTGTTAGTAAATATATGATAAATATCTGGAAATTAAATGTACAAAGTGAAAAATAAAACCTGCCACCCAGAGATAATATCAAAATGTTCATTTATTTTCATTTATTTTCTTTTTTTTTTTTGAGTGAGAGTGAGAGAGTTGAGTGAGAGAGTGAGAGAGTGAGTGAGAGAGAGTGAGTGAGTGAGAGAGTGAGAGTGAGTGAGAGAGTGAGAAAGTGAGTGAGAGTGAGTCCATTTATTTTGTTTGTGTGTGTGTGTGTGTGTGTGTGTGTGTGTGCACGTGCGCGTGCATGCAGGCCTATGCCATGTGCTGTGATCAGCAATTTAAAACCATCAGCCATAGCAATCTTGTAACCTCACCGGGGCAGTTCTACTCTGTCCTAGAGGGTTACTATGAGTCAAAATCAACTAGATGGTAATTGGTTTGCTTTGGGTACTCAAAAAACCTTGGACATTGTGATTCTTTTTCCATGTCATTATGAGAACCCTAAGCATTGAGCTGCAAATACCTTGCAGTATGTAGCATAAGGATCATATGTAAACACTCCATTTTAGCTAGACATTTAGATAGTTCCAGTTTTATACAATTATAAATCTGTGGTAACAGTTTTTGTATGTAAATCTTCGTCTTTCAGATGATTTTCTTTAGCATTTTAGAAGAGGAATTTCCCAGAGAACAAGGACACTTTTAAGCTTCCAATTAGTCTTGCCAGAAAAGTTAACCCAGTTTATAATCTCAAGTGTTCGATGTATGATCTTTTTAAAGATGTGAATATTTGCAAACGCTTTGCCAATGAGATACTTTGACAGCCCCATTTGTGGAATGTGGCTTTGTTCATTCCTCCCCGCAAGTTCCTTTACTAGTTAAATTTTACTTGAGATTTTAAAAAAAAATGACGCACATGTCTTATGTAGTAACTTTGTTATTTTCCATTCTGTGAATTTTTTAGGATGTCCTTCCTCAGAAGTCACCTAGAGTATTTTCTAGAATTGTTCTTGGTTGTCTTCTTAGTTGTGTCTTTTTTTTTAAAACATTTTATTGGGGACTCATACAACTCTCCCTTATCACAATCCATACATACATCAATTGTAGAAAGCACATCTGTACATTCTTTGCCCCGATCATTTTCAAAGCATTTGCTCTCCACTTAAGCCCTTTGCATCAAGTCCTCATTTTTTCCTCTCCCTCCCCGCTCCCTCCTCCCAGTTTTGTCATTTCTTTTCAAAATTCATTTGCAGTTTATTTTGGTGTACAATGGAACTTTCAAAACATTTTATTGCCCCTCTCAATTGCTAGCAGGTTTTCCTAGGGCTGTTTATGGAACTACTTATCAATTTCTGATTCAGGTTCCAAGATATAAATAGACTTTATATTTTAAAATATAAATACAGTCTCTGTTATGCCAGACACGTCCAGAAAAGGGATTGTAGTACTAAATCTCACCCCTCTCCTTACTCTGTCTTTTTCTTCTCAGTCAGCTATGGAAAGCTGTGCCTTAAGAAAAATCTGAAATGTTGCTCTTGGAAGAATGGCCAAGGAACTAACCTTTACTGGAGAGGAAACTAGGTTGGCAAAAGAATAAAGAGGTTAAATAAGGGTAGCATTTTTATAATGCAGCCTTGGTGGGTGGGGGCGGAAATCAAATTGTAAATCAGGTGGTTCGACTGATGGCTGTGTTTTTCCTTTTTTTTAGGTAGGGATGAACTGAGATGTGTGCAGAGTGTAGGATACATTGGTGGTCATATTACACAATTTTGTTACATGCTGATACAAAGCCAGGGAGGATTTGTTTTAAAAGGAAAAGGACTTTCCAGATCATGCATTCAGCTTTTGTATATCCACAACACAGTTGAAGCATCAGCGTCCAAAGACTCTTAAGTCATAAAATGTAAAAGAATCAAATACTTGGGCTGTGAAAACAGAAATGCCTCATGTATGAAGAGTTTCAAAAAGTTCGTGGAAAATTTCATTCTCTTTAATTCCATTTTCCCATGAATTTTTCGAAACCCACTGGTCTATACTCAGAACTCTGGTGGCAGATTGGTTGCAAGTTAGGTTGCAAACAACCACGAGGTCGGCAGCTTGAAATCACCTGTCACTCTGCAGGAGAAAGATGGGGCTTTCTATTCCTCGAAAGAGTTCAGTTTCGTAAACTCAAAGGGGCAGTTCTACCCTCTGAGTCTTTATAAATCAGAATTAAACTGATGGCAATGAGGATTTTGGTATACACCACTGCCTCAAATAGAATTACTTTGTAAGATTCTAGTTAGAATTACAAAGCAAGAGATCCCAAGAGTTTCTGGAGAATGATGGATAAGTATGGAATTTATATTTGTTACTCATAGGATATGTAAAATGTTACTTATAAGACATAGCATATTACTTATAGGATAAGTAAAATTCTTAATTAAAGGATAAGTAAATACCAGTAAGTTTTCTTTTTACAATTTTATGAGGAAGATCATCTGAAAGTAGTTCTCTGACTCTACTTTTCCAGTTCCTCAACACATATTTTCCTAAACACTCTTTACTTTCTTTTTTTGTTGTTGTTTTTTAAAACAATCATTTTTATTGGGGGCTCATACAACTCTTAGGACAATCCATACATACATCAATTGTGTAAAGCACATTTGTACATTCATTACCCTCATCATTCTCAAAACATTTGCTTTCCACTTAAGCCCCTGGCATCAGCTCCTCATTTTTCCCCTCCCTCCCTCATGAATCCTTGATAATTTATAAATTATTATTTTGTCATATTTTACACTGTCCAACATCTCCCTTCACCCACTTTTCTGTTGTCTATCCCCCAGGGAAGAGGTTATATGTAGATCCTTGTAATCGTTTTCCCCTTTCCAGCCCACCCTCCCTCTACCTTCCCGGTATCACCAGTCTCACCACTGGTCCTGAAGGGATCATTCGTCCTGGATTCCCTGTGTTCCAGTTCCTATCTGTACCAGTGTACATCCTCTGGTCTAGCCAGATTTGTAAGATAAAATTGGGATCATGATAGTGGGGTTGGGTGTAGGGGGAGGAAACATTTAGGAACTAGAGGAGAGTTGTATGTTTCATCATTACACTACTCCCTGACTGGCTCATCTCCTCCCTGAGACCCTTCTGCAAGAGGATGTCCATTTGCCTACTGATGGGCTTTGGGTCTCCACTCTGTACTCCCCCTCATTCACAATGATATGATTTTTTGTTCTGATGATGCCTAATACCTGATGCACCTCGTGATCACACAGGCTGGTGTGCTTCCATGTGGACTTGGTTGCTTCTGAGCTAGATGGCCACTTGTTTACCTTCAAGCCTTTAAGACCCCAGACACTATATCTTTTGATAGCCAGGCACCATCAGCTTTCTTCACCACATTTGCTTATGCACCCGCTTTGTCTTCAGCAATTGCGTTGGGAAGGTGAGCATCATGGAATGACAGTTTAATAGAACAAAGTATTCTTGCATTGAGGGAGTACTTGAGTGGAGGCCCAATGCCCATCTGCTACCTTAATACTAAATCTATACATATATGCACAATGATCTATTTCCCCATCCTCATATATAAATATATTTGCATACGTACATGCCTTTATTTAGACCTCTGTAAATGCCGTTTGCCTCCTAGCTCTTTCCTCTATTTCCTTTTACTTTCCTCTTGTCCCACTATCATGCTCAGCCTTCATTTGTGTTACAGTAATTCCTCTCAGTTACATTACCCTTGATGACGCTCTACCAGGTCTCCTACACCCTCCTCACCACCAATTTGGATCACTTGTTGTTCCTTTGCCCCTGGTTTAACACTACTTCCTTTTCTCCCACCTCCCTCTTTCCCAAGTTCCCCCAGAACTGTCGGTCCCGTTGTTTTCTCCTCCAGATTGCTCATCCAACCTATCTTATTTAGACAGACTTGCGGAGATAATAACATGCACAAAAACAAGACAGAGCACAACCAATCATCAAAACAAAACAACAACAACAAGCCAATGACAAAAAAAATAAAAACAAGAAAAGCTTGTAGTTAGTTCAAGGACTGTTTGTTAACCTTTAGGAGCTAAACGTTCTTTTCTTTTTTTTTTTTCACAAAAGAAAGGCTTGTAGTTCGTCCAAGGATCATTTGCTGGCCCTTAGGAGCGTTTTCCAGTTCAGTCTGTTGGGGCACCACGCCCTGGCCCCAAAGTCCACTTTCAGCATTCCTTGGGGTCCTTGCCAGTCCATTCCCTTGCTGTTCCACTGCACTCCCCCAGTGCTTTGCCTCGGTGTGGTGGGATCAGGTCAGGTGCAATTCCCACACTGTGTCTCCGGTGCTGTCCCCTGTATCGCCCTTAGTCACTGAGGGGCATCATGTCTCATAGTGGGGCCAGCCATGTTGTTCTCTCCTAAACGCTCTTTTCATACACATAAAATCTTGGTTAATACAGGATTCTTTCCAGTGATTAGATAGATAATATTAAGTATATATATTATATTTTTAAATAAATTATAATTTAGTTTGCCTTTTTACTTTGCAGGGATCTTTTCTTGCCATGTGTTTTTTATTTAGAAAAGTCAGAAAAGAAATTTAAGTTCACAGTTTTATAAACTATTACTAAAATCTAATTATAATTAATTATCCTAATTAATAATTGCATATGCACAAAAGTAAATTTCACTGCCTCATTTTCCTAGTTACTAAAATTACTTTTTAAAATCATTTTATTGGGGGCTCATACAATTCTTATCACAATCCATACATACATCCATTGTGTCAAGAACATATGTACATTTGTTGCCATCATCATTCTCAAAACATTTGCCTTCTACTTGAGCCCTTAATATCTGCTGCTCATTTCCCCCCTCCCTCCCTACTCCCCCTACCTCATAAACCCTTCATCATTCATATATTATTATTAGTTTGTCATATATTACACTGTCTGATGTCTCCCCCTGCCCTCTTCTTTGCTGTCCCTCCCCTAGGGAGGAGGAACTGTGTAGATTTCTGTAATCAGTTCCCCCTTTCTACCCTACATTTTCTCCACCTTCCAGGCATCGCCACTCTCATCACTGGTTCTGGAGGAGTCATATGTCCTGGATTCCCTGTGTTTTCATTTGCTATCTGTACCAATGTACATCCTCTGGTGTAGCCAGATTTGCAAGGTAAAATTGGGATCATGATAGTGGGGGGAGGAAGTATTTAAGAACTTGAGGAAAGTTATATGTTTCATCGTTGCTTCCCTGCACCCTGCCTGGTTCATATCCTGTCCACAACCCCTCAGCAAGGGGTGTCCAGTTGGCAACCATTGGGCTTTGAGTCTCCACTCTGCACTCACCCACATTTTCAATGATACGATTTTTTGTTCCTTGATGCTTGATACCTGATCCCTTCGACAGCTCGTGGTCACACAGGCTGGTGTGTTTCTTCCATGTGGACTTTGTTGCTAAAATTACTTTAAAATTCAGTTGTAATTGTATGTAATTAACTATTCATAGTTTGTAAAAATGTCACTTATGAGAAAATTGTTTAATCTACTTCAGTTATATATAAAAACTTTTGTCCTGAGATCTACTAGGAGCAGAACATATATTAAAGTCATTGCTGATTAGTTCATTAATCTTCTTTGCCTATTTTAATTCTCATAAGTGACTGTCTATGGATTGAATTGTATCTCCCATGAAGATGACACCCTAATTTCTCATTCCTGTGAATCTGACCTTTTTGGAAATAGGGTTTTTGGTGATGTTACCAATTAGCATGAAGTTATACATAGTAGAATGGGGTCTAATTCAACTGAGTGGTATCAGAGACACCGAAAGGGCCAAGGAAAGCCGGCATGTGAAGATACATCTCCAACAAAGGCATATCTGGGTTGCAGGAAGCTGAGAAAGACAAGTCTTTTTTTATGGAGCATGTGGCCCTGTCAGCACCCAAAGTCAGGATTGCGAGCCCCCAGAACTGAGAGACAATAAATTTGTGTCTTGTTTAAAGTCACCTACTCTGTGACACTTGATTATAGTAACCTTAGGAAACAGATACTAATTTTAAGATGTGTTAAAAGTTTTAAAAAGAAGTGATTGGGCCCCTACAAGTCCCTGGAGGCTTTCACCATTTCACTGTCAGACCTGAGGCAATGCCCTGGGCCAGTGGAAGGTCCCTCCCCTTCTCCAGGAGCTCGGGCAGCAGAGCAGAGAGGGCTACAGGATGGCTGAGGACCACAACAAGCTCAGGGGCTCAAACCCACGAGTAACTTCTCTGGAGAAGGATGAGGCTTTCTGCTCCCATAAAGTTTATAGCCTTGGTAACCCATGCATGGGCAGTTGTGCTCTGTCCTGTAAGGTCACTCTAAGTTGAGATTGACTCGATAGCAGTAGGTTGATTTTGTAGGTTTTGGTCACTTTCTTCCCTTCCAAGGCTGGTTGCTCTCGGGAATCAGAGCTGGGACTATCTAACCCTATTAGGGATGGGCCTATCCTGGGTTTGCCAAGAGACAGCTTTTCAAGAGATTTTCAGTAAGAAATCGGTCTTTCTAGCTATGTCACATTACTTTCTGACATAATGTCCTGTTAAGCTAATGTACTCTAACTGCTTATTCACTGATTTTTTGCACATTTGTATTCTTTATTTCAATAATCCACATTTTTAGATACTTCCTTAGGACAAGATGATAGGCATAATTCTTAGAGATATAAACTTTTAAAATAACAGGATTTAAAAATTAATACAGGATTTAGAAAACTCCTTTGCCCTTCAGAGCAGCTGGTGTAGGCATGCGTATTCATGGAACAGATAAACAAAAGGAAGTCCTTGGATAATGGACCCGCCTATCCTTGATTCAGTTTCAATAGTTTTTAACTCCTGACCTTTTACAGCTTTTTTTTCTTTCCTCTTACAGCTCTGATAACAATCCATACATCAATTGTATCAAGCATATTTGTACATATGTTGCCATCATCATTTTCAAAATATTTTTCTTTCTATTTGAGCCTTTGGTATCAGATCCTCATTTTTTCTGCGCCCCTCCCACCCTCATGGACCCCTAATAAATGATAAATTATTAATTTCATATCTTACACCGTCTGATGTATCCCTTTGCCCACATGACTGTTGTTCATCCTCCTGGGGAGGGAGGAATTTATATGTCAGTCATTGTAGTCGTTGCCCCGTTTCTCCTCTTTTTCTCCCCACCCTCCTTCTACTTATGGTATTTCTACATCCATTGCTGTTCCTGAGGGATTTATCAGTCCTGGATTCTGTGTATCGAGAGGTCATACCTGTACCAGTGTACATGCTCCCGTCTAACCGGATTTGTAAGGTAGAACTGGGGTCATGATTTGGGGGTGGGGGGGTTGAAAGTGTTAAAAGAACTAGAGCAATGTTGTGTGTTCCTTCAGTGCTACCTTGTTCTTTCCTTGTGACCTTGTGACCTTTCTGAAAAGTAATGTCCAATTAGCTACAGATGGGCTTTTGGTCTCCACTCTGACTCCCGTCATCAACATTGATATATGTTTGTTTGGCGTCTTCTGATGTCTGATACCTTAACCTGTTGACACTTAATGATCACACAGGCTGGTGTGCTGCTTCCACGTGGGCTTAGTTGCTTCCCTGGTAGATGGCCACTTGTTTCACTTCCAGCCTTTAAGACCCCAGACACTTAATCTTTTAACAGCCAGGCACCACCAGCTTCACCACATTTGTTTATGCACCCATTTTGACAAGGGATTGAATCGGGAAGGTGAGTATCACAGTATGCTGGATTATTAGAATAAAATGTTCTCGCATTGAGGGAGTATTTGAGTAGAGACTCATTGTCAATCTGCAACTTTAATCCTTAACACTTAAATATGTACATAGACCTATATTCTTATTATATATTAATATATTTACATACATACATGCCTAAATTTATGCTCTATAAATGTCTTTTGCGCCTGGAACTTCTATTTCCTTTTACTTTCCTCCTGTCCCACAATCATGTTTGACCCTCATTCAACTCTCAGTACATTCTCTCGGCTGCATGCACTTGATCATACCCCATCAGGCATTCTTCGCCCTCCTAGCCATTGGTTTTAGATCTCTTATCATTCCCTTGTCCCTGGGTTCATTGGCTGCCCACTCCCTTTCCTCCCACCTCCTCCTCTCCCTTGTCCTCCCAAAGTTGACGCCCATTGTTTTCTCTTTGGGATTGGTTATCCTGCCTGTCCTATATGGATAGACATGTGAAAACGAATGAAAAAAGAAAGAGAGAAAAAGGATAAAAAGAGAGGAAAAAACCCCAAACAACCCTCTATATAATTTCAGGTCTGTCTGATGACCCTTCTGAATGTTTTCCAATCTGATTTGGTGAAGTGCCACACCCTGCCTACCGATTTGAGGTCTATTTTCAGGATTTTTAGGTACATCATTGTTTTAGTCCCCTTGCTGTTCGGCTGTGCTCCCTTCAATTTTTGCTCTGATTGGGGGGGGGGGCGCGATTTAGACCAGGACAATTCCCACTCTGGGTCTCCAGTGCTGTCCCCTGTAGCCCTGTGAGTCAGTGAGGGGACCTCACGGCTCGTGGTAGGCCCAGCCTCATGGTCCTCTCTGTTCACTGGCTGCTCTGAGCAGGAATGTCATCTTCAAGGCTTGATTGGCCACTCTTGTTTCATTTCTCCACCGTCCACTTTATTTTTCTTAATTAAGTTAACATTTTTATTTGGGAGTAATTTTAAATTTATAGAAAAGTTGTGAAGATAACATTTTGTATGTACCCCCAACCAAAACAAAGCCCAAGCCCACTGCCGTTGAGTGGATTGTGACTCAAGCAATTCTGTCGGACAGAGCAGGACTATTCCATAGTTTACGAGGCTATAAACTTTACTGAAGCAACTGCTTTGTCTTTCTCATCTTGGAGGGGCTGGTGGGTTCAAACTACTGCCCTTTCAGTTAGCATGCCAATGCTTAATCCATTGCATCACCAGGGCTCCTTATCCCCTTTTTCCTAATGCTAATATCTTAGTTTTATTACCATTGTACTATTGTTAAAACCAAGAAGCCAATAGTAGTACATTAAACTCACCATTTTCCCCCCTCATCCTTTTTATAGCTCAGGATATTTTCTAGAATACCACATTGCATTTAGTCATTACATCTCCTCTGATTTGAGACAGTTTCTTAGACATTGCTTATTTGTCATGCTCTTGCCTATTACTACTGGTTAAATAAAATACCCCTCCGTGCCTAGTAGTTTCTCATCATTAGACGGGTTCATAGGTTTAGGGGAGGAATTCCGTAGAGGTGAAGTGCTATGTTATCACATTATATTGAGGGGTACCTGATACAGTATGCCTTATCACTAATGATGTTTACCTTGAACATTTGGTTAAGGTAGTATTTGCTAGGACTCTCCACTGTAAAGTTACCTTCCTTTCCTGTCTTCTAAGTTTTGAAAGTGAGTCACTAGCCCAGTCCACAATCAAGGTTGTGGGGAGTGTTAATCTTCACTTCCTGGAAGGGGGTGGGGAGGTCATACTTACTGTGTGATGCAAAAGGGTTCTTCCCCAGGTTGTCTCCCCCAAATATGTGCCAAACCTAAGATGCTGCTTGCTACACACGGTAAAAGATTGTACACTTGGAGCTCTATGCAAGAGGTTATCCTCCTTGGGGGTTATCAGCCATCTAGAGCAATCAGACTCTGTAGTCTGTCCTACCCTAAGTGGGGCCCACTCCCTTCTGATAAGGATAGTGATTGTCTCCCTGAAGGAGAGCCCAGATAAAAGGCCATGCCCATTCAAGGGTGACCAAGGTTAGGCTACCATATTGAGGTAGGGTCCCCCCATCTTGTCACGTGTGCTCCTAATTCCTCCCAATTATGTGTCCTGTCACCCATATGCCTATTGCACATCCCCTTCCTGTGACGAGTGTGGTTACCTGTAATCACCCCCCTAAGTACTGTATATACTCGAGTATAAGCTGACCTGAGTATCAGCCGAGGCACCTAATTTTACCACAAAAACTGCATTAAAAATGTGCTGGAAAGCTCAGCTTATACATGAGTATATTTGATGTATATATAGGCCTTGGTCAGAAGTAAAGACATGCTCTCCTCCTGTCCTCCTCCTCTCTCCCACCTGCCTGGTCCTTCCTCTCTCTCCTCCACCTGCACTGCAGGCAGACCTGGCACTGAGATCATGGCCATCTAGAAGGTGAGCATGCTACCATAAAATGTGTCTGACTCCTTTATTTTACACTCTCTCCTACCTTATTCTCTCTGACTTTATATAATATAACTGTACAATTGCGCCTACCAAACCGGTGATAGTGTTAGGGACTGGTCTCCTCTCACAACCTACTTATGTTTAATTTTTTCCCCTAAAAAAGATTCATCTTCTCCCCCCAATCCCTCCACTATCCCTTCCATGTTCAGGTAACATATCATTGATATGAACATTTCCATAATTCTTGTTACACTGCCAAATGGTACTCTAGCAGGGTTGTAGCAATTTAAGGTAGGGCTGGCAATGTTCTTAGGTGAATATTCTCATTCTAATGTGTATTTGACCATTTTACTGTTCATTATTTCATACTTGGCCTCCTTTGGGAATTATCTTTTCTTTTGGGTTTTATTTCAACTCAAATCTTTTACCTCTTAAGCTTATCTTTATGCTACAAAAATCCAAGTTGCCAAATATAAATCTCACCAAAACAATGTGTGTCTACACACACCACCACCACCCCCTTCAGACCTTGTTCCCCAAACTAAAAGAATGTGTAAAAGGAAAGCGATTAGAATTCCTCAAGGGCACCAAAGCTTCTGTTTTGGTGTGGTGGAACCACCGTGCTGAATTCTTCAGTAAAGAAGACATGGAAACACTGCCTGGTGGAGGGCATGCCAGGAAACAATAGCTTCATGTTTTTATTTTTTTAGTAAAAGTTTCTATGATTTTGTAGCAATACTTTAAACTTACTAGCATATATATAGACCTTCGACCTGGAAGTGTTCACCCAAAACTATTGACCATGGCACTAGTGGAAAAAGTGAAAGGAATTGAGGGAAAGGGAGTTAAAAGGTTGATACTTTACTCTGCACTCTGAATCTATTTTTAGTAAACAAGGGTTTGGATATTCCCATTTAATGTTTTTGGCTTTTTAAATGAATACAGTAGTAGTCAATGCAGTTGGACTAGAAAGGAAAGGCTAACTGGATCAATAAACAACATCATGAGAAAAAGATCGTCCTTGTCAAAAATTTCTCTTGGTCCACAATCAATGTTCCTGAAAGCAGCAATCAAGAAATCGAACAATGTACTGCAATGCATTGAGCAAATGTTGCACACGACTTCTTGGATGTTTTAAAGCTGTCACTTTGAGGACTGAGGTGCACCTGGTGCAGGCATGGAATTTTCAGTTGCCTCATATACATGCAAAAGCTGGAAAATGAATAAACTGGAGAAGAATTGATGTATCACATTATGTTGTCGACAAAGACTATTAAAAGTACCATGGGCCGCCAGAAGAATGAAAACTCGGGAAGAAATAATCGCCAGAATGCTGCTTAAAGCAAGGATCACTTTATCTTCCCTATTTTGGACATGCTGTCCAGAGAGACCAGTCCCTGGAAAAAGACATCCTGTTTGGGAAAGTAGAAAGGCAGTGAATAAAAGGAAGACCCTCGGCAAGATGGAAACACTGTCTGTAGTAGTGAGATCAGACATAATGATTGGGAGGAGACACCGGACTGAGCAATGACTTGTTTTGTTCTGTGGTGAGTAGGGTGTTTCTCAGGGGGCACCTAACTGTAATAATTGAATACCTAATAGGGGTGAGCAAAGTCATGTTGAGGAAGCATATGCTACATGTTTTATTTTTAGATAGTGATGATAGAAAATTTTCAGTGCACTGTTCATGTTCTTATTAAGCCTTTGTGAACTATTAGTTTTATTTATTTGTGAGAAACATCTACTGAGGCTGGGTTGTCCTCAAGGATCAAGTCCATGAGTTTGGTGGTCCTAGACTCTTAACTGATTGCCAGCCCCTGGTCCAGGCTTAGAACCCAGCTGCATCAGTTACCAGAAGGATCACATTTTCTACCAGTTCCAGTTTATACAGGTGGTCCAGATCTGGAGCCACTTGGGGCTCGCTGTTAATAATGGAGCCCTTAAAAACCTATAAAACTGATAACTTTGTTGTCATTACTTTTGTGGGGGGTGCTAATTATGAACTGCCTTTACGTTTATTTCTTGTGGAATCAACCCTGTATATACCCTGTAGTTCCACACCTTGATTCCAGCATATAGACACTGTAGTGAAACAAAAATATCTGTTTAACTTTTCCACAGGTGTAAAAAGGCAATTATAGTTGACTCCCCAAGGAAGGAATAAGGTAAAGTAAATCCAGCATGAGCTGGTATATTTACGTTTTTAACAGCAGATGACAAATTGGTTAACACCATTGGCAAATTCATTCAGCACATGTAGAAGCAGATGACTCAACTGACTTTTTACTGCCAAACTACCAGGAAAGGCTGGGCTAATTGTAGTGGAGGGAGAAAATGACCCGGATCTATGAGACCAGGGGCAGTCTTTGCCTTTTAAATATGCTTAGTGCATTACTTTACTTAGATGTGTATACTTGTTTTGCCTTTTGTACTGCATAAAATGTTACCTGTAAGCTAATTTCTATCTAGAATCAGATGCCTGTATTATTATAGGGACATGTTGATATGTAATCGTTTCATTATGGAATATTTTTAAAAATAGTCTATTGTAGGGAACTTTTCAAGTACCCAAGACTCAATTTCAAGAGCCCTGGTAGTGTAGTGGATTACATGGGCTGCTAACCTCAAGGTCCCCCGTTTGAAACCACCAGCCACTCTATGGGAAAAAGATGAGGCTTCTACTTCTATAAGATTTGCAGTCTTGGAAACTCACAGGGGGAGTTCTATTCTGACCTGCATTCTACTCTGACCTGAGTTGGTAGAGACTTAATGGCGGTGAGTTTGGTTTGGGTTAAGACTCAATTTCAATAATTATCTCTTGGGTCCTGTAGAGTCGATTTGTTACTCATGGCAACCCCATGTGACAAAGTAGGATTGCCCCATTGGAGTTTCAGGATTCTAAGATCACTAAGCTATTCTTTTGAGGCACCTCTAAGGGTAGATTTGGACCTTCAACCTTTCAGTGAGCAGCTAAAAGCTCCTGTTATGTATATTGGCGTAATCAACCAATATAATTCACCACAAGTAAAGTTTGTACTGCAATTAAAAAAATGTTTTCAATGGAAACTGTTAACTAAAAACTGAATGGTACTTAAAATAGCCTAAATATACATGGAGAAAGTTCCACAGAAGCATAATACTGTTGAGGAATGCCCTATTCGTAAATACACTTTCTCATTTACTGGAGGCTAATTAAGACTGGAGTATAATTTAAAATTTCAGTTGATTTACATGTTCCTGGCACACCACAAGGCGGGAAGATCAACATTGTTAAGAATTCAGTCAATGTTTCTTCAGGGAATGCAGTGACTGTAAGCCATGAAGGAGGTGTTTGGAGGCAGAATCATGACTAGCACATGGCTCCTGTCCGGGAGACCCGAGGGTTTTTCTTGGTGAGGGGAGCATCAAGGGTGAAACCTAAGTTTGATAATCCTGTGGTTTAAAAAGAGATCTTAAATAGTTGTGTTTTATCATTTTGATTGGCACAACAGTGGTGAAAACAAATCTCTATGAGTCAGTGTCTGACACTCCTGCCATATGTGTATTCTGAGACTTCAGAACTGGATAAGCATTGGGCATTTTGGTAAATTCCGGTTAAAAAAATCTGATAAGGTTGGTCTAAATAAGATAAGCTGGATGAACAATCTGGAGGAGAAAACAAGGGGACTGACAGTTCCAGGAGGACACTGGAGAGAGGGAGGTGGGAGAAAAGGAAGTAGTGTTAACAAACCCAGGAACAAGGGAACAACAAGTGATACAAATCAGTAGTGAGGAGGGTGTAGGAGACCTGGTAGGGTGTGATCAAGGGCAATGTGACTAAATTACTGAAACCCAAATGAAGGTTGAACATGATAGGGGGACAAGAGGAAAGTAAAAGGAAATAGAGGAAAGAGCTAGGAGGCAAAGGGCATATAGAGAGGTTTAAATAAAGGCATGTACATACATATGTAAATATATTTCTATATGAGGATGGGGAAATAGATCACTGTGCATATATGTATAGTTTTAGCATTAAGGTAGCAGATGGACATTGGGCCTCCACTCAAGTACTCCCTCAATGCAAGAATACTTTGTTCTATTAAACTGTCATTCCATGATGCTCACCTTCCCAACACGATTGCTGAAGACAAAGCGGGTGCATAAGCAAATGTGGTGAAGAAAGCTGATGGTGCCTGGCTATCAAAAGATATAGTGTCTGGGGTCTTAAAGACTTAAAGGTAAATTAGTGGCCATCTAGCTCAGAAGCAACAAAGCCCACATGGAAGAAGCACACCAGCCTGTGTGATCACGAGGTGCATCAGGTATTGGGCATCATCAGAACAAAAAATCATATTGTGAATGATGGGGGAGTGCGGAGTGGAAACCCAAAGCCCACCTATAGGCAATTGGACATCCCCTTACAGAAGGGTCTCGGGGAGGAGATGATACAGTGGGTGCAGTGTAGCAGCCATGAAACATACAACTTTCTTCCAGTTCCTAAATGCTTCCTACCCCCTACCCCCACTATCATGATCCCAATTCTACCTTACAAATCTGGTTAGACCAGCAGATGTACACTGTACAACTAGTAACTGGAAACACAATGAATCCAGGGCAGATGATCCCTTCAGGACCAGTGATAAGAGTGGCAATACTGGGAGGGTGGGGTGGAAAGGGGCAACCGATTACCATGATCTACATATAACCTCCCTGGGGGGCGGACAACAGAAAAGTGGGTGAAGGGAGACGTTGGACAGTGTAAAATATGACAAAATAATAATTTATAAATTATTAAGGGTTCATGAGGGAGGGGATCAATTATACAATTGATGTGTGTATGGATTGTGATAAGAGTTGTATGAGCCCTAATAAAATTAATTAAAAAACAAAGCAATCCATACATCAATTGAATTGATCATATTTGTACATATATTGCCATCAACATTTTCTGCTGTTTTTTATACCCTTAATGCCTTGTATAATGCCCAGTGTTTAAGCATGAACTGAGTTAAATTAACTAAGTTTCTGTAGGCATTTGGGCTTATTTGTTAGTTGTCTCATTGATTCCATGTATAGTACCAAAGTGTATTTTTACAATTTAGCTTTTTATAATAAATATTGATGTTACTCATTATTGTAAAATTCAGCATTATTATTTATGTACAATCAACTGTACATATTTGAAATATATGGTTTAATTAGTTTTTACAAATATACATAGAACTTCTCACACATACTAGACGTTAAAGTTGTCTCCCAGATCAAAAATGCTCATTTTAAAACTCAGGTTGTTTTTTTAATATGTTAGTTTGGATAGTTTTAATTACTACGTTTTCAAGTTCTGTAATGTTTTCTTCACTACCTAGTTTGCTTTCATTTTGCTCTAGTGCATTTGTCATATCAGACGTAGTTTTCTCCCCACCCCCACCGTATCCTGGAAACTTCCTCCAGGCAGTCAGTTGGGTAAACCATAGGCTCACCCTGTTAGTTTCCCATCTCTCAGGGATTGCTGTTCTTCGTTGCACAATGTCCAGTGTCTTAGAAACCATTGCTTCATAGCCTTTTGTCCAGTTCTTTGGGTTAGGAACAAGGATAAATGTAGCCACTCGTACTTCTTTTCTTCTTGCCTCTTACTCACTGCGCTTCTTTTTCACAATCTTTTTTGGCTATTTCCTGACTGTGTCAAGTTAATTTTCCAGATAAACCATTGTATTGTTTTCAACTTATTTTTCTTTTAATGCTTGGATAAAGGCTGTTTAAAACACTTGAACTTGGAGCAGAGTGAGGGTCTAGCATCAGCAGTTGCAGCTCTGGAGCCCGTATCGAGCACCTGAAGAGGTTTGCGTAAGTAGGGAATCAATTTAATGGCAGAAAGGGCATCCGTTTGCTTATATAAATTTGTGGGGAAATTCATAATTCATATAGGATTAGTAATAAGTATATAGCTAAAGGTCATTGGTAATTATGAGCTATATTGTTATTGAGTTAGCAAAACTGCCAAGTTGGAGGGCACAGCACACAAGACTGTCCTTACTTCTGACACCACCTTCAAATTCAGGGGAGGATAGTTTACTAAACAGACCTACAGAACTTAATGGATACTATTTATTTATTTTTCAATCATTTTACTGGGGGCTTGTACAACTCTTATCACAATCCATACATCCATCCATTGTGTCAAGTATATTTGTACATTTGTTGCCATAATCATTCTCAAAACATTTGCTTTCTACTTAAGCACTTGGTATTGGCTCCTGAAAGCTATTTATACCCAGTGACAATTTATTACAGGGCAGGGATTCTGGTTCAAATCAGCTAAAGAAAGAGACACATCATCCCTCACTGACCCATAGTGGTAAGGGGGCAACACTGGAGACACAGTGCGGGAATTTCCCCGATCCAACCCCACTACACTAAGGCGAAACACTAAGGATAAGCAACAAGACAGCAAGGGGAACAGAGCAACGAAGTCCCCAGGGAATACCAAAAATAGACTTCGGGGCCAGGACGTGGCACCCCATCAGACTCTACTGGAAATCACTCCTAAAGGTCAACCTTGAAGTATTTACAGGCTTTTCGTTTATTGTGTCATTGGTTTTTTCTGTTGTTTTGTTTTCTTTTGTTGCTTTGTTTTGCCCTGTCTTGTTTTTTGTGCATATTATTATCTCTGCAGGTCTATCTAGATAAGGTAGGTGGAATAAACAATCTGGAGGAGAAAACAAAGGGACTGAGGGTTGAGTTGGGGGAGTACATGGGAGAAGGTGAAGCAGGGGAAAGGAAGTGGGTGCTAACAATCCCAAGGACAAGGGAACAATAAGTAATCCAAAATTTATGGCGAGGACTGTGCAGGAGACTTTGTAGGGCGTGATCAAGAGCAATGTAACCGAGAATTACTGCAACCCAAATGAAGGCTGAACGTTATAGTGGGATAAGAGGAAAGTAAAAGGAAATAGAGGAAAGAGCTAGGAGGCAAAGGGCATTTATAGAGGTCTAAATGCAGGCATATACACATGTAAATATGTTTATATGATGATGGGGAAATAGATCTATGTGCATACATTTATAGGTTTAGTGTTAAAGGTAGCAGGTAGACATGGGGCCTCAACTCAAGTACTGCCTCAATGCAAGAACACTTTGTACTGTCATTCCATGATGCTCACCTTCCCAACACGGCTACAGAAGACAAAATGGGTGCATAAGCAAATGTGAAGAAAGCTGATGGTGCCCGACTATCAAAAGATATAGCATCTGGGGTCTTAAAGGCTTGATGCTGAGAAGCAACAAAGCCCACATGGAAGAAGCAAACCAGCCTGTGTGACCACGAGGTGCTGATAGGATTGTGAATGAGGGGGAATGCAAGTGGGGACACAAAGCCCATCTGTAGGCAACTGGAGATTCCCTTATAGAAGGGTAGCAGGGAGAAGACGAGCCAGTCAGGATGTCAGGGTACAGTATAGCACTTATAAAAACATACATCTTTCCTCTAGTTCTTTAGTGCTTACCCCCCCCCCACTAGATCCCAAGTCTACTTTACAAATCTAGCTAGACCACAGGATGTACACTGGTACAGATAAGAACTGGAAACACAGGGAATCCAGGACAGATAAACCCCTCCGGACCAATAATGAGAGTAGCAATACCCGGAGGGTAATGGGAAGGTTGGGGAGAAAAAGGGGAACCCACATATAACCTTTTGCCCGGGGAATGGACAACACAAAAGTGGGTGAAGGGAGACATCTGATAGTGTAAGACATGAAAAAAATAACATAAATTTTTATTTATTTATTTATTTAAATAATTTATGAATTATCAAGAGTTTGTGAGGAAGAGAGAAGGCGGGAGGGAGAGGAAAGAATGAGTTGATACCAAGGGCTCAAGTAGAAAGTGTTTTTGAAAATGATGATGGCACCTAATGTACAACTGTTGACTTAGTGGATGTATATGCATGGATGGTGATAAGAGTTATACAAGCCCCCAATAAAAATGATTTTTAAAAAAAGCTCAGGACACACAGAATCCAGGTCAGATAAACCCTTCAGGAACATAAATGGAGTAGCAAACAGGAGTGTAGAGGGAAGGTGGGGAGAAAAGGAGAGGGAAAAAAACTGCGGGGGAAAGAAGACAGCAGTCGATGTAAGATATGAAAATAATAATTCTAATTTATTATGGGGTCACGAGGATAGGAGGGGGCAGGGAGGATAAAATGAGCTGATACCAGGGGCTCAAATAGAATGCAAATATTTAGAAAATAATGATGGCAACATGTACAACTACGCTTAATAAAATTGATGTATGGATTGTGATAAGAGTGGTAAGAGCCCCTAATAAAATGATTTTTAAAAAATAAGTAAAAAATAGAAAGACACATACAGCAGAGTGTGAGAAGATTTCAAAACAGCAAGTTTTCCATGCCCACAGAGTATTGCCCAGCACGGAAACACACCAACTTTAGTGTCCAGAGGTTTCTTGGGCTCTCATTACACAGCCATGGCTGATTGATTAAGTGGTTGAAAACAGTTTCTAGGTTGAGTAATGTTACATGACACAAAGCTCTCATTCTCTGTGATATAGTTGGTTTTTCTGGTGTGCCTAACCATACCCTGTGATTATTAAGTGTCACTAGCCTCTCCTTAATATACAGCAACTCAGCCTCACTCTAAATCAGAGGCGGGGAACTTCTGCCAAGGGCCATTTGGATATTTATAGCATTATTTATGGATCAAACAAATTCATCAACTTAAAAATTAGCCTGCTATCAAACATTTAATTAGTTCAATCCTAATGTATCAGCTATGGATCCCTCGAGGTGTAGTGGTGACACAGGCTGTAATCCACAGGTCTGCAGTTCCAAACCTCTCCAAGGGAGGAAGATGGGGCTTTCTATTCCCAGGTACAGTGTAGTCTTGGAAACTCACAGGAGCAGTTTCTACACTGTCCTGTAGGGTTTCTGTTAGTGCGCGCCGACTTGCAGGCAGGAGGTAACAGTTTAAGGTGATGGCTGGAGTGCTTCGTGGGTGAAATGTGTGATGTTAGCTGGTATGGATGATTTCACAGGCCTCATCCCCCACCCTGCTCTAAACAAAGACACATAGAAGCCAAAAGCAAATGCTAGACTTCTCTTTGGAAATGCCAAATTGTCCACTATAACAGTTTAAGAGAACTATGTGAATTGTGTATGTTCTTGTTAGTTGGTTCTGACCCACAGTGATCACATGTATGACAGAATGAAAGTCTGGTCTTCACAATAATTTGCTATGTTTGAGCTTTTTGGTTCAACTGTGTCATTCCTTCTCATTGAGGGTCTACAGAATTGTTCATAGCTCTGGAGAAAATAATCTCAATCTGATACTGTTTTCCCTTTCTTCTAGATTTAAACAGTCACATTAAATCAAGCTGGGTAATCATGGCAGAAGGTGGATTCGATCCCTGTGAATGCGTTTGCTCTCATGAACACGCAATGAGAAGACTTATCAATCTGGTAAGATAACAGAACTCTCGTATCCAGAACTGAACTGCTGTACCTTTCTTGTCCTTTTTTTGTGAGGATATTAGTTACTGGGAAAAAGTATTTCATAATTGAAAATTCATAGTGATTTAAGTCTTTGGGCTAATAAATGTTTCCCAGGGATCCTTTTATTAGAAATAAAAGCATTGCTGTTTTCATCCATGCTAGACTTACTTTGGTGAATTGGCCAGCAGGAGTGGATAGCACGAATTGGGTATAGCTATTTCTAGTTCAGATTCATGTAGTTGCCTGTAGCTCCAGGAACCCTGCTGGTTTGGTAAACTAATAGCAAGTCACAGGTAACACTGTAATATGGTTCAACCCTTTTTCCAGCACAAGGCATGACCAAACCTTGCAGTTAGCAGTCTAACGTCTACTAGAGGTCTATACTGGCCAGTTAATGAAGACAGGCACAAACATTTGGATGGGTGTCAGTTGATCAACAATTTTTCTGTTAGATTGGTGTGGCTATGTAATGATTAGAAGTATGTTTTGGGGTTACTCTGTGCTAGGACTTACTTATGATTCGTAAGTCTGATTTTGAAGGAAAGGAACAAAATAAAAACCTACAAGTTAAACCAGGCTTTTGTGGATACAGAAATATACATGGAATACCACATCTGATGACTTGATACAAAAGTCGATAAATCTGAAGTGAGAAATAAAAATATGTACATATTTTTCTTGTTTGTTTATGAAGTAAAGAACAATAGGCTTTCTGGTCTAATTTAATCAAATAAAGGCAAAACTTATTTCAAATTACTTTAGACATTGGGGACCCCCCAAAAAAGACTTTTCATTCAACTGTTAGAAATGTTTAATAAAGGTTGCTGCCTGTTCTTTAATTATCTAGTGCTACTCTTACAGAAATACTACAAGCCTATGGCTTCAACAGACAGACATTTGTTTTCTCAGAGTATGGGAGACTCGGGCAGGCGGCTTTTTCTTTGTTGTGTGTGGAGGAAGGGTCTTGTCTCTGCAGATCTGATTCTTTGGAGATCTCCACGTATCTTGGGTATCTGTCTTTCCTTTTCCTCCTCTTCTTCCTTCCGTCCCCCTTTCTCCTTGCTTGTTATATCGCAAAAGAGATTGATTCAAGATATAATTCCAAATCTGAAATCTTATCTGCTGACTCATTTAAACAAATATGGATAAGAGATTTTAGTTATATTACACTCTGGAGTGAAATTCCTCTTCATCTGTGATCCTGTGAAATCTGCACTAGAAGTCATCTGCTTCCAAAGCACCATGATGAAACAGGCACAAGATAGACATTTCCATTAAAAATGTGAGAAATTAGAAGGAGCATGGGTTGGGTCAGGTGCAGTTTTAGCCTCAGACTGATATGTTTGCTCTTTAATACTCTTGGGGAAAAAAAGCAAGATGGTCAACTCTGTGGGAAGTGGTATGGTGCTTCCTCAAAAAACTGGGACTAGAAATAACCTGTAATAGAAATAACTCAGCAGTCCTTTTACTTGATGTATAGACTCAGAAGAAATAAGAACCAGGACACAAACACCTGTGTTTATCACAGCACTGTTCACAGTAGCAAGAAGATGGAAACAAATAACCATCAGTGGAAGAATGGGTAAGGAAACTTTGGTACATTCACACAATGGGATACTGTGCATCACTAAAGAATAATGATGGAAATAAAAGAATAATGATGAAGCTGTGAAGCACCTCATACATGGACGGATGTGAGAACATTGTGCTGAATGAAATTAGGCAATCACAAAAGGATCAATATTGTATGAAACCATTAATACAAAAGAAAAAATCCAGATAAACATCTTCATGCCAAAAGAAGCAGACTTGATGGTTAACCTGGGTAGAGGGGAAGGGAATACAGGGGAAGCAATAAGCTAGAAGATAGGCATGTGCGTGTTAACTTGGGTGAAGGGCAACATTTGTTCTACATGAGGGAAAAGCGAAATCAAGGGGGTTGGGCAGGAGGGCAGGACAAACTATTTGGGAAGTTTGATAAGTAGTTTAAGTTGTTGAATATAAAATTGATTATCTGTAATGTAACCCCCCACCTAATTCACAATAAAACATTTAACAAAAAAGTAATTTAGTAGAGGATGAACTGTTTGTTTTTTTTTTAAATGAAAGCATAAACCAAGATAAGCCTGGGTTGGATAGAGAAGTAAAACTAGTGATGCTCATATGTATAAAAAAGATCTTTATATATCAAGAAGTAATCTCAGGGAGCCCAGCCCACTACAACTTAAATCCTTGGGTCCAATGCTAGTCAGAGCCCACTTCAGACTCATAGCTATAGGCAGGTGACATAGATAAGTGAAGCAGAATGCAGGGATATCACAGGCCAGTGGGTGCAGAGTCATGTGTATCCTAGGTCCGAGGAAATCTCAGAGGGCACCACAACCTCTTGGGGCCGAATGGGGCTGTCCCTGGAGGAGGCACATAGTCCCATCTTGCAAGAAGATGATGGGGCAGCGGTCCCTAATGTGTCTTTTATTAAAAAGCCACAGGTCCCAGGAGCTATTATCAGGCTGTGACCCCATAGGTTGGACGGCACCTCTCCACAAGTGCAAGTTGACATAAAATCTTAACTGCCATGGACCACCCCTTTTCAATTCGACACCTATACACAATACTTTAACCACATAAAATCTCCAAAGACAATGGTAAAATCATGTTTGTGCCTAACAGGATAAACTAAAACTCGCACAACTGAAAACGTAAGTGAACAAAACAAAAAATCTCTGCCTAACAATTGCAGTTTTGTAAACACCTACACCTTAATCCTATCAACATCTTCCCCTACCCATGAAAGTGGGTAAACCAGTCACTTCAAGCCTTTATCTAACCCCATTTTGGGTATCCAATTTCCAAACAGCCCATTTCTGTCATTTCTGAGGAGATAGACATGTTCTTTGATGTGAAGTATCTTCATTCCAGTTGGAACTTGTATCCATAAACAAAGTCAAATCTAGAGCGGGACATCGCCATCAAGTCCGCAAGCGACGTGTACAAGTTCACATGGTCAAACATCATCTTCATCTGGTTGGGTTCTGGTGGACTCAGTCCTAGCCATTCCAAGTAGGCCAATGGGTAGTGTGGCAAACTTCAGGCCACTGGACCCTTCATTTACTCTCAACAACCCTAGCTCCCTTCGGCTAGGTCATTGCCATTGGATCGGATTCTGAGCAACTCTTTAAACTTCAGACTAGCCTGACCCATTTTCATTTCTCTCCTAGTGCCTATGAGCTGTCAGTGGCCACACTCAACCCATCTCTTTCTTGCTGCATATTTCCCCCACTTCCATGCAATAAGTGGATCCAGGTGGTCAATTAGCAAGCATTTCAGGCTGCCCAAAAGTTCCCTTTAATGTTCAGCTCTTAAATAGTTTTCTCATGGGCACATGTGTTTCTTTTTCTTCTTTTTTTTAAACAGTTTTATTGGTATTTCATCCACACAATATAATTCTATAATTCAGTCATATCAAGAAGAGTTGTGCAGTAATTACCACGATCAGTTTTAGAACATTTCATCTTTATTGTACTCCTTGTTATTTATGTAATTACTTTTTCTAATTGTGTCAAAAATATACACAACAAAACATTCTCCCATTCAACAACTTCTACATATTATATCAGTCTCATTCCAAGTAGGTCAGTGGGCACTGTGGAAAGCCCCGTAGACACATACATAACTGGCAGGGAGTGTACTAGAGCGTACATACAACAGACTGTGGAAAGCCCCGTAGACACATACATAACTGGCAGGGAATGTACTAGGGCGTACATACAACAGACTGTGGAAAGCCCCGTAGACACATACATAACTGGCAGGGAGTGTACTAGAGCGTACATACAACAGACTGTGGAAAGCCCTGTAGACACATACATAACTGGCAGGGAATGTACTAGAGCGTACATACAACAGACTGTGGAAAGCCCCGTAGACACATACATAACTGGCAGGGAGTGTACTAGAGCGTACATACAACAGACTGTGGAAAGCCCTGTAGACACATACATAACTGGCAGGGAATGTACTAGGGCGTACATACAACAGACTGTGGAAAGCCCCGTAGACACATACATAACTGGCAGGGAGTGTACTAGAGCGTACATACAACAGACTGTGGAAAGCCCCGTAGACACATACATAACTGGCAGGGAGTGTACTAGAGCGTACATGTAACAGACTGTGGAAAGCCCCGTAGACACATACATAACTGGCAGGGAATGTACTAAAGCGTACATACAACAGAAAGGGGAGGCACTAAGGGCATACCGGAAGGCACATACATGCATAACAAGGTGGGCGGGATCTAGGTTAAGATGGCAACTTAACCTTGGCTACCCTACGCTGACTTGACTTTAGGTGTCCCTGGGCTCTTCTCCAGAGGAACAATGATCCTTATTAGAAGGCAGTTGGCTTGGCCTAGGGTGAGGTAGACAGTAGAGTCTGATTGCTCTTGATGGCAGATAGCCTCTGGGCGTATTAGAGAGCAGCCATGTGCTTAATAGAAACATCTTTAAGTTGGCATTATTATGGGGGACATTGTGGGGAATAACTTTTAGTTATGAGAATGTTGACTTTTTGAATCTTGAGCAAGTAGTTTGCCTGTAGATATACCCAGGCTGGAGAATATGACTGGTATTCATCTCCAACTCACAAATGTGAAGGCCTTTCTCCACAGTCTGCCTCCTGGGAGGCATAGAGAATTTGTCTGCATACACTTTCTTCCTGGTTTTCAGTTTCTCTCCAGTCTTAGGCCCCAGGCCAGATCAAACCAGGGCCTGGCCTTCTATCAGCCTTTTTGTTTAAGCAGCAAGGCTTTTACCTCAGATAAGTCCAACAGACACTTCATTTCCCTGAGCTTCAATATAACAATCCATTACATTCCTTTGCTCCATTTCAGGTAGTAATGACCAGTGTTTTAAGAATCAAAAGTTTCATTTCCCATGTCCTTTCTAGAACCTAAGTAAAGCACATGGCCCTATCTAGCCACTTCTGGCCATCTAAAGAAGAAATCCAACTCCACCTGATTGCCATGAGGAAGAGCCTCCTCTCTCCATCTTCATGATTTGTTCTTCAGGACCACCCACGCCTATGGTACCAGATGTGTTGGGTTCTTCAGAGAAACAAAACCAGCAATATTTATGTGTATTTGTATGTAGAAACAGATTTATGTCAAGAAATGGCTTACATGGTCGTAGAAATAGGTATGCCCAGTCAGGTTCAAGTTAGGCTTCTCCTGACTCAGGGAAGCTGGTGAATAGGAAGCAGGATGAGGAAGCAGAAAACAGTGGTAATCACAGACTAGTGGATGCAGACGTAACATGAATCCAAAGCTGGCTGAATGAATCCACCATTGGTAGTAGAACCAGATGGTAGATCCCACTTCAGCAGCAGGTGAAGGGCCAAAGAAAATTGGACTCTATTGGGTATCTCTTATATAAAAGGCCACCCCTCCCAAGAGGCATCATCAGTCTGTGACCTGTTTGACAGGTGGGACTCCCCCTTGCACAGTGAACGTTGACATAAAATCTACCTGTCACTGAAGGAAACTAAGGCTTGGATGTAGAAATCGGGGGATCTAGTTGAGGAAAGAGGTAACGTACCTTCCAGGATGACGGTAAAGGAGATGGTAGGTGAGAGCTGTGCTGGGACCACAGCGTAGCTGGTTTATTGTGAGTGCTTTACCTGCTGTGCGAGAGATCTGGGGAAGATGACTGCCTCGCCAGTTGGAACAGCTCATGATCCAGTGCAGGGCTACTTGGACCTCTTCTGTTGGAGACCTCTTTGTTCCTAAGACACTTTCAATGTGTGAAGGGCTG